>NC_132924.1:58659169-60059169 GCF_047675955.1 Chlorocebus sabaeus
GCTGTGCAGAAGTTCTTTAGTTTAATTAGATCCCACTTGTCAATTTTGGCTTTTGTTACTATTGCTTTTGGTGTTTTAGTCATGAAGTCCTTGCCCATGCCTGTGTCCGGAATGGTATTGCCTAGGTTTTCTTTTAGGATTTTTATGGTTTTAGGTCTAACACTTAAGTCTTTGATCCATCTTGAATTAATTTTTATATAAGGTGTAAGGAAAGGATCCAGTTTCAGCTTTCTACATATGGCTAGCCAGTTTTCCCAGCACCATTTATTAAATAGGGAATCCTTTCTGCATTTCTTCTTTTTGTCACGTTTGTCAAAGATCAGATGGTTGTAGATGGGTGGTATTATTTCTGAGGGCTTTGTTCTGTTCCATTGGTCTATATCTCTGTTTTGGTAACAGTACCATGCTGTTTTGGTTACTGTAGCCTTGTAGTATAGTTTGAAGTCAGGTAGCGTGATGTCTCCAGCTTTGTTCTTTTGGCTTAGGGTTGTCTTGGCAATGCAGGCTCTTTTTTGGTTCCATATGAACTTTAAAGTAGTTTTTTTCAATTCTGTGAAGAAAGTCATTGGTAGCTTGATGGTGATGGCATTGAATCTGTAAATTACCTTAGGCAGTATGGCCATTTTCACAATATTGATTCTTCCTATCCATGAGCATGGAATGTTCTTCCATTTGTTTGTGTCCTCTTTTTATTTCGTTGAGCAGTGGTTTGTAGTTCTCCTTGAAGAGGTCCTTCACATCTCTTGTAAGTTGGATTCCTAGGTATTTTATTCTCTTTGAAGCAATTGTGAGTAGGAGTTGACTTATGATTTGGCTCTCTGTCTGTTATTGGTATATAGGAATGCTTGTGATTTCTGCACATTGATTTTGTATCCTGAGACTTTGCTGAAGTTACTTATCTGCTTAAGGAGATACCATGTCATCTGCAAACAGGGACAGTTTGACCTCCTCTTTTCCTAATTGAATACCTTTTATTTCTTTCTCCTGTCTGATTGCCCTGGCCAGCACTTCCAACACTATATTGAATAGGAGTGATGAGAGAGGGCATCCCTGTCTTGTGCAGTTTTCAAAGGGAATGCTTCCAGTTTTTGCCCATTCAGTATGATATTGGCTGTGGCTTTGTCATAAATAGCTCTTAGTATTTTTGAGATATATCCCATCAATACCTAGTTTATTGATAATTTTCAGCATGAAGGGCTGTAGAATTTTGTCAAAGGCCTTTTCTGCATCTATTGAGAGAATCATGTGGTTTTTGTCTTTGTTTCTGTTATATGATGGATTGTGTTTATTGATTTGTGTATGTTGAACCAGCCTTGCATCCCAGGGATGAAGCCCACTTGATCATGGTGGATAAGCTTTTTGATGTGCTGCTGGATTTGGTTTGCCAGTATTTTATCGAGGATTTTTGCATCGATGTTCATCAGGGATATTGGTCTAAAATTCTCTTTTTTTTTGTTTTGTCTCTTCCAGGCTTTGGTACTAGGATGATGCTGACTTCATAAAATGAGTTAGGGAGGATTCCCTCTTTTTCTATTGATTGGAATAGTTTCAGAAGAAATAGTACCAGCTCCTCTTTGTACCTCTGTCAGAATCCAGCTGTGAATCCGTCTGGTCCTAGACATTTTTTGGTTTGTAGGTTATTAATTATTGCCTCAATTTCAGAGCCTGTTATTGGTTTATTCAGGGATTCAACTTCTTCCTGGTCTAGTCTTGGGAGGGTGTATGTGTCTAGGAATTTATCCATTTCTTCTAGATTTTCTAGTCTATTTGTGCAGAGGTATTTATAGTATTCTCTTATGGTAGTTTGTATTTCTCTGGGCTCAGTGGTGATATCCCCTTCATCATTTTTTATTGCATCTATTTGATTCTTCTCTTTTCTTCCTTATTAGTTTCGCTAGCGGTCTATCAATTTTGTTGATCTTTTCAAAAAACCATCTCCTGGTTTCATTGATTTTTTGAAGGGTTTTTTGTGTCTCTATCTCCTTCAGTTCTGCTCTGATTTTACTTATTTTTTGCCTTCTGCAAGAAGAAAAAATTGAAATTATGTTGAGGCACATGTTTAAAAATAAATGCTTTTTGAAATGTGGGAAGATCCTACAGGAAGGGTTGAGGAAACCACAAGAGTTTCAAAACTTTGGAATGAAATGCTGTGGAGTTTGCCCAGGAATTCTTCTTGGTTATAGTGGTTGTGCTGGATTGACTTTTTAAACATCTGTTTTAATCTCCTTCTAAGGCAGAGGATGAAAGAAAATTCCAGATGGGTTTCATCCTAAGATTCTAGATGTGATTTATGTTTTGCCCATAAAAAATTCTCAAATGACACTTGCATTCAGAAGTGAGTTAACTGAGGAGTAAGCTGAGCCCCAGGGTGTAAGACATTCATTTTTCACGTGCAAATTTGGCAGAATTTGCATGACTCTGCAGCCCATAGTGGCAGTGGTGGGCTTCTGTTCCAAAATCACAGCAAAGGCAAGGGTGATCCTTGAGTCAGGAGTTGGCTAAATTTCCAGAAGTCACATTCCCTTGGCAGGCCAGTTCAGCTGTGTGGTTTTTATACTCATTCCTGGAGGCCCAGCCCAGAGCCTACTCCTATAGTTCTTCTAGCAATTTTCTAAATACCTAATTTCCTGTACTAAATTGTTTTTGAATTTTCTATATTAGGTTGCCTGTATTAAACTCTTTTCTACTTAAGGCCGCTTAAGTGTTTTCTGTTCCCTGCCATGGAACTTTTACACAATAGTAGAATACCATTATTATATACCTATCCTTATTATATACTTCCACTGTTGTTCCTCCAGAAGGGCTTAGGAGAGGAAAAGACTAAATGTTTCAAAAGGCTGCCCCCACCCTCCCACAAATATAATTGTTTTTTTCCCTATTTTGTTTCCTCTGAAATTAGAACTAGACCACCTCTTTGATCTTTGACAAGTTACCTGATCCCTGAGAATAATAATAAATGTCTACCTTATACTGTTATGAGACTTAAATTATAAATATAGAAGGCACTTAGCACAATTCCTGGTACATAGTAAATGATCAATAAATGAGATCCCCTCTTAGCATTATTACCTCTGTATAGACATCTGTCAGTTATAATGATGGATTCATGATAAATGGTTTGGATACTCTTGAGGAAAAGAACGAGAATTCATTTACTTTTCTGTCTCAAGATCTTATATAAAATTTGACACTTAGTAGGTATTTAATGCTTCTTGAAGGACTTTTTCTAAATTAGGAGTCTGTGATTCAAAAGGATTCTCAAAGTTCTCAAAGAACTTTTATTTTCTTTGGGAAATTAGAATGTGCCTAGCTTTCCTTGTGAGGAATAGGGATAAGAGAATAAAATATCTGAAGGAAGTTTCTTATCCATTTCAGATCCAGTACTTCATGTGTGATGAACGTAGGGCCCAGAGTGACTGCTCTGTGCTCACACTCACAAACCTACCATTCTTTATAATTCCCCATTAGATTTTTTTCTGTGGTATCACATTGAGTATAGGAGATAGCCATTAAGGTCTCATCCAATCCTGGTAATCTGGGGAGGCTATGTTATCAATGCCAGCTGCTGCTGTGAAAACCTTCATGGAGGCCAGCACCCTGGCACCTGCTAGCACCCTACCACAGCTGATGAGTGTGCACCTTGTCAAGCTACAGTTGCAGTTGCTCTTGGCATATGCAAACAAGGATGGACCCCACTATCACCACCCTACAATGTACTTTATCTGGCATCACCCTTCAGAGTGTTGTGCCCAGCAGTCTGGGAGCACCTCAGTCCTTTTAGCATAGCAGGTTCCTGACCTTGAGGAGTCAGAGAACAAAGCAGGGCCCCAATAGCAGTTCCCTAGAGTTAGATCATGCAATCCAGGAGTCCTGAGCTGAGTCTTGGCCCCCTAAAATCCTCGAGAAATGAAGGAGAAATGAAGCCAGTCAACTAAAACCAACTGGTACCACAATCAAACCTCCAAGGTCATCAAATAGAATAAAAGAAAAAAAAACTCATCCAAAGGACAGCAACTTCAAAGATTGAAGGAACGTTAGCCCACAAAGATGAGGAAAGAACCAGTGCTAGTGCAACATCTCTGACAACTCAAAAGCCCAGAACGTCTTCTTTCCTTCAAATGACAGCACTAGTTCTCTAGCAAGAGTTCTTAACCAGGCTGAGATGGTTGGAATGACAGAAATATAATTCAGAACATGGATAAGAATAAAGATCATTGAGATCCAGGAGAATGTTGAAAATAAATCTAAGAAAGCTAAGAATCACAATAAAAAGATACAGAAACTGGCAGACAAGATAGCCAGTATAGAAAAGAATGTAACTGACCTGATAGAGCTGAAAAATGCACTACAATAATTTCATAATGTGATCATTATCAAGCATTATCAAGCATTAACAACAGAGTAGACCAAACTGAGGAAAGAACCTCAGAGCCTGAAGACTAACTTTCTGAAATACCACAGTCAGAAAAGAATAAACAAAAAAGAATAAAAAGGAAAGAAAACCTCTATGAAATATGAGATTATGTAAAGAGACTTCATCTGTGACTCACTGGCATCCCTAAAAGAGTTGGGGAGAATGAAGGAAACTTGGAAAATGCATTTCAAAATATCACCCATGAGAACTTCTCCAACGTAACTAGAGAGGTCAATATTCAAAATCAGGAAATGCAGAGAATCCTTGTAAAATGCTTCACAAGAAGATCATCCCCAAGACACATAATCATCAGATTCTCCCAGGATGAAATGAAAGAGAAACTGTTAAAGGCAACTACAGAGAAAGGACAGGTCACCTACAAAGGGAAGCTCATCAGACTAACAGCAGATGGCTCAGCAGAAACTATACAAGCCAGAAGAGATTGGGGGCCTATATTCAACATGATTAAAGAAAAGAAATATCTGGCCAAACTAAGCTTCATAAGAGATAAAGAAAAAAGATCCTTTTTAGACAAACAAATGCTGAGAGAATTCAGTACCACCAGACCTGCCTTCTAGGAGCTCCTGAAAGAAGCCCTAAACATGAAAAGGAAAGACCACTACCAGCCACTACAAAAACAAACTTAAATACGTGGACCAGTGACACTGTAAAGCAACCACATAAACAAACCTGCATAAGAACCAGCTAACAACACCATGACAGGATCAAATTCACACACATCAATACTAACCTTGAATATAGGATAAATGCCCCAATTAAAAAGCACAGAGTGACAAGCTGGATAAAGTAGCAAGAACTAATTGTATACTGCCTTCAAGAGACCCATTTCACATGCAGTGACACCCATAGGCTCAAAGTAAATGAATGCAGGAAAAGCAAATGGGGGGGGGGGGGGGAAGCATGGGTTGCAATCCTAATTTCAGATAAAATAGATTTTAAACTAACAAAGATAAAAACAGACAAAGAAGGGCCTAAATAATGGTAAAGGACTCAATTCAACAAGAAGACCTAACCATCCTAAATATATATGCACCCAACACAGGAATACCCAGATTCATAAAGCAAGTTTTTAGAGACCTTCAAAGAGACTTAGACTCCCACACAATAACAGTGGGAGACTTTAACATCTTACTGACAATATTAGACAGATCACTGAAGCAGAAAATTAACAAAGTTATTGAAGACTTGAACTCAGCACTGAACCAAATGGATCTGATAGACATCTACAGAACTTTCCACCCAAAAACAACAGAATATGACACATGACACATACTCCAAAATCGACCATACAATTGGACATAAAATAATCTCAGCAAATGTAAAAGACCCAAAATCATTACAACCACTCTCTCAGATGATAGCACAATAAAACTGGAAATCAAGATTAAGAAAATTGCCCCAAACCATGCAATTAAATGTAAATTAAACAGCCTGCTCCTGAATGGCTTTTGGATAAATAATGAAATTGAGGCAGAAATCACAAAGTTCTTTGAAACGAATGAGAACAAAGATACAACATACCAGAATCTCAGGGATACAGCTAAGCCAATGTTAAGAGGGAAATTTATAGCACTAAATGCCCACATCAAAAAGTTAGAAAGATATCAATTTAACAACCTAACATCACAACTAAAAGAACTACAGAATCAAGAACAAATCAACCCCAAAGCTAACAGAAGACAAGAAATAACCAAAATCGACTGAACAGAAGGAGACTCAGATACGAAAACCCATTCAAAAGATCAACAAATCGAAGAGTTGGGTTTTTGAAAAAAAAGAAAAGAGAAAGGATGAAAATAAACACAATTAGAAATGACAAAGGGGATATTACCACTGACCCCACAGAAATACAAATAACCATCAGAGAATATAATGAACACTTCTATGCACACAAACCAGAAAAATCTAGAAGAAATGAACAAACTCATGGAAACATACACTCTCCCAAGACTGAACCAGGTAGAAATTGAATCCCTGAACAGACCAATAATGAGTTGTGAAATAGAATTAGTAATAAATAGTCTACCAACAAAAAAGGCCCAGGACCAGACGGATTCACAGTCAAATTCTACCAGATGTACAAAAAGGAACTGGTACCATTTCTACCGAAACTATTACAAAAAATCGAGGAGGGAGTCCTCCACAACTAAATGTATGAGGCTAGCATCATCATGTTACCAAAACCTGGCAGAGACACAACAAAAAATGAAAACTTTAGGCTAGTATCCTTGGTAAACACTGATGCAAAAATTATCAACAAAATACTAGCAAACTAGATCCAGCAGCATATCAAAAAGTGAATCTATCATGATCAAATAGGCTTTACCTCTGGGATGCAAGACTGGTTCAACATATACAAATCAATAAACATGATTCATCATCTAAACAAAACTGAAGACAAAAACCACATGATCATCTCAATAGATGCTGGAAAGGGTTTTGATAAAATTCAACATCTCTTCAGGTTAAAAACTCTCAACAAAGTAGGTACAGAAGGAACATACCTCAAAATAATAAGAGCTGTCTATGACAAAACCACAGCTAACATAACACTGAATGGGCTAAAGCTGGAAGCATTCTCGTTGAAACTGGCACAAGACAAGGATGCCCTCCCTCACTATTCCTATTCAACATAGTATTGGAAGGCCTGGACAGAGCAATCAGGCAAGACAAGGAAAGGCCATCCTTATAGGAAGAGAGGAAGTCAAGCTATCCTTGTTTGCAGATGTCATGAGCCTGTATCTAGAAAACCCCATAATCTCTGCCCAAAAGCTCCTTGAGTTTATAAACAACTTCAGCAAAGTTTTGGGATGCAAAATCAATGTAAAAAAATCACTAGCATTCCTACACACTAACAGTCAGGCAGAGAGCCAAATCAGGAATGCAATCCCATTCCCAACTGCCAATACCTAGGAATACAGTTAACCAGGAAAGTGAAAGATCTCTACAATAAGAATTACAAAACACTGATCAAATAAGTCAGAGATGACACAAACAAATAGAAAACATTTCATGCTCATGGATCAGAAGAATCAATATCATTAAAATGGCCATACAATCCAAAGCAACTTACAGGTTCAGTGGCACTCCTATCAAACTACCAATGGCATTCTTCACAGAACTAGAAAAAATATTTTTATATTCATATAGAACCAAAAAAGAGCTGGAATAGCCAAGGCAAATGTCCAGAATGGCAACTAATAGAAAAGAACAAATCAGAGGCATCACACTACCTGACTTCAATCTATACTACAGGGCTACAA
The DNA here is from genome assembly GCF_047675955.1 of Chlorocebus sabaeus. NCBI lineage: Eukaryota > Metazoa > Chordata > Mammalia > Primates > Cercopithecidae > Chlorocebus > Chlorocebus sabaeus. The sequence continues at coordinate 58,666,868 of NC_132924.1, forward strand.
TAACCAAAACTGTATGGTACAGGTACAAACACAGACACACAGACCAATGGAACAGAATAGAGAACATAGAAATAAGTCTGCACTGGACATAGATTTCATGACGAAGACACTAAAAGCAATTGCAACAAAAGCAAAAATTGATAAATGGGATCTAGTTAAACTAAAGAGCTTCTGCACAGCAAAAGAAACTATCAACTGAGTAAACAGTCAATCTACAGAATGGAAGAAAATATCTGCAAACTATGCATCTGACAAGTCTAATGTCCAGCAGCAATAAGGAAATTAAACAAATTTACACAAAAAAACCCAACTCCATTAGAAAGCGGGCAAAGGACATGAATAGACACTTTTCAAAAGAAGACACAGAAGGCTAACAAGCCTTCTGTGAATGCTTGTTATGAAATATGAAAAAAAAAACTCAATATCACTGATCATTAGAGAAATGCAAATCAAAACAACAATGAGATAGAATCTCACACCAGTCAGAATGGCTATCATTAAAAACAAAAAATAACAGATGCTGGAGAGATTGTTGAGAAAAGGTAATGCTTGTTCACTGTTGGTGGGAGTGTAAATTAGTTCAACCATTATGGAAAGCAGTGTGGCAATTCCTTGAAAAGCTGAAAACAGAACTACCAATTGACCCAGCTATCCCATTACTGAGAATATATCCAAAGGAATAGAAACCATTCTGTCATAAAGATCTACATGCATAAGTATGTTCATTGCAGCACTATTTACAATAGCAAAGACATGGAATCAACCCAAATGCCCGTCAATAGTAGACTGGATAAAGAAAATGTGGTACATATAAACCATGGAATACTATGAAGCCATAAAAAAGAATGAGATCATGTCCTCTGCAGGGACATAAATGGAGCTGGAGGCCGTTATCCTTAGCAAACTAATGTGGGAACAAAAACAAAGTATCGCCATGTTCTCACTTATAAGTGGCAGCTAAACGATGAGAACCCATGGACACAAAGAATGGAACGAGAGAAACTGGAGACATACCAGAGGGTGCAGGATCAGAGGAGAGAGAAGAACAGAAAAAAATTACTATTGGGTACTAGGCTTAGTACCTAGATAATGAAATAATCTGTACAACAAACTCCTATGGCACAATTTTACCCATGTAACAAACCTGCACATGGACACTGAACCTAAAATAAAAGCGTTAAAAATTTAGAAAAAGGAAATAATATAGTCGGAAAAGACCATGTATTATACTAGTCTATTTATATGAAATGTCCAGAATGGCAACTTTTTAGAGACAGAAAGTACATGAGTAGTTGTTTAGAGCGGAGGCAGGGGAGATTGTTGGTTGTTGGGAGGCAATTGTGGAGTGATAGCTAAAGGGTACAAGGTTTTCTTTTTGGGTAATTAGAATTTCCTGAAACTGACTGTGGTAATGGTTGCACAATTCTGTGAATATACTAAAACAATTGAATTATACACATTAAATAGGTACATTTTATGGTATATGAACTTTATCACAATAAAGCTGTTACGAAAAAAGTTTCCAATGTAACAAAATGAAAATCAGCCTTCAGCTGAAATTCTATCAACTTCGAACAATATTTTACTCAACAAACTTAGATTTAGACAGTTTTAAAAAATAACTTGTACAAAGATTGTGTGTGCAAATAGTATTTTGGTGAGAACAAATGCTATTCTCAAATTGCCTATTTAGGTGCTAGGGAATGTGACCAAAAAAATCACAACTCCAGAATTACACTGATAAACAGCAAACTTTCACATGAATGCCTTCTGTCCCTGCTAAGTTTTTTTGTTTCATTATGAAAGGCATCACTGTCTGGAATTTCACTTATGGTGTGACGCAAATAGGATTTCTTAAAGACAGGAAGGTTCAATAGCAGAAAGATGATTAGTCAGTGGAGAGGAATTTCTAACATCCTGGTTGACTTTTAACAAAGTCCACTCAATTTCTTTTCTTTTTCAGTGTTACCATGGGGATCATGGAACTATAACCACATGTGGTTTAGACAGGAAGTGTCTTAAACTATCAGAAACAAAAGGGCAGAGGGCGGCAGCACCAAGCGGTGAGCAGGACTGGACCCCAGAGCCGGAGGTCCATTCTTGGCTCTGTCAGGGGTCACTGGGTGAGGCTGGTGACTCGTTTACGTCTCTCAGGCCGACTTTCCTGTTGGTTATACATTTTCAGAGTAGAGCCTGGGAAAAGCTGTATCAGCTTATTGACTTTAAGTGTTTTTAGAAAACTCTCTACAATAGAGTTCTCACTTTTCTTTAATTAAAAAAATTAACAACAACACTATAGTAAGACACTTCATTGTCAGGTAAGTTTAAAATAAGGGAGAATAGAAAAACATTGTTAATGGCTACATCTGAACGGTCTAGAGGTAAATAGTTATTCTAAAAATAAATGTATTTTAGGCGTAATCTTTTACGTTGTTTAAAGAGATTATCCTAGGGACTGATGAGAAAATTTCTGAATAGTTACCTATAGATTCCATTTCATGTAAAATTGAATACTTTGGTCCATGTGACAAACTGGCTGAGGGAAATGCCATTATGAAAAACTGTTTATGTGCACATTCACATGTGTGTATGCATGTGTGTAGTATGCTCAAAGCTTAGACACGTAGTATTTGTAAGAATTCAGCTATTGCAACAGGACAAGAGACACAATTAGCAACATTATCCAGTAGTCTAAATGTCTTTTGTATAAGCTATTCAGAATTTTAAATGTTAAGGTAATTAAAAAATAAGATGTATCGTTTGCTAGTAAACTTAACATTCATGTTGGCCATTTGTGAAACATTATTTTAAGTGATTATTTAAATGCTTTAAATTGTAATGTGTGATTGTCTAGACTTCACCCTTGTAAGACTAGGTATGATGCTGTTAGACAGTGGCATTCTGAGACATTCCTTCTGAGTGCAGAGTGAACACTTTCAGACAAAATGGATTTAAAATATTTCTTACGCCGGTACAACTCAAAGAAGAGCTCAGATTCAACACGAAGCAGGAAATCTTGGTTCCTCATTCCCACTCCAACTGTTTTCCTCACACCCAGTCATTTTTCCTCACACAGGAAAAATGTGTACAACACAGATTCCATGTGTGTATTCTGTTAATATATACAGAGCATTACTGATGGAGAGTAAGAGAGCTGCAGCATAATACTGACTGTTCTTGGGTTAGGGAAAAAGAAACTGAACTCATGTTACAGGTTGGTCATAGGATCTGGGTCCAGCTCAACTCAACTGTAACTCACAGAGAGGAGTCTGTTCCATCAGCTCCACGCTGAAAGAGGCAGTCACAGTCAGTGGTAAGCTGGTTCAGCAGAGCCAATATCCCTTATGGTTCATTGTATATAAAGTCCCTGTTAGAGGATTCCTATTCTAGCAAGTGGAGTTAGCAATATCAAAGCAAGTTCTTACCCTGCCTTCAAAATTCTAAGTCTGTGAGCACAGATGTTGTTGTGTAGAACTTTTATCTAATTAGGAATTGTAGCATTTATTACTATATATTTTTTTGAGACAGAGTCTCACTCTGTCACCCAGGCTGGAGTGCAGCTGCACGATCTCGGGTTACTGCAACCTCTGCCTCCTGGATTCAAGTGATTCTCTTTTCTCAGCCTCCTGAGTAGCTGGGATTATAGGCATAAGCCACTATGCCTGGCTCATTTTTCTATTTTTAGTAGAGATGGGGTTTCACCATATTGGCCAGGCTGATCTGGCCTCAAGTGATCTGCCTGCCTCAGCCTCCCAAAGTGCTGGGATTACAGGCATAAGCCACCACGCCTGGCCTGTAGCATATATTATAAAATGTTAAATGAGGAGGGGTGGAAGGTGTATTCTGAAAAGTCTGACATTTCTTAGGACAATATGTATTTTTCATGTTAAATCCCATATTACTCCATACTATCTGGACTAATTATATCAGGAATACTCTATTTGTTTAGGCAAATTCAAGACAGAATGGTTGATTAATTCCAAGGGCTAAGTAGCATAAATAAACCAATTTAGGAGCCAACTGGAAATGATGTTGGGGCAAGAACTATATCTGTATTTAAGGTGAACTAATGAAAATTGAAGTGCTTTGGAACTTGCAGCACATTTGCTTAAGGTAAGGTATTATTATAATAATTGAAGAATATTATGGTTTTTAACATTACTAACTCTGCATGATTTAATTTTAGATGCTTGCCAGTAAGAATTATGATTAAACACCTGTTTTCATGACATGCAGCCTTTCCTAAAGATTCTGCACATTTCTTTTGTCAGGGAACTTTCTTTAAGTGTATAGAAAAACTTTTTTTCTTTTTGGTATTCTCTTGAATATCAATAATGATGCCCAAATAAATAAGTCCTGGGTCATTGTAATCAATTAACAATTTTATAGTTTATTGCCTGTGAACTAGGTATTTAAATCCTGCGCTCTCTTTTCCATCACTAAAATTCTGGGAAACAAATACTAGAGAAACATCTTTTATTTATTGATTGATTGTCCTTGGACAGGTCTGAAACCAATAACAAAACTGTACAAATAGGGTAGTCCAGAAAGGGATAGGGCAGTATGCTAATCACCTTGCATCCACTATCTCACTGGATCTCTACAAAACCCTGAAAGATAAACAGCAATGACTATTAACTGGTGAGAAAGATTAGCGGTCTAAATGGTCTGCCCTTGTTTCAAGTAGCTACTGGCAACTCTACCTGCCTCCAACTGAATGACATCCTTTCTTTTCTCTGGGTTTCTGCCTCTATAAGAATACTCTTGGTGAAAATATTGCCTTACAGTCTTATAAGAGAGGAAGAGAGATAGGAAGGGGAGAGGAGAGATGCTCTGGCTTCAAGCTTCTGCTCTAAGAATTCTCCCTTTTGGACAGCTTCATATTGCCTTTGCCCCTTCTCAAATCATGGGCCTTATTCTTCATGTGTGAGTCCTAAACAAGAGTGTGGTAAGCAGTAAAATAGCCTCCAAAGATTTTTGTGTCTTAATTCATAGAACCTGTACCTATGTTAGCTTGCATGGCAAAGGAGAATTAAGGTTGCAGATGGAATTAAAGTTGCTAATCAGCTGACCTTAAAATAGATTATTCTGGATTATCCTGGTGGTCCAGTGTAATCACAAGGGTTCTTAGAAGTGGAGGAAAGAGGCAGAGACTCCAGAAAGGAACCTGGCCCTGCCACCATGTTGATTTTAGTCCAATGAGATTCTTGTTGGACCTCTAACCTAGAGAACAGTCAGATTTGTATTCTTTTAAGAGTCCACATTTGTGTAATTTATTACAGCAGCAAATATTTAACTAATGCATAAAACCAGCCCAATGTTCTTCTGAGTATTGGAAAGACAGAAGAGCTTTCAGTCTCCCCCTATCCCTGCCCACTTGTGTATTTTCATACAGATGGGTCACTTAGTTGGACCAAAGAAAAGTGAGGGCTCATGGGAGTGTTCTATGGTTTTCTAGTACAACCCCAAGATGCCTTGACACTGGAAGGTCAACCTTCAACATGTAAGGTCAGAGGCACTTCAATATGAAGGTTATTAGGAGACCCACACAAGGATATAGTTGGATCTCTATTAACCATTTTAACAAATAATCTGGAGAAGAAAAATATGTGAAAGTTATGATAACATTCCATCCTCAAGAATAAAAACTATCAGATAAATTTAGACAATGCTTATCAGGTAAATGAAGGTCATATAGCTTGGCAGGTCTTTAATCTCCGCTTGGACCAAAACAGCAAAACTGTTATGAAATGGGCTTTGGAGCCTGGTAGACCTGAGATGAAGGCCTTGCTCTGCACTCTAGTTGGGTGATTTTCGGCATCTACGTAGGCTTGAGAGAGCCAAAGCACAGAGCTGTAGCCCAAATGCTTCCAGTTACTACCTTAACCCGTGAGTCATGAATTACAGAGCAGGGACACACATTGTAAGAACTTTGTGAGATACCTTAAAATGTGTCACCCCTTGATTCATTATGTTGATCACCTCCTGTCTATTTGCCTCTTAATGTTAAGCAGTACGACACTTAAATATAATTATATCTGGTGCGAGTCTTTAATGGGAGCAAAGAAAGGATGAGGAAAGTGGGTAGAAGAGATGAAGATGGGAAGAGTTGAAAAGAATGTGACCTATTTTATATCCAGTTATGGGGGAATGGCCCAGAAATCCAAGTCATAGAGAGGGTACTGGTCCCCCAGAAAGGACAGGGAAGCAGGCTAAGTTCCTAGGCCTGTGGTGGTGAACCAATGTCTGGATGCACCTGAGAAGGAACCCTGGGCCCTTTGAATGTCTGGATAGGGAGATTACTCCTTGTGCAGGTCACAGTCTCCTTATAAACCTACATTATTTCATCCATTCTTAAGAATTTCTCAAAAACCTTATCTTGAATTTAATTAGTTGGGTACTATTGACATTGGAAACTTGAAAAAACAAGCAAAAAAAAAAAAAAAAAAAAAAAAAACACACACACACACACACACACAAGAGACAGACTTAGAGAAAGACTCTTCCTTAATCTTCCCTGGTTGAAGTTGGTTGGATGGGGTGTAGTGGGAGCATGAGAAAGTTATTATGGAAAGGAGGCAGAAGAACTGAGGACCTTAACTCTGGTGGCAGAGCTTTTGCTGAAAACTAAAATGACTTGAAAGCAGCAAAAGACATGAAAATTACTTTCCTGTAATTATGGTTAGAAATTATTTTTGACGCCTTCAGGTTGATTTCTTGTATCACCTTCTGGAGGCCTGGAACTTCATATTCAAGATACCAGGTTATAACATTTAAATTAAAATAACCTTAATTTTTTTAATTCCATGCTTTGAATCCAGGTAATGTTAACCTTGGTTTTGTTTGGCCTACTGGAAATGTTTCCACTTGGCTCATTTCTGTGGGCGGCAATGGATTAATTCTTTCAGTGCCCAGCATTCTACCCATTGCTGATTTTGGCTCTGGGCAACAACAGATCATCTCTGGACTCACTTCTATTTCCCGGTAGGAAAAAAGGAACTCCCAGTGATGAGGGACTAACCTGGTGGGTAGAAGGCAGTTTTTGTGATCAGATCGGTAAAACCAGAGCAAACAAGGACTGACAGTCACAAATGCAGTTGAATAATTTCTCTCTTTTTCTTCTATTCTCACTTAGTAGCTTCTGTTCTCATTCTCATGACTACTCAACACATTCATGACTTCTCTTAAACTCCTGAACTACTCCTAAGCCCTTCATTTGTCAGGAAACCTCATCTCCCATCCTGTGGAAAAGAGAGAACTCCCATAACCTCCCTTAATTTTCCATGAATGCCATGCTGTATGGACCCCTCCATAGCTCCTTCTTTTCTGTCCTCCCCTAATCTAATATTTCTTCCTCTCTATTGGCTCCTTCTCTTCAGCTATGTACATGCTCAAAAGTCTCATTTTCTACACCTAACATTTCTTACACAATATTGTCTGCTTCAGATGCTCCTAAGCTCTCTCCTATCCATCATCGATGTAGTTTTTAAGTGGAAAGTATCCACTTGCTGTTTTATTTTTTCATTCCATTTTTATTGCTCACCCCGCAGAAATTAAGCTTCTGCACCTTCCTTTCTAATGAGGCTGTTCCTATGGTGGTCATTACCATATATTTACTTCCTAATTGCCAAATCTAGTTTTGTCATTTCAATTATTATTGTATTTTATTTTGAAATGATTATTTAGTAACCATTTGTTCCTGGCGTTGCTTTAAGCATTTTCCATATATTATCCCATTTGGTTCTCAACATATTGCTGTGTATTAAGTGTTATATTTCACATTTTATAAAGAAGGAAGTAGATTTACTTGACACTATTAACAACTTCCTCCATCTGGCACATTTGCTCCTCTTGGTTTCTGTAAGATGACTGAATTCATCTTTATTTTTTTCTGACACCCATTCTTTCTCAGTGACCCAAATAAATCCCACATTCATATCTATGTGCTTGTCTCAATATCCTTTCCCCTTGTGTTCCCGATTCATGTTTTTAACTGCATAATTAGCATCTCTTCATTCATACTCAAGAAAACAAATCTAACTCATTATCCTACCATTCATGTTTTTGGTAGGCATTTATAGAATCTATAGAATCTATATCACATGCCTGGAATTGTTTGCTGTGCTGAGGGCATTAAGATGTGAAAAGCACAGCCCTGTCCTTGAGGACCAGGACATGAACTTGTAAACAATTATAATACAAAGTACAGGTACTACAACAGGAATGTGGGATGCAGCAGGTCAAGAAGCAAGAGAAAGGAATCTGTAGCTGCTGGATGGTTCGAAAAACTTTCCCAAAAGAGACGAAAACTTTTGACATCACTAAGAAAAAGATTTCTAAGGAGAAAAGGAGAGAGAAAAGTAAATGTACTATGGAAGGGCCCAGCAAATACAAATGTATGGAGGTTCTAGAGAGAGAATGGTATCTGAAGGACAGCCGTGGTTTACTAGCTTATATGCTGAGGGGTGAGCATTCTCTACATGGTTGACAACATCACTATTGAATTATTTATCTAGGAAACATCTGGCTTTCCCCTCCTCTAATAAATCCTCCACAATGATTTATGATAAGAACCTTAACAAGGGCAGTGACCACAGGAAGAAAGAGAAGATATGACAGGCAAAAAAAGTCCTATGTAAAATGGAGTCAACAATTTTTACTGTTGCAATCAGTATCTTCACCCTAACTTTATGGATAGGAATTATTATTGTTCATTTCACAAAGGAAAGAAACTGAGGCAGAGTGGTTAAGAGGTTTGCTTGAGATTTTTCAAAAAGCTAGTAATGAACAGAACTATAATCAGTTCAGGCATAAAAGAACTCTTGCTATTATATGAGCCTAAGAGTCAATTATTGAGAGGACTGAAATTATGTACCAAAATACAGAATTCTTGAATGCTGATTCTGATTCTGAAAAGTTTTGTAAATCAATGTAAAATTTGCAGACATGCTAAATAAATTTTCTAGAAAATATCTGAAAGTTATTTGCTCTAAGTTTGGACGATAAAGTTTTGTTCTTTGTTGATATTATTTGCTGAGGCATGTTCCAAATTTCATATAGCTGTCTTGTTATCTCCATATTTGCAAATATATCTATCATACTGGACACTATAATTTGAGCCTTAGTAAATTAGTCATCATATAATTTGGTATTTGGTAAATTTGGTTATCATATAAACCACAACAAGTGTTAAAAAACTACATTGTATTGCTTACTTCCTGCCAATAGGTCTCTTTTCCTCTTCTAACTATGTAAAAAAAAAAAATACTTTTTGTTTTCCCTTTTAAAAAATCAGCTACAGTATTAAAAGGGAAATGTGTTTCTCACAGTGCTAGGTCCCTTCTCATGGGATCGAATAGCAGAGTCCTGGCTGCGGGTTCAAATGCCCTGCTGAAATCCTCAGACAATTCCAACATCCACAAAGCTACGAAAGGAGTAAGTAAATTTAACTTCAGTTTCCTTAAATGTATGTTGTAGAATTTTATAAATGTACATATTAGTTTGTTGTTGCACTGCTATAAATACCCAAGACTGGGCAATTTATAAAGGAAAGAGGTTTAATTGACTCACAGTTCCACATGGCTGGGAGGCCTCAGGAAGTTTACAGTCATGGCAGAAGGAGAAGCAGGCACGTCTTACATGGCAGCAGGTGAGAGAGAGTGTGTATAGGAAAAACTGTCAAGCACTTATAAAACCATCAGATATCGTGAGAACTCACTATTAAGAGAACAGCATGGGGGAAACTGCTCCCATGATCCAATCACTTCCCGCAAGGTCCTGCCCTCAGCACATGGGGATTATGTGATTATAATTCGACATGATATTTGGGTGGGAACACAGAGCCAAACCATATCAATGTACTTATTGCAATCTGCTATGGCTATATTTTCATGACCAGGGACAATTGTGACAGAACCTGACAGTCATGAGACAAGCTTATTAACCTCATTCTTTTATCTGTGGTAGAGGCATGTGAGTGCCCCCTCACTGTTGACGACTTTTTTCCAAATGTCAAGTCTTTCTTACGTCTTTAAGGGATGAAATACTATCCAAGTTCAAAGAGAGTCCTTTTTAGTCTCCCCTTTAGGCTCTGTGAATTTGCTCTTTCCAGGGATGGATGGTGGAACTGCTATAGTACCCAACAAACAGGAAATCTCCAGAGCAATTCTGTATGTACAGCCTGCTTTTCCTTGCTTTCATCAAGTTTAATCTATTTCCTTTAACAATGCATAATTTCAGACAATACATGCATGTTCTGTACAGCTTTCCTGTGGGTTGTATTTGGGGAGAGATTATTTTTGCTATGTTTTGTCAGTTTGCCTTACTTGAAAGTAATGCATTTGGAGAGATTGCAACTCCTCTCTCTCCCCCTTGGATTCTTGTAAGCTCTGACTTAACTTTATATTTTGGGATGATCTGGAAACTGAGAAAGGGAGGAGATATGCTAAATATTAAGATGTTTCTTACCTCTCTCTACTACTCTGCTAGTGAATAACATAAGGAGACAAGATTCCCTAAAGTAGTAATTTTTTACTAATATTTCTGTGGTTCATTAACAAATTCACCTATCACATTTATAGTTTAATAAATCACATAGGAGACAACGTTTTAAAACCATAATTGCTTTAATCAGGTAAAAGGATACTGCAGGGTCTGACTTTAAGACAGGGTGAGGGATTGCTATTTATATAACTGCAAAGGAACATTTTTGGTTTAAGCAGCTCATAAAATTGGAAGAAAGATTAAGAACAGTTCTGTCCAAAAGTAACATAACGCAAGCCATGTATGTGATTTTTAATTTTCTAGTAGCCTCTCCTGGGAGATAATTATCCATGATATCTCATGTTTCTTACGGGCAAGGCAGTAATTGCCCTTTTGTTCTTGTCTGTCTTTTAAGGATGTTTGTATAAAAAGAACTTTGGAAGATAGAGATAGTGTGTCACTCTGGAAGAAAGGGTAGATGTTTGCTGTCTGGTATAAGAATGTCTCTCTCCAATGCAGAAGTCAGGTAGGTTTCCTTCTAGCTCGTCATAAAAGATTTTCATTCCCTCAACTGTTAAATGAGCAAACTGCACGCACACAGCCCACTTGGGCTGCTCTGCATTGCTCCCAAAGGACTTGGAGGAAAAATGGAAACTGATTGTTTCCAAATACGAAGCTCATGTTGTTGGCGGTAGCATGGGTAATACATTCCTTTATTTCTGACCCAGGAGAATCATGTCTTCTGTCAGCATCCATGAAAATGTGGCAGGTTCACTTGTTAGCCTGAAAGTAGGATTAAAAACTCAGACCTTCACAGTTCTTAAGAGTCACATTGAAAAAAGTAAAGGGATAAAATTAATTAGAATAATGTACTTTATGTAACCCAGCATATCCAAAATAGCATTTCAACATGTAATCAATATAAAAATTAATCAGATATTTCAAATTTTTTATACTAAGATTGTCTTCAGATAATGGAGAAATGGATGAACTCGTATTTGGTGTGTATTATACATAAACCACGGGAAAATGCAGGCAATGTAACCAGGGTCAAAAGACCATATTCGTGAATTCAGGAATATGGTTAGCTAAAGACTTAGCTAAAACAGACTCTATGCAATACTATCTCACACTCTGTAAGTAGAAGATGCATAATAAGTTAAAAATGAGATAGAGACATTAATGCTCATCAGATATTTTACTTGTTCCTTTATGCTTCCTGACTCTCTCACAACATGACACTTTCTAAGTGAGGCTTTGAAAGCCTATGTGCAATCTCCAGTCTTTTATCCTCTGAGTGAGATATTTTTATTTACAACATCTGATCCCACATATTCATGCAGATTATGCAACTACAAGATGGTGAAGCTTCCACCAGCCTCCACTACGTGTAACACTGGCACTAATATTTGTTATGTTAAGCCACTGACATTATGAGGATGTTTGTTAGCACAAAAAAAACTAGAGTGCACTGACTCATACATACATTAGAATTCTTTTTACATTCTGCAGCTCTGAGAAGTTAGAATTATTTCTTCTTTTAGCATTATAATCATTTATTGATGTCAAATACAATATAATTTAGCTGTAAATTAAAAATATCTAAACCCAAGACCTTCTAAGGGTTTCTTTTTAGTAGAATGTATTGATGGATATATTGTGTTGTGATAATAAGTAGGGATACAAGTTGTTAGTAAAATGTGGATTCTATGTCAAGAAACTAGAGTTTTAATTCTGGTTTATCATTATAAAGGTGAACAACCTTTGCTGAGTTACTACACCTCTCGGAGCCTCTTCCTGTACTTACATATGATAAATAATATCAAATACATCTTTACATTGAGATTCTATTATTATTTCACTGTAAAAAGACAGAATAAATTGAAGACAACATTCATCTCTCATAGCTCCTGTATAGTTCTTTCAGAGAGAAGAATTATATTAATACTTCAAAAATTTACTTTAAATATTTTCATTCTTAATTCCAAATCAAAAATTTTGATTAGTGTTTATTGTTTTGAAACTGGTTATCTTGATTTCTTGAGAAAAAATATTTTCTAAAATGATGATACTTGACTGTAGTAAAATCGTATTTAGTGATAGGGCAATCTTGTATGAGCTACAATTCGTTTATGAGTTCATCTCTAATTCCTGGTAAGTGAAGAGAGGTATATCAAAGCCCAACAAGCCACTCAGATGCACTGGCATTTATTGAAAGGATTCAGAGATTGTCTTTAATGTATAATGATTGCATTTTTTTCTGGACTTGGCCCCACAAGCATATATATCCCCTCACTCCCACACAAATACACATACATATTCTGGCTTAATTTTTGTTGTTGTTGTTGAGCCAGTGACTTTTTAAAATGTGCCGATGAGTTAGAGAAAGAAATATTTAAAAGTCTCAATCCAGACACTCAAAGCCACTCCAAAAACCTTGTGCCTTCCTCCTGCTCCCCAAGGTTGTGTCACTATTTAATTATTTAAGTATTCATTCTATGAAAATATATAATATGGTGATGATCACATAAAACATGATTCTTCCACAATATCTTAGAAGCAATAAGTACTACTGGCAGGTAGATTGGAGAAAGGGCATTGGATGGAAAATATAAAAATTAAATCACTGTTTAAGAAAGTAAATGAATTAATTGCCAGGGAACTCTGACAACTTGACAATAATTCAGTCATCCTTTTGGGTTTGGAAACTGAGTAGGAGCTCTTTTGACCAACTTTGAATTAGCCACCTTGCTAGATTAACTCTCACTTTTCATTCTCTCTGTAATCATACTGATGGATGTCCATGGTATACTAGGTGCTCATGGCTAAGTGGCTACTCTCTGGCCAGCCCACGTTCTTCTGTGGCTTCCAGTTGGGTTGCATGCTTACTAAAAAAGAGTTCGTTGTGCTTGCTGCCAAACGTGTTAGTGCCAACTGTACTAATTGTATATAATATGTACATAATTACGTAATTGCACATAATTTCAACTAATATTGAAATTATGATGTTTAATTAGATATAAACAAACCAATGAAATACAAGTTTTAAAGAGGCCTTGTTTCTATGGATTCTAAGTGGCATACTTTGGAAATACCAAAAAGAAATGGGTTATTTTAAATAGTTCTTGCCATATTAGCTCTGGATGAGAACACTGTAAAAGATGATGTGTTCACAGGGGAATTTCCTTGTTCAGGTTGCTTCACAAGTGTCATTACGTTTTTGCTCCACATTAAAGTAAGTGAAACTGGAAACTGAAGATGACACATTACAGATTTTGTTCAAGAAAGATAATGTAGAACTCTGATCATTTGATCTTCACTTAATAGAAAGACCTTAGCTCCCCAACAAAAGATGAATATATGTAGTGGCAAATAAACATGCATTCATAGTTGTAAGTCAAAATGTTTAAGATGTATGTCCTAACTATAAACTGGGTTTTTGATTAACTGAACAACTACTGGTCCCAATCATGTTAGAGAAATAAGCACCTATCCACAGGATTCAAATTAATTTTCCTTAAGTGCAACTTTAGAATTTACAATACTTCCTCAGGTTTGTAAGGTTGACTAAGGGAGTTAGGAAAAGCGATTAGGAATCTCAGGGGGAAAAAAGCTAATAATGTTGCTGCCACCCCAACACAAAGAGAATGATTGTTTTCAGAATTTAATAAGCTGGAGAAAGAAGAGAACCTCAATCAAAGTGACGGTGGTAAATGCTGAGACTCCACTTAAAAGCTGATATAGGGGAGAATAAACTATCTTCTCTGAAACACAAGGCACATGACTATAGAAAAAGAGAGAGGATTAGAAAGAGAGGGAGAGATACAAGAAGGAGAGAGACACTCATAGGTGGGAACTGAACAATGAGATCACTTGGACTTGGGAAGGGGAACATCACACACCGGGGCCTATCATGGGGAGTGGGGAGGGGGGAGGGATTGCATTGGGAGTTATACCTGATGTAAATGACGAGTTGATGGGTGCTGACGAGTTGATGGGTGCAGCACACCAACATGGCACAAGTATACATATGTAACAAACCTGCACGTTATGCACATGTACCCTAGAACTTAAAGTATAATAATAATAATAATAAAAAAAGAAGGAGAGAGAAAGAAAAAAACATGAGAATAGCATTAGAGAGGGAGGAGGAGGGTGGAAGTGAGAGGGGAGGACAAGAGAGATAAGGCAAAAAAATGCATATTCATGTATTCTTAAGGATCCCACTTTGTCCCAAATTTTTCTGTGTTTGTTTTTTATGTTAGAAATCCATCAATATTCAAGTCAGTATAGGAGCTATTGACCTTTTCAGTTAAATCACTGTTCACATTTTTAAATGGAACTCTGAGCATTAAAATTATTGACCATCTTATGGTTCTATGAGCCGTTCCTTGTTTTCTTATCAATTTAAATGACCGAAAGAGGTTATCTTTGACACAGGCTAGATTTTCTGAGAAACAGTCACTGAGATGGAAATTAGCATACAGACAGTTTATTAGGGAATGTTCTCTGGATTAGCCATCATGGAAGGGAAGCAGAAGTAGGCAGAGGGAATAGTTGGGCTGTAGTTTGCCAATGGGTTGAGAACTTTACGCAACCTCAGTAAACTCCTCAGTGAGTAGAGGCAGCCTAGCAAAGCAGTCCTTTCCAGCCAAGGGCAGCGACTGAGGGCTGAGAGCTGTCAGTGGGCCATGCTCAGTCCTGAGGGCAGTATAGCATCCATGACAATCTTTGTGTTCTGTTTTGGGACCAGTGTGGCTTAGTGGGGAAATTGTAGACATTGGAGATAGGCATTCAGTTTCAACACTAACTTTATCATGAGCTGTGAAAATTGGACAAGCTATTTAACTTCTCAAGTTTCTCTCTGTGTCCTTATCTATCTATTACTTTGATTTCTATGAAAGGATAAAAGGAGTTAATGTTTATAAGAGACTGGCAAATAGTAGGTGCTCAATTAATATTGGAATATTGGCTCCCTCCCACTATTTTACAATCGATTAAAGAGATCTATATAGGCTTTTTAAAAACCTGGACATTCTTCTCTTTACATTCTCCTTATTCTACTTGCCATTTAGAGAAGAAAATTAATAATATTTCTCAAGCTATGTAGTTTAGCATGCTACTGTTTGCTTCCAAAGAAAAGTTGTATATAAGAATTTTCCAACTAAACTAGATTTAATGTATTTTTGGGAAGAAAAAAGCTAAATCAAAGAAATAGCCTTTGTTTGTTCTTCTACTTACTGAAACCAGAGATAGAGTATTCCTATTAACACCTAAGATGTTTTATAATCTTCTTCCTTGATCTTAAGGTTCTAGGGCTTCTGGCGTATTCTCACACTCACCCAATACTTTTTCCGCAAAGGAACTCAGGACTATAATAGCTTCTGGTCCTTCTCCTAGACCAACGGTGGCTAAGTCCCATTGAGTCTGAGACATGATAGAGTAGTAGTAGAGTGATTCATAAAGTGTAGTCTCTGAGAATCAACTGGAAAATTGTTACAGGCATAAATTTTCAGGTCCCAATCCAGACCTATTGAATCAGAAACTACAGAGGTGTTATTCAGCAATCTCTGCTTTAACAAGTCTGCCAGGTGACTTTAATACACACTAAAGTTTGAGGATCACTATAGTCGTATATCAGTCAGTGTCCCAACAGGAAACAGATGCCATATGCAAATTAGAATAACTCAACAAAATCTAATAAACTATAAAGTTATCAAGGGTGTAAGGGAAGCTCCATTACCTTAGAGTTTGAAATAACAAAATCCCTAGGCATGAAGGAATGAGGGGAGTAAGGGGTTACTGGAACCCAAAATGAGAGGGTCCTGTGGAGAGAGATGCCTTGAGAGGAGTGGCACCTCTAGAACACAGACCAGGTCTTAGTTTCCTGCAAGAGGTAGTTTTCCTCTTCCTATTTTCTGCTGGAGCTCTCCAGTAGCTGAATACAATCAGAAGCCAGAGGCAATGGGTCCTGTGGATGTCTTGTTAATAATGATAGGGAAGGATAAGGTGGGTCTAAATGGGTAAATGAAAGATACTCAGTGTACATAGTAAAACTTAAATGTCAGTGTTAATTGTTATTCATTTAAAAGATCTGTCTCCCTTAATTTTAGTCTTCCCAAGCAGCTAATTATTTCTGCTTTACTTTAGAAGTGACTGCCTTGCACTCTCAAGGAATATCCCTTGTTTTTATTATTTAAGGTTATTATTGGCAAGAATCTGAAAAATAGGTGAAACTCTTAAGGCTAGAGAATTATATCATTTTTCTCTTTTTCTACTCTTTACCATCATAGGCATTGCTACATTTAAAGCTAAAAATATGCCTGCATAACTGGCCAAAAAACGAAGAAATAAAAGTATTAGTGAGGATGAAAAGCCATGGGAATTGTCTACATTGCTAATGACAATTGCTACAAAAAACTTTGGGAATAAGGTTGGCAGTACCCAAAAATATAGAACAGGTATCCTATCACTCAGTAATTCCAATCTTAGATTTACCCTAGATTAACTCATACTCATACAATTAATAAGGTTGTTTAGTTTGTAATAACTAGAAAGTAAGCATGACCCCAAAATTCATCAAAAGTAGATTATTGATAAATAATCAACAATACCTTGTTGATATTGTTATACCAAAGAATAGCAACAAAAATAAATGAAGTGCAGGTAAGTATATCAACATGAATGAATCTCTCAAATATTTTTTGTTTAAATAAAAGAAACAGGTTGACAAAGTGTACATATAATATTGCATTTACATACAGTTCAGAAGTAAACAAAACTAAGTAATATGTCATTTAGTGATGTATCTATATATGGTAACACTACTAAGAAACAAGGCACTTATTACAAAAGTCAGGATTGTAGTTATACATGGTTATGTAGGTGGTTATATACATATACAATATATACGTGGTCACACATTATGAATAGTGGTTGAAATACAAATATCCACTGAAATTCAGGTTGGCACAGTGGATATGTGGTATTTGGCTATTTTATTTTGCTGCAGATTGTCTGCTTAAAGGTTGTCTGATATGTTAACTTCAGATATTTCTGGTTCTTTTGCCACACCTGAACCTGGTATTGGAGTAATACCTGATGTGCCCCTTTGCTTGACAACTGTATTTCTGTCCCACTTAAAGAGCCACTGTGTTTTCCTATGGGCGGTAAAATTAATTGACTCAAATATAAGTTTCTTTGTATTCAAACAATAGTTACCATAACAAAATGTGTATTATGTAAACTTTAAAGTATACATAAACATTGAGAGAATATATAATGAATACCCATTTTTTCCTCACCCAGCTTCAACAATTATTAATGCTTTTGAAAATGTTTTCTTATAACCAAATTTAGATTTTAAAAAGTGGCATTGGCTTTTTGGAGTGCTATATTGTGCATAGAAGTAGAATGAACATATTTTGGACTTTAATAAATTTGAAATATATTTCAGTTCATTGCTTACACCACTTCTGTGATTTAGAGCATTTTTAGTTATTTTTTATGTAGTAGAATAAATTGCATTTTTAATAGCATCTCATATGGTTGCCTGAGGTAATACATTCTCATCCTGAATCACAATTCAGTAAAAAAAAAAAAAAAAAAAAAAAAAAATGTATTATTTGTTTCCTAAATTAAGCACCAGCATTGTTGAAGGAATTAGGATTTAAGGTTAAGAATTTAAAATTATTATCTGGCTGATGTCCAGTGTTTTCTAATAAACAATATTTAAGGTATGATTATAACCATTATCAGAGAAAAAATTAGATTTAATTTTAAATGTGTAGACACTTTAACTTGTAAGTCATGTTAATTTTATAATTTTGGATTATTCTAATAATTTGATATTGATAATAGATATTATATTCCCATAATAATATTTACAGATCTGTTATTCCTTCAAGTCTAAATAACTTTAACCAGTTTTACAAGTAAGGGAAAGAGAAATACTCCACTCTCCCATGCATATGGCTTGCCTACAAAAGAATTAGGGAGGACCAAAGGTGAACCTTTGAAAGAATTTTAAAGTTTTAATTACAGCAGTGGATTAATCACAGTAGTTATGAATTGAGCCTATATTTTACATGAAGGTGCTCAGAAAAATGGTAGGATATTCTCTAAATTTCATCCAGGGGCAGAGGACAAAGACAACTCATGGCATGCTTTTAAAGGTTCAGTGAAAATAAAAGTAAAGTTTCCTTTTGGGTATCATCCAATAAGTTCTGCCTACTATCTTTGTATGTTTCATCCAATAAGTTTATAGTGATTGCACATATAAATAATCAGAGAAGACTGGGATTCCACTGATAGACGGCAAGTAGTCCTACTCACATGCTTTATCAATTATCAAAGGGATATGAGAAGAACATCAATAATGGATACATCTAGTGATCATGGCCTCCCTATATCCTCCTTTCATTCCTGTGAAGATAAAACCAGGGTGGTGGAGAGGGTTCACGCTCTGCTCAGGGAGAGGAATATTCCTGGTCTAAGGGACCAGGGACAGAGCCAGGCATTAAGCTTCACACCTCCTGAAAGGGCCACACTAACACCCATTTTATCATGATTCCATGCAAAACATTCTATTTCTCAGCAAGATCATGACTCAAGCTGTCCATATACCTTCAAGTCCTGAAATTGTGTGGAACCATTCTAATGCAAAGTCCTCTTTATTTTGTGTGCATAAGCTGGGATTATACTTTAGACATTGGTTAAATTAATACCACCTGCACTCACAAACTCTAACTCTTTCTGTCCTTCTAGCTCAAGATGGACAGAAATTCAGTTATTGCAGCTTCCAAAATTGTTGTTCCTAATTGGTAGACAAATTTCGCTCATGTGGTGAATCAAGCAAGGTTCTGGGCTTGTTCCATTCTATGCCTCTGTCATCTTCAGCACGTGGGTTCCAAGGCCACTGTGCCTGTTGTATCAAGCTGGTCAAAGAGGAAAGGGCTTGGAGGAATTCTTATGAAACAGGCCTGAAATTGGTGCCTATTGTTTCTGTTTCTATATTCTATTGATTAGAATTAAGTCACGTGGCCACCTGCAGCATTAGTGAGTAACACAGAAGGCAGAGGAAACGAGCTCTGTGATGGCTGGCCATTCTCAGCCACATTACACACTTCCTTCTTCATGTCTGTAGGGTCCAGGTATCTTACACTTACGTTTACTTAGGGGCTTTTTACAAACAAGGCTGGCCATGGCATGCCACACAACAAAGTTAAGATATTCATTCAACTTTATGTAATTAGTTTCCCATGGTTTTTGATTTCAAGGACTAATAATATCTAATTATTCTGGCAGAAATGGTTACATTTAAGGAAGCAATATAAAGGGCACTAATTTTGGGAAACTAATGTAGCAGCTTAATATCTGCTCATTAGAGTCCATCATTGCCAACAGATTCTGTTCTTTGAAATAATTTTCATAATAACGTGACTAAATTTCTTCATGAAAATAAATGGTGAAGATTAACTAAAATTTTGCTTTAGGATGTAGATAATTAGTGAGTCTGTGTTTTCTAAATGTCTCTGTCATGAGGGCAGAGATGAGAATTCTAAGTTCTTTCCTTGCAAAAGGGCAGCACTAACCTACACACAGAGAATTGGGAAACTTGAATGTGACTCTGACATTCAATTTCTATGTGATTTTAGAACCATCATTTCATTATTCTCTGTATCAGTAACCTCATATACAAAATAGCTCTTACAGATGTTTTTAAGACAACATTTAGATGATAAGTATAAAAATATTTTTTAAAAATTTAAAGTTGCTATAAGAGTGCTAGGAAGTATTTCTTCAAATTTTGAATTACTGTGAAAGACTGATTAAAAAAAGAAGAAAAATGATGCCCTGGTTAAACAGATACCGTTCACTCAGCCTCTGGCAGACCTTATTTTTATGATGGAGGTTGGGTATTTCTGGCTGACTTCTGACTGCTGATTGGCAATGCCTTGAAGTTGGCTCTGTATCACACAGGAAGTATTAAGGATGTTTTTGTTGCCTTTGTGCAGCCCTCTGGACTTGACCCCCTCTAGAAGTTTGGGTTTGTTATTCTTGCAGGGGCAGAGAAATTTGCTCTCCTGAATGAATATTCTAGGGCTCCTTTGTGAAGGTGCACAGAAACCCAGACTCTGTTTTGTGCTTTGAGAGACAGTGAGGTGAGCATTTCAACAGAAAGGTGAGCATTTTAACTTAGACCTGGAGATACAGGTACATTCAAAAATTAAAATTATTTCTCTGGAACTATTAATAAGAAACAAGATTACTTCATTCATTATTGTGCAGAGGCCTATTTCTAGAATAATTTAATTATTTTCTTTCTGAGAATCACTTTTCTATTGATCCTTTACATAAGCAAATATGTATATGTTGCCTCAGGGAAAATCAGGTCAGAGAAATAAAATGTCTTAATGGACTGATATTTGAAAAATGAGGAAAAAATGTTAGAGTGTAACAACTCCTTTTTATGGTTCAAAAACTCCATAAGTATTCTTAAAGGTATCTCTAGTTAATACCTTTAAACATTCCTAAGTTTACATTGTTAGCTTTGTTAGGTGAAAAACCATTAATTAATGAGATACATAGAAATTTTTGCTTTAAAAAAATAAAATTGAATTTCCCAGGGTATTAAAAACTGGCGTGGCTTAGGGATTTTGGAACCTGTTCAGAGTAGCATTATAAGCAGAAACTGTGAAAGAAACTGGAGAGCCAAAAAATTGATGCAATAAGAGGAATATTTTGTTTGATTTTACTTTTGACTTTTCCTTCCTAATAGACGCATTGCTAACAATCAACTCTCAATTGAGATAAAACTCCTTCTCCTACTACTATAACTCATTCAGCATCTGCTTCTTGAGTACCTACTGTGTGCCGGACACTGTGTATAAGTCACCAAGGACATGGTACTGAAGCCACCTGTAGTGACCAGTCTAATTTGAAGCTTGAAAATGCTTTTACAGTACCCTCAGGGGACAATCCTTGAAGGTGTTTCATCTTGAAAAAAGAAAGGAATACGTCTAAGTGAGAGAAAATGGGACACCACCAAACTGTTGCTGTAATTTTTTCTTAAAAAAAAAAAAAGAAAAGATTGCAGAAACTGCCATGAGGGTTCTGTCCTTTACCCAACGACATTTTTGAAGCCAGTATTATTAACCATAGACATCATTGTCTAAATAGCTTTCATAAAAGTTAATAGTTTAGAAATAATAGCTTACAGTCAAATGTCACCATGTGAATTATAGAAGCAGTGTGGACTTCTGAGTCTTCTCTTTCTCAAGCTAGCTGAACCTTTCCTGGTGAAAGGAAAAGAAAAAAAGATACACTTTCAGCAGGTACCTGTTTTCCCCTTAGGCAAAATATCTCAAAAATTGATATTAATTGAAGTATATATCCAGATTCTGGTGTCTCTATGAACTATAAAGGCCTAACATTATTGCCTCAGAAAGAAAAAGTTAGTTAATTCTGACCTTTTTTAGCTGTGACTTCAATTTTATTTGATTACTGATTTCATGATGGAGGACTATATTGAAAATCATCCTAATATCAATTATACATTTCAATATTCAAAATTTATTTCTAACTTTGGATCAGTTGCTCATTTGCTTATCTTGTTGACATCCTTAGTCAGTGGCCTTATAAGAGTCTACCAGCAGTACTAACAATAAATCAAGATCATATATTATCAACCTTTGTCCCTGTAACCCAGTCCTGACTGAGACAAAAAATTTTTAGCAGACTTGAGCTGAAACACCTTTCCTTTCTGTAACTTTTGCTTTCCTTCCCATTTTGGCTGTCCATTGGATGTAGCCTCCTGCTTGTGAGAGTAATTGAGTTTTAGCTTCTGTCACTCATTATTCAGAAGATTATCTATCTAAGTTATTTCCATTTTTCTCACCATTCCATATACTTCCCATCAAAACTGAGCCCTTGGTCAAACAGCAAAATATTGCTATATGCAAGAAGAGACTTTAAAAATTAACGGTATGGTGGCTCATGCCTGTAATCCCAGCACTTTGGGAGGCCAAGGTGGGTAGATCACAAGGTCAGGATTTCGAGACAAGCCTGGCCAATATGGTGAAACCCCATCTCTGCTAAAAATAAAAAAGTTAGCCAGGCATGGTGGTTGGTGCCTGTAGTCCCAGCTCCTCGGGAGGCTGAAGCAGGAGAATCGCTTGAACTTGGGAGGCAGAGGTTGCAGTGAGCCGAGACCGTGTTACTGTACTCTAGCCTGGGAGACAGACTGAGACTGTCTCAAAAAAAAAAAGATACGAAAGCTGTAATCGCCATATCAATCAGTGTTTTGCAACGTTACACAAGGAGGACACATTCCATTGTTGACCATGAGGCTCTCCTATTGTATCCTCAGGCTTCCATGTTTTTGACTATTTTTATTTCCTCATAGAATGAGCATATTTGTTTTCCAAACAGGGCTGTAATTGATATTTATGTAAAACTAGGAATATCTTACATTTTGTATTTGCAAAGACTAATTTACGTGGGTCAAATAATATTTTGACAAGAAAAACGTGAAAGATTTCAATAACCGGGCCCCAAAGAAAAAATTTATAACAAGGGAAAAAGGAACCTGACATAATAGCTGGATTCTGAAAGTTGGAGGGGAAAAGAAATCAAAGCACCTGGACCAAGCCCCTCCAACAGTGTAGTATCCTCAGGGAGAAAACATGCTGTGGTTTTAAAGTGGTAGCTACATCTTCAGGGCCAACACGTAAAGCTGGGAGTGTTTCCCTTTGTCCTCTTGAAGAGGACTACAGTTGCCACCAGTGCTAATGATTAAGACCTTTTTCTTGTTCTTATCAATAACTGTTCTCCTGTAATACTCAATGAACCCTGGCTTTTATTCAAAGCTAATTCCTTCGGGAGGCTGAGGCAGGAGAATGGCGTAAACGCGGGAGGCGGAGCTTGCAGTGAGCTGAGATCCGGCCACCGCACTCTGGCCTGGGCAACACAGCCAGATTCCGTCTCAAAAAAAAAAAAAAAAAAAAAAAAAAGCTAATTCCTCCACGTGGACCATGCTTTAGAGCTCTGCCCTTACAATGGCTATCCCTCTCTCTGCACAATCAACTTTTCTTTCCCAATGCAGCATATACAAATGCTATAATGTCTCCACTTAAAAACAAAATAAAAAACCAAAACCAAAACAAAAAACACTTCTGTTTTTTGACAGTAGATTTGCCTTCAGCTGCCACCACATTTCTCTGATCCTGTTCATGACAAAAAAACTTCAAAGAGCAATGTTTCTGCCTATATCCATTTTTATATTTGACATTCTCTATTCTACTACGGTCCCCATCATTCCACTAAAACTGCTCTTTTCAAGTCACCAATGACCTCTGTGTTATCAAACATTGTGGTCAATTTTCAGTCCTCATTTAATTTGGACCTTCACTGTCACTTGGCACTATTGATCCTTCCCTCCTTTTTGAAACAACTTTGCACTGGTCCTGCAGGACATCACTGTCTTTTTTATTCTTACTTTAATTGCTGCTTCTTATCAGTCTCCTATTTTGTTTTTTCTCCTCTTCCCAGTGATTAATGCTAGAGAACCACAGGGTTCAATTATCTTTTATTTTCTAGGCTTACTCCCAGGGTGATCTTAGTCTTTTGCAATGGTTTTGTCAGAGATATTCAAACCAGAGGGACTCCATCTTGAATAGAGGTTGGGTAAAATAAGGCTGAGACCTACTGGGCTGTATCCCCAGGAAGTTAGGCATTCTTAGTCACAGGATGAGATAGGAGGTCAGGAGGATTAGTATTAGATACAGGTTGTAAAGACCCTGCTGATAAAACAGGATGCAGTAAAGAAGCCGGCCAAAATCCACCAAAACCAAGATGGTGACGAAAGTGACCTCTGGTCATCCTCACTGCTCATTCTATGCTAATTATAAATCATTAGCATGCTAAAAGACATTCCCCCCAGTGCCAGGACAGTTTACAGATTTAATGGCAACTTCTGGAAGTTATCCTATATAGTCTAAAAAGGGGAGAAACCCTTAGTTCTGGGAATTGCCTGTCCCTTTCCCAGAAAACTAATGAATAGTCCACCTTTTGTTTAGCATATGATCAAGAAATAACCATAAAAATAGTCAATCAGCAGCCTGCTACCCTGCCTATGGAAGCCACCCTTTAATTCCTTTACTTTCTTAATAAACTTGCTTTCACTTTACTCTTTGGGCTCACCCTGAATTCTTTCTTGCACGAAATCCAAGAACCTTCTCTTGGGATCTGGATTGAGACCCCTTTCTGGTGACAGTTTTAGTTATCAGTTTCATGCTTCACCTCCAAATTTCTATCTCTTGCCCTAGCCTTCTTTACTGAAATATTTTTGAACATCTGTTTATTTGATACCTACATATGAATGTCTAGTGGACACCTTAAAGTTAACATGTCCAAACTGTACTCTGGATTTCTTTTCTCTTTCCTAAACTTGCTTTTTCTCAGAGTGCTCCATGTCATTAAATAGAATCACTAAACATGGGCCAAAGTTCTATTACAAAGACAAGTAGCGGCAGAGGGATGTAATGTGGTTGCATCCTCTAGTTTATTTATCCTCATTCTACTAGGCATTAGCTTCTTAATTACCCTCCAGCCATATGCTATGCTCCTAACTAATGGCTACATCTGTGGGAGAAAACAAACACTTTTCAGCAATGTGATAAACCCTAAATCCTTCTTTTTTATATGCAATCAATAGTACATCATGGAACTAATTCCCATCGATCACTACTTTGTTCTAGTCTAGTTTGTGTTCTGCTTAAAACATGTGACCAGGTGATAAGTTGCAGCCCAGATAATTAACAGACAAGTAATTTAAATACTGAAGTATACCCAGGAATTATAAATGGCTCCAGAGGAATGTTCTGAGCAGTTTTATTTATTTATTTTTTGTTTGTTTTTCTTTTTTAATGTTTCCTTTTTGTTTTCTCCCACCTTTGTCCCTGCCTTTATTGAAGTTTTGTTTTTCTATTTCAACTTTTCAATTTAATACAGATTTCTGAGTCAGAACCAGGGGAGTCTTAGTTCTTCTCAGTCCTAGAAGCTATTCTCAGAACAAATCAATCTGCCATTGTATTTAATAAGGTATATATTTATTGATCAACCACCTTGTTAAAGGATTTGAGAGCTGCCAATCTAAAAGTTCGTGAAGACCGTATTGATCACGAGGACTTTTTTTGTGTGTATATTTTTTGTTTTGTTTTGTCAACTTGCTCTGCCACTAGCTTTTAGCATGCTAAGTAGCTTTTTGTTCTCTTCATTTGCCATATCCAAGTAATGACAGATTCTTCTAGAGCAATAAACAGAAGATTAAATGTTTGAAAAACATGTGGAAAGTATATAACACTTTAGATATACAGATTTTAATCTTTTGATGAGACAGAAAGGCAAATAATACCTCAGAAAAATACTTGTTTATTTCATTTTTATTTTTACTCTGAGGAATTGTAGAAGTAATCATACTTCATATGTAAGTAAAAATGAAAATCCTAACATATTTATGGATATTAAAGCTTAGCTAATTTTTCTTTTATTTTGCTGTGTTAAGCAACATGTTAAATTTCATTTAACAAACTTGATACGGCAAATATCTTGTAGAATGAAGAGATTGCAAAATGCAGAAAAAGCACGTTTTTTTCTTCAAAGAACTTAAGCCAGAGTACAAGATTTCACGAAAGCAATTGTAATATTACATTTCTACAAAAAACTTTGCTCAAGCTTAAATATTTTTCCATGTATTATCAAAGATATACAAATTTCCTATGAGATATTTTATACTATAATTTTAAAATCATTTGAAAAGATTAGTAGAGTCCTACTTGAGAACATCCAGCTGACCTTCCTGTAACCAAGAACTGCTGCAGACTTACAAGCATATCTGTATTTGAGTTTTTGATCAAGCTGGTACCTAAAGTGACAGTTTTTCTTTGAATGTATTGATAAGGTTGCCTAGTTGCTGTTAATTTCCTAATGCCAAAGTGATCAAAATGGGCCAAATTCTGTTGAATACTCGAATTCAAAACTTTACTTCTAAAGTGATAGTTCACAACAGAAAGATATATCATAAATTGACTTTAGCTTTTAAATATATTTTAAAATATCACTTTAATTTGATACCACAAAAATGACTGTGTGGCAGAACAGTGTATTTTTTAAAAGGTTATAGGCTAATAATACAGTCACAATCAATCATACTGAGGCTAATGATGGATTTGAACAAAATGTTGGATAAGATGATGTCATGGTGCACTGTATATATGAAGTTTCACTATTACTACAATAAAAAAAAAGAACCATTTTTCACCAACCATTTTCTAAGCACTTTATATGAATTAATTTATGTAATCTTTCGGTAGGCAGAATCATAGTCCCTCAAAGATATCCACATTCCAATTCCCAGAATGTATAAATGTGTTACATATATGGCAACAGATACTTTGCAGATGTAATTAAAGTCATGGGCCTTAAATATAGAGATTACTTTGGATTATCTGGAGGGGCCCAATCTTGTCACATGAGCCCTTAGAAGCAAAGGATTTTCTCTGTCTGAGATCAGATAGATGTAGTAGCAGAAGTGAGAACAATTTAAAATGTGAGGGGGACTCAACCTGCCATTGCTGGAGAGTAACACACAGAAAGTTTGAGAAGAAATGAGAGCAGCCTGAAGTATCAAAGATTGACCTCTGGCTGACAGTCATGAAAGAAATGGAAAAGTCAATTCTATAATGGCAAATAAATGAACCTGGCCAACAACCTATATGGGCTCAGAAGTAGATTTATCCCGGGAATCTGCAGAAAGGAACACAACTTTGATGACACCTGGATTTTCCCCATGTGAGACTCTAAGCAGATGACTCAGCTGATCCATGCTCTGGAATTCTGACCTAGAATACTCTGAAATATAATACATAGGTGTTGTTTTAAGAAACTAAATTTGTGGCAATTGGTAAACTTACTAATAAGTGTTAGTATTTTTTTTTTTTTTTTTTGTTAAGAAGTAAGTGCTGAAATGTAGTTAAACTTCCTGGATTTCTAGAAATCAACATAAAATATGTGAAAATTTTCTACTTTAAAAATGATCTCTGAGAATTGTGTGCAAATATGAGCACTGCAGAAATAAATCTGGCCACACAATGAACAAAACTTAGCACATGCTTCTTACAAAGTGTCCTTACAAAATTCAAAATGATATAAATTATGTACCACTGGAGACTACAGAAATGATGGTCA
This sequence comes from Chlorocebus sabaeus, assembly GCF_047675955.1. Lineage (NCBI taxonomy): Eukaryota > Metazoa > Chordata > Mammalia > Primates > Cercopithecidae > Chlorocebus > Chlorocebus sabaeus. The sequence continues at coordinate 58,694,597 of NC_132924.1, forward strand.
TTAAAATGCTACAATAATAAATTAAATGAATTTATTAATAAATTAATGTTCATACTAAACATTATAAAATGTTATAAATATTAATATTAAATGAATAATAAATATCAGTTTAGAAAATCATTAATAAATTAGCAAAAATGTGAAAGAAGTATTATTTTCTCATAAATATATCTTTCAAAAAGTACAGGCACATCAAATAATACCAGTATATTTTATTTAAAATGCAAACACAAACACTTTGAAAAGACTTTTTATCACTTTATCTGTTGGTCAACATTGTCGTAACAATGTTAGTCACATTTTAAAATGTAAAGTGATTTTTAATTTTTTGTAACGCTATGTGTTCAACATGACTAGAATAAGAAAGATGGTATATGTGCTATATCTGAAATATATACAGGACTTGTTATGAATAAAAAGGTTATTGTGTCAAAGGGTATCTTTGCAGCATATGTTGAGTAGCCTTGGAAGTCAGATATACATTGGAATATTACTAATATTAGATAAACATTTTACAATCAGTTTTGAAATGCCTCATCCACTCAATTCCTGCATATTTTCTGCACTTTGTAAATCAAAGGATGGTGATTATTAGCATTTTTTTGCATTCTGAAAAGTTTTGGTTAATTCATAGAAAGATTCATAAATATTTTTAAAATTACGTGATAAAATAGAAGTATTTTTCAGTAATACTTATAATACATTTCAACTATGTTAACAAATTTCAACTATGTTGGCAAGTTTTCAGCTAACTTTAAATTTTAGTATTTATAAAATGTTTAGCTGATGGAATAGAAGTATTTTTCAATAACTTTTGCTATATATTTTAATTATGTTAACAAATTTTGCTAACTTTTTAAATTGTTGGCTTTGATAGCAAATTAAAGAGAAAGAAAAAGGGAGCCTTGTTTACCTCTAGATATTCATAAGTTCAGCTGTTGTGACTGAATTAAAATAGCATGAAGTCTTATAAATTATCTCACTATTAATTTTTATACATAGCCTAATGTTGAAATCATATAGCTCAAAAGGAAAACACAATACATCTCATATTGCAAAAAATTATTCTCCAAATGTGGAGGACAAAAGACATACATGTTGCATACATATGCTTATGTTTTATAGACCCTATCCCCGTCTTCCAAACAATACCTTAATAGTCCTACACATTTTAAGCTTAACAGTCACTGGAAGATACAATTCTTGGGTATATAATTTAATTGTTTGTCACTTTGGTCTAGAATTTATCATTATTTCTGAATGTGCTGAAAATAAAAGTGAGCTGTCTTTTGACCATATTTTCAAGTGGTACAATGTAACACAGACTTGTCTAGAAATCTATGAGTAGCATAGGCTTTGCAAACTCCACTTGTTATAAGATGCCAATCGGCTCATGGCAATATTAGTCCAATTGTTCCAAATAGGGTTGTGCTGTTCCATGTTTGTTTTTAAAGCATTGTTGTGTTCTAGGCATTCTAACCTCTTTTAAGATCACTTTCAAATTCAAGCCAAATAAAATGTTTCTTTGCATTCTGTTGCTTTTCTGTAAAGAACTCGACTTCTTTTAGACCTTGACTTCTCTCTATCATAAGCTTTTAACTCTTAGTCCTTCAAGAAAAGACAAGGTGATAACATCAGACTCTTTTTTTGGAAGTAAAACCTGGTGTTAATCATCTGTCACCATAAGCATTTATGTCAAACTTCCTGCAATATGGGTTGTTAGTTGATGGAAGTGGTGATGAAGAGAGGGTGTAGACATCTTCCTTATATGTCTTTGAAAATCAAGTGGTCCTCATTGTCTGGAATTGGACATCCAGAGAGCAGACTATTCAAATATAATTTAGACTTTTTCTGCCTTTTTTTTTCTCTAATGTATCCTAGGTGTCTTGCTTAATTCTCTTCAATAAACTGTCAGTGTATAAAGAAACAATCCTGAATGAAATAGAATGGTTTTATAAACAAAGTTCTGGAGGCAGGCCCAAGTTAAACTCGTGCTTATAAAGAAAGGAAAGAAAGTCTTATTGAAATTGAATCATTCCAATGTGTTGGAACTTTGTGATTTTTTGCAACATGATTTTCATTTTAAAGTACTCAAAATTTGTTTTAGAAATAAAAATGTATGTTATATTTAGTAATAAATGTTGATTTCTGTAAAATTTATATCCGAAATAATCAGTCTGTTCATTTAATTCCTTTATGTTTCACTTGAGTCATCTAAATTATATTAGTGAAAATTAAATTACTTTAAAATGCAAATTTATTCAGGCAGTTGATGAGTGTATTTTGTTGTCCTTCATATTAAATGATGATATATTGAATGATGAATAGGGAATTTTTTTCTGTCAAAAAATTACAATTTTTTTCTACAATAACAATTTTTAAATGTTCCTGCCTGGAGAATGGCGTGAACCCAGGAGGCAGAGCTTGCAGTGAGCTGAGATCCGGCCACTGCACTCCAGCCTGGGCCACAGAGCAAGACTCTGTCTCAAAAAAAAAAAAACAAAAACAAAAACAAAAAACAAAAAAAAAACTGTTCCTGCCTGGCTTAAAGTGTCACAGATTCTCTTTCCACTTTTAAAGCAATAGCCATTTTAATATTCACCTTAATCTATTGTCAAAAAGACTCTGAAGTACTAAATAGCTTCTCAGGAAGCTCCCCTTTTCCATACAAATGTTTAAGTCTTGTTTATGTGAGGTAATGAGATAATTCTCAAAATCTGAACAGTATTGAATTAGTTATTCTTTTTAAAAACTATACTAACAAAAGCTAGAATTGTAAAAATAAGTTTGACAAATTTATTGAGATATTCACAAAGCATACAATTCAACCATTTAAATTTTAAAATGTAATGTTTTTTGGTATATTCATACATTTTTACAATCATCCCTGCTATCTAATTTGAGAACATTTTTGTTTCCCCAAAAAGAATCCCTATATTCATTAGCAGCCACTCCCTATTCTCTCACTCCAGTTCTATCCAAGTCCTACGTGACCACTAATCTACTTTCAGTCTTCATAGATTTGCCTATTCTAGACATTTTATATAAAAGAAATCGCACAATATGTGGTCTTTTGTGACTGGGTTCTTTCATTTAGCATAATGTTTTCATGTTTATCTACATTGTAGCATGTATCAGTATTTCAATTATTTTTATTATCAAATGTTGATTTGCTATATGGCTAATCCAAATTATACTTACCCATTCATCAGTTAACTGACTTTTGAGTTGTTTCCACTTTGTAGCTATTAAGAATAGTGCTGCTATGAACTTTAAAGTACACATTCTTATGTAGACATATATTCATATTTATATTGCATATATACCTAGCAGTGAAATTGCTGGGTCATATAGTAACTCTATGTTTAGCATTCTGGGAAACTGCTAAACTACTTTACAAAGCAACTGCACAGTTTTACATTCCTACCAGCTGCATATGAGGGTTCCAATTTCTCAACATGCTTGTCAGCACTTATTATTGTCTTTTTTATTATAGCCATCTTATAGACATGAAGTGGTATGTCATTGTACTTTTGATGTTCATTTTCCTAATAACCAATAATGTTGAGTTTTTTCATGTGCTTATCAACCTTTTGTATACTTTCTTTGGAGAAATGTTAGTTCAAATCCTTTGCTCATTTTTAATCTGGTTATCTTTTAATAATTGTAGGGTAAAAGGTCTTTATATATTCTAGATACAAGCTCCATATCAGGTATATGATTTACAAATACTTTCTCCCATTCTATGGGCTGATCTTTCACTTTCTTAATGGTATCATCTGCAGCACAAAAGCTTTTAATTTGATAACGTCCCATTTATCTGTTTCCTCTTTTGTCATTTATGCATTTTTTTGTCATATTGTAGAATCTATTGCCTAACCGAATGTCACGGAGGTTTATTCCTATATTTTCTTCCAGGAGTTTTATGAAAAACTAGAATTCTTTATCCTTTGAGAGAAAAAAGAGTAAAATAATTGGAAATAACAGTAATTTATTCCTTTCTCTTTGCCATTTACAAATTTTTGATGACTTTAGGTCATCTTGAGATGTGTTGGCAATTACAGAAATTCCAGAATCTCTTAAGGCAGACATTGCACATCTACTTATTGTTTGCAGTGTCTCTGGTCTAAATTGTGACCTCCACTGGGTTCAGAAATATTGAGCAAACTATGGAATAGACCCAAGTAAGCCTGTGTGAATGAGGACTCCAGGAAGAAAAATCATTCCAAGGGAAGGAGTCAGATGTGAAAAGGTTGACAAAGCCTTAGTCACTAAAGGGAAGGGTCAGTCTGCAACCAGCGTGGTATCTTTGTCCCAACTCATATCCTCTAATGATAGGAGGACAGCTGTCCGAAGGAATAAAAATGGGAACACCCATAATTAACAAAACGGGGAGAGTTTTTCCTCTTCTTGAACTAAACATTGTAGAGATTTGACAACTGCAGGGCTCCGGTGCTTCCATTTGGGGTTGAGGAGAGTCTGTAGAGACTGTCAGGAGAGAATATTCCCTGCATACTCTTTAGGGCGCGGTGGTACCTGGAGGAAACTGTTGTACTCTCAGGGTGTAGACAAATCCTATAGAAGTAAAAGAGGTGGTGCTCAGCATTAGGATGCCAGAGCTAAAGAGGAAAGAAACAGGAACCCCAACATGGTGACTAACCTCATGGCATTTGGAATTGTGGAAATTCATGTGAGGCACTCCCAGTAATACATGAGAAGGAAAAGCCAGGGGCTTTCATTAGCAGGTTTGAACAAACTATGGAATAGACCCACGTAAGCCTGTGTGAATGAGGAACCAAGAGGACTCCAGGAAGGAATATCATTTGAAGGGAAGAAGGAGTCAGATGTGAAAAGGTTGACAAAGCCTTAGTCACTAAAGGGAAGTGCAAGTGTGCATCCAGTGTGGGGTTCATGTGCCAGCTCATGTCTTCTAATGATATGAGGGTTTATGACTACTCTTGATGCCTTGTAATAGTTTCTCAGTAACTGCAGATTGAATAAATGATGTAAAGGCAATCTGAAAACACTCAATAGATGTGGAAGAAAAAATTGAAAATTGACAAAACGTCAACTGCAACCTTTATTTGATACAATTCTCCACTGGTGTACCTAATCTGTCTTTGAGATTTGAGCATTTGAAAGATAGAATTGAAAATGTGCATTTTTGAGTCATCTGATGGTGGAACGAAGTATCCCATCCTGGAGAAAATAAACATTAATTTTGCCATAGTAGAGTCAAAGGATATTAAAAGCTAACATAAATGTTTTGGAAAACTTCTTGTTTATCCATTTTACACCTATATGATGTTCTAAAAACCAGGAATATATTTCACTTCTTAATCAGGATAAGTTTCTGATTATCAAGTTTTGAAAATAAAGATTTTACTTTGTAATTCCTTGGCTCTGATACAAAATTTAATGAATTAATGTTTTAAAAAATCCTAAAAGATGAATATGCTGTCAATAATGAAGAAAAATGATCCATTATCAAAAAATATAAACACTGCATGTCTTTGCAGCTGCCATACCAGCTTTTTCAGCCCTATAGGAATAATCACTGATGAAATAAATTAATTGATGTGCATTTCTGTTTAAAGCCTAATTATTTTCACATGTTCAGGAAAGCTCATATTGAAGAAATATTTATTTGATTATGTCACCTTCCTGCTTAAGTCCCCTTGGTAACTCCCCAATACCACCTGTTGCAGGATGGGTTCCCCCTTAAGGAGTCCTCAGTAAGCAGACTTGGAAACTGATGTTACTGTGCAAGAATTTTGTTGGGAAGTAGAGGGGAAAAGAAAATAATAGCAGAACAAAGAAGAGAGAGAAGTAAAACTAAGAAGCTTTCTTATGGGGCTTCAGTTGACCCTAAGGCGAGTTCTGAGGTTGAGATAACCCTTCTGAGTTGTCCTAGTTGGGATCAAGGAATCAGACCTTATGCACCCATTTCAATCAGTCATTGAACGTACACTACCATGGGAAGGAGGAGGCGTGACCTTAGACGTGATAGCTCTCTCCAGCAGAAGCAGACTTCTTAGGTGGCTCATGATTGAGGACTGAAGGCTACTGACTTTCTGCTGGCAACACTCCTAGAGGCTGGGGATATAGGTCATTTATCTTTGAAGGAGGATTGGGTATTATGGCATATACATACCACACAACAGGACAAAGTCTTGACTCAATCTAGCAAGTAATCCCGGCACAGATGCAATCTACCTTTCCAGATGTATCCTCTGCTATTATCCTGCCTATACACTGAATACCAGTCAACTGCCCTGCTCTTGTATGTCTCTGTGCTGTTGAATACAATAACCCAAGCACATTCACTTCCCACCCTTTAAGATGTACCCCATATACTCCCTTACTCAGAAGTAGTGCTTTTCCTGTTGTTATACTGTAGGATTTATCTTACATTACTATTATCTATTTCCTTATGAACTCTTCAAAAGAAGGTAGCTGTATTTCATTCATGTTGTATACCGAATACTTAATGTAGAATCAGACAGGTAGCAATAGTCTTATAAACATTGAGTGACCAAATGAATAATGAAAGAGCAATAATTCATAAAAACAAAGAGGAGGCAGATGTCATTTATTCCTTTCATGGAAACTGATTATCTATTTAAAATATGCCCAATCTATTAAGTGCAGAAATCTAATAGACCAAATTTATCCCAGTCCTGGTATGTGTCAGAAAGTGCTTGGATTGTGGAAAACTACAAATAAATGAGAGTTAGCTTCCCAGCCTTTAAGGCCCTGGTAATCTATTTGAAGAGACAGGAAGCAAAAAAAAAAAAAAAAAAAAAAAAAAAAAAAAAGTGGTACAATATAAAATAGCATTTATTACAAGAGTGCATGAGAAATCATGGACAGCTCACCTGTTACAAGTGGAGTATGTTACAGGAAAGTAAGAGTTTTTGGTCCAGAATTCAGGTTCCATCTTTCCGCAGAACACTATCTGATCTGATTTATCAAATTTAAAATAATCTGTAGTACTAACAGTGATATAAAAGCTAATAGAATTTATTGAGACATTTTATTCATATGTAAAATTGAATTAATTAACACGTTCATATACTCAGTAAATATTTTGATGAGCATCCACTACATGCCAGGCACTGGGGCATAGCTGTGAACCACACAGATAGGCCCTGTCTCCTCATGGAACACAGTCTTTTGGAAACACAAGACAGTGATCACAATAAATGGAGGTAAGTGTTATGAAGAGGAAATACAGTGTGCTATATATGATGTGCTATGGGAGTTTTCTCAGGCTGGAGCTTTTTATATAAGGTAGGATTAGGCTGAAGTTTTAAGGGTCTGATGTAGACTGAAGCTTGGAGGGAAGAAGGGAGAAGGATGGGTTCCAAGTAGAAGGAAGACGTGAGAGGAAATATGCATATAGAGTGCATTCACCCTGTGGTTGGAATGTTGAGAATAAAATGAAAGAAAGCTAAGGGCTGGGGAGATAGATGCAGGGCCGATCATGGCAAGTTTTATAATGGGATTGATCTTTATCATAAACACCATGAAAAATTAACAGTGGTCAGAGATACTCTGAGATTTGCATTTCTGAAAGATCCCTCTGGAAGCAGTGTAAAGGAGGGTTTGTAGGAGCCGGGGGTGACAGCAGGAAGATCAGGTGGCTAATACTGCCAGGGAAAGTGGACAGTGTGGCCTTATGGGAGTAGAAATGGAGAGAAGTGAATGGAAACAAGTGGGTAGAATGAATGATGACTGGAAATTGATAAGCTATGGAGGATGAGCGAGAGGGAGGAGCAGGGGACTTCCATACTCAAATGCCGATAGTATACCTCACTCCCCACCTGATCCACGCACAGTGAAGGGGGCTTGGTTTTGCTGCCTCTTGAATATAGGCAATAGTGGAGGAAAAGAGCCCCTGTCAAGGCAGGCCCAGCAGAGGCAGGGATGGAAAGTAGCAGCCCCAAGCAAAGCAAGGTGAAGGAGATCAGCTCTGGGGGCGGGGCCCATGCCTAGTAGGGAGGAAAGACCCTGATGGGAGTAGCGTGTGTACACGCACACACACTTGCAGCTCCTGACATCTGAAACTGTTCTAATATTCACAGGTCAACCTCAGTGTTATTATTAACTGGCCTGACATTCAGAGCCAGCCCATTGTATTTTCCTTGGACATAAACAATTTCTAACCTCAGACAAGTTTACACTGAGACAATGATAAAATCTAACAGAGCAAGGTCGCTTTATACTTCTGCCGAAGCACAGACAAAAACATAGTTATTGTTCCACCCACAAAGATACTCAAACGTAGAATTGCCCTTCTTTTCTAAGAGCATCCAATCTAGACCAAATTCTGCTTTCTTAGGCCCCCTCCCAAATCACCCAGCCCAAGCTCAAATCCTGTGAAACCATCTTTCTAATACCTTCTCTCTGAGACACCCCACAGGTTCCCATGTTGGGTGTTCTCCCTTACTGCAAAAAATAATAAACCTAACTTGCTCAATTACATGTGTGTTCCTGGTGGTTTTTGGCTGAGGGCATTGATAGTAACTTAGGAATTTATAAATTAGCAACTATCTGCCCGTACATGATGCACCGTCATTTTAGTATCATCAAAAGGCACAGCATGGTATGCAATAAATATCTGTTAGATAAACAAGCAAATATTTACAGGAATGAAGAAATTTGCAGGGCAGTAATTCTCCTGTTTGTAATTCTTTCTGACCAGTTTCTGGTCTCAAGTTCTGATCTAATCCTGCACTGAAAAGGAAAACAGGGAGAAAAAAAAAAAAAATAAAACAAACACAAAAGAACAAATCCCAGAGGATTTATGAGTAATGCTGCTTCAGTCACGACAGCCTAATTTTTTTTACTTTGATTTTGCTCAGGGAACTTTTAGCGTTACTCATCTTTAATTATCTTAATTTCATGCTTAACCCAGGCACAGAAGATATGTTTGTAATTTCAGATGAGAGAAAATGAAATTCCCCTCAGCAAAGTCAAATTTTAAAATTCAAAAGGAAGAACAATGTGCCGGATACACACACAAAAATCAACTTTTTATTAATACATTACAAGGTAATTTTGTGGTAATACATTATTAAAGAGCCCAAATTTTGTTTTGAAACAAAATAAAGCAAAACAAAATCCAAGAGAGAAAGAGAAAGAGAGAGAGTGAGATAAAGAATTAACCCCAAATCTATTTATCTCTAGGAAGTGAGAGAATCAGAAGATGTTAATATTTTTCTTTAAGTTGTCATATTAATATTTCCCAAATGTTCAAAAAAATCAAGAATGATTCTATAATTAAAAATAAAACAAAAGTGATTCAAACCAATAAATGAAGCTAAGTGGAATAAGAAATGTTGTGACTATCTAAGGCTTGATAAAGATTAAGGAAAAAGGAGGGGATTTGGGCTTACAGATATGGTTGTTTACATTCATGTTAACCAACCCCTTCTTTTTCCCTTTCTGTAGTTTATTTAATGTTGATTAAACCAATGGCTCAAAGACCAAGAAATCACCTCCTGAAACCTTTGATAAATTTCAGTTTGCCAAACTAATTACCTGAGTTTGAGAAAGAAAGTAATGAGAAAATGGAAATATGAAAAAAGTTACTAACACTTGTGCATTATGGATGATGCTATTTAGCAGTTTCTATGAGAGGCAAATACTGAGATAATATTTTGCATTTTTAATATACTTCCTATATTTGAAAAAAACTTAGGGTAAACAGATATATCTCCCTAATGAGGATTCTACAACTGATACTCCTCTTTATTTTGAAAAATACCAAATTTTTTGAAGAACACAGAATATGTAGCAGAAGGTAGAGACTTTTTAAAAAAAAATCATAGCTGAGTTTCTTTTTCATCACTGAAATGTGTTATTAGGAGCATGATACTCATTAATAATATAAAAATTTAAAGAATGATCACTCCTTATTTAACGGAAGATATCAGTGTAAGCCTACAGGCTTTGTGTTTCCAAACTGAAGATAATGTTGGGCATAACCCAGTTTGTTTTGAGAGATTCTATATCCAGACAGTGACATCCTAATTGGGAGGTGTCTGCATTCAATTCTTGTGCTTTTCTGTGTACTTTGCCAGTGATCTTTAACCTTGTTTTCTTTTTTAGTCACACAAAAACAATTACACCTCAAATTCTTAAAACTTCTCTTTATTTTCTTTAAATATTTATGTGGCATTCAGCACTTTTTGTAAAGCTATGAGACTACATCAAACCAAAAATAGGGATGTAAGCTGAAAAGTCTGGAAACTACTGTTCAAGGGGAGCCATTCAGAAGATAAATGTCATTTTATAAATTGGAAAAGCAACAAGACTAACTTATTGTTGCAGACCAAAGTGATTTTGGTTTCAGACGACAGAGGAAAATCTTAAAAGTGAAAGGGATTATAGAGGCACAGACGAGGAAATCATCCATATTCAAATGAAAGCTTCTAACTTGTGCATAACTAATATTTTTTGTGGAGGTAGCAAGAGGTTTGTGATTTTTTTTTAACTTTCTGTCTTTTCTATGTTCTCTACAACCATTTGCCATGGACTGGTAGTTAATTCTCCTTGACGTGGCCATCACAACCCTATCAGAATCATAAAGTGATACATATTGGAATAAAGAGATAAAATATATAAGAATTAATAATCCAATGTCAAGACAAATAAAGATGCTGGAAAATCTCCAATCTGATACAAAAAATCAAAATATAGACCTTCACTCTATAACCAAGAAAGGTAATGTCCTTGTCACAATGGCATATTCCTGCAGGGCTCAAGTAAAGACTGGGTGCGTGAAACCAATGGGTCCCCTTCACCAGTAGCTATTTACATTGACTAAAGTACCTCAAAGCTGAGGAATCTTCTGCTGAAGGAAAATGGTGGTGTTGATGGGAGTAGGGAGGGGAGACCCTGTCTGTAGAGGAATCTACCCCAAGAAAAGAAAAAGTCTGGTGTAGGAGGCTAGATCCAAGAAGCAGTATCGGAGGTTCTAAGGGGAGTATTGTGACAGGTTCTGTGGGGTTACTGGCATTTGAATAGACCACATCCAGGTTCTGGAGGAGAGCAGAGTTTGTGTAAAATCACCAAAGTGAAATCTCTCAACCCAGGGTATGAAATCCCATAATCTAGGGGAGTAATAGGATATAAAGAAGTTTGTCTGTCCCACACAATAGTAATAGGAAACTTTAACACCCCACTGTCAACATTAGACAGATCAACGAGACAGAAAGTTAACAAGGATATCCAGGAATTGAACTCAGCTCTGTACCAAGTGGACCTAATAGACATCTACAGAACTCTCTACCCCAAATCAACAGAATATACATTCTTCTCAGCACCATATCACACTTATTCCAAAACTGACCACATAGTTGGAAGTAAAGCACTCCTCAGCAAAAAAAAAAAAGAACAGAAATTATAACAAACTGTCTCTCAGACCACAGTGCAATCAAACTAGAACTCAGGATTAAGAAACTAACACAAAAAAACCGCTCAACTACATGGAAACTGAACAACCTGCTCCTGAATGACTACTGGGTACATAATGAAATGAAGGCAGAAATAAAGTTGTTCTTTGAAACCAATGAGAACAAAGATACAACATACCAGAATCTCTGGAACACATTTAAAGCAGTGTGTAGAGGGAAATTTATAGCACTAAATGCCCATAAGAGAAAGCAGGAAAGATCTACAATTGATACCCTACCATCACAATGAAAAGAACTAGAGAAACAAGAATAAACACATTCAAAAGCTAGCAGAAGGCAAGAAATAACTAAGATCAGAGCAGAACTGAAGGAAATAGAGACAGAAAAAATCCTTTCAAAAAATCAATGAATCCATTGAGCTAGTTTTTTGAAAAGATCATACCGTTAGCAAGACTAATAAAGAAGAAAAGAAAGAAGAATCAAATAGATGCAATAAAAAATGATAAAGGGGATATCACCACTGACCCCACAGAAATACAAACTACCATCAGAGAATACTATAAACACCTCTACGCAAATAAACTAGAAAACCTAGAAGAAATGGATAAATTCCTGGACACATACACTCTTTCAAGACTAAACCAGGAAGAAGTTGAATTCCTGAATAGACCAATAACTGGCTCTGAAATTGAGGCAATAATTAGTAGCCTACCAACCAAAAAAAGTCCAGGACCAGATGGATTCACAGCTGAATTCTACCAGAGGTATAAGGAGGAGCTGGTACCATTCCTTCTGAAACTATTCCAGTCAATAGAAATAGAGGGAATCCTCCCTAACTCATTTTATGAGGCCAGCATCATCCTGATACCAAAGCCCGGCAGAGACACAACAAAAAAAGAGAATTTTAGACCAGTATCCCTGATGAACATCGATGCAAAAATCCTCAATACAATACTGACAAACCAAATCCAGCAACACATCAAAAAGCTTATCCACCATGATCAAGTGGGCTTCATTCCTGGGATGCAAGGCTGGTTCAACATATGCAAATCAATAAATGTAATCCAGCATATAAACAGAAACAAAGACAAAAACCACGTGATTCTCTCAATAGATGCAGAAAAGGCATTTGACAAAATTCAACAGCCCTTAATGATAAAAACTCTCAATAAATTTGGTATTGATGGAACATATCTCAAAATAATAAGAGCTATTTACGACAAACCCACAGCCAATATCATACTGAATGGTCAAAAACTGGAAGCATTCCCTTTGGAAACTGGCACAAGACAGGGATGCCTTCTCTCACCACTACTATTCAGCATAGTGTTGGAAGTTCTGTCCAGGGCAATCAGGCAGGAGAAAGAAATAAAGAGTATTCAATTAGGAAAAGCGGAAGTCAAATTGTCCTTGTTTGCAGATGACATGATTGTATATTTAGAAAATCCCATCATCTCAGCCCAAGATCTCCTTAAGCTGATAAGCAACTTCAGCAAAGTCTCAGGATACAAAATCAATGTGCAAAAATCATAAGCATTCTTATACACCAATAACAGACAAACAGAGAGCCAAATCATGAGTGAACTCCCATTCACAATTGCTTCAAATAGAATAAAATACCTAGGAATCCAACTTACAAGGGATGTGAAGGACCTCTTCAAGGAGAACTACAAACCACTGCTCAAGGAAATTAAAGAGGACACAAACAAATGGAAGAACATTCCATGTTCATGGACAGGAAGAATCAATATTGTGAAAATGGCCATACTGCCTAAGGTAATTTACAGATTCAATGCCATCACCATCAAGCTACCAATGACTTCCTTCACAGAATTGAAAAAAACTACTTTAAAGTTCATATGGAACCAAAAAAGAGCCCACATTGCCAAGAAAATCCTAAGCCAGAAGAACAAAGCTGGAGGCATCACGCTACCTGACTTCAAACTATACTACAAGGCTACAGTAACCAAAAACAGCATGGTACTGGTACCAAAACAGAGATATAGACCAATGGAACAGAACAGAGCCCTCAGAAATAATACCATACCTCTACAACCATCTGATCTTTGACAAACTTGACAAAAACAAGAAATGGGGAAAAGATTCCCTATTTAATAAATGGTGCTGGGAAAACTGGCTAGCCATATGTAGAAAGCTGAAACTGGATCCCTTCCTTACATCTTATACAAAAATTAATTCAAGATGGATTAGAGACTTAAATGTTAGACCTAAAACCATAAAAACCCTAGAAGAAAACCTAGGCAATGCCATTCAGAACATAGGCATGGACAAGGACTTCATGTCTGAAACACCAAAAGCAATGGCAACAAAAACCAAAATTGACAAATGGGATCTAATTAAACTAAAGAGCTTCTGCACAGTGAAAGAAACTACCATCAGAGTGAAAAGGCAACCTACAGAATGGGAGAAAATTTTTGCAATCTACTCATCTGACAAAGGGCTAATATCCAGAACCTACAAAGAATTCAAACAAATGTATAAGAAAAAAATCCTATCAAAAAGTGGGCGAAGGATATGAACAGACACTTCTCAAAAGAAGACAATTATGCAGCCAACAGACACATGAAGAAATGCTCATCGTCACTCGCCATCAGAGAAATGCAAATCAAAACCACAATGAGATACCATTTCACACCAGTTAGAATGGTGATCATTAAAAAGTCAGGAAGCCACAAGTGCTGGAGAGAATGTGGAGACATAGGAACACTTTTACACTGTTGGTGAGACTGTAAACTAGTTCAACCATTGTGGAAAACAGTGTGGTGATTCCTCAAGGATCTAGAACTAGAAATAGCATTTGACCCAGCCATCCCATTACTGGGTATAAACCCAAAGGATTATAAATCATGCTGCTATAAAGACACATGCACACATATGTTTATTGCAGCACTATTCACAATAGTAAGTAATTGGAACCAACCCAAATGTCCATCAATGACAGACTGGATTAAAAAAATGCAGCACATATACATCATGGAATACTATGCAGGCATAAAAAAGGATGAGTTCACGTCCTTTGTAGAGACATGGATGCAGCTGGAAACCATCATTCTCAGCAAACTATCACAAGAACAGAAAACCAAACACCGCATGTTCTCACTCATAGGTGAGAATAGAACAATGAGGACACTTGGACACAGGAAGGGGAACATCACACACCTGGACCTGTTGTGGGGTGGGGTGAGGGATAGCATTAGAAGACATTCCCAATGTAAATGATGAGTTAATGGGTGCAGCACACCAACATGGCCATGTATACATATGTAACAAACCTGCACGTTGTGCACACGTACCCTAGAACTTAAAGTATAATAAAATTTAAATTTAGAAAAAAAGAAGTCTGTCTGTCTTGTGGCAACTAACACTAGTCTATTGTTTATTTGCGACATAATGGTAAATATTTCTCAATTCCAGAATACTGGAAGATTCTGGAGACTTCAAACAGGCCTTGATTTCTTTTGCCGGTTTTGACATTTTTATATTTTATACAATCTTACTTTGGTGAATAGTCATTGACAAAGCTTCAGAGTTGTACTATTAATACCAAATATTCTATGCACCATAATATAATGCTCAGTACAAAATAGTTGTGCATAAAAATATTTGTCTTCCCACAGAAAGAAAATCTTCTAAGTTGTTTAAACATTAAACAAAGTTAGATGACTCAGTAGAGAAATTTGTTTTGAATAGTGACCAAAAAACTTTGCTGTAGAGATACAAATAATAGGTTGTTAAAATTTCCAGGAATGCTATAGGGTTAATAGATAAATCTAGGATATGTGTAGAAATGAGAAAATGTCTGTAAAATCATGTTTCTCAAAGGTAGATGGAATGCTTAGAACCCGACCATCCAATACCTGATCCTATGTAAGTGCAGGTACGTTTAATAAGGGTTCTCCTTTTGATCAATAAGTGTAGTTGCTTAGCTCTGGATTTCTAGGTCAGAGACAGGCTGGATTAGAAATGATCTACCAAAGAAAAAGGTACCACCTTTTGACCAAATTTATTTCCTGCTGCATGGGCCTGTCATTCTCATTTTAATCGAATATACTGATCTCTTTTTGCACACTGCTTTCTCTAATGTATTTTCATCATATTATTAGCAAGTACAATGTCAACATACTACCTTTATTTGTGTATCTTTGTGAAATGGCATCAGTTTTAGGTGGTGAGTGGCATCTCACCACCCTTTTCCCACCTGCTAATTCCGCCACATCTTGGAACTGGCCATGTGATGATAGAGCACATAAGTCAGACAGAACATTAAGCCTCCAAGAGGAATGGGGATGAGCTGGGAAAGTGATAAGCTAAAAATAGGCCTGGGTACACTTTCATGAGGGGAGCTATATAAAGCATGGGCTAGATTGAGCATAGTACAGTCTATAAAGCAGAAATTTTTGATGGATTTACTTCTAGTTCCTGGCACATAGTAGGTGCTCAATAAATATTTGTGGAAGGAATAAAAGCATTAGTAATAAGAATGTTTAGTTTGAACTTAGGAGGTTAATTTGTTTTCATACTTTGTGTAATAATAATATAACATCAATCAAAGTAGGAATTAATCAGTTTAGGTAGTTTCATTTTAAAGTTTATTTGTTTAAAGAACATTAGGAAATTAATAATGTATTATATTCTTATTTTTCTGTATTATCCATGCCTGAAGTGAGCATAGTTGTTGAGGCTATGCTATCTGAAACAGACATTAATATTTATGTGGTAGCAGCTACCAGAAGAACAGACATAGTACCCTGGGGAAATAATTCACTTCCTTTGGATCAGCCTTGCATCCCAGATCCTCATAAGTGAAGAAATGCCCCCAGAATATCTTCACTCAAAACCTCTCACAGTTTTCCTCTCCATCTTGTTTCTAGGTTTTCTATTATTCTGCCAGGGTTCCCATCACTCTAATTTTCCAGTGAGGCAGGTACTAATAAACATACTAATTTTTTAAATCAGCTGAAAATGTTGTACAAACAAAGTATTCATGTTATTTTCTTTATGCAGTAGATGTTTTTAGAAAGTGGGTTGTAACAGCAAGTTGTTAAATATATGTTGGCTGAATAATAATACATCTTTTAAGTGCATTAGGAAAGCCTGCTTTGTAAAAGAAATTCCATAGTGAGTTTTGGTAAATTTTACAGTATATTTGCAGAAGTAGTTAGTGGCAAAAGGTAGATAATCGCCCCCTTATGTTAAGAAATGTGGATTTCTGTGCCTCATAATTACCTAAAGCAGAGATATGTCTGTAAAATTAACTAAGTTTTGAATTTTTTTTTTTTTTTAGGTTAACATCTCCACGTGTGCCATTTAAACAATTTAAGCAAATGTTTAACTTTTGTTAAGCAATACTCTCGAGAGAAATCCAGATGAATTCTGGATTCCTAACCTGATTCAGGTGGTGCTAAGAAAATGATTCTGCATTCAAATTCCTTTAGGGGTCAGGTAGATAAAAAAGTTATCAGGCTAGTTGTCATGCAATAAGCAGTGGCCAGGACTGTGACAAACTGAAAATTGTATGCTCTAGCTCAAGAGTTTCTGTCAACTCTTGCCTTATGAAAATGTTGCTGACTACTGCCAGATTTTCTTTTTCAAGAAGAAAGAAAGATTTAACGTGAGTTTTCCCGTTTGCAAAACATTAGCAAACAAAATCACAAAATGGGTGAAGATACGGTAAGGTCCTTCACAGAAGAAGAAACCCAAAATGCCAATAGATGTCGGAGAAGTTGAATTAAACTTCATGTGTTATCAGGAAAATGAATATTAAAGCAACAATGAGAGCTCATTTTGGTACCATTAGATTTAAAAGGAACCAAAATTTTTGTCCCATCAGATTTAAAAATTGTGAGTCCAGCAAAAGGAATTCTCCAACGCTGCTGGTAGCAGTGTAAATTTGCACAACCATATTTTAAAGCAATTTAGGGATATTTAATAAGATGAAAGATGCGTGTGTCCTAAGACCAGCAATTCCACTTCTGGATTGCATGCTAGAGAAAGCTACACACATTGGTACATAAAAAACAGTACATGAACGTTTGTAGCATCATTGTTGGAAGCAGTAAAACTTGGAGACAGTCACACTGTCCAGCATAAAAAGTTCAGAAAACTGTTCTGTGGTACATTCGTATAATGGAATGTGGTGCAGCATTATAAAAATTATCTAAAATGACATCACAATATATCAAAAATATACTATGAGGCAAATAAAACCCCAAAAGTACAAAAGGCAATATACAGCTTGTGCATAAAGTTTAAAAACCTGGAAAATAACACATTAAAAATAATACGGGCTGGGCGCGGTGGCTCACGCCTATAATCCCAGCACTTTGGAAGGCTGAGGCTGGCAGATCACGAGCTCAAGAGATCGAGACCATCCTGGCCAACATGGTGAAACCCTGTCTCTACTAAAAATACAAAAATTAACTGGGCATGGTGGCGTGCACCTGTAGTCCCAGCTACATAGGAGACTGAGGCAGGAGAACTGCCTGAAGCTGGGAGTCGGAGGTTGCAGTGAGCTGAGATTGCGCCACTGCACTCCAGCCTGGTGACAGAGTGAGACTTTTTCTTAAAAAAAAAAAAAAATATATATATATATATATATATGTATATATATAAAATATATAATGTTTACCTACGTATATAGTACAACAATTAAGTATTTACACATATTTAAGTTTGAATAAATGAAAAACGTGCATAAGAATAATAAACATAAACTTGAAAGAGTGATGACCTCTGGGAGAAAGGAGGATGGAGAGAAATGGAATTAGAAGGATATACAGAGGTTCTTACTTTAGCTGCAAGGTTGTATGCATAAAACAAAGTAAAGATTCAATAAAGCACAAAGGGTTATATGAATTTTCATTATTTATTCTCTATATTTTAAGTAAATCTAATTAAATATTTTATTAAAACAACTTGTACAGGAAGTATAGGAAAGCGTGACTCATATCCTCCAACTATGCTGGCTACTCCTTTTTAGTCTTTTTGATTGATTCTTTTTCAGCTTGTGGATCTTTCAACATTTGTGTTCTCCAGGGCTTTGAACTGGGATGGCATATCTTTTTTATCTACACTTGTTCCTGTGTGCTTCTTTCCAGTGTCTTGGTTTTAAAACCACCAATATGCTTATGACTTTCCAATTTCTATTTCTACCCTGAATGTCTCCTAACTCCCCTTTGACTCATTTATTCCACTGGCTACTCAACATCCTCACGTGTATGTCTGTTAGACATCTCAAATGTAACATGTTCATTACCCAACTGCTGATTCCCATCCCGAAGGTTACTTCCTGCAGCCTTGCCCATCTCAGTGAACACTAACTCCATCCTTCTGGTTGCCCAGGCCTCAAACCATGGAGTCAACTTAGAATTCTCTTTCTTTCATATCTCATGTCCAATCAGTTAGCAAGTTATATGATTCTACCTTCAAAATATATTCAGAATCTGACCACTTCTCACCACTTCCACTGCTACCACCTGGTCAAAGCCAACACCAGCTTCGGCCTGGATTGTTGAAATAGTCAACCGATCTGATTACTTCCACTCCTGTACCTCTTCAACCTATTTTCAACACAGCAACCAGAGTGATCTTTTAAAGTGTAGGCTAAGTTATATCACAATTTGACTCATATTCCCTAATGACTTCCCACCATATACAGAGTCAAAGCCAAAGTCCAGGCCCAAAAGGCTCCACAGGGCATGGTTTCTCTCTATATCTTCATATTCATTTCCTACCTCTCACTGTCATTCTGCTACATCTACTGATCTCATTGCCCTGCCTTCCAAAATCTGAGGCTGGTCTCAAGGCCTAGAGGTCTCTATGTTTCCTATCCCCTATATCCTACTTTATTTGTCCACATGGTTCTTACCACCATTTGACATACAATCTACTTCTCTATGTACTTTTTATTATCTGTCTTCTCCCCTATAAATTAAGTTTCATGAAGCCAGGAAAGTTTGTCTCATTTATTGCTATATCCATCTGACACATAGTAAGGAATCAGTTAGTATTTATTGAATGAATTAATAAATGGTGATAAAAATACCTTTATAGAGTGAATAATTGACATGGAATCAAGAGTTTAAAAAATAATCTTGATAGATTAAAATTATGCAGATAAAAGTTTTATGGATATTGTAAAGACCTGGATTTAGATGAACAAAAATCAATTACACAGAATAAGAATGTGCTTATTCCCATGTAAAACAAACTAGCTTATTCAAATTGATCAAACATTTCATATCTGTTAACTTGATTGATGTAAAAAAGTTAGTGTAGATAGACTACATTTAGAGAGGAAGATGAGAGAAAGCTAATTAATGACACTAGACAGAAGTCAGATTTTAATTCTTTGGGGATGAGAATAAAATCATACTTGAATATCTTCTACTATTCTTATGATTCTAATTTATACTGAAATGAGATACCAGTTTAATTGTCATTCTAAAAATTAACTGTCTTTAGCTTTCTAAGAACATCCAGTCATTTTTGGTGACTATCTTCTATGTCTCCGTCTTTGCAGCATTGTCAATATACTTCTGCTTTATTGATATTTTAATTGCAAATATAAAAAATCTAGAGAAAACTACACAAAACACAAATACAGAACTTAACAAGTTGTTGAAGCCGAGCAATGGTGAATCTAATACACTTTTCCTTTCCTGTGTCTACTGCTAATCTTCCAGATATTTATTCAAGTCTTTTATCCTTTACGTTAGTGTGTTACCTTTCTTTGTTAAGATTTTCTTAAAGTTGATCTCTCCTAGGGAAGGAGATACATGCTCTTTTTAAGGAGGGATCAAAACTTCTCTTTCTTTCCATCAAAGTCTCTCTTCAGGGCCTTGAACATTGAAAGAGCTCAATAAGTGTGTGTTGAATACATGAATGAATTAAAAAGTATAGTTGTTTCAATAGATGGTAAGGATGCAAGGGTACATGGGCCCCAGCATACCACCAAATAATGAAATGGAATCACTGTAAGTATTGAAATAAATGAGACATATTATGTGACGATCAACCCTCCCTTTCCTATTTTTTAATGCCTAATTTAATAATGGAACATTTGACATTAAAATGTTAGACTTTATGAAGATGCCACAATTTAAATGAACCAGTTAATGAGGCAGAGAAAGAAGGAGACAAGAACAAGGCTTTCACAGCATCTTTACATCAACAGCCAGGCCACGATGGGAAATGTTCGCTTACTGCAAGAGACAAGGAACACAATCAAGTGCCAAGCATTAAATGACTGCTATCTAATGTGCTAATCAGGAGAACATAGACTATTTCCTTTTTATACAGCCCTTTCCGAACGGCTGGTTATGACGATAAATTCACCTGTCTTCATAGAAAGGGGAAATAAGCAGAGAGTCCTCAATTATGTCAAGTAAACAGCATCTCTACCATCTCCATAGAATATAACAGCTTTCTGATGTCAACATTGTGCTTATTGCTTCAGATGTACAGAAGGGCAAATAGTAATCTAAAAGTCCTCATTACTTTGCTGCATAAAGCTAACATTGATAAAATTTGATGAGTTTTATCCATAAAGAGAATTATGCAAAAAAAATCAGTGAGTATCTGCCCTAAGTCCCTCACCTTTGTAGAATGCTTACTCCTGAAAACGTTACGCCCCAGTGAGCAATGTCTATTCACTTTTGTAAATCAGTGCTGCTGCTAATTATTTTAAAAAGCGGTTCCTTTGGCTGAAAATCTCAAAGTGCTAGAAGACAGAAGAAAATACAGTGATATTCTGAATTCTACTAAGCAGAAGAACTAAATCACCAAATCAAAAAGATTCACAGTTACTTTTAGTGCCTAGACTTCTGAATGAAGTTTCCAGAAAAAAAAAAAAAATGACAATGTATAAAATGTAGGACAGGTAACAACTACTGGAAATCACATAAAAATGTTAAAATTATGCAATAATACCTCTAAGAATGTTTTTGTGATTTGATGTACAATTTCATTATATTCATAAGATCAAGGCAGACTTTCCATTCTCACTTGCTTTAGGATTATTTTCCTTTCTCTTTGTGTGGTTCCTTCTACTATCCAAATTATTCTGCCAAAGGAATGTATAAAGTTTATTAATATCTCAAATTTATTGTTCATTTCTGTCTAAATGAAAGTGAAAAAGAAATAGAGAAGACATCAAATTTAGAATACAAAAGAGACACAACCGAGAAAAGAAAAAGAAAAATAAACTTAAATCTGATTTCAAATTAGAAAGCAATCCAAATGCTCACTAATATGAATTCAATTATATTATTTGTTTAGTAATTATGTTATGAGAAATACTAAGTGTCAGACCATGCCAGGAGCTGACAATTACAGCTTACATTCAGGTAGGGGCTATGTCAGAATGCATGTCAGAACAGAGAACTGGGTAGAAAACATGGTGGTTGTATTTATTAGATAGCACCATGTTACAAATCATCCCCAAATCTAGTTGCTTGAAACAATAATCATTTTTCCCCAAGAGTTATTGGGGTGGCTAGTGGTTCTCCTAGTCAGTGGCACTCTAGCATGCCAACTTCAGATCAGTTAGGTAGCTTTGCTGATGTGGGACAGACTTTCTCTGAGACCTTGAAAGGGACAACTGAGCACACTCAGCTCTGCTCCATGTGGTCTCTCATCTTCCAGCATAATAGTCTGTTCTTTTCTCATGATTAAGGTAGAAAGCCAAAGTGTCCATGGTCAGGACTAGCCTGGCATTCTACACATTTATTTCTTCTACATATCAAAAAGAGATCGAAAGGATAGTCACATCAAGTCATACGGCAGAGAAATAGACTCTACTAATTGAAGGAAGGAGCTGAAAAATCACACTGAAAAGAATGTGGGTAGAGGAAAAGGTGAAAAATTGTGGCCGCACAATGGTTTTACTTCGGGACAAGAAGGAACATAAGGTAACCTGAATTTGACTTCAATGTAACTCAGCTAAGACAATGAAGTTTACCAAGTGAGAAAGGTACAGGCAACAAGGCACATATAAACCCTACTCAACATTTGGGTAATAATGTCTTCAGATGAAGAGAAGCTTTAATTCTTTAGTTAGCATAGGTAATCAGTAGTTAGCATTCAGGCACCCGGGAAGGTAGGTGTTGCTAAAACCTAGTGGTAAGCTCTGCCTTTACAGTGATCTGAGATCAGGGTGGGGTTGGGCCATTTGGTAGGGAACAGAGAAGACAGTTCTCAGTAAACTACATTTTATTGCAGAAAAGTTTTGGCTTGTTTAGAAGACTGTGGATACTAGAGTTGATTGCTTCTAGAAACTCCAATAATTTCAATAACGTCAAAGCCACACTTTTATTTGACTCTAGTTAGTTCTTACTTTCCTCCTGACAAAATCCCTTTGGTCTCCTTTACCACATATACGATGATTCATTGTTGTGTTCTCAGCTCAGGTACATCTGGCTGAGAGCAAATATTCAATAGTGAAAAGAAATGAGGGGCAGACTCAGTCATTCTCCTCTGATTACATTATGACTCAGAAGGACACCCACCAGTAGTTTTATTCATTATTGGATATTAAAATCAAAGGCCTTTAATATGCAGCAACAAAATTGTCCAAATTGAAGCTCATCTGTGCATCCTTGTAGAAGATTTCATAGCATGATACATACGCAATTTTAATAATCTTGTTTGTTTTTCAGTCTGTCCCCAAGGACTGAATAAAACTTCAGCATTTTCTTGATGCTTCTTGGAGCAGCACTAGTTCTTTTCAAAATCTAGATATTTTAAGACCAGATTGCACTGAGGATGAAGGATGCGGGCACCAATTTTAAGAGCTGTCTGCTGCTTTTAGGCAGCTCAAGGTGTCTGTCCCAGGACGTAGATCTCTTTTCTCCCTCTTACCTATCTCAACTGATTTCTGATAACTCCTTCAGCTTTTAGATGTTTGTGATAAACACATCAGATCCTAGTAACTCTGGCCTCAGAACCTCTGCCTTTCAAATTCACCTTGCCTTCTCTTCTCATAAATATCAGTGAAGGGGACTTTAGGAATGGAAAATATATTCTGCATGAACTTTCAATGTGTGGTTCTTTAGATGCTTGAAGAAATTTTAGAGGCAACAAAATTCTGCTTCTAAGACCTATACTTCAATTCCTTTTGATTTTGAAATTTAGAGATCTGCTTAACTTCTTTCTCTGCTCACTTAACAACGTTCTTTTAGTTCGAGTCCCATTTCAAAGGCTAGAACATTCTTCCTAATCTTCTTTCATGGTTGAGGGGACAAAGCAAGAGATCATATAGAAAATGAATTCCAGAGAGTCGAACAGATCTGCAATTAAGTCTTAGAGAAATTATTTAAACCTTGTTAAGTTATATTTTCTTCATATTCAAATGAGGTTTAAAATTGTTGCTACTTCATAAGGTTGGTAAAAATTATTATTGTTGATACTAGACTAGGGAAATGACTCACTCAATCTTCAGAACTGTCTTAAAGACAAACAGAATATACTACTAGACAGAAGCAGCACTTCCTATAGCATTTGCCATTAGTCAAACGTGGTTACTAGCACTTTATGTATATTAACTAACTTAAGACTTATTACAAGTATTTTATATATGTTAACTCATTTAATTCTTACAACGGTGCTATGAGGAAAATACTGTTATTTTTCTCATCTTGCGTGTAAGACAACCATGACACAAGAGTTTATATGACCCAGCTGATGTCGTATGACTGAAAAGTTTCAGGGTCAGAATTTTAACCTAGGCAGTCTGCTTCCAAAGGTTGTTTTCCAACCACCATGTTGTACTGCTTCTGGAAAGAAAATGCCCTTTGTGGAGGGAGAATGCCACAGTTATTGTAGATTTCTCCTGTAGCTGCATAGCTCTAATTAGGTGTATGGTTTATTGACTGACTTCGGTATTTCAAAATTATTTCCCTTCCCACTTTAGAATATAAAGTCCTCAGGGGCAGAGACAGTGGGTATTGTTTTCTTTATGCTGAGTATAACTTTCTGTATGCTGCGGTCTACACCAGGTCTTATTGTCTGACTTGCTCTGTCTTGCATTTTCCCACAGGGTTTCTAGGAACTTTAAATAGGTCCCGGGAGCTAAGAGTTAAAAAGAGCTGCGGTTTGGCCTCCCTCACCCCCTTGTGAAATTCTCATTAATACTTCTGAGGCAGCAAAGCCCTTGTCCATGTAAAAGAATCCTAGCATTCTGCAGAACCACACTAATTTCTGGAAGCTTCTGAAATGATGACGTCCATAGTTGCTGACTTGGTGGTGAACCCTAGCACTGCCGAGAGTCTCACTTGCCAGAGCTAGTGGGTTCCCTGGACCAAGTTTCAGATACTTTGGAAAGGTGGAAGGTGAGAACCAAATAGAAAGAGAAGCCAGAGTACTCAAAGGAAAGAAAATACTGAGCTGTCTTTGTCAGTCAGTAAAATGCTTTTCATTTGAGGATTTTTGGAAATGTTTTAAAATTATATTTTGTAGGCAAGCAAAATGTCATTCTTACAGACAATTGAGGATACTGCAGGAGGCTGCATAAGGTATGTTAAGTTTAACTGGTAAAGGGTTTAATATGAAAAAAATTATCCTGCAATTTGCTATCCTAATAGCTCTACACAAAATAAATCTCATAATGTAAAATTAATTTAATATTTCAAGACTCAAACCTTTCCCAATTTCAAGTGTTTACTACAACACAGAACACCTATGAGGTGGAATACATTTTTGACTACTTTGTTAGTGCTCTGGTATTTAAAGCCTGTTTGTACTGTCCTGCTTAACAGTCAGGGACATGTGGGTGCAAATCCAAGCTCAAATTCTTATTTGATGTATGACCCTATGGAAGTTATTTAGATCTCTCTTAACTTCAGTTTCTTCAACTATAAAAAGGGACAATCCTATTAGAGTTATTTTGAAGATTAAATCAGATATGGCATACAAAGTGCCTGGAACTTAGTAGTTGTTCAATTAATGCATACTACTATTTTGTCTGATAAATTAGATCCCAGCCATTTATGAAAACACAAATGTCCTGAGAATAAAGACTTTGTCTTGTTCACTGATATATGGACATTTTAAAGAGTGCCAGGCAGATAGTAGTAGCTCAGAAAAAAATATTGAATGAATAACTATTTGAAACATTTTGGGCAAACTTGAGCCTTGTAACAGGTTTGTAGTGAAGACTGGATCCCATTCTATATTAGCTGAAGAGGTGCAAAGCTTTCATGTAGACTTCTATATAAGTGTCACCTTAGAGCTAGTTTCTATTTCAGATCATATGTGATTCTTGACTTTTATTCCCTTTTCCTTTTTTCTCTCACTCTTTCTTTCTGGCTCTCCTTTGTGCTTCTTTCTATTTTTTTTTTTTTTCGAGACAGAGTCTCACTCTGTCACCCAGGCTGGAGTGCAGTGGTGTGATCTCAGCTCACTTTTGATCCAGTGTTTATAAATTATCAGCCCTTAGCCTGCTGTAAGGATGGTGATCTATTTTCCTTACTTGACTCTCTTTCACAGATGTTGCTATCAGAAACTTCTGAGTTTTAGGAAAACTGGCTCACTTTTAAACTCTGCGTAAATTTTGGTTTAGTGAGTCTGTGGGAAAATAGAACTAGGAATAAGGTAATTCTTGCTTCTTCATGCTACAATATTGTGGTCACAGGTACTCCAGAGGACAATTTGAAATAGAATGTGGGGATCTCAACAATGCAAAACTAATTCTATAAAAAGAATTGCACAGAGTTCCCAGTAATTATAAATTATATATTTACACATCAGTCTGAATTCACTCTCTCAATACAAAGATTGGCATATCTGATTTAAGACGAAAGGGAGAGACTGGTATCAATGCAGAACTTGTATTACTCAAAAAACTGAGTTTTGTGGGTCAATGAGTAGGACAGAGAAGACAGAGGGACAGAGGGAGAGCAATCCTGGTAGCAAGAATGCCATAGGGAAATAAGTCCCAGAACAGTGTGGGAGAGTGGTGGAAAACAGGACTGAAGGAGAGTTTTGACATGGATAGGATAGGCATGGGATCGGGGGCTCTTCTGTTTTTTTCTTTTTTCTTTTTTTTGAAAGAAAATGACATTGAAAACATAATTTATTCGACAAATAGAAATTGAGCACCTCCTCTGGGTAAGCCATCAAACCAGATAAATGAGTCAAACTCTGCTGTATGAAAGCTTAAAATTCATCAGAATTTATTTCAGAAGTCTTGTTTGAGAAAGATGTATTTGAGTGGATGTATGTGTATTAAATGAACATTTCAGGAAGGATTGGGAAAAAATTTCATTATAATAAATGTAAACCCTGTTAAAGCCTTCATTAAAAATTCTTCAGCTCCATTCTTGCTCCAAATCTACTTAAAACTCAATTGCAGCACTTATTGGCACAAAATAATCTGTCGTTCAGAAAATGTCTCCAAAGACTGGCATTTAATTTTGTTCATTTTCAGAATTTGCGATATGAATTCTGAGGGTGGCTATAATTTCTGGATTTAGATCCTCTTAGCCTGATAGCTCTATTTTAGGGAGTTTAAAATGCTCATTCTTTATACTGGCTATGACCTGCCAGGGTCTCTTACCCAAAGCAGATACTAACATCTGTTGTTTTCACTTGGGATGCCTCAGATTGCATGAGCCATATTACTTGTCAAGATTGGACAAGTGACTCACTGTGTTTATCTTTCTGCTAGCTTCCGAAGTCATGTTGCTGATATTGAAATGTCAATTCCTTGACCTTTGGATGCACATGGGAGTCTCAGAGAACATTCCAAGCATTTGAAAGCAAGTTGTAAAAATCTGGTACTGGAAAGAAACATAACTTCAGTTGAACAGTCTTTGGGGTTAATGCAGTACTGTATTAAAACAGTGCTCTGTGTTCCTGGAGGTTTACTTGAGCAAATTTAGAGAGCAGTGTAGGTTAATGTAATTACTCCTTGGAATTGCTGAATTCTTAGTGATAAGTGGCTTGGAAATAAGTTATTTTTCTTGGGCTATATATTTTTGTACTCCTTAGGTACATGTCGTTGGGATAGTGTCCTGTAATCTGTTATGCAGAACTCTTCCTTCTCAGGAATGCCCAAGGCTCTGTATGGTATTATTTTAGTGACATCTTGATGAATAGGAAAACATTTTTACATCCCACAAACTTAAACTAATTAAAATGAACATGATTGTGACTGGGTAAAAGGCAAATGCAATTTTAAATAGTAATTAGCAAAATGTATATTCCAGGGTAAAAATGAATATGGTCAAGGAAATGAGGCATATCAGGTCTTTCCACTTGCCTCACAAATCTTCTGTGAATTAATAATCACTGACATTTTTATGAAACAATGTCATTCTCAGCACAAGTCTCCGCTTTCCACATTATGACTGCCTTTATAAAGGCTTACCTCAAAGTGAGAGGAATTAAAAAAGAATCTTCATAGTACTCTTCAAACAATTACCAGTGAAGCAGTAGAGGGAAATAAAGGCCCAGCTTATTCTGCCCTGAAGAATTCTGGCATTTGACATAAAAGCAATGAGTACATTGAGAAGATAATCTAAATGCTATATAATTACAGAGAATTCCAACTAGATGAATTATCAGAGAAGACCCAACTGGAGAAACAGGGTCTGTGATGGTCATTACCTTCTAAGAGTCTTTTATTAGATTAAGGTAACACAATCAGAATTTTCTACATCCATTAAGGTCCAATAAAAACACATGAGAATGGAACAATGTAGAATTTATTTGTCCATTAGTGTAGTATTACTTTGAAGTAAAAGCAAGAGTTTCTGCTATATTTCTTTTTCTAAAAAAAAGTGATAAACTTGCATTTGAAGTTTGAAACTCTTAGTAATCAAAGGTTATCACCCAAGAGGAAATTTTCTTTAACTACGGTTAAAGATTATTTATTAATCAGAATGAATTATACATTTAACATGTTCTTCAGACTCTCTCTAAATTAGTTTAACCTATTTGGAAAGGCTTTCAGAGCTTTAGTAAGAAAGTGAATTATTGAGATTAAAAACACAGGGACTTTCTTGCAATGACTTTACAGCTCCACATATACATAAGAGGAGTTCCCTTCAGTTGCTGTTGTTTTTTAAAAAAATTGGAACATCAAAGCAAATAAAGAAAATTTCCTGCCTCTATACTATTGGGGTAGTAATGATAAGAGTAGTAATAGCAAAACGAGTCAAGTAAGACTTGACTTTAAATAAGACTTTTAAGTAAGAAAAGTAAGACTTGAAAAGGGTCTTCCAACATCTTTGATGGTATTTTTGAAAATGTTCATAACGTATGGTGCTTTTGTGAGAATTTATATATAAGTTTTTCTCCAAAATACCTTCCCCAAGTTATTTGATTTTATACTCAGAGAAGACTCTGAGGTATGAAAGTCACATGCCATTACACAATTGTAACAGATTAATAAACTTGGGCCAACGGAAATAAAATGACTTGCTTAAGATCACGTATTTAGTGGCAATTGGGATTAAACAACTGACTTTCCTGGCTCTGAGTCAGAACCCTTTCTGTAATAACAAACAGGTGTTTTTCTATCATCTACCATCACAGCTGTACCTACATCTCCATCTCTAAAGAGGAACGTGCTAGTGGCATCAAGGTGTCGGTCACCTCCATAAGCCTAGGTGCATGCATAAATAAATCCTCACATGACCAGAGCCTTTCCTTGAAGAAGCCTGATAAGCATCGACTATTCACTCTTAAGTTGTTTTTTTTTTTTTTTCTTTTTCTTGAGAACTGTTCCACAGGTCACAGCACCATGATGTCAGATCATATGAGTTAGGTTCTTGTGTCAATTACAGTTTTGGGGCTTGTGTTTGATAGGTAACATGAGACTTCATCTTCATTCAAAAGTACTTGGGTGCCTAACTGCTTCCCACCTTCTCAGTGTAAATGGCTCAGAGGAAAGGGTTCTGCTGTAATACACACTGATGGTTGTAGACAGGCTGGAGAGCTCTTACAATAGGCACTCTCAACCTAAGGTCATTGCATGGATGTACTTTGGGAAGTCTATAAAACTACTGAAATTATACCTGGACTCTCCAAGTATGTTCATGTGGTTATTTTTTCTGGAGAAAGGATCCATAAAACTCATCAGATGCTCAAAGGGATCTGTGACTCAAATAGGTTTAATTAGGAACAACCGCTTTCTGTTTTATTCTTTTGAGCATTTAGCAGAACATATGCCAAAAATCTGTAGCTTTACAGCAAAAGGGAAAATCCTAAGAATGCTGTTAGCAAGTGGGGTTTTCTAACATGTGAAACCATTATTACTACCTCCTGAGGGATAATATGAGAATGATGTCCATAAGAATTAAGCTGATATAAGATAGACCTGTAAAAGTGTGCAAACTAGGTTAATATAGATATGTTTCATTGAAAAGGCATCTGTCAAACCAGGTGTCCTGGGATTTTGCTTTCAGCTAAGATTCTAATGCCTTTATATCATAGAATTAAACATGGTTATAAATTAGTCCTTTTTTTAAAGGTTGAATTTAGGTCTTTAAGTCCTCCTTTATTACTCACAAGTATGTAAGGTACATGAACAAGAAAAATTTTCTTTTGTGGCAGTATAGGAGATTTTTGAAAACAATGTAGAACTTGTAAATAAATTAAAGTTAATTGTTAATTATTTTTTCCACCACACAATGCTAAAAGCTATATATTATATATGAACTCAATACTGTAAAAACGTGTGCAGTGGATGAGACAGTGGATATGCTCAGGAATTGTCCAGAGGAGGGCTGTACTTAATCAGATTGAAAGTGGGAAAATAAATAGAAAATGATAGATAAGTGAAAAGGAACACAGATTTAGGGAAGGACAGATATTCCCTATAACACCCACTTTGCAACCAGTTAGTTTCCAGTTAGTTTTAGGGGATATATGCTATATTTTCTATGGAGGAAAAGCTTAAAATGATGGTATGGCCAAGTATTCCCAGTGCCTGGTTTGATACCTGACATATACTACATAAGCGTTTGTTCAATAAATAAATTGCTCTTTAGGGAGCTATATCACTGTGAGTCACATTCCTCCTAACTGCATTTTGAAAATTATACCATTTCCAGTAAAAAAAAAAAAAAAAAAAAAAAAAAAGACCTGTACTTGACTCCTCAGTCATGCAAAGGTGAAACCCTATAGAAGGTCTGGCATGGTGGGCTGGCTTGCACAGTACAGGATATCTTAAATCATCATTATCTCAAAAATTTATTTGAACGTGTGAAATTAATATTTTCTCCAACAGATCTTCTTTTATCTGATCATTAAGTGATCACAGATGACATTTATTGAAAACTCATTCCATGTCAGCCACTGTCCTAAGTATCCTGCATACAGAATCTCAGGCTCCACTTTAGCTCTTGGAGTCAGGATCCACAGGTTTACCAGATTCCCAGGCCATTCGGATGAATATTGATGTTTGAGAAGCACTGAATTCATTCATTTAATTCTTGCAACAGCCATGTGAAGTGGTGCTATTATTATTCTCCATTTTAAAGAGGAGGAAATAAAGGCACTAAGTTGAGTTACATACATAAGGACACTCAGATAGCAAAAGGTGGAACTAAGATTCAGACCCAGAGAGGCTGACATGGTATCTGTGATCTTCATCACCTTACTATTTTCTGTTTGATAGCACTACCACCAGCAGCAACCCGTAATTCATAACAGTTATCATAGTAAAGGGAACAATGACATCTTTGAGCAGGAAGTTTAAATGGAATCTGGGGAGTTCTGCAAAGAGGAAGTCAGCTATAGCACAAAGGACACGGTATTTGGAACAAGAGAGATCTGAGTTTTGCCTCTTATTACAAGCCTGATCTTGTAGTAATAATTTATCCTATCAATTAGTTTCCTTATCCATTAAACTGGGCTGCAATTTCCCAAGTTGTTGTAAGAATTGATGATAATATATTCAATCTACCTTGAAAACTATCTGGAACTCAGTAAGTGGTGATGCTTATCCTTACTGGAAAGGGATCTGCAATTATATGTTTGCCAGAAGTAGCTTGAAATATTTATTTGAACATTAGAATAGTTACAAATCATCTTGAGCAAATATTCAAACAAAACTTGTACTTTTTCCCCCATTATTTGAACTAGAAGAAAAGCTATTTTTAAAAACTTCACCAGCTTTGGTAATTATTAGAGTTAACTTAGTCATTTAGAAGGAGTAGTTTGGGGACAAAGGACAAATCATTTTGCAGGCATAGGTCCACTGCAATAAAGTACTGAAGGAGAGAAACTTTTGGAACTCGCTATCAGTCTCAAGATGTATCTGATCCTTAAGCTTTATCTTTATTTCCTAGGAGCTCTTTGGGATATCTTTGGGAATAATACTGTAGGCAGACCCAGAATTGTTCTGGACATCACCAGTATTAGTTCCACATCTGACAAATGGAGGAGAACAGACGCAATTTCCTTGGAACTTTAGAGAGGTAGAAAGCAGAGTAGGCTGTCCTCCCTCTCCTTTTGGTCTCTGATTTCTCACAAAAGACGTTAAACTTATCCACTGAACTTTGGATTTTCAAATTTGGTTATAAACGATATCGTTATGTACTGATCATGAGTGTAATTGAAACAGTGAGGTAGGGGTTATACCTAAAATCACAGAACCACTTCTCTTCTGGTGTCTGTGAAGATTCATCGTCAGGCTAAGTATAGGGGAAGGACAGAAAAATAAGCTCTTAGCTACTTAAGGAAAGGGAGCCTTAGCTGTTAATTCAGTTATCAAAGCCCTGGCAGCATGTTAACACAATTGGCCCACTCTAAAGCATACAATCTATTTTTGTTTATCTCACAACTGTTTCCTCAGTACTATTAGGTTCTTACACCAAGGATTTCTGAGAAGTAAAGGAATTATATTAATGTTGTCAATCACTACTCCCAGGCTGATCAATAAAAACAATGTTAACCCTACTAATTAATTGCTAGCAATGAACTAACTAACTTGAAGAAACTATTAGTTGCACAAAACTGAATAAGGAAATGCTCTCAGTGGTGTTTATAATGTGCCATTTGAAAAATGAAAAATTCAATTCTTCTCTAAAATAGAACCCTCAGTTCTAAGTAAAACAGTAGCCTCTTTCTTCTATTTAGTTTTGGATAGGAGTATATTTTTGTATTGCAACTGTCATGCGTGGCTTCTGAAAATAAGTCTGGAATGGTCATTACAGATGTGTGAATTGTATAAAAGTTACTCGAATAATATTGTTCTGTCAGAGTCAGAGACAGCCAACCCCTTCTCAGACCTCATCATGACTGAATTGTCACCTGTGTAATTCTGGTTTGGGGGCTTCTAGTTTAACAATAGTTGAATGGGCTTCTTTGCTTGGGAATTTTGAGAAACAAATGAGTCACTCAAATATTCTTTAAAACCATCAGCAAATTGTATTGAGATCATTGGAAATTTAATTTTAATGTATCTAATTCATTTCAATATTTTTCTGCAGATTTAAAATGTCATGAGCTTTTATGCAGGTTGAGGCACTACTTGGGAGTAGTGCCTTGGTCTTTTGACTGAAGTTGTCAGTAGAACTATTTATGCTGAAAGCTTATTTATCTGGGATTGTAAAGCATCTCAGGTAATCTGAAATTTACATGGTATCTCTCATGTGGTAATTTTTTAAAAAAATTAAAATGATTCATGAGTAGTGAATTAAAAATGCTGATTCCTGAGACGAGCCACTACAGATGCTAGTTCAGTAGATCAGGTGTTAACAAGAATCTGCATTTTCATTAGGCACCCAGGAGATTCCAATGCACAGGGATTGTGGCCCATACTCTGAGAATCATGGCTACAGATTTGAATCCAGGATCCAGTCTCTTCCAGACACTGAGCTTTCCGAACCTTATCAAACCCTAAACTCCTCTGAGCCCGAAGTATCCAGGAGACTGAGGATGACATGGGGGGAGAGGGGGTGGGGGTTGCAGCTCTTTCAGGAACTTTGAATGCAAGTGGTAGTAGCAGAACAGCCACTTAAACATGGATAACCCCAAAGCTAAGTGTTGAATTGGTGACTGACTGAACAGAAGTCATCTGGCATTTGTGAGTTTAACATTCATGGTTTTAGCAGTGCGCCAGTGATCTCACAAGTACTGCAAATATTTATTTGTTACTTTGTGAAGACAGGATACTGAATCCATGACCTGACAAGCTAGTGTGTAAGCACCAGTCTCTTAGCTAGGAGGTGAGAAAAGCGCACCAGCCAACCTCCACATCTCAAAAACTTTTTGCTGTTCTCTATTTTCATGAACTCAGTCTTATACACGGAAAAAAATTTGGTTTTTCAGTATCTACCATAAGGTGGGAGTGGCTCATTTTTTCATTTATTTTGTTTTCACGGAATGGTTCTGAAACCAAGGTCAATTATTTGTACAATCATGCTGTGCAACAGATTCTATGAATTTCTTCAGATCTGGTGCTTGTGAATTACATTATTTTTATACTGTATGTATTATTTCTGCTTTTATATCAGGGTAGCAGAGGAGCACAAAAGTGACAAAGTGGCTGCTGAGTTAGAATCCTCCTGAGAGGGAACAGAAATTAAAATGGATTGTTAAATTGGGGAAAAGATGGATAGAATCGCTCAGCTGCCTTTTAAATATGCACTGCATGATGACAGTGATATTATTATCTGTCAGTGGCAGAAGAGCAAAATTTGAATAATTTTATTTTCCTTTTTCCCCACAAATTAAAACCACAATACCCCACTGGTTCTCTTTTCAAATTAAAAATTATGAGACTTTGAGCGGGCATTAGGGAGTAGACAGAACAGTTACACTTGCAAGTTACAAATAGTTGTACTTCTATGCCCACAATGAAGATACAACCTGCCTATTTCATTCTTATACCATTGGAAATGCTGTGGCCTTTGCCTAGTTTTACCAGAAGCTTCATTTAATAACTATTTTTGATTGTCTACTATGTGCAGGGCACTGTATAAGCTACCAAATGGAAGCACTTGCCTTTCTTCAAGTTTACAGTAGGAAAGGAAGGCATGAATGTAACTTATAACCGAGGGCAGAAGGCAGAGGTGGTGTTAAAAATGTAAAACAACCAGTGGGATAAAGCCAAGAGGCAACTGGGACAAACACAGGACTAAAGACATGGATGCCAGCAGTCAACAAGGATTCTACCTGCACAGGCATATGCCTGCTGGATGTTTGCACCCGCAGAAAGTGACAAAGGCTGTGGGAGAGAGACAGACTGTGAACTCAGAAAAATTCCTTCTGATTAAACGGATCAGAGGAAAGTATTTGGGGCTTTGAGGAATGGATGGAGTTTGAATAAATATTAGATGTAGGAAATGGCTGGAAATAAAAAAGGCATGAACTCAGAAAAGTTAGTGAATGTTCAAAGTTCAGCAGTGTTTCAGCTGTTTTCTGGATCAGGGGACATTGCAGATGGGCTGTGGGATGGAGAGCTCAGGGGAGGACTGTAGGTGGATAGAGAGAAATTCTAGGAGACTGAAGACCAAGCCAGGCCCCGGACGAAGGAGTGGAGATATTGTCTGGACCAAAGGAAAGATGCAGAGTATGTGAGATACTTCATCTGCTCTTGTTCCTGTAGGCTTTTGGATGGCAGGAGAGAGAGAAACCCCGAAAGGAAGACTGAACTACAGGATTTCTGACCCTCTAGGCATGAACTGACCAACAAATCACTGCATTCGAATGAAAAATAATCAGAAATGACACGATTAAATTGCTTGCCTGAAGTAGGCTGGGGGCTTGGATCAGAGATCTGACAAATATGGCAATAAAGAAAATCACATTTTCTGCTGACATGAATTTGTGATGGTGAAATTCATACCTGCATTGCATCTAAAGCATTTAGCTCTTATTAAAAGTTGGATATTATTGGCAGCTGACAGAACAGGAAGATCTTCAAGATGTCTAAATTAAACTTTTCTTTTGCCAGTTAAACTCTTTTTCTTTTTATCTGATTCCACTGGAGATAGAAAACAGATCCTCTTCTCACCCTCTGTGTCTTTGATTATTTTTCTTGTTCAGGGCGATTCTTTTATTCCCCCTCTAGCTTCCTATTTGTCAAACCTTGATCCATTTCAGTTTCTCTATACTGGATGATGTTCAAACTGAACTATAAAAGTATACCAAGACAATGCTGAAAAAAAAAAATGGCATTTTAGAAGATGTATACTCTATTAACCTAGTATACATTGTATTTTTATTTACTAAAAGTGAAAAACAAATTGCAAGAGATCATAGCTTTTAGACCTCAGAGTCAGTCTTGATCCATCTCATATTTGTGAGCAATGTATGTGACTTTTTATGGCCTTTATGATGGAAAACATTATGCCTTCTAGTCTGAGTTGGCACTTATTTAAACTACCAATCTAAATGTTGACTTCTGGTTTGAATGGGCCATTATGCATTCCAGGCCTCTGAGGCCTTGGCAAATTAGTAAGTGTTTCTTCCATGGCAGAAGTCTTGCAGTTTGAGAAAGTTGTATGAAAATGCAACTCAAGTGTTCCCATAATGTAGAATGATTTTATTTTTAGTTTCTTTTGACAGATCACGAAGCAATCCAACTCCAGTCCCATGATTTCTGACTGGTAATGGCCAAGAAAGAGTGAGGGAAAACATTGTTCCATTTGGGAACAGAGAATATTTATTTGGTCTGTTGGTACCTTGATGTGAGATCATTTTCCAGCTACTCCATTTCATGCTCTGCTCATTTCCTGAAGTACGCTTCTTATAAAGGGGCACAGTGATTAATCCAGTCCTGGGAGAGGCAAGCCCATGGTTCTGATGGAGCAAACAATAGGAATACTTTCTCTTTCCTTCATACACTCTTTGAACAACCCAGGAATCTACACATTTCACCCAGGAAACACTCTTGAAAGCAGCAGAAAGAATTCAGAGTTCATTCTTCTCAGCACCTTCATGGTCCGGCTGCAATGTTGAGCCTCAAATCACGATCTCTTGAAATCAAGCTAGATTTCCCCACCATTTATTTATAAGCAAGAAAAGTTGACACTCTGTGTTCTGGGTCTGTCATAGTGTGTGGCTCATTTTCTATGTTGAGGATTAAAGGATTGGTTCCTGCAAATGAAAATATACTGTGATCCCTGCTAATCAGAAATTCTGCAGGTGGTTACATGGCTGAATGTAATATTACCTGTTGTTGGGAGTACTTTGTTAAGAACCTCAGGGGAGAGATAAGAGGAGAAAACAGAAGGTGACCAGCATTTAATAGGTTATGGTCGTTGCCTTCATCGCCTTTATTTATTTTTCTGAATTTCCCTCATAATTTCCAGAGTGAGCTGCATCTTCATTTCACTATCTATTATTAAACACACCACCATGGCACCGCTGGTGATTGGGAAGTGCCCTAGATACTGGGAGCAGTGAATGAGAATGTGAATCCATCCTGAGGCTTGGAGTATGAATTAGCGTAAACGCCCTTTTGAACAAGGTACTTGACTTTGTTTTGCAGAAACATAGCTTTTGTTGCCTTTTAAATATCCTTTAATTCTCTCAGGGTGTGAAATCCTCTATTAATTTGACCAGTTTCTGTTACTCAAATCCCCTGTATCCAGGTAGGATATATACCTCAAACACTGCTGGATAATTTCCAAAATGTGGTTGAATGTATATCAAAATTTTCCATTCTTGAAGATTGCTTAGAGGAATCGAAACATACATTTTAACAGATAAAAGGAGTGATTATGAATTATTTAAATTGACGGTTTCAACAACATTTAACTTATTTATTCAATATAGTATTATAGTTCTATAGTACTATATATGGTACATATATTATTTAGTTTGTTTTATAATAGCAGCACATGGTCACTTAGGATAAATTGGAAGAGAAAGAAATGAAAGCTATTTTGATGTAGTTTCACACTCAGCAATAAAAACTGTTTGTATTTAAACATATTTTCCCAATC
Source organism: Chlorocebus sabaeus (assembly GCF_047675955.1). NCBI lineage: Eukaryota > Metazoa > Chordata > Mammalia > Primates > Cercopithecidae > Chlorocebus > Chlorocebus sabaeus. The sequence goes on from NC_132924.1 coordinate 58,731,942, forward strand.
TTGGTATGTTTTTATAACTTGCTTCCTCACATATTTGTAGTGTTTCTCCCATGTTACTAAATATTTTTAAACATGTGCTTTTGTGACTAAATGACTTTCCATTAAACAAAATTGCCATAATTTCTTTAATGCTTTGTTATTACTCATTTAGATATTTCCCATTTTTTGCTATTACAATCACATTATGGTGAATGTTTTTGTGCATATTTGATTATTCCTTTAGAAATTCGAATAAGAAAAATTCCTGAGGGTTAAATTATTGCATTAAAATATTAACATTTTAAAACCATATACACTGTCAAATTGCCCTTCGTAATTTGCCCTGGCAATTTACAGTTTCTTCAACAGTGATTAAAATACGTTTTTTTTTTTTTTTTTTTTTTTAACCAGGATAAATCAGCTCTTCTAATAGAGAGTTTTTGATTTAAATAAAAGGTGTTTAAGATGTTAAAGAAAGGAGTTAATAATTTCAGAGGCTGTGATAGGTGACAGTGAGATGATAAAACAGAAAACCATGTATAGTCTATTTCCAATTCCTGCCCCTTCAGTAGTTTCTGTCAGTATGAGCTGTAATACCAATAAAAGTTGTTTTTATTGCTTGCTCGCTTTTCTTTCTTTCTTTCTCTCTCTCTTTCTTTCTTTCTTTCTTTCTTTCTTTCTTTCTTTCTTTCTTTCTCTTTCTTTCTTTCTTTCTTTCTTTCTTTCTTTCTTTCTTTCTTTCTTTCTTTCTCTCTCTCTTCTCTCTCATTCATTTGTTCTTTCTCTTTCTTTCTTTCTTCTCTTTCTTTCTTTCTTTTCTTTCTTTAGTTTTTGGGTTTTGTTTGTTTGTTTTGTATTTTAGAGGAAGAATAATTCCTAATACCCTCAGAAAACTTATATTGGTTTCTCAGACCAATAAAGTGTCACAGAAACTCTGATCAGTGTGATTTCTGAAGGACAGTGGATCAACATATGGATATTCAAGAGCTCCTCTTCCACAGGATTCATTTTACACTCTGTTCAAATGTGTCCAGCAAGACTTAAAGGCCTCCCAAACTATAGAAAGATCCTAATAAAAGCCCTAATCACAGATTACAATAGACTCTGCCTTATTCTTTCATCTATTGTCACACCCTGTCAGGCTTTCATTAAATTTCTGTCACAATAAGCCCTATATAATTCTCACACATCCTTCTCCTGTCCCTACCTCTAAGTCTTGGCCATGACGTGTTCTTTCCTAGTTCATCTTTTCTCAAACCAGTCTCTGTGACTCCAAAACCGTGCTTAAAATTTGTTTCCTTACAAAGTGTTCTGAATGTAATTTGTTCATTTTAGTCAATTCTTTCCTTAGGGTTTGTTATAAAAAAATTTATGTTTAGAAATCACAGGGGCAAAAGTTCATATGATTAAATTCTCACTGTATTGCAAAGCTCCTGTTTTTATTATTTTATTCTTCTGCTTTAATTTCCTATCCCCAATCCTATTTTTGGCTTGCTCTTTGGAAACCATTCTTATTTATTTAATGAAGGGCCTTTGACAGGTATATGTACCTTTGAAAAATATACAGTGTTAGGATGTGGATGGGGAAAAATACCTGACATTGTACAATGGCTTTCATACTCTTTATTGCTTTTCCAAATCAACATTTCATTATTAAGATCTTCCGTAATACTATATGAATATCTAATGAATTAATTCTGACTGCTACATTGTTTTCTATTGCTGGCAGATACCATATTTTAGTATCCTATTAGATACCATATTTAGTGTCAATATTCATTTTTCTTGTAAGGCTCTCCTGAGCTGCCCCACCTTTACTATCACAAACAATGCTGTAATCAGTATTTTTATACTTATTTCCTTGTAGACATGTGGGGGAGTTTCTCTCAAATATATATGAAGAAATGGGAGTGGTTAAGTCATAAGAAATAATAAATGGAATAATCACTCCAATTATTTACTCCTCCGTGTCCACACCCTTTTTCATGTAACTTGACGGTTCTGCTTATGTGAAGTGGGTGTGCTTCCCATCACATAACTTGCTTTGCCAATAGAGTGTGGGCAGAAGAAACAGTGTGCCAGTTCCAAGCCTAGGTGTGAAGACCCTTCCCATGTTTCCACTTGCCCTTTTGTGCCTCTGCCATTGCCATGATGAGAACATGCTCCAGCTGGCCTGCTAGTCAAGAAGGATGAGAAATATCTGGGGAAGACATCAACTCAACCAATACTGAGGAGCCCAGACTAGACAAACCTGCAGCTTGATATAGTCCCCAAGCCTTGTCCAGCCTTAATGAGCTGACTGGCAGCAGCAGATTAAAAAGAGCCTGGTGTAGATCAGCGAACTGCTCCCGCAGACACACGGTGGCATAAAGAATAAGTGTCTACTGTTGTAGGCTCCTGGTGTTCTGTAGTGAATTACAATGCAGCCATGGCTGATTGATAGAGATAAGCACACCTGGACTGCTTTCCAGAATGGCTGTGCCAGTTTATCCTTCCAACAGGTCTGGACAAGGGCTCTTGCTTCCTGTTATCCTTGTCTACAGCATTGGTCATATTATCACATTTTCTAAGTTTTCTTAATATGATGTTGTAGCTTATTTCATTTTGAATTTCTTAGAAAAAAATCTCTTCATGCCAGGCGCAGTGGCTCACGCCTGTAATCCCAGCACTTTGGGAGGCCGAGGCGGGCGGATCACGAGATCAGGAGATCGAGACCATTCTGGCTAACACGGTGAAACCCCGTCTCTGCTAAAAATACAAAAAATTTAGCCGGGTGTGGTGGCAGGCACCTGTAGTCCCAGCTACTCGGGAGGCTGAGGCAGGAGAATGTCGTGAACCGGGGGGTCGGAGGTTGAGGTGAGCTCAGATTGTGCCACTGTACTCCAGCCTGGACGAGACTCCCTCTCAAAAAAAAAAGAAGAAAAAGATCTCTTCATACATACATGTATTAACCATATGGATTTCCCCTACTTTCAAGTGCCTATTTATGTCCTTTGTATATATTTTTTTCTTTAGATTGCTTGTTTTATTAGATTTGCAGGACTTCCTCAAATATTCTACATATGAAATCCTTGAAAGTTTTAGGCATTGTAGATATCTTTTGCTAGTCTGTCACTTGTCTGTCAACATTATCTAAGGGTGTCCATGGACTATTTAATTAATTTTGATATAATTCAGCTTATCAATTCCCAGCGTTCATATGCTTGTGTTTTTTAAAATTTAATCTTTTAAAAGCAATGATTCTCTAAACAAAGATTTCAAAGGTTTTATTCTATTAGCTTTTAACTTATTTTTTTTAGCTTTCTCTTTTCATACTTAAAATTTTAGTACATTTAGAGTTTACTTTTAAATATGTTGTATAACTTTTCATTGGTGTTTGTAAATACAATTTCTCTAAAAATTATGACTCTAAGATAATATGGCTAATTAAAAAACCAGTATATTAGGCGTGAACACTCAACTCAGCACATTTGTCTCTAAAGTTGTCATGTTAGGGTACCTGTTATATCTACAAATGTTTAAAACCCCTTTGGAACTGCTCCTTCAGAATTTCCTTCAGTGGTTACATAACTTCTTTGAGAATATGCTTAATTGTGAAAAATTGAATCTGGATTTTGAAAATCACTCAAAATAAAGAGATTGATCAATGTCAGGAATATTAATTTTGATGAGAAAATGCATTTCATTTACCTGTTTATGTAAAGTTGTGTGTGTATGTCTGTGTGTGTGTGTGTGTGTGTGTGTGTGTTACTTTTGTTACTACTTTCCATAGATGCAATGTATCAAAGTATTGAAGAATATGGACCTGGACTTCAGAATGACTGATTCAAATACTAGTTCCAAGGGGCCTAGATCAATTCTATATACCTCAATTTCTGCACAATAAACAAATGTGAGTATGAACTCATTCAATAGAATTATTGTGAGGATGGCATGAGTTAGTAGTGCCTTTTGTGGAGGGAGCATTCATCATAATCATTACCTGAGTCATCCCATATTATCTAAGAGTCTTGCGTCTATGAGAGAAGGCCACTTCCTTAGTCCTACTTATTTGATGATTTTCTTTTTCATGGTTTTTGCTGGCAGCTGGATCCATCTTTCCTTACAACACACTGTAGTGAGCCTGGGGAAATAGCATTTTTCTGTATATGTGTCTTCTGTCCCCCTTTGGATTTTAATTCTTTCTTCATCATACACCCGCCAATCAGAAAACAAAATTACTTACACACAGTATAATAACTCCATGAATATTCATTCCATACACTTTTGAGGCAAACAAGTAATTATTTCTCTGTCTCTCAGACTTAAGAGTTTATTCTCAGCTTGCTGCCCTCAGCACTCTCACAAACAGGTAAACACAGTAAATTTTTCTGTGATAGTTAGTAACCATCAGCTTCCATTAGCATGTGTTTAAAATGTGCAACAGTTGCAGCAGAATCCTATTTTTAAAATTTTGTCAGCTCCTAAAGGAATAAATTATAGCTTAAATCCAATATACAGCTCATAGGCCCTGGCATGCCACTAAGCAGTATTTTTAACCTTCAACAAAAATAAAACATTCCCTCAAATTCAGGATATTGTATCAGAATTAATGACTTAAATAGACATCTTATATTACTAAATTATAGGCAACAGTAACTACCCCACTGATTCCTAGTTATCAGAAATAGAATCCTTTTACATATTTTCTGTGGCTTAAATTTTCACCCTTCTTAATTACCTGCTTTTCCACTGTTGGCAGGCTTGTACGGACAATTAAGTGCTAAGAGAATTATGAATGTTAAATTGGAGAAACAACTTGATGCTAAAGAAAGGGGATTAAAAATTACTCTTTTTTCTGGAATATTTCTCAGTTTTATTTGTCAAAAATAGAATAAAAGAAGAGAGGACAAGAGAGTACAGGAACAAAAAAATCAAAAACAGAGCTTGACAAAACCAAGTTTTCATGACATGTTTGGTTAGGACTAGCATTGTAATCTGAGACAACACTATGTAAATCATTCATTCCAATAATAAACTATGGAAGTATGACCACTGTCCTTATTCCCATCAGATCTATGTTGTAATCATTATAGATGAAAATGATCAAGGTAGACCCAGACTCTGGCTAGATTACCAGAGGAGGTAGTGGAGGCAGTCTGGGGTGTGAATGAAGTTGGAAGCAAGCTGACATCTGAGAAAGTGAAAATGCTCTTCTGGCATTTTTGAGGTACTCAGATGAAGGAGCAGGGCTGAAGGGCAGCAAAGGTATATGGGTGATAAAAAGTATGGGGCAGAAGAAAAACAAGCTCATTGCAATCATCCTTCTACATAATCAAAATTAAAGATGACCGTTTACCAAAAAAGAAGAAAGTTGGTATGAAAGTCATGATGCTGAATTCATTTTTATTGCATGCAAGAAATAAGGTGACAGGTTCAGAATGTAATAATGTATCAACAGGATCTGGCCCCAGCAGTTTTGTTGAGTATTGGCAGTGATAAATGATTCAAGACTAATGCCATCAAAGTAAATAACTTCTGTTTCCATCACTGACTTTGTACATACTCAGGTGGCTCTGTTAAAGAGAATTAAATGCACAGCACCATATGGGAAGAATTATCTTGAGTTTTCTTTATGACTGACAGTAAGATAACACATTTTAACATGCAGGTTATGTTCAGACCAGTGAAGGTTAGGGTCATGAAGATTTTCTTTTAGATATTTGTCCTTATTTTAGAGTATGATGTTATAGCACTGAGTAAGTTAAATATAGCCACTACCCAGCAATACCTCAATCTACCACCTTCCTAATACATACATTGGCTTAATCTCTTCCTGAAGATTACATCTATCTCAGGAATAAGCACCAACACTTATGATGCTGTTTATTTGGCATCAATTATCCAGCTCCTTAATAAAGCTCATCCATATTCAATTCAGCCTATAGGAGTCATACCACATTGTCAGCCAGAATATTAATATTTCAAGATATAATCTGATATAGATCAGAAGGCACTATGAGGGCAACTCAACAATTTACAGTTTCCTATTTATTCAGTACAGGTGCATTGTACTAAGTGTAACTAATGCCTCATGATGTTGTTTTCTGAGATCAGAAATTGTTGGAATCAATCAGTTATAAATCTTTAAGTCTGATTAGTTGTATACAAAATCAGGGTAATTCTGTAATGTGAACCAAATTACCAGGTTTTTGACCATGTAGTAATATATTTCACATTCATGGTAGACGTATATATCCTGAGCCTTTTTCAAGACTTTTTTGTCTTTGTAGAAAAAGGCAGGAAGGAAGACAGGAAAAAAGATGAGGAAGAGAGGAAAGAAGATAGGAATGAAGACAGGAAAAAAGAAAGGAAGGAAGAAAAGAAGGAAGGAAGGAAGGAAGGAAGGAAGGAAGGAAGGAAGGAAGGAAGGAAGGAAGGAAGGAAGGAAGGGAGGGAGGGAGGAAGGGAGGAAGGAAAGAAAGAAACAATTGAATTAACTTCACCCTTCTTTCCCTACCAGACAGGAGAAAAGGAGAATGGAGTTAAACCTCAAGGGTTAAAAAGGTAGACTGAAGTCTGATTAAGACTACTATTACTCGGCAGCTGGTATTAGCTAAAAGCAACAAGTTTTCTCTCCTCTCTCCCACCCCATTACTTTCTTCTTGCCTGGGTCAGCCTATAAGACTCAGCACAAAACTCAGATTGGCTGCCTTGATTTGCTAAAGCAAAGACTGGTCCTCACTGAATATATATATATATACACACACACACACACACGTGTGTGTGTGTGTGTCTGTGTGTGTGTGTATGCTTATGTACTTGAGTCTAGTTGCAATATCTGCAATGTGATTACTCTGTTTTGTAAGTCTTATAGTCACAATTACATACGTGCATATGTGCTAAATCCTTCCTTCCTTCCTTCCTTCCTTCCTTCCTTCCTTCCTTCCTTCCTTCCTTCCTTCCTTCCTTCTTTCCTTGCTTCCTTCTTTCTTCCCTGCCTCCCTCCCTCACTTTCTTTCTCCTTTCCTCTCTCAAACATTAATTAAATATCTATTGTATTTCAGGCAGATCCATGACTTCTGGGAGCACACAATCTAGGAGGAACATAAGCATGGGAACAAATAATTAAAGAATAATGCAATAGTATAGTGAGCTATATTGACTGATTGATTGAATATGTTTGATGATCTCCACAAACTTTAGCCTGTTTGAGAGGCTGTTAGGTCTCAATTCAAGCATCTTAGAGACACTACTAGTGACCTCAGGATACTGATGCCATACAGAATTGGAATAAAGAAATTTATTGCCATCACAACTGTTTCCTATATTTGCACTCTTCAATTGTTACTCCAACTAGTGGATTGTAGAATAAATCATCATCAAATGATATTTAAAACCTTGTATTTTATTACTAATGCACCTTGGAAACTATGATTAAATTGTGTTGAAAGTGAAACTAGAATCTTCAGGACTAGGATGCTGTAATCATCATTTTAGTGTTTATTACATTTACGTTATTTGTGAATCAGAGATATGACAAAAACCTCCAATTTATCAGAAAAAAATCATTAAAAATTGCAACTTTGAAGTTTCCAAGACCCATTCCCAATCTAAACAGGAAAGAAATGAGAGAACACAGTGTTTCCAAACAGTTTGTAATGGGAAATCTGTATAAAAGTATTTACATAACCAAGAGAAGTGCCTAGAGAAAGGAGGAATTTGCAGGTAAATTAATGCAATGGATTCACAGAAAAAAAATAAAGGGGGACTATTGTAAAGCCCAAAGGTGCACTTTACAATGAATAATTCCATCAAAATTATGCATGCAAATTAGATCAATTAAAGTGAAAGATGCTCAGTCACATACTGGTCTAAGAGTTAACAGTTGTGAGAATAGAACTAAAACCAATTCCAATTGAAATTGTCGAGAACATCCCAGGTTGAAAACAAAATAATTCCTAAAGGAACAAGAGTAAGTAAAAGCGTTATTTATTTTCTTTCTTTTTGTTTTTCTGAAGGCTGACATTAGAAAAAAATATACATATCTTGTCTGGCTATTTGTACATTTCTTTTCTCCCTGAACAACAAAATAACAACAAAAAAACATAGAAGAGAAAGGCACAAACCTTTTCTAAGGAATACAAAAAGGCCAATCAAAAGTAGGTCCAAAGTGGTGAGCCTAGTTTTATCAAAAATTGGAGATGACCATTTATTCACCTGCTTTTTGTTAGAATTTTTCTATACTCACTGAAATCAAATACTTAATTAAGGATGTATAAGAGAGAAATGTGAAAACTAAACATGTTATTTTAAGAAAAAGCATATAGATAAGGTGAATTGGTTTGCATAGCAAACTGTTTATGATTCAGATGTCTATGGCATCAAGAGCATTCTTCTAGTTTCAGATGGATTCCTGTATTTCTGGTCAGCTGTAGGTCGAGTAGCAGCTCTGCCTATGTAGGTAGGGCTTTCTAGCAAAATCCGGCACCAGCCCACTTGGAGACTGGGGTGCTTCAGTTCTTCTCCACATTGTCCTTTGTTGTGCAGCAGACTAGCCCAGGCTTGTTCTTAATGACAGATGCAGTAGGTTGAGACAGTGAAGGTACGTGAGCTCTCTTAAAAACCTAGGTTTGGAACTGGTGTGCTGTGGCTTCCCCCGTATTCTGTTGGTCACACAGGTCAGAAGGGCATCCCAGATTCAAGAGGTGGGGAAATGGACTCCACCTCTTGATGGGGAGAGTTTCAAAGTCACATTCGCAAAGGGCCATTCGAGAGACCATTATTTGGGCTACCAATGTAGTCAGTTTCTCTACACAAGAGATAAGCAGCTTTAAGGGAAACAAGACTTTATTGTAGACAAATTATTATAGGCTAGCAACATCAAAACCATTGCCCCACAAAATGACTTGTGCTGGGAAAAAAATAAAAAGGAAAAAAAAAAAACCCAGCAGAGAACGAAAAGCGAACACTGAACCACAGAACAGTCTGTCCTTCATTACTCGTTCCTTTTAACTAGCATTATCTAATAATCACAAGAAGCTTTCCATGTTGTTGGCTTTATGCCATACTTCTAGCACAGTAACAAATAACACTAGGTAACATTTATTAAGCACCTATTGTTTACTAAGTACTAGACTATCTGTATTACTAATCTCATTTAATCTTTAAAATGACTCTCTGATGTCAAACTTATTAAAAGAGAAAAAATGAAGGCATGGGGGAACTTGTCAAAGAAAACACCCCTAATAAGTAATAGAATTTAAATCCAGAGTTATCTGAAACTCAAGCACATGCTTTTCTTTATGTTTAACATGAGTGTTTAATTACATAATTAGAAATCTGCAGGAGTATTCACTGCCTCTTCTTGTAACAAAAAGAATGCTTTAGCTTCATGGTCCAGGTGCCTTACAGGGGTCAAAGCCTAAGACGGTGTGTTGCTATCTTCCCACTTCAATTATTGGTTCACCTGTGGGATTCTGACTACTCAGTACTCTAGAGTGATTCTCAAGCTCCTTTCTAGGATCAGTGGCTCACCAAAGACAGGCCAGCAGAGGTCAGTCCTGGTGCAGACAACAAAGAAGTGCTTTGTTTCTGTGGAGAATTTAAAAGCAATAATGAAACTACACCTTTAAAAAAATTTTTTTTTTAATCACCACCTGCTGGCAATTCTAAACAAGGGTAATGAGAAAATACCCCTCCCTATCAATCTATCTCTCTCTTTCCCCAATTTGGAATGTGTTGAGTATGATTATTGGAATGAAGATGCTAGCTTCTTTTTCTGAATTCAAATAGAGAATCCAAGGCCCCAGGAATTGTTGACAGTTCTCTTGTGAAAAAATTTGGACCTGTTAGTGCAGACAGCCCAGGGAAGTGGAGCCCAGATGTGGATCTTGTTGACAGTATAACTCGAATCAAGCCACAAATGAATTTGCATTGGGCCTATACATTTTCAGCTTATCTGAGTGATTTCCCTCTTTTTAAAGACTGGTTTGTTTCAGAAATCCAACCAATAAATGAGATAGCATCATTTCTTCTCCTCCTCCTCTTCTTCCTCTTCCTCCTCCTCCTCATGCTTCTCCTCCTCCTTCTTCTTATGCCTCCTCCTCTTTTTCTTCCTCCTTCTCCTCCTCTTCCTCTTATTCTTTTTCATCATCTTCTCCTTTTCTTCCTTTTCTTTCCTCTTTTTCTTCTACACGGGGTCTTGCTTTGTCACCCAGGCTGACTTCATTCTATTTTAAAATCAACTGCTAAGGTAAAGCTCTCTTTGGCTACTATAATTTGTGCTTATCACTCAGTTTCAGCAAACATTTTCTGTAAAGGGTTAGAGAGTAAATATTTTATGCATGTATGTAGTGTTAATGAAATTCTAATTTAATTAATTAATTAAATATCTACAAGTATATTTATAGTCTCTGTTACCTGCTAGTCAACTCCTCCATTGGAGACTGAAAGCAGCCATCAGCAAAATGTAAACAAATGATTGTAGATGTATTCTAGTGAAACTTTGTGCACAACAAAATTGGCATTTTATATATGTGCTTCAAAATATTTTCTTCCTCTGATTATTTCCCCAACCATTTGACATTGTAAAAACCACTCTTAGGACGCAGACCTCACAAAACCAGGCAAGCTATAGTTTACCGCTCCTTGTATCAGACCATTTTAAGTATTCATAGACACATGTATCTATGAAAAATAAATACTGTTGCTCTGTGATTTTGCAAAATATAAATTGTATCTATATATATATTGTATATATATACCAGTCTAAAACATGCATTTATAACTCAGTAAAGGGTTTTTACACATTTAGCTGTTAGTCCAAATCCTCCTTTTTAACTGCTTCCTAATACTGAATGCTTAATATTGATATACTAATAGTTGATGCTTTATACTTACAGTGATATAATACTGGTAATCCTAAGAAATAGGTTGCTTCCGTCTTTTGTAACAAACATTTTTACTCAAGCCGCCTTATTCCCAGGCACAGTACTTTTTAGGGTACATGCTCAATTGCTACTAGAAATGTATTATGCACATTTTAAATTTTAAACCGTATGAGACTATCACATTCCTTACACCCTCACGATTGACACCATAAAATGTTTTAATATTTTGACAATCTGATAGATGAATATGTTGTTTGAATTTTTATTTCCCCGAATATTAGTGAAGTTGAATACATTTATGTACCTGCATTGGCCATATGTATTTTCTCTTCTGTGAATTGATCATTCCTTTTTTAGCTAATTTTTTATTGCACTACTTGTCCTTTCCTTATTGATTTGTAGGAATTCTTTATATATTATCAATGAAAATCTTTTGTCATTACCTTGCAACTATTTTCTCCTAGAATGTCTACATGTATTTATTTGATTAGTATCACATTTTATCAGTCAGAAATCCTAACACTTGATGCAGCCAAATTTATCAATTTTTAGTGTCTTATCCCAAGATCTTCCCTGTTTCAAAAACAGAAACATAATCATTTATACTTTCTTCTATTATTTTCTTGTATTGTCTTTTACATTTAGGTATTTTTAATTCAGAACTTAATATTATAATTGCTATGGAATAATATAACTTTTTTTTTTAAATAACTAGGCAATCATCTGAGAAGTACTTGTTGAATAATCTGTCATTTCTCCATTTATATGAAATGCTACATCTATCATGGTCTAATTTCCCAAATACGCATGGGTCAATTTCTGAATTATCTTTTTAATCCCTCTGATGTATTTGTTTATGCTTTAGCCAATTCTACACAGTTTTAATCACAATACCTTATCATATACTTTAATATCTAACAGGGAAAAGCCATCTTATATTATTTTTAAATATTGTCTTGTCTATCATCATGCATTTACTCCTATACGTGAATTTTGGAATTAGGTTTTCAACTCCCATGAAAAATTGTATTGGGATTTTGTTTGGAATTAATTGAATTGATATATTAATATGATAAGAATTGGCAGCCAAAATACTGAGTTTATGCATCTATAAATACGGAATATCTTTTCATATATTAAAGGGCTTTTAAAGGTTCTTCAGTAACATTCTGTATTTTCCCATGGATTAAAAAAATTAACTGGTTATATTTCTAGCTATTTTGTCAGTTTTGTGTCTATTGGAAATGACATATTTTTTCTTATTATGCTTATTGTATTATAATTGGTTTTCTTATTATATTATAATTAATTATGCAAGTCTCTAGACAAGCTATCAATGTTTGTACATAAATGATTTTGTCTTATAGTTTGCTATCTGAGATGATTATTTGCTATCATTAGCTATATTTGACTCCAGTGTTTTATGTGACTCATAACATAAATTTAGTAGCTTGCTATATTTTCCTATACTCTGTAATGATTTGTGTAAGTTGGGAATTCCATGCTCCTTGAAGGTTTGTACATGTCATTTGTAAAATAATTACGTCTTAGTAAGTTTTGAGGGCCAGGACATACTTTTAAGTTGTGATTTCAATATATTTGATTGATTATGTTCTACTCAGATATTCTACTTATGTTGTGATAGTTTTTATCATTTAAACTTTCTCAATATATCATGCATTTCAACTTTATTGGTTTAATGTTACATGTATGATCTTTACTTTTTAAACCTCTATCTTTTGTGGAGTTATATCCTAGACTATTACTATCTTTCTTATAGTAGAAAATCTAACTTTTAAGAACACAAAATTTAATTTGTACTTTATATTCAATATCAATATTTAACCAGCACCTAAGTCATCTTTCTCAACAGGAGATTGATATGCTTTTATTTCCTTCTCCTTTCCCTCATCTCTTCCTCCTACCTCTCATGCCTGATATTCTTTGGATTATTTTTTCCCAAGTGGCTACCGAAACTTATTTTTACATAGAATGCATAACACAAATCCCAGTTATTTAAAATTATACACAGAACGTAAAAAGATGGTCACAAATATTAAAGATTATCATTGGCAAGGGTTCTGGTTAACTTTCCTTTTTATGTTTTTGTGTTTCGAATATCCCCAAAAATATCAATACTCAATTTTTCTTCATGAAATATATTGGCTCATATCTTTGATCTTCATGCATGAAAGAATCAAATTACAATAAAGGAGACAGAGAATCCACTTGTTAAACACACTGATAAAAAATTAATACTTATTTAGAATTAAGTTTTACTAGCTTTTGCATGGCATTGTTTCTTTCCTCTGCTTCTCCTGAATTCATTTTTCTGTAACTGGAGTATATCACCTAGTATTTCTTTCAGAAAGAGACTTTCAATGTTAACTTTGAGTGTCTTTGTATGTCTAATAGCCTTTCATCACCTTCTCGGTTGAATGATCCTTTAGCTCATGAAGTTCTAGGTTTCAAATGATTTTCCATCAATGTTTTGACAATGTCACAATTGGTCAAAAAGGAAAGGACATTAAATTCCACATATTATTTGATCTGAGATGACATAGAATAATTATTACTTATATTATCATAACTTGCATTTACAGAGCAGTTGCTCTGTTAGGAAAATCATAATAAATACATTATTTGGGTTATTTCATTTATTATTTATAATGACACAAGGTAGATATTGTTAGTTATCCAATTTTATAGGTGAAAAACAAACACTTAGAGAAGTGAGGTAATATTGAAATGGAAATAGAAATTATATAATAGAATTGGGAAACACATAAAGGTAGTTTGATTAGTCTGACTTTTTTTAAACCTCTACTCCCACTTTCTGGAAGAAACCACCTGTAGTTTAATGTCATAAATTAAAAAAAAAAAAAGACATTTTATTTTAAAATTGGGTAAAATGATCAGTGTGGCCATGCAGTGTTCAGAGTATATGCCTGCTGTCTTTTGAGACTGTCTAATTTTGAAATTATGGTTGAGCACTTGACATTGGCCTCTCGGTGGAAAAAAAAGTCACAGGAGCAAATCAGCCAGATCTTTTTGGTCAGCCTTGGCCATCCTTTCAGTTGATTATTGCTATAAAGGTAATGAGGCATTCTCAATGACAACCTAGTGAAAATTATTGTAAACAAGTGCAAATTTACCTTCAGGGATGGTAGCCCATATGGGTCAAATTACCTCTGGAAAATTTATGATTTTCCAAAGGAAAGAACCCAATTTGAAAGAGTATGCTAAGTGGCCTGGTAAGTGACACATGTCTTTATGGTCTTAACAAAACCAATTCTAGGATAGTGGAAGGAATTCCTAGTCAAGAATTTCACAGAAGCCATTTCTGAATGTGGTGAACTAATTTCCTATTTAAATTGCCAATTCCTCTGTGATTTACGATTTTTGTTGAGATTATGCGACCTCAGAATTTCTGTGATCACTAAGGTCTCAAAACATTCATATTAATGTCAACTTGGCCATTCACTTCCTAAGAAATCACTGTGATCTTAACCAATTAAATGCCACTTTTAGAACCAACCCTTTTCTTGTGTTGTGGCCACTTACAAGCATTGTTGCAGAAAACTTCCATATTAGCTAGATCTGCAGCTGTGCCTAGACCTACTGAATACAGTACAGGCCCTTTTGCTTGTGAATAATAAAGCTTATATGCCAAATGATATGAATTACCGTGATGGTTTCTTTGACTTTATCCAAGCATATATTTTGAAATACATTCTCTCTCACAGTGACCTTTCTTTTTTCAAAGGTTTATCACATCCTTGAATTTATAAGCAGAATGTTGACGTCATTTGTTCTGGTTATTTATTGCTGTGTAACAAATGTTCCTAATACTTAGCAACTTAAAACAACAAACATTGTTTCTCAATGTCTGTGGGCCAGGACTTAAGCACAGCTTAGCTAAGTGCCCCAGCTCAGAGTCATAAGGCTGCAATCAAATGGTCAGTGTGGTTTGCCTTCATCTAATGGCTAACTTAGGGGATGATCCACTTACATGTTCACTCATGTGGTTATTGGCAGGCCTCAGATTTTCTTCGCCTTTTGGTCAGGGGCATCAGTTGCTTGCCACCTGGGCCTCTCCACAGGGCAGCTATCTTTTGTTGGAGCAGGTAATTGAGGGAGCAGAGAGGGCACTAGAGACAGAAACCACAATCTTTTTGTAACCCAGTTGCAGAGGTGACATCCTATCACTTGTTTCATAGTCTATTCATATGACATGAGTCAATAAGTTCAGCCAACACTCAAGGGGAGGAAATAACAAAAAGGTTGTGATGACCAAGAGGTAGGCATAAAGGCCATTATAGAGTCTACCTGTTGCTTATTTCTCCACAGTGTCTGCTGAAGTTGAAGTATACAAATTGACTTGTAAATATATTGGAGTATTTCTGTGGAGTGCTTCTGATAGCCAACTTATTTAATAGAGGGTCATAACTCTCTAGGCAAGAATATAATTCTAAGCTCTTTAACTTTTATGCATAGTATTAATATTGATTCTAGAATAGCTGACAAGCTATATCTATATGTGTATAGATATCTATCTTTCTTTAAAGTTTATAATTGTTAATTGAGTGCTTACACTATGCCAGGCACTTTTCTAACCAACCTGTAAAATTCCTTTGCATAGTGGGTCGTATTCCCATTTTACCAAAGAAGAAACTCAGAGAGCTGATGTCAAGCACTCAGGATTACATA
The DNA here is from genome assembly GCF_047675955.1 of Chlorocebus sabaeus. Classification (NCBI taxonomy): domain Eukaryota; kingdom Metazoa; phylum Chordata; class Mammalia; order Primates; family Cercopithecidae; genus Chlorocebus; species Chlorocebus sabaeus. Next base: position 58,747,502 of record NC_132924.1, read on the forward strand.
GCTAGTAAGCTGGGTAATTGGGGCTAAAACCTAAACATAAAACCTGCCCTACACTTAGCCCAAGACCTGTCCAGAAAATCCACCTTTGAAAAGACTTTCATTTAGCTTCCACCAAAAATGAATTTAGGACAAATGGTATTTTATACTAATAATCCAGGTAGCTAATCTAAACCTTGGTTCATCAATATAATCAACTGGGGGATTTAAAGTATACATAGTTGTGTGGGCCCCATTTCAAGACTCATTGAATCAGAATTTCTGGGAATGTCTGGGAATACTTATATATTTCCAATCTGGAGACATTCCCCAGGTAATTCTGATGGTCCAGGTTTGAGAAATGCTAATGCAAGGCTTACTTAATCATTTGTCCTACTAAATTAATGTTTCTAAAGATGTGGTCAGTTGAGCTGATGTCTATTAAATAGTAATCTCTTAACAAGAATTCCTAGAACTGTATCTTAAGCAAGCTTCCTGGGAGAATCTTGTTTATATTAAAGTTTGAGAACTATCAATATACGCTTCTAAGTTCTACTCTTAAAATACCTTAGTTTGGCTGCCTAGTATCATCACAACTGAAAAACTACTCTTGAGTTTTTGGTTTTGTAGATGATCCAAAAACAATAACAAAACAAACAGAAAACCCAGGTATATAGAGAACACTTAAATAATCTTTGCAAAATTATTATTAGGTATCTTCTATTGATTGTGATTTGCCAGGCAATAAACCAAAGATAACTTTAATATTCAGTAATGTTAATTACACCTGGTTTCAGGTTGAATTATTGTTCCTTTTTCTACACCATTATTCTTTGTTGAAGTAGGAGGAATGGCTGTCCTGTGCATTGTAGGACATTTACAAGCAACCCTGGCCTCTACCCACTACCCACCAGTAACAATCCACCCATCCAGCTCCCTCAACCCCAGCTGTGACAACCAAAAATGTCTTTATACATTGCCAAATGTCCCCTGGATAGCAAAATTGCTCCAAGTTGAGAACCACTGAATTACATGATTATCTCTTCTCACTCACTTTATAGTTAACAGTCTCACATAAGTATTTTAATTGTAAACTACTTTGAGCATTCATATAAGTAGAGTTGTAAATTATAAACATATTTGGAACAAAGACAATTATAACTTTATTTAAAAATTCATTAATATTCAGAAATGGATTGAAGCTTTACATAATAATCAACAGATTCCAAAATAACTTAATAGGTTTTTCACTTCAATACGACCTTTTTGAGATCTGTGAAATTGCTTGCCATCCTGAGCTTGTTTTCTTGTGTAAAAATTTAGCTAGGATTATCAACAATACTTCAAAAATGCATCATAGTTCTTTAGTACATGATAACACGTGTAATCTGTGCATGGATACTACAGCAGATAACATATTACATAGAACTGGTCAAGTGAAGGGCAGAAGAAAGGAATCACAGGGTTAGTATTTGTCCTTCATTATATTTGTTTTTTTATTTATTGCTCAGGAAAATGTCCTAAAACATTTGTCATAGCTCTGTTTGATGCTGGCTCCAGATAATCATTGGTCCAGAAAAATAAGTATTTATTTATGGTATTTGAGATGGAGTTAATCTTGGATTTTTAGAGCTAGCTCTCATTAAAATTACTAGCATTTCTATTTGCATTTTTTTCCTGTCTGTTAATATTTTGAAAAGAAATATTTAAGTACCAAGTAACTATATCTATGTGCCTCCAAATATGGGAATACAAAATGAAAGCTATAGTCATCTAGATGTTTCCTATGTTTGCATGTTTTGTTATAGGTTAACAACGCTAATAAAAACCAAACAGGACAGATAATAACAGGAGGCCCCATTTTCCTACATACTCACATAAAAGGGCGCATGAGAAAATTGGGGTAATTTGAGGACATTTTATGTTTACATAATTAGAAAATACGTACTTCACTAAAATTCACTTCTCTTTTTAAAATGTCTAAAACACAGAGATATACTGTTATGTTACATTTAGGACTCTGGTATGCATTAGAATTATACTGCTTTACATAATTAGAAGGCCACTGAAAATAAAAGTAGTTTACTTTCATTCAATTAACACTAATCAAGCACATACATTATGCAGATCTTGTGCCAGATGCTGGGAAGACTAAGATGAATAATTATGGTTTCTGCCTTTGGGAGCTCACAGTCCAAGGGAGGAACAGACAGTTAAGTGACTAGTGGTAGCATAAAGTGCAAAGAGGTGCATACTGTACCATGGGAACACAGGCCCTAGATGGAGGGACCAGCAAGCAGCTCTGTGTGGCTGGAGATCACAGAGCTCAGTGGGAGGTTGTTTCAGAACATGGGCTGTAATGGTGGGCTGCAGACTTCATTCCCTAGAGATAAAATAAAATGAAAGTATTTTCTTCAGTTACATTTGCTAGAGTTATACAAAAGCGGGATAGTAGTTTTAGTACTTTTTTGCTGCTTTTACTGTAACAAAATAAATCAAGTTTTTGTTTTCGTTCTTAACTCAGATATGACTAGTGGTATATTTACCAATAAGAATACTCAAAATCAAAAAAATAATATCTCTATTACTTGGAACTTCTGGTTTCCAACAGAAAATTTTTTTCCTCTAAATACACAACTTTCACTAGTGTTATATAAGAACTTTTTCACTAGTGTTATTTAAGAACAAGCAAAGCTTGAAGTGACAAAACTTGTGGATGTATTTTAATTTCCTGAAGGCCATGTCAATCATAGACTCGGTGCTCCATATTTTAAACAATTGAAGCCGATTCCTGTCATATTTTTTTTTTTCATACTAGGACGGTGGCTAAGGGTTTGACTCTATCTTTAGGTAATTTGATATCATAAAACCCATGCCCAAGCATTAAGTCACACTAGCCTATTGGGGTGCTTAGGATATATTCAAGTGTGTTAAGTCAAGGGTACCATCAGTAACAGCCTTGGCTTCCCAGGTAGTTGCTCTCTTACTCACATGTCCTTCTTCCAAATTAGGTGTCCCGAGCCTCCTGGTCTTTTTTCCCTTTCTCTTTGCCAACTCTACTAGTAGGAAAAAATCCGATATTTACATCTAGGTATAAATTTACACTACTGAATGCTTCTCTCTGGGTTACTGGTTTTTAAGGTCTTACCTTTTATTTTGTATATAATAAATTGTGATAGTTTTGAGTAGAAAAAGGAGACAACATTGAATGAATGATGTTAATCCAACCCTGTCTCAGTACTTAGTATAATGTGGAAAGTGGGAGATGCTTAGTAACTACTTAAAGGCTCATCAAATATTAGTTGCTTAAGAAAGAAAAGCAAAGTATGTAATTTCCTATCTTTAAATCATGTTAGAAGTGGAAGAGTATATTAGAGACCATTTATTTTAGTCCCCTCACTTTACAGATTAGCGAATTGACAGCTAGCAAGTGAAGAACCAGGAGCTCAGGGTAGCACAGCTAGAAAGAGAACTCAGATCTCCTCAGCACAATCCATTTCCCACTATGCAACATGCTATTTCCCACGGAACAGACAACACAATTTCTGATGCAAAAGACTGAAGGTGGATAGAGTTTGTAATACATAAATCTTAGCCATGGCATTTTGACTCTTATATTATTATTTCTGACAATCTTTACCATGACATTAGTCAAGCCCTAGCACTGGAAACACTCTACAGGATTGCTCTTCGTCAATTATGACAACTTTTGCTTTGTTTTCAGAAGTACTAATCATTTAATCACTATGTTCTGTTTACATTTCATCATACATGCCTTTTGTTTTGTTTTGTTTTTTATTTCCATAGGTTTTGGGGGGAACAGGTGGTGTTTGGTTATATGAATAAGTTCTTTAGTGGTGATTTCTGAGATTTTGGTGCACCCATCACTTGAGCAGTATACACTGCAGCAAATTTGTAGTCTTTTATCCCTCACTTCCCTCCCATCCTTTTCCCTGAGTTTCCAAAGTTCATTGTATGACTCTTATGCCTTTGCATCCTCATAGTTTAGCTCCTACTTGTGAGTATGAACATATGATGTTTGGTTTTCTACTCCTGAGGTACTTTACTTAGAATAATGATCTCCATTTCCACTCAGGTTGCTGTGAATGCCATTATTTCATTCCTTTCTACATATATGCCTTTTTGTTGGTACAGTTGAGTGTATATGTTTCATTTTTACTGAGAGCTTTGAGTCCCAGTTTCATCATTTTTTGTCAAATATATGTCCCACTTACATTTGTAAGCCAAATGTTCCCTAGGCTTACCAGCCTGTAATGACAAAATGAAAATACATTTCCTTTAATAACTATATTATGATAACTTAGAACTGTCATCAAGTTCAACTACAGGGAATCCAGTCTCTCACCAAGTTCCACCTGGAAATGTTTAAGTACTCTACAACTCGAGGCTGTCTTCTCAGGTTTTATCAGTCTTCTGTTTTCTACTCTGCCCAGTGAGTTGCTACTTGCTCCACTGCAGGTCACCTCTTGATATTCTTAGAATGCAATGTCTCTGGAGCAGTGATCCTTTCCCCAACCCATGCATTCTCAATAGGGGTGACAGCAAACCCACCGGGGTGAAAATTGTTTTTTGGGGGGTGATAATACCTTACTCTTTTTATGTATAAAGCACAGAAGTGCATATGGGTATGTAAAAAGATATATACAGTCTATCTGTAATATTAAAATTTCATAAGGGGAGGTGATTAGGGGAAAATTGCCTAACAAGGATTCTTAGAGGGTTGGTAACAAAAAAAAAAAAGTTGAGAAACACTGTTTTAACCCTTGATTCCAAGTGTAGAAACAATGCTAGCCCCTTCCTCTAACTTTGTGTAGTCTGGCTTAGACTAACCTGCAGGTGTTTTACAAGATTTTACTAAAGATTCTGGGGGTTTAGAAGATGAGCATCCTGGATTAGTGCTAAATGTGGTTTCACTCAGATCATGTCTGCCCTTAGGGTGCCTCACAACCTGCTTCCCTGCCTGCTTCCTTTTCTGTCTGGAGCTGCTGCTTTTCGGGGTGATCGACCCTGGGAATTCCCCCTTCCCTAGGATACTGGACACTCACAATGGGTAACCTTCATCATGGCCTCCAAAAGGAAAATCCTTTTGGAATACCCTAGTCCAATGCAGTACAGTTTTCAAATCTGTGATATCTGGTCTTTCATTCTGCTAAGATTGTAACATCAACAATTCCATCAAGATTGAGATTAGTAAAACCCAACCCAATACAGTTTTGATTTCCCTTCTGTCTGGTATGAGATCATATTGGCAAGACCTCCCAGTCATCTCAAAGATCATAGTGCCCAATTCTCATACAAACATTTAGAAGATGGTCAAGAAATTATTTGCCAAGATATAATGGTTAGGGGCTCGGTGCGATGGCTCATGCCTGTAATCCCAGCACTTTGGGAGGCTGAGGTGGGTAGATCACCTGAGGTCAGGAGTTCAAGACCAGCCTGGCCAACACAGCAAAATCTCCATCTCTACTAAAAATACAAAAACTAGCCAGGCATAGCAGTGAGCGCCTGTAGTCCCAGTTACTCAGGAGGCTGAGGCAGGAGAATCGCTTAAACCTGGGAGGCAGAAGGTTGCAATGAGCCAAGATTGCACCACTATGCTCCAGCCTTGGTAACAGAGCCAGACTCCATCAACCAAACATATATATATATAGATATATAGATATAGAGATATATAAATATGTATAGATATTTATACACACAAATGTGTGTGTGTGTGTGTGTGTGTGTGTAGATAATCTTGAAAAGTCTACCTATCATTATTCTGTCTTCTTTTAAATACCATCACATGTGTGCCCTAGCAAAGTTGTCAGTGTTTGGGTAGTTAATATATGGTTTTATGCTATTTCAGATCAAAGTGTGCACTGATGGTAAGTGAAAGACAAATTTCCAGGAGTTCTGCTAACTGGCCTTTCTTTGCCTGGGGCTTTCTCAGTCTTAGCACTGAAAGTCCTGAGTTTCAGGACAAACTCCAATTGTTGATCTCTGTAGTTTCTCACTTAGTTCAGTAACTACCTGGAGACCATTCTGACAAAAGTGACATAACATCAGCAGGTATTAGTGTGATCTGTGGTACAGTGCTGGCCTTGTTCCCTTGGTGCCACATTCTCCCTTACCCTATTCCAGTCTTTAAAAAGAAAAGCTATACAGCAATATTTTTTCATATATAACAAGCTAGACATTGTATCTTATGATCAATATGTGAACACACATATCTTTCAAAAGATATTTAGACGGTCATTCTGTAACAGGCTTCTACAATAGAAGATGCTATTATATCTGACTGCAGGAAGTGGTGAATCATCCTATTTGGTAATCACAGTTTGCTAGTTGTAAAACAAAAAACAAAAAACAAAAAACAAAAAAAACCACACATTTTAAATATTGCATGGTATTGCTTAGCCCTCTGCCTCTCCTTGTCAATGCCATTGCTGTGTCTCCTGAGAGACCCAATATGTTAGGGCATGTCCATTGAAAATTGAAGCTGTATAATCTATTACAATGCAAAATAGAAATCAGCCTCACACTGTGGGTAGCATTGAAACAGGCTTGTTACATTTATAAAGATTGCTCTGATAAGAGCATCCCCAGTTGGCCAACATATGGGCACTGATGAGGCTGTGTATCTCTCATTTAAATTATAGTTGGAGCGTCCACCTTTGAGGTTTAACTAGCTTTTCAATGGTACATTTCGCACCTGTTCAGTGTTACTAATCCCAAAGACTATTTTCTGTTTTATCCTGTGGAATTATCCAGAGAGGCCAATTAAGGGAAAAAAAAAAAAAAAAAAAGCAATTCAGGGAAATAAAAATGTGCTTTATCCCAGAGGTTATGAGATAGAGTGCAGGAGGGAAAATGAATTCATCTTTGAGTTTGTTACTTTAATTTAAAAAATAATGTCTTACATATGTAAAAAATTGGTCTATACTTCAGGAAGCTTTTAATGAGCTTTAAAAATCTCTATTAATTCCTAACATATATAATTTAGGTATTTGTGAAGTTCCTACTGTGTAGATTAATGGGTATAGTCAGCCCTTCCTTTTCTCTTCACAGAAAGAATAGAGTTTAATATCTCATAACTTCCATCTTGGCTAGAGGAAAGTAGGAGATGCTCTAATTTCTATTTTATTAATGGAGAGACCATAACACAAAGATATTGTAACAGCTCATGTAACTTTATAATTTGCCAGCATGCCTGAAATATGAGCGAGTTGGCTCCTACATCCCTCAGAGCTATTTGGTGGGAAAATGGTCCCCTTTTTTTCTCATTATATGTTTTTGTCCTGAAAAACATAATTTGTTAAATTTATAAAAGATTTATTTTCTGGTGGGTTTTTAGGGTGAAACCAGAAGGAAGTAAAAAAATCAGGTATTAGAAGTTCTATGAAACCTAAGTAGAGAAGAGAATAAATTTCTATAAATAAGTTGGAATAAGTGGAGTATTTGTGCCCTTCGAAGTTTCAATGAAAGCAGTTTTGCATTTGCTATGTCAGGATAGTGATCTTTGATATTTACTATTGTTTTGAAATGATTGAGAGGAAGTCTCTTCATCTATGCCCTGATATAATTATTGTGGTAAATTTTGGTACTATGGAATTAAATTAGATCAATTATGGAAGATTTTATGTAATTTTTCTACTTATTTTAGAAAAATTTCAGTGCCCTAATTGCTTAATAGAACTGCCCATATTCAACTAAGATAAAACTATAGTAGATTCTATTGTAATATTTAATTTTGAACAAAGGACTTGGCTACACTAAAGAGAGTTCTGACCAAATATATAGTTTAAAACACATGATTCAGTTTTATTTGGTTCAATCTCACAATTTCAGGTCCTAAAAGAATTGTGGCTCTATTATTTCAATAATCCAATCGTGATGTAAAAATCTCATTTTTTAAAAGAACTCTTTTTTATTAATGAGCTCTACATTCAGGATTTTAGACTAATAGAATGTTGGGAAATCTAACCAAGTTTTAACAGATACCCAAATTTTTGAAGTTTTGATATATGTCTTTTTTAAAAAACAATAAAATCTGGTTTGCTGTTTTCTTCAGCTAAAGGAAGTATTTGAGGTATGAGTTGTGGAGAGAGGATGCAATGAATGTTCTTTAAAAATAAGTTTTATAGAATAAAAACTTATTAAAAATAAGTTTTATAGACTTGATGGAAACATCTTAGTATACTGGGAAGAGATTATTGGGACTTACTAGCTCACCATTTTAGTGGCTTATTAAATTCTGCCTATTCTCAAAAGAGTCTGAGGTGGCACAAAAATATGTGTAATACAAAAGGATGATAAATAAATTAGGAAATTGAGGAGGTAGGAGAATGAGAAACATCAATTAAAAACCCTTCATAAATTGAAGGACAATGGAGTTCATCTCTATAGTAAAGTTTCTCAGCCTTGGCTGTACATTGGGATCACATAGGAAGCTTTTAAAAAATTTCAATGCCTGAACCCCACCTCATAGCAGTTATATCAGAATTCTGAGAGTGGGGCCTGGGCCCTGCTACTTAAAAAAAATCATGTAGCTTATACTAATATGCAACAATAATTAAGAATTAAGGATGAGAACTACAAACCACTGCTCAGTGAAATAAAAGATGACACAAGCAAATGGAAGAACATACCATGCTCATGGATAGGAAGAATCAATATCGTGAAAATGGCCATACTGCTCAAGGTAATTTATAGATTCAATGCCATCCCCATTAAGCTACTAATGACTTTCTTCACAGAATTGGAAAAAACTGCTTTAAAGCTCATATGAAACCAAAAAAGACCTCACATTGCCAAGACAATCCTAAGCCAAAAGAACAAAGCTGGAGGCATCACTCTACCTGACTTCAAACTATACTACAAGGCTACAGTAACCAAAAACAGCATGGTAGTGGTACCAAAACAGATATATAGACCAATGGAACAGAACAGAGCCCTCAGAAATAATACCACACATCTACAGCAATCTGATCTTTGACAAACCTGACAAACACAAGAAATGGGGAAAGGATTCCCTATTTAATAAATGGTGCTGGGAAAATTGACTAGCCATAAGTAGAAAGCTGAAACTAGATCCTTTCCTTACTCCTTATATGAAAATTAATTCAAGATGGATTAGAGACTTAAATGTTAGACCTAAAACCATAAAAACTCTAGAAGAAAACCTAGGTAATACCATTCAGGACATAGGCATGGGCAAGGACTTCATGTCTAAAACACCAAAAGCAACAGCAACAAAAGCCAAAATTGACAAATGGGATCTAATGAAACTAAAGAACTTCTGCACAGCAAAAGAAACTACCATCAGAGTGAACAGGCAACCTACAGAATGGAAGAGAATTTTTGTAATCTACTCATCTGACAAAGGGCTAATATCCAGAACCTAGAAAGAACTCAATCAAATTTACAAGAAAAAAACAAACAACTCCATCAAAGAGTGGGCAAAGGATATGAACAGACACTTCTCAAAAGAAGACAATTATGCAGCCAACAGACACATGAAAAAATGCTCATCATCACTCGCCGTCAGAGAAATGCAAATCAAAACCACAATGAGATACCATCTCACACCAGTTAGAATGGCAATCATTAAAAAATCAGGAAACAACAGGTGCTGGAGAGGTTGTGGAGAAATAGGAACATTTTTACACTGTTGGTGGGACTATAAACTAGTTCAACCATTGTGGAAAACGGTGTGGCGATTCCTCAAGGATCTAGAACTAGAAATACCATTTGACCCAGCCATCCCATTACTGGGTATATACCCAAAGGATTATAAATCATGCTGCTATAAAAACACATGCACATGTATGTTTATTGCAGCACTATTCACAATAGCAAAGACTTGGAATCAACCCAAATGTCCATCAGTGACAGACTGGATTAAGAAAATGTGGCACATATACACCATGGAATACTATGCAGCCATAAAAAAGGATGAGTTCATGTCCTTTGTAGGGACATGGATGCAGCTGGAAACCATCATTCTCAGCAAACTATCGCAAGAACAGAAAACCAAACACCACATGTTTTCACTCATAGGTGGGAATTGAAAAATGAGAACACTTGGACACAGGAAAGGGAACATCACACACAGGGGCCTATTGTGGGGAGGGGTGAGAGGGGAGGGATAGCATTAGGAGATACACCTAATGTAAATGATGAGTTAATGGGTGCAGCAAACCAACATGGCACATGTATACATATGTAACAAACCTGCACGTTGTGCACATGTACCCTAGAACTTAAAGTATAATAATAATATAAAAGAAGAAATTCCAGTAATTAATAAATGTAAAAATAAAGAATTATTGTCTTATTTAAAAAACCCCTGAAAAGATAAACGAAGTAAACAAACAAAAAATCCCTTGTGTTCTCTCCTTTAAACATAAAGAAACTTACTAGACTTTCATTGCAACCTAGTTTCTCTCTTACATCATTACTTTAATTAAAATTGACTCAAAGTCTTTTTAGGAGTAAGTTATTTGTCACTACCCTAACTTGTTTTCAAGATGCTTATCATCCTGAGAAAGCAGAAACAGAAAATACTAGTCCAAAATACCGAAGAAGTAACTGTTGAGTAGTGGTATGAATATGGTGCTGTGAGAGAAAGAAGTGGTTCATTAGAATTAAAGAGGAGGGTGTGAAGAATCACAAAGGACTTCATGGAGGAGAAAGCATTTGTTCCAGGCGTTGAGAGCTAAGAAACAGCTCTTAGATAGAAGGTGGGGCAAATGCGCTTGAGGCTGAGGGAGGAGTGAGCAGAGGCCAAGAATGGCCCCTGTATGTGGGGATTTAATGGATAGAAGAGCACCATAAGGCAGAAATGTGGCTAAATAATTACACTCACAAGTAATTCTCATACTATATTTCTTACAACATACTTTTTCTAGGCTGAATGTAGCAGGAAAAAATTTCCCATTTGACTACCCTGGCATTAAAGAAAACTGATGGTATCCTGTGTCTGTGGCAAAATAATTGAAATATTACTTTGTCCTTCTTATCCCTAAGATTTTCCTGCCTCCATTTTTTTTAAAGCGAGTTACCAGGCTTTGTGGTTCTTGTAGTCCTTGCAGCCAGAATTTGAGTAGGATGAAAGATAGAAGAATCCCAAGGCACATTGTTGGAAAAGTTGTATCAGTTGAGATTTTGCTAGGAGGGTGATGGGGGAGAAAGCCTTTGAGGGGGTAACGGGTATGAGACAGGGCTCATTCCTCTGAGCCAAGGGGCATCTCAGGGGGGAGATCTTGGCACCTTAGTTAAGTATTAGCTTAAGACTTTCTTACTTACATGGGTAGGGACACAATGAATCAGGGAACTTCAAAAGGACCACAGTAGGCAACAACCATCAGGAAGTCAGTAGCAGCTGGGATATACTGGACATCAGCAGCTCATCCCTTCCAGGTACCTCAGAAATCTTTGAGATTCTGCCATAATCAAGGGAAAAGAGCCAGTCATAACTGATACAAAACTCCTACTGCTCTGAAGGATGATACAAGGTGAAGAGTTCATGCACACTCAAGTTTGTGGACCAAAATTTGTACCTGCTAAATACATGAGAGGTCTTGGCCTTAAAAGAAATACCTTGGGCTGAAGAGGATCGGGGAGAGGTCAAACCACCTAAGTTTCTGCCTTTAGTTTTTGGCAGAGCTTCTAGAATATAACTAAATTTTTAGTACATACCAAGTTCAAGATATTTAGTTACATTGCTTTATCTTTATATTGTCCCTATCAGGTAAGAACTCATTTTATTATCCTTATATAGATGAGACCAGACCAGTCAACTTGGTGAAGTCACTCAAAAATTATATGGGAAAGCTGGATTCAACCCTAGGCAGACATGCCGAAAGCTTATTCCCTTAACTTTATTCTTGTGTCCCCTCCCTAGAATCTTTGTTCTATTCCCTTCTAGCGAAACATACACACTAATAAACCACAGGATAGGAAAGCTGCCAGCAGAGGACTTATTCTATTACTCTTCCTCCTTAATAATGTGAAAAACTCTGATAAAAAAGGGCTGAACAAATTCAAATCCTCACTATACCAAACTTCCTTTTAGAGATAACTAGAAGAGAAGCATCTCCACTATTACCCAGCCTGCTCTTCTGGTGTATCTCTGCACATTTTTTCCTTTTCTGACAACTGGAAATTTTTCTCTGCCAATGACTACCTGCCATTTACATTCATTCATTTTGCTCTGATAAAGCGACATCATACCTTTAAAGTTGCAATTCCACCAAAGTAACCTTCAAAGAAACCATACCAAATCAAATACATATAGATCTCTGTCTCCCTGTTCCTTATCTTAAAATGAATATTTAGAAGAAAATCCTTTTGCCACATATTCACTGGGAAGGAAAATGGATTGCACTTTCCATACTTGAGGCAGGATTTTTGATAAACTTTGAGATATTTTGGTACTTTATGCGCCTGTCACTTTCTTCTGCCATGGTAGTTTTGTTTTCTGACAACTTGTTTATTGATATCAAGAGGCCAGTAGGAAGGTGACCTAAATAGGGAAAGAAGTTCCTAAATGGTACTTGTGTTGAGGAGTGGCTTCTCCATAAACTCAGTTCATGGTTGAGACCTTAGGAATAAAAGCACCCTAAAACTTTCCTGGTGCTCAATTCTGTATTCCTCTGTCTCCATACAATGCAGTTGAGAAAATCTGTATGAGACAGAGATTGGATAGAATAGATGTGTCCATTTTGGTACATTCAGTAAGAGAGAGAAAGGAAGATAGAATGGATGCCTTAAAGTAGGATTACAGAAACATTAGTAGCTTAGTAATTAATGGTGAGATTTTGGATTTTTATTACCAGTTTATGTTTTTTAGGATTCACATTTTTCTAAAGTGGGCATTTATCATTCATATTAATAATTTATAAGCAAAAAATGAATAAGAGACATAGAAATAGCCTTATAGGACCTCTGCAAAGAAAGGGAAAACTATATAACTCTAGCTTGAAAACATCCTTAAATACCAATTAAAATGATACAAAATGTTCTGTCAACCACAGGCAATGCCTCTGAGAACCTTGGAATGGGGAAAGGGAGCAATGTCATCTGCACTCAGTCACGGAGGAAACAGCTGGACAAGTCAGCACAGGGAGGAGGTGACCGGTAGAGGCAACTCGGAGTTCTTCAGATACCTGGAGATCACTGAACACTGGCCTTCCAGACCATTATACCAGGTTCGCTATCCTGAGGGAAATGGCCTGCCTCAAAGGGACTAAATGAGTTTGGCCTTCATAGCCCAGAGAGGCACAGCAGAAAGTGTAGCAGGAGATCAGTGTCTTTTGCTGTTTGCTGTCTCTCCACTCTCAATCTCTGAAATGCCTTTCTTTAAAAAATAAAATAAAATGAAATATCTTTATTGGCTTAGAGTTTTCTAATGACAGAAAAGAGAAGTGAGGAGACCAGATTGACAATTGAGGTCAGAGAAACATCCGTGGGTAGACGCGGCACTGTGAGGCGACGTCGGGGATCTACTGATTAGCCGGTCTGGCTGCCGCTCTCCATCCACACAGGGCATCTGGCCACCCATTCCTGCTGATTAAGGGGCAGTGCTCTGGCAGCTTCTGACAGATAACTTTGTTGTTTTGTTATAAGGAGCTTTATTTCCTCAGGATGAATTATGAAGATTTTTTTTTCCTTTTTGTTGTTTCAAAATAGGGCTGTCTTATCTGAGAATGTGTTAATTAAAGTTATCATGTATTACCTTGTTTCTAGTCCTACACATTTGATATGAACAAATTACTGTTTACAAGACAGCTTCCTGTACTTGGAATAGCAGCTGCTGTAACTCTACCAAGAAGAGCTGCCCGGAGGGGCTGGGGCATGAGGAACTGGTTCGGAGACAGGAAGAATAAAGGAATGTTCACATCTAGATCGAAGGCAGGCGGGATGCTTGTGGTGGGATAGTTGGGTCCACTTCGCTTTCTGTTTAACCTCCTAACCAATCTGATGTTATCTACCCACAGACCTCCATTTCCCTGGTGCACTCTTTTGGCTGGCCTTCCTGCTAAATCTCTTTGCTGGCTGAATCTTGGCCTTCCCTAGCCAAAAGCCAATCAGGAAAACACTACCTCTATCTCACTAGGTTGGAGCATAGCACTTTGGGAATGGAAGCAACAGCAAGTCCTAACCTCACAGTCAGGCATTCAACTCAAATACATGACCATTTATTCAGGAAGCATCTGCTGTGTTCAATGGCTTTGGGACAGTGCAGAGAGAGATGCAAAGATGGAAACATTGTCTCTACCCCCATGTAGTTTAGGACCCGTCTTGGGAAGAAAGCAATTGTTTACAATAACAGTAGTAAGCACAGCAAGAGAGATGCAGTGATGTAGAATGGGAAGGAGATTCAGAGCATTCTTGAGTGAGCTGCTAATTGGAGGGTTGAGGGGATTGTGACTTCATCCTCTGCATCCGGGTGCTGCTGGCATGTCTAGTGCACAGTGGGTGCTCTGCAGTGTTTGCTAAGCCATTATTGAGAAGGGGTATCCAGTGGTGTGCAGACCCCTTTGAAAGGGCTTACTAGTCATGTGAGGTGCTACTAGAGAGACAAATTAACATTTTAAATCGGAGATGAGAGTTGGAAGAATATTCTAGTGGAAAAAAAGAATATGAGAAACAGTTCAGAAACATGGAATCCCTGCTCTACTTCCTGTGCTCACTGCCCCCGGCCCCTTCATCCAGGGATTTTGAGGACAGATTTCTCTACAGGTAATTGGAAGCAAGACTTAACTTGGAGAAAATAGTTTTGTTGGTCTCTTGTCTCTGACAGTACTCACAAACCCTGCTTGCTTGTTTGCTTCCTTCCCTTAATCCCATTCTTTCCTTCTGAACCTTTCTACATCTTCCTTAAGTCCTATTTTCTTTTTCCCTTGTTCTGAGCTCCCATCACCATCTTTTCCCCCTGTCAACCAAGGAGAGAGGGCACAGGTGCAGTTACCAGGTCACCAAACTAAACACAGCGCTTTAGAGTTGGTCTTGTGTGTGACCATCCTGCCTCCCTCTAGGTATTTCTCTCTTTTCTGTGGGTAGCATAACAGAAGCTCAGAGAGTTGATGTGCCTGCAGCATGACATAAATGGAAGTCACAAACATTCATTTTCCACTTCTTTATTTCGCTTTCTGAGTCATGGTGCCTCTGCATAATTTAAACCTTTTCTCTCCCCACTACCTTAACCCCTGAAAATCTGCAACAAGTTCACATGCATCCTTAATTCTCCACTCTAGAATTCCAAATGGAAGTTATAAACAATGTTTTGACTTCTTGTGAAGTCTGAGAATCCAGTGTATGTCCTTGGTCTTATAATAAAGGGCTGGTAAAAGTCCTTTTTTTGTTGTTTTTGTTTTTAACTTGCTCTTTCTCTACTCTATTGTCCAGTTTTGGCTTCCTGTTTTCCCTCATCTTTGTAAGATAGCCTTCCAGATGTCTCTAAAAATGACAGCAGCCCTGTCATCTTCTAAGAACCTAAAAGCACTTTGACTGCTTTAGAAAGATGTGTTTGTTTTTTCATCTTATTAGGCAGCATCCGAAGTCTCTCTGAAAACACAAGAAAAGAATATAAAGAGAGCCTCTCAGAAACTGCAAGTCCCATGGAAATTAAGGCCATTAGTGTTTTGTATAATGAGGAGTCACCTTTGCATTTAAAATGGACTATTTTGTTTTGGATATAGGTGGAGTAGGATATAAATGTACACTTACTTGCTTCTTAGTTTATCATATGAACGCAAGAAAAGAACTAAGAATAAGAGAAAAGGAGGAACAAAAGACAACTCTGATGCCTTTATCTCAGGTTATTTCAGAAAAAAAAAAATGATAACCCTGCAAAATTATCAGCACTCTTTCCACTTTGGTTCAACTGCTCTCAGTGGGTGACTTGTCTGGAAAGGAATCTCTTTTAGCCTTCCTGGCTACTAAGCCACGGCAGATAAAACCACAAGGTGTCACTATTGCTAAAATCGCTCTCCACCTACGGAATCGATTGTGGTTATGTGAATGTGAATTAGATTTCACGTTTGTTTCTAAATATGCTCCCTGGGAGAGGTACTTCTTGACTGGCAGTGTTTGCTGCCTCCTTCACTACAAACAAACTATGGCTTTGGCCAAATTATCTAGTGAAGCTCAGATTTCTAATATAGAAATTGGGTAGGAGATAATTTCCTTTTTTTTTTTTTTTTTTGAGACGGAGTCTGGCACTGTTGCCCAGGCTAGAGTGCAGTGGCGCCATCTTGGCTCACTGCAAGCTCCGCCTCCTGGGTTCCCGCCATTCTCCTGCCTCAGCCTCCCGAGTAGCTGGGACTACAGGCGCCCGCCACCACGCCCAGCTAATTTTTGTATTTTCAGTAGAGACGGGGTTTCACCGTGTTAGCCAGGAAGGTGTCGATCTCCTGACCTTGTGATCCTCCCGCCTCGGCCTGCCAAAGTGCTGGGATTACGGGCGTGAGTCACTGCGCCCGGCCAGTGGGAGATAATTTCTGTCTTTCAGGGTAGAAAACCTTGGTATAGCTGAGTTTCAGAAGCAGCACTTAGTAGGTACGCAATAAAAGTTAGCTCCCCTAACTTAAAAGTGAGGAGTGGAGTTGGAAAGTGTGCGTGAGGAAGAGGGTGGTAACTTTTTGAGACCTCTTTTTCTTTTTAAAAATTGGATTTCAAAGCTGCAAAAATATCAAACACAGAGGTCTGGTTATTGTTAATAGCTATGCCATAAAAAATGTTTAGGAAAAGCTGAATACTATAGCTTCGTCTTACATAATCACCATATGAAAGTCTCTAAGAGGTCCTGCTATACAGAGACCTGCTTAATTTTGTTTCATCCACAGTTTCTCAAGTGTCTGTGAGCAAAGAACATATGTGTATATATGTGTGTACACATACACATACACACATTTGTGTACATATACATGTGTAATATATTTATATATATATATGTGTGTATGTGTGTATAATTATTATTAACATCCAAACTGAAAAACTTTAGTCTTGTTTAATTTCTTTGATGTACATATGAGAAAACAGAAACCCAGACAGTAAAGTTTGGTTCACAAAACACATGTCTCATAAATTCCAAAGTTGGTTTAGAACCACTGCTGTGTTAGAATTGGCTCGTACCAGCTCACGAGAGCCAGCTATACTCTTCTCTTCCCAGTTCTGTGTTTGATGATGTCAGGTTGATAGCTTGAAATCAGCCACTGTGAGAATATTTACACCACAGAAATCAGCAAACACTACAAACCATTTTTTTTCTTTTCTTCAAGAGAGTAGGTTTACCAGTATGCTACTGCTAGACTCTAGCTGTTCAGATGCCCAATACTACATTTCAGTGATTTTTCAGTTTCTAAGGCACTGTGAAGATAGTTTGGCAAAGAAATGACAAAAACTCCGACTATTGTTCTACTAAGTGTAAACGTGTGTGTGTGGGGGGGGTATAATATACATGATGCCTATATATCATCTGTAATACATGTCACTTCAGGGAGAAGCAGAATACTTCCCTCATATACTAGGAGATATTTCCATTTTCCAGCTGGGTTCTAACTGGCCAGGCCACAGTCAGTCAAATTTTAAGATGGAGAAAGAATGTTTGCTAACTCTTCAGTATCTCTTCTAGCTCAACTCTGATTTCTGGGTAGCTTCAGTGACCAGATCAAATCAATGGCTCTATCCATCCCACAGCTGGCTTAAGACAGCTTATTTTACAGACCCATGGGAGGTGGGGGTTCAGTGACTTCCAGGTGTTTCCCATCTGTTCTAAAAATAACTCTTTCTTTCTTGAACCCATCTGTCTACTCTCTCTCTCTCTCTCTCTCTCTCTCTCTCTCTCTCTCTATCTATCTATCTATCTAGTTTATCATAGGAATCCAAGAAGAAGTATCCAATGGTATGGCTTTAACCAGATAGACTGATCACTAGACTATGTATATATTTTCAATATATTAACTCCTCATTACTGATATATATATTAACCAATATACATCCGTCACTGGAATACCTGCTCCATGCCAAACACTAATTAGCTATTTCTCATCCCCAGTTTTAGTCTTACAGAGAAAACTGAAGTGCAATGAAGTTGAACAACATTTCCCCAGTCACACTACTCACAACCATCTGCCAGACTTTAAATGCTATGACCCTTCCCTTGAGCCGTTTAGCCTTTCTTCTGTATAGAGAAAGAGGGGGAGAAATGATCTGCCTGGCAAGGACATTCTTGGACAAGAAAATATACCAGAACCAAGGAAGAAACCACTCTTTTGGAGAGGGCTCCATCAACTCTTTAAACTCACACTTCCTAAAATGGGAGGGTGGAAATGGAGAAGTTCCATGCCTTGTTGGGGGG
The DNA here is from genome assembly GCF_047675955.1 of Chlorocebus sabaeus. NCBI lineage: Eukaryota > Metazoa > Chordata > Mammalia > Primates > Cercopithecidae > Chlorocebus > Chlorocebus sabaeus. The sequence continues at coordinate 58,765,845 of NC_132924.1, forward strand.
AATATTACAAAAATATGTTGGGAGACATAAAGAGATTGCTACAGTTGATTGTTGGGTTCTGGACAGAGAAAATCTAGAGAAAACTAGAAGGTTAAAGTAGTTTTTGCAAACAACAGTTTGGGTGTTAAGCCAGAATGACAAGCTGCTTCATGCTACTTGGGAAATGGCTTCAAATTGTTCATCAGTGTTTCAGTCATGACAACATTAACAGCAACAAAGGCTCTGTAATTTGCAGTGCGATTGCAAACAGAAAACATAACAAGCACATAGCCTGTGGGCTGTGACACTGGCCCTATCCCGTGGGGCTACTGGGTTGTGTGCAGGTGCTGTGGAGGCCCAGTGCCCAGGCATAAGAGAGTTGGAGACACTGGTATGTCCTTTGCTTACGCCTCCAGTTCCACTCTTAGTGGCAGTGGTTATGAGAACCCAGCATTTCCATAAAACCAGCTAGGAATCCCGAGCAGTGATGAAGAGGACCTGACTGCCCCAGCTACATAGTTTTTACTATTATTATTATTATTATTATTATTATTATTGGTTTGGAGGATAAAGCTCTGGAGCTATGAAATGACTTTTGCATTCAGACTTGGATATTCAATTTGTGTTCGCTATGGTCTACTGGTTGAACACACAGATTTTTCATCTTGAAGAGTTTAAATATTTTATTGATAAATTTGAATTTGATGCTGCAAAATTTGGACTTGAAATCACATACTATGCCACTATTTATGACTCAGATCAGAAAGGTGCCACTTCTCTACAACAGAGTTTGGTCACTCATGGTCAAGCTTCCAGAATCAAGCCTTCATGATTTGAGGATGGTTGAATTGACTCTCTTTTTAAGCACATTGTATGTTGGTTTTATAAACTAGGTTGCCTGTGTCAAAAGATCCCCCCTGTACTGACTAGTATGCTGTAGTAGAAAGGTCAGTAATGTAATATCTCATGACCACAACTCCCTTCCAAAGGGGTTCAAGAGTTATTTACAGGTGATTGCTTATATAGCTGGCCACATTCTGTGCCACATGACATTGAATTATTCTTCCACACTAGGCCCATGACCTGTGATCAGGTCAGAATTTGAACATGAACACCTAATTTCAAACTGGTCTAGAGTTGTGTGCCATGAACAGTGGTGGTAGTATGGAGTTTGGTAGCTATAGAATAATATCTGATGAAATAAGTGGCCAAGAAGAAAAAAACATCAAAATGTGGCTATAGGGGTCTTTCACCATGACAGCTTGTGGCTCAGCACTGGATTGGTCTCATGGTGGACAGGCCTCCTACTGAGCCAGTAGATGGAAGGTTTAACTCATGCACTCAAATAGTAAGAACCTACAGATATCCCTGAATTGGGAATGAAAGCAGTTTAAGAATGAAACAGCATGAAAATATAAAGTCTGATAGAATATGTAGTTTAAATAAAAAGTAAGTAAAATATTAAATAGTACAGTAAGATCTAATATCCATTGATGTTATTAAATGCAATTGACGATCAAACTTTCACTGCCTACTATTTTATTTTAGACCCTGAAAAGCATGACAGAGTCAAAAGTTAATTATAAAAAGGGAGGGAAACTACATCACAGTCTTTGTGTGCTTATCTTTATCCACCACAGCAATTGATTAGCACTGCTTTATCTGAGGATGTTACAATGCAGACACATCAACAAAGCTCATTTATTAATTCTGTTAATGAAATTAGATTGTCAGAGCTTGTTCTTAAATTTTTGGATCAAAGTTGAATATTAATAAGTAAACAGATAATTGAAAATAGAGGAGTGCCTGCTCTACAGAACTCCCCATTCCCACTTCTCCACCATCTTTGAACCTGTAACATTTACTATATTTGCTTAGGTCACCTATACTTGGAGGACCTTCTATTTCTTTGTTATATAGGAAGCAGATGCTTTCTAGTGGGACAGCCAATCACGATCTCACTCCTAATTGCTTCTTCATTTTTATTTTTGCTATTCCCCTACATTATAGCTTGTCTCCAACAACACTGGTCTCCTCACCATTTGCCGAATACAATTTGTTCTCCTGCCTCTATGTTTCCATGGATGTTGTTATTTCCAAAAAGAATGCCCCTTCCTTCCAATTATAATCCTCAAGTCCTACCCATCCTTCAAAATGCAGCTAAAAATAACTTAATTTGGCCCTTAGAACAGGATATGATCTTGTCCATCTGGGGTCATCCAAAAAAGTTATTTTCAAAATGTGATGTGTGTAAGAATCACTTGTAGAGCATGTTACAAATGTGGATTCCTAGGCTTTACTCCTAATGTTTCTGATTTAAGCAGATCTTGGGTGTGGCTCCATAACCTTCATTGTTTTTAAAAGTATCACCAACTAATTCTGATGCAGTGTTTGTGGACAATTTCTTAAAAGGATTGTATAAGCCAGACACCTGACACCTTGTGTTTATTGTTTTGCGTTTTCTATTTGATTTGGATCTTGAGATAAAATGACATCATTAAATATTTTCAGAACAAATAAGTGAAATTTTGCCTGCCAGGAATTCAACCATCATTTGTTCTGTGAACAGCAGCAGGCAGCTGAAGTAGTAATCTTTTCAAAATCAAAGATTCTCAAATCCCACTGTAAAGATATCTACTAGGTGAAAAGGACAACATTAAGTAATATCACGCACATCGGTTGTTCTTATCCATGTCCACTGAGTGGTCTTGACCCTTGATAAAATTTTCATCACTCTATCTAGAAAAGCAATAGGGTAATAGGATACATTTTTCACAAAGCTCTTATTTTTCTTTTTAAATTTAAATATGATGTTGTATTTGGGAACTATGTTTTTCCTTTTTGTTGCTATTAAATGCCTTTTTATTTTCCACATGAAATAGTAATAATAAATGACAATATTTTAAAATATACATCTTAACTTAAAAAATTTGCCTCTATAATATACCCCATTTTTAAAAAATGACCAGCTACTACTGGTCAGTAAAATGATGAAGTCCAAATACCTCTTAACTATGCATTAATTCCAGCATCTCCATTCCAAAGTGCATCTCCTTTTCCTAAGACTCTGATATGTGATGTATGGTGCAGCTGCTGGGTCTCTGTATGATTTTTCAACAAACCCTCTGCAGACAGTGCCATGAGGAATAGCTCCACTCCTTGAGGAAACACTCTACCCTAGACATTGACTGTCTTGAGGACATTCCAATAAGCTTTGCTAAATAGCTTATTGTGATGCCTTTCAATTTTGTTGCCTTAAAAGTGTTGCTTTTTCTTATGAGATGGTGGTAGTGAATGATAGAATTTAACACCCTTGAAATAAATTGATACACCCCTGTGATGCTGCACAAAGGAGAGAAAACACACAAAGTACTGGAATTCAAGGGCTTTATTTTGATTTAACTCATTTGTATTACTACATTGACTTTATTATATCTTTACCAAGGAATAGAAGTTTATTATTAACCCTCAAGCAGTATTTCCTTGGCATAGAATGATAGTGCAGCAGAGATGTTTTTCCTCTGATGTGGAGGGAGCCATCCACTGAGCTATCCAGACTTCCTGGCTGGGAGTTGCTAACAACTCTGTCTCTAGAACAGATCAGACCTAATGATCATAGGACATTCTCTATCCAACTACAGAAGCCAAGCATCATTTTTGAGATAGTTTTAAAAATTCTCATTATGAAAATATAAAGCCTTGGTCCCTGTCTTTAGAATTAGAAGAAAATTTGTCACTCTTTGGGGCTGTAATTGTTTCCATTAATTGCCCATGGTTGAGACTTGATGCCAGCTAATTTACCAATACCTTCAGAGGTGGCTGAGGAGTCTAAATATATGGTCTGAATTATTTGACAACCAACCATTGTCTCAGTTCCTCCAACCATGGAGAAAATTATAGTTTTTCATTAAGCATACATCTAGCTAAACTTAGTAAACTATTACTTTGCAGAGAAGCTTGGATCCTATTTTACTTAATTTGCTTTGTATTAAAATTGTTCAATTAAACCCAGGAAGAAAAATAAGGTGTTCCTCTAGTGTTTATATAGAAACAATTATTCCAAATGAGTTTCTGTATGAATATACATAGTATTTTGTCAAAAATTAATAGTTTTGACTTGAAAAAAATCATAGTACTATATGTTAATTATCCAAAGCAGTGGTTTTATTTATGACTTCTTTGACACAGCTTTCACCTCAGTAGTCTCAACCCCAGAAGCCATGAAGAAAATAGAAAAGGAGCTGAATGTAGGTTTTCAGCTGGAACGGTGGTTAATTACTTCTGTTCTACACTATTCGTGCTGTATGGTCAGTAACATGCTAATGAGTTTCAATTAAGTTACCTTTGCAAAACTGAATTACCTTTGCAAAATTCTGCCAAGAAACAGAAATTGGGTCATATAAGGTGGGATGTTGAATAAATATTGTCTTGCTATTGGTAAAAATATATGCTTAACCCCTCTACTCTCCCATTATCTGTGATGCAGGTCACTGCTGTGTGTTATGGGGTTATGATCATGAGTGTAAGTGGCTTAGAAGGAAGTAAAAGAATTAATAGGCTAAGCAATTGTAGCTCTAACATATTCCATGCAACCTGAAAGGTGTTCGTTGAACTGTTCTATCCTAAACCTGGACAGCACAACATGCTGAGGTGGGAAGGTGACTGGTCTGAAAAAAGGGGCTGGAATTAGAGCAACGTTTGTCAACATGTTCTCCCAGAACACTAATCTCTTAAAAAATGAGAGGGTAAAAATGTATTCTGGGAAACGCTGCATATTCTACCTTCCCTTACCACCTTCGAGATTTATATAAACTGAAGTGTCTGAAACTCCTGCAATTAAAGAAAGACCAGCAAATTATTTAAGCCTGTTAACCAACATCTCCTGATAGTTTCCCAAACTAAATCCTTATTTTGAGAACCATTCATGGAATTGGTGTCCTCGTATCTGGGAACAGAAATTTTAGGAGAGTTCCTTCCATTCCCAGAACTGGTAAGAGTGACTCATGGTGCTGAAACTATTTATATAGACAACGTGGTGTGTGCTCAACACCTGCTTTCCTTCTTGGAATCTGGGATTTAGGTATATACTTGGCAGAGGATCCCTATGTGGTTAGCCCCGGTATAAACATTGGACACTGGGTCTCTGAGTTTCTCTGGTTGGCAACGTTTTACATGTTACAACTCATTGCCGGAGAGATTAAGTGCATCTTGTGTGACTCCACTGGGAAAGGATGCTTGGAAGTTGGCGCTCGATTTCCCTGAGTGTCACCCATGTGCCATTTCCCTTTGCTGATTGTGCACGGTATCCTTTCACTCCAACAATCACGACTGTAAGCACAAGTGTCTGCTGAGTCCTGGGAGTCCTCTCAGCAAATTATCAAACTTGAGGATAGTCTCAGCAACCCCAAACACGTGTAGCAAGCAAAACAGACATGACTCTACCCTTGCAGAACTTACCAGCTGAGGATGCAGATATTATCATCAACAAACAATACTTACAAAATAATCACATATAAATGGAAAATTTAGATAAGTTATTTTTTTAGGGAGAAGTGCTAGTTTCTGTGAGGCAAGTAACGGCAAAACAAAATCTGAATTGGGGATGTTAGGAAGGCTTTCACTGAAGTGAGGATTAAGCTCAGTCCTGAAAGATGGGTAGGAGTTAGTTACTCAGGACAAAAAGAAAGGGGAGGAGCAATTTGGAAAGTGGGAGTAAGAATTGCAAAGGCACTAAGCCTTGTGGAAGATGACACGTCTAATAAACAACAGACCAGTATTTTAAACAGGTTTCCAGGACCTCCGTTGAGTGGTCTTCCATAGCTCTTATAGTATTGTACTGCTTCACACCAATAGCATACAAAGATTTTCAGTCCATTTTAACCCCTCAGCACTCTGATCTTGCCATTCTATTGCTGTGTATATCAGGAAAAAAAGTCCAATCATGCTAAGGACCTTTATAGATTGAGATTGATCCCAGAGTCAAAAGATCTGGCTTCTTTTATATATGCCTTATTAGGGAACTTCTGGGTGCTCTTAATATCATACATCTTGATCTAGGTGGTGTATACATTAATGTGTTCAGTTTGTGAAAGCCTATTGAGGTGTATACTTAAAATCTGAACACTTCTTCACAGGTGTAATTTAGCTCAAAAAAAAGTACTGAAAAAATGTGAATTCATACCCTGTTACTATCTTGCCCTGTTATTAACATGCTTTTGTTTTGTTTTGTTTTGTTTTCCTTTGGACAAATCATACAGTCTCATTAAGCCTCAGGTTTATCATCTATAAAATGAATGAGAACATCTGCCTGCAGTTTTTTTCAAACTTTAGTGGAAATCAGATGTCTTAATTAACAATATAATCTGATTGAGAGATGTGATCTTAGCCTGTGATGCCATTTTAAAAATTCATACTCATTTCAGTTGCCTCTCAATTATTCACTGCCTAATTATCTAACGTGTCAGTTTTCTGGACTTCAGCTCTTCTCTTCCAAACTGTTTACCCATAAGAGGCATTTCAGCAGAAAATGTGGAAATAAAGAAAAGAACAATTTTTATTTTTTTACTTGGCACAGATTTTGATAGAACAGGAAGAGGAATAAAGTCTTGAGTTTATGTTTTAGTATAGTTTTTAGATTGTCAATGTATTTCCATTGTGTATGCTAACTTGAATCTCTAAAAATTTATTTTGATAATTAAAAATAATTGCTATCATTTATTGACTTTATGTTATCATAGACCAGGCCTTACATAAAATAACATATATATTATATATAGATAGATGTAGGATTACAAGAGACTTTTGTATAAAACTTTACTGAATTAAGAAAAGAAGCATGACCTTTGTCATGGAAAAAAAGAGCATAGTTGAAAAGGTAGAGAAAGAGAGGGGATGGGGATTGAAATAGAGGTTGAAATCTTAGGAAGCCTTTGGAAGAACATGAAATAGTTCATGACATGTTAGAGTAAGTAAACCAAGGCGTCACAGTGATTGAGACACTAAGGTCTGTCTCTAGGGCTGGTTTAGGTAAGAAAACAAAGACAGGACCTTTCTGACCTGTTCGAGAGAAAGAGGGCATTGGTTGTTGGGCCCTGCATACAAGATTAACAAAGAGGAGACACAGCTTTCTGCTTCTGCATGGTGGCCCATCAGCATCAGCCAGGCCTTACTCTCATCCATTTTACCTAAAAGAGGCTGACAGAAAAGACCATAACACATGTGGTAGCTTCTCTGAGAGATATTCTTTAACATATGAAGCCTTAACAATGAGGACAGCTTGCTATGAGGGGTGACAAGGTTGAGGGCAGGCAGAGTGGAATGGAATTGTGGCTGAGAGGCAGACCCCAAGTGAAAGAAATTAAAGAAATCGCTGCATAAAGGAATGCTCTTAATATTTAGGCTGGTCATAAAGTAACTGAGAACAAACTTAAGAACTTTATGGATCTAACTTCGTGTCTCTTTTCCTCTCCATTCTGCTATCACTTCCCTGGAGCCTTTTGTCTCATCTATGAAAGAAAGGCATAGAAATGGGTAATCTCCAAGGTCCTTCTCAGCTCTGACAGCCTTGGACTCACCCTTCGACGTGAGTGCAGCCCTTTGTACTGTATGTAATACCACATTTCCTATGGGGAGGAAACTAGACTGCAGCATAGAATTATGAATTTGAACTTCGAAATTTAAACTGCTTTGATTGTATTTTTACTGTTCTCCTAAGGGAGCAGTTCCTGTTCCTTTAGTATTTGGAAACTAAACATAGTTTTTAAAGCGAATTGGCGAAAATGACTATTATCCATCATTCAACACTGAGATCTGTCTCCGGGGCTGGTTAGAGGGCACGTGGCTCTTTGAGGTGGAGGGAATGGAGCAGGAGAAGAAGTTTATTATGCCAAGTACTGTGCCCACTAGAAATCTCAGGAAACCCACCCTCTGGAGCTCAGTGGAATTTGGAACCACTTGGAGCTTGAAATAATTCACTTCTGCCTAAAGGAAGAAAAAAAATATTTCCATTTTTTTCCTCTTGAAATATCACCAGTTGTTCCAGACATTAAAAAAAAAAATAACAGTATTTGGATATTTTAAAAAGAGTCAGTAAGATTCAGCTTACATTTGCCTTGAGGCTTTGTGACTTTATATTTCCAGTCAATGTGAAAAACTGTTTGAGATACCTGTTAAACTTTGAACACAGCAGGATTTACCTATCTCACTTTTTGAAGCTACAAATAATCCTATATATTTTGGTAATGAGATAGAAAAGAAGCAAACCATATCCATATTTCTAAGTGCTCTGACAACGGAACTTGCTCTACTTTGGACCCATAAAATGAACCCAGCAACAGTTCCCAAATCCATCTTGTGGATGAACCTAAGATAATTCTTAGTTCAGATTGGCCTAGAGAGAAAATTCAAGTATCTGAATCATGTGGAATCTACTTAGAGGCTGGTTATTTTCATAATGAACTTAATAAATGACATTTGCATCAAGAACTCTGTGAATTAAAGGTACTGACAGAGCTGTTTCATTTATTTCAGCAGCTTATGCTGCCAGAGAGGCCCCACGTGTATCTGAAAAGATGTACCATAATAATTTGTGTCATAATGGAAGTGGAATTTTTTTTTTTTTTTTTTTTTTTTTTTTTTTGCTTTTAAATGACTTCATGTGAAAGTAAATTAAGGCCTCTTTGGATGGTCACCGATAGGTCCTATTGTTTTAGGTTAAGTTTTAGAAACAGCTTCTGGGACAGTTATTTGTGAACAGAAAGTTTGCTGGAAGAATCAAAATTAGGCAGAGGGAGAAACTAAACTGTGATATAGTCACAATTACGGTCTCAGCTATGAAGCTGTGATTGCCTTTCAGATTTGTCCTGAATTAAGGTAAGGGCCGCAGGCCTTTGCACTCCCTTTCCCCTCAGTTGAGCAGTCATTAGATGAGGGCTGTTCTTGGGGAGAGGGGAACATATATTTGAATGAGACAGAACTCTTGGGCAAGGGAAATTTCTGGAAAGCAATTCAGCTATGAGCTGACAGTAGGCTACAGTCCTGACATAGGGAAATAGCTGTCCCATTCTTAAAGGGAGAATATGGCCTTAAAACCACAGCATCTACTATAGTCCACCCCTCGGGCTGCTCAAATCCACTTACTCATATAAAAAAGGTTTACCCCATCAGAAACAGCTCCTTCAGGATTCTAGTTAGTCACTTTCCCTGGGAAAAATTAAAATAAGAGTGTTACTGTGATATGCTCTAGCCCCATTTCTGTACTTAGCCTAAGGAGCTCAACTGACATTCATCACTTCTCGCCTCCACCAACTCATCCTTAGCTACCATCTTTTCTGGTTTAGATGGCTTAATTATTGAGGCAACTCAGACACTTACCCATAAAAGGTATGATTCCCTGACCACTGTGTCTTTTCAGATGATGGCTGTTGCACTTATCAATTTACTGCCAATTTGGACAGGGTAGTACCAAGCGATGTCCCAATGCATTGCCAGCTGGTCAAATGTATTCTTCCCTGCCTCCATGTAAGGCTTCCTGTCCCAGTGGAAGACCTGCCTCTGCCTGATCACCAGGGTCAGTTGCTTCTGCCAGGATAGTAATTCCTTCTGTAGCTTGCCAATCTTTTGGTATAAGAAGTCTGAAATAGGGCCTGGCGCAGTGGCTCACGCCTGTAATCCCAGCACTTTGGGAGGCTGAGGCAGGCGGATTATGAGGTCAAGAGATCGAGACCATCCTGGCCAACATGGTGAAACCCTGTCTCTACTAAAAATACGAAAATTAGCCGGGCATGGTTGCACATGCCTGTAGTCTCAGACACTCGGGAGGCCGAGGCAGGAGAATTGCTTGAACCCGAGAGGTGGAGGTTGCAGTGAGCCAAGATCTCGCCACTGCACTCCAGCCTGGTGACAGAGCGAGACTCCATCTTAAAAGAAAATAAATAAATAAATAAAAAGTCTGAAATGACCAGATGGCAGCCACAACTCAAAGTTAATAAGAATCAGAAATTCCTCTGTCCCTGGTGGACACATTACCCCTATAGGAATCAGGACCTTTAAACCAAAAATGTCCAGAATTGCAGTTATGGGAAGCACAACTTCTTCAAGTGAGTACCTGGAAGCACAGCCACTCTCTTCTACACTTGTCTCTGCACCCACATAGTCTACCTGTTGGAAACACAGCACCATATAAATATCATTGATTCAAGGTGTACCTCAGAGTATCACCTTCAAGCTAGTGCCTCATCTGTGCTGTTAAAATGGCCATCTGTTACTCTATCCTACTGGCAGCTTCTGTGTGCAGGTGACTTGCATAACCACATGCCCACTGCTATGACTGCTACACCCTCTGTGATAGTTAATTTTATATGTCAACTTAAACGGGCCACAGGGTGCCTAGATGTTTGGTCAAGCTTTATTCTGGGTGTTTCTGTGAAGGTGTTTTGGATGAGATTAATATTTAAATTGGTAGACTGAGTAAAGCATATTGCCCTCCCTTACGTAGATGGGCCTTTTCCAATCAGTTGAAAGCATGAAGAGAACAAAAGGATGTCCCTCCCCTGAGTAAGAGATAATTCCCCTGCCTGGTGGTCTTCAAACTGGAACATCAGCTCTTCCTGGTTCTACAGAAGCTTTTGGCCTTTGGACTCAAACTAGATACTGGCTCTGCAGATTTTGGACTTGCCAGCCATCATAATTCCATGAATAAATTCCTTATAATAAATCACACACACAGACACACACGCACACACACACATCCTATTGATTGTTTCTTTGGAGAACCCTAACAAGTACACCTCCTTGCTACAAAGTGGGTTTCTTGGCTCAAAACCATGTTATTCAGACTCTTCTATGGTGGTAGTTCTGCCTGAGGCCATACAAGCAGAGAAGACAATCTCATATTGATACTACTAATCAGTTTCAGGTAAGATGAACCAGTTCTCTTTCCTAGATGAAAGGGGTCCAGTGTAATCAATTTGCTATCAATAGCCAGTAGTTCTCTTCAAAGCGTAGTACTATATTGGAAATTCAGTGTTAGTCTCTGTTATTGGAAGGTTGGGCATTCAGCAGTAGCTACACACGCCTTGGTGAATATGCATTCATGCTGTTGGACATATGCATAGCCTCTATGTCTGCCACCATAACTATTCTGTTCATGTGCTCTTTGTGTCAGCCCTGGGAAGCCAGTGGCAGCCTGGCTTGGTCAGCCCAAGTACTCTGTCTATGTTGTTTTTAGTGTTTTCTCCATGTAGGATGCCCTGTAGTGGACAGTATCATTCAACACACAGACCTTCACACTTGGTGCCCAATCCCATAAGTCTGTCTACTGGCCTCTTCTCCAGACTGCCTTGTCTCTACAGTCCTCTGATCTCTCTCCTGGGCCCTGACCAATAAGCCAAGACATTTTCCACTGCTCCTCAGTCCACACATATTCTTATCATGGGTCATTTTTCTGTCTACATAAAGTAGATGACCAGGTGTACCACTCAAAGTTCTGCCCCTAGGTAGGATTTCCTTTCACTATAATGTTAAGGGTCCTATGAGTGAAGCTGTAGTGTAACAGCAGTTTATTGTCATCTTTCACAGAGATATTGAGCTGACCCATCTATGAACCAAACTGAAGCTTTATCCTCCTATTTTATATGGTCATAAAGAATCCTTTGTGTGGACTGGGTGCGGTGGCTTACACCTGTAATCCCAGCACTCAGGATCACCTGAGGTCAGGAGTTTGAGATCAGCCTGGCCAACACAGTGAAACCCCATCTCTAGTAAAAATACAAAAATTAGCTGGGTGTGGTGCTGCATGCTTGTAATCCCAGCTACATGGGAGGCTGAGGCAGGAGACTCAATTGAACCCAGGAGGCGGAGGTTAGAGTGAGCAGAGATTGTGCCACTGTACTCCAGCCTGGGTGCCACCGCGAGACTCAGTCTCAAAAAAAAGAAAAGAATCCTTTATGTGGCTAAAACTCTACGTAAGCTGAGGGGAAAAAAGTGTGGGTGCAATACTGGTGAACTTTGGGGATCTGGGCTACCTCCCGGTGAGATACAAGCGTGCTATGCCCTCTGGCCCAGCTCATGCCTAATTCAGTAGGTACCACTTCTAACTTACACTTGTTTGCTGGGCTTGCTTGATGTTATGATTTAGTGGGTCTGACAGTAGCCAACTCTGTACCCGTAGCTGGTGGAATCAGGAACAAAGATTGCTTATTTTTTTGTCAGCAAGACAAAATCAAGACTTCTGATTTTTTTTTTTTTTTTTTTTTTTTTTTTTTTTTTTAATGAGAGAGGAAGGAGATATTTTCTAAGAAACCAAGAGATTTTAGAGAGATCCACTGTATTCAGGAGCATATGAGTTCATAAAAAGTGAAAGTAAAGCAATGAAAATGAAGAACAAAGAAAGAATTGAGAAAAGCAGCCGCTCTATAATTCAGGGTATTCAGGATGTGGCTGCTTCCCTGTTAACATTGTGGGCAATTCAAATGAACCCCGTAAAACAAAGCTTTTGGGTTGCTAAGTTTTATTATTGCTGGTGTTCATGCGGTATCTATCTATCTATCTATCAATCATCTAATCTATCTATAGAAAGTTTACCAGCCTAGGTGACAGAGCAAGACTCCATAAAAAAAAAACTTATTTTTTTGAGAGGAGGTCTCGCTCTGTCACCCAGGCTGGAGTACATTAGTGCGATCATGGCTTACTGCAGCCTCCACCTCCCAAGCTCAAGCAATTTTGAAAATTTTACTTCAATTTTTGCAGAGACAGGGTTTTGCTGTGTTGGTCTCAAACTAATCTAGGCTCAAGTGATCCGCCCACCTTGGCCTCCCAAAGTGCTGGAATTACAGGTATGAGCTATGCCACCTGGCCCATAAAATTTTTAAAAAAATTATCCAAGCACGATGATGTGCACTTGTAGTCCCAGCTATTCAAGAGGCTAAGACAGGAGGATTGCTTGAGTCCAGGAGTTTGAGGCTGCAGTGAGATATGATCACTACAGAATAAGATTCTGTCTCTAAATAGATAGATAGATAGATAGATAGATAGATAGATAGATAGATAGATAGATAGATAAAGGGTTTAGAAGCCACGAGTTCAAAGCAAAGAGAGAAAGTTGTGATTTCTGGTGGTGTAAGAGACTGTGATTTGTTAATTGTGACTTGCTGCAGGGTAAAGACAAACTTCTCACCTGAAGAGATGGTCTTGGGAAAGAGAAAATAACACCTCTAGTTCTGTTAACTGATGCCCATCCTCATGTCCTTATGCTTGAAACACACAGAAAACTGGGCCTTTTTTTTCTGATTTACCATATTATTAAAGACAAGAATCCTGGCTTGTATCTTTGGTATCTCAAACTATATCAGTTTGATCCATGGAGATATTAGTATAATGGTTCTCAGACTTCAGTGAACATATGAATCACCTAGGAGTATATTAAATTCCCGGAAACCACCTTCAGAGGTTCCGATTCAGTGAATTTAATTTTGTCATTTTCAGCAGGAAAAGCACTTCAGGTCATTCTGCTAGAGATGCTTGGGAACAAAACCTTGAAAAACATGAATCTAGTGGACCCATTTAAGGAGGTATTGGCCAAATGCCATTCTTTGTGGAGTTCTTGGTCATTGTGATCACAGTGATCATAACTCTTAAAGAAATATATTCTGTAGTATATTTTAGTGTCAGCATACTTTCCAGGCAGTGGGAAGTTTTCTCATCCAATTGACATAAAGAGTAGATCCTACTGAATTTCCCTTTTCTCTATTCACTAGATGAAAGACAGACATAAGCAGTGCAGAGAATTAATTGTGGATGTTTGTAATGATTCAGATAATACTTAAACATCTTGATTTGAACTTCGGTTTCTCATTTAGGCCCGCTGTCAACTCTAAAGCCATTGTACCACTCCATAGCTTGGACTGCCGAGCAACTAACCATGAAGTATAAAGAGAATCTCAAAGCAGGGTTTCTTGAAAAATGAAATGTGAACAAAAACTTATCTATTCAATTTAGTCACTTTTTATTGACAGAGAAGTTTCCATCTGAATATCTGAAAGAAACATTCATTAATAGATCTGTTGAAGTACTAGGTATTTATTGCCTTTACTTCTGGAGAGTTTTTAGTTAAACAAAATTCCCTTCCTCCGTTTCTCTCCTTCAACGGCTTTTTTTTTTTTTTTTTTTTTTTTTTTTAACCTACAGTGGGGGCATGAAATTTAGCACTTGGTAGTGTATTTCTTTGCTCTCTAGATATCAAATAAGAAAAAGCATTGAAAGTGAGAAGGAAGGGGAGAAGGGTGTGGTCCCTGGCTAGGACTCCACCCCTGGGCCTGTGCCCACTGACCTGGGTGAGGACAGGCATTTTTATTTTCCTGCCCAAATGTGGCATCTCCCAAGACCACCCTGGCCTGCCATGCCCCCATCCTGTGCCTATAAAAATCCTGAGACCCTAGCCGGCAGACACACTTTGAGAGGAGCACAACAGGGGAGGAACACATGGTGGCTAGATGTAGAGAGGAATATACCGACAGGCACCAGCAGGTCCTCAGGCCGTTGACCTGGCAGAAGGAAGCAGTTTGGCCGGAACAGTTGGAGGAGAACCCGGGCTGCTCAGTGTCCTGACTCCAGAGGAAAACTTTCCTGCTCCATCCCCTTTCTGACTTCCCCCATCTGCTCAGAGATACCTCCACTCAATAAAACCTTGTACTCATTCTCCAAGCCGAGGTGTGATCTGATTCTTCTGGTACACCAAGGCAAGAGCCCGGGATATAGAAAGCCCTCTGTCTTTGTGACAAGGTAGAGGGCCTAATTGAGCTGGTTAACAAAAAGCCACCTATAGATGGCAAAACTAAAAGATCACACAGTAGCACACACTCAGTGGGACTTCAGGAGCTGTAAACATCTACCCCTAGATGCTGCCCTGGGGTTAAAACCCCACAAGCTGGTGTCTGTATGCCCCCCTAGACATTTGAGCAGGGGGGAACTGAAGAAGGGAGCCACTCCTCCTATCACATGCCCTCTGAGGGGGACAAGGGAACCTTTCCCATTTCAAAAGCACTTCAAAAAGCTAAAGCAGTATGCTCCTATAAAATGACCATGATCACATAGGGATGGCTAAATGATTTTCCCATTGCTATAATATGGGTTACTGAGAAATAAGTGTCTGTCTTCTACTCTTGGTTCCCAGCGTATGCAAATAGAAGGAGCTTATTGACTTGGCAATATTTGATAACCATATGTAAATTTATTTATTTTTTGGTCCTGTCTCATGAATCTTACGAAATCAATTCCTACTACTATCATCTATTGTTCAAACACATCTGATCATGATGAAATAACTGGATGCTCTAAGATCAGGAACCTGTGATATCTGGCCTCTCCTTTTTTTCTTTTTCCCATTATAGAAATTGTATTTGACCCTGAGTCCCCTTTTCTGATAATCCTGAGTATGACTCCAAAATCCCTCTTAACACATACGCCAGGATTCTCTGCCAGTCAGCCAGGATTTCCTACCAATCAATCAGGACTCAGAGTGACATCTTTACCATCCTTCTCCTAGATAACAATTTTAGGTTATAGGTTCATCTGGACTTCTGGGAAAGAAACTAGTTATGGCATCATAAAACCTGGGCATCTGGTCCTGACACTGCCATAAACAAGCTGTATTACCCCAGGCAAGTAAGTTAATACATTGGAACCTCCATTTTCTCATCCATCATATAAGATATTTGAACCACATGCTCTTTGAGGCGCCTCCTGCCAGTTGTGAGAATTTGTGATTTGGTAAATGGAGGCCAGACAATCACAACCTGGTTGGGTTCTTAGTAGTCATAAGAATCCAATAAAATATACTTCTTTTCCATTTGTCTACCAGAAAAAGATGATTTATGTCTAACATAACTGCTAGATATTTGTCATGAGCTTGTGTTTGCAAATTCTTGATGATTCTTTAATTTTTATAGTCCTCTGTGAGGAGAGCAGTCACACTGCTTATAATGGAGGTAACTAAGCCTTGGTTGCATAGAGTATTTAGGAATGGTCTATGATATAACTCAGTTTTATGATAACCACTTCCGGGTCCCTCTGGAATGGCACTTTGAGGTGATAAATGTATCTATTCCTTAATTCTACTATGACAGCCATGCTCTAGCTCTCAAGCAAAAACTTGATGCCATATCCCACTTCCAGAGGCTTTGGACAGTGATGTTATGTGTCTGAATCAGCAGGCTCCTACTATAGTAACAGGCCAATCAACCCAGGATGCTGTGGTTATCAAAACCCCAGAAAGTTAGTTGTTCCGCTATGTCTTGCTCTAGCCTTGAGCTCCAGGATGAGCTCACAGTCCCATTAGGATCAGACCCCTAAAGCCACCTGTGCCTCCTGGTGATTTCATCATCAGCCCAAACAGATCTGCTGGTTACTATGAGCAGTATGCAATAGGGGGTGGGAGCATATGCAATAGGGGATGGGAAAACACTGTGTTAACTGCAAATCAAAAGAATGGTGTTCTCTGCGAGAAGAGGAACATCCGGTAAACATGGCTGAAAATGACTTATGTCATGAAGACACATCCTGAGCAGTCAAATAGAAAGAAATGCAAATATTCCAAGATGTTTTGTAACTTCTTGACGAAAGTCCAAGTGGAAACACAAACTGTTTGTTTCAAATTTATGATCAATGTTCCCACCAACACTTAGGAAGATGGACTCATCTGAAGAGGCATCATTGAGTGCACATATTTTCTTTCTGCCACTGTTTAACTCCCCCTCCCATCATCATCTCCATCTCCTCCTCCTCCTACTGATGGACTCATCTGAAAAAGCATCGTTGAGTGCACGTTTCCTTTCTGCTGCTGTTTACCTTCCACTCCCATCTCCTCCTCCTCCTCCTCCTCCTCCTTCTCTCTCTTTCTCTCTCTTTCTCTCTCTTTCTCTCTCTCTCTCTCTCTCTCTCTCTCACACACACACACACACACACACACACACACCCCTCTCTAACAACTTAAAGATTTTAAGTACAGGATGTTATCTCTGAGGACTTGAGCTTGGGTCCAGTTGTTTTCTATAGTTTTCCAAAATGTTTCTTTTCATGGTGTTTTTCCAATCTTAGAACGAAAAGAAAATCTATGACTCACTGTGAGGTCAACAAACACTCAACATGACAGAGTTCTTTTTCTCTCTGTGCAGATTTCACTTTTGTGCTTGCAACCTTGTTGTTTGTGGATAAAAATCCTATTTATTTTGTATTTTACTGGAGATTTATTTATCCATATACTAAGTAGGTGTCAACAGTATACAAATCTTATCAGAGGCCTCACAGTATACCTGGAAATTGTGTGGCATCTGAGAATTCACATAGTGTTCTCTGAAGTGTGACAAGAGTACTAGAGTATTAGTTCTGCAGAAATCTAACACTGTTTTTTAAAAAAAGAGGGAATTATGAGGACAGGCAGAAACATATTTTCTGTAAAATAGTTTTTAAGGTCCCAATTTCTTTCTAGTGTATATGATATTTAAAATTTAAACTACTTGAACTTTCTAAAAATAAATTCACATAAAGTATAATTTCATGGATGAAGGAGTTAAGTGCCCAATAGAAGCTGCCCTATGATTTCTTTTGTTAATGAACATGGGTTGTCATGATGACAGGAGGTTATTATAATCATGAAAAAACAGTAGATCTGTAAGATATCTGTGAAGATTTTCTTTGGTTTAAGGTGAAATCAAAGTCTTCTGTGAAGTTCACAAAGTGGACATCAGGAAAAATCACTAGTACCTAGATGCCCTTGATCAATATTTATTCTTGAATAGAAATTAAACATTTTAAAATGGAAAGCAATATATCTTCTATGTTATTCTTAAACCCAAAGGGGACACAGCTAGGTGAGGTGTTCAAATCACTATTCAAAATCAGAAAGGGTCTGAAGACCTACTGTGCCAGGCTAATCTTTTTATTGCTGGGAATTAAGGAGATACTGGGGAAGTCTGGGTTTTACACCTGGTAGTATGTGTTATTCAGTGCTCTGGGCAGCAGCTATGTACAAACCATTATAGAAGAATGCTAGTATTTCAATAACAAATAAGGTCGTGTTTACTGGGCACAATATGGGAGAGAAGTGGTCCTAGCATCAATAACAACATTCTTCATTCGTCCCTCTTGGGACTAAAGCAAAATGTAGAGATTGTGCAGGGCTGAAGCCCCTCATTCCCAGTCCTCGGCATCTTGTTTTCTCCTTGAAAATCCTGAGAGTGGAGGGCCTGGAAGATGTTCCTGGCTTGGTAGGTTTATGAGAGGGTGCTGACCTTGGAGCCGCTTTCTACAAGTTGTACTGGTGCTCTGCCGGCTGCAGGTCAGGGGAACACTGAGTTATGGCAGCCAATTCTGATGATGATAAATGATCATAGCACTTGACCTTCAAGAAGATACCAGAGCAACCAAACAGAAATGCATGTGTCTGAGCAGTTAGACTAATTCAGTTACAACTGCTGCTACGTTTGGTTTGCAAAAGGAGCTAAGACAAGTTATAGGCAAGCTGGAATTTGAACGGAAATGTTGATCTGGTTTCCTATTCATAGGAAGAGCATCATGCAACTGAAGGACATTTCTCCATTATAACTAAGCCAGGTGGATAATAACGTCTCTTTTTCAGTTTACAGACACATGTTGTTTTCACAATGCAACAAGTTAGATATTATTTAACAGTTAACCAAGTAGAACATGGATGCAGATAAGCCTGGTGGTCATCCAGTTATTTAGGGCTTCTAGTCATTCTAAGATGATTTTTACTATATACACTATGAGAATTCATTTTTCGGAAATCGTACTCAACATTTCTTCTCTTCAGATTTGATGGTTTGTGGTGTTACAAAATTAAAAAAAAAAGTGTACCTTACCATCTGTAATTTAAAAAATTCGTATGGAAGATTCTTAAGTATAAACTACTTATAATTTGAGGGAAAGAAGGTTATCTTTGAGCTGGAGAGAAAAGAATATCTTTCAAGAAAAAGTTAAGTACCATTTATGTAGGAAAGGAATTTATATAGAAAAGATATCAACAATCATGTTTGAAGGGCATGGTAGATATATCCAAAATAATTTGTTTATTCTCTGTCATCTGAAGAAATATTAACTAAAGTCCTTGGCTATTTTTTGAATATACTGAATGAAATAGCAGCCCCATTTGACCAGGACTTAAGATTTCAGACAGCATTATCTAAGTTTTTAAAGCATGAGCTGAATAGCAGTGAATGAAGATGAATTTACTAAAAGTTTCTCTCCTAGGCAGGGTAGAACTTGCTTGTTACACAGAAAAATTGTAGCAAATAGTAGCAAATTGAAGAACACAACTCTAGGGATTAAGGCAGTCAACAAAGAGATGGGTCTCTGTTCTCGCTGACTTTTCTCTGAACTGGACCAGACGATGCCTGTAGGGATGGAACCAAGTCATCCTGCTTAGATAACCATTCTCAGAGGTGGCTACATCTCTGTTCTCACAGTGGTTTTTAGTCCACCATCCTCGACCACACTAGGTCTTGATGCTGCATGGCTTGTTTGCTGAACAGAGTATTTCATACACAACAATGTGTGGTGCTCTCTGGCCCCATCACAAAGTTGCCTTGTATGCCGAGATGTCAACTGGAATCAGAAAGTCAGAAGAGACATCTTGAACAGGCTCTGTCTAGCACAGGAGTTCTCAGGAGGCATGAAAGGGCACCCTCATGCTTATTTTTCTGCCACAGGGTTCTGGCTAATATATTCATTGAGGAGATACCTTTTTATTTGGTAAAGTCTATAATACTGAAAAGTTGTCACAGAGCACAAGCCCATCTGACAGTGAATCAACGGTGATTACGAAAGCACCTTAGCCATCTTATTTGACTATATGGTTAGAAATAAGAACATTTGGTTCCTTGACCAGAAATTACCACCAACTCCAAAAATAGACATAACTCCTAACAAGTGAAACAAGTCTCTTGATTCTTCTTCTGATTTTTCATTCAGCTTCACAGTGATTTTAATTACTTCAGAGCACTGACCAATTACTTCAGAGCACTGACCAAGACAGTCACACTTAGAAGAAAACATAACTAAATGACAGGCTGTGAAAAAAATAATAAGACATTTTTGAGAGATGTGGCAAAAACTGAAATGTAATAAAAGTGTCTGAAGAAGCAGAGCCTAGTAATTATATGCAAAATGAAAGAAACAAAAGCAAAAAGAGATTTTGGGTCATCGTTTCTGATTTAAGAATGATGGATAACCAGTCACCCACCAGTAGTAGGCTGGTTATCCACCCCCAACTCTGCCCCCCACCCCAACACTAACACCCACATCCTAAAGCCTGGAGCCTGGGAATATTCCTTTATTGACCAAAAAGGACTTTGAAAATGTGGCAAAGAATCCTGAAATAGGAAGGTTATCCTGTATTATCCTGGTGAGCCCTAAATGCAGTCATACATGTTTTATAAAACGAATGCAAATACCAGAGAAGAGGAGAAAGCGATGTGACTATGGAGGAAGAGATGGGAATGGTATGACCACAAGTCAAGGAATGCCAGCAGCCACCAGAATCTGTTAGATACAAGGGACAGATTCTGTCTAAGAGCCTCCAGAGGGTGCTGTCAGCACCTTGATTTCAGTCGCCAAATATCGATTTTGAGCTTCTGGCCTCCAGAACTGTGGGAGGATAAATTTCTATTGTTTTAAGATACCAAGTTTGTGATAATTTGGTATAGCAATCTCAGGAAACTAATGGTTTCCTCATACAAACCATTCTTTTTCCTTTATAGAAACCAAACCATTTCCTTTCATTCCGTTATCTGTTATACCATCAATGAATCAGCCAAAATAGGCAATATGCACTATAGATAACACAGTCAGCAGGCGTTGGTTTTTTTTGTTTTTGTTTTTGTTTTCCTGGTTGATGATAATCTTCATAAAAGACCTGCCAGACACCACTCAAGAAGTTTCCAAATGACTTTCAATCTTTTGGTTTTTCTGTTCCTTCTGGTTCTTTTCTTTCTTTTCTTTCTTTCTTTCTTTTTTTTTTTTAAAGGCAGAGTATTAACTTCATTTAGCAGTTACAGTTGTTGACCTGGAAGTCCTTATCAGCAGCATAGCAGATGAGTGAGAACAAGAGTTATGGGTCCTGAATCCATAGGGAGGCCAAATTAAACACAGCCAGAAAAATGCCTCCATTGTGAGTAAAGACAACATATCTTCTTTCACATGTTGTACTAAGGATCAGGAGAGCTGAAATCTCATGTTGATTTCTAATGATTACCTTTGTCTTCTTGAGCAAATGACTTAGTTTCTCTAGGTCTTAGGGTCCTCATCTGTAAAATGAATCAATAAGATACATTGTGACATTCCTTGAACCCTTAACATTCTATGAATTCATCCAGTCCTGAGTTGAAATTAAAATTTATAACAAGCCCAGCTTTATGGAAAGAATTTGTGGTCAGCTCTGTGGGTACCAGACATCTCATCATCCTAATCACAAATACCAGGAATTTCACTCAAAGCAGAGAGAGAGAGAGAGAGAGAGAGAGAGAGAGAGAGAGAGAGAAATATATATATATTCTGTTCATTTAAAAACTTCTGGGTAAAATGACATAACATATTAAAGTAAATTAACTTATCAATCTTCATTATAGGTGTTTTCATTCTGTTATTGTTGTAGACAGATTATACTAGAAATATTAGCTTATATGTCTTTCTATCCCACTAAACAACAATCTTTGTGACAGAAGGGACTAGATCTTATATACCACTGAATCCTCATGACCAAGTACTTAAATGCTGGTACAAAGTAAGTGCTTAGTAAATATTTGTTGTACAGATGCATGGCCAGCTGGGTGACTTCTCTCCCATGATAGGATATCAGAAGAGAAGTGGGCAGTAGAATGGCTGAGAAGGTCCTAGGAAGGGGAGCACAAAAACCAAAAACCAAAAACATCATCTACATCTCTTAGCTGTGATGGACAGTACAGTTCCCACATCACCTACCCCAGACTTCACTCATAGCTTAAAACCTTTATCATGTTTCCCTGGAGAGAAAATTGGGTGCTCTTAATCAGAGGTTTGGTTTCTTTTTAAAATATTCTTTATCTCTCTGAAGCACCATTAGACTGTTAATTGAAATAAAAGAGACTTAATTTGTAACTGGGACTTGATGAAGTGGTAATTAGAAACAAATGCTATATTGCATTTGAACGCTTTCCTTATTATTCGCCTGTCTATTGATTCTTTTTAAACCACTCTGTTGAGTTGAATTTCAGTAGATGAATTTCAGGTATTTTTCCATTGAAAATGACAGTGAAGAAAATTGCCAAGCAATGAGACATTAAGCAAAGAAATGAGTATTTGGCTGGGCTATTTTTCATGATCTTTGCTATTTTTAAAATAATTAATCCAGCTTGTGAGGAAAAAACTATGGTGAGTTATGCCCCCCTCTACCTGCAAAATTAGTCTGAAAAGACAATGTTATCAAGAGTGGGCCTGAACTTGATTTGTAACAGGTTACACTTTAACACTTATGGCTTAAAAAAAACCAGAGAGTTCTTAATTTATAGGATCTTTAGGAAAGGGTGCTAATACTAAATTAAAAATATTCCACTCAGTTAGGTGATTCTGTGTTTAAAATCTCTTCTGTTACTAGGAACCAAGAGATTTACAATGTTTTGTTTCTTTTTAGGCTGACTTGGGGACTACTATTGAGAGATACAGGACCTTTCTCCACATCCTCCTCAGACAAGCCATTCAAATCACTACAGTTTATACTGTAAGGTACTTTCTATTACACTCTGGTACATTGTTATCTATAAAATATATACTCAAATAAATGAGTTACAAATATTTATTACATAATTAAACTGGACATACTTTAGCTAATAAATAAGATTTCTTTTCGAAAACTAACTTTCTATATCTGTTAAATCTAATCCGTGGGAAAGTTGGACCCTTAGCAACTGGTTTGTGGGTACAAATAAGATCAAATCTAAACTACGTCTTCCTCCTCAGTCCCTGGCCCCCTTTTCCTTGTATTACATGGCTTCGTTCACTGCCCAGAACTTCTGTTATACCTCTAGTCTCCATGTGCCTCTTCCTGAATCATCTTCATAGTTCTCTGCTCTTCACCCTTCAATTGCTTTCTCTCTCCTTGCCTGTTTCTTAGGAAATGACATCTCTCTCTGGCTTCACCAACCACACACTAGAGCGTGCCTGACTAGTAGCAGACACTAGTCTGCTGCTAGTTAAGATCTGGGTCATTATGAAATGATTATTCCACAAGATCTATATCAATAGTGAAAATAATACACTTTTAAAACCCTTATCATTGGGCTGAGTTTTTGAACATCAGTCAGCTTTAGCAGAATGTGAACATAGCCGCATGCAGAGTTAGATACAGAGTGGCATGCAGTTCCTGAATTCTCTTATCCAAGTCACCATTTTTGGATGGGATCTCAAAAGAATTGGGAGATACTGGACAAAGTTCCCTAGGGAACTGAGATTCTCTGAGGAGAGTTCTCATAATCAGAATCATAGGGGAATTTATGACATTATCATTCACATTTACTCCTTCACTAAACCCCTCCTCACCATCCCCACTGACTTCGAAACAAAACAACCACTAGGCATCATCTCCCCAAACAGTGTAACAATGTTGTCTTTCAAGACTTAGTTTCTGTCACGGGATAGAAAGTGTCACTGTGGTGCTGGCGAGGACACACTTTCCCTGGAAGACACTCAGAAGAAATGGAAGAATATAGTCACTTGGCTCTGGGAATTCAGAATTCAGAAGGATTCCTTTTCCTCCAGAGTAAACCAAGAGCAAATCAAATTGCTTGATCTCCCTTCAGCTCTCTCATTTTCTTTTCGCATGTTTGAAGTGCTTACCTGACCTTGCCTCTGAATTCCACAGCTGTCCCGGAATCACCGGATTACTTCCTGTTTGGTTGATCAATGTTATCTTCCTTTATACAAAGCAATAGTCTGAAAGTCATAAGCATCGTTTAAAAAGTTAAAGAGCAGACATAACTAAATGAGACAGTGGGACTTACGCAAATTTAACATCCAGGTCAAACTGAATTCACCCAGCAAAAGGAACAATAATTTATTTTGTTGTACCCAGTTACCTCCAAACAGATTTTGATTGTGTTGATTGCTGAGGATGCATGACAAAGAAAAACAGCTGGAACTAGCAGTCATAAATCTTGGGTTCTTGTTCTGGGTTTGCTGCTAACAGGCTTTGTGACCATAAGCAAATCACTTAACCTCTCCATGCCTTTTCTATCTGTTACCCCATTTGTAAAACATAAATAATAGTGCTTGCCCTAACCTGACTTCTACAACCACTTTAATACAGCTAATGTTACTAAAATAATTAATCCAGCTTGTGAGGTAAAAAACATGGGTGAGTTATACCCCACTCTACCTGCAAAATTAGTCTAAAAGCACAAAATATATAAACTAAATAAAAAATAAGATGTACCACAGTGAGTTATCCTAATCCAACTCTCTTCCTTGTTCTTTTATATCAGGATGAAGTTACAAAGTATTTAGTTAACTAACCTGACACTGTTAAAGTCTTTCTAAAAGGCTGTCATATTTAGGAAGAAGCTGAAATGAAAAAGACAAATGAATGGCTCTTTCTCTCAGGCATCACTTTCCTTGGGAGCAAAATTAACCCAGCATCCTAACCACTGACTGATGTGGCTATGGTATTACATGTTAGTGAGAAGAGTGGGAGTGACACACAGGAAATGGAGAGGATGACTGTGATTTGAGCTGTTTGCAGAGTCAGTATCTCCTTTGGGGTCAATGGTGGAGGCACCATGTAATAAATCTTCTGAGATGGGTGCCTGAGACCTTGTTACTGGAAGGGACTGTTTGACTAGCCATCATTCTTTCCCCCCCAGCCCCCCCCCGCCCCGAGATGGAGTCTTGCTCTGTCATCCAGGCTGGAGTGCAGTGGCGCAGTCCCAGCTCACTGCAACCTCTGCCTCCCAGGTTCAAGCAATTAATTCTCCTGCCTTAGCCTCCCTAATTGCTGGGATTACAGGCACCCGCCATCGTGCCCGATTAATTTTTGTATTTTTAGTAGAGATGGGGTTTCACTATGCTGGCCAGACTGGTCTCAAACTCCTGACCTCGTGATCCACCCGTTTCAGCTTCCCAAAGTGCTGGGATTACAGGCGTGAACCACTGCGCCCGGCCCATTCTTTTATATGTTACACATCCACTTTCACTGAAGAGTATGGAAACTATTTATGTCCTCTCCCTTGTATATGTGTCAGACTTGCCAAAGAAAGTGCCTGGATGTTCTTAATTTCTAAAAGGCTTTAGAAAGGAAAAAGCAAAAAGCTTAGTCAATAAAGGCTCACAAAAGACAGGCTTGGGGTCCCACTGCATGTATTTCCCCACTAAAAATATAAATGGGCGTATCTGATCCGTAGGTGCTCTAATTTCTGAATACCCAACCTACAGTCTGCTACTTAGTCAAAGATAAGTATGATTTGCCAAATTATATACTTAAACCCAGCCAAAGTGGCAAGGTTTTCCCTGTCAGATTAAGAAAGTTTAATTAACTTGTCTGTTATGTAGATAGCAAGGATAGGATTGGGGTCAGAATTTGAATGCAGCTCTCTCTGACAAACTGGCAAAGCCAGTAAGTTTTTGACTTCTCCACCCTGAGGTGATAGTTGTGAATCACATCCTAGCACTTATTTTAGTCTGAAAGGGTTTGAAGTGATTTAGAAGTGGAAGGAGTACCTCATTTCCGATTGCATTTGTGAACTTTCGTCTCACAGATTGTGAAACCCTTACTGCTGTTGTCATTACTGACACTCATTTGCAACATATGGGTTCACTGGGCTTTCACAGATGGAGCTCTGGCTGCCTTTGTTGACTGGTAAGTGGAAATTCATCATGGGGACCCTTGGAAAGTGAGCAAGGAAAATATCATGCGGGAAAATGTTGTTACCTGAGAAAGTTACACAATTTACAGAGTATGAATGTGCTGTCTTAAGAACTCCTGGATCTTAAAGAAGTTTTTAATACTTTTACTCAACAAACACTTATATAGCCCTTACTATGGGCTGACAGTGTTAGTGCTTAACAATTATTAACTCATCCAATTGTCATGAAAACTTGATGGGGCAAATACTATTATCATCTCTGTTTTGCAGATGAGACAGTTGAGGCATACAGAGCTTTAGTAATTTTTGCCCAAAGTCACAAATACAATTTATGGCAAATCTAGGATTCAAATCCAGGTATTTCTGCTCTAAACACCATGCTCTTGAGCATTCTGCTATACTGCTTCCAGAAGACAGTTGGTGTAGATGTGATGTAAACAAAAATTCAGTAAAGTGAATACTAAGTAGTATGAAGCTGAATATTTTCTCCTTTGGTTTTTAGGTTTTAATTAGCTTCCCAAGTAAAAATATCTTTAAAGCATTAAAGTTAGGAGTTTGACATCTAACGTATGCTTATTTAAAAAGAAATTGAAATAATTTTCGATTAGTGAGGGTGGCTTAGAGGACTCGGTCCTCCATGTGTACTTGCTGGGGCCAACTCTACTTCACTGTGCACTGGAGACTGGAGGAGCCCATTGCTCGCTCACGTGTATCCAGGAGTAGCACATGCTTGGGCTATGGTGGGCCTTCAAGGTTGAATGAATGAATGCCAGACCTTATCCTGCCTTCTGGTGATGGGGGCTTGATTCAAGTGTTGAAAGAAGACATTTTCTCCTTCCTGCCTTCAGTGGACCTTGAGATACATTCCTTAGTCTCCCTGAAGAGATTCCTTTGTTCCCTTGGGACTTTTCTATTTCAGCCCTACTTCTTTATGCCTTTTCCTTCTTGTTAAATCTTCTGTTTTCACCACTCTTTTATTGTTTAATATATACCTCAGTTAACTAATATTTATTGAGCAATTATTACATGCAAGCTCTCTATTGATGGTTTCATTTTAACCATCATAAAATTGTGGCAGCCGGGCGCGGTGGCTCACGCCTGTAATCCCAGCACTTTGGGAGGCCGAGGCGGGCGGATCACAAGGTCAGGAGATCGAGACCATGGTGAAACCCCGTCTCTACTAAAAATACAAAAAATTAGCCGGGCGCAGTGGCGGGCGCCTGTAGTCCCAGCTACTCGGGAGGCTGAGGCAGGAGAATGGCGTGAACCCGGGAGGCGGAGCTTGCAGTGAGCTGAGATTGCGCCACTGCACTCCAGCCTGGGCGACAGAGTGAGACTCCGTCTCAAAAAAAAAAAATAAAATAAAATAAAATTGTGGCAAACTCTTAAGTCAATGCAACTTCTGTCATGTGCAAACAACTGCATGACCTTCATGTGTCCCATGAACCTCCCAGTAGGAGGCTGCATCAGTTTCCTGTGGCTGCTGTAGCAAATTACATCCAACTTGGCATAACAAACCCAGAATTATTTTCTTACATTTCCAGAGGCCAGAAGTCTGAAATCAGTTACACTAGGCTAAAATTAAGGTATAGGCAGGTCTGGAGACTCTGATGGGTGAACGCTTTCCTTGGCTTCTCCAGCTTCTGGGGCTACCCACAATCCTTGGCTTATGACCCTATTCTTATATTACTCCAACCTCTTGTTTTCATAGTCACATCCCCTCCTTTTTCTTCTGCAGTGAAATCTTCTTCTGTCTCCCTCTTTTAAGGACACTTGTGATTACATTTAGGGCCCACCTGGCTAATTCAGGCTAACACCCCAATCTCAAGATCCTTAACTTAAGCACAACTTCAAAGTCTCTTTTGCCATATAAGGCAATTGTAATGGTTAGTTTTTGTGTCAACTTGACTGGGCCATGGATTGCCAAGATCTCTGGTTAAACATTACTCTGGGTATGTCTGTGAGGGTTTTTCAAGATGAGAATAACATATGAATCGGTAGACCAAGTAAAGCAGATTGCCCTCTCCAGCGTGAGTGGGTCTCAACCAATCCCTTGAGAGTCTAAATAGAATAAAAGGTGCAGTAAGGGAGAATTCACTCTCTTTGCCTGACTGTCTTCAAGCTGGGACATTGGTCTTCTCCTACCTTCAGACTCAGATTGGAACCTACACCACTGAGTCTCCTCTCTCAGGCCTTTGCATTTGGACTGGAACAATACCATCAGCATTCCTAGCTTTCTAGCTTGCCAAATATAGATTACAGGGCTTCATGGCTCCATAACCATATAAACCAATTCCTTCTAAAAAATCTCTTTCTACATGTGGTGTATGTGAGGCGGGGATTGTATCTCCTCTTGGTTCTTGTTTTCTGGAGAACCCAGACTAATATAACACATATCCATGGGTTCCAGGATATGAACATTTTTGGGGACCATTCTTCAGCATAGCTAGATGCTCAAAGACATTTATTTATACAGTATTCTAAGAATCAGATAATCATTTTTATGTTCATCAGACAAACCAAAAACACAAAATATCAAATATGTTTCCTCTTTTTAGTAAGACAGTCTGAATGCAATTAAGCACAGTCATAATTGAGTTGTACAAGGAGTCATTTTCTCTCTTCAGCTCCATCTCAAAGCACTTTTAAAAATTATAGTGTGACTACTATTTTCTTTTCTCAACCAAACTTTTGGAATCACTCAAATTCTTATAAAACTTAAAAATCCCTTAGTGCAACAAATCGTCTCCTAACTTTTTGCTCATTTCTTAGAGAGTATGGTGGCTTTAGAACATGTCCATAAATTGTTTAACATTCCACCCAAGAAAGAGGCAAACTTTTCTTCCTGACCCTACCCTTGCACCTGGGTGGACATTTGTGATGATTTCAGCAAATAGAATATGGTACATGTGACGCCAAATGATTTCAAAACGTAGGTTACAAAAGGCCATGAAGATTTTGTCATTTCCTCTTGGGTAATTCACTTTCACGACCTCAGCTGCCATTTTAAAAGTGTGACTAACTTGAAGCTGCTACGCATGAGTGATCATGTGGAGAGATCCCATTGAAATAGAAAGAGATGCCTGAGGAACTGCAGAATTCCAGCCTCTGGCTGTCATGTCTCCCCAGTGTTCAAGTCTTCCAGATGAGGCCTCAGACATTCTAGCAACTCCAACTGGAGTTTGCAAACTGCAGCCTGCAGGCCAAATCCAGTTCACTGCCTATTTTTGTAAATAAAGTTTTATTGGAACACAGCCATGCTCTTTTCCTGTATGCATGGTCTATGGCAGTGGGCTGTAATTGACTATTTGAGTAATTTGACGGTGACCATTGGCCCTGCAAAGCCTAAGAATACTTGCTATCTGGGCCTGTACAAGTTTGTCAATACCTGTTGTAGAGTGTAGACACATTCTCCTCACTGTGCCCATCTAAATTTCTGAAAATCTAATAGCATAATAAATGCTTGTTTTATACAAGTTAGTTTTAGAGTAATTTGTTATGCAGCAATCTAATAAATGCTTGTTTTATACAAGTTAGTTTTAGAGTAATTTGTTATGCAGCATTGGATAGCTGAACTAGAGTTAGAGTGATATCACTAGGACATTTCTAGGAGTCTTTTTGTTTCTGAAGTATATTCGAGATCATTGAATATTACTGATTTTGAAGAAAATCTCTATTAGTTATCACCTTATTTCTCTGCTTCCTTCACTGAAAACTCCTTTGAAGAGTGTATTTACTATTTTTCTCCACTTATTTCAACCAGATTTTTGACTTTTATCATTACCATTTCACCACAGTAGCTACTATCAATGTCATCAAGGGCACTTGCCAAAGCCAATGTGTTCAGCTTGCTCAAACTCTGCAGAGTTTTCTTTTCTTTCTTTCTTTTTTTTTTTTTTTAAAAAAAATCTTGGTTGATGATTATTTCTTTCTGGTCTCCTTAGTTGACTACTCTTTCCTTTCTTCTCTGAGTTGCCAAGATCCCACACCTCTCTGGGTTTCTATGTAACATGACTCAGCATGTTTTGCCCATTTGTCTGTGACCCTTCTTCTTCTGTTAAGCTTCTAGTTGTTAAATTACATCAGGGAGATTGCTTCTGAGTCCTCAACTTTTCTTCATCTACTTTTTTCTCCTCTTTTCCTGGGAGAGTTGATCCAGCTCTGTGGCCATAAATGGCAGTCCTGTATTGGGTGCATATATATTTAGGATAGTTAGCTCTTCTCGTTGCATTGATCCCTTTACCATTATGTAATGCCCTTATTTGTCTTTTTTTTATCTTTGTTGGTTTAAAGTCCTTTTTATCAGAGAGTAAGATTGGAATCGCTGCTTTTCTTTGCTTTCCTTTTGCTTTGTAAATCTTCCTCCATCCCTTTATTTTGAGCTTATGTGTGTCTTTGCACATGAGATGGGTCTCCTGAATACAGCATACCGATGGGTCTTCACTCTATCAAATTTGCCAGTCTGTGTCTTTTAACTGGGGCATTTAGCCTGTTTACATTTAAGGTTAATATTGATATGTATGAATTTGATCCTGTCATGATGCTAGCTGGTTATTTTGCCCACTAGTTGATGCAGTTTCTTCATAGTGTCGATGGTCTTTACAATACATGTAAATGCATACGTATAAGTACAAACACAGCAAAACTGAGAAAGGTGCAAAGATGTCTCATATGTCCCCTGCCCCCTACATGCATAGCCTCCCCCATTATTAACATCCCCCAAGAATAAATGTTTTATTACATTACAAATTATTTCAAAAATACCAATATTTTAAACTGGGGATTTGATAAAGAAGATGATGAATAAGCAAGTGGCCCAAAGCTCTAAAGACCTGATAAAGACAATTCATATAAAACCCATAAATAATACAAGTACTTCTAATTGACAGAACCAAGGTCAATTAAGTTTAATGCCAAAGGATATTAAGGAGAAACATAATTGTTGAATATTAAAAATTTGAAAGAAGAAACATCTGTGATTCAGTGTTCATTTAATATAAAATTTATGGCATACATTTTAGAATAGAGTAATTTTCCATATCCTGAGGGGATTACATATTTTTAACTTTTTCTTTTGCTTGTAGAGATAATTTCATATTTAAGCTTAAATTCCTATTCTGTTTCTCCAAATTGAAGATCAATTAAAATATTAAGGATTACAATATTAAATTGATTATATGAGAAAAAACTATTAGGTAAAATATTAATGGAGAGAATATTAAAATGTTTGGGGCTGTATTAAATATTTACTAGCTATAGCCTTTAATAAATTAACAGTATTGCCAAAGTTTTTATTGCTGCTGCAGCTATTAAAAGTAGACACCAAAATAGCCATTGCATTGAATATGAATAAATTAACCTTTTGAATGAATATTATTGCATTTAATGAGTTTTATCTTGCCATCTTGAATATTTGCATTAAATATTAACTTTTAGCTAACTCAATGTGAATATCATGGTAGCCTGTGAATTTGGATAATATGAGGACTAGGGTTGTATTTTAAAGATGTTCTTTGCTCTTATTCTAAGACAATGGCATCTTTTTTCCCAAGTGAAATGAACTAGTTCAAATACATGTATATGCTATTTGTACCAGTAGGTTACACTGTTTTTTTTTTTTTTTTTTTTCTTTTTTCTTTTTTTTAGCATACATTCTTTCTGTGTGTGGTAACAGCAGGCTTTTTCTCTTTGGGATTTTAAGAAGTCATTTTCCCCTCCTGCTCTCTTCCCCCTACTACCCAACATTATATGCAGTGGCTTACGTTGAGCTGTCAATCAAAGTTCACCTCCTTAACAGAAGGTGAGCACTTGACCTACTCTAGACCAGATGGCTGGACTCTTCGTTCTTTAGCAGAATGATTCACAGATGGAAAAGCAATTGGAGCTCTGGGAATGGTCCAACTGCTGTTCAGGATGCCTGAGCAATTCTCCTTCTTGTTCCCTCCTGTTCTGGTCATCTACCTTCTTTAGTTTGGTGACTTCCCCATAACCTGCCAATCAACTTCTCTTTTGTTTCTTGCTCCTCCAAACACATACACACACCTGGTTTTATGTTAAGTTAACCAGAATCACTTTCTTTTGTTTTCAATACCCCATTGGAACAAATTCATTTGGGTTCATGTGAATATGAAACTAAGATCTGAGGATATGTATAACATTATGAACTGCATTTAAAATATAAAAGCAGATAAAAATTGTTACATGTAATTTCACTATAATATAGTGAATATATATGGTGGTTGTATGTGTGTGTATGTGCATGTGTATACGTGCATAATCTCCATGTTTGCCTCATCTAAGTGGCAAATACTTTTATACCATGAGTATTTTGCGTTAGTTGCAAGAGATGTTATCCAAATTGGTTTTTGTGTATTGATGTTAATCTAGCATTCCAGCATGACCTACTTGACTGGAGAAAAGTCCTTTCCAGCCCACTGGTATTTATTTGAACTGTGTGAATTCTGTTAGCTAATGCTGGTTCAAACAAACACCATTGAAATAAGAGTAAACACTAAGCAAACACACCTATTTTATTGTAAAAAGTGAAAATCCTGTGTTTTGATAACAGCACTTTCTCCTAATATTGAGTGTATGTAAATTTTATCTAACTTTCCATGGACCCTTTTATTTTCCACTATAAAAATTAAGAGGTTGCAGAGAGTGCTAAAACTTTTAGAAAAAAGATAATCTTTAAGAAACAATAATACTTCTTTTATAATGCTTACTATTACTCGTGTCTTCTAAATCAGCCCTTCCAACAGTTTAAAGGAAGGCATTATCTCTGTTATCCAGGTGAAGAAGCTGAAACTGATACAGGAAAAATTAACTTGTCTGAGGTCACCCTTAATTTATGAAGAGACAGGGCTGAAATTTAAACAGAGGTATCTCTGTCAGCAAAAACCATGCTTTTAACAACTGTACTATTTAATTTCTGTAACAGATTTTTTACTCTGTTTATCAGTCCATGAAAGTATATCTACAAGGCACAAGAAAGAAATTGGATACAATTTGTCACACAGAATAGCTTTCTAAAATCAACTCAGATAAGACACTTGGGTAGGTTGTATTTGAAGAAAATAAAATGATTGGAATATGTATCTCAGAGATTCCAATCTCTGCTTTCTTAACCTGATCAGTAATGCAGAACTCTCAAGTTCACTGTATAATACTTATGGCTACTAGAGAGACAAGTTCAGTGTTCTCTTTAACAGTAAAAATAGAAAAATACAAATAAAAAACATTTAGCATTAAAAAGTGAAACAAAAGTGCCAAATTTTTATCTAGAGATGTCACAACCTCTGTTGTGAATATTGGGTGTTAAAAATAGAAATTGATTGAAACCCGCTTGTACAATTGTGCTTAGAGGAGAATGTGAAGGATGGGTGTAGGGGACAAAAGTTCTGAAACAGGAGTGTAAATTCATGCCACATGGGTAAGGAATTTTCACTAAAAATTAGATTGAATGAAAATTCATACCAAGTCTCTGCAAAATTGTCTTCTACAGCTGTCATTATCAAAGTGGAATTCCTGTACGAACAGCACCAACATCACCTGGAAACTAATTAGAAATGCAAATTTTCTGGCAACACTAGACTCACTAGACCAGAAACGCTGGGAGTAAACCCCAGCAATCTGTGCTTTAACAAAGCCTCCAGGTGACTCTGATGCATGCTCAAGTGTGAGAAGCACTGTGCTAGAGATACAAACTGAGTTCCATTTCCTAGATTTATGGTTGAAGCACATAACTCCCTGCCATTAGATGAGACCCAGTGGGGCTTTTCAGGAAGGTAGAGGGAATCCCAAATAGTGCAGCTTTTGGTTCATCTTAGATGTCTGATTTCAACAAGCAATTTCAATGACTGTCTGGTTAACACATGTTGCAAATGTAAGTCTTGCTCTAGACTTCGGTGTGCAAAGAATATTATTATATATCTTTTGTTCATTCCACATCCCATCAAGTTGGCAGGGAATCCAATCATAGGCTATCGTGGAGCCTCCTCTCCTCACTGTTTTAAGTGGGTCCTTGATTGTAGGGGAAAGTTAAGTCTACAAAGCTTGGGGGTATCAGAAAGTCATCTTAGGTTTTCAGTGCACACTGGTTACCACTGAGAAATCCACTGTGTAAGTCAACAGGGCTCATATAGGTCTGGCAATTTTACTATTTTATGGCAGGCGTGGGATGCAACACCATTGCTGAGACTAGGATCCTTTGTTCCTACAGTCTGCCTCCTCTAGAAATACCAGGCAGGCATGCTGGTTGAGGTCTTGCCAATACCCTTAGGAGATTTCAAGAGGATAGGTTCCATTATTTTTGGGACCATAGTTTCCACCCTTTTCTCACTCTGAAGGAATTTCTTTCTCTGTGTAGGTGCCCAGAGAAACACTCTCCCCTAATAGAAACTACATCTGTGGGCCCAAACTTTCAAAGAAAACTGAAATAGGGTGTCTTTAGACATAGCCCCTGCTTTGTACTTTCCAAAAGCCTCAACACTTATTGGTTCAATGAAAGAAAAAATAAATGATTATGGTCACTCAAACCAGTTGGCTCTGTATACTACTCACTTACACAGTAGCCTGACCAGAGTTCATACCTTTGTAACCTCTCTCCGTGCTGGCCACTGAGTCATAGGATTAGACTATCTATCCTATCTAGGGTGTTTACAATGTTATCATTGGTAGCTGGTCTCAATAATAAAACTAATCATCATAATTCATTTTTATTTACTGAGCAACTGTTTTGTGGCAGACAGTGTGCTGGAACCTTTCTATAGGTCCTCTTGTTTTCTTTTTCAAAATAACCCTATGAGGTACTTCTAGCTTCAACACTTGAAGTAGCTTTTCCAAGATCATTCAACTCCTAAGTGGAGGGAAAGAGATCAGGATTCAGCTCCAGCTCTGTTTCCTCTCCCAAGCACCCAACAGAGCTTTGGCTCTTTTCCTATGCCACACTTCTTCTTGCTCTACCTCTCTGGAGGCAACCAACCAAAGGAACTCACATTTGGATCAGTCACCCAAAGCTCCTCAGAACCAACCAAAGCACCCACTATGTGTCCCTTGGAAGTTATCAAAATGACTGATTAGTAATGTTTCCAGAAAAAACTTCTTCTTGGTAGCGGTGCTTTCTGGTCCTGCTCAGGGTAATGAGAGTAATATACTGTGGAGATAATAGGTTCTATCTCCTGGAACTAACTTTAGAAGCTCCATGCATTCTTCCTTTGAAGTATGAAGAGTGAGCCCAGTCTGCATTTGGACAATGAATTATTATTATTATTATTATTATTTTCGACATAGAGTCTCACTCTGTTGTCCAGGCTGGAGGGCAATGGCAAGATCTTGGCTCACTGTAACCTCATCCTCCCGGGTTCAAGCAATTCTCATGCCTCAGCCTCCCGAGTAGCTGGGATTACAGGCATGTACCACTGTGTCTGGCTAATTTTTGCATTTGTAGTAGAGATGGGTTTCATCATGTTGCCCAGGCTGGTCTTGAACTCCTGGCCTCAAATGATCTACCTGCCGTGGCCTCCCAAAGTGCTGGGATTACAGGCATGAGCCACTGTGCCCAGACAATGTATCTTAATGAATTAGCTGGCCCAAGGGCCTACACCAAAGAGGTTGTGAATTTTGAAATGATTTTTGGAAAGGGCTTAAAAAGGAAAACTAAGGCTAATTTAATGCATTCATAATACTAGTCTTCAGCATTTATAAGTATTAAGGTCTGTGTTAAGCACTCCAAATATTATCATGGTTAGTACTGTCAAAATCTCTCTGAAGTGGTTCTCTGTCCCCCAATTTCATCATCTGTTAAATGGGCATACTATCCTCTCCATTGCAGAGGTATTGGGAGGACTCAGTGAGAGGGGACCTGACACATGACAGGCACTCAATAAATGTCAGTTATTATTACTTCCTCACTTTCAGAATAAGGAAATTGTGACTTGGCTACATTGAATGCCCCAGATGGCATGGTAAGCAAGAGAGTTGAATCTACCTGCATGGTTCTGGGAGCCGCACTGGAAACCCCAGTGCTCTCCAGCCTACCTGTGCCTCCTTTCAAATGCCAGGGAACAAAGCTTCTGTATCTCTCCCTTCCCATCCCTCAAAAAATGCACTTGGTCCTCTTCGACCTGATTACCTTTGCCTACTTAAAAATTAAGAAAGACCATTTTTTGAGAGAAGGTGTGATGTTTATTATTGAGATAATTAAGAGGAGTTCAGATAAACTTTACTGTGAAAGCCATTGACACTTTCATTAAATACTGAGCCGCCCACTGAAAAGTTCTCCTTTGATGGATGTTTCCGCTGTGGCTCCTACAAAAGTCACCCACCTGCCTGCCATGGTAATGTAATCAGGTAACCTTTGTCTGTGACAAGCCCCAGGCTGATGAAAGCTAAAATGCAAACAAAAGGAAATGACTTTTTGATTGACATGACTGTTTTGTGGATTGGCCTCACAGATAAAATCAGTCAAAACAAATCAGTTTATGCATCAACACATACTTAAGAAAGATTGTATTTGGAAATTTCATGGCAGATGTGATCTTTTCTGTTTTTGCTTTTGAAGTTCTCAGTGTCTATTTTACGATAAGGGGCAATGTTAAGAAAGAGAAAGTCAGCTATAGTTCTCAATTTTAATTACAAAAGATCACATTGGGAGTCTGATAAAAAAGCAACTTTCTGGGCCTCAACAGTAGAAATTCTGGTTCTATAAGTTTAGAATTGAGCCAAACATTTATTATTATTATTTATTTCTTAAAAATACTGCCAGCGATGTCCTTGGATTTTGAGAAATCAGAAGATGAAAAATAATGGGTGACATATGCTTTTACATCAATGAGAAGGAATACTTAGAACATAAATTTCACATATTCTTTGTTTCTTTTTTTAAATGTTTTGTGAGTACATAGTAGGTGTATATATTTTTGGGGCACATGAGATGTTTTGATACAGGCATTAGAGGTGAAATACATCATGAAGAATGGGGTATCCACCCCCTCAAACATTTAGCCTTTGTGTTACAAACAATCCAAATTATACTCTTTTATTTTAAAATGTACAATCATTATTGACTATAGTCACCATGTTGTGAGATCAAATAGTATGTCTTATTCATCCCTGCTCTCTACTTTTTTGTACCCATTACTGATGCCCTCTTCTCCCCCAACCCTCTACTACCCTTCCTAGCCTTTGCTCACCATCCTTCAACTCTCTATGTCCTCATTATGTTAAGTGAAATAAGCCAGGCACAGAAAGACAAACATTGCATATTCATATATACTTTTAAAAAGTGAATGACTATGTCTTATACTGTCTTAGGCAGAATACATATTCCCGGGGGCAGACACTGGGCTTTTCATTTTATATTCCCCGTGCCTGGGACATGTTAAGTATTGCTGAAAGAATGAAGAACAGATTAATGATAATTTTAGAGTATTGCCTTCTTTTGGTGTTCTTGGTTTGCTTAGCACTCAGGACAAAATCATTAATAGAAGAATTTCATATTTGCACAAATCATTTAAATTAATTGCAAATAATGTAAACATCATCGAACAAACTGCTCTTTGAGTAGTCCCCACATTACAAACTCCCAGCTTGCAAAGAGCCCTTATCTATGAAGCACCTGAGTGGAAGAAGTTTCCATTATCACTGCTCTTGAGATCACTTCCCTGTCACCACCATTTTGTCCCATTTCACTTCCGCACTGCAGTTACCCTCAGATACCAGATAGACACAGATGACAGAATAACAACGAAGTCCCTGGCCCCAACTGTCTCCACGTATTTCCAGAGATTCTTCTGCAGTTATCCTATTTGTCCCTTACTGCTTTACTCCACCACAATGCCTGGGAGCCCCTGACTGGGCCTCTCATGCACCCTCCTGCCCTACTCTTTGTAGAGTTATTCAAGCTAGCACTTTGGGATAGCACTTTTATTTAACAATTTTTACTCAGCTTCACCCAACTGAGAAAATAGAAGCAATCTAAGGCACTTTCCGGGCCTGATACATTAGACAGGAGCCACATATGAGATGTACTCTGCATTATCAGTGTAGACTTCTTCCCAGCCTTTATGTAGCATCATTGTGAAAGAACTAGAGGAAAAGTTAGCTCTTGAGCAGCAAACCTGAATGCATATCTCCTATTCCTCCTCCTTTTTAAAACTTATATCTAAGGGATTATGACAGAATTTTAGGTGATAGGAACAATGAAGAGAGGGTACCATCTAGCCAGGCATGGAGAGGAAGGTTTTTGCCACCACACTCTTTTTAATTTATGGCAATATTTGAGGTAAATATTGGTTTCCTCCTTTTAAATATGAGTAAATCTCAGAGAGTTTAGGCAACTTCCCCCAAGTGACACTGTCAATGAGAGGCTGAGATGAGTTTGAATCCCAGGCTGATGTCACAGCATGTGCTCTTCCTTCTCAAACTTTATCTCTCCAGTGGCAGGGAAGAATAAACACAGACCCTATGGGATGTCAGAAATATGCACCAAAGGGGCTCCCTTTCTTTTCTTATTTTATCTTTAATTTCATGTATACTTTTGCATTTTCACAATATGTCTGTGTGGGACAGAAGCTAAAAGGAATCATTATTTCTTCAAAACTTCAAGTAAGATGGCAGTCCAGAAGATGAACCATGGCTGCCCCTTGGCATTGATCTACCTCTAGTAGATTAGGGATGTGTGTCACTCAGGGGTGGAGCTTGCATCTTGTGCTGCCAATTGACTACATTTTAAAACGTAGTGAAAATTCACAATCCCAGTCTAAAAGCGATCTCAAATTGGAGCTGAAACTTTGAGCCAATGAGTAAAGGGAAAATATGCCACCTCAGTGGTGTCAACCTAAAGTCTTCACTTTGGCCAACACGGTCAGCATCCAATTCAACTGGTTAGTTCATTCAGCTATCTTTGAATGTACCTTGTCTGCTATTGCTCTCAGATGTTGCCCCTTCAGTTAACTTGATTTGAAGCCCAAAGCAGTATGTTATCCCTGAAGACTGAAATTGGGAAAAGTTTGATTTTATTAAACAATAAAAGATATATACTACAATGTATCCACCTGGAAATTAGCATTAGAATTCCTGAAGTTAAAGGTAAAAAAATGGAAGAGGAAAAGATTTTTTTTCTTCTAAAACGTGTAGTTAGATATTATTCCAACAGAGAAAAAGCAAATGCTTTAGTTTGCTTGTGAGTTGTCAGGCCTCAATTTCCAGGTAGAACTTTATTTATTTAATGAAGAGTGTATCATTTTATAAAAATGTGTGTCAAAATTACAAAAAGGTCATGGCATTTTTATCTGTCATTGTCTGCATGGGTTCCATTTTCCTGCACCACAGTCCAGAAATTGTTTCCAGAGAAAAAGAAAAAAACCTTAGTGAATGTGAGGGCCACCTTGTGTGCACCCTTTCTCTTAAGGATTGTAGCTCTGCCTGGGCTTAAGTCTCATAACTGCAAATAGTTATTTTATGTTTTCTGCAGGTTTTAAAGTTTAAGGTGGGAGAGTAAGTACAATACTAGCTATCATTATGTCTGAAACCATAAATTTGCTCACTGGGTCTTTCAGCAACACAAGTCAAATTTTGATAGTTTTTTTTTTTTTAATTACCATTAATTTCCAGATTTTTGAAAGAAAAAAATTTCAGGGGCAACTTTATAAACATTTCATAGATTTTCCTGTGGATTTACAATTTAATTAAAATCTTACTTGAGAACAGTCAACTGACTTCAATCATCACAGAGAATGATTATTACAGAAGAAAAACTAACAGACCAAAATAAGCCTAGGTGATCATTATTTCCAAAAGCTTCCATGTAATTGAGTTTTTAGAAATTCAGAATCCGTTGTGCTATATAAACAACATTGACCTTGACTAGCTTATTTTACCAAAATGTTAACTTAGATTTAATAGACTACTTTTAGGATATGTCACCATAATTTCTTTGAGAAAATAATGTCTAATGTGCCAACTGGAAATTAAGAACTTCCATAAAAGATTATTGATCTCTACCCTCTCCCCCAACCAGATTTAAATCACTGAGACAAAATTTTCACGCTGCCTAACTCATGTACACACTTATCCACCCAGTAATAGAAGGGATTATCCCCTTCACCTTAGCAATTTATACAGAAATCTTTCTCCCCTCTTCTTTATCTCACCTACTTCTGAAAACAATCTTAGGCATCTCAAAATAAAGGCACAAATTTAAGATAGCCATTTAGATATGAATAAGAGGATGTTTTTAGAAACATCACTGGTAGAATGTATTTGTAAGGAAATGCAAATATCATTTTAGTGAATGACCCTGACTTGTACTGTTAAAGCACTTAAATGAGGAAATTGCTCTGGAATATGGTAACACATGGCACTTCCATCATGGTGATGATGACTCAGACTTGGTTAGATGCTTCCAGAGACACCTACTTCAGCTTTTAGTTATTGCCTAACTCCAAATCCTCCCAAATTGGTTGTATGCTTGCGCACATGAGAACTGATCTGAAAGAATCCATTACTTTCCTGTTCCTTCCAGGAAACTGTGTGTGTACAAGTGTATATCTATGTAAACATCATAACCAGATGGGCGGAACCTCATATGGAGTGGGGCAGAATATCCCGGTTATGTATTTCCCTCGTGGAGACCAAGGCTTGGAGTTTCTAAACTGAGGTTAGAAACAAAAAAACCTGTGATCACACATTACACCTATGTCCAGTGCATAAACAGTACCTACAATCAGAGTTTTTTGTCCCCTACTGATAACCAAGATAAAAAACCAATTTTGTTTCAACCTGAATTCAAAATTATCATATTGTATATCACATCAAAATAGTTTTCAGGCTATTTTCCAAAATACAGTCAAAACAACAGTTCTTTACCTTGCTTTTTTAGTATTTCTTCTGGCATTTTCCCCACAACATATACTTACATAAAGGGCAGCCCAGTCAGGTTCCTATAAGTGGTATCAGTATTGGTTTGCTGGAAGAGGGGAAATTTCTGAGATGTTCTCGTTAGTGGACATTATTTCTTTTATCTTTTTTTTCTTTTGACTGCTGTCTCTGTAACACACTAGTGCTGATCCTTACTGTTTGTTTTAGAAACAGCAGTCATAATAGCACGTTTGGGTTGCATGAGTTGTTAAGGGTAATCAAGTAGGGCATGGGAAAGTCCTGGGTGAGTCTCTAATTAGTGTGTGACCTTAGGCCACTCACTCAAATACATAGACTTAGTTTCTTCACATGTAAAATGAGGTCTTTTAGGTACCTTGCAGCTGTAACTTTTTATATTCAAAACTAGAATCTGTCTATTCAATATATAAGTTCTGAAGGAATTAAATTTTTCAGATACTATGTCAAGGACTAAGAACAAAGGCCTAATGTTTTGAGTTTTTTCATCATAAATATCTAAAAATGTCTTATTTAATAGAGTTCGTGATTCTACAGGCCAAATTAAATCAGTCCCATCCTGGCCCCAACACAAATGTGCACATACAACACCCCAAAAAATGCACATATGCATACTAAAATAAAACGTTTATATCAGTAATAATAATGACTAGATTATACTGTATTAATAAGAAAATTAAAAATCCAATTAAGAATAAAAGTAATACATAATGGCACATTTAGCATTTTAAAATTTATATAGCTACCCTTTTCAGGGAAAGCTAAATTGGGTGTTTTTTTGATGATTCACAAAGAAATAGCCAATTAATTGGATGTGGGTATGTTAATTTTATAATGACTCAAAGGAGATGTATACTTAAGATTTGTGTACTTTTCTGTTTGTCTCATTCAATAAAAAACTTAACAATATTTCTAAGTGTTGAAACTGGGACTGCATCTCAGTTTGTTGATAAATAAAATCTTTGTTCAGGGGCCACTTAAATATCAACTATACCTAAAATATAGGAAACTTGTGACACATATTTGGATAGATATAAGAAGGCTATAGATCATGCAAAAGAGCAATGAAATTATTAAATTACTCTCTTGCTATTGGTAGTTTGTTTTATATGCAAAATCATGCTGAGAAATCTAGAGTGTGGCTATTGGAAACATGAACATTAAAAAAAGTTGCAAAGATGTCTACAAAATCCTCATTATATACTGTATTGTGAAATCACTGCCATACTTTAGATTAGTGAAAATGACTTTGTCTTGATTCTACTTCAAACAAGAAAAAAATTTAAAATGTCAAGACACTTTAGGTTGGGCTGGTCCTTGGCAAATTGGGCAGCTTCTCTCTGTTTTAAAGGAGGCTTGAAGAGGGGAGGAAGAGACCCATAAACAATTTTCAGGTACTACCACTGGTCTCTGACGGGCATTCTACCAGGAGTAATAATCTCAGTTGGGAACACAGAGAGTAAAACATTATGCATTCCTGCTTTTGAGTCAATCTGGGTGGGCTATACAAATGAGAAGTCACCAAAAATATGCACTATTTAAAATGACAGATCTAGGATGCATTTAAAGTGGGTCAAACATCTGCATTTCTCAAGTTCCTCTGGTTAGTGAGGTCAGACTAGTTTGGAGATTTGAGGTCATCTCAGTAGCTGTCAGTAGACATGCTATTGCCTGGGCCTATGAAGGAATCTTCCTCTTCATCCTCTGTATCTAAATGTAGAGCAATAGGGCTTTGGATTGTTCTGAGAATGGCAAGAGACTGCCTGAAGTAAATTAAGCAATAAAACATGACTGAGAATGGATCAACAGTGATTAATCAACATCTCAAACTTCTGTTGGGAAACTAGAGGTGAGGAAGATGGGTTCAATATGCTGAAAGTGAGTTAAAACCAGTTGAGACCTGAGGCCTGAGACCTGAAGTGTCTCCTCAAAGTTCGTAAAACCTCCAGAGTGATGCTCTTTGGTGGCTCTTTGATTTTATGTATGTGTATGTAGGAGGAGCAACATACATGGCTCAGGCTTCTTATAAATAGGATGAGTTTGTCACAATGAACAATTGAACTTTTATTATCCTTTCCCTGCACAGTGGGAAGGAGTAGGTATTTATTAACATGTGCAATATATTGGTGCAAAACCTAAGGATAATAGAAATTAAGTGACTCAATCAAACATCATAAGCCATGAAAAAAGAAACTAATTAAGGAGAAGAAGAATTTGCAGGAAGCAGAGGTTCACACAGGTAGCAAGGTGGCACTTCAAGGTAGAAAACCCCTAATGTATGGCCCAAAAATTGCAAATGCATTTGGAAAGTAATGGGAATCCATGAATGTAATTTGATAAGGAAAGTGATACTGTAGTGCTTAATGGCAGTTGTTCTCATAGCAAAGAACAGGATTCAGAGAGAGAAATTATCATCTATATGGATGATGATAATAATAATAATGAAAACTGGCACTAAATAATAATAACAAAAACTGGCAGTTACTATGCTCTAACACCTTTACTATGGACTTTACATGCATCTTCTCATGTAATCTAAGAGGGAAGTAACATTAATGGCTCCATCATTTGAATAAAACAACCCTTGCTGTAGAGAGGCATTACAAGGTCATCGATAATTAAATAGCAAAGCCTGGATTCAAAACTACATCTACTGCTTTCTAGTGGTCATATCTCATACCCATGGTGTGTCCTTAGAAAGAGGAAGTGAAGATGTACTTGAGGAGCAATCACTTTAAGTTAAGGCATCATTATCTGTTTGGGCTGCTGTAGAAACATCCTACTAATATTTCCATGTTTATCTTCTATATTTATTATCTATTGCTGCACAACAAACCATTCCAACATTTAGCTGCTTAAAATAACAAATAATTATATTCTCACACAGTTTCGGAGAGTTGGGAGGCCAGGAGCCATTAAGCTGGCTTGTTCTAACTTGGAGTCTGTCAAGATGTTGGCAGAGGCTACCATCATCTGAAGGCTTGACTGTGGCTAGAGGATTTGCTGCCTAGTTGGATCACATGGCTGTTGGAGTTCCAAGCTTCTTGTTAGAACTTTTTAGTTTCTCATTATAGGGCAGCTAGCTTCCTCCAAAACAAATGATTAAAGAGAACGTGGTAGAGGCTGCATTGTCTGTTTTTATTAGGAGTGAATCACTGAACCCATCCACACTCAAGAAGAATTATACTCTAACTACTGAAACAAAGAATATCAAAGAATTTGTGATCATACTTTAAAACCACCACACCCTCTCTTTAATCAGTTGTACATGCTGCAGTTATTTTAATTTATTTATTATAAACAAATCTGATCATATA
This sequence comes from Chlorocebus sabaeus, assembly GCF_047675955.1. Classification (NCBI taxonomy): domain Eukaryota; kingdom Metazoa; phylum Chordata; class Mammalia; order Primates; family Cercopithecidae; genus Chlorocebus; species Chlorocebus sabaeus. The sequence goes on from NC_132924.1 coordinate 58,809,937, forward strand.
TCTCTTTTTATTAAACGTTAAATATCTCATTGGTTTGTAGATTAAAAACCCAATATCTTTGGTCCTATTTGATGTGGCCACTGCTTCCCAACCCTGCCTTTGTCATCTCTCACTCTTCTTTGGCTTTCTGGCCACACTTTCTTGCTTTCAGTTACACCGATATGCCAAATTCCTTTTGGTTCAGGACCTTTGCACCTGCTGCTTCTGTGGCCCAGAATTATCTTGCTTTTGCTTTTACTTATTCATCAGGTCTTGATCCAAAAAAATCATCCCTCAGGAAAGCTTCTGTGACTCATCAGCCTTTATCAGCTCCCCAACTACAAGTTATTGTTGTAGCTTGTACTTCTCCTCTGTGCCACTGATTATAGTTTACAGTGTTATATTTCTTTGATTTTTTGGTTATGGTTTTAAGTTTCTGTTTGTTTTGCTCACTATTGAATCCTAGTGCATGATACAGGGTATGGCTGGTATTAGTGTTTAATAAATGTATCTGTATTGAATATGCTACCATGAGCGGAGGATGAGTTGATGGAACAAACACATCTGCTTTAAGATCCACTTTAAGAGTAGGCAAATACATCTTTATCTCTTATTTTTAATAAAGACCTAAAGAAAAACAGACCTTGATGAGATATGCCAAAAATGGGGGCATCAACAGAGAAAAAAAAATTAGAGGAAGACAAGGAAAGGATGTGTGTAATCAGAACTCTGCTGTGGTGTCTCAGAGCTGGCTAGGTCAGTGAAGAGATGCAGCCCTAATCTCAATGGCATTGATCCGGAACAGCTTGGACTCAAACTTTAGAATATATCTGCACATCAGGGAGGCTCCACAGGTGGGAGGCTTACTATGTTTTAGAACTTTTATTCTGATGTTTTTCTTCATCAGCTGCCCATGATCCCATCATCCACAAATAATCTTAAAAAACGTACACATGATAGTCTCTGGGCAATAGCCCAAGGGCAAAAACAGCCTAGAGAATTACTTCTTGAGTTTCATCCTCTTTGTTAACACTTCCCTGGGGAGGCTCCTGGATCAGAAACATCCTAGGATTTGGTGAGTCTCTTCCAATAAGTACAGGATTCTGGGTGAGAGTTGGAAATTGTCCACAGCTACTCATTGTGTTGTCAAACCCTTTGCACTTGTGGGGACTAAGATGCCTGCATTTCTGAGGTTATTCACATAACAAGTGAGAAACAAAAATAGTTTGTTGGGAAATGAGTTCAGTCCCAGCAGCACAGCTCTGAGCCTAGAGACAAGACAAAGCTGCTTCTAGGAATAAAAGCAAAGTCCATGTTTTTCTCATTATGGTTTCTCCTGCGTGAGCCCCTTAAAACCTCTTCTATTGTGTCCAGGACTGAAAGCTTCTAGTGATCTGACTGAGTCTCTCTAATTGGGTGGTTGCAGTTCATCCTATTTTTCATTAAAAAAAAAAAAAAAAAAAAACTCATCAGCACTATAGCCTCCGGGGTCCACAAGGAACATGTTTATAGAGAAGAAGTTTTTGTGTTTATTAGCATGAAACAAAGTCCATTACACAAAAGCCTCAGAAACCCACTCTATCCTCAGCAAGCTGTGGTTTCAGACATGAGCGCTCGCTGTCACAGCCATAAATCATTGCTCGTGACAGTCCTACAGGGCCCTGAGAAGGCTGTTCCTTCATTCAGCTAGGCTATTTGACTCAGGGGAGCTTTAAAAAGACTTACCTCCAAAAAATCACAACCATTCATTTTGGGTTGAGGCTGTAGAAAGGACATTTCCTTCCAAGAAGGAATTTTTGAAGCACTTACTAACTTACTATGTGTCTGGCATATGACAGGTAATACATATGTATGTATATATGGTGTTGAAATGAGTTTCTTGTTTTACAGATGAAGTCACTAGATACCGAGAGATTAAATGTCTTGTCCCAGGTCATACAAGTAAGGGGTGGAATCAAAGTGTGAAAAAGGGGCTATCTAAACCCAAAGCCTCTCGTTTTCCTACCACAGTGTATATCTTCTTAATATAAGTTGAAGTTTGCACAAGAGCCTTTTTAGAGTCTCACTCTAAATAGGCAGATGGAGAAGGAGAAAGAGGGCAAAGGAGCAGCTGACCTGGGTTTGGGTTCCGTGTCTGCTGCTGTGACAGCCTGGGTTGCCTGCTGGGCCATTGTCTTCATGGGAATTAGGTTGGCTGCCCTGCTAGAGGAAGACTTTAAGTGCAAGTTATGCATCAAGCAACCAATATGTCAAGAACTAAGAAGAAATAATGTTTCACAAGGATAAGCCAGCAAGAAGAACACCAAATTAATTTCAATTGCTGCCAGAGGAAGAAAAGACGTTTTAGCAATTGATACCAAATGCCGACTGTTATGAGACACAGCATAAGAGTAAGCGACTTCAAGTTAAACCTGACCCGACTGATTAACAGAAACCATCAAGTAATTGCCTACTAATAGCAGTTGCCTGAAAGGTGCTGGAACCTATGTGAGGAAGTCTCAACTCTATCCAACCCACGCATTTCACAGCACTTGAAAAGCAAGAACAGGGCCAGTGACTATATTAATATATATAAACTATCATCTTTAATTACTGCACTTAAAGGTGGCTGATTTGCATATGCTTCATAGTTTTAACCTCCTCTTCCTCCTCCTCAAATAGGCATCTAATAAATGTCAAAGCAAGGAAGAAATGAAATGCAAGTAGGCAAAGATAGTGCAACAGGTTGACTTGATTGTGCTTTCTAAGTAAAACTAAGGTGCATTTCACTAAGACAGGTGAGAAATGAGACATAAATGGCTATCTGATTAACCCCATATTTAGCAAAAATTTTATATAGTAGAAACCAATTTCTCATATCCAATTTTTTGTGAAATTGGTTTGACTTTTCACAGTTTCCAAGTGAATTTTTAAATAAAATGATTATTTGAATTAATCATTACCACAAATCAGCTGTCTATAATGGCAATAATTGCTATGGAGTTACTTATGTCCTGAGCCAAAATAGACCCCTTTCTCAAATTCAGTATGCTTATTGTATGTCAGGAGTCCATCTACAAATACCTGACTTGTGTCTCATTCTGAGGGAAAAGATCCTGAAGGCAGTTAATACAGAGCAATGCTGCAAGGTCTGATTAGCATCAGTGTAATTCTAAGGAATCTAAATCTGTATGATTTTGTTCTAAATGTGAGTTTGCCTTAGGAAAGACATTTTGTGACTTTAAACCAAGTTGTTAAACTATGGCCCAGGGGCCAAATGTAACCCCATTCGCCAGTTTTTATAAATAAAGTTTTTATTGGGACACTATCACACCTAGTTGTTTACATAGTGTCTATATCTGTTTTCAAGATACAAAGGTAGAGTTGAGTAGGATAGACAGACCCACAATGCTGAAGGAATTTACTATCTAGTTCTTTACAGAAAAACTTTGCTCTCCGTGATCTAAATTATGCCCAATTATCCTTCAAATCCTATCAAAGAAACCCAATCAAATAAACAATGCTTATTAACATCTTATTGTGAATAAACTAGATCACTCACCATTTACTGACTAATCCCAGGTAGAATCTCCCTCAGATCATCTAACAGGGTAGAGATAATGGCACTGGCTATTTGCACATCCTAGAGTTTTACAATAACAACCATCACTCCAATCTTTTAAGTAGCAAATATTTACTCATGGTCCCTCTCTCAGGGCTCTCTTTTTAGTGTTCTGGGAAATGTAGGACATAGGAATCTATCTTAGTCCATTTTGTGCTGCTGTAGTAGAATATCTGAGATTGGCTAATTTATAAAAAAGAGAAATTTATTCTCTCACAGCTCTGGAGGCAGAGAAGTCCAAGATCAAGGTGCTGGCATCTTGTGTGGGCCTACTTGCTATGTTCTCACATAGCAGAAAAGTGGAAGAGAGAGAACCCACTACAGCAAACCGTTTTTATAGCAGCATTAATTCATCAAGGTGGAGTCCTCATTACCTAAGCACTCTCCCAAATGCCCCACCTCCCAACATTGTTGCACTGGGGAGTAAGTTTCCAACATATGAATTTTGGGGGATGCATTCAGATCACAGCAGAGTCCCATACCATATAATGACACAGCTAAAATTTTGCCTGGATAAAATAGATTTACAAAATCTAATACCCACCACATTTAAGAATTAGCCTTAACAACCTATTCAGACTTTCAAGTCCCTTAGGCATTCCAAATTCTTTTGGTAATGTAGATTATTAACAAAAACTCACAAAACACATAAACCACTTGACATGTAATGTTAAGCAGCCATACACATACATTTATCCCAGTCTATCAGTAAGGGTTCAAGAACTCAGACAGAAAGATGACAAAAAAACCCAGGCCGTCAAGATTTAAATTTGAATTGTGGCAAAACAGTAATATGTTGAGACCAGTAGGGTAATCACTGAGCACATTCCTGCCCTGGTCCACTTCACATGTCAGTATTTAGAACCCTAGAATTATTGCTCTTTGAATGATAGCTTTATTATTAGAAAATTGCTTATACCCAAGCAGGATATGACTAATACTTCATTTGATGTTTATCATTGTGCTATGGACATATTTCTCTATAATCTGTTGATTGCACATTTATGAGAAGAAAAGGGCTCTTGTTAGTTCTCTTAGAAAAGAAACATTAGATATTTAAAAGTTGGCAAGTTTTCTGGCAGTATTCTACACAGGTTCATGACATTTCCATGAAGCTGTCTATAACACATCACCTATCAACCTCTTTGACACTATCTACACCAAAACATCCCAAAGGCAGTCAAAGGTGAAGGCTCTGGAGTCTAATTAACCTGGAAGTGTCAAGTTTTTTCAAATTCACTCCAACTTGAAGATTCTAGGAAATTTCCTATGTTCATTAATTCAACAAATATTTATCAAGTTTAAGGTAATGTTCAGGATACAAAAGTGAGTAAGAACAAGTCTTTGCCTCAAAGTGACTCAAAATTTATCTGTGCCATAAGAGAGTGGGAGTTTGAGCTGTAAGTGAGCCGGAAAATTCCTAACAAAAAGTTCTGAGCTTTTCTGAAATCAATCAAATCTAGCCTATCAGAAAATCAGTTCCTAGCTGAAAAGGATTTTGCTAGAAGGAAGGAGATTGTAGGTGTCTAGAAATGGTTGTAGTTTTTAACCCATTTTCCTGATGCTTAAGCTTAAAATTCCACACAGTACATTTCTTATTGCTTTAAAGCAGCCAGCAGATTTAATGCAGAAGTTTAACAGTATTTTTTTAAAAAAACTATGAAGCTATTAGTTGCCTTTGATGATCCTGACAGAGCAAAGCTATTAAAAATAGTAATGCTGTATCTATTGTAGTATTTGAAAAGAATAAGAGGAAAGTAAAAATGCAAGAATGCAGTTAGATCCAGGAACAGAAAAAAGGTGGAAATAACTTGGGAAATCTGAATGAAGTCTGTAGTTTAATAGTATTATAACAATGCTAATTTCTTAGTTTTGATAAATGTACCATGAATATGAAAATGATACCATTAGGGAAATCAGACAAAGAGTATATGAGAACTGTCTGCTCTATTTTTGCAATTCTTCTGTAAATTTAAAATCCTTTCAAAACAAAACTACTGAAGAATAAACCATCCCTAGTTATTGTTGAAAACTATTTTTCTTTTATCTTATCTTAGTATATATATATGAAATATCTCAAGTAAGAACATCTGAAGTTGACTAGATAGATAAGGCATTATTAGGACTTACTTATTTCTAAGTGAGGATATGCAAGTATAGATTTCCAGTGGATCTTTCAAACATGAAATGCCCCATTTGTTACGAGAATTAGAGACAAAAGTGTATAACTATCTGTAAAAGTAGAACTGAAGGATTTTACGTGTCTTTTTCGCAGTGCTTCTCAATTTATTCATTAATACATCTCTTATGGTCAGAGAATTAAGGTGCACTCCAGAGCATGCTGAGGTTTACCAGAAGTGACACACCTATAGAAGGAAACCATCTTTCTAGTCTCAAGGTTGAACCTTACAGATTCACAGAATATATTATGTTGTATATTATGTAGTTATTTAACTTTTTCCAAAATTTTCTGGCAAAATTGATGTTTTAAAAAAAGTTGAAGATCTTAGTAATTGCTTGAAAAAATGTTAGCTGATTATTCCATGTTGATCCAAGGGAATTTAATCTTTGGCATAGTACTGCAAAATTTGGTAAAGTAGCAGGAGGGAAAAGAAGGGCAGACAGTCATTTGAGAAGTATAGAGTTCCTGGTCTAATAGATTTGATGTCTTGGGCTCAAGATCTCTATCAACTGACAGAAGACCAATCATTATTGTGCTGGGTCTTGAACATGTGGAATGCTATTCTCCCTTTCCCAGCCACAGGATCCTTCAATCAGTCAGGGCAGCTTTCGTCCTAGATAATTCTGTAGGAACTTTTCCCTTTTTATATTCCCTGACCTTATTATTTTCCTTTTTCTTTTCTTTTTTTTTTTTTCTTTTTTTGGCCATTCTCTGTTTTTTTTCCGTATATGGAAGTGGGAAGAACCTTTTTCTATATTCCAAATTCAGTAAATTTAGCAACCCAAGGGGCTGACATGCATTTTATGGTGCCTTTTCTTGCAGCCACCATTAAGCTTTTTACAGTGATGAGACCATCATCATGGAGTGTGAAATACTGAATGAGAATATGTGTCCTCAGAGCGCCCTTTCTGTCAGGGCCACAGAGCACAAGGTGGAGTGAACTCAGTCTGATGATGTCAGGCAGTACAGATCAGAGTGCAACTTTGATTGGAGAAATTCGAACCCCAAATTCCATTTATATAAAGTCCAGTTTGAATTTTTTAGATAATTCCCTAATTTATGGATTTGTTTGGTCTAATAGAGCCTGATCTGACATTTATTACTCAGATATCACTTTCTGTAATCATTCAGGAAGTTTGTCTGCCTGTTTCCTTTTCTCTTTAATTCTAACTGACGACCAAAGTTAGTATGGTAAAAACTCTTCTACCCAGTATTCTCTCAATTAATTAGAACTGCAATGTAATGTACACCTAAAAGTTGTAATTAGTGTGAGGAACTAAAATCACAATTATTACATTGCATAGCCATGTTCTAAGAATGGCAACAGAAAATCTAAGACCGTAATGTTTCTGATATATGGTTAATTTTGTTACTGCAGCTCCAAAAAGCATGCTTGGTTTTTATCTCCTAAAAGGGAGGCAATAAAAAAATTCAAGTCATCCTCTCTGAAAAACAAACTAAAATAAAACAAAATTTAAGCAGACTCAGCCAGCTCCTGGATTATTTTAGAACGACATTACATCTGATTCTCAGATCTCCAACTTCCAAGAAACTTTATATAGATGCATTCACTGGGGCATGTGAATAAGAGGCATGAAAGAGATTTTGGTAATGTGGCACTATGACATTTTAGAATTATCATTTATCTCCTGTTTTTCACAAAGTAAGAGTATTTCCTCTATTTTTCCACTGATGTCCTTTTGAATTCATTTCTAAACATATTTTTGAGAAATCGGAAAATGTAGTTTGCCAAGCTTGTAATGTACGTATTTTCATGAGTTACAAGTATAAACCAAATAATTGTCTTTTCTACATGATATTATTCCAATCCTAGCACGTAGTTGAAAGAAAATTGCTAGATTTACTGATCCCCAGTATTCATGGAATATTAATGTACTGAATTGTTCTCCTCTGGGTTTATCTTCAGTTCTTATAAAAGGAAATATGAATTTTAATAAGACCACAACACAAAAAATGTATGAAAAATTTTTAAGATTTTATGTTATTTAGTGGAGTTTATTCCTTTGCCTGGTAAAATATCTAAAATTACATTTGGAGGGCATGAATTTACAAAACAAAAATCTCTGACTTTGATATTTAATAATCATCTTACAGCAGATAACAGTATAACAATGTAGTACCTTCTGAAATCCGAAGGTCAGAAAAAAATATCCTGTGACAGAAAACTGAAGCTAAATGATAAAATATCAACTTTGATTTTATAGTCCAGATATTCTTTCTCTTCTCAGCCATCCAAATATCCCTAATCAAACACAATAGGATAATGGTTGTCAGATAGCTTATGGGATTTTAGCATTTGCCTTGGTTCATTTGGGCTGCTATTACAAAATACCTTAGGCTGGGTGGCTTATAAATAACAGAAATTTATTTCTCACAGTTCTGGAGGCTAGGAAATCCAAGATCAAGGCACTAGCTGATTCAGTGTCTGGAGAGGACCTGCTTCTTCATAGATGGACACCTTTCCATTATAACCATTATAACCCATAATGAAAGGAGCTAGCTAGCTCTCTGCAGTCTCTTTCATAATGGCGCTAATTTCGTTCATGAGGGTTCTTCTCTCATGACTTAATCACCTCTCAAAAGCCCTGCACTCTAACACATAACATTGGGGATTAGGTTTCAACATATGAATTTTGGAAGGACAAAAACATTTAGACCATAGCAGTATTCAACTTCAGAAGAGTTACTAACAGGAGACAACTTATGTGCCAAACTATAGCAATCATAATTTCTATTATGTAGCACACTTGCCTTCTCCTATCCTCTGAATTTTTTTAAAAAAATACTTCCTCCATTCTATATGCTTTTGATGGGGTATCAATTTTGCTTCTTTACCTCTGTAACTGGACTGAGCCGATGGCCTAGGCCTAGTCTCTCACAGTACTCCATTCCCCTGAATATACTGAGTAGAACAAACATAAGCACATGCTGCATGTAATGTCAATAAGAGTCTTGTCTCAGATTGATACAGAGCTACAGAGAAGAGTGCTGCTTTCTTTCTGCCTGTTGTCAAGGTGAGACATTGTATAGTTGGGTTTACAAGTGGCCATCTTCTCTGGCCACATGGAAAAAGTTGCCAGCAGCAAGAAGTAAAGAGACCATCGTGCAGAGAAAAGAGACGGACAACCAACCTGGGGAGTAAGAGATACTGTTAAAGAGAGAATATGAATGCAGATTCAGTCATGCCTGAAGGCATCATTTCTGGACTTCCTAGTTAAGTGAACCAATAAATTACTTTTTTGCTTAAATTCATTTGAATTGTAACCAAGAGAACCTTGACTAATACAGACTGTGTGTCTATGTTAAATAATATATTGATGGTTCTACTTACATACTAAAGGGTGTCTGTTGTATAGGTAGATTTTCCTTGTTGGCCAAATGGACAGCTTTGGGGATCATCACACAGAGCTATGAGAAAGGATTAGAATAATTGGCCTTCCAGTTGAACCAGTCCTGGAGAACCGTGGGTTGGCAATACTACAGCCAAATCACCTATCTGAGAGTCAGGCAACAAGATGGCAGAAAGGTTAAGTCTGTAACAAACACAGTCTGCACTGCAGACTTTTAAAAGCCGTAAGTCAATGAAAACTACATTTAAGCTACAAGAGGAATGACATAGGATCATTCCTTCTTAAGTAGCAGTTCTAGGTCACAAAATACTAACTAGAGATCCAGTAAGTCTCTTCCTTACAAGATGTCTAAAAGAATAACACAGAACCTCTGCAAAGTATAATGAAAGACAAAATGTGAAATATGAGCTGGAGCAAACAAACTCTAGGGCACTGTGAAGCCCTCTATGAATTAACACCTTAGTCAATTTTTAATTTCACAGATACTACATGAGTATGTGTTTAGTAAGAAAAGCTGTCACGACATTTCTTTTACTAACTGAAGGCCAGAAATGATGCCTTCAGGCATGACTGAATCTGCATTCATATTCTCTCTTTAACAGTATCTCTTACTCCCCAGGTTGTCTGTCTGTCTCTTTTCTCTGCACGATGGTCTTTTTACTTCTTGCTGCTGGCAGCTTTTTCCATGTGACCACAGAAGATGGCCACTTGTAACCCCAAGAAAGAAAACAGGGGTCCAAAAAGCACAGAATAGTATCTGGGTCCCAGGGATGGATCATCCTTCTTGCTCTCTGCTCCACGTGTCCTACGTGACAGCGTGGCCTTCCATTATAAAGGACATAGCTTTCTCTAAGTCCGACTGTAACATCACAGATCACCATGTCCTGCAGATGGGGGTTGTGTTGGATTCTACTTATCAGAAATTTAATAGAATAAGAAAACTGATAAGACAGAGGAATAGCTGCAAAATCTGAATAAGAAGTCATATTTTATTCTGCCATAGTGTAAAAAACTGAAAAGTATGATTGAAGTAGAGATTAAAAATTAAAAAAGAAATGAGGAGCCTCACCTCAACCACTCATTTCACATCACTCATTACACATACACTCCCTCATCTTTTTCACGTTATCCTATGTCTCTGCTCAGAAGCTCCCTGTGTAGCCCTGCAAAGAAAGTCACAACTTTTCTACCCTTTAGCCAATCCTAGTCAATATAATATACTAGCATGAAGAGAGATATCATGAAAAGTCAGATTCTGGCCAAAACTTTTGTCTGTGACTAATATATTTTCTTGGATTCTCTGGATCCACAGAATGACTAACCAAAACACTAAGTTTCTTAGCCATGCCTTTCAAATGGTACCAGCAAAATGAACAATGAGAATCTCACACTCTATATTATCAACTGCCTGATGCTTCATATACAGGTGCCATGCTGAACACCTGCCTTATGCCTGTAATAGAAGCTCTTCATTCACAGTGAGGGGTTGTAGTGTTCAATCCTTCCATGAAGTCCCTCAGCAAAGCTACAGGCCTAAACCAACCCATACAATTTGCCAGACTATGACTTGGAAGCAATGCTTCTTTAGGGATTTTAGATGTGATTTTAGACATTCCTTGTGAAATCTAACCGAAATTCTACATTTGCACCAAAAGGGAGGTTTAGCTACAAAAGACTTGGTCTTCCTTTTTCTACACTTTCTCAGGATTTTTGTGTGAAAGTAATCCACACAGATTTAACGTTCTCAGCATTTACTCATGTTTGTGGCTTTCCTTCAAACTTCCACACACATTTTCCACAACCTGCTTTCCTTGAAAAGTAGAATATTCCAGGTCTGTTCAGTGTAAAGCATAAGAAAATAATTGTTTCACAGTCCTCACAACTCTGCTTTCAAGTGGGTCCCCCAGACTCTGCCCCCACATGGAGCAGTGGTTTGCAGTCACCTGGTACAACCAGGCTCTGAGATTCTTCCTTGCCCTTGTCTCACATGGCCAGTTCTCACCCCCTGACCTCTTTCATATGTGGCTTCTCTTTCTGTTTTCTTATGCTTTCAAATTGGTCCTTACACTATGTATTCTGACCATTTTGCTAACTCATTAATGTGTGGTTGAATTGTAATCCCTTCCAAAGTGAAACTAATAAACATATTCCCTCTTTTATCACAAATGATAATTTTTACCTTGACATCAAATGTCTTAAATCACTAGCTGTCCCAGAAATCCAAAGAAATAGAGGAAAAAATAGATGCCACAAAAAGCAAAAAAACAAACACACTGATACAAATAGCAAGGGTCAAAACGTTGACCTTCTTCTATTCAAACATCTCATCTTTCTCCCTGCTTTTCTATCTATTTGAATCTAATTTATTTTCCCTTAAAAGGTGGTAGAGCTTTTTACACTTAATGGAATTTACTTCTAAGGTATCAAAGTCAATATTCCCAAACATTGTAAATCCTGCTTCACAATATTTCATTTACAGTATTTCATTTACAGCGCTTACATTATTTTATTTGACATTCAAAACTACTTAAATAGACCTCAGGCAAGTAGGCATTTATTTAAAAAAATATGCATTGAAAATTCGTGATATGCCAGAGGAAGGGACAGTGATAAAAGGCCAACAATTCAGGATTCTCTATGGAAAATGGATTATAGGATGTGAGAATGGATAGGGGAAGAATAGTTGAAAAACTTTTATGGCGTAAGTGTGAAACGATTATGGCATGAATTAGACTGTGTTTATAGTGGTGGTGGAAGAAGAGAGGAGAGGCCAATTTGAGAGATATTTAGTATGTAAAATCCACAGTCTATGTTGATGGATTGCATTTTGGGTGTGAGCAGGATTTAACTGTCAATGCAGGAGATGTCAAGGAACTCCTAGATTTCTGGGTGTACAACTGGAAGGATGAAGGTGCTATTCATGAAATTAAGGAACAGTGGAAGAAAAAATTTGGAGGAAATGGATTATGAGTTTGGGTTTAGATAGGTTGAGTTTGAAGCACACCTGAATAATCCCAAAGAGGATGTCAACAAGGCAGTTAGACATACAGGTCTGGAAGTCACAGGCATGATCTGTGCTGGAAATATGAATGTAGGAGTTGTTTGCATGTGGCTGTTCACGCCAGGAAAATAATTGTAGTCATCTGGTGTGAAGCTGTAGAATGATGGGTCTCTAGGAAAGTGCTTCCAGTAGGAGAAACCATCAAAAGAAACTGAGAAGGTGTGGTCATAGTGATAGAAACAAATGCCAAAGATTGTGATAAAATAGACACTATGAACATGAAGAAAAGAATAAAGTTGGGGCTAATGTTGCTGAGAAGTTGTGCAAGAAATAATGTGTCAAGCACCTCCTAAATTAAGACATAATCATATTAAGTTCTCACAGTAACTCGAAACTAAAGTTCACAGAAGATGACATGACCTGCCTAAGCTCATGCAACTCTGTGAGGCAGAACTAGAACTCAACACCCAAATGCTAAAGATATCCAATTGAGTCGTCTTGCTGATGATATATATGTATTTTAATTTACAGATGAAATACTTCTTCAAAATGAAAATGGAATAAATTTGTAAATCACTTTTTAAATTGTCAGAAAAAATCATCATAGTCTGTCTTTTTAGGTGTTACCTGTTTCATTTTATTAGTAATACATGAACATATTTAAAAGGGGTTATTATAAAAAGCATCTCAACTCTGCCCCACCCCCACACTATTTCTGTTTTGGAAAGAAATCACTTTTAACACTTTTAGCTGTGTAGTTATTCTTGGTTATGTCATTGTACTTATTTTCATATTTCTAAATAAATGGTTTATGCTGCTATTTCTAAATTTGTAATTTTTGGATACCAACTGTGTACTTCCTGTTACGGTAGATGCAGCCTCATTGCACATGACCATTTCCCTGTCTCTTCCTACCCAGTTTAATTATATCATTATTTCAGTTATAGAAAATCACATTATACATTAATGTAACTCAGTGAATATTGTTCATTAGAGACAGATATTTTATTATGTTTATATTTTCTCACGTTAATAATTGCCTCATTTTAACTTACGTAGTTTTAAATAAACCTATCCTTATTTCCCTTCTTAATTACCTCATTACAGTCACCATAAACCAACTGCTAGTTGTTTCAAAATGCTCAAATTTGTCAACTAAGTCCTCTCACTCCCTAGAATTTTCATGCCTCGTTATGTTTTCATTCTCCCTCCATCTGCTTTCTGTCTTCTGGCTTTCAGCTTCCCCTGGAGGTGTGTTCCCCTCTTTGGCTCTCATCCTTATCTTCTTTTAATAATGGAATCTATTATAAGAGAATGGAAAGCAATGTGATACCTGTCCCAGGTCATTGATACTTCAAGTGTTGTATCCCTCAACTGTGAAATGTAAGAATTTGTTCTCTACAGAAGGCAAATGGATAAAAAGCAGATTCTATTTGCACCTTGAAATCAGCTTAAGAGGCCACCATTTGTCACTGTGTGTGTTGAAGTGTGTCGCCTTATCAGTGTCACAAGCGCCGGGCATATTGATTTAAGACAATAACTTAACTTTCCATGAGAACCCTCCCTCCACAAGAGTGGTGACATAATCATTCTTAGTTACAGAAACATTCGAGTGAAGGCTGATTTCAAAACGATTTATAAACTCCATACATCATCAATCTTGCATTAAACCAAATCATTATTTAAAATGTAATATATGTTCTGCAAGTTATTTTTCCTAGTTTTTAAAGCACATTATTAAATATTTTATGAGCAATTGTCACTTTGTCAGAATATAATAACATCGGGAAATTTCACATTCATTTTTAGGAAAATAATCATACAGTAGGTTGTAGGTTGTAGAGCAAAGCAAACTGGTTTACAATCACTTTTAATCCATTTTTGCAAAGACTGTTGTTTCAGAAAATCATGCAATCTTAAATATGTACGATTAAAAACTAAATAGTCTTAGATATATTAACTGGATTGCTCAACCTAACTGCCATTTGCTGTAATATAGACGTAAGCTGGATTTCATAAATGGCCATAATAATCTTGCTCTAAAAATAAATACAGACTTCTGGTTTAGGATGACACATAAACCACAAAGTGGTAAGTCATAAAAAACCTATAAGCTGTGAGATTTTGTTAACCAAATTCCACTAGAAGTCCCCTGGCCTACACGTTGTTTAGGTCAGTTATTCTCCAAGTCAAGTCCCAGGAACAGCAGCATCAGAATCACTTAGAATTTTTAGAAATGCAAATTCTTAGGCCCTACTCCACACCTAAGTCAGAAATGCTGTGTGTGGGGCCCAACAATCTGGACTAAAGCAATAATTCTCAAACTTCAGCGTGCATCATCAGATCATAGAAACAGCTTATTAAAATACAAATCCTAGGATCCACCCCTAATTTAGTAGTTCCCAGGTAATACTAATGCTTTGGTCAGGGGATTACACTCTGAGAATTAATGACCTAGGAAAGTTAAGCACTATGAGAATTAAATGGGTTACTATATGGAATCTGATGATCTTTGCCCTGTGAGGATTTTGTTTGGGCAATTTTCTCTGATTTCCTTTGGAAGCATATGTATGTAAGGAAGAGAAAGGGGAGAGTCAATCCCTGAATAAACATTTATTGACACTGTGGAAAGCACATTCAGACAAGAACTATACTCTTGGGGTTTACAGACTAGCAGGGAAAAACAGCCATAAACACCTAAGTTAAATTTTAGTTATGGCTATTTTACATACTTCAAAGTTTTTTAAAATAAGTACTGTGCTAATAAAAGGTCTAACAGAGAAACATGGATATCTGGAGAAATTAATAAGTGATTTTTAACTTCCAATCTGAAGGATGATGTAATCGTTTTCTATTGTGACTGTGTGAAGAGCACAAACTTAGTGGTCGTGACAACACAAATGTTTTAGTTTACAATTCCATAGTATCAAATTCTGACGTCAAGATCACGCATTGAATTCCAACACTGAGGTCCCTGGGCTAAAATCAAGGTGTCAGCAAGACTGCATTCCTTCCTGGAGGTTCTAGGTGAGAATCTGTTTCCCTGTCTTTTCCAGCTTCCAGGAGCTGCCCTCATTCCTTGGCTCATGGTCCCCTTCCTCCGTCTTCAACACCAGCAACATTATCTCTCTCTGTGCCTTGTTCCCATAGTCACACCATCCTGTGACTCTCGTCTTCTACCTCCCTCTTCTATTTGTAAGGACCCTTCTGATTAAATTGGGCCCAGCTGTATAATCCAGGCTACTTTCCCTATTTTAATGTGTTGATTGGCAACTGTAATACTATCTGCAATTGTAATTATCCTTTACCATGTACACATTCACAGGCTCTGGAGACTAAGATGCGAACATCATTGGAGTATTCTGCCTACTACAGAGGTTATGAATTTAACAGAGTATAAAGAAGGGAAAGAATATTCCAAGCATGTGCTGTTCCATGAACAACATATGTAGAGACCCAGGGAGTGACAAGAGCAAGGCAATTAAGAAGACTTACAGAGGCCAGTATTCCCTGAGGTCTGAGAAAAGATGAGGGTGGTGATTTCGAGATGGGGTCTCCAGAAGAAATAAATGTGCAAACAAATTAAATGAGGTCATAATTTTGGCAGAAGAAATGAATGGAAACAAAAATAAGCCACCAAAATTTTTGTAATCTATCCATCTGACAAAGTCTAATATCCAGAATCTACAAGGAACTTAAACAATTTTACAAGAAAAAAATAAACAACCCCATCAAAAAGCGGGCAACAGATATGAACAGACACTTCTCAAAAGAAGACATTTATGAGGCCAAGAAACATGAAGAAAGCTAATTATCACCGGTCATTAGATAAATGCAAATCAAAACCACAATGAGACACCATCTCACGCCAGTTAGAATGGCGATCATTAAAATGTATGGAAACAACAAATGCTGGTGAGGATGCAAAGAAATAGGAATGCTTTTACACTGTTGGTGGGAGTGTAAATTAGTTCAACCATTGTTGAAGACAGTGTGGCGATTCCTCAAGGATCTAGAACCAGAAATACCATTTGACCCAGTAATCCCACTACTGGGTATATACCAAAAGGATTATAAATCATTCTACTATAAAGACACATGCACACATATGTTTACTGCAGTGCTATTCACAATAGCAAAGACTTGGAACCAACCTAAATGCCCATCAATGATAGACTTGATACAGAAAATGTGGCATATATACACCATGGAATACTATGCAACTATAAAAAGGAATGAATTCATGTCCTTTCTAGGGACATGGATGAAGCTGGAAACCATTATTCTCAGCAAACTAACACAGTAACGGAAAACCAAACACCGCATGTTCTCACTCATAAGTGGAAGTTGAAAAATGGGCCCTACAAAACTCATGGACACAAGGAGGGGAACATCACACACACCGGGGCCTGTTGGGGGGTAGGGGGAAAGGGGAGGGAGAGCATTAGGACAAATATGTAATGCATGCGGGCCCAAAACCCAGATGATGGGTTGATAGGTGCAGCAAACCACCATGGCATATGTATACCTATGTAACAAACCTGCATATTCAGCACATGTATCCCAGAACTTAAAATAAAAAATTCTGGAATCATCAAAGCAAATATACTCAAAACTTTTCATCCAAGTAATGTGCAGACATATTCAACCCTCAATTTTAAAGTGACTATTTTGCTTTGTAATAACAATTCATGTATTTCTGGGGATGCTTAAAGTTATATTCAGGTTTCCTAGCTTTCTGCCAGAACTGTCAATAGAAGGAAGGTCAGTGCTCCTGAAGGCTACAATAATAGATGGAAAGCTCTTAGTAGGAAACATAAAGGATTCCACATTATTTTTCTTACCCAGGCAAACTAGTTTTATCTATTTGATGTGATAATTCTTAAAGAATAACTTATCATTATCAGCAAATGTTACATGGAAATATTTTTTTCTTTCTGACATCTAAATGTCCTGAGAGACACCCATGAGCATCATTAGTACATAAGATAATCTATTTTGCCCTTGGAAAGTGTCTATGAGGGAGTACTGTTCTGAGTCTAAACACAATTCTCTGTGCTAGAGAAGGTGTTCCTAGGTAGCCTGAAACTCCTGATTCCATACTCACTTTTTTTGGGAAGGAAGGGGGAAAATTGCTTTAATCAAAGAATTATCTGCCTCTAAAAAGCATAAAAATGACTACCTTAGGGAAACCATCTCCATTTTCTCTCTCAACTCTTCCAATGGGGACTGATTGAACAAATTTTCAATACAGCCATGAAAGTGAATTCAAAAATCTTTAAAGTTAAAATGACTAGAAGATGAAATATGCATTAAGTCCTATTTCACATTTTAAAATAGCTATAGAGACTAAACTGATTTGATAAAACTATCGATAGTAGTGGATGCTACAGAGAAGAGAAAACCACAGGTGAAAGTTCGGGATACTACATCTACTCACTACACTGCTGATAGAAGTGGATTGAGGAGCACACATTTAGATTCCTTGCCACATATGACACTTTTTGAAGAATCCCCTAATTGTTCAAGAATATCCTCTGGGCACGCAAAAGCCCAGAAAGGCACTTCTAGCTGGAGAATATTATTGTGATCAATGAGCACATTGAATAAAAATATTAGGAAATATATTATTCCGTGTAGTTAATCCAAAAATAAATACATCTCTTTCCCAAGTTATACTGATTGTTTGCATTATGTATTTGACTAGGTTTGGGGCATGTGACTTTTTTCTGTATGTATAATTCCTTTTGAAATGGAAATAATAATTTCTTTTGAAATAAAGAACCACAGTAAATAATTTTCTGTAAGAAGGAAAATGGTGGATTGTACACACAAAAAATTATTTTTTTCTAGCATATTTTATCTTTCATCCTTTGTTCTAAAGAAATATTTCAAATGATGACTGCAAAAATGTTCTTCAAATTAATGAATAGTGCATTGCATTACTTAAGCGTTTTTGTTTTAAATGTCAGAATTGATGCATTAGATATGGGAGCAGCCTTTTACTTCTCAAGAACCACTTTAAATTTCAGCCTATTACATAATTATTTTATATTAAACTATCCATGACCATTTATCCATCCATGTCATGTTTATTTATTCATGAACTACAAAAAAAAAATGAATTTTTTTTTTTTTTTTTTTTTTTTTTTTTGCCAACAATCAGGAAATTACACTTAACTTAGGGTGGATAAACTCCTAGAAACAAGTACTATCAGCAAAATTTCCTCAGCCTGATTGAATATTGAGCACTCTTTTGGTTTTAAATGTTAAAAATCCAATTTAATGGCAATTGAAGCCAAAACAAAACTATAGGAGTTTACTGACACATAACTTAGTACAAATCTGAGGTTTGTCATGGCTGGATTCAGAGTCCAAACAATATCATTATAATCCTCTATCTCATTTCTCTATTTCCATCTCCATCTCCACCTCTGTTTTTATCTCCATCATAATCAGTTCTATGTTTCAAGGCTTCTCTGTGTTGGCTTCATCCTATCCTACTATGGATACCTTTTCTTCTTGAGTTAGGAAAAATGTCTTCTAGCAGTCCTCAGATTTTACCTTAACAGCTTCTGAGATAAAAGGAATAGATCGACTCTTTCAAAGTGTCCATACAGCACTCTTATGGAAGATGTCCGGACTTGCTTGTGTTATGTGCTCATGCTTTAGAGCAATCACTGTGCTAAATGTATGGGTATCTCCTGTAGATAGGACACAAATGGAGTGACTTGATCGACAATCCAATCAGGGGCACATGAAATGAGGAGAACAGTTCTGAAATTAAAGAGAGTGCTGAAGAAATTCAGATATCTAGTCCTTAGTTCCTTGAAAGTGTGACAAGTAAAGGTCATACTCATGTTTCCAAAATCGAAGGGAAAATTCCCAATGATCTCTCTGGCATAATAAAATAAGAATGGCATTAGATCTCCATTATCAGCAGGTTTACAATGTATGGAAATACCACATTTTATTTACCTATTCATCGGTTAATAGAAATTTGGTTTCGGGCCAGGTGCAGTGGCTCATGCCTGTAATCCCAGCGCTTTGGGAGGCAGAGGCGGGTGGATAACCTGATGTTAGGAGTTCAAGACCACCCTGGCCAACATGGTGAAACTGCATCTCTACTAAAAATGCAAAATTAGCTGGGTGTGGTGGTGGGTGCCCGTAATCCCAGCTACTGGGGAGGCTGAGACAGTACAATCGCTTGAACCCGGCAGGCAGAGGTTGCAGTGAGCCGAGATCGCACCATTGCACTCCAGCCTGGGTGACAAGAGCAAAACTCTATCTTTAAAAAAAAAAAAAAAAAAGAAAGAAGGAAAGCAAAAAAAGAAAGAAAGAAATTTGGTTTTCAAGTCACACACACAAAAAAGGAAGAATAATTTCGAAATTAGCTGATGAATAAAAGTTGTAGAACAAAGACAACTTAGAGCATGGTCCTTCTAGAACATTTCAGAATGGAGCACTTTGCTCCAATGTGAGAAGGTATGAAAAACAGGAATGGTGGAATGGCTGTTTAGGCTGTTCACTTAAGGTCTAGAGACTAGCAGTATCAATACAGAAAGAGTGGAGGAGGCAAGACCATTACAAGGGTCCAAATCAAGGTCTACAGTAACTCTGCTGTCTCAAATTTACTTTTCCCACAACTTAGCCTCACAGACATTCTCAAATTCTGGCAGAAACAAAGAATACCAAACTCCTATAATGCACCATAAACCTTTAGAAGACCGAACACAATGGTCCTGTGACAGGAAACAAAATATTTTGATTTATTTAACAACTCTTATACCGCCAACCGTTCTTCCACACTTTCTTTCACTTTCTCCTAGATAAAGCCTTTCTGTGTTTGTTTCCCTTCTTTTATTTCTTTTATCTGTACCCTTGTATTCATTATCTTTTGTTTTAATCCTTAAACTACTCCACTCTCTTTCCATTCCTATAGTTGCCTTTTTGTTACAAATATACCTCCCTCTCTCTAAGAAAGCTCAGTGATCCTAGATTTGCCTCTCTAAGCCCTAAGTAAATTCCATGTACTTACCTCATTAAAAATATATTAAAAGACAACCATGTGTTTACTCAAGGAGGAGTGACAATATCAACAACTCACAATGAGGAGACTTGATTTGTGAACAGTCAATCAGTAGATATTTATTGCATACTTTATCTGTTCTGTAGAAGTCAAAGAAGAAGAGAGGCCTTCAATGACTATAATTGGAAGAGCAAGATAAACTTCTTACTTAAAACAGTCAAATAAGGATATGTGAATTAAGAAATATTGAGAATGAAGAAAGGAGAAGTCATTCATAACGTATTAGTATTTTTCAGGTCATTGCTATGGACAACATCTGTGGTAAAGTCTAAAGAAATTTAAGACCACTGTGCAACGGTTTTATACTTTTTAATTGAAATGATCACATAGTAAAGACTTAGGGGTTTTGTAGATTATGAGACATGGAGGGATGTGAGAAGAAGAGTGAGAAGAAAAAAGGAAGAACTGAAGTATATAATTGCAGCAAGGGAAAGAATCATGATCACTGAAAAAAAATAGAGGAAAGAAACTTTTGTGTCCTTCTGCACTGCGAACCTACTGGTACCCTCTCTGAAATGTGGGAGAAACAAGATGTAGATTAATGTGTCTAAATTGAAGAGTGTAGGATCCTAATAAGATAGAAACTGGAGAAAGCTTGTGGAAAAGAGTAGTTGACTGCACCCTATAGAACCGTGATCCTATCCAGAGGATCCTGATCAAATGGAAAGTGATAGGCATGGGCTTCCAAGCCAATTGCTATTGCCTTCTGTGCCTCCTTTGGCCTCTTAGGGGTCCCTAACAGGGAATCTGCAGGATGCCCTATAGGAGGCACTCCCTGGCCAACTTCAAGTCTACAGTCTGTACCCAACACAACCACCATTTCTGTGGTATCTTCAGGGAAACTGAAACATACCTCTTCACGCTTCCTCACACAGGTCATGGAGAATTCATTAAATGCCTTTAAATAGTAATCAGATGAGATTAGAGTTCTTAAAATTTTAATCTGGTGTGTTTGGGGAAAATGGACCTGAGAACAAGGAAGTCAAGAAGCTCTGGTAAGATTTAAGGTATTTGAAATTTGTATTAATATTGTTGGTTTTGGAATGGAAAGAAAGAGGACAAAAATGATATTTCAAATGAAGTGTCAATAGGGCTTTGCAGATGGGTTGTTGTAATAGGCAAAGTAGAAAAAAATCCAAAAAAACCCAGAGGCTTTGGGCCTTAATGGTATTTTTAACATGGATAAAAAGAAACCCATGAAGGCAAGCTGGTTTAGGAGTGAAAATTATTGAGTTTGAGATTATGGTGACATATCTAAACAGGAATGTCCAAAGAAATGGTAGAAATAAGTTATTGGAAGTGAAGAAAGGAGGCAGGCCTAGAGTGATAAACAGGATGTCAGTAGCATCTGCAGATAAATGACATGTGGCTACTCACTGTCTGTCTCATTTCTCCCACATCCATTCATTGCATTACAATCGTGGTGCCATCTTCTTAACAGGTCACTAAGCTGGCTTTGGAATGAAGAAGAAGGAACAAGTGTTGATATTAATAGAGACTGACAACTTCTGCTGAGGCATGGGTGTAAGTAACTCTTAAGTCAAACAGAATATTGAGCAAAATTGAACTAACCTTGTCTTAAGGACTTCTAGATAAAGAGATGTCTCAATACACTCTGACAAGCTACTCCATTATTTCACTAGCATTAGAGTCTGTCAGGCTGTTTCTTTCATCAGTAAAGTTAACCCTCACCCATTAGAATAGTAGAGTACTATGATGACATACTTGATGACCCATCTACTTAACTCTTTCACTTGGGATAAGGGAGGACATTCATGATCTGGTAGGGAAGAAAAGCCTCTTTGCAACTCGTTTTTTTGTTTTGTTTTGCTTTGTTTTTTTTAAATTCTTTATAATACAGTGTTAAGGCACTAGATAAATATTCTGTGGGTGGCACTTGGAAGAAAAAAGAAAGGAAGGAAGGAAAGAAGGAAGGAAGGAAGGAAGGAAGGAAGGAAGGAAGGAAGGAAGGAAGGAAGGAAGGAAGGAAGGAAGGGAGGGAGGGAGGAGGGAAGGAAGGAAGGGAGGAAGGAGGGAAGGAAGGAAGGAAGGAAGGAAGGAAGGAAGGAAGGAAGGAAGGAAGGAAGGAAGGAAGGAAGGAAGGAAGAAAGGAAGGAAAGAAGGAAGGCAGGCCGGCCAGCAAGCAAGCAAGCCCAGATTTCATAAGATTGTATAAGCATGAATATTAATGTCACATATTATTATTTAAAAACTTTTTTTTCTCTTTGCAAAGTTTTCTAACTGAGCCATAAAATTCGCACTGGCCTAGAATGAGGCATCCAAGCTAAGTGTCCAAAAGTGCCATATGAATACTTTAATAAAGTTTGAGCAGCCAGAGCAGTGATGGCAAATTCTCTCCCCTCTGCTCCTATAAAACCAGTTTTCTAATTCTCCCTGTAACAATTCTTATTTCCACATAACTCCTTGCTAACAGTGATCAAACTACCTTTTTGATCTTGGTGGGTGGGCCTATTAATAGAGATTTTTAGTGAGGAAAGCACTTCAGCAAGAGAATAAATTAGATCCATAGTGTCTTCTATTTGGCAATAAACAGCTTTTACAGGTAAGTAAACCATAAAACAAAGATGGCATTTATTTTATAACTGCAAAGATTATACATTATGACTCAAGTTTTGTGTCATCAGAAATGGTTTCCCTGTGGAAAAGAAAAAAGCAAAACCTTGCTAGAGAAGAATTTTAAATTAATAAAATGCTCTAGTACATTAAAATCTGAAGCACATATCTGATTTCAGAATTCCTGCCCATAATGAGTGAGCAAAGTAATGCAATCTATATATCCTGATATAGATGTCCCATAAAGTAAATCAAGAAGAGGAAGTCAATATAAATTAGTTACAGGAAAACTTTACTCAAGCACAAATGTATTTTAAAGGATATACCAGATTCTATCCTCCTGGAATGTGGATGTAAAATAATAACAATTCTTGGTACAATAATTAAATCATTTTAATGCTGTCTGATATTCCGAAGCAGTTAAATTCAACCTATAAGAAAAAAACAAAAATACTAAAGATATAAAAATTGGATCTTTTCAGCTGAGTGTGGGATTATGGTTAACACACAAGGTGAGAAAACTGGATCATTTGGGCTCCAAGGAGTGCTTCTGTGTCAACAGCCAAGGCAAATCGAAATGAGATGACTTGCATACATCTGTGACAGTGTCTTGGCCTGATTCTAGAAATCAAAAGTCATGAGACCACTACCTTTAGTAAAACAGGAAAATTAGGTGAAGCGAATGTCTACTACATAAAAATGGATAGCATATTTTAATATCTGAATAACATATTGAAGTGTTTTGTCAATGATATAAACTCAACTAATCACCACTGGGAAAAAAAAAACAAGTCAGTAGTGGAGAAATAACGTCTGTCAAAGTGTCTAACAGTGCTGTAAGAATAAAACTAAGTTGTATACTTCATTTTTCATTTTGTAGTTTAAATGTATCACTACGATAATTCGATATACTTATTGAATAATAAATGCTATTAAAATAAAATGACTATCAACTTGACTAAATTAGTCTTGAATGATAGATAATGCAGAGAATTTGAAACATACAACACCGACATATTCTAGGCAATCAAAATTAAACCTATCTTCTTTAATCTAAAATAATGTTTTAGAAATGTCAAAGATGTCTTCAAAATTGGAATATTAAAAGGGCAACCTATGCAAAGTACTCATTTTAAAATTTAGCTTTATAGTACTGTTCTGCTGTGGGGCCGGATATTCAGACAAAAAAAAAAAAAATCACAGCTACTGATTAACTGATATTGAGGAAAGAATCATTTCCCAGAATGAGAACTTAGTAATACATTAGAATTGCTGGAAGAGTGAAACATCTTGCCATGAAACACAGAAAAAGCCTCATTCCTGAAGTCATGCCCCATCACTCAGTTTTGCTGGCATCATGCCCACCTTGAGGACAGTTTTTCTTACTGCATATACACACTAGAGTTTTACTCATCTATGGCTCATCAATCACAATAATAACTTACTTTAGACAGAAAGTGGCTTGGTCAGTGGTTTGAGAGAAGTGTGCAACTTAACACCTCTTCCCTTTCTTCTTTCCTTTCTCTTGGGGCAGTACCTGTATACTCTCTTGCTTCCCTGTGAATTTCACTGCCCAATTTAAATGTTTTACTTTAATTCTATCTGTGGATATATATGTCCTCTGTATTCACTCATTCACTCCTTTTTCTCTACCAGTTATGGCCCTATTTCCTTTGAAAATTTCTTTCTGAAGACCAGGGCAAGGTTCAGGGGCGTGCAACTTTTGCAGTTGCATAAGGTTCCTTGATCAGAAGGCCCCCAAGCTTGGTTTAATGCTCTGTGGTCACTGTCTTGAAATTCTTAATAATTTTACCTTTGGCCTTAAGTTTTGTACATAAAATCTTACGGAACAAGAGAGAATGCCCCTGATTGCAGCAGATATGTACAACATGCATTTTCATTGTTCTTTGCCACTTCATTTGAATATTACATTTGCAGTGACCCAGGAACACAGAATGCCAGTGGACCAATGATGCATGGCAGTTCAGAAACACTCGAAGAGAGTACAAGGTGTGTTAAGTTTGTGTCAGAATAAGTATGGACACTGACAGCCCCAAAAGGCCACGTGTTCTGCTTGAACCAGAACTTCTTCCACAGAAAGAAGAAAATGACCAAGGAACCCTATCACATGCTTTTTTATCTTACATTGTTGTATTAGCCAGTTGTATTAAAAATGATGGCATAGAAGGAAAAGAATAGATAAGGCAACCCCTTGCTCTCTTTCTTTTAAGTCCCTCCTAATTCATCAGCAGGCTGAAGGTAGAATGTTTGTAGAATATGTGCCTATCAAGACATGAAATAAAAACAGTTGACTTAGTTTTGATGTAGTGTTTTGACTGCTCTGTCATGGTTAAGAATGAAATACGGATTCAGGTGTGAGGGATCTATTTAGGCCATTCTTGCATTTTTATAAAGACATACCTGAGACTGGGTAATTTGTAAGGAAAAGAGGTTTAATTGACACATGGTTCTGCAGGCGGTACAGGAAGCATAGTGCCAGCATCTGCTTGGCTTCTGGTAATGCCTCAGGGAGCTCTTACTCATAGCAAAAGGTGAAGTGGGAGAGGGCAGGTTATATGGTGAGAGTGGGACCAAGAGAGACAGGAGGTTGTGCCACATACTTTTAGACATCAGATCTCGTGTGAATTCACTCAAGGGGATGGTGCTAAGCTATTCATGTGGGATCTGCCTCCATGATGCAAACATTTCCCACTAGGACTTACTTCCAACACTGGGGATTACATTTCAACATGAAGTTTAGTTGGGACAAATATCCAAACCATATCAAAGTACAAAATACAAAATGTGTAATTTTAGTGATTTCACGAGTAGCGTGCTCTTATGTTTGCATTTAAAACTGTCATTGCACAATATAAAGATCAAGGGTAAAATTAATGCTAATAATTTATGTTTTTCTTTACTCAGAATAATATTAAATAGCAAATAAAAACACCATGACAAGTTGGTGTGGGGAGGAGAGGAAGGATGGTAGGGAGATTACAGAAGAAAAGTTTTCTATCTTAATACCTTTAACTGAATTTTCCCGTTTTCTGAACTAGAGGCACAAGATTTTCATTTGCCCTGAGCCCCACAAATTATGTGTCTGGCTCTGCTGAAGACTTTAAGGTTGGAATTGTGTGCCTAATTTTTACTTACTATGACTGAGAAGCCTGCCATCAGTGCCAGTAATATTCCCAAATTATGGAAAAGAAAGATCAAATTGGTGACTTTTTGGAAACTCCTTGAAAATGTTCTTTGCATTCTTAAAACTTTTAAGTAAAACTCATTCTTTCTCAAACATGAATAACCAAAATAATTTTTTAACACTCTATTTCTTCTTCAATGGCATGGCTTTATTTTATCACAAGTATTACAACATTATTTTTCTTCTATTGGTCTTGAAAATACGCAGTATTTCTGCTGTCCTATGGGTTATATAGATTTTGATTGGCCAGCATAGTAACTCTAATAGCCATGTGTTTTCTGGGCTGATTAGGAACCTGACCATCATTTCAGTCTTCAGGGAAAATGTGCTTTAAATACCAAGCAACCAACTTAGAAATAAACTTTATTCCATAGCTTGTTTGTAAATCAAGAGCTTTTTGTTTCTAGTTTACATTTTGTGACAGTTCAAATATGATGCGCAAGATACTGAATTTGCTTCATGATTGGAAATTTTGTTCATGGTTATTGAACCAGTTTTGAGAGCTTGGTATGCTCTTTTCCCCTTGGATTGGACTTGTCCTACCGGGAAAAGGTAGGACAAATGGGCAGGCAGGAAGCAGACAGATAGGAGAAAGAAAAATTCCAATTTTGCACCTCAATTCAGACATTTCCTGCTTATATTCTTGCTTTTGTAGTTACTAGAAGGAATACTTAGTATTATTTTAGGTAATTTTTAGTTCTTTATCTCCTAGAGACCTACAAACATTAGATGTTTTCTGTGAGACTATCCTACAAGAATAGAGAAGACGTTCTAAATACTATTCATCTCTACAAACTTTATTTGCCTTCAATCAGTAAGAAAAGTTAAGTATTTTAATTTAAAAAGGAAAAAGCACAACGAGAAAAGTGAAAATTATTCCCCTGATCGCTAATATCAACTATGGTCACATTGAATAATTCTTTTTCTGCACATTAAATTCATTTTTCCTGCCTCATCTTTTGAGTGCAAATTTTTTTCAGATGAGATTATCCAAATTCGATACTGGCAATGGTAACTGAAAACAATAATTTGGATTTTTTAGGTAACAACTTCAATATGAACTAGCTTTGCCTTACTTCAGTTATATTCTTAGCACATTATATGTTTTCCTTGTAACTACATTTCATTCTTATGTCTTCCTATCATTTAAAGGAAAGAGTATATTTTATGGTTAGTTCTGGTAAATATTAACATATTTTCAAAAATAACGGTTTCTACATTCAGCAAACCTTCAGTAAGACAATTGTTAAACATGTTTTAATTATATAATGTGCAATTTTTTTAACCAGAGGACGTCACAGATTTTAACTCATAAAGGGATACCTAGCTATCATTTCTTTTATTGAATCTTCATCTTTTATTTGTAATAATTGTCCCTGATATTATGCTCAGTTAATTCCATTGCTTTTAGAAAATGGCGATTTTTTTCTATCAAAACACTATTGGATAAAGCTTCCTTCCCAGGTTAATAAGTCTTATCAAAAATTGTTTTCGTGTGTTTTTTACCAAAGCAACTTAACGCAGAGACTTATGCCACTGTTAGAGTCAATGTTAATAATGTCCTGGGAATCTATGAGGAAACGCTAAGTGATCAGAGATCACATATTCGGAAACTCTCGTGCGGAGACGATTCCACTGCCATATATACAGCAGCAACAACAAAACCGCAGACACCCAGTGGATTTTGATGGCCTCCTGTGTATCAGGGTTTTTTTTTTTCCTTCAAAAACCATGATTTCATCATATTCTCACGATAAATAATCCTGTGAGATAAAATGAAATTCTAGGATTAACCCCGATACCAGTAACACCCCCAACTCGTCAGCAAGCTTTTAAACCCCTAAACTGGCACACTGCCTTGTGTAAAAAGTTAAGTGGGAGGGAGTTTAGGGGTCCTTTGGTCCCTATAACAACTAAAAGTCTTGGTTCCTTCTTGAAGTACAACAGATGCAGTAACAGGGAACTAACTATTCACAAATTATTCAGTGCCTCCGACGAGACCCCGCGCCTTTCCTAGTTGGCTCTTATCTGAGCAGGAGTCCTACTCAAAGGCACCTGGTTTTCTCCCCTTTACCGGATACTACGAGACACAAATCGGTTACTTCTGTGGGTGTCGGATTACTTGTTTGTAAACTGAGAAACCTGAACAAAGTTTTGTCTAACTTTCCCTCAACTGCCTCTGGAGGTGAGAGGGAGTACGAGGCTGAATCAGGAAAGATACCCCAACCACCCTCTTGTGGGTCAGGAGGAGCAGATCTGCTGGGTTAATCTTGGTGGTTAACAAACTGAAAGCAGCTACCTGGAGCTGCGAGCGGAGCAGCTGGAACGTTGTCGGAGCAGCAGTAGAGGCCGCCCCCTTCACCGGAAGCCCCGGCCGCCCCTGGAACCTGGCTCACACCACGCCCTCAACAACACGTTATGCGTCGGTGAACTACATTTCCCAGAATACCATTCAACCTTCTTCCCAGGGCTCCAATGAGCGCCCTGGTGACGCCATCAGCAGGCGCGGTGTTTAGACTCCACTGATGTCGTGGCGCTTTAGGGGAAGAAGTTGGTGTTTCGCCCGGCCCTGGTACTGAAGACGCGGTCCGGGTCACAGCTCTTTCCTATTCACCCAACCCCCCGCGCCCGCCTTTTCTCTCTCTCCTCTGGCAGGATGAGGCGTGCAGGCCTGGGTAAGAAGAGGGCTGAGGTTCGAAGTTCGGGGCCCTAGAACCGGCCATGCTGGGCGCGGAAAGAAATCGAACCTGTCTTCTGTTCCTGGCATTTGGTCCAAAAAACAGGCTGTCTAGAGGGGATCTTTGTGGGCCAAGTCGAGTGGAAACACACCATTTGTCCCAGGTCCTTGGAGTTTCCTTAAGTCTGAGTCAGATTCAAGTTTGGATGGTAGGCTAGAGAAAGTAGTGGACTGGGGGTGGGTGTGTACAGGTGGCATCTCAGTGGTCGAGTGTTTTAGTGTTACTGCCTGAGCGTGGTTATGGACACTGCTATGTTTTCCAAAACCCGACTCCGGTTTCTGTTTCTCTACTGGCCCTGGATCTTAGTTTCTCCAGAAGTGGAATTTGAAGAGTGGGTGGTTGCACGCAAAACACACTAGTAGTGGTCGTTAGTCTGGTAACAGTGAGTTACAAAGGTAAATAAAAGTACGTGTCATTATTGTTAAAGGTCCTGGAACTGTAACTTCTGGGTCAAAGGCGATTTCTTAATCTGAACCTTGTGCCACGGTTAAGGCAGTAGAACGTGATAAGGTTTGGCGACTTAACATTTGATCTTTACCTTTGGGGTTAGTAAACTGGCTCATCAGCAAGAATAAGTTAGACCCAAGGAATTTTAATGGGACCTTATAGTAACGCACAGCTACTAGAATAACATTTTCTGATTCTGAAGCTTTCTCTTAGGACACGATTTTTTTTTTTTTTTTTTTTAAAGAAGACCCTGCTAAATTAAGAGTGCAGTATACTTCAGAAAATAAATGAAACTTTTGAAAAAAGATAGTGTTACCTTTCTCAGTCATTGTAAGACTGAAGAAAGAAAAACAAATTCCCCAATGTGTCAGATATTTAAAGTCAATGAAAGTTGCCAATAACCATAGACTTGTTTATTTATTAATAAATTGTAGTATGAAAAAGTTTTTTGTTTTTTTAATGAAGTTTTTATGAATACTTGGATCATAGAAAGTGGGGCCAGGTAAATTGATGAGAAAAAAAAAAGAAAGAATTTTGAGTAAGTTTGGTTTTATATGTCTGAATGTTTTTCTTGTTCATCATCATTAATGACAAAAAAAGATTTATTGTGTGCTTGAGTAAGCTCTAGGTATACAGTTGTTTGTTGCCCGGTTTGCGATCCCCAAAGCTTCCAGTCTAGTTGGAGAGTAGAAATATGTGCAAAGATAAGTTATAGTACAAAGTAGTCGCTATACATCCAAATACCAGATAGGTTCTACATACAAGGGATGGTCTCAGAGATTTCAGAGACAGATTACTGTGTACTTTGTGGAGAAGATCCTTGTGTATTTTGTGGAGACATAGGAATTTGAAGTAGACCTTGAATAATGGAGAGTAGGGGAAGTGGGTTCCAGATAGGAGGAACTAAAAAGAAATAAGGGATTATGATTAAACCAGTTTGGGTGAAGTAAGTGATGCGGGATCACACTGTGGAGATCTTCGCATGCGAGGCCAAAGAGTTTGGATTTCATCAGTAGGCCCCTAGGCCCTTTTGAGCATTTTTCTGCTGCAGTGTGCCATGTTAAATTACAGGAAAGTGACTTGAGTAATGGCTCTCAGCCCTGACTGTGCATTAAAATCCCCTGGGAAATTTTTAAAGTATTGTTTCCTGGACCTTAGCTCAGCCAGTTAAATTAGAATTTCACTAATTTAGAACCCACTACCTACTCTTTTTTTAAAAAAAAAAAAAAACAAAAACAAGCATTTTTTCTTTTCTTATTTTTAAAGTATGAATGTATATTGACCTGAAATTTTAAATTTGGGATCATAGTGAATCTGATAGATATCTGTAGGCAGAAGTTGCCACACTTCACATGAATCTCTAACTGGTTTTGTTAGCTTACTGATAGAACCCATCCAAAAGAAGTAACGTTTATCTAAATAAACAAAGGCTGAGGATGATCTTCAGTAATCTCTAGCTTTTTTACAACTTTTCATAGCAGTACACCACCAGAAGGGAAGTGGCTCTGTTTGGAATAGCAATTCTAGCATTTTATTTGTTTTTTACTTTTTTCATTGTATTTTGGATGGATCATAGTTTGAGGGAAGATCAACTCTTTAATAGAAATGTGCATTGATATATTTTTGGCAATAAATACAACAAGAATTTCACTTTGAATAAATGGAACAGCATGGAAGAACTCTAAAATTAAAATTAATATAGGCAAAAGCAACTAAACAAAGGAAAGAAAATAGGAAAGAAAAAATTTAGAATGAATTCCTTGGTGAAGTTGTCAAATGTTTCCATTCAACCAGTCAGTAATTACTTACTGGGTAAATGTTGTATACTCAGAACCTCAGCCACACAAAATAAGAAGACATTATTCTTTTCTTTAAGTATCTTGGCCCTTATTAAACTACAGTTTGCACAGAGTATCATTGATTAATAGAGTAGGAATGCGTTTTTAAATGGTAACTTTAATTGTTGACTGGGGGGAAAAATATGCCCACTCCTTGAGTTCTTTTATAATAACACATGTGGAGAGCTTCATGGATAGTGTGTCATGGATAGTGTGTCAGCAGGAAAATTCAGATAGTACAACTCTCTTCTGTTTGGAAAATACTTCTTCAATATTTTGTTGTGGTTTTTGTGGTGGTGGAGATTGCATAGGTATCTGCTGCATATAAAGTACTCATTAGGTACAGGGAGGATATAGAAGCATGAGATACTGTCTTTGCCTTCAGAGAAGCATATGACTCCATTCTGGATAAAGGTGTGCACATTCAAAGTTCAATAACAGTGAACTCAGATTCTTTTCATTAATTAGTTCACATCGTGTATTCATTGAGTGTACCTTACAGTGTGTATGTGTTTGTAGGTTTATGGGGGGACATACAGTCTTGAGTCAAACAAACTTAGTCTCTGCCCTTATAGTACTGTACAGAGTGCAATATTAATGTTACATACAATCAGAGCTGTAAGAAATCAGTGAGAGTTTTGCTTTATAGGGAAAATGAAATTTGTGTTGTGCCTTGAAAGAACTTCCTATTCTCACCTTGACTATCCTTCAGTGATCGGTGCTGTTACCTCCTGTCATTGCTGCTGCATCGCTCATTGAGCATATGGAGACCTCTAGTTTTGTTTGTTTTTAATAGATGCGGCCTTGCTGTGTTGCCCAGGCTGGTGTCAAATTCCTGGCCTCAAGTGATCCTGCCTCCCTCAGCTTCCGGAGTAGCTGGGATTATAGGCGTGAGCTGCTGTGCCCAGCAGGCTCTGAGACCTTTAGTTTCGATATCATCCTTTTCCCCACATTCTCGAGCCACTGTTGAATCTACTTCAATATCTGTCCAGTCTAATCCCCATAATCCAGATCTTCAACCACTCTTTTGGCAGGCAGTCTCAACCTCTTGGGGCTCTGTTTTTCTGCAACCCCAATACTATAAACTTCCAACTACAGATTAGTCCAAGCATCCAACTTCTCCTGAACTAACTAGGGCCGATGACTCTTCTGTAGGAAAAAAACCACACACCTGAGAGGATTGAAGCCACCATAGTATATTGCCTCAAACAAGTTTGTTTTATCTTTAGTAATCCTGTGCAGTCCTGGTCCCTTTCTTCCATTCATTCTCCTTACTGTATATTCTGAATGATCATCCATTCTTCAGCAGTTAGCCCGTTTTCTCCCTTTACTGAGAAAATTGATGGCAACAATTATGTTAAAAAAAAAAGTGTAGTTAACTAACACCCTGAACTATGCCGTTCCCTCTCAATCGCCCAACATATTTATGTACGTATTCACTGTCTAAGGCCCACTCCATCTGTTGTTTGATAGCCTGATGACTGTGAAGTACTACATTAGGCAGGGTGGTGGACATTCTTATCCCTTAGAGTTCCATAAAAGTAGCACCCAGAAAGAACAATGGATCTGATACATGGTACTTCTTCAAATATATGTTGAAGAATAAATGAATCTCCCGCTTGACTCTCAGCTAACATTCTGCATGAGTTATTCCATCTCCTTCCTAGAGCTTCAATTTGCCCCCTCCCTGCTTTGGCTCTTTCCTGTCCAACTGTCTGTTTAAGAGAAAGAGATGCCAGTAAAGGACCCTCACTGCTATGAGCTCCCCTCCTGCTGTATTAACCACTTTTCCCTTCCTCTTCATAGCCATGCTTCTTCAATGTTAGCAGTAGATGATGTTACTGCTTTTAGAACTTTTATTAAAATACATGTTTCTCTTGAGCAGGGAATGTATCCTGAATATCCTTGTGTATTAGTACCTATTTTTGTATCTTCTGGGCAATCAATAAGCAGTCCAGAAATGTGTATTAAAATGAACTGAACTGAATATTCTTTGGTTAACAGAGGGTAATGGAAAGAATTGATCTGATCTCTGCTTGGTTATTTATTTTTTAAATTCATTTGGAGTATGAATATTAGAGACATATGTGGTTTGCAACGCCCACCAGGGGTCTTTTTCAGTTCTTTCCTAACTATCAATGTTTCGAAAGTGGCTTCTCTACAATCCCCTTTGTGACTCTGATCCTTGCAGGTGAAGGAGTACCTCCTGGCAGCTATGGGAACTATGGCTATGCTAATAGTGGGTATAGTGCCTGTGAAGAAGAAAATGAGAGGCTCACTGAAAGTCTGAGAAGCAAAGTAACTGCTATAAAATCTGTAAGTGTATAACAAATTTTATATGTGTTTTAATTCATCTATTTCTATACATATATAATTATAAACTATATTCTTATTGACATCATCCTAAGGAATTCATTTACTCAGATATTGTGGTTTTGTGAGGTCAAAGTACACTCAAAATTTAGACTGTGCTTTGAGTGAGTTAGAAAATGTGGCAAATCAAAAGATAGGTTTTTTTTTTAATACTTAAGAAAAATCTCCAGCTGTTTTTTATATACTGTGTGCTGTCTGCTGTAATGTCTCAAACAGAGCTGTCCATCTTCCACCCCCAAGTAGCTCTTCTGCTTTTTTTAATCCAGTCTTCTAAGCTATAAATCTTGGTCTTTCTTATTTCTACCTTTGTACTTCATTTCGGTCACTGAGTATTACAATGTCTTTCTGATGTTTCTATCTTTGCCTTTCTATTTCTAATACTATCCCCTGGTTTTCTTTTCTTTCTTTTTTTTTTTTTTTTTTTGAGATGGAGTTTTGCTCTTGTTGCCCAGGCTGGAGTGCAATGGCACGGTTTTAGCTCCCTGAAACCTCTGCCTCTCCTGGGTTAAAGCAATCCCCCTGTCTCAGCCTCCCAAGTAGCTGCGATTACAGGCACCCGCCACCACACCTGGCTAATTTTTGTATTTTTAGTAGGGACAGGGTTTTACCATGTTGGCCAGCTGGTCTTGAACTCCTTAACTCAGGTGATCCGCCCACCTTGGCGTCCCAAAGTGCTGGAATTACAGGTGTGAGCCCCTGTGCCCGGACTATCCCCTGGTTTTCTTAGTTGAACTATTGGAAGAACCTCTTAACCTATCTGTTCCTGGTTTTTTGCACATTATGATCTGAGTTATATAATCATTGCCACAGTCCTCTTTTAGAATATTTTAAAGCTTGCATCCTGCACTCCCAGAAGTCTTCAGTGTCCTTCCACGATTTAATAAAGTTCATGCTTCATAGCTTGATTAAATCAGATAGATCTTTCAAAAATTGGGCTTAGCTTATCTCTCAACACTTCCAGAATCTGTATGTGCTTTCTACTAGACAAAAAAGTAACTTTTCTTCTTATGAACATAAGACCATTTGTGCCATTTCTGTAGCACTTATTCATATTGATTTGCATTGGCCTTATTTGTATGTAAAAGGAATTTACCAGAATGCAGGTTTTCTATTGTACTTACTTTATATTCTATATAGCACCTAGCATAATTCCTTATCAGTGGTGTTAATTGAGTAAATTTGTATTGATCAAAGGAATTACACGAAGATGATTTTAATAATATATGTGATTGATACTGCATTATAATGAACATGACGTTCACTTGTAAAGCATTCAGTAGAAGTCCATGTTGATAAAACTTAATTGGTATTTCATTATAATCTTTGGAAAATCAAATTACATTCAGCTGGAGACCTTTAGATTTTGAAACAGGATTGTTTTCAAAGTCATATTAAACTAAAATAAGTTGATTTATGAACTGAGTAATATTGTATAATGCCAATTTTAAAAATACAACACTTGGAAGGACTTAAGAATTAAATGCCTTTAAAAAAAACCCTAATGTAGATAATTTAGATTACTTGTTAGAAGAAAGTTGTGATGTTCTGGAAATATTTTTCTTTGGCATAAATGACAGTGATAGAAGTTGAGTAATGTGGACAATCTAGCTTTATAGTTACTTTATTATCTCTGAGTTGTTAAATCTGGCAGGAAAGCTCATGTTCTGATCTACAGAATTCTAGTATGGTTTTGTGTCAGTATTATCCCATGTGCTTTCACACACATGAAGAACAATATTTGCAGTGGTTTACCAAGATTTTCAGTAGATGATTCTGTTTATTTAAATATCTTGGAAGTAAAGCCTTTGATGAATCTGTCCTATAAAGTATTAGATAGATTTTAGTTTGAATAGCTGTCGTAATTACCTATAGTATTGTGTTTTGTAAGCTATGGCTCTTTTCTGTGGAGCTTCAGAAAGTAACACTAATATATATTTTTTTCAATTTATTATCATATTTTAAAGCAAAAACCTTTAAAATCTAAGGAAATAATCAATTTAGACATATTTAAAGTAATGTAACATTTCATTAGGAAAATATTAAATACTTTTGTCTAGATTTGAATTGGTTGTATGGGTATTTGTCAATCTTTTGAAATGTAAGAAGGTTGGGTACTGGGCTTAATTCTTGGGTGATGAAATAATCTGTACAACAAATCCATGTGACATGAGTTTACCTGTATAGCAAACCTTCACCTGTACCCCAAACCTAAAATAAAAGTTAAAAAAAAATATATATGTAATTTATAAAATATAATAAATAATAAATAAAATGTAAGAAGGAAATATACAGATATTTGTAGGAATTTGTAGCTTTTGTAGGAATATAATAAAGATATAAAAGCATGCAAGTATAAGAGAATCAGAGAGAAGTAGTACATACCAAATTAAAAGATGGAATTGAATATTAAGATGAAATTAAAATAAAGAAGAAAGAGGAAATGTCCATAATTTTGAGGAGTAGAAATTCCAAATTCCAACTTTATTTTTTATTGAGCTTGATGGAAAGAGTATCAGAAGAAGAGAATTTGTGTCTAGAAGACCATTTCATTTCAGAAAATGTGTATGCTTAGAATGACATTATTTTTAGTTTATAATCTTGAATACTTTTATGTGAGTAATCATGTGTATACCTTCTTCTTTACAGCTTTCCATTGAAATAGGCCATGAAGTTAAAACCCAGAATAAATTATTATCTGAAATGGTAAGTGGTTATGTTTTTAAGAAATTTGATCTAATATTTGCGAATAATAAAATTTCAACTTTTATTCATTTTGAAATAGATACAGAGATCCTAAGTCCTTGATTCCCATCCATTTGTATCTAATGTGTTTGGAATAACTAAAGGTTTATTTTTTGCCATGCTTTTGCGTTTTTCATCTCATCTCACACATGTAAGTGGGAGGAACAAGTGGAAGCCAATATATCTTTAATCCTGTTTTTAGAAAGATTGTTAAAAACTCAAGACAAATGACTATTTTGAGTAGTCTTAGAAATCTCAATAGTAGAGACTGCTAGTAATTTATTAACCAAGCAATCAAAAAGCACTTTATATCCAACCAACCAACTGTCGTTCACTTAATGGAAACTTACTCTTTTGCTTGATTTCCTAAGGATCATGTCTGAAAAAAGTGCTCATAAATTTGAACAGCCTGGAACCTTTTCTCTCTAACAACATATACCTTTTCTTTTTTTTTTTTTTTTTTTTTTTTTTTTGAGACGGAGTCTTGCTCTGTGCCCAGGCTGGAGTGCAGTGGCCGGATCTCAGCTCACTGCAAGCTCCGCCTCCCGGGTTCACGTCATTCTCCTGCCTCAGCCTCCAGAGTAGCTGGGACTACAGGCGCCCGCCACCGCGCCCGGCTAGTTTTTTGTATTTTTTAGTAGAGACGGGGTTTCACCGTGTTAGCCAGGATGGTCTCGATCTCCTGACTTCGTGATCCGCCCGTCTCGGCCTCCCAAAGTGCTGGGATTACAGGCTTGAGCCACCGCGCCCGGCCCCTTTTCTTGTTAGAGTCCTCTTCCATTTGTTAATGTTTATCTTGAATGTCACGCTTCTCTGAACCTTCTCTGGTTCCATGTGCTTTTAAAATTGTGCTATTCAAAAATGAATTTGGCATCAAAAGCAATGTTCTTGCTAAGCTTGTGCGCTGTAATCAGCTAGGGACCTCTTTAAAAATGTATTGAAGAGACAATGTATTCTGTCTTTAAATACACGGATTTAGAATTTTGTGGGGAGGGATCTAGACATAAATATTTTGAAAGAAGCATCTCCGGTGATTCTGATGCATAACTGTGGTGAAGAACCATAGATCTAAAGTGTATGAGCCACATAGACACTGAGCTGTACAAAGGATATTATTATGCCAGGGCCTTTACATCTCAGGATATTAAAATTTCTGTGAAAGTATGTGTAATATTTCTAGTCCATACCTAGGCCTGTCTCATCTTTAGGATTTTCCAGCTATGTTTTAATATGGTAGGTTTTCCCCGTCCATATTTATAGTCCTTATCACATTTTACTACCTCTATATGATGTTCTCTTAACTTTTAATAGACTACTTCAAAGTCAGCTGTCTAAACAAAAGGATATTAAAAGTAAAGGTCCAAGGCCGGGCGCGGTAGCTCATGCCTGTAATCCCAACATTTTGGGAGGATGAGGTGGGCGGATTACCCAAGGTCAGTAGTTTAAGACCAGCCTGGCCAACATGGTGAAACCACATCTCTACTAAAAATACCAAAAAATTAACTGGACGTGGTGGCCTGCGCCTGTAGTCCCTGCTACTTGGGAGGCTGAGGCAGGAGAATCACTTGAACCTGGGAGGCAGAGGTTGCAGTGAGCTCAGATTGCACCACTGCACTCCAAGATGGGCAACAGAGCGAGACTGCATCTCTAAATAAATAAATAAATAAATAAATAAATAAATAAATAAATAAAGGTACATTTAACTGTTAACCATATTACATTTTGGATGAATTCCTCTTCTTGGGTAGCAATCAACCATTTGACCTTGGGGAGCAATGACACAACAAAAAATGGGAAGAAAAATCTGTGTGATAATGCACAAAGTACTTACATTTATTGTTAATTCTTTTTTATCCACATAATTGGAATAACACCTAAATAGTTTTGAGTTGTTGAATTACTCTGTGGGGCTGAAGGAAGTGTTTATTGGACAGTGAAAGAGCTTTTTATTCACTGAGAGTATTACTGTATTTTGCATGGAGAAATCAGGCTGATTATCCAAGGTTATCAACAGGTTCCTGAATTAATTAAACACAAAACTGTCATTACAAATGTACTATGGTAACAGTTATTCAGTTACTTGGATGTGCATATGTAGACTTAAAATCTAACTATTATATTTTATTTGCCTTTATCTCTGATAGGATTCACAATTTGATTCCACAACTGGATTTCTAGGTAAAACTATGGGGAAACTGAAGATTTTATCCAGAGGGAGCCAAACAAAGCTGCTGTGCTATATGATGCTGTTTTCTTTATTTGTCTTTTTTATCATTTATTGGATTATTAAACTGAGGTGATGCATGTAATTGTGCATTTGGAATTTGTTCCAACTTAATGGCTTGGAGTACCACTTTGATAAAAATCAGCATCAAAACATTCCTTGTGTTCAAATACTGTGGCATTTTCCATTGAAAATTGCTGAATTTTGCTTATTTTATAAATCACATTAGTTAATACACGGCTCTTTGAATACTGTTTCTTAATGACTCATTTTAGCCCCTATTTTCAGGGGTAGTGAGATGGTATGGCTCCACTGATTTCCAGTATGTTTTTCTATTATTTGCCAACTGTCAGATTAAATAGCATTATAATATTTTGTTGTAATCATAAATGCAGGTTTATGTCCCATGTAAGGAAACTTAGTGGGAGAGTAACAATACCTGGAGAGCCTAACTCTGAGCTCTTGAAGTAGTCAACCAGTTTGTGGTAGAATGGTAATTGAATTTTCCTAACTGCATCAACGAATGATATACTCCCTTCTCCTTTATTTAGTTAAAATCGTAGGCTGATTTCTTTTTACTTACAATCTTCCTAATAATTTTTGATGATAATGACCCCTCATTTCTTTCTGCCCGAAGACCTCATTCTTTAAATAAAGCTTGTTATTTTGGCATATTTCTGGTAGGGCCTATTGCACATGTGTATCAATATAGTTATTGTTTCATATTAACTTTATAAATTCTCTTGGCTTATAATAGTTTTATGATTTTTACTATGTAGGTAGGATATTTGATTATCATTTGTGACAGAATAATGTGAAGTTAAGTAATTACTGAACTCTAAATGGAAATAGTATGCAAGAAACTCAGACGTTGAACTTGAAGATAAGAATATTGTTGCTTTAATCCAGTGTATTTGTTAATGAAAAGAAAAACATAAAGGCAGACTGTTGAGTAAAAAAAATATTAAAATATTGTTAAATATTCTGTATTACTATTTTGGAATTTGTCCATTTATAGGCTCTGAAAATAAATTTTTAAATAAAATATATTAGTTGACTGTGTTGCTTCCTTGTTTAAGCCTCTTTTACATTCTTAATAGGATCTGAGAAATGGTCCTGAAAACTCAGATTCCAACCCAAATCAAGCAAAGCTAATATTTGTATTGTTGGAATTTGCTTCAAACAAATAAGCAAATCTTGACTGTATTTCAAAAATCTCTTTAATTCTTTATATTTTTGATTATGAATGTATTTTCTTTGATTTTATTGAGTTTTCAATTCTTTTTGCTCATCCCCAATAACCTGTCAATTTGGGTCCTGTTTTTACTGGCTGCATTTGTCATTATTTGGGCCTCTACCTGACAGGTTAAAACCAACGGAATTGAGTGTGGTTAAGTGACTTAAACAGACAAACCTGAGGTGTGATGGGAGAGGCACTGGTTTGAGTTACATGACCTGGGTTCACATCTCTGTTCCTTCACTTGCTCAGTGCTTTTGTCCTTGATTTCTTCATTACACCATCTATTTCATAGGATAATTGTGAGAAGTAGATAATGTATTGTAAAGTGTCTGGCATGTGATAATCACAATAAATGTTGGTTCTCACTAACAGAAATTCTCAGAAAAGATAGTTATTTTAAGGACAAGACAATAGGTTGTTTTCAGGCTTTGAGGTGATGAAATTCCTCCAAGTAGGTATTTTCATCAGACAATTGGAGAGTGACCCATTCATTCAAGAAGTTTTTAACTGTACTTTGTGCCAAGTATGTGACACCAGAGCTCAGGGGAGACTCAGAAATCATTGTCAATAATTAAAGTTGTGAAAAACGGGAAGAGCAGAAGGCCAAAGAAAATGACTTAAAGATGAAAACAGGATAATCAACAATGGAAGCAGAGGATATCAAAGCTTTAGGAAAACCAGTGATGGCAAGAGAAGGATGGATTTCAGGATTGTTTGGCTATTTTATGAAAGTACTTTGTAAAATATTTAAAAACTTTAAATGTGGATAGTATCATCAAACAGAGATTTCAGGAAAAGGGATTTGGGGTGGTATAAAAGTGATTCTCATCACCGCATGGTTCAACATTTCTTATGATTTTTATTTCTAAGTACTATGTAAAGTAGGTCTCTACCTGGCATTTTGTCTTGCTCGTTCACATCACTGTGTCTGCTGAGATTCCTGGCAAACTGGCATGTCCCTGCCCACCAGGGATCCTTCTGCCAACACCCTCCTTTCCTATCTAAAACAAATTTGCAACATTTTAAGCATCAGAATTCTGGAGCAGAGAACACTAGCACCTGTCCCCATGAAAAGCTCTGGTTCTATAAAACAGCTTTCCTGATTTTTTAATGCTCCTAAATTTCAAGTTAGATATATTGAATTTACTTCTTTGAGACAATGTTGAAAAAGTGCTTGATAATTTGGGTTCATGCAGTCAGTAAATAATGTCATCATTCTATACTGATGAATAAACTTTGACTAAATATTTACTGGGAAGCAGAGTAGCATCATGGCTAAGTCCGAAGGCTGTAAAGTTACACTGCCTGAGCATAAATCCTAGCTCCACCATTCACAGTATGACTTTGGGCTGATGACCTCTCCATCTCAGTTACTCTATTTGTGAAACAGGAATAAAAAGTGTATAAAAATATAAAAATACATAGGCTGATAGGAATAATTAAATAAAATATTAAAAATAGTAATTTTTTATTTCTGTAGTGTAAAATCTCCCACCACACTTGATTCCAAGCACTATTGTGACAGCACTGAAACAACAAGAGTTGTGAAAATACATGCACAATTGGCTCTCATGAGTTGGTAAAAGCTAAATTCAGTACACTGTGGTTATGTTGATAAATGTTCTTCAGAAATATTTGGAAGTTATTTGTTTCCCAAATGAGAACCTCTTACTTAAATTTTAATAGAGAAACTTCAGATGACATGAAATTACTAGTGAATTAACTTGAGAATGATACCTTCCAAAGGCAATAGACACTTAGAAGATCATTTACACATTTTGCATATGTTAACTTTTTCTCAACTTGTATGGATAAAATCTTCCTACATTTATTGACCTTCCATCTTCTGGTGTTTGAAATCCTGTCTAAGAATCATATATGAAAAAGGCACGTGGTTATTGTTACTCTGGCTCTCTCCGTGCTTTTCCCTTCGGCTAAATGTTCAAGCAGGAGAGCAGGATCCTTCTGTGCATTTCATATAGCTTTGTTCTCTTTGTATATATATTGGCATCTATATCTTAGCCAAGTAATTCACCTTGTCCTTTTAGAAGAATTTTTCACAAGACTTGGAAAGACTCTTACATAAACCAAAGAGATATGCAAAGTGCCAAGTTCGACTCTTAAAGTAATCTTTCCTTAATCTTCAAAATGAAGATAAAGAAATAAACATAAAATGTTTCTGACCAGAAAAACAAGCATATACTAGATGTGAGACTCCAAAATTCATTCAAGCTT
This sequence comes from Chlorocebus sabaeus, assembly GCF_047675955.1. Lineage (NCBI taxonomy): Eukaryota > Metazoa > Chordata > Mammalia > Primates > Cercopithecidae > Chlorocebus > Chlorocebus sabaeus. Next base: position 58,851,776 of record NC_132924.1, read on the forward strand.
GATCATTTATAACTTTTGTAGCTAAAGTATAATGCAAAATGTAACCATATTATCCATTATAAATATAAGTATTCTACAAAGTCTTTGTGACACTTAGAAAAGAAAACCTGTTTAATGTTTCTTTTGACTAACTTTGCTAATATCAACATGGGTTATAATTATACAATTATGTAAAGAATTGTTCCTACTATGCTTTCTCAAAGATCTATGATTGTGGTGTGATACACTTGAAAGCAGACAGCTGAATCTGACTTTTAGTATTTATGGCTTCTCTAATGCCTGTAATTAATTTAGAAATGAGCAGGAAAAAATGAAATACATAGCATAAAAATGTTTGTATACCACAGATATTAATATATAATGGAAAACCTTGTTAGGTCATCAATTTACATTTTAAAGGAATATTTATAATTATTGCTTTCTCCTCAAGTTTATCTCATTAATTAATAAATAGTCCAACCAGCTGGTAATTTAGTAAGCTTTTACATTATTTAATAATCCATTTGCCATGCAAATATTAATAATATTTGCATGCATATATATATATGCATGCAAATTTACTCATGACTGTTAAATTTTTGTTCTAGGACTTCCCTAGAGAGGTTATACACATACATCCATCCTAAAATGTAACATCTGCTATGTAAAACTCATGTTTTTCTTCACCAGTGAGGAATTTAAACTGTTAACGTCTTCAAAAGAGATCTCTTTTGAAGATATGGTGTTTGATGGCATATGCACATAAACAGTTTTTCAATTCTTTTAAGAGATATGAATTCCTAATAAAGAACATAACAATTATGTAGAAAAGAACGTTTTTATTATAAAAAATAAAATATTTGTGTTTAATTCATTTAGGAAAGACATATTTGGTGTGTACCAACATAAAGGACCTTATGTTAAACACCCATGTTTTCCATTAAGCACTTGGCACAGTAGTAGATCACAACAAGTGTTTGTTGAATAAATTGATGCTTTGGTTTTCATCTTTTCTACTAGAGAACATATCTTTTTAATCACCTCTCATTAAAATTCCAGTGCTGAGACCGTAAAAAGCCCTGAATAAAAATGTATGGCTTGATTAATAACATACCAAGTTTACTTACTAGCTGAGCTTCTTTGAGTATTAGAGGTACAATATTTTAGCCATTCGATTAATTGGGGGCCAAAAATTGTTGCTAAATTAAAATTCTTCTTACGATTTTCCCTACTATAAAGCTGAGGGAAGATGGGTTAAAATTGAATGCCATGTCTATAGGGTCAAGTATGGATGCCACTTACTCAGGCACAAGTGGAAGAACAATTGAGGAAAGCTGTTTAATATTCTTCCTCTTCCATCAAAATTCACATTTTGTAATCAAGTATCTTAGTTTTAAAATGCACTTAAAAGCCTTTTTTTCTCTAAACTCAGAACATAGCCTTGAAATGACTTTGAAACTCTGTTTCTCTCCCTTTCCCACCAGATGCTCCCTAGCACCATCACACTTATTTAATGATATGCTTGTTTAGAAGCTTGCGGGGCTACTCTAGAAGCAAACTGGATATGGAAAACCAGCTGTAGAACTCTCCCCCATCTAGAAATTAACTCAGAGGGGATAATCTATGACCCAGCCACAGTGAAGATAATACCAGCTTGGATTCTGTTCAGGTAGACAATAATTCAAGATAGTCATTGGGACAAGATGTGCAGACCTGCACCTTGCACAACTCCTGCAAGTTTCTTTTTTTAAACCCCCACAGTCAGCCCAAAAATTTGAAATGGTTTTGTAGAGGCATAAACCCAGTCATTTCCTCAACTGCCGGCATTTGATTAATACAGCTGCTTTCCTTCCACTATACCTCACCTCTTGTGTATTCGGCTTCTCAAGTGGCAAATGGCTGAACTTGCGTTCCATTACAATTTCAAGGCATAAGAGGTTTATCAGTATCTCTGATCCAAGCTGATCCAGTGAGTCAGGCATTTCATTCCCGAAAGCCTAGATTTAAAAAAAAAAAAAACCAAACAAACTATTTTTAAAAAATTTTTGTTTTTTGTTATACTTTAAGTTCTAGGGTACATGTGCACAACGTACGGGTTTGTTATATACGTATACATGTGCCATGTTGGTGTGCTGCACTACTTAACTCATCATTTACATTAGGTTTATCTCCTAAGGCTATCTCTCCCCCCTCCCCCCACCCCACAACAGGCCCCGGTGTGAGATGTTACCCTTCCAGTGTCTAAGTGTTCTCACTGTTCAATTCCCAACTATGAGTGAGAACATGTGGTGTTTGGTTTTCTGTTCTTGTGATAGTTTGCTGAGAATGATGGTTTCCAGCTGCATCCATATCCCTAAAAAGGACATGAACTCATCCTTTATTATGGCTGCATAGTATTCCATGGTGTATATGTGCCACATTTTATTAATCCAGTCTGTCACTGATGGACATTTGGGTTGGTTCCAAGTCTTTGCTATTGTGAATAGGGCTGCAATAAACATACGTGTGCATGTGTCTTTATAGCAGCGTGATTTATAATCCTTTGGATATATACCCAGTAATGGGATGGCTGGGTCAAATGGTATTTCTAGTTCTAGATCCTTGAGGAATCTCCACACTGTCTTCCACAATGGTTGAACTAGTTTACAGTCCCACCAACAGTGTAAAAGTGTTCCTATTTCTTCACATCCTCTCCAGCACCTGTTGTTTCTTGACTTTTTAATGATCACCATTCTAACTGGTGTGAGATGGTATCTCATTGTGGTTTTGATTTGCATTTCTCTGAGGGCTAGTGATGATGAGCATTTTTTCATGTGTCTGTTGGCTGCATAAATGTCTTCTTTTGAGAAATGTCTGTTCATATCCTTTGCCCACTTTTTGATGGGGTTGTTTGTTTTTTTCTTGTAAATTTGAGTTCTTTGTAGGTTCTGGATATTAGCCCTTTGTCAGATGAGTAGATTGCAAAAATTTTCTCCCATTCTGTAGGTTGCCTGTTCACTCTGATGGTAGTTTCTTTTGCTGTGTGGAAGCTCTTTAGTTTAATTAGATCCCATATCTCAATTTTGACTTTTGTTGCCATTGCTTTTGGTGTTTTAGACATGAAGTCCTTGCCCATGCCTATGTCCTGAATGGTATTACCTAGGTTTTCTTCTAGGGTTTTTATGGTTTTAGGTCTAACATTTAAGTCTCTAATCCATCTTGAATTAATTTTTGTAAAAAGTGTAAGGAAGGGATCCAGTTTCAGCTTTCTACTGATGGCTAGCCAGTTTTCCCAGCACCATTTATTAAATAGGGAATCCTTTCCCCATTACTTGTTTTTGTCAGATTTGTCAAAGATCAGATGACTGTAGATGTGTGGTATTATTTCTGAGGGCTCTGTTCTGTTTCATTGGTCTATATCTCTGTTTTGGTATCAGTACCATGCTGTTTTGGTTACTGTAGCCTTGTAGTATAGTTTGAAGTCAGGTAGCATGATGCCTCCAGCCTTGTTCTTTTGGTTTAGGACTGTCTTGGCAATGCGGGCTCTTTTTTGGTCCATATGGACATTAAAGCAGTTTTTTCCAATTCTGTGAAGAAAGTAATTGGTAGCTTAAAGGGGATGGCATTGAATTTATAAATTACCTTGGGCAATATGGCCATTTTCACGATTCTTCCTATCCATGAGCATGGTATGTTCTTCCATTTGTTTGTGTCCTCTTTTATTTCACTGAGCAGTGGTTTGTAGTTCTCCTTGAAGAGGTCCTTCACATTCCTTGTAAGTTGGATTCCTAGGTATTTTATTGTCTTTGAAGCTATTGTGAATGGGAATTCACTCATGATTTGGCTCTCTGTTTGTCTGTTATGGGTGTTTAAGAATGCTAGTGACTTTTGCACATTGATTTTGAGGCAATAATTAATAGCCTACGAGCCAAAAAAACTCCAGAACCAGAAGAATTCACCACCGAATTCTACCAGAGGTGTAAGGAGGAGCTGGTACCATTCCTTCTGAAATTATTCCAATCAATATAAAAAGAGGGAATCCCCCCTAACTCATTTTATGAGGCCAATATCATCCTAATACCAAAGCCTGGCAGAGACAAAACAAAAAAAGAATTTTAGACCATTATCCCTGATGAATATTGATGCAAAAATCCTCAATAAAATACTGGCAAACCAAATCCAGCAGCACATCAAAAAGCTTATCCACCATGATCAAGTCGGCTTCATCCCTGGGATGCAAGGCTGGTTCAACATATGCAAATCAATAAATGTAATCCAGCATATAAACAGAACCAAAGACAAAAACCACATGATTCTCTCAATAGATGCAGAAAAGGCCTTTGACAAAATTCAGCAGACCTTCATGATAAAAACTCTCAATAAATTTGGTATTGATGGAATGTATCTCAAAATAATAAAAGTTATTTATGACAAACCCACAGCCAATATCATACTGAATGGGCAAAAACTGGAAGCATTCCCTTTGAAAACTGGCACAAGACAGGGTTTCCCTCTCTCACCACTCCTATTCAACATAGTGTTGGAAGTTCTGGCTAGGGCAATCAGGCAAGAGAAAGAAATCAAGGGTATTAATTAGGAAAAGAGGAAGTCAAATTGTCCCTGTTTGCAGATGACATGATTGTATATTTAGAAAACCCCACCGTCTCAGCTCAAAATCTCCTTAAGCTGATAAGCAACTTCAGCAAAGTCTCAGGATACAAAACTATTTTTTTTCTATTTCTGTTTCAGAAACACATTCTGAGAAATGCGTTGTTAGGTGATTGATTTCGTCCTTATGAGAACATCCTAGAGTGTGCATACACAAACCTACATGGTATGTTCTACTGTACACCTAGGCTATGAGGTGTACCCCATTGCTTCCAGGCTACAAACCTGTACAGCATGTACTATACTGAATAGTGTAGACAATTGTAACACAGTGGGAAGTATTTGTGTATCTGAACACATCTAATCATAGAAAAGGTAATGCATTGCACTGTGATGTTACAATGGCTACATCACTAGATTATAGGAATTTTTGCAATGTTACAATGAGTACAACATTACTAGATTATAGGAATTTTTGCAATGTTACAATGGCTACAACATGACTAGGGGAAAGGAATTTTTCAGCTCCAATTAATCTTATGGGACCACCATCATATATGTTGTCCATTGTGGACCTTAGCCAAGAAGTCTGCATTTTACTCAAAGCCCTACAGCAAGATGTGTAATCCACTTAGCCCACAATGTAAGTGGTGAAATCTTACCAGGGAATTTCAGTGGCACATAAATTAAGAATGTATTCAAGCAACAGGCGGGGCATATCCCTGGTGTTGGCAATTAGGCATACCCAGTTAGCTTAGCATCCGTGAGTAGTTCACATTTTGCTGCCATTGATGATGCAGTCATCACCTTTCTTCACGTTTCTTATGCTGATAAAAGGGAATCAGAGAAAAGAGTTTCAGTTTTCAACTTTCAGAACAGGCAATCCATTCTCATTTGTGAAAGGCAAGTAACAAATATTAACAACTTAGAAACTCAGCTCTTTAGATCTACCATGGATTTTCAGAGCTAAAACTTTCCAGTCTATTCAATGGATTATAGAATTTTGAATTGAAAATGAGACACTATTTAATTCAAACATTATTTTATAAATTCAAGTTTCTGGCCTTCACACGTTCACAGGTATAATTGAAAGATAATTGAGGACAAACTGAATCAAGAGGATGCACATAGGTAGAATAACAAAATCGAACAGATTTGTTTTTCTTGTCTGGCTACCATCAACTCTCATTATTTCTAACCATTAACTTTAGCTGAGAAGATAACAACAGAAATGGTAAGGACAGAATAATAGGGTGAGGGGAGCAGGAAAAAAGATAAAACATTTAAATCTCAATATCACAGGAGGACCACTGTGGTCCATTGCTAACTTTACAACCACCAACTCTAAGATGCTCTAGGTCCTTGGCTGTGTGTTTCTGCCTTGATCCCTTAGTTGCTTATCAGTTTGGAGGGTGTTGTTTGAATGACTGTGTCTTTTATTTAGTTGGCGTGTCCATATTCATTGAGTCCTATTCCATTGAGCTCAACCTAACATTCATAAGAGCTGGATCATTGCTCTGTTAAAAACACATTTATATTAAGTATATGAGGTGATGTTTTGTACTTAAAACTCTCCATTTTTGGCCGGGCGCGGTGGCTCATGCCTGTAATCCCAGCACTTTGGGAGGCCGAGGCGGGCGGATCACAAGGTCAGGAGATCGAGACCATGGTGAAACCCCGTCTCTACTAAAAAATAGAAAAAAATTAGCCGGGCGCAGTGGCGGGCGCCTGTAGTCCCAGCTACTTGGGAGGCTGAGGTAGGAGAATGGCGTGAACCCGGGAGGCGGAGCTTGCAGTGAGCCGAGATTGCGCCACTGCACTCCAGCCTGGGCGATAGAGCGAGACTCCGTCTCAAAAAAAAAAATAAATAAAATAAAATAAAAACTCTCCATTTTTTGGTTTGAATACAGTTTAGTTTGAATACATTATAATGCAGTTTGAATACATTACAATATAGTTTGAATACATTAGAACATAGTTTAGTTTGCATATAAACCCTCCATTATTTAGCTTGAATACAGTTTAGTTTGAATACATTATTTGGTTTGAATTATTCTGTTATAAAGCAGCATCACACAGGTTAATAATAATAATAACCATTTATTGGGTGAGAGACAGTTCTGAACACTTTATGTAACCTAGTTCATTTAACCTGCATAATATCCTTAAGGTGAATATTAGTAATAGCCTTATTTTGCGCATAAAATTCTGGCCCAGAGCCATTAAACAACTCAAAGTCACATAATGTTTGGAATTCGGGCAGTCTATCTCCAAAGCCTGCATTCTTAATCACACACAGTTTTTGTAACTCAGCATGAAACTTTATAGAAAGTCTTCCCAGACTCAAGGTAGATTATAAAGTTGAAAGAGGACCAGCAACAGTAGCCGTATTTCTAACTTTCTGGAGTTGGGAGCATGGTTGGGGAAGGTGGCAGAGACAGTGTGGGGAAGGGCAGAGTTATGGAGGTGAGAGAATGGGATAGTAAGACTATTTTGCTAGGAATTGAGCCTGATTAAAAATTTTGAATTTTCAAAATATACAGTTGGAATATCTATTCTTTATAGCTTCTGAAAAAAGCAAACTATTTTAATCTCCCATCTTCTGAATTTGATGTGTAAATCAGTAGTTGAATTTGGCTAGAGACTGTACTAGGCATAAAAAAATCTGTATAACTCCATGATACCTGATATTTTCTTTTGTCCTGTGGGGCAATATAGTACTAATACATGACTAAGTTTTCTAGGTAGAAATATTTGAAATATGGCTAAATATTTATATCTGGATTTTCTTTGAAAACTTTTTTTTTTAAAAAAAATCGTGCAATGCTTTATAGTGCTCTGATTTAAATTTCCATCAAGCATTTACAAACACAATCTGGAAGCTATTTTGTAGTTCATTATACAAATAGGCATATTGAAGCACAAAAGGAAAGAATGACAAGCTAATCAGTGCTATGTTTTGCCACTCTAATTACAACATTTTTCTTTAACCCACGACATTTATCTTTGTTTCTGATTCATCCAATTTCCAGGAAAGGAAGTGGCCTTTTTCAGTAGAAGGAATTTCATCTCAAATAAGTTACAATTAATGTTCACCTATTTGGCAGAATGACATTTTAACAGTACTGAGAGGTTTGACATAGTTGTCCACCAACTCTTCTCAGATGTACTGAGTTGAATAATGGTTCCTAAAGATTCATGTGCACCCAGAACATCAAAATATGACCTTATTTGGAAATAGCATCATTGCAGATATAATCTAGGTAAGATCAAGCCACACTGGGTTAGGGTGAGCCGTAATACAATGACTAATGTACTTACAACAAGAAGGACATTAGATGGGCACAGAGGCACAGAGAATGCCATGTGGAGACAGAGGCAGAGACTGAGCAACATGCTTGCAAGCAAAGCAACACCAAGGATTGCCAGCAACCACCTGAGGCTAGGAGAAGGCAAGAAAGGATCCTACCCATGAGCCCTCAGCAAGAGCATGGCCTTGTCAACACCTTGATTTTGAAGTTCTAGCCTCCTGAACTGTGGGATAATCAATTTCTGTGGTTTTCAGCCACCAATTTGTCAGAGTCCCTAGGAAACTAAGACATCAGTCATTGCAGCATCATGGGTTGGCTAGGAGTGCCTGGGATGAAAATCCAGAGCACAAGAGTGAGATTCTGGACAGCAAAATACAGGGCTCTGGCTACCACATTCTCCTAAGTGCCAACTAAAGCCAATGCAGTCAGCTCTGTGGATATTCTAGGGAATATTTGCTCAAAAGACTTTGTTTCTTTTCCTTTTTTTTTTTTCATTTTTGCAATGCGTGACTGAAGAATTGAATTGGGTAAATAATGCACCCAGATTAGTAGAAGCAAGAACCTGAAATGAGGCTAAAATCAAGGAAAATATTCTGAAATGAGGGCCCACTAATAAGAAAACACTAACCCTTTCCAAATGATATAGTGTAATTCTGTAAGTATTTTTTTTTTTTTCCACTACAATTTTGTACAGAGTCATGGTTCATCTTAATTTGATCTTAAATTTTTTTAGGTCCATGAATGTATATCAAACTTAACCACTGATTCAGAAAACATATTGCATATCCTTAAACGTAGAGGAACTATTATAAATTTTAGTCCCCTACAATATTGCAAGTTTTGGAGATTTTCTTCCCATGAATCAGAGACCAGTTCATGTCTTTTTAGGGAATTCAATATATTGAGGCGAACCACCAATGCAATAATTTTTTAAAGACAAAAGTTAATCTTGCCATGGCATGAATAAATAATTAATAGAGATGTACTCCATGAAGAAGTGAAAGGGAGGATGTGTTCCAACTAGAATTGGGAAGAATAACGTGACACCAAATAACTTTTTCTATTAGTGATAGGAAAACAGAAAATCACAGGTCAAAAATAATCATCAAGCCATGGGTCATGCCTTAATCATTGAGTGAATGCTAAATGGGGAATCCCTCATGACTCTCTTAATTCCTGGCCTGGGCCCCTCTGGCCTTCTGGTACTGATTTTTTGGCATCAGGACCCACTTTGGATCTAGAAGAGGGAATTGTCTGAAGAATGCCTTATCTGCCCTGTTCTTTCCCTAATGTAGGCTCAATTACGTCAGTGCTAAAGAACATCAGAACCTTCATATTATGAGAAATGTACATAATCTTTTCTCGAGCAGAAGTAATAAAAATATTCTTACTGAAATATGTAGAGGTGTTGACAGTATTAAGCACAATTTAAATAAATAAGCAAAACTATCCCCTCTCTTGGAGACAAGGGACAAAATTCTGTATTATTTATTCATTTCTTATGTACTCAGAACCTCAAAATATGACCTTATTTGGAAATAGTGTCTTTGCAGATATAATCTAGTTAAGATGAAGCCACACTGGATTAGGGTGAGCCCTAATCCAACGACTAATATCTTTACAAGAAGAAGGACATTTGATGGGCACAAAGACACAGAGCATTCCATGTGGAGAATAAATTCCCAACTATACTTTCAGTCTCTTGAGGGCAAGGACAGGATGTATACACATTTAATCTTTATTATCCAAGCCCAATATAGTATCTGGCATGTAGTAGAAACCCAGTGGACTGAATGAACAAATAAATTCATAAAGTAAGGGGGAGCTGAACCAGAATCACCAAATTACAGAGTTCTAGACACCCAGGTAAGTAAATTTGTTTATGACTGAGAGTTGTCAATTATAATGGGATGCCAGAGTGAGAGAGAATTCCTGGCTTCCAAGACCATTGGAACTATCATCTTATACTATGTTTCTATTTGTTAGAAAGTCACATATTACAATGAGCTTCATAATTATAGACTGATCTATATAGAGTCATATTTCAATCAGTGTGCCATGATTTCATAAAATATTTATTAAGCTTCTGTCAATAGTCTACTAGATATCATAGAAAAATATATATATAATCCTGCCTTTAGCAGGTTATGACATAGCTGAAGATGTTTACATTCATCACTACAATTAAGCAATACAGCAGATGCGAATAGATGTGTGGTGGCATAAAGGGGAGTAGTTCTTATTTAATATCTGTATCAGATCCAGACTCTGAGTCATACCACAGCCACTCAGCTTCGCCTATCCACTCTCCTCACAATCCCCCACTTCCTTTGCTTCCCAGCTGGAAGGACCCTGGCACTGCCCACTGGTCTTACAGTTTAATGCTGTGACTTCTGCCACTGCCATGCACACCCTTGGATCAGTTCCCATTGTCACTAGTGACGGCAACACCTGCTCCATCACCAGACTGGGGAAAGAGAAGGTGTTACTTCTCCAGTGGCTGCCTGGGAATGCTACCTGGAAGTACAATGGATTTAATGACTTCTAGGAGGACTTCAACCAATGAAAGACAAAGAGACAGGCAGCAGCCAGCTGATACATTACTTGAATTCCAGGAATTGCCCTTCTGGAGAATTTATATGAGAACCAGAAACCTACTGTGTTTCCTTTGAGACTATGGACAGCTTAGTAGTATGCTCTCTTTGCATTTTGGTCCCCTTTCTTCTCTGCCTTGCTGCTGTTTTCCTGTGATTTACTTCCCAATAAGCTTTTGAATCAGGCTTTGTTTTTCAGGAAATGTGGGCCAAAGCAGTACTTGGAAAATATTTTACCTGAGAGAACATGATAGCTTTTTGCTATTTATAAGAATTCATAGACAATCCACTACTGAAGTAATGCAAACAATTAACGACCTTTTGCTTCTCTCACAATGTGGAATGATAGAAGCAATTCAATGACCAATCATCCCAGTTTGCAGAGGACTGAGAGATTTCCCAGGGCATGAGACTTCTAGTGCTGAAACTGAGAAAATCCTGCACAGACCAGGAAGAGTTGGTCACTATGAAAAGCAGTTAGGAGAAATTTACAAAGGTAGGCTGAATTTGTGTCTACACCCCCAACAGCAAACACACAGAAATGACAGATAAAATACTACAAATATTAACAAAACATTCATATAGGAATAAATGAAAGAAGGGGAAATCTCCAGGTGGCAGAACTGAAGAAACTATCTAAAATGAAACCCAGAGACAAAAAACAGAAAACTAAAAGTGATACTAAGATAGGTAAATGGCGACTTTCTCAATTACACTTGAACTCTTGAGTGTGTACTTTCGCTTTGCAGTTAAAACTTCTTTGCCTTTCACTTCAAAGAAAAAAAATGGTAAAACGAGAACTCCAACATATATAAGATCACATTATCAGCAAACACAGACAGTTTTACTTCTTCCTTTCTGATATGGATGCGTTTAAAAATTTTTCCTTGACTGATTGCTCTCACTAGGACTTCCAGTATCATGTTGAGTAGAAGTGGCAATGGTAGGTATCCTGGCCTTGTTCTGGGTCCTAAAGGAAAATATTTCAACTTTTCCCATTGAATATAATGCTGGCTGTGGACTTTCCATGTATGGCCTTTATTAGTTGGAGTAATTTATTTCTACTGCTAGTTCTTTGAGAGTTATTATGGAAGTGTGTTAAATGTTATCAAATGCTTTTCTCATGTGATTTTTATCCTTCATCTTGGTAATATTGTGTATCATGTTAATTGATTTTTGTGTGTTGAACGATCCTTGTATCCCAAGGATAAATTTCACTTGATCCTGGTGTATGATTCATTCTTTTAATATGCTGTTCAATTTAATTTGCTAGTTTTTTGGTGAGAAATTTTGCATCTATGATCATCAGGATTATTGGCCTATAGTTGTTTTTCCTTGCTGTTGTTAAAAAGTAGTGTCTTTGGCTTTGGTGTCAGGATAATGCTGGTCCTGCAAAATGGATTTGGAAGTCTTCCCTTCTATTCAATTTTCTGAGGGAGTTTGAGAAGGATTGACATTCATTCTTTATATATTGGTAGAGTTCACCAGTGAAGTCATCTGATTCTGGGCTTTTCTTGTTGGGAGGTTTCTGATTCTTGATTCAATCTCCATACAAGTTATAGATCTGTTTAGGTTTTCCATTTCTTCATGATTCAGTATTGGTAGGTTGTAGGTTTCTAGGAATTTATCTATTTCTTATAGGTAGGAAAATTTGGAATATTGCTCACATGGTCCAGCTCTTTCCCTCCTCAGGCAGAAGGTGGAATCTGGGTTGGTTTGTTTGTTTTTTTAATTTTTTTTATTATTATCACTTGCTTTGCACTGAACCAGGTGGAGGGGCTATGGCAAGTGCATGTGGGCTGCACTGAATCACAGTCTTTGTTCTTTCTCAGTGGTTCCCAGGCATCTAGAGTACATTGGGTCTGGTCAGAACCTTAAGACCAATGATACAGAAGCCAGTTCCTTGAGCAACCCTCAGAAGAATTAGAACATTGAATATATGATCCAGTCCTTTCCTTAACTCCCCAGGGAGAAGCTGGGAGATGGAAACTTCCTCCCAATCATATGGCAGTATGCTGGGGGTAGGGATTATGGTGAGAAGGAGAGTCAAATTTTCTTACTGGCTTCAATGTGCTGGTCTCATCCTTGCCTGGAGTGCAGGAGCCCTTCAATTAGTTTCTGAAGTTCTCACAAAAAGAATTGGTTCATATGTGGTTGCTGATGTGCCATGGGGAGAAGGAAGGTTCTTGCTGACATTACCATTCCCATCTTGCAGTCATGTTTAAAGGCAGACAAGGTTATGAAGATTAGGATAGAATGTTAAAGTTCACTAATTTATTATATGACACTTATGGGAAAATGTCACTGCTTTCAGTAAATAAAAATATACTTTTATAGAAAAGTATGTATAAAACATTTTAAAGTTGGTGTAAGTCCCTGTCATTGCACTGAACAGTGGCACAGCTAGGCCTGTGTGTTAGACATTGGCTATTTTTAGGTACCCAGCATCCAGACAATCCTTCCTATTATGAGACATTTCCTGGTTGTGTGTGTGTCCCTTCCCACTCCAGAAGCCAAAGAGATTGAAAATCCTCCCTTCCTGTCTTCCTGAAAGCCAGATGTAGGCTCAGAATGCAGACCTGACCAGTTGGATACCACCAACTGTACTTCCAAAGATTCAGGAATCTGAAAAACTATCAATGGCAGAAGGAGCAGCATCAATTATTTTTGCAGGGATAGGTGTGGCGTCCAGTGGCAGAGGCCTTGAGCCTTTAGTGCTGAACAGTCTGGCAGACATGAGAAGACAGTATCCTAAGTTTCCACTAGTGGCAGCTCCAGTGATTGGGTGGTCTTAAGCCATGGCCAGCTATGCTTCTTATTCTCTGGCCAACCTTCATTTATCCTTACCCATTTTTTATTCTTGATCTGCAAGCTTCCAGAATGAATATGTGGACTCCCTTCAGACAGATTCATTTTGTGTAAAAGTTTGTCAAAGCCATTTTTTCTAACATCAAACTCTGACTGATATCCCTTAATTTTCATGATGTAAGTTCACATATTAAAGTAATTTTTAAACTACTAAAACTCAAGAAATGGGCACATGGTCTTTTACTTTAAATAAGTTATAAACTGAAAATTTAAACAAGATATTAAATAGAAAAAGGAAGCATATGAATACAGTCAAACAAGCCAGCAGACTAGTAAAGGCAAATTCTTAGAGAGTTCAGAAACTCTAACAATGTATGATAATGTAATGAGAAATGCATCAAGAGGGAAATGAAACATGGGCAGTATTGTATAGGAAATGCAAGAATGAGATAGATGAAGAGAACCAGAGAGATCTTTCCAAGTGGAAGTGCTGGCCTGAGCAAAGATTTAGAAATGAGATTGTAGGCCAGGCACAGTGGCTCACGCCTGTAATCCCAACACTTTGGGAGGCCAAGGTGGGCAGATTACTTGAGCCCAGGAGCTCCAGACCAGCCTGGGCCACATTGCAAAACGCCTCTCAACAAAAAAATACAAAATTAGCAAGGCATCATGGTACACGCCTTTAGCCCCAGCTATGGAGAGGCTGAGAGATGGGAGGATCATTTAGCCTCAGAGGTCACCGCTGCAGTAAGCCAATCATGCCACTGCACTCCAGCCTGGGCAACAGAGTGACACACTGTCCTGGGGGCGGGGGGACGGGGGGTGGGTGGGAAGAAAGAAAGAAACAAAGTTGCAGATGCTACATTTTGAGACAATAACAAAGAGTCTAGGACAGAGAGTTTGAGTAAAAGAAACATTCGATTATGGCCTCCCATACTAGTAAGGAGCTGGAATTTGAGCCTGTACACATGGGGAATTGAAGGTTCCTAAGGGGGCAAGTGGCATATAATCATGTAAAGGAGTCAATGAAACCATCACAAAGAAAGACTCCACAGGTCCTGGTCAATAAATTTGATGGGGTGGTCAGTAAAGAAAGTTTCAGAGATGTTTTCCAGCTGGAAGAATGGAAGACTGACACAAGCATCTGGCCTCCGGGACAACATGCAGAATTCAGTTTTATTTCTGTTTACAAAGGAGAGTGGTCAAAGTGAGAGTTCCAATTTAGGAAGGAAGCTTCTGCATCCTTCCTAAATTGTGGAAGGACCTGTGAGGATTGGTCTCATAGCCAAGAATAAGAGCTAGAGAGAGAGGAATGGAGAGCTGAGGTCTGAATCTTGTGCCAGACAGAAGTGAGTAAATGACCAAAACATAGGGTTTTTATTCTCACCCTTAAATCCTATTAAGTAAATAATTTAAAATATGAGGATTCATTTATTAACCAATTTTTAATTCTTTCTCAAATTAGTTACACTTATACAGAGCTATTACTCGTAATCTGTAACATCTGTTTGGGGTTTATCTTATTAGAATGCATTCTGTAACAAAGTCAATGAAGGCTAAACAATGACTTAGACTGGCAGGCAAAAAACTCAGCAAATATATGCTTTCAAATTCAATATGAAAAGAAAGAGATGAGAGAGAAGAGAGAGAAGAAGCATGCATCCTAGAATTTACCATTTAGGCAAAATTTAGGCAGCAGAGTTGCCCAGCACAATTCTACTATGCACCACCAGCATTGTGGGCTTTGTGAAGAGAGATTCTATCCTGGTTCAAGGCATGGGGCCTTTCCTTTTTTGATTTATCTATTTTATTTATTTATTTATTTTTATTATACTTTAAGTTCCAGGGTACATGTGCACAACGTGCAGGTTTGTTACATATGTATACATGTGCCATGTTGGTGTGCTGCACCCATTAACTCGTCATTTACATTAGGTATTTCTCCTATTGTTATCACCCCCCCCGCAAATAGGCCCCGGTGTGTGATGTTCCCTTTCCTGTGTCCAAGTGTTCTCATTGTTCAATTCTCACCTATGAGTGAGAACATGCAGTGTTTGGTTTTCTGTTCTTGCGATAGTTTGCTGAGAATGATGGTTTCCAGCTGCATCCATGTCCCTACAAAGGACACGAACTCATCCTTTTTTATGGCTGCATAGTATTCTATGGTGTATATATGCCACATTTTCTTAACCAGTCTGTCACTGATGGACATTTGGGTTGATTCCAAGTCTTTGCTATTGTGAATAGTGCCGCAATAAACATACGTGTGCATGTGTCTTTATAGCAGCATGATTTATAATCCTTTGGATACATACCCAGTAATGGGATGGCTGGGTCAAATGGTATTTCTAGTTCTAGATCCTTGAGGAATTGCTACACTGTTTTCCACAATGGTTGAACTAGTTTAGAGTTCCACCAACAGTGTAAAAGTGTTCCTATTTCTCCACATCCTCTCCTAGGTATTTTATTCTCTTTGAAGCACCTGTTGTTTCCTGACTTTTTAATGATTGCCATTCTAACTGGTATGAGATGGTATCTCATTGTGGTTTTGATTTGCATTTCTCTGAGGGCTAGTGATGATGAGCATTTTTTCATGTGTCTGTTGGCTGTATGAATATCTTCTTTTGAGAAGTGTCTGTTCATATCCTTTGCCCACTTTTTGATGGGGTTGTTTGTTTTTCTCTTGTAAATTTGTTTGAGTTCTTTGTAGGTTCTGGATATTAGCCCTTTGTCAGATGAGTAGATTGCAAACATTTTCTCCCATTCTGTAGGTTGCCTGTTCGCTCTGATGGTAGTTTCTTTTGCTGTGCACAAGCTCTTCAGTTTAATTAGATCCCATTTCTCAATTTTGGCTTTTGTTGCTATTGCTTTTGGTGTTTTAGACATGAAGTCCTTGCCCATGCCTATGTGCTGAATGGTATCACCTAGGTTTTCTTCTAGGGTTTTTATGGTTTTAGGTCTAACATTTAAGTCTCTAATCCATCTTGAATTAATTTTCGTATAAGGAGTAAGGAAAGGATCCGGTTTCAGCTTTCTACTTATGGCTAGCCAATTTTCCCAGCACCATTTATTGAATAGGGAATCCTTTCCCCATTTCTTGTGTTTGTCAGGTTTGTCAAAGATCAAATGGCTGTTGATGTGTGGTATTATTTCTGAGGGCTCTGTTCTGTTCTATTGTTCTATATCTCTGTTTTGGTACCAGTACCATGCTGTTTTGATTACTGTAACCTTGTAGTATAGTTTGAAGTCAGGTAGTGTGATGCCTCTAGCTTTGTTGCTTTGACTTAGGATTGTCTTGGCAGTGCAGGGTCTTTTTTGGTTCTATATGAACTTTAGAACAGTTTTTTCCAATTCCATGAAGAAAGTAATTGGTAGCTTAATGGGGATGCCATTGAATCTATAAATTACCTTGGGCAGTATAGCCATTTTCACGATATTGATTCTTCCTATCCATGAGCATGGTATGTTCTTCCACTTGTTTGTGTCCTCTTTTATTTCACTGAGCAGTGGTTTGTACTTCTCCTTGAAGAGGTCCTTGACATCCCTTGTAGGTTGGATTCCTTGGTATTTTATTCTCTTTGAAGCAATTATGAATGGGAGTTCATTCATGATTTGGCTCTCTGTCTGTTACTGGTGTGTAAGAATGCTTGTGATTTTTGCACATTGATTTTGTATCCTGAGACTTTGCTGAAGTTGCTTATCAGCTTAAGGAGATTTTGGGCTGAGACGATGGGGTTTTTTAAATATACAATCATGTCATCTGCAAACAGGGACAATTTGAATTCTTCTTTTCCTAACTGAATACCCTTGATTTCTTTCTCTTGCCTGATTGCCCTGGCCAGAACTTCCAACACTATGTTGAATAGGAGTGGTGAGAGAGGGAAACCCTGTCTTGTGCCAGTTTTCAAAGGGAATGCTTCCAGTTTTTGCCCATTCAGTATGATATTGGTTGTGGGTTTGTCATAAATAGCTCTTATTATTTTGAGATACATTCCATCAATACCAAATTTATTGAGAGTTTTTATCATGAAGGTCTGCTGAATTTTGTCAAAGGCCTTTTCTGCATCTATTGAGAGAATCATGTGGTTTTTGTCTTTGGTTCTGTTTATATGCTGGATTACGTTTATTGATTTGCATATGTTGAACCAGCCTTGCATCCCAGGGATGAAGCCCACTTGATCATGGTGGATAAGCTTTTTGATGTGCTGCTGGATTTGGTTTGCCAGTATTTTGTTGAGGATTTTTGCATTGATGTTCATCAGGGATATTGGTCTAAAATTCTCTTTTTTTGTTGTGTCTCTGCCAGTCTTTGGTGTCAGGATGATGTTGGCCTCATGGGGCCTTTCCTTAGGGGTCACAGCTCTAAACAGATTCCGAGAGGCTCTCCTTTGAGCCCTCCTGTAGTCATAGGGTGGGAAACGGGTTCCTCCAGCAATAATAGGAAGTTTCCAACATTCCCTTAACATCCTACTAGGAACATAAGCTCATAGGTTTTACAGTTATAAGGATGGAGCCCAGATAGGAATTTAACCTTATACAAGTTATGGAAGCTTTCCAAATATCAGAAGCCAATTTTTAAATTTGGCACTTGGTATTTCTCCAGTTTTATTTATAGTGTTATGCAAACATAGTTTCAGGTTCTCACTCAATTCCTCTTTCCAGTCAGATGGGTTCCCCTTAGTTCCTTCCATACAGAAATTTCTGGAGCCATTATTGGACGCAAATAGTAAAATCTTATCACCTCTTTTACCTAAAAATTTAAAAACAGTAGAAAATACCACAGTTCCTTAGAAAATATATTTATGTGAATAATTGTTAAAGTCAGGTTTTTCTAACCACTGTAAAATACAGAAGAAATATATAGTCCTATGACATGAAAAATTAAATATTCGATGAGATGATTGAGTAAATTTGTGTCAATATACAATAATGAAATATTATCTACTCATTACTACAGAAGATGTAATTCATTTAACTATAATATTGAACTCCTAACATGATGAAACCCAAAAAACAAACAAACAAAGCAACAACCAAAAATCTCACAGCAAGAGTTAGGGTCACACTTAATATTTTTGTTTAGCTGTCCTCATTAGAAATAATAAAACTATGATTCTGATGTGGCAATGTTTTTTAAACACATGTGGTCGAGGTGAGATGAAATATGAGGCAAAAAAGCAGCACTGTAATGCTACGTTCATTGCTATTTTTAAAGAACGATAAAATTACACTTTTTATTTACCTGAAAACTATTGTTCGGAGAACCTGCCGGCTTTCAAGCTTTACTAGTTTAAATAAAAATGACAGTATCAAACATGCTTATGTTGAAAAGGTCATTGTGCCACTTTAAGTGAGTACATGTATACTTCATTTTATTATGTTTTGCTTTATTGTGCTTTGCAGATGCTGAATGTATGTTTACACACACACACACACAGACACACACTTTAAATAGATATCTTTAAAATGTACCCTGTGAAAAGTAGTTCTGGATGTGAAGGGGTTGGAGGGAAGCAAGGATAAAATAATGACTTAGAAAGTTTTCTATCACATAAACCTTCCATTAATTCTCTGAATACCTGCTCAGTTTTTCTGTAACTCTTCTGAGAGTACATTTACTTCAAGTTTAATTTTTTTTCAAATTATTTAGAAACTAAGATCTCTATCTATTTTTACAGTGGATGCTTCAGGTTCCAGGTATTTCACCAATAGCAATGAAAGTCTTCTTCTGTTAATTTTGACTGTTGCTCAGCATTTGTCCAGAAGCTTAAAAAAAAAAGCAGGCTTACTTTCAGTGCCATCTATCACAGCTGCAGAATTATATAACGACATGTCAAAATAATGACTCTGAAGCCTTCCAAATCTTCCAAGAAAGAAGTAAGTTTTTAACAAGTACATTTCATAGTCTCATAATATTTTGAAAATTAAAAATCATATCTGGTAGGTGTGATTGAGCATGATATTAAAAGAGAACATCATGACATTCTTCAATTACTCAAGAGAAAGTAGCATTTTCCATTTATACCCATTATATCTGGGATCATCTTGGTTTTCAAAAATGGTAAGCAGTATGCTTGTAAAAATTAAAACATAAAGGAAGACTTAATGACAATTTAAGTATCTATGTAAAAAATAGCATTAACTGGAGTGGAATCTCCTTTGTTGTTAAAGCTTAAGACACTTTCTAATATGTCATATAAACATTTTTGCATATTTTTAAAAATTAAAACACAATTTGTTAATTTTTTACAACTAAAGCCATATATAAGGGATTTCCTGGCCTACAATAAAAATAGTAATGCATTTTCTAAATATTACATGCTTATTGTAGAGACTTTGGGAAACAAAATTAAGGAAAAAATAAGAATCATCTGCACTTTCACTTTCTAAAGATACCTATTCTCAATATTCTGGTACATTTTATTTCAATTTTTAAAAGCTTTTTGTTTTGTAAGAACATTACTTACAGAAAAGTTATAAAAATAGAAAAATACAGTTGCTTTAATGGTCAAAACCAAAAAGTTAACATTGTTACACTGCTATTAATTAAATTACAGACATTATTCAAATTTCATCAATTTTTCTTTTAATGTTATGTTTATGTTCCAGGGTCCTAGTCAGGATATCATGTCTCATTTATTTGTGATGTCTTTATGGTTTCCTCTGATCTGTGACATCAGATACAACAGACACTTCTGAAGAGTCCAGGTCAGCTATTTTGTAGAATTTCCATCAATTTGGTTCTATTTGATGTTTCTCATGATTAGATTGAGATTATGCATTTTTGGCAAGAATACTACAGAGGTGATGTGCCCCTCTCTGTGTATTATCAGGTCAATATATGTATAACATGTATGATCTCAATATATCTAATTATTGGTTATGTTGACCTGGATCACTTTCTAAAAGTGGCGTCTCCCAGTTTTCTCTACTCTAAAGTTACTGTATTTCTTTTTTAATTAATAAATATTTTGTAAGAGTTCCTTTCAAATGCAAATATTATTTCTCCTCATACTTTTAGCCAACAATTTCAGTATTCATTAATGGTGTTCTAATGGTGATTTTCTATTTCTCTCATTCCTTCTTTACTTATTAATTGGAATCTTTTTCTAAAGAAGAGCTGCCTCTTCTCCTGTATTTATGTATCTACTCAAATACTTATCTTTATCACTATGACTCCACAGATATTTATTTTATTCTATGGATTATAATCCAATTATATTTTTTCCTTTCGTAAATTTTTCTAGCTTTGGGCATTGGGATCTTTTCCATTTGGCTCCGTGCCCTTTCAACGTGCCCTATTCTTTTTTGAGTACTGTCTTACTTCCTGCTGCTGCATGAGGCTAAAGTCTTATCTTGTATATTTTCTGTACCAGTCCTGGAATCAACTATATTTCCAAGGAGTTCTGGTTCCTTTTATTATATAATGGCATTAGAAACAAAAATCTGGGTGTAGGTGTGCTTACTACTAACAGAGTGTCACTACTTTTAGTACCTGTCAGTGAACATGATTTCAGAATATGTATATTACACTGGTTCACGTATACACATATGTCTGTTTATGTCTGCATTTATTTTGAAAACTATGAATTCATATTGATATCTACAACTCCAATCCAATACTACAGGGTTTATTCTAGCTATCCCTTTCCTTATATGTAACTTCTATCATAGACTAAGAGAAAACTGGCTCTCATGGTCTTCAATACATGCATGTATTTTTTCAACCCTAGCATACAAAGAAAATAGCTTCTGAAATATGAATCTGTACCCATTTAGGAACAAATTTACTAAGGAAAGTACATTATTTGTATGCAGTTCTTTTTGTCTTTAGCCTCATACTATTCAATCAAATATTGCTTTCCAAAATAACTTAGGTTAGTTCTTCTTTTACACCTTCTATAGTGTTCTGTTACTCATTTTTAATACAGTTAGATACATTTGCTACAGTTTCTATTCATTTGGGTTTCTTCCCAGGCCTGGTGCATTTAAAAACCTTTATGTAGCATATAATTCAGTATTTGTATGTAGTGTCCCTGTTCAGATTCATTTGTGTTTCAGCGTTCTCATCACAGGGCCCAGAGATCAGGTGTTGAGGTATATGTGGGAAGCCTATAGAACTGTCTTCTCTCTTTCTGTGTTCTTGCTCCATGATCAGTAGTCACTAGGTTTTTAAAATGTATGCTTTGTATGCATACACATTTTTTTTCTGAGTTCTTTATATGACAGTTCAAGTAATTAACCTGGAAAATCTATTTCATGAAAACTCCTTCTCCCGTGTTTGTTTCCCCAGAGCTAAATTCTGGTGAATGGGAATAATATGCACTTTGTAGTTCAAAAAGTTCAAGGAACCGAGGATCCCCAAACTTTCCTAGATACAGCTGAAGTTTTGAGCCTTTACTTTAGTCATCAGGTAGCACTGTAGCAAATATGATTCAAGAATGATGGTTCAATTCTTCTTAACAGCTATAAGAGATCTAAAATGCCAGACTTTTGCTTAATAGTAAGACCACAGAATCCTTAAAGAACTCCAAACTCTCTTGTTCCATACTGTGGACAATCTTTAATCCCACATGTGAAGTTTTGACATCTGTGGCAGCCATGACTGAATGCAACCCAGGACTTCTTTTTGATATCTGTTAACTATATTTCAAATATCTGTATAACCAAATAATTCATTGATCTTAAATCAAAAGAATCTCAGATTTTCCTGTTCTCCTTTGTATTCCTGATATTCTTTAATTTTGGAGCAAAATTTCTAGTTTTAACATTGAAAAGACTAAATAATTCAGCCAGTTTACAGCTTCAGAAATGAATGATATGCAGAAGATAAGGCTGTCTTGTAGTAGTAGAAAAATAGAATCTTCCCACTGAAATGTACAGTTTCCTTCATTGAATCGTGAAGGGCAGATGGTAGAAGAAAAAAAAAAAGGTAAGAATGATGCTGTCTACCCACTTTTTTCCCTTAGGAAAGTGTCGAAGATGTTTCAAAAATAATAGGAAAAAATATTAAATTTTATCTCCATGCAGGGATTCTTATTTTAGATTAGTAGGAAATGACTTTCTATCAAAAATAATAGGAAAAAATAATATTCAATTTTATCTCCATGCAGGAATCCTTATTTTAGATTAGTAGAAAATGGCTTTCTACCACTCTGAAAAGTCTCTTATTGGCCAAACATCGAAGTCTGGAGTCAGAGATGTAAGCAGAAATGAGGCAGAAAGAGCTCACATGTTGAATCAATCAGCCTTGATTTGAATCAACCTTCCATCAATTACCAGCTAAGTGACTTTTAAAAAGTCACTTAATCTCTCTGGCTTTCTATTTCCCCATCTGGAAAGTAACACATACCTCACAAGTTGTTATTAAGAACAAATAAAAAAATTGTGTCAAGATGTGTGGCACATAATAGGTTTTCCATAAATGTTAATTGAATCAGAAAATAGCCATGGTTCAACATAGTTTGCCTTTAAGCCAATGACAATGATAGCATTTCGTGCATATTGATTTCATTGCCTGACTACTTAGGCAATGTTACGGAACTTATAGTGTTGTGACATTGTTACACAGGAGAAGCAAACGTTGTCTCTGATGGATGGCTGCTCACACTGTAGAGCTAATACTTCATATACAATCACAAATGAAAAGAATGACTTGCTAATGTCTATAGCAAAATTCTGGCCAAATATTTGATGTTGAATGTTATTCTCCAGGTGGGAAGGAGCACAATCTTAGCTTGACACCTCAAATAAAGCTCCTTTTTAAGAAAAAAACAAATTCTCCTTAGGGAATTTTCTCAAGAATGCTTCTTTTTTCATATCCAATGGCTTTTTTTTTTTTTTTTAAACTTGCAGTTTCTGGAAAGAACTGTACAGTATCAAAAAGCATTCCATTTAATAAAGCATTTATCTGCTCCTTTAAAAGTCAGATTACTTCATGGAAAGTTACCGTATAATTTAAACTTTCTTAGTTAAATCTCATTAGTAATGAATCCATATCATTAATACAATTTCATATGTATTACCTTAACCTATAATATAATAACTATGTTATTTATTATGTAGACTGAGACACTTTGGAGAGTGAAAGTAGGCTTTATTAATTATTATCCTGAGGTCATAATGGAACATAAGTGGGGCCACATAGGGACAGCCTTGGACAGAAAATGTTTACTAGGCCTACTACTGATACCTAAGAGGAATGATCACAAGGTTCTGTGAAAGGAAGTAGAGCTGTTTAGATTCAGCAGAAGCATATTGTGATTATTTTTCTTCCTGAATTGGGAGATTTGCATGCCACTTTCATTTCAGCATTAACTGTTATTCCAAGAAAAACTCTGTACACTTAAATTGTCCTCAAATTTTAAGGCAGGAACAGAATTCCTGTGTTGATGGCATGGACTTGGATTTATCACTTGCTATTGCATTAACAACAGTAAGTCAACTTATGACTATTAGATTTGAGTTTCATTGTATGGTACCTGTTTCACCAAAAAGGGCATATTGCTTTTAGCAAGATATGTTGTTAAAAGGTATGTCTGGGCTTTTCAATGAAGTGTGAAGGGAAACAAAGGTGCCTATTTATATATTATATTCTATAGGTATTTCTGCTTAAGTATTTACAGTATATACAGTATACATTTTAATCTATTGAATTTATGTTAGGTGCAGTAGAAGTTGTTTTAATATACTGCAATATTTTCTGTCAGGCAATTTGCTTAATAACATAATAACATAAATTACAATCTTCAGTACTTGCTATTATAAGTAATTCACAGCTACTTAAAACTTTTGATAATAGCATGTCCCCCTATTCAGGAACCAGTCAAGATATATTTATTTCATCTATGTCTGTCTTTTCCAAGATGTCTATGTTCATTCTGACAATTCACCATCTAGCTACATCTTCCAGCTAGTATATTACCAAGACTCTGAAATATTTAAAGAAAAAACTAAATGGTTGAATTAAAATACAAATCGAATAAGTTTGAGTTGTTTTTGGATTAAAACCAGATTCTATGTAATATTTAACACATTTATTCCCAATTACATTTGTAAACACAGTTTCTCTTTATATAATTAATTCATTTTATAATCCCAATAATATTTTTAAACTATTTACTAGTGTACACTATTCCCACTTTTGGGATGTCAATGTAAGATGTGCCTTGTCTCAAAGAGTTGACTTTAATACTTTCATTATTTAGAACAAGGTAACAGAGTAAGAATTACAACTATATATTTACATTATACGTGCTCAGGGTTCAGGAAAAAAATGTGTAAAATATGCAAATTCTTAAGTCTAGCTACTTAAAAGGTCAAAAAAAGTGTTTTCTTCTCAAGAGCTAATAGAGATGGAGAAAGCAAAGAGGTGCAATTTGGCCCTGCATTCATTAGCTTCTCCACACACTGTCACCTACCCAGACAAGAGGAGATACTTACCTAATGTTCCAGGGGCTACCTGAATGGGTACATTTCCCAAAGACGCAACCCTGTTTTCTGCTAGCATTTAATTATTTCCTTTTCTCCCCTCTATTAAACAAAGGTCTTGGTGAATATTCTTTGCAAAATCCACTTATTTCTCTCTTTCATGAATGTTAGATTGTACAAAATTTTATTTCAGAGTAAAATATCTTTAATGCAAATACTCTAATGTAATACATTTTGTATGAGGTATTGTGAATTTAGGTATTTCATTTACAAAGAGCCACTGACTGAAAACATTTAGCAATTGATACTCTCTCTGTGAAGACCAAAAAAGGCATATAGAAATTCATCAAATTAATAAATATTTGGGTAATTATGACTTATCCAATATTTATTTCAAATAATACACATTGTTTTCTGCAATTCAATTTTGAAATTTATAACTAAGTTCAATGAGACCAAGTAGGGTATTTGAAATCATCATAAACCAGGTGAGAATAGAACAAATTGTCATTTCCAGAATCTTGAAGAATCAAGGATGAAGAGACTAAAAATTAAACATATGAACAATTTAAATAGCCACTAATAAAGAATATAGAAATATATGCCGTGTGAGATTGCACTAACTGTTGCAAACTGAAATAAGTACAAAAATACTTACATGAAGTCCACATGTGCTCAGGTGAATACCTTATGGATTATAATTTGGGTTTCTTCTGCTTTCCTAAAAAAAAAAGCAGGTCATAAATGAATCTTTCTCTCCTAGGGGAAAAGTCCAGCGTCTATGTCTCCTTCTTGATCATTCATATCCACCAGCATACAGTAGAAAAATGTGAGTTTACTGGTTAAATTGATAGTTTGAGAGTGACTACCAAGTTACAATTACTCACTAGACAGGGAGCGTTCTTTAAGGAAGCAACACTTTCCCCGGGGAAGCCAGATCCTTCCCAAAGCTGTTCATTGTTGGACTACCCTGCTACAAATAAATCACATATTTCTCCTGTCTGTGTTATTAACAAATTGATAAATGAACTCAAAAGTCAGATGGTGATGAAAACAGAAATTTCATTAAAACTGGATTAGAGCATTTCCTTGGACCTAAGAACAAAAATGTGTCTCTCATTCTTCCCCCTCTCACTCCTCACTTTTCACCCAGTCAAGGGCAAAGTCGTTGGGCAACCAGTGACACAAGCATTTCACATCTTAATCTGCCTATTGCAGGCCAATAGTTTTCATTCTTTTGCTATCACACCAATTAGATAAATCATGCTCTTAGAGAAAAGTAGCCGTTTCTCATCCTTCACAGAAGGGTGAAGTCACTGGTGAAAGGATGGGGAAGAATGTGAGAAGAAAAGATGGTCAAATTCATAGATATTGTAAAACACAGATCCTCTAAAACATGTATAATACTCATAAGAATCAAAAACTTCTTCAATTACTTTTGTCTATGTTGTACTCATCTCCACCTTATTTGAACTTTATATGTGTGTGTGTGTGTGTGTATAAGTATGAGTGTATGTAGCTTCTCTGAACTTTATATGTATATAAGTTCTCCCTCCTTGATAATAGATTATAAATTTCAAAAGAAAGATAGTGTAGTGTGACAAAAGCATGTGGGCTCTAGATTCTTAGATAATTGGGTGCACATACCAGTTCTGCAACTTACTAGGTATATAAGTCCTCGGCTAAGTTACATTTGAGGCTCGGTCTTTTTATCTATAAAATGGGCCTAATGCTGAGGATTATCATAAAGCATACAAATAATGGTGCACACAAAACATGTATTGAACAGCCCTTTAGACACATTGATGCTCATGTTTTTCCCACAGAAGAAGGCATTTGTTATCTATTTTGAACTCTGCACAAAGCATGACCTTCTGCACATTGTTAAGAATGTCAAATGACTTAATGAATATTAAGTTCCTACTTCCCTGCCTTTATAAGTCACCACAAATTAGATACTACTTTTGTATGTGTGATTTTGAAATATTTATACGTTTTGGTGTTTGGATATTCCTGTCTGGTAAATTAGAAAAAAATCTACTTTTAAAATTAGGTGTATTTCTGTAAGACAATGCCAACGCTTTTGCAATTCCTTCTAAAAATAATTGAAGACTTATTAATAAATTATATTTTGTTAGTTATGTTTGCTAATGTTTAGAAATTGCATAAATCATCAAGAGAGTGATTATGCTAAATTTGAAGTAGAGGTGGTAGGAGTAGTATGGAGGAAGTGAGCTCATAACCAAATTGAAATGTTTGTGAATTGAATGTGCTCATTATTATGTTAAGAAAATGGAAGGATAAAATGTGATGTCATTTTAACATCCCACATGAAACAAATAATTGATTTAATATATTCTGGTTAGAATGTGTCAAATGAGTTTCTGCCAGAAGTAAATTTGGTTGTTTCCTTTATAGGCAAAGAAACACACTCAATGGAAATGCCCATTGTTACTTTGGGTTTTCAAAATACACTGTGATAACTGCAGAGATGTCACAAATAGAACTGGATTCTATTATTCTGATGGTTTATGTAATAAATTATATGGAATTACTTTACTGAAGTGAGAAATGCAGTACTTAATCATCTATGAATAACAGAGCCATTTTTGTCCTCTAGTACAAGATATTTTTTTTAAGAAATTGTTAAAGATTTTAAAATAGACACTTTGAATTGTTAATAGACTTCATAATATAAAACTCATTTCAGCCTTTCAAAATAGATATAAAATCTAGTTTTAGTTTCTTAACAATTATAAAGACAAAAAAACCTGTCATTTACATATTCTAAGAGTTTCCTTTCAGTCTTATTAATTCCTAGATCTCTTCCTAAGAGAATCGATCCCGGTAATATCATATGATGCCGGAATTTCACAGCTAAAGTTGATGGCCCTATATTAAGAGTTTCTCAATAGTGAGGTATTTAAATACAATATGGTATACTCTTGTAGTATAAGGACTACCACTATTATAAATAACTGTGACCACCAAACCACATTGGATCAATTAGAAGAAAGTGTTACCAGTCTATGAATATCTACTGTAATGTTGAGTAAGGCACAAGAGATTCTTTAAGAGATTATGAAGATGGGATAGAAATCTAAAGCATTCCAGAAGTTGCCATATGGTTTGAGAATACAGATATGTATTCGTTAAAAGTACCTTACACAATTGTATGAATGGTTCTTCCTATTACTAAGAAGTAACAAACAGAATTACCATAGGAGGAATTGCTACCATAGTGGAATGGCAGTGAATGAAAAATAGTTTCCATTGCTTAAAGCTTCCTAATTCATAGGAACATTCTTTGTAAGTCTGTATATATTACCCTTACAATGCCCACCCAAAATGGAACATGGTTAAAAAGAGTATATTTAGAAGCATAAGAAAAATCTAATTTGGGATGCTTTAGACTAAAACAGAAGAACCAACTCCAGATGGTCCAACTATAACCCAAAGTCCAGAGGTAGAAAAGTCCCAGGGAAGGTTGATTCAGTGGTCCAAGGATGCTACCAAAAATTCTTTTATTCCCTCTGTATTGCGAAACTGCCAATCCTTTGGGTAGATATCCAGATAACTCTGTCATATTAATGTGCCCTCGAGAAGTCTGCACAAACTAATTATGACATTCTTAAAAGGAACTAAAGGACTAAAAGATAGTTTATTCCCCTAGCTCCCACAAAAAAAGAGGAATTTTTCCCGGTACCTCCATTAGATTTTCGAGTGACATTGGCTAGAATTGCATTTTGTGCTTATTTCTAAAACAAGCACTAGAAAAGGAAATGGCATGACCTTCATTTGTTTAAAAGAATTAAGATTTGCCCCCTGCAAGTAAAGAGAGGCTCTATGATAGAAGCAATATATACATACCAGGTTTTAATTCTATTTAAATATTGTTCAAATTCATTAGATGTATTTCATGTATGAACCAAAATTTGCATTTTCAGAACAAAAACATGCATCTCTCAGTTTATAGTCTTTTATTGTTTTAAATTTTAAACATAAATAAAAACTCAAAGCAAGCGCTTCTTGGAAGAGAAGAGGGATGATATGAAGAGTTGAGAAGCATTCCATTCTCTCTGCTTCTTTTACTTGAGACCAATCAATCAATTCTCCATAGGAGAGATGTGGATTCTTTGAAATTTATCAGAATCATATCAGTGATTTTAGTGATTCCAGGTAGCTTAAGTGACTTCTTAAGCTCAGTGACCACCATTAATATTCCCCTGTTGGCTATTTTGACCCTGTTCACTTTTTAAAAATGACTTCATTTTTACTAATCATAAGATGAGTACTT
Source organism: Chlorocebus sabaeus (assembly GCF_047675955.1). Lineage (NCBI taxonomy): Eukaryota > Metazoa > Chordata > Mammalia > Primates > Cercopithecidae > Chlorocebus > Chlorocebus sabaeus. The sequence continues at coordinate 58,880,782 of NC_132924.1, forward strand.
AGTCAGTGGTGGCTTAGGAAGTCAGAGTAGTGGTAGCAGGCTACTCCGGGTGCAGACTTAAGAGTACACACCATCTGTAAAAAATTTAAAAGCAATAAGAAAACTAAGTAAAGGTCTATGATGTTTTCTCATCACTATCCGCCAGAAATATTTTAGATGTTGGTAATAAAGTACTTCTCTTAGAAAAAGTTATTTATTGATTTCATTTCTAAATTGCTTTGGTTACTGCTGAATTTCAATAATATATTTTAAGCTTCAAATTAGTATATTTTTATTATACTTTCATAAACACTGTATTTTACACAGAAATTAATGCAGAGAACTCCCAGTTGGACAATCAGTTCCAGACTCCACAGACCCCAGGACACACACTCTATTCAAGAATCTGTTGGTGATGGCTCAGAAGTTTTCAAGCTCGCATTGGGTACAAATTGTATTTCCAACACTTCTAGCACTATATATTCCTGTCAATGATATTGTACTTATAAATACAAACATGTCCTTATTATGGATGAAGTTATAGATCAATTAAAATTGTATAGGTTATATATTAACATATGATATTATACATCATTATAAAAATGAAGAAATAGGACTTGAGCTTTTTTCAACTTTGCCACTGTTAAAGTCACTTGAATCTTTATTTTTGGGAACTAGCATTCACAAAATGGTGAATACTAACTCTTATCCTGATTTGCTGCAAGAAACTAGTCTGGAATGAGCAGTATAATTATTAGCACTACACTCTTTCTATGCTTCACACACTACAGAAGTTTCCAGAATCTTCATCTTCAAATCTGTAATTCCTCAAAGTACATGGATCAACATTTAGGCTTCTGGAGGCCAGAAATGAACGAGGCAGAGCAAAAATGATCGTAATTCGTAGTCAACCAGCCAACATGTGTTGCTCTGGGCATGTGTTATTGTATTCACTGGATGTTAACAGGATTTCCAGTTAGATTGAGAGATGAGAAACTCTTTAAAAAGCTCATTCTCTTTGGTAGAATGATTTATTTTCCTTTGGATAGATACTCAGTAATGGGATTGCTGGGCTGAGTGGTAGCTCTGTTTTAAATTAGTTGAGAAATCTCCAAACTGATTTCCATAGTGGCGGAACTAATTTACATCCCTACCAACAGTATATAAGTGTTCTCTTTTCTCTATAGCCTCGCCAGCATCTGTTATTTTTTGACTTTTTAATAATAGCCATTTTGACTGGTGTGCAATCTCATGGTGTCTCATTGTGGTTTTGCTTTGCATTTGTCTAGTAATTAGTGATGATGAGCATTTTTTTGATATGTTTGTTGGCTGCTTGAATGACTTCTTTGGAGAAGTGTCCGTTTACATCCTTTACCCACCTTTTAATGGGGTTATTTGTTTTTTGTGTATCAATTTAAGTTCCTTAAAGATTCTGGAAGTTACATGCACTCATATGTTCATCGCAGTGCTACTCACAATAACAAGGATATGGAATCAACTGAGGCGCCCTTCAACAGTGGACTGGATAAAGAAAATGTGGTACATATATGCCATGGAATATTACACACCATAAAAAAGAATGAAGTCATATCCTTTGCAACAACATGCATGCAGCTGGAGGTCATACTCCTAATCGAATTAATGCAGGAACAGAAAACCAAATACTGCATGTTCTTACTTTTAAGTGGGAGCTAAACATTGAGTGCTCATAGCCAAAAAATTGGAACAACAGGCACTGTAGAAGGGGGAAGGGAGGAAGGAAGGTATGGGTCGAAAAACTAGCTGTTGGGTACTATGCTCAGTACTTGGGTGAGAAATTCATATCCCAAACCTCAGCATCACACAACATAACCATGTAACAAATTTGCGCATGTAACCCCTGAGTCCAAAATAAAAGTTGAAATTGTTTGTATTTTTGTATTATTTATTTATTTTTATTTTTATTTACTTATGTTTTGAGATGGAGTCTCACTCTGTCGGCCAGACTGGAGTGCAGTGGCGCGATCTCGGCTCACTGCAATCTCCACCTCCTGAGTTCAAGCGATTCTCCTGGCTCAGATTCCTGAGTAGCTGTGACTACAGGCACACACCATCATGCCCAGCTAATTTTTGTATTTTTAGTAGAGACGGGGTTTCACCACGTTGGTTGGAGGCTGAGGCTGGTGGATTACCTCAGGTCAGGAGTTTGAAGTTGTTTTAAAAAAGTATGTTTTGATATAAAGCCTTTTTTCAATTTTTTTTTTTAAAGTCTAATTCTCGACAGAGCAACAGAAACAAATAAAATAGAAACCCAAAAGGAAATTTGTCATTACTAAAACCAACCAGGCTCAGGTGCCTTTCCTTGTCCATTCAGACGGGAGCTTAAGGTAACAAAAATACCTTTAACAAATTGAAGGCAACTTAAAGATCAGTTTATTTATTCATTCAACAAATGTTTATTAACCGGCTGCCACATATCTATCATTGTTCTAAATTCTACAGATATAGTAGTGAATTAAGTTCCTTCCCTCAGTGAGGACTTGACTTTGAGTGGAGAGAACAAAAAATAGACAAATAAAATACATAGTATGTCAAATGATAAGTGCTATGAAAGAAAAAATGACTACTAAATTCAGCATGCATGTATCCTGACCTGCTCTTTAAATTTTAGGAGTTTTAGGAAATGTCTACTGTATTAGTTTTCTTCTCATACTGCTATAAAGACATACCTGAGACTGGGTAATTTATAAAGAAAAGAGGTTTAACCAGCTCATGGTTCTTGGGGCTATACAGGTTTAGGCCTCTAGGGAGGCCTTAGGAAACTTACAACCATGGTGGAATGTGAAATGAAAGTAGACAAGACAGAGTTTCAGTTTTAGTCTTAAAAGAAAAAAAAATACATCTATAACTGCCTCTAGTCCTTTTGTTGGCAATAACTATGCCTTTTGACTTGTTAGGGAATAAGCATCTTTGACATGGACTTGAGGAAGTCATGGCCAATGTTAACTTTAAATAAGTTTGAAACTATTGTTTATACTAGATCAAATAAATTGCAGAGGATTTTTTTCCAAACATCCCATAAATGCACAGAATTGAAAGTAAGTTTCGTTTCCAATAGTTAAAGAGTCTAACGTGTCCACTTTTAATTGTAGCCAAGATGTTTATAATCTTATTAGACGTTCTGTACTGTGAACTGTTGGGAATCTATTAGCTCAGTATTTTGAACTTCAGATAATGTATCGTGTGTTTTTTTTTTAAATAAAGGTTTATCTTACCATTAAATTATGAAAGCTTTGAACTCTGTGTGTAAAGAAATAAATTCAAGTCTTAGGAATTTATCTTAGTAACTGGTGATTTTCAATTTGTATTATTAAACATTACTTGACAGTTTTCTATTAGCTTTCAAGAGATTCAACTTAGTTTCATTTTTGTTTATTGTGAAACTGGACTTCCAGGTTCATCAGAGTTGGTTTGCATGGTTCAGATATAGTTTCAGACTATGGGTAAATGTAGAAAAACACTTAAACAAAGACTTTTTTTTGTAACATGGTTGAATTTTCATTTATTCCATTCAACATCATTCATCTTCCCTCTGATTTCTTTTCAATGACAATCTTTTGACAAGACTAGAAATCTACTGTTGAGGTAAAGATAAATCCAGAATATAGATGATGAGTCATATTTTGTACATAGGTCAAGCTTATTATAAAAACTTGTATTTAAACTCAGTAGCATGTAACTGATCTATAAAAAGACTAGGAGATTGATCATTGAAAAATTACATTTGTATGGAACAATTTCTGAATGGGATTAGAAATACTGAGGCAATTCTTAGTATCTTCACTAGAACTAGAATCATTCCCATAGAACACCATACTAACTTTAAAGAGTGATATTTGGTGTGAAAAAAGACATTCACCACAACTAACGAACTATGGTATTGTTAACAAACTAATTTCTAAAAACAAATACATGCCAATGAAAAGCATACAACTTCTCAGAAATCTTTGAAATTTTATAGAACTTTATCAAACACTTTCATAACACTGGTCCATCATTTGATATCTATTGAGTTGAAATTTTATAAACATATAAATGCACATGTAACACACATATATGTATGGATGGATATATAAAAATAGTGTTTTCTCAGTGAAGAGGAGCCTTATCCTCTTGTATTATTAGTGTGGTAGACAGCCTCCAAGATGGTCCCCCAGTCTCTCCATATGGTAGTAAACCCATATAGCTATTGAGTATTTGAAAATGAAATCTCACAAGTTTACAAGCTTAAGGAGAGATGCTAACATCAGAGCAATGCAAATTAGAACATCACTTAGAATGTCTTAAACCCTATTTTTCTGGCAAAATTAGACAGCTACTAAATGAAAGACATTGGTGGAAGAAATGGAAATACAGATACCCTCATGCACCTGTAGTACCTACATTGTCAGAACATAGGTACGTGTGTACGTGTGTGTGTGTGTGAGTGTATATATATACATAATATATAAACACACACATGCATATATACATATATAAATTATACATACAAACACAAATACTATACTTGTGTTTGCAAATGTATTTTATATTATACACATACATACTTTTCTATTTTGTTCTGTCCTACTATTTTCTTCATTTGTTTTAGGCATAGTCATACAGCCAAATATATTCAATGTTTATTACTCTTTGGTGCAAAAGAGATCAAATTACAAGATTAAAAAAGATCATATTAATAATATTGTACTCTCCTCTTGTATGTTGAAAACATATACCTGTAGTCTTCAGACTTGAATAGCTTAACTGCATGTAAAAGCCCTGACTCACACATTTTTTCCCCTATCTGGTCACGCAAATCTTCCAGCTTCTTATTCTTCTTTAAGATTATCCTAGGCCAGGTGCTGTGGCTCATGCCTGTAATCCCAGCACTTTGGGAGGCTGAGGCGGTGGGATCACCTAAGTTCAGGAGCTTGAGACCAGACTGGCCAATATAGTGAAACCCCATCTGTACTAAAAATACAAAACCATTATTAGGAAGATGCTGCAGTGGTTCAGGTGGTAGACTACAGTAGTTTAGACCAGCATAGAATCAGTAAAATCAGAATTGGAATCAAAGGGGAAATGAGTAAGATAATTTGGCTTAGGTGTCTGATCTGCATCATACTCCAATCTGCGTCTCATATTACCAGTGTCATGTGCTTAAAACAATGATTCCTGGAATTTTCCATCAACTCTAGCTGTTATTGTATGCAAATTGCTATTTTCTCATTGCCAATAAGTACTTACCATCAGTTATATTAGTACTAGACTAAAATATGAAATGAAATAGTAAATGAAATGCTTGCAAGCTATGATTCTCAGACTTTTCAACCAATGACACAAAAAACAAATTTTGAAATACACAAACAGGAAAATCTGCTCTTGCTGTCACTACTGCTATTATTACTATTAATAATACTTATGCATGTATTTTTCAAATGCCAGTGAAGCCACATGGTTTATAGTTAAGAGTAGATGGAATGGAAAGAAATAGGGTTGAGAGTAAATGCTCACTCCTGTCTTCAAGCACATGATTGTCTGCTTAATAGATCTCCCTTTCACTTTTGTGTGAGGTGAAGGGTGTGGCACACTTATGGAGGCCCTGCCCCATCTTCTGTTTCACATTCAAAACATACATGCAATTAGGCACCTGTCTAAATTTATCACATTTGTAATTTTTCAGAGTTTCCTTTACATTTAAATATACTTACTGAATTCTTCTAGGGTGAATCTTGACTTGATTTATGAAATACATTATTCCTTTTGTTTCAAAACAGAGAAATTTTATGTATTGAACTACCAAAAGGATGTTAAGATATGTTTACTGTATTAGTCTGTTCTCACGTTGCTAATAAAGATATACCAAAGACTAGTTAATTTATAAAGGAAAGAGGTTTAATTGACTCACAGTTCCACATAGTTGGGGAGGCCTCACAATCATCACAGAAGGCAAAGGAGAAACAAAGGCATGGCTTACATGGTGGCAGGCAAGAGAGAACTTGTGCAGGGAAACTGCCATTTATAAAACCATCAGATCTCCAGGGACTAATTAACTACCACGAGAACAGTATGGAGGAAAGTGCCCCCATGATTCAATTACCTCCCAGTGGGTCCCTTCCACGACATGTGGGAAGTATGGGAGGTACAATTTAAGTTGAGATTTGGGTGGGGATACAGCCAAACCATATCATTTATTCCTAATTATTTATCTTTGAAAAACTTTGGAGGAATTAACACAAGTTACCAAACAAGACTTAGAGACAGTCTCTGAAGCAATGATCTTTTGGTGGCTCAGATTCTTCAAGTTCTTCTTCCTTAACTTAGAGGGGTGCAAATGTGGCAGCCATGTTGCTATCAAAGAGCTGAAAACTGACTGTCCAGGGCTAAAGTCAACAGGTGATTCCAATTCAACCCAGTGGATGATTTCTTCTATGTGCTAAAATTAGGACAACCTAACTCTCTCTTCCTCTCTCTCTTTCACATTTTGTTTGACTAAAACTATTATCCATGCAACAATTTCCACCACAGTAGTTGAAGACACTGGCATGCAAGTGGAGAGGAGAAAATCAGGCAGAAGATAGGACTAAAATATGAAAGAGACAGTCTGCAGAGCATTTTAGTTTCTGGTTTTCATTTTTACCCGCCTTTGGTATCCGACGGTGTATCTGTTTTAGTGATTTGCTGTTTAGCTTAAGCTATTTCAAGTTGCTTTCTCTCAGTTGTAACTGAAACAATCCTAACTAGCATAATCTCCAAGTCATACCCACTGGCACAAGAAAGTGTGGACCTATTGCCAGTATTTTGTTCATACCCTGACACTGGCATAACTGTGGTTTCCCCAGAGCGCCTGAGATCATACCTCTGGGGAGAAATGGTCATAATGCAGGGCTCTGCCTTTTGCCTTCTTCTGATTTAACTTTCTTAGTAGTTGCTGTGCCAGTCCAGGATCCCCTAGGCCTACCATATTCTGCAGTTGGCTAAGGCTTGGCTCATTTATTAAAACTGTATGGCTTTCTGTCCTTGCCTGGCCAAAGTTATTTCTGCTACTTTGTCTAGAGGAAGGGGGAAGGGAACTAATGGGCAGAAAAATTAGGAAAAGTTAAAAAGTGTGGAGAATGGAAGATGTAGGAAGAGTAAATGATAAAGAGGGAAGGAATGCCAAAGCAACCAGAATGGGTGGGGTTAGAAATAAAGAAGGAAAATAGGAGGAAGTTGATAAGAAAAGTGAACAAAGTAAATAAAATGAAAGAATATGCAAAAAAAACACACATTTACTTGAAAGATATTAAACTGCATTTTCATTACACCTTCCTCTTCGAGCTTCCCTTTTTCTCCAACATATCAGTGAAAAGGTGTTGTTCCTTACTCACCCTTTTATCTTTGTAGGTGTTTGCACCTTCTTTACCTTTTTTACTGCTTCTAAATATGGTCACTCCACTCCTTCTCTCTAGCCCACAGTCCTCAACCCTGACTGAATATTAGAGTCTCCTGGGAAATATTGAAAAATATGACATCTGGGCTCCCCATCAGACCACTTATATCAAAATCTTTAGGAGTATGACCCAGCATTAATACTTTTTAAAAGCTACCCAGCTGAGTTTCAACACACTTCTTGCTTCCAGTGATCAGAACTATATAGTAAAAGTTCTCTCAATATTACATTTATTTTCCTTCAAATCTCTCTAGGTGTTGCCATCTTTTTTTTCCTCTGTGATCTTGGGGGAAAATTGTCCTATCTTTTTTGGAAGATAGTACCTCTACATCTACTCCTGATTCCATGACCCATGCCACCATCCTCAAACTTGCTTTATTATTACTATTCTTTCTCATTTTATCTTCTCCCACCGTTGGCTGAAAAACTGCTTTTCATTAAGGAAAACTTTCCTTTACTTCCTCTGCAGGTATCAGTTCTGTTTCTTCTTCATCTTGACCATTAAATTTCTTCTTCCTACATTCTCATATATTGTTTTCGTAATTCATGTTTCAATTGAGGCTTCATGTCCAGCTGCAGTGACACTGTTCACTCAAGACCACTCGTGACTCCCAAGGGTTCAGATGCTGTGACTCATTTCAGTCCTGGTTCACTCTATTTCTTCTGCGCTATTTGGCAGTGCTGCCCTTCTCGACTTCCTGATACTGTGTCCTAGTTCTCTCATCTTGGGTGAAAATGTTCCCTCTGCCTCCCTGTACCAGTCTTCCAAAGGTTCACTCATATTTCAAATCTCACTTCAGACTTGTCATGCACAAAACTCATATTATAGAATTAACCTCTACTTATATTAACAGTAATCCCTCCCTTTATAATTAATCATTTAAGGTATTCTAAATATTGCCTTAGAAAAACTTACATCTCGTTTGGTAACAAAACTTTGGGGGAAAAAAATGCCATAAAGCCAACAGGTCTGGGAGAAGCATTTAGATGTGAAGAGTAAGGAAGGAGTAGGGGTCAATTGTGGTTCCTAGGTGTCTAGCTCGAACAGATGACCTTTGACGAGAAGCAAGTTAGGGGAGCGAGAGATGAAAATAATTACATTTTATAGCATGCTGTATGAGATATAGCTGTGTACCATTGGCATGGACTCATAAGAATGACAAAGACATAAGTTTTTGTTGTAGTTGGGGCCTTGCAAGTAGGTCTATTTCTCTATTGAAAGCATTCAAAGTGAGAAAAGGTCAAGGATAAAAGTCTACAACATAAGTATTTGAGAATCAGACAAAAGCAGAGATTCCCACTTCCTATTTAGATAAAACTCATATAATGGATAACATCAACTGCTTTGAAATATTTGATACCATGTTGATAGATTACAACTTTGATTATATGTATCTTGTGTACAAAGCAGGGCACTGCATCATAAAATGAAATTAAATCCATCTAGCAGGAGCTGCATTCCTCATAGATTCACTCTGGTGTCCCTATGACCACCCTATCCCCAAGAACCTTTGCTCTGTGGCTCTGTCTGTGAAATTTGAAGTTTTCTATTTCATCCAATGGAAGCTAGAATTTTTAAATATTTGGTTCTGTCTCTTAGACCCTTAAGCTCAAGGATAGCAAGTACTAGGAGCATGAAGTACCTATTGAAAATATTACATGTTTGCTGGAGAATTCTTGCAAAGTAACAACAACAATAACAACTGTTATAGAGAAACTTTAAGAAGAGATAATGTGTTTCTGTAAATACCTGCAACACTTCTTGCTACAATGTGTTACATAAAATAAGTAGAAACTCCTAAAAATACTTATGTCATTTTTCACTATTACCTTACATCATGCCAGGAACCCCGTCTACTCCTCTGTGTTCCATTGAGTGCACTCAATTTTGTTTTCAGCAGAAGTTGTGTCATGCACTCACTGTGCAAAGCTGACGGTCCCTAACATCATTTGTTTTGATGAGGGTTAAAGAAAGGGTATTGTTGTTTCATAAAAACAAAGTTGAATAAATTTATAAATAACTTTGTAATGATGAATTTATACACTGCTGTTGAATTACATATGGGCAAAACATCAATAAAAATTCTAAAAATTCATTTGGCACAATTACTTTTCAAGTCTCTTAACTCTTTTGCTTAAAATAAAAAGCTAGACTGGACCCCAGACATTGCATAGCCCATCCTTTGGCATCTTTCCAGTTATCTTAATCCTTGATGTAAGTCTGTTGAATTATTGTGAAAACAACCAATGGAAGGTTCCATGTTATACATTTGTATGTGTGTAAAATGTGTGTGTACATTTGTATGTGTGTAAAAGGGAGAGAACACTCAGGCATAGAGTCAATTCTGCTCTTTACCATGTTTTTCAAACTAACAGCAGGTATGGCCCACTAAACCTTCATTGTTTTAAATTTAACAAGGGGAGGGGAATTTCTTTCTTTTTTTTATTTTTTATACTTTAAATTCTAGGGTACATGTGCACAACGTGCAGGTTTGTTATCTATGTATACATGTGCCATGTTGGTGTGCTGCACCCATCAACTCGTCAGCACCCATCAACTTGTCATTTACATCAGGTATAACTCCCAATGCCATCCCTCCTCCCTCCCCCCTCCCCATAATAGGCCCCGGTGTGTGATGTTCCCCTTCCCATGTACAGGAGATCCATACAAAGGACACGGATGCATCTTTTTTTTATGGCTGCATAGTATTCCATGGTGTATATGTGCCACATTTTCTTTTTTTTTTTTTTTTTATTATACTTTAAGTTCTAGGGTACATGTGTACAACGTGCAGGTTTGTTACATATGTATACTTGTGCCATGTTGGTGTGCTGCACCCATCAACTCGTCAGCACCCATCAACTCATCATTTACATCAGGTATAACTCCCAATGCCATCCCTCCCCTCTCCTCCCTCCCCCATCCCCATGATAGGCCCCGGTGTGTGATGTTCCCCTTCCAGAATCCAAGTAATCTCATTGTTCAGTTCCCACCTATGAGTGAGAACATGCGGTGTTTGGTTTTCTGTTCTTGCGATAGTTTGCTGAGAATGATGGTTTCCAGCTGCATCCATGTCCCTACAAAGGACACAAACTCATCCTTTTTTATGGCTGCATAGTATTCCATGGTGTATATGTGCCACATTTTCTTAATCCAGTCTGTCACTGATGGACATTTGGGTTGATTCCAAGTCTTTGCTATTGTGAATAGTGCCGCAATAAACATACGTGTGCATGTGTCTTTATAGCAGCATGATTTATAATCCTTTGGGTATATACCCAGACATGGGATGGCTGGGTCATATGGTATTTCTACTTCTAGATCCTTGAGGAATTGCCATACTCTTTTCCACAATGGTCGAACCAGTTTACAATCCCACCAACAGTGTAAAAGTGGTCCTATTTCTCCACATCCTCTCCAGCACCTGTTGTTTCCTGACTTTTTAATGATTGCCATTCTAACTGGTGTGAGATGATATCTCATTGTGCTTTTGATTTGCATTTCTCTGATGGCCAGTGATGACAAGGATTTTTTCATGTGCCTGTTGGCTGTATGCATGTCTTCTTTTGAGAAATGTCTGTACTACCAGGCACTTAACTAAAGCAGCTCTGGCAGGAACAATTATATTATAATTTATCACCAGAGAGCACACAAAGATGCAGAATATGTAATTATCTTATCAATAAGTAGAGAGCAGTGGCAAAACTCATTTGAATTAAGAACCAAAACTGTAAGTCTCGAGGAAATTATAAGGTGTCAAGCAATCAGTAATATTGAGATGAATTTTACTGGGATGCAGGAAGGTTTACCTAAGACTGAGGGAAAAGCAGAATTGAGATGAACTTCTTGAAGGATGGACCTTGCACCAAGTACAAGGCAGTGATGATCTGTCTACCCTAGAGGGAAAGATGCAATTCTTAAAAGGATTCAATGTAAGGTGTAGGAAAATAAGGCCCATTGAAGTCTGAGGGTAGAGGAACAGAAGTGACAAAAATTCTGTAGCACTCCAGACCTTACACTAAGTGTATCTTTCGTACACAATGACAAGCAGTCAATAAAAAATTACAAAATACATGAAAAAGTAAGAAAATATGCCATTAAGAAAAAACAATCAAAAGAAAACTAGGCATGTGTATTAGTCCATTTTCACACTGCTGATAAAGACATACCTGACCAAGACTGGGCAATTTACAGAAGAAAGAGGTTATTGAACTCACAGTTCAACATAGTTGGGGAGACCTCACAATCATGGAGAAAGGTGAAAAGTACTTCTTACACGGTGGTGGCAAGAAAGGAGAGCGTTTGTGTAAGGAAACTCACCTTTTTAAAACTATCAGATCTTGTGAGAGTCATTTGCTATCAAGAGAACAGTATGGGAAAGACCTGGCCCCATGATTCAATTATCTCTTACTGAGTCCCTCCCACAACACGTGGCAATTATGGGAGTTACAAGACGAGATCTGGGTGAGGACACAAATCATATCAACATGGAATGTATATTAAAATAAGAAATCATAATCGTTTATTGTTATTATTTACCAAGAGCATCATCACCTCAAAGGCCCTCTATGCAAGCAGTGGTTCTCAAAGTATGATTGGAAGACCAACAGCAACAGCATCTTTTGGGAACTTATTTGAAATGCAAATTTTTTGGCCCCACTCTAGACCTACAGAAGCTTTGAGGAAGACTCAACAATTTGTGTTTTGACAACCTGCCCAATGGTAGTGAGGCATACTAAAACTTAAGAACCACTAAAACCCCTATATTAAATAATTTGAATTCATCATCATAAACAAAGATAACACTAGGCCCAAACACCTCCACTCATGAATATTATTAAGTTTGCAGAATGAAATAATAGAAATGATACAAAAACATTTTGCAAAAATTAAGGAAAGGGAAATGGTTTTGAACTAATTTCAGGAGGCCTGCATAACCTTACTACTCACCTGATAAAAACACTGTAAGAAAAGGAAGCCATAGAACAATATTCTGCATAAAATTATATATGAAAATTTTAAGCAAAATACTAGATAATTTAATATAACAACAGAGAAAAAAAAAATACATCATGACCAAGTGAAGTTTATTCCAGAAATGCCAAGTTAGATTGACAACACGAAATCAATCAACCCTGCAATTCGTAATGTTAATGAAATAAATAGAAATATTATATGATCCATTTAATAGGTGCAGACAAGGCATTTGACAAAATTCAATACCTGTTAATGTTGAAAATCTCCCATCAAAGTAGGATTGGAAGAGGAAATTCTAAATCTGATCAAAGAAGTGTATAAAAAAACAACAACAATTAACTTCCTACGTAATTGTGGAATGTTATACTTAGAACTCTTAGAACAGTTCTTGGCACAAAACAAGTACTACGAAAAATATTGCATAAAAAGTCATTACTCAAATTTTTCATTCGTCTTGTCATAAATGCTACAAGTAACTACATGCTGTAAAACTTTATGACATGATATAAAGTAACTAAATTTATCCTGGCAAAATTAAATGTTCAATAAATATTTTTCTTAATTTAAGGGCATTCTGTATACTTTTAGACAGGAAAAGAGAGATTTTGAGTCATAAAAAGTTTTAAACATTTTTATTATTTTCCTTCTCTCTAAAGGATGGATAATGTTTTGCTATTTTCATAGACCGAAAATGTTTGCAGCAGCAATACAAGTTCCCGACTGTGTGATCATGTGTTTGCATGTATCTGATCTGTTTTTCACATCAGGATTCCTTTTTATCTTGTCCTACTTCATGTGTATGTCTGAAGGAAGCCTGGTCTTTCCGTGCAGCATCAGAGGTCAGTAAACACATACATTTAGGTGGTGGCTCAGCAGTTCCAGTTGAACCTTTGTGTCCCAGTCATGTTTCCAATACACACCTTCAAATTCAAAAGCTTATTTAAAGAACTGCAGTATTTCCCCACTTCTGTTCAGGTTTTTGAAGGACGAAGGCATTTTTTCCTTAAAATGCCAGCTTGAGTTACAAGCTGTCCCTAACTCTTTATTTCAAGCTTTCTGAACGTGGATCCTCTCATCAGAAGAAAAGGAAAACCCACCTTTATCCATAAAAGGAGGAGGCGACTGAGTCAAGATTAAGCAATTTAAACTGCTGCGGCCAGTAAGTGCCAGAGCTAAGTTTTGAAACCATGAAAACTGGGGCCAGACTTTCAGTTCTTAAACATTGGATACACTGCCACTCAAATTAAAATCATGTGCTTGATGTCTTCCATAAGTTGTAGGTTTCACAAAGTCATCAACCATTTACCTTGTTCACAGGACCTACCTAGTACATAGATTTACAAGAAACAGATGTTGAATAAATGAATCATGTCAGGTAGCAATTATCCCTAATCTACAGACAAGGAAACTGACATTTACAAAGCCAAAATAATCTGTTCAGAATCAAACAACTAGTACATATAAAATTTGAACCTGGACTACTCTGAGTTCAAATCTTTTCCTCATTCTTTTTCATACCACACCACAATAACTATTCTCTAGAAATCTGAAAATCTTCAAAAAATGGATAAACAGGAGGAATGCAGTTGGGGAAAATTTGTCCCCTTGAAGGATGTATATTAAATCATATATATCATGAGGCCTTTAAGAGTACTTTATGTAAAGAGGTACTCAGTGTCACCTCCTGGTGATGGCAAGGGCCTTGAGGTCCCTGATATGATAATGACTATGGTGGTGGTGGTGGTGGTGATGATGATGATGATGATGATAATGATGGAAATAATAATAATAATAATAATAATAATAATTCCTAAAATAAAGAATTAGTTTTAGTACCAGAAACAAAAGAGACTGAAGTTCCACTCATGGAATGTAATGTTGCTTACCTGAATTAGGCCATTAGGCATCATGCATGTAAACTTTGATGTATCCAGTAAAAGAGATCTACTCTTTTCACATCCAGAAAATTAATTGGGCAAGTGAAAAAATCGCTCAATTCAGCCATACCACAGCAAATATTGATTTAGTATTGTCACTAAAATAGCACTTCGCAATCTAATGGACAGTTTTAAAAAACATTTTAAGCTTTTTACTTTTTGTGTATATAGACGCTGCATGAAATATCCTTAAAGAGGAAAGGGACACATTTAAGTTAAGGAGGGAAGACTGGACTCAAAGATATCAATACAGTTGTAATAAAAAAAAATTCAAAGGAAGTAAATCAATGTGCTTATATTCTTTACAGATTCATAGCTCAAAATGGAAAAATTTACATTTTAGCAGATGGCTAATTATTAGTGTAACAGGAACGACATTCATGTCATGAACAACAAACTCAATAGGCCATTATCTTAATAGTGATGTTCAGTGTAGTTCTATCCTGTTACATTCCATTGTTTTCTTCTTAAAGAAGGAAACTGAAAAATAATTGGAAAAGCAGACCTTTGCTATCATTCAGGATTAGCTGCAGGCACAACCACAGAGCATATTGACGTAAAAAAATGGACTCTTACTGTCCAGACAAGTGGCTGACTCACTCCCAGACTTGCTCTCTGGATTGAATTGTAATTACTAGAAACTTTCACAATTTTCTGCCTGATGTTGTGAATAAAAAGAGAGCACAAATTTTTGTTTAATGGACAAATAAAACATTTGTTTTGCTGGTTTGAGTAACCTAATCTAATCTTTTGATCAATCTTTTGATCACTAAGTGACTAAAATACCATATACTCATTCTTAAATATTGCAAGAAAAGGAAATAGAATCAGTAAGACATGTGTTGACAACAATCTGTAAACAAAAGGCCAAACTAAAGTATATTGTTCTTACTTTCATTCCTTCTGTTCTTCTTCCCTTCCCTTATTCATTCATTCAACAAGTATTTATTGACTACCTATCATGAGCAAGGCTAAGTATGTAGACACTTGTACTGCACAGCCAGCCCACATAAGTGAGCTAGCATACCATATTGTAATAGGGCAGTATGTGGTGGATAACATCTCAATAATAAGCAGTTTAAACAACCATGATTGGTGAAGCTAGATAAAAAAGAGCTTCCATTTGGGAATAATCAGGTAAGGCATCTGAGACCCTTCTTGAATCTCATCAGGACTGCCAACCCAATTACACCCCTCCCTCCCTCTCTCCTTCCCCCCCTTCTTCCTTCCCTCCCTATTTCCCTCCCTCCCTCCATCCGTTCCTTCTTCACTATCTCCCTTCCTTGCTTCCTTCCTTCCTTCATTCCTTCTTCCTTTTCCTCTCTTTCTTTCTTCTTCTGTTAAACCTACTAGTGTTTTTCTCCTTCACTTTCCTCTTCACAGTGTATATTACATTATTCCAGTAACAATCTTGAGGACAGGCATGATGGCTCATGCTTGTAATCCCAGCACTTTGGAAGGCAAGAGGACTGCTTGAGCCCAGGAGTTCAAGATCAGCTTAGGCAACACAATGAGATCCCCATCTATACAAAAAAAATAAAAAATTAGCTAGGCATGGTGGTGAACACCTCTAGTCCCAGAAGTTTAAGAAGCTGAGGCAGAAGGATTGCTTGAAACTTGACAGGTCAATGCTGCAGTGTGCCATGATCTTGCCACTGTACTCCAACCTGAGCAACAGAGTGAGACTCTATCCCAGAACAGAAACAAAAACAAAAACAAAAAATCCCCAAGAAACACTCTTGACCACATTCTAAATGTACTTATGTCCGTATATTTTGATCACACTGCTCTTAACAAACCAGTCCTGAATAAACCCACATATTGAGTCTTTCTTCATTTACATTCTTTTCTGGCATTCCAATATTTTTTTTCAAATTACTTTGCAATGACGTTACTCTGTAGTGACTGTTTCAAACCCTTTACATTCTCCTGAAACTCCCATCCCTGCTACTTCCCACTTCCTCCTTGGTGTCAGAAGTTGATCTCACTTACTATCTCAAAGGAAAAATAGATGCCATCTGTTGGACATTTCTTCAATCTCTAAGTCACATGCTCTAAGCCACCAAACACACATATGTTTTTTCCTCACCCATGTCTACCTTTTCTCTTTTTGCAAGATAGGAGGTGGCCCTGCTCCTTGCTCACACTAAATCTCCTGACTTTTGAGCTTATCCTCTTCCCCTTTCTTAGGAACTTTACTCAAATGTTTTTTCTCTTTGCATTATTTTCTAAGTTTCCCATTAAACCTGAGTATTCTTAACGGCTTTTAAGCCACCTCCAGCCACTCCCAAGAAAGAGGATTGGTTCCTCATTCTCTTTCAGTCACAACAAGCTCTCCAGAAATATACATTTTTTGCTGTCTCCACTTCTTCGTCTCTTGATCACTAGCCAGCACTAATATGGCTTGACCCTTTACCACTCCACCAAAAGAGCTCTCATCAGTGTCTGCAGTGGCCCATGACACTAAATTCTATTCCCCACCCACCCACCCACTTTTGTTTTTGATTTTTATCTCATTTGATTTTTTAGGAACATTGGAAAATATCAAATACTACATTTCTTTTGAAAAACTTTCTTCTCTTGACTTGTATCATATCAGATTCTCCTGGCTTTTCTCCTGTATTTGACCACAACTTGCTGGTGTCTTTTCCTTGTTTCTTCTTCCTACTCCCAAGGTAACTATTAGCCTGCCTTCAGGCCAGGCCATGCCTAGGCTCTCTTCTGCTCACTTTTACAACTCTTCTTAAGTAATCCCATGGTATTAGCTAGCATCCATGTCTTTGTTGGAACTAAATCTTATGCCCCTTCGGAGATGTCCCTTGACTGCCTCCTTCTTTCTCTTTCTTGGTCAGTGCCCCACCTGTATGGACCTGGTCATACCTCTACCTCAAGGCTAATGCTGAAGTTGTTTGATTTGGCTGTTAAAGATTGAGTAGAATTTTAAAAGATGGAACGTAGAAGTAGAAGAATTAATTCCAGAAATTGAAAGTGGCAAAACAAAGGTACAAACTCATAAAAAAAAGATCAAGGCAAATTTTGGCATCAGCAAGTAGTCTGCTTGACATGAGCACAAGCTTTAAAGGTAAGTGAAACCTGGCTTATGGAGAATTTGACTGTCAGAATAAGGAACCCAGCTCTCATTCAGTAGATAATAGCAATCCCATGATGGTTTTCAAAAAGAGACATGTGGTTTTAAAACGGTGGTTTAAGATGGCAGACCTAAGGATCTTTTGCAACGTGGCTTTCAGAAAAAAGACTACAGAGACAGGAATATGAAGCTGCAATATAACTATTTTAAGCTTTCTGTTTTGATGTGATAAAAGCTTTAATCAAGAAGACAATAAGAACGGGGAGGAAGAATGGGCCCCAGAAAACATACTGAAGGACAGCAACTAAATTTGGCATGCCTGATATGCAACAGATGAAAACACAGGTTAAAAAGCCTCTTTCAGGTTAAAAGTAATTGGAAAAAGAAAGTCCCTATTTATGTTCAGAAGGAGAGTTGAAAATATGAAACTCACCACTAAGAGTAAAGCCTGCAGTACTCGCATTAATTTGAAAGCTGTAAAGAGATGATAGCTGAAAATTTCAAAGTTGAGTTTTCCAAAGAGAAGGACGTAGAGAAGGGGAAGAGAAGAAAGTTAAGAATAAGGCCTTAGGAGTTATATAAAATGTTAACGAAGGAAACACAAAAAGAACAAGCAAAGAAGAAATTCAATTTGTGCAGGGCTAGATAAGCCACAGAAAGGGAGCAGGTCAGGAATGCTACTGAGAGGCTAAAAGGAAAAGAAAGCATTTGGCAAATTCCAAGAGTTTAAAAATCCTTGCAAGGAATTAAGAAGAGATTGATGAAACAGCCTGGTGCTTTAACAGACATTGTGGTTAAAAGGAGAAACATGTTCTAATGTGCTAGTTTAAGTAGGGAGTAGAATTGGTGAAAAGTCTGTGGCTTTGCATGCTTGGTTAAAGCCAAGGAAAAACTGACAGCATATTTTTAGTGAGGAGGGGCAATTATTGGAGAGAAGAGACATAATATAGTAAAGAAGTGACTAAGTGATGAACACTTAGGAGAATGGAAGAAACTAAAGGAATTAAAGGAACTGGGAAAGATAAGTTATTAAAAAAGAGGAAGGACACCTTGTCCTAGAAATAGGAAGTTATATAATGGTTGAAAATAGATTAGTTGTGAAGACCTGAGAGTGATGTGCTCAGAAGTCTATTCAAACTGGATGAGATAAACTTTGCAGACACTATTGGAAAAGAAAGATAAGGGAGGAATCAGATCACATGCAGTTATTTGTCTCCTAAAATAGCCATGTATTAGACAGAGCAGGGGCTGCCAAAATAGTTTTTCGGCATTTCTTTTGGAAAGCGATTAATGATACGTTTTGCCAAATGATTGTATTTGCTATGTTTTGGAAAGTCTAAACCTGGGAAAGCAAATAGGTTTAATATGTCATGTCAACTCCAATTGATTAGTAAACCTGCAGTGCTATTGGAAAGGATTATGAGGGCTGTTCTAGCTCAGTGGGAGAGCACTCAGTGACTGATTAGCAGTGTCTACTTTGAGCCAAGCATAAAGGGTTGATATATTTGCTAACTCTGGAACCATAACTGTAAGTTATTTAGTCCAATTTTCTGACATACAGATCGGAAGCAAGGCCACATTTAGGAATCCATCACAGATTTATACCAAAGTAGAAAAGTCATAAAAAGCCACCCTACTTTAGGATTCCTTAGCTGAAAGATATGGACCTTGGAACTTGGGTTTTGAAACCTACAGGGTTCAAATAAAAAAAATGAGACCCTACTCACTTATCTGATCTATTCTTATTCCTTCCAAGTTCATTTGGACTGGCTTTAGAGACAAGGTCTTGCTCTGTTGCCCAAGCTGGAGCGCAGTGTGTGATCATAGCTCACTGCAGCCTCGAACTCCTGGGCTCAAAGTGATCTACCTACTTCAGCCTCCCAAGTAGCTGGGACTACAAGCACATATGTCACCATGCCAGGCTAGGTAAATATATTTGAATATTACAGTCAAAGAACTATAAATCAAAATTTGCACTACTATCCCAGATCAATTTTCTGATATTCTTTTCAGCAAGAACAAATACTCTGTTCTGGATTTATAATATAAACATTGATATATTTCAAGAGTATAATTAACTTTTTTATTAACATTATCAAAATCAATGTCTATATTTAATAGTTACATTCTTGTTTTTATACTTGTTATAAAATTCCTCTGCTATTATGTAGTGCATTGTTCATGTGAAACTGTTTTTAAAGGAAACACAGTTCTGTCTTGATAAATATCAGGAAACTACCAGATGTTTCCTACTGTCTAAGCCAAACCAGTCAACAGTATGATCGTGCTTTAACTAACATGGATATAAAATGCATACCACCCACAGCCTTTCTATAGTACAGAGTCCAGTGCTTTAGCACACAGCAAAATGTGCAATTTAAAAAGAAAACAAAAGAAATAAGTGAGGAACGTCATTCTAGTGCAGTTTTACCTTTCTCACTGAAAAATAAAATATACATTAATCATTTTAAAATTCTCAATCCACAAAGGAATGAACTTGCTTTTTAATATCATGGGGCATTTCCCTAAATGGAATAGAATTTACATTTTTTCCCTTAAAAATGGAGACTTCTTTGAAAGATGAGGAAAAACAAAACGAACTTGTTTAAGAATAATATATCAAGAAAGGCTAGTTGCGAAGCAAGTTTTTATTTAAATAACCCACAAGTGGTTGTCATGCCCTAGAACAGTCTGACTTCTAGCCTCAGGGTCACCATGACAGGTGGTGAGAAGGGAAGAGACATGTAAACTTTCAGACAGAATAAATAGTATCACAATGACTGGGAGACAAGGAAGCTTAAGATTTACTTAGCTATCAACCAGCTGCTTCTGGATACGTATACAGAGACAAACAAAAGGAGAAAATACACTGGCATAAGAGATTCAAAATGTGTGTTGTGGAACCTTGAAGCCAAATAGTTTGTACTTAAATTAGAAGGCAAAATAAGGCAATTGAGTGTTTCTCTAGGGGGAAATGTATTTTGGATTGGTGGAGAGTTTCCACATGCAGAAGGATAAAGAAAGAAGTGTATAAGACAGGGATCATGGTATGCCTGTGTATAAGAGCCTGGAAAGTGCTGCTATCAAACAAGTTGGAAAAGCTCCAAATGGCAGAGGCAGGCAGAGGAGCATAGTAGGTGAGGTTTTGATGTCAAAGGAGGAAAAGGCTTTGAGTAGAAACCAGATTCCAGTTATACAGAAGGTCACAAGTAAATGAGACTATAAATACACTGGACTTGGCAGTTGGAAAGTCATAGGGAGAAAGTTGGTAGTGAGAATAAGATTGTAATATTTCAAAAGAAATGTAATTTAATGTTTCTCTTCTGAAAAATGGAGACTCATTTAAAAGATAAGAAAGAAAAATGCAGGTATTTAAGAATAATACTATTCTTAAGTATGATTAATTAGTAAGGAATGGAGGCAGGCAAATAATATAATCAATGAAACACCTGATGATTTAAAAAAATCTGAAATTGAATAAAACCATAGAGAATATTGCTCTTATAGGAAGCAGGAACAAAGAAAAATTTCTTCTTTTGCTTTGTTATTACAATTGTTTTTATTGATTTAGGTAGATTGTACAAATCATGTTTTTAGGCAGAAAAAAAGAAACATAACCAATTGAGGGCAAGAGGTAGAAAATCTAAGACAAGAAGGTGTAACTTAGGTCCCAGGAGATCCACAGTCACCAGAGTTCAAAAACATAGGCTTAGTAAAAGGAAAAACAAGCAAACAAACAAACACAAGATACTTGTTTCTCCATTGAAAAAGAGAGGAACCAGGAAAGAAAGATGAACAATCAACACATTCTCATGTAGGTAGGAGAAAAATTAGGGGAATGTACATCTGATGTTTTCAAACTTTTCCACCTAGTAGAAGTGCAGGACATTTGCCAGCAAGATGTCAGGCTGAAATAGTGCTGGACTCTTGAAGAAAAGAGAGAAGGTTTGTAAATGATATAGTAAAGAATTCAAGTGAGAAATAAAAGAACCCCAGTGTGCAGCAAAGGTTAGTCAGGTTTTCTTCATACCTAACCAACATCTCAAGTGCAGATGAAACTCAAGGCCGTGGTAAGACAAGGATGGTCACCTTCTTGGCAAAAGGCTATGGAATTTTATGTCAATCGTTATAACTTTCTTACCACACTATCTTATGCGTAACTGAGTGACTTGCACTTGAAGTGACCACCTCTTTTCTTCCTGAGTAAACAAAAGGAAATGATCTCTAGGCCTACTTTAGTCCAGAAAGACTCACTCCTGCACTGTCTTTTAGAGTGCCAATAGGATCCACTGATGTGACCTAAGGAAGGCTGCTCATATCACATGTTGCTGCCCAAAGCTGATCATAGAGGAGGAAGTAAACAATTTGCATAAGAAGTTCAGAACCTTATGGGAGGGAATGAACTCCTTCTCCCCAAGATTTGATGCTAAAAATTCTGTTGGATTGGACCAATGTACCATAAAGTAGGCAGGCAAGATAATATGCCAAAGGTCTCAAAGAGAAATGCGCTCATTGGGTAGGACCCATTATGTGCTGGAGAACCCATTATGTGCTGGCAACTTGTACTCCACTGTTGGGTGGCTGGCACAGCAGTTATCTCAGGCTTGTGCTTTGGTAAATAGTGATCATATGTGCAACTCAAACAAGGGATCCATCAAATGTGGACCTAAGCTTGAAATAAATGGGATTCAGTTCAACAAGCACATTATTGAAAAATGAAGAAACTTTGATTTGACTGCTCAGAAGCAACAGAAAATGTAAACTGATCAGGTGTTCCATTTCTGTACTCTCCTGGTATTTCATAGCTCAACTGGTCCCATTTTCAACTTGTAAAAATTTGGGGTGACCATTAAAACGTGAGCAAAAGACATAAGCAGTCACTTCTCAAAAGAAGACACACTAGTGGTCAACAAATGTACAAAAATATGTTCAACATTACGAATAACCAGAGAAATGCAAGTCAAAACCACAATGAGATATTAGATCATCTCACACCAGTCATAATGGCTACACTGGCCATCAGAGAAATGCAAATCAAAACCACAATGAGATACCATCTCACACCAGTTAGAATGGCGATCATTAAAAAGTCAGGAAACAACAGGTGCTGGAGAGGATGTGGAGAAATAGGAACACTTTTACACTGTTGGTGGGATTGTAAACTAGTTCAACCATTATGGAAAACAGTATGGCGATTCCTCAAGGATCTAGAACTAGATGTACCATATGACCCAGCCATCCCATTACTAGGTATATACCCAAAGGATTATAAATTATGCTGCTATAAAGACACATGCACACGTATGTTTATTGCAGCACTATTCACAATAGCAAAGACTTGGAATCAACCCAAATGTCCATCAGTGACAGATTGGATTAAGAAAATGTGGCACATATACACCATGGAATACTATGCAGCCATAAAAAAGGATGAGTTTGTGTCCTTTGTAGGGACATGGATGCAGCTGGAAACCATCATTCTCAGCAAACTATCACAAGAACAGAAAACCAAACACCGCATGTTCTCACTCATAGGCGGGAACTGAACAATGAGATCACTTGGACTCGGGAAGGGGAACATCACACACCGGGGCCTATCATGGGGAGGGGGGAGGGGGGAGGGATTGCATTGGGAGTTATACCTGATGTAAATGACGAGTTGATGGGTGCAGCACACCAACATGGCACAAGTATACATATGTAGCAAACCTGCACGTTGTGCACATGTACCCTACAACTTGAAGTTTAATAATAATAAATAAATTTAAAAAAAAAAAAAAGTCAAAAAACAACAGATGCTGAGTAGGCTGTGGGGAAAAAGGAAAGCTTATACACTGTTGGAGGGAATGAAAATTAGTTCAGCCACTGTGGAAAACCGCTTGGAGATTACTCAAAGAACTTAAAACAGAACTACCATTTCACCCAATCTTATTACTGGGTATATATTTTTTTTAAAAAAATTGTCCTACCAAAAATACACATACACTCACATGTTCATCACAGTACTATTTACAATAGCAAATACATGGAATCAACCTAGGTGCCCATCAACAGTGGGTTGAATAAAGAAATTGTAGTACCTATATACCAGGGAATACTATGCAGCCACAAAAAAGAACAAAATCATGTCACTTACAGTAACATGAATGCAGCTGGAGGCCATTATCCTAAGCTAATTAATATAAGAGCAGAAAACCAAACCTTATAAGTGGGATCTAAACAATGAGTACTCATGAACATAAAGATGCTAATAATAGACATTGGGGACTACTGGACAGGAGAAGGAGGGAGGAAAGGAGAGGGCAAGGGCTGAAAAAGAACTATCGGATACTGCTCAGTACCCGGGTGACAGGATCATTCATTCCCCAAACTTCGGCATCGTGTGATATACTCAGATAACAGACCTGCACCTGTACCCCCAACCTAAAATAAAAGCTGACGTTGTTTTGAAAAATGGGGTGATAAGGTTCAAGTGGGAAATATATACTTGCTTCTAATAATATAGAAAACAATAATTTAAAGAGAAAATAGAAAATATCATCATACTGTTACTGGGAACCAGTAAAGACTCCTGTGTCAATTTTCTTTCCCATTGGACTATGAGCACCAAGATAGCAGACATGGACTTATTCATCCTAGTCTCTTTAGTACTTAAGGGCAACTGGTCCACATTCAATATATTTTGACCAACAGAGTGAAGGAGGGAAAGAAGGTGGAGGAGGCGTGGAGAGAAGAGGAGGAAGGACACAGCAGCCTCCATGGAGGAGCTGGTTCAAATAGAACCCTAAACAATCTCTTATCTATGAGCTGACTAGGAGGAAGGGAAGCTAAAGATGATAAAATTTAGCAAAGGCTGCTGGGCCAGCAAGAGCATGCAGCAAGAGCATGCCATGGGTCAAATACAGTTACCCCTTAAAAAGTCTGGGAACAAAGGCCAATAATCAGAAATGAGTTGGTGTCAGGGATTTGCTGTTGAGGGAGAGACGTCATCCAAGGGGAAGCTCTGCAAGCAAGTCAAGATGAAGGCTGAGGGCGATGGCAGTTTTCAAACAAAAACAGGTTAAGACAGGACAGGAGGAGAGGAGTTGGAGGTGAAGTTTGAAAGCAAAAGGAAAATGAACTCACTAAGATGGTGAGGCAGAGATTTATTTATAGATGAATATATTAGTGTTGGATTCCTAAGTACTTTGCTCTACCCCTACTTCTTAAGAAAATAGACATGCAGGCTTGACAGAAATTTTTTTAAAAGAAGAAAAAGGAGGTGGGTGCTTTACAATGGTGGCAACTATAACCAAAGAGAGAAAAATAACATCTGAGTTTATGTTAGGAAAAGAGCTGTCTTTTAAAAAAAAACTTAAAAACAGTTTTGGTGAAAGAGAGGAAATGAAAGGTGAGTCACTGAAAGAAGAGAAGCAAAACAATAGTTAAATTGACTGATTTTCATTAGAAATTAACTGAAATTTGGAGGTGAACTAGAATAGAAAATAAAGGAAAGGAAGAGAGAAATGTTGGAGAAGGACTGGACAGCATGACTTGAATAGCTGAAAGATCTCCATGTACAGAGATGTCTGGTGCTCAATTTGACTTTGTTTTCTCTTATCTTGTAAACTCCTTTCACCCAAGTCATGAACAATATTATCTACAGACAAAAATGCCTTGGGAGAAGAGTTATGGGAAAGTGACAGAAAGACTCAGAAAAGAATAGCAGCAAGAGGTGAGAGGTGAGTGGGCTACAGGGAGGAGCTGGGTAGAATTCAGAACTAGAGGTGACCTTGAGAAAGTACGCCCCAGGAATCGTAAAGAACCAGACACTGAAGTGATGCGGTATGATGTGAAAATGGCTGATCACCTGGGGCAGGTTGGTTGAGGCAAAGAAAATCAGAAGGTGGGGGAAAATCAGGAGAAACACACTAGAGTAGGATGTGGACAAATACCAGGATTTATATAAGGGAAAAGGAGAGATGGAGTCCTGGAAAACTCACATTTGAGATATTGAAGATGGGAGGATTTTAAGATAAGCCAGTGCTGGCAGAGATGAAGAGGAAGGAAAGGTAAGGGAACTCAGCAGCAACTCCAACACTGAAGGGCATAGACAATACTGGTATTTAATATTTCAGTTCATAATTTATCACAGAGCAAAAGGTGGTTGTCTTCATATTCTACATTCTGCCCAAGGTGCTGCTTCCCCTGAAAGAGGGTCAGGGTACAGACCTCAGGTGTCTTGGACCTCTGGCTCAGATGATTGATAAAAATAAGTCCTGGTTTAAATAAATCATCTAAGAGCACCAGGGGTCAAGCCCCTGACAATTTATCAGACTTAGAATAAGAAGAAATGAGAGCGAAGCGCATCATTAATCAGCCTACAGAGATGGTATGGGAGTTAGACAAGGCGACGACCTCTCGCCCTTCATTACTCGCTTTTACTCAGGAATACCCCTGCCACACAGTCTCCTATTCTCCGGATTCCCTCCACCAACAATTTTTAAAGAAAATCCTGTCATGAACCTCAGGAAGTATGGGCCAAACTAGCTTTGGGGAACTACAAATGACTAAATCATAAGAAAGGTTACTTGGCTCGCTATTAACCAGGGAAATCAAATTTAAAATAGAAATATTTAGATATTTAACAGGGAAGAAATGAAGTCAGAACACTTTCAAAGCGATAGTGAATGTGCACATAAACTAAACGTATACAGTGCAAGAAATGTTCACAAAGTGAATACAACTGTGTTACGAGGGATGCCATTCAACACCAAAAAATGACCATCATCCCAGAAGCCCCTTTGATGTTCCCTTTCATACTACACCCCAAAGAGCAGACTCAAACTTTACCTCTAACACCACAGGTTAGTGTTGCATTAAAAAGTGTAATCATTTTATTCAAAATTTTAATACTCTCTGAGTGCAAAATAGAGATCATTAATATCCAAAATTGGTAGATATTACCAATTATACTAAAATACTTTAAAGTAGCACAATACAATAGAACAGCAGAAAGTATAATACTAGTATTGTGATCACTCAGGTTAGAGAGATTGATACATTCTAAGGTTTAGTGTTAAAAGAGTCATCCTCTTAGAACTTGAAGTTGACAGGAGACAAGGAGGAAGAGTGGAGTCTCTGAGCCATATGTTGATGTCACTAAAAGTTAGTTGAGCAGGTGACTGCAACCAAGGAGAGAGGAAGACACGGAGTTCAAGTGTCAATAAGTAAAGGCAACAAGTTGTGATCAGAATATAGCAGTGGGGAGCCCTTCTATCTATTAACGATTTTTTTTGGTGGAAGAAGGAGCAGCTTCTTTGAGTGATTGTGATGACAGGGAAAGCTAATGGGAGGAAATGATTGAGAAGATGAGTCAGTTTGATTACTGGGGGATGGAAGCTAGACAAGGCACAGTGGAGGGTGTTCCTAGTCTTCTGCAAGTCTCCTGCAAGTCTCCAACACAGTGAAACAGCAACAAGGTCTAAACTAAAGGCCCAAAGTGATCCCTTTCATATGGGAAAAGGATGTAAGCAATTTGCCTCCTAAGGTAAGAGATCCTAACCATGTTTGCCTTGTTGACACTTTTGAGATGAAAAATGTAGATTGTCACAAGGAGGAGCACAGGAGAGAGTGGCACATACACACAACATTTAAAATTCTATTTTAGAAGGTTAACTGACTCCTGAAACTCATTCCATGTATATTACAGGTTAAGAACTCTTGGTTCAAGGAAAATGTGTATTTGAGAAAATAGCAAGCCGACTAAGAATATTTATTAAACAGAGTAAAAACATGGTGTGGTGGGAAAAGCACTGTATTTGAAGTTAGAAGTCCTGGTTAGATGCATGCCCATAGCAAATGGACTTAATTTGCTCATTTCCAGGATGAAAATAAGTCATGGGGTATAACATGTACTTCCTACTTTTCAGGTTCAAATGAAATAATGTGACTGTGCATAGAAAATATCCAAAAGACCATACAAATAGAAGTCACTATCAGTGTTATGCTTACCTATTACTTGTTGGTTTATTCATTCCCAAGTATCCAGCTTTTGCTAGAATATTAAACAAAAGAGGAGCAGGAAAGCATTGTTTTTCTTCCCACTGGTGACCAAAAGGGTGAATCTCCTTATCTATATTCTGTAATCAAGACTGAAAAAATAAGAAAACTGTTTCATCAAAAGGGGAGTTTTCCTGTAAAAACTTTGTCCTGAACTGTAAATTATATAGTCAGAACAGTTCTTTCATTTCAGATTTAAGTCCATTATAAATAATACTAACAGAAATTATACTATGCCTATTTTTCCATTTCTTTCTACTTCCAGACATCGTCTGGGTATCCTTATTCTAAGTATGTAAAGGAAAGAAAAGAGAATTTGGGGTTGCATTATATTGTAAATAGCAGTAAAACACTTAGAGACAGCGTTATAGCAACATCTACTTAAGCAAAGCCCAACCAAATACCTCATTCAGCGGAAATTTCTTTTTAACTTACCTTTTAGGAAATACAGGAGGTTGAGATTAGCCTAATCAGGTTTTGGCAATAATAATCATGATGATGATAGATATAAAGAATAAGAATGAGAAGAAGTGAGAGAAAGGAGGAGAGAGAATAGAGAAGAAAGAAGAAGAGGAGGATAATGGAGGCAAAGATGAAAAGAAAAAAAAACCAAGGTGTCAACAGTAATGTGGAAGACCAAGAAGATATGTGGGGCTTTAAACTTTTACCCTGTATCTTGTTCATTATTTCAACCTCTCGTCATTAAGTATTAATTACGTTGTGTACTAAGGGGAATACAAAAGATATTTACTATATATGTGATCCAATTATTTGTTATTTACACATATACCAGGTAACCTGGTGGTTTCAAATGAAAGAAATTCAACTTCTTTAAAGAAGGAAATGTACAACACCCAAAAGAGACAATATCAAGCAGTGAAAAAAATAATTCAAGTTGAATCAGATTCCCCGGATTTGAATCCTTATTCCATCATTTAAAACCTGTATGATCCAGGGAAAATTACCTAAGCTCTTCAAGCCCCAGTTTTGTCACTAGTCCTCGTACATATTTTATAAGGTCTTTGTGAGGATATAGTGAGATAATGAGAACAAAGCCTTCAACACAAAGTCAGATACACTCCACAAATGTTGACAAGCAGCATTAAGTTGCACAGGAGAAGAAAGAAACCTCTAAATGTGGAAACTACAAACCTAACATTCTCATTGTGGCTTTGCTGCTAATTTGCTCCACAACCTTTATGAAAGCACCTGACTTATGGTTTCCTACCTACCTTAGAAGGTAAACAGAACACAGTCCATGAGACTGACTTCACTTCTGATACTCATTCAATTTCAGCATTCCCCAAGACCATTCTTAGTGTCACTAATTCACTAGGACTCACATAACTCACTGAAGGCTTTTATAATCACAATTGTAGTTCATTAAAGCCAAATAATACAGATTAAAGTCGGTCAAGGGAAGAGATGCATGGGGTGGAGTCCAAGAAAGTTCTGAACATGGAGGTTCCAGTTATCCTCTTTCAGTGGAATCATGGAGAGCACTACTCTTTTGAAAACACTGTGTGACAATGTACATGAACTATGTCCAACCAAGGAAGAGCACCTGAGCCTTGGTATCCAGAGTCTTTACTGGGGCTCCCTGGTCAACTGGTCTCAGCCTCCAGTCTCTCAGATGAAGCTGATACCACATGACCCTAGAAATCAAACTGGTACTGCATGTTAGACTTTCTGCATGGCCCAAAGCCCCAGGTAAACAAAGGTATTCTTGTCAGGCAGGACTTTCAAAGGGCTTAGAGATTACTCCCCAGCAGCTAAAGGCAAAGGCCAGATCTCTCTCTGGGCAAGGTTAATTAATTACTACACACTATCAAAAGCTGGACTCAGCTTCATTGCTCTTGACCAGCAGCCTTCAGACTTCCATGACTAGAGCCTACAAAAAAGAAAAGAAAGTTGAATATTGACTCGAACACACACACACAAACACACACACACACACATATTTCATATGATATGCCCTTTTATTCGATGGAATATATGCTGATATTTTACTTTATTTGATTTTATCTTATTCAAAATATGTGTTACAGTTCACAAAATTGACCACTAATAATGGGTTCTAATATGTAGTCTGAAAAACACTGATCTAGAGAAAGAGTCAGCAGACTATGGCCTGTGGGCCAAATTCACCCTGCTGCTTGTTTTTATAAAAAAAATGGTTTTGTTGGAACACAACCACATCCACTGGTTTATGTATTTCTTTGCCTGTGTCTGCTTTCATATTAAAGTAGTTGTCACAGAGATGGTAGTCCTGCAAAGGCTAAAATGTTTGCTATCTGACTGTTTGGCAGCCCCTGAGCTAGTAACACCATTATGATTTATAATTTCAGGAAAATGTATTTATAATATTACCTTACCTCCCTTCCAGTAGATGACAGATGCATAACCTTATGTCTATTTTTTAGTTTATACAAATGCATAATAATGTTATAAATTTTAGATTCCAGACACTCAAGTAAATTCTTCAAAGAGAGGTCTGTTTTGGAAAATGTCTTTCTAAAAGGGTGAAAAGAATCTCATATTTCCAGAGTCAGCTACCAAGTCAATGGATGCACCAAGGCTGTGTAATGCTTTAAGCTCATGATTTGTGTCCTCAAACTTGTGACTGTGTTACTCATTAATCAAAAAGTATTAGCAAACTCCTTTTTTAGATAAACTGTACCTCTCACTACAGCAAAATATGAGGAATTATGTGAAAAACTCTCAGCACAATAAAAGGAAGCAGTAGTCTGAGAAATATTGATCAGGATTACAGAGGAAGAGTTCAAACTTATTAAGAGAAATGTATTGTTTCAAGGGGAGTAGGATCTTCCAATACAGGCATGCATCCAAAGAAATATCAATAGGAGTCTCTCTGAAGTCCATGTTCAGACAGAATTGAAACAGAAGCAAATTTGGGAAATGAAGGGATAAATAGGAAACCCAAATTCTCTGGGCACCTTTCTCATCTCTGCTACCTGAGACAGAATGTTAGGAAAAGACTAGAAAGCAATGCAGACTGTCCGAAAAGGTTGAGCTAGAGGTGGATGGAAGGCATAGGGGCACAATATATCAGTTTTTGAAATACTAGCAAAATTTGCCTATTGTAGTATTTGCCCTCACCAAAGTGATTGACTAGTACTGGAAACAAATGAAAACTTGGGATTCCACTGAGTTTGGCTTTATTAAATATGAATCTTTCAGCATGAAGAGGTGATCAAGCTGCAAGAATTATTTCTGCTTAATAACAAAAGACACAAAAGGGATATGATCAGATCCTGCAGTCCTGCTTTCCAGGAATTGATATGTCTACTAGTAAAATTAATTTTTAGGAGGCTGCTTATTTTCTCCTAGGTTAAATTAGGCTCTGGCACATTAGTTGAGAAGTTTTGTCAAGTTCCTGAAACTCTAATTCATTTTGATGCTTCTCTCATAATAGATTTCAAATCCTCCCCCTACCAATCTTTTTGAATTATTGTATGTGTGTACACTGAGCATCCCCACTTTTTGTGTTTAGCATCAGAACCTTCTAGTTTATCCTAATGGAATATCTTTCAACCACACTCCCACGTATTCCTAGGTCATTCTAATTGGCTTCCAAAGCCTGTGTTTGAGACAAAATTCCTTATCTAATGAGGTGGATTGATTGCAAATGACCCGAACTTTCCACCCTTCCTTGTATTCATGCTTCTTGCCCTGTGAATTTGCAGCTTCCTCACTCAAGAAGGGTCATGTATTTTCCTTCCCCCTGAGTATGGGTTGGATTTGAGTCTTGATGTGGACAATTGAATGTAGTTAAAGTAATGGTGTGCCAGTTCTTTCCCTAGGCCTTCAGATACATTTCACGCTTCTAATCTCTTTTGCGTAGAAGCCTGCCATGCCATGAGAACAAGCCCAAGGAATCTTGTTGAAGGATGAAAGACAACGGACCCCATCACCTACTTTGCCCCAAACATCATCTTGCCAACACCCAGCTAACCCATCAGTTCCAAGCTGATCTACCAACTGACCACAAATGAGTGAAACCAGCAAGCTCAACAGAGTCAGGCCCAGATAAGCTGGCTGGTAGGCTCATAAGCAATAAATGCATTGTTTTCAGTCATTGAATTTGGGGTAATTCATTGCTCACAGTGGCTGAAAAAATATTCCAAAGCTTTTTTATCAAAGACAGTGTACTCAATTAACTAGCAAGTTCCTCCTGTTCCTATATAAACTTGATAAATGTCTTCTTGGTCTGCCAAGCTGCACCCAATAAGTTAATTTTTTTCCTCTTAGTTTAATACTTCACAAATTCTTCTGCTTCATTTAAGATACTGTCTATCCTCCTATGAAATGTCACCAGAAGTTGGAAATGTCCTAGTCTTACTATAATCATTTGCTTATTACTTCTTTTTGCAAATAGTTAATCCCTTCACATGTGGTACATAAGATTGGTTTAATTAATTGAACTTAATAAATGTTGCTACCGTTTGTCTCAACTGCCAATTCCTGGGGGAAAAAAAAAATATTGGCTGAACTTGTCTATAAAGGGTAACGTTTACAGATCTTTGACCCATGTGTTCAGGAAAATTGAAATGAATGATTTTTAAATGTCTAAATTACTTCCCACCCCAAATTGAAAAACCTAAATAGTAATAAATATTAATTTATTCTACTTCATATCTGCTTTTATATTCAAATAGTATATGTATGCAACAATCAGTTGGAAACTCAATTGCATACAGTCTTTCAACGATTTATGAAAACAAAATAGATAAAAGACAAGGCTGGATATTGACGAAGAGCATACACATCCATGTTGTAATGTTCCTCATTGACACATAACTTTAGTTATAAGGAGGGAATAATTAACAACAATAGACTTTGAACTGTTCTCAAGTAATCAGTGAGTTATATCAATATCAGAGTTTTTAGGTTATGTTTTCAAATACCGAATATAAGTTTAAATATTTCTCTTCCCTCTTCATTTTTCTTTCTTAGATTAAGACCTGTATAGGTTTCAATACCATTTCAAAACACTTAATAAGGCAAGACCACTCTCTTTTCTGTCTTTCCTGTACTATACTAAACAGAGCTATGAAAGTTTAAGTGAATATGCAAATTCTTTAGAATAGATGTATTTTTATATGTTGATATTTACTTTGATTACTTCCCAAAAGGATTTGAAGCCGCTCACCAACAGTGATGAGTGGCAAGACATGAGTGTTTTCTATGGATTTGAAGATCGCTGTTCACAGCCTAGAGAATCAAGCCCATTAACTCCCAAACCAGCTCTGTGAAGTAGTTTATTAAAATAATCTGTCTCCGACTGGCGATGATACAAGGCTAAGATAAAGCTAAAGCCTGTGGCTAACATTGTTAAAGAACAATTAAAGAAAACGTAAGTTTTTACTGAGGATCAAATTGATCACTTCTTGGAAAATATTATTTGGTACCTGTAAGGAATTCTTTAGGGCTAGTTGGCTATTATTTAAAAGTCCTTGCAGGGTCTGATTGATTTCTTTTATGCACTCTTCTGTAATTCATGTAGCGTCTATCAGATAATTTCTGATGCTAAACTGAGAGATTACATTATGGAATAAATGTGTGAAAAGCTATTTGACATATAATTAGAGTTTTCAGTCATGCTCATAATGATTTCAAGTTGTGATGTGATTTTTATTAAGGAAGCAAAATTCACCCATTTGGTTTATATAGATTAAAATTGTTTTTATTATATTGATTCCAGAGCATATGAACCAGGATCAATCACTCTTCTGCCAACTAGTTATCCTGATTAATCACATCTTTGCACTACTTGATTGGACCTCCCATGACTTGAATCAGCTTGCTATGTATTTAGCATGTTCTACCTTAAACAACCCAGCTCTCTTTCCCAGGGCAGGCTATCTTTTTCCTAATACTGTTTTTTTAGAACTACAGTTTTTCTGTTTAAGTTCTTTTACTCTCTCCACTTTCTAAATGTAGTTGTTTTATGTCTATTTATGTTGAACACTGTATCAGATGGTATTATATCTTTTGTTTCAGCAATGAAGTATGATTAACGAAACTGACAAGTTCAAGGATAGTCTATAATGTCTGCTCCAATGTTTTATCCTTTATCTTTTATTCTTCTTTTTTCCTGAGAATATATGTATTTTTGTTGTTGGCATTTTATTTTTGTTTTGAAAGTTTCCTTTAGCCATTCTTCAAGAGAAGTTCTGCTAGCAACAAATTCTGTTAATTTTCCTTTATTTAAGAATGTCTATTTCTTCCTAATTCCTGAAGAATCCTTTCACTGATAAAGGATTTAATGTTTACAGCTCTTCTCTTTCAGCATTTAAAAATGTCATGCCTCTTCCTCTGGCCTCTAGAGTTTCTGATGAGGAATCCACTTAATTCAAATTCATCTTCCTTTATGCATAATGAATCATTTATCCCTGGCCTTTTATAAGTTTTTCCTTGGTCATTAGTTTTAAAATGTTTAATTGTGATGTGCCTAAGTGTGAATTATTTCAGGTTTATTATGTTTATGGTTTGCTAAGCTTCTTGAATTTGTAGATTTACATCTTTTACAAAATTCTGTACATTTTTATCCATTACTTTTCTTTTACTACTTTTTCAGTCTCACACTCTTCTCCTTTTCTTCCTGGACTCTGATTATGCCAGGGCTAGATGTCTTGTTACTACTCTATGTATTACTGTGGATCATTCATTTTTAAAACCCTATCTTCTCTCTGCTGTTCAGATTGAGTAAATCCTATACATTTGTGTTCAGGCCTACTGATTATATTATCTGTCATCTCCACTCTACTGTTGAGACCATGTATTTACTTGGTAGACATAAACATTGTAAAATTCTACATGAAAAGAGAAAGGCCATATAATATTCAAAACAATTTTGAAAAAGATGAATAAAGTATAAATAATCTCTCTTCCTGGTGTTACTGCCTATTATATGGTGGTAGAAATCAAGGTGGTGTGGAGCTGGCAAAGGAATAAATACATAAATGAATAAAAAGAAAAGGACACTTAGAAATAGATTCACACAAATATGTCCAGTTAATTTCTGGCAAAGTAGCAAAAGGAATTAAATGGAGAAGGAATAACTTTTTCAATAAATGATCCTAGAGCAATTAGACCACTGTCAAAAGAAGGAAGGGAGGAAGGAAGGAAGGAAGGAAGGAAGGAAGGGAGGAAGGAAGGAAGGAAGGAAGGAAGGAAGGAAGGAAGGAAGGCAGGCAGAAAGGAAGGAAGGAAAGGAAGAAAGGAAGGAAGGGAGAGAGCAGGCCTGTATCTAAACTTCACACCTCATATAAAAATTAATTAAAATGGATTACAGACTTAAATAGAAAACATAAAACTGTACAATTTTTAGAAGAAACACAAGTGAAAGTCTTTGGGATGAGGAATAGATAAATATTTTTTAGACCTGACACCCAAATCTTGATCTATAAGACAAAAAAAATGATAAACTGGACCTCATCAAATTGAAAACATCTACTCTATAAGATTAAAAAAAGCATTACAAAGTTTAAAAAACAAATTACAGAATAGAAGACAATATTTACAAATCACATATCTAATAAGGTCTTGTATCCCAAATATATAAAAAAAACTCTCAAAAGTCAACATTAAATAAACAATCAAATTAGAAATAAGCAAAATACATTAATAGACATTTCATCAGAGAGGATATACACATAGCAAATATATGAAAAATGTTCAAAATCTTTAGCCATCAGAGAGGTAAAATTAAAACCATAATGAGATATTACTATCCAGAATCGCTAAAAATGGAAAATAGTGATAACACCAAATACTGATGAAGATGTAGAGAAACTGAATTGTTCATACATTGCTGATGGGAATGTAAAATGGTACGGTCACTGTGGAAAACAGTTTGGTAGTTTTTTTTAAAAGTAAATATAAATTTACTATAGAACCTAGCCAATGCATTCCTAAAAATTTATTCCACGTGACCAAAGACTTATCTTCATACAAAAATCTGTACATGAATGTTCATAACCCCTGTACTTGCATTATCAGAGAACTGAAAACAACCCAGACATTCTTTGATGGATAAATTGTTAAACTGTGGCACCTCTGTAGCATAAAATACTACCCAGCAATAAAAAGAAATAAACTATTTATACACACAACCAACTTGGATAAACCTTGAAGAAATTATACTGAATGATAATAGCCAACCTCAAAAGGATAGCTACTGTATGATTTAGTTTATGTAGCAGTCTTAATCTAATTATAGAGATGGAGAACAAATTAGTGGTTGCCACGGGTTAGGGATGGAGGCAAGGAGATGGGTGTGACTATAAAGAAATAATTAGATAGAATCTTGTGGTGATGGTACAGTGGAGTGTCTTGATTGTGGTGGTGGGTACACAGGCTACACATGATAAAATTGCATAGAGCTACACACACACATGAGTACATGTATAACTATTGAAAACTGAACTAGCAGTATGAGTGTACAATGTTAATTTCTTAGTTTTGATATTGTAATACAGTTGTATAAAATGTTAACTTTGGAGAAGGCTAGGGGAAGAGTGCAATAGATTTCCCTGTACCTCCTTCACAACTGCCTGTGAATTTATAATTATTTCAAAATAGAAAGTTCAGCAAAATTAAAAATCTTTTGTTTATCAGGAGCTAAGACAAAGTGAAAAGTTAAGTCACAGAATGGGAGAAGGTATTTAATATATTCAACAAATAATGAATGACCAAAATGTATAAAGAATTCCTACAACTCAATAATAAAAAGGCACACTAATTTTTTTTTTTTTTTTTTTTTTTTTGAGACGGAGTCTCGCTCTGTCACCCAGGCTGGAGTGCAGTGGCAGGATTCAGTGGCCTCCCGGGTTCATGCCATTCTCCTGCCTCAGCCTCCGGAGTAGCTGGGACTACAGGTGCCCGCCACCACGCCTGGCTAATTTTTTGTATTTTTAGTAGAGATGGGGTTTCACCGTGTTAGCCAGGATGGTCTCGATCTCCTGATCTCATGATCCGCCCGCCTCGGCCTCCCAAAGTGCAGCACACTAATTTTTTAAGTGAGCAAAGGATGAGAACAGACAACTTCAAAAGAGAAAATTGACACACGTGAAAACTGACTAAAAATCACTGGAATCAAAAAAATGCAACTTTACACAATAGTGAGATATTAATTTGCATCTAGCATACAGAAAACTTAGTCTTTCAATACCAAGTGTGGGTTAGCTTGTAAGGTAGTTTCTGCCTAGAAATAGAAAAGCCCGATTTTTCTTTTTTTTTTGAGAGGGAGTCTTGCTCTGTCGCCCAGGCTGGAGTGCAGTGGCGCGATTTCTGCTCACTGCAACCTCCGCCTCCAGGGTTCAAGTGATTCTCCCACCTCAGCCTCCTGAGTAGCTGAGATTACATGTGCGCGCCACCACACCCGGCTAATTTTCTGTGTAGTTTTAGTAGAGATGGGGTTTCGTCGTGTTGGTAAGGGTGGTCTTGAATTCCTGACCTCGTGATCCACCTGCCTCAGCCTCCCAAAGTGCTGGGATTACAGGTGTGAGCCACCCCGCCCGGCCTGATTTTCCTAATTCTATCTTAGTTTATAGAACCTG
Source organism: Chlorocebus sabaeus (assembly GCF_047675955.1). Lineage (NCBI taxonomy): Eukaryota > Metazoa > Chordata > Mammalia > Primates > Cercopithecidae > Chlorocebus > Chlorocebus sabaeus. The sequence goes on from NC_132924.1 coordinate 58,917,842, forward strand.
AGTCTCGCTACACAATGCATGATAATTATTTTTAATCAAATAGTAAATAATTATGCAACTATATACACTTGGAATGAATTGGATACATAATTTAAATTCTGCTTAACAAATTCTCAGTCACCAAAGGTTACATTTACAATATATCCAAATACATAGTGGATGCATTTTTTCTTTTTCTAATACAAGCTAATAAGTTTTAGCAGTTGAACAGTAGAAAATTAAAATATTTTCATTGCACTCCTACGTGTTGGCTGAGTTATAATGATAAACAGTAAGAAAAAGAAACAGAATTAGATTTAATAGAAGCACCTAAAAGATTAGATATTTATTCAGGAAAAACCAGAAGTCATCTGACTGATTGATCATATGGTTGAAAGAGACATGAAGAGCAAAAGCTAGGACTTGGAAGTGTACATGAAAGGATAGCTGAATCTGCTAATAGACATCAGGATATAGATCTATAATCAAAACTCCCAACAAGTTAGGGAATAAATGTGTCTTGGCCCTTCATAAAAGAAGCAGGTGATTTAATCTGCCGTGCCAGTAACCGGAATAAATGTTTGCTTTCATAGGCAACAAAAGAAAACTTTATGAGTTCAAAGAAATGAAATAGCTAATAAAAGTAAAACTTTACAGGCACCAAAGCTCTAAAATCCCATGCCATGTTAAATGTTAAATGACTAATAGTACTAATTATTCTATGCTGTTTGGAAGAAATATACCTTTACTATTCCTAAATCCTTCCTAGGAGTAGTAATTTTGGGCTAAAATTATCCCTTGGCTCTCAGTAATCCCAATTGACATTATCACTTGGAAAGTGTCAGGAAACTGAAGGAAACAGTTCCTGCTCCTGGTTTGTGTAACCTATTTTTCAAAAGCCTGGGGTATCCTGTTCTTTCCCAGAGAGGGAAAGGAAAGGAATTTCAGAGTGAGGATGCTGATATACTTTAGGAAGTTGCTACAGGTTACAGGCACCTCTCTGGCTTGATAGTAAGGTATACATACATGTCTAAGTGGGAGAAGAGATCTAGTCAAGGAGAAATATTGGCTTCTGGTGCCACATTGAAAATTGCAGGTCAAGTTAATAACTAAGTTCATTTGAGCTAGAGCTAACCAGCAAGGGTTTTTCCATGTTTTTCTTTTAGCTCAAACTTGGAGCAATTTTGACCCAAAGATGGAGGAGAAAGCGGGAGAATGCTCAAGGAGAGAAAGAAAGGTCCCTTTTTTTGAGGTTTGGGCTTCAGGTACCCTTGTTATGAACTTCAGCAGGAGTTATACTCTGGCATGTTGCCCCTGCAGGATGAAACCACTGAAGGAAAGGTCACTGTGAAAAGGTAAGCCACAGACTGGGAAAAGGTATTTGCAACACATATCACCAACCATGAATAAATGGCCAGAATATATGAAGAATTCCTACACATCAGTAAGAAAAAGACCAACTAATCTTTAAAGTGGGCAAAGATTCACTGGTGCCTTTGGAGGAGAAGAAAAAGAGGCATGTTTGGCCCAGGCCTGCTGGAAAATGCTGGTAAGCATGAGTGCAGAGATCCAAGTGTCTGCACCAATGCCACAGAACTGGAGTAGTGCCATGCCCAAGACCTGGAGAGCACATGGGAGATGTAGCTCTGTGTAGGTTAAGTACTGGCCCTCAAAGCCAGGGCTGGCCTGGCCACTATGCTGCGGAGAGGCAGGGCACCCTTCCTGATCCCCAACTCAGTCTTTTCTTCAAGGCTACTCCTACAGGAACACTATTAAGAAGATCTAAATGATGATAAACTAGGAAAGTACTAACATAGATGTGGCTTGGCCTTGTTCCTGACTCAGATAATGTGACTTCTGTCAATGTTATAGGAATTCTACCTGCTCAGTTTCTAAATAGTTAAGGTTAGATCAAACACATTCCAGAGATCAGATCTCAGCACTCTAAACCGTTGATGCAGAGAGCTGGATTGGAGATGTGATCTGTCGAACCACCTAATCTTCTCAATCATATTCCAAGCCCAATCATATTCCACACCCAAAAGATTTCGAGGAGAAATATAAAAGTTAATGGATGAAAAGTGCCTTCTTAAATCACCAACACTCATCTTCCCAAGATAAAACTTTATTTGAAGCATCAAGCAATATACTGAAAGAAGTGTCATGCTCAAGTAATGCTCATATTTCCATAATTGCACCTTTGATACTCTCTGCCCTCTTAAAAAAGACTGCATAGTGAGCAAAGATGAGTAGCACATATGCTTTTCTACATAACCCTATCTATATGGTGCTTAAGAAAGTCTCCTTTTAATTTCATTCTTCCTTTCTTAAAAAGCATGTTGGTTTTTTCTGGGAAAACTAAAACAAACTAGTTCTTCCACTTAGGATGCAGTTTCTCCCAAGTTATTTATGAAATAACGCAGCTGCCTTTCTCTTTAAAGGGATTCTTGTCTTCTGGAATTCCCTTTACTAGAGGATCCTCTCCAGAACGTTCTTCAATATAGTTCTTTATTTCTTCAGAACATTTAGACACCTTAGGTACAGAAAAAAAAAAAGAATATATTAGGTTATGGTTGTTTAAACTTTGTCCCTACCCCTTAATGAAATTAGTATAACTGAATACAAGCAGTTTTTAAACATTTTTTTACATATATATATATTTGTGTGTATATATATTATATATGATACATATATAAAATCTGGGTTCTGCACTCTAATATTTTTATTCTATTACTATATCTATGATACAATCTATGTAAAACATATTTCTTACTGTTGGTCGTTGGTCAAATTCAAAAATGTTTGAAAGTCACTGCATTAAATAAATCATCTCAAGCAATTTTTTCCATTGTGTCTCATATGATTTCCTTCCTCTGCTAAAATACAATTATGATACGCCTACAATATTTTAGAAACTGAAATATAATCTTATTTGAATTTTCCATGCTAATGAGCAGGTGCAGTAGTAGATAATCCCCAAATGTTTTGGGGTGTGTAATGCCACGATTCTCACTTATGGGTGTGTGTCATGTTCTGAAATTTCACAAAATGACAGAAGCTTTGGAAAAAGCCTGACTCTGGAAAGATTGGAGTTGTCCAAATATTGCACTCTGTGTTGCTCCTCAGAATTTCTTCCTGCTGCATGAGGGCAATGATCATAATAAAAGACTTAGATTCTGAGACTTACTAGGCTTATCTGAGAATAAATTTTTTCTGCGATGGAGAAAAAATTGAATAATGTCTTCAAAAAGTCTATTCTTACAAGAATAGTTTCTTCAAAAAGTCTATCTATTCTTAAAAGACAGGTTGCAAGAATGAGTTTAAAAAAAAAAAGAATAAAAGCAAAATAAAAGAAATTAGGGTCTTATTCTAATTTCTAGAATATTGCTAGTAAGAAATTTACAGTAAAAATTACAGAAGTACCAGCAAATTTAATTTAATTAATTAATTTATTTATTTATTTTTGAGACGGAGTCTCGCTCTGTCACCCAGGCAGGAGTGCAGTGACATGATCACGGCTCACTGCAAAGCTCCAGCTGCCGGGTTCACGCCACTCTCTTGCCTCAGCCTCCCGAGTAGCTGGGACTACAGGCGCCCACGACCACGCCCTGCTAATTTTGTTTCACCGTGTTAGCCAGGATGGTCTCGATCTCCTGACCTCGTGATCCGGCCGCCTCGGCATCCCAAAGTGCTGGGATTACAGAAGTGAGCCACTGCGCTGGGCCACACCAGCAAATTTAAATGGAGACCTAGGAAAACTGGGCAAATGTTCCCACTGAATTAGTAATCTAAATTAGTAACCTCAAACTGTTTTAATGGTTACTACTAAAACATGTTTGCATATGTATCCCAAAATGAATATAACTTTTAACTACAAATAAGTACAGATACTGTTTTGTTAATACATCATGCAAAATTATAAAACATAAACTGGAAATTATAAATGGGTGAGGTTTAAAACTAAACAAAAATAGAAATGCTAGTGTTTTACTTCCACATCCCAAATGATTATCCTTTGCAAAAAAGTGTGGAAGCCTCTGACCTCAAATTGAAAACTAGGTGATGTAGTTCTGTGACTTAAAATCTGGCAAAATAAAATCTTTCAGGTACAATTCTTTCAGGTAACATTTGCTCTCAATTGTTGCTGACATTCAGAGTGCATACATTTTAAGTGAATTTTCAGAGTTGATAATGCACGTGTCCATAACCTAGGGTCTGTGGTCCCAAGTTAATTTATGGACAAGATTCATGCTCCCTACATTGAATCTTTTCTTACAAGGTTTTTTCATTAGGTTTCAGAAGAGGTCTGCAACCTCCAAATGTGAGTAATTACTCCTTTGATACATTTCCTTCTGTAATCAAGAGGATATGTTTGATAAACATTTAACTACAGCCAGAATGGAACCTGCAAGTTTTGTCTGGGCCTGAGTTAAGGACTGAACACGTAGCCTAGATGTTAACTATTTATTGACTGAATAATGGACTGGGCATGAGAAGAAGAATGTTTTAGTACCTGCCCTATCACTATCTATCTCTGTGGTCTTAAATGAGGAGCTCGTTAGCCTTTGTGGGACTCAAGTTTTCTTTAATCCTTAAAGTGAGGGAGATGAATGATCTCTAAGCATTCCAATGCTAGTCTAGCAGTAACAATGTATAATTCCAAGTGTATAATCAAATGTCTTAATATTATTTTTGAGATTTAGATGCCTCTTTCTGTATTTCCTAAGGATACACATGTACCCAAAGTTTTTTCTCCCTCTGGCATACACTTGAGGTTTCTGGAGGTGGGAAGTTGATGCCACAGGCCGTGTCCTAAAGGGTCAGGCTGGCTAGCAGGGAGAAATTGCTAATGAATGATACAGTCAATTTTTACATAGTCAGTTGCATCCACATCCCTGTTCAATAGTTAACTTAAAACTCTGAATAAGTAGAAGACACTTGTCTTTTTTCCTAAGTTCTGCACAGTGATACCAAATATTAAGATATTAGAACCTTGCATAGGCAATGCTGTACTTCAGCATATGAAACTCTGTTTAATATGTAACTCCTAAGGTTTATTGTGTGAACATATCTAAGTGGCCAACACTTGCTGTACCGGGAACTTTGCCATCCATAAAATGGGTCCCTTAGGGTTTCAAGAAGCATGCTTATTGAGTGGGTAGTGTAACTTCCTTCTTTTCCCCTTTAAACACATTGGTATTTTTAAAGTTACAAACCATTAACATGATAGAGGGGACATCTCATTATAAAAGCTAGGAAGAGCAGGGATTTGGATGTGAAAGGTTAAATTTGAGAAAAGAAATATGTAAAAAGTAAAACACAAAAATGCCTGCATCTTCTAATCATCACTCAAGAGTAAAGACTCTTGCCCTTACCAGATTCATTACAACTAGAACAGGAAGGCAAGTGAGCATATTATAATGCTTCATTTCCATTGTTTTTCTTAATTTTTTTCTAGTGCTAAACTATAATAAATAAGATCAGTTCAAAATTTTCTTGCTGAAAAGGAAAGGTTAATTATCTTTAAACAATATCTATTCAAAGACTTTTCCTAGTCTACAGGATGCCTGACTGAGTTAAAACAGGAAGAGGGATTAGTGTCTAAAGGAAGGTCCTGATGACCGGTAAGAAATTGAAGTAAAACTTACAAAACTTATAAAACCAAGACGTTTCAGTGGAGAATATTGAATACTGGGTCATATGTTCTCATTGAAATGGCAATCTCAATCAATAGTCTCTAAAACTTTTAAATTGTGATCACTAAAAAATTTTTCATATACACCTCAGTATATGTATAATTCTGTATAAATAAGTACAGATACTACTGTATTAATCGCATACTTATAAAACATAAAGTGAAAATTATAAAGGGATGAGATTTACAAATAAATAAAGATAGAAATTCTAATATTTTACTCCCAAGTTTCGGTGGACTGTTCTTTGCATATCACTGAAGGCCACTGGTGAAATTCAAAATTAAATAATGTACTTGTAAGACTTTAAAATATGGTTTTAGAAAATTTCTTTCAAATATCATCCTTTCTAGTAGTGTAAAAGATGAAAGAACCAAGTAGCTATCCACTTTTTTCCTACAAGTGAGTTTTGAAAAACAGCTGTCTAATGGAAAGCAAGATTTCTTGTCTATTTTCCCCTTCCTAGGCATCTTAAAAAGTTAGGACATTTGGCCTTAAATTCCTTATCGGATCCTAGACCTCTGCTCTACCTCCTACGATTTCCCCACATCAGCTGGCAGTCCCCAGGCACTGTCAAAGGGGTGGTGAGAAGAGAAGCTACAAAGAGGGGGAAAAACTAAGCTAAACTATTTGCTTTACTGTTACTAAGCAGGACAAACCGGACCCTGCTTCATTTCAGAGAAGGAAATATTCCGGAACAGCCAACTTACTTGTTGTCTCTGCAACTTCACTTCTTTGCGAAGCTGCTCAACTTCCATTTTCAGTTTTTCCTTTTCTGGCAAATCTTCGATGTGAAGGGCAGGCATTTTCGACCCAGAACTGGGCCCGGGCTAGCTCGGGCAGCGGAACCCCTGGAAGAGCTGCGAAGCTCGGCGCGTGTGGAAACAACTGCCGGGCCTGGCCCGCCGCTCACTCGCACAGGATGTGACTGCAGCCCTGCTGCGGTCCCCAGCTCCCCGAGGGCTCCGCTTCCTCCGGGACCCCGTCACGCCAGCGCGCCCCAGCGTCCTAGGACATGAGAACTCTGCCTTTTCTCAAGTCCCCGCAACCTAGGAGGCCTGCTTGGGTGCTAGGTTAGGGTTAACTTTGAGACTGGTTCAAAAGCAGCTTCCCGCCGCTCAATCGCCCAGCAGGGATGCTGGCCCCGGACAGGCCCTGACTCAGGACTGCCACGCCCGCGGGGGGCGGCTGGGCTAGGGCTGCCTTACTGGGCACGGCAGAACTTTTACTTTTTTTACTCCGCGCCCCCCCGCCCCCTGCACTCCCCCCCCCCTTTTTTTTCCGTTTCCAAGTCACATCCGGGTTTTGTTTGTGAAGCAAGGAAAAGGAGTACACTACCCAGCAGGAAATAACTACCCTTCACCTCTCAAAAGAGTTTTAAAAATATGCTAGATATAGCTTTTCCCTAATTACATACATAGGTTGGTGCAAAAGTAATTACTTTTCCCTAATTACATATATAGGTTGGTGCAATTAGTTTTGCATCAACCTAATAAATGCATAGTGGGCAATGTGGACGCTTAAGAAAAGGCTCAAAAGAAAATGAAGCTCAGTCTTAATCCCAGAAATGCCCACCAGTGCTCTGTTGATTTGTGTAGATCAAGGCCTAATATGGGTTTACACATTTTGGGCGAGGAGGGGGCAACAGGGTGTGAATATCGTTTACAAGTTGCACGGACATTTTTTGTCGTTAAATAATCATCTGCATCCTCAGCAGCAGAGTTTTTACTTTTTTACTTTTTTCGGGGGAATGTTTTGTAGAGTGGCGCATCAAAGGATGATATAATAGAAGACATAAGCAGGAATCTTAAAGTTCTTACCAGAAAGCCTTTCTCCACTCCCCAGCCCCAAGGTTTGGGTGACACTTGACACCAAGGATTTTGAATTCCTGACTCCTGAACCTTCCTGGATGTAGGCAGTGGATTCATTTAGTATTAGTTTCTTAACTTTCTGGAAAGCAATATTTATCGCGCTGATGCTCTGGGAAGCTAGGAAAAGTGTCAGATGCGAAAAATGTTTACATGTAATAAAACTTTCCCTTTAACTATAACTAAAGTCTTGTTAATAGTGCTCAAAAGAATAGAAGAAAAATCGAACATGAATGTTAGAAACCTCCCTAGCAGTTGGATATTTCTCTTTCTTTCCAGAGATAACCTTCTGTCTCACAGAGTCAAATGCAAGTGAAGAGTGGAGGCATTAACTGAGTATTTCGAAGTAGCTGACCCTAGACACCCATGACCATTCTCTGTTTAGGAAGCAGGAGTTTTTGTTCGTTCCTAGTTTCTTACCATTCTCCGCTCATCCTCAATGAATGAATTAGAATGAAAAGAACAATGAACCACTTAATGAATACTCCTGACTTGTAGTCCCAGCTCTGCCACAGGCCGTCACTGAAAAAGTCACTTAATTTTTCTGAGTTTTGGTTGTCTAATTTGCAAAATGTACAGTAAGGCAGTGAAGGTGGTGAATCAGCTAAACTATGTTGTGTCTCTAATTGTATTTGTATGTCTATATATGATAAATCATTTTCACAAAGCAGATGTTTAAGAGCTTCACTTTCAATATTTGAAATACCAGCGTTTCCCAGGCTCAAAGTAGTTAGATCATCAGCTGAAATTTACGTGTGAATAAGCAGGGAGACAAATATCCATATCTGTCTTCTGCACTAATTCATTTTTAAAATTTTCTATTAAATTTAAAAAGTTGGTTTAAAATATCTTAAATAAATTAGTGAAAGTAATCAATGTGAATGTGACCAAAAATTAAATAGGTTCAGCCCCTAAGTTAAATAAATTGGTTAAATAAATTAATGTGTGCTTGTTCTAAGTCATAAATATAGAATTATTTTGGCTTAGAAATTTCTTTTCCATGAAATCATCTAGTTGCATAGAGGGATAAATATTTATAAGCCCCATATTGGTTCTTTGACTCTTCCCACCGTATTATGAGACATATTAGAAACAAAATACTTATTAGTCTTCTTTTTTTAATCATTCAATAGTTCCTATTCTAATATCTTAAGTAAATTGCTTAAACTGAAGTGAATTGCAAAATGTTGCAATTGCATGATCACACAGCATTCTGAAAAAGCTTTTTTTTTAAAATTTAATTTTTATTTTTTGAGACAGTCTTGCTCTGTCGCTCAGGCTGGAGTGCAGTGGCATGATCTGGGCTCTCTGCAAGCTCTGCCTCCTGGGCTCATGCCATTCTCCTGCCTCAGTCTCCTGAGTAGCTGGGACTACAGGCGCCCACCACAACGCCTAGCTAATTTTTTTGTATTTTACTAGAGACAGGGTTTCACCATGCTAGCCAGGATGGTCTTGATCTCTTGACCCCTTGATCCACCCACCTCGGCCTCCCAAAGTGCTGGGATTACAGGCTTGAGTCATCGCGCCTGGCTCTGTTTGGTTTTAAATAGTAAAACGATGATAACAGTTTTTTTTTTTTTTTTTTTTTTTTAACAAAAGGACGTGTAGTCTTCTATGCCTAGACACTGAATTTACTTCCCAGAGAAGAACCATGTTAAGCAATTTCTCATGTATACTTGCAGAAATAATTTATCAGCAACATTCAAAAATTTTGAATAAATATATTTTAAAATTTGTTTAGTTATGTTCTAATATTTCCTTAAGTTTTTACTTATATTTTACGTATTACCCCAGTAAAAGTTATTTTACAAGTAGTATGAGTAGAAATCACTCTTTAGTAAAAATGACAGGTGCAACCAGCAAATAACATTGATTAGTTAGCCCACTGTCTTTTCACAAATGTTTTATAGAAATTAGTTAATAAAAATGAAAGTAACCATTTTCACTTTTAAATTACAAAAGAGTAACAACCATGAAATTTTTACTTTGGTATGCAAAAATAGGAAAAACAAGGTTTTGACAATTTTTCTGATTTATTATGTTGTTAAAAATCTGTATAAAGAAAAATAAAACATTGAAAGCAGTTAAACTGGAATTGAGCTAATACTAACTTGAACTCAAAACAGATCAGGATTCTAGTCTTATTTTATCTTTATGATTTTTGCAAGAAACACATTATTTCAGCCTTTTTATTTGGTATGTGAACTAGGTTACCTTTCAAATTCTGCTCTTCTAAAATTTATGGAGTGACTTTGAGAAACTGTGGCAGGAGGATCACATGAGACCAAAGGTTCAGGAGTTTGAGACCAGCCTAGGCAACATACCGAGACCTCCGTCTCTAAAAATAAATAAATAAATAAATAAATAAATAAATAAATAAATAAATAAAATTAAACAGTGCATGGTAACTGTTTAGGTCATTGAAATTATGGTTTCTTTAAAGAAAGTATATTTTACATGCTCTTGGTTCATTTCATATTTGTTTTCCTCTGTTAAAACAATCATGAAGCAGTTTTCAGGAGCTCATTTGTTTCCTGTAACTACTTACCTAAGATTCCTTTTCTTTTTTCTTTTTCTTTTTTTTGGGGGGAGAGGCGGGGAGAGGGAGTTTCGCTCTTGTTGCCCAGGCTGGAGTGCAATGGCACGATCTCCACTAACTGCAACCGTCGCCTCCCAGGTTCAAGTGATTCTGCTGTCAGCCTCCCGAATAGCTGGGATTACAGGCACGTGCCACCATGCCCAGCTAATTTTTTTTTTTTTTTTTTTTGTGTGTGTGTGTGTGTGTGTATATATATATATATATATTTTTTTTTTTTTTTTCAGTAGAGACGGGGTTTCACCGTGTTGGCCAGGCTGGTCTCGCTCCTGACCTCAGGTGATCCTCCCACCTAGGCTTCCCAAAGTGCTGGTATTATGGGTGTGAGCCACTGCATCTGGCCCTAAGATTCCTTTTCTAGGTGAAGAGAATGCCAAGTCAAAGGATGATCTGTGTCTGATGCTCTGAATATCTTAGCAACTACTTATAATTCATGATATCAAAATGATTTCTCTGGCTGAGAGTGGTGGCTCTCACCTGTAATCCCGGCACTTTGTGAGGCTGAAGCAGGAGGATCACTTGAGGTCAAGAGTTTGAGACCAGCCTGGCCAAAATGGTGAAATCACTTTTCTACTAAAAAGACAGGGAAAAAAAAAAAAAAAAAAAAAAAAAAAAAAAGCCAGTCGTCGTGACACAAAATTGCTTCAACCCAGGAGGCAGAGTTTGCAGTGAGCCAATATCATGCCACTACACTCTAGCCTGGGCGAGACAGTGACACTCCATCTCAAAAAAAAAATAAAGTAAAATCAAATAAAAATTTAAAAAATGATTTCTCTTACCAATTTTTTTCTATATTACTTTAACTCCAATCATACATAACTGATCATTCTCATTACTTAGTTTACTATTTTCCTCATGTAAACACATTATTTAGGCATTTAGGAAGTTTGATCCAATATAAACATTTTATAAGCACCAATCTTGCCTGCTTTTTAAGTCAATTACATTATCCAGACAATTTGTTTGTTGATATGACAGTTTCAAAGATGAATAGTGCTTCTGATTTGGGAAATTTCCAATACAGCACTGGAATTAAGACAACTGTAGAAACTGTAATGAGAAAAAGTAAAGTAATGCTAAATGACTTAAGAGACACACAAAATACTCCTGAGGTAGAATGGGAGAGAGAGTCTCATAAGAAGAGTAGGATTTTGAAATGCCGAAACGGGGTGGAGTGGAGGGAGATTTCAGGTGGAGAGATCAGTATGATCAAATTCCAGATGGTGGGAAAATGTTCACAGGCAGTATAATAATAGAGGACATTTATTAGGCTTCTTTCTACATACCCATTTCTGATCTAAGGGATTATAAGTATTCAGATAATCTAGCCTAATCACTAATTTTATATATGGAAAAAAAAAAAAAAAACCATGTTCAAAGAGTTGAAGTCATTTTTCTAAAGTTCTCAACTACAAGGTGGAAGAGTCGGGGTTATAATTTTGAATTGTTGGGCTTCAAAATTTGTCTCCAACGGTAAACTGAAAGCTAGAGATGTTGGTTAGGACCATCTTCTACGTGTTACTGAATGCCATAGCATGTACTTACTTTGTATTTGTTTCAGTCAGAGAAAAGGGGATACACTGAACACTTCACTAAATAAATACTAACTTGCAGATGGAAAACTTCTAGAGACAAACCACAATTCAATAAACAAATAAATTGTAGTATGCCAGACAGTGACGGTGCTATGGAGGAAAATCGAGTGGGAGAGAGAGACAGAAAGCGCTTGGTGGAGGTTGGGAAGGCTGTATGGAGAGGGTTTTGTAAACTTAAATAAGAGGATAAAAAGCTTTTCTTGAGGAAAAATAGAAAAGACATTCAGTAACGAATCCTGGAATCCCTTAATATTCAAAGCATATTTGATGAAGACACATGGTGGGGTATGATGCTGACCGTTCAGCCAGAAGCCCAGAGTCTTGACTGAAGAAATTTGTCAGGTGACTTCTCTGAAACTTTATTTTCTCCATTTCACAATGAAGGGGTTAGACAAGAGTCAACAGATATTTGTTGAGCATTTATGATGGTCAGAGTGGGAGGGCATGGTGCTAGGAGCCAAACTTTGGTACAACTTTCAGACTCCCTTCCAGACCAAACAATAGATAATTTTAATGTTTGCTTTTTTTTTTAATGGATGACAGTCAATTAGTATTTCTGAGTATTCTGTTCACTGAAGTATACAAAATAGCACTGTAAATGTGAGACAGCAACAAGAAAAACACTGACAACAAAAGTGATTTCTGATTTGGGTAATTACAACTTGTCATTTTGTTACAGAAGCAGAGGCAAGTTATCTCTTAGTCATTAACACAATGGTAATGAAATGTGACTCATGCATACTCAGTAGAATGCCAGAAGGACCTGATGTAGGTGATGGAGATTTCTCCCTCATGTGTGCTCACCTTATTAAAGACTGTGTTGTTGACAGTCTTCATGAGGATAGGGTAAAATAGCATATATCTTAAAGGATTTTGGAAATTTTGTCTAGATCCTTTCTAAGTAAGTAATAGTACTAGTTAACCCTTATTGTATCTTACCATGGGTCAGGTAATATGCTGAGTGTTATAGTTGGATTGCTGTATTACTTAACCCCCATACAAAACAGAAGAGAGAACCATTATTATCTTCATCCTATGCTAGAAGGAACAAATTTAGAAAGAATTAAGTAGCTTATCCAAAGTGAGGTAGGCAGTACAGTGGCAAAGCCAGAACTGTCTGGCTCCTAAGTGTATGCTTATAACTGTGAATCTGGTGCTGGTTAAATTCACTGTGCTCCATGACCACAGACTGAACCCTCAACCCAGTTGGCATTCTGGGGAAAAGTCACAAGATAGGTGAAGTGCATATCAGAAAAATAAGCTTCCTAATTCCATAAACAAGAGAAAGTTTGGGAAGGAAAATAGAAACTTAACCATAAAATTTCTGGGTAGAAAACTGTACATGTTGAAAGGGAAGTGAAAAGACATAAAACAGTAAATATATACTGACAACTCAGAATAATATAGAATCATTTATAAAACACAGTTATTTTTAAATAACTTTAAACAATATTTATTGGCAATTATTGTTGAACAGTGTGCCAGATATGTTAAGAAAGACATAGAATGATGGGTTACTACATCCCAATTTTTATTAAAAGTTTACATCTATAATTTTAAAAATTCATGTACATGCTTAGTAGTACTATTATGTATGAGAAAAATCCATATTGTTATTAACATTTGAGATATTCCCTACAATTTAATTTTTTTTTTCTGTATTTTGAAATCACACAGCCTCCTTTGAGCTCCTTGAAGGGATTTTTGTCCTCTGGGATGCCCTTTACCAGTGGATCCTCGCCAGATTATTCTTCTACGTAATCTCTTCTTCACAACATTTGGATACCTTAAGGGGAAGGAAAAGGGATGACTCATTTGGTTTAAAACAGAATACTCCAGGTGCCAATAATTTATTTATTGCACTAAATTTTCAGGTTGTATATTTTCAGTTTAATTCTCTCTGTTTTCCACCAAAGCATATGTACTTTGTAGGAAAGAAGAAAGTTGCACCATCCCACTCCTTCTACATATATCTCCAGACAAAGGAAAAACAGCTGGTCATGCTCCAGCTAAAGATTCCCAGCAGACACTGCCTCCAGCATTGAAGGAGACAAGACCCAGGAGTCAGAACACAGCTGGCAACAGAAGTCAAAGGTGTCATCAGATTTCATATTGATTAAATCTTTTTCCTCATTCCAAAAATGTGACTCGTAAAGGTGGAAGAGAATGAATAATTATTAAATTCCAGGCTTATCACCATCCCTGAATTCTCAGAAGTATAGACATGGCGTGATCTCTGCTCACTGCAACCTCCGCCTTCTGGGTTCAAGTGATTCTTCCGCCTCAGTCTCCCGAGTAGCTGGAATTATAGGCACGTGCCACCACGCCCAGCTAATTTTGTGTATTTAATTTATTTCTTGTTTTCGCAGTGACACGGTTCACCAGGTTGGCCAGGCTGGTCTCGAACTCCTGACCTCAGGTGATCCTCCCATCTAGGCCTCCCAAGGTGCTGGGATTACAGACATGAGCCACTGCACCCGGCCCTAAGGTTCCTTTTCTAAATGAAGAGAATGTTAAGTCAAAAGATGATCTGTGTCTGATGCTCTGAGTGTCTTAGCAACTACTTATAATTCATGATATGAAAATGATTTCTCTGGTCAGGATGGTAACTCAGGCCTGCAATACCAGTACTTTGAGAAGCCAAGGCGGGAGGATCATTTGAGATTAGGAGTTTGAGACCAGCCTGGCCAACATGGCAAAACCCCTTCTTTACTAAAAATACAAAAAAATTAGCCGGGCGTGGTGGGACGGAATTACTTGAACCATGGAGGCAGAGGTTGCAGTGAGTCGAGATCACGCCACTGCACTCCAGCCTGGGCGAGAGAGTGAGACTCTGTTTCAAAAAAATAAAATAAAATAAAATAAAAAATAAAGATTTCCCTTACCAATTTTTTTTTCTATAAGACTTTAACTCCCATCATACAAAATTGATCATTCTCATTCTCAGTTTACTATTTTCCTCATGTTTACTCACATTTTAGGAATTTAGGAAGATTGATATTAGCTTGGTTTTAAAATTTGGCTAAAATAAAACCAGTACAAATTAAAATAACAGTGAGATGTTTTCCTTTTTTTTTTTTTTTCTTACTAAAGCTTACACTCACCTATGTGTGCAAAATACCTTTGAAGTCCAAGTAGCTCATATGATATATTGTAGTCTCTATAATAACTCATTCTCATTAATGACATCAGAAAATTTTGTTAAAAAGTCACATGTTAAGTTTGTGTTGGGAGTGGTTTTTGTTGCCTTGTAGTCTTACTTCATTCTCTTTAACCTGGTTATCCCAGTCCTGAAATAAAAAAATTCTGAACAAACCAAAGTCACTGACAGTTACAGCTCTGTAGCCTGTGGGACAGTCATGATTTCATTTCCTTCTTCCTGGACCATCTTTCTCTATACTTCCTTCCTGTGATTTCTCTCTTACTCAAAACCTGCTGACAATCTGTGTTTTAAGCAACAGGAATTGTCCCCTACTGGTGATTTAATCATTAATTAAATCAATACGAACTCTGAATTATCCAATATAAACATTTTATAAGCACCACTCTTGCCTGCTTTTAAAGTCAATTACATTGTCCAGACAATTTGTTAGTTGATATGACAGTTTCAAAGACGAACAGTGCTTCTCGTTTGGGAAATTTCCAATACAGCACTGAAATTAAGACAACCATAGACATTATAATAAGAGAAAGGAAAGTAATGTTAAATGACTTAGGATATACACAAAATACTCTTGAGGTAGAATAGGAGAGATAGTCTCATAAGAAGAGTAGGATTTCAAAGGGCTGAAATGGGGTAGAGTGGAGGGAGATTTCAGGTGGTGGGATCAGTATGACTAAATTCCAGATGGTGGGAAAATGTTATCCACAGGAAGTATAATAATAGAGGACATTTATTAGGCTTCTTCTTATATACCCATTTGTGATCTAAGGGATTACAAGTATTCAGATAATCTATCCTAATCACTAGTTTTATAAAAAAACAAAACAAAACAAAACAAAAAAAACCAAAACAACAAAAAAAACATGTTCAAAGAGTTGAAATCATTTGGTCATTTGTCCAAAGTTCTCAATGACAAGGAGGAAGAGTCGGGGTTTTAACTTCGAATTGTTGGGCTTCAAAATCTGTCTCCAATGGTAAACTGAATGTCATAGCAAATACTTACTTCGTATTTATTTTAATCAGAGAAAAGGGGATATACTGAACACTTCACTAAATAAATACTAACTTGCAGATGGAAAACTTCTAGAGACAAACCACAATTCAATAAACAAATAAATTGTAGTATGCCAGACAGTGACGGTGCTATGGAGGAAAATAGAGTGGGAGAGAGAGACAGAAAGCGCTTGGTGGAGGTTGGGAGGGCTGTATGAAGAGGGTTTTGTAAACTTAAATAAGAGGATAAAAAGCTTTTCTTGAGGAAAAATAGATAAGAGATTCAGTAACTAATCCTGAAATCCCTTAATATTCAAAGCATATTTGATGAAGACACATGGTGGGGTATGATGCTGACCGTTCAGCCAGAAGCCCAGAGTCTTGACTGAAGAAATTTGTCAGGTGACTTCTCTGAAACTTTATTTTCTCCATTTCACAATGAAGGGGTTAGACAAGAGTCAACAGATATTTGTTGAGCATTTATGATGGTCAGAGTGGGAGGGCATGGTGCTAGGAGCCAAACTTTGGTACAACTTTCAGACTCCCTTCCAGACCAAACAATAGATAATTTTAATGTTTGTTTTTTTTTTTTTAATGGATGACAGTCAATTAGTATTTCTGAGTATTCTGTTCACTGAAGTATACAAAATAGCACTGTAAATGTGAGACAGCAACAAGAATAACACTGACAACAAAAGTGATTTCTGATTTGGGTAATTACAACTTGTCATTTTGTTACAGAAGCAGAGGCAAGTTATCTCTTAGTCATTAACACAATGGTAATGAAATGTGACTCATGCACACTCAGTAGGATGCCAGAAGGACCTGATGTAGGTGATAGAGATTTCTCCCTCATGTGTGCTCACCTTATTAAAGAAAAGACTGTGTTGTTGACAGTCTTCATGAGGATAGGGTAAAATAGCATGTATCTTAAAGGATTTTGGAAATTTTGTCTAGATCTTTTTTAAGTAAGTAATAGTACTAGTTAACCCTTATTGTATCTTACCA
This sequence comes from Chlorocebus sabaeus, assembly GCF_047675955.1. Taxonomy (NCBI): domain Eukaryota; kingdom Metazoa; phylum Chordata; class Mammalia; order Primates; family Cercopithecidae; genus Chlorocebus; species Chlorocebus sabaeus. The sequence goes on from NC_132924.1 coordinate 58,934,737, forward strand.
TGGGTCAGGTAATATGCTGAGTGTTATAGTTGGATTGCTGTATTACTTAACCCCTATACAAAACAGAAGAGATAACCATTATTATCTTCATCCTATGCTAGAAGAAACAAATTTAGAAAGAATTAAGTAGCTTATCCAAAGTGAGGTAGGCAGTATAGTGGCAAAGCCAGAACTGTCTAGCTCCTAAGTGTATGCTTATAACCGTGAATCTGGTGCTGGTTAAATTCACTGTGCTCCGTGACCACAGACTGAACCCTCAACCCAGTTGGCATTCTGGGGAAAAGTCACAAAATAGGTGAAGTGCATATCAGAAAAATAAGCTTCCTAATTCCATAAGCAAGAGAAAGTTTGGGAAAGAAAATAGAAACTTAACCATAAAATTTCTGGGTGGAAAACTATAAGTGTTGAAAGGGAAGTGAAAAAAGCATAAAACATTTAGTATATGCTGATGACTCAGAAAGCTATAGAATCATTAAAAAACAGTTCTTTTTAAAGAACTTCAAGCAATATTTATTGGCAATTATGTGTTAAATTGTGTGCCAGATATGTTAAGAAAAAACATAGAATGATGGGTTACAACACTCAATTTTTATTAAAAGTTTACATTTATAAATTTAAAAATTCACGTATGCGCTTAGTAGTACTATTATGTATGAGAAAAATCCATATTGTTATTAACATTTGAGATATCCTCCATGATTTTTTTTTTTTTTTTTTTTTTTTTGTATTATGAAATCACACAGCCTCCTTTGAGCTCCTTGAAGGGATTTTTGTCCTCTGGGATGCCCTTTACCAGTGGATCCTCGCCAGATCGTTCTTCGACGTAATCTCTTACTTCTTCACAACATTTGGAAACCTTAAGGGGAAGGAAAAAGGGATGACTCATTTGGTTTAAAACTGAATACTCCAAATGCCAAGAATTATTTATTACAATAAATTTTCAGGTTGTATATTTTCAGTATGATTCTCTCTGCTTTCTGCCAATGCATATGTACTTTGTAGGAAAGAAGAAAGTTGCAGCCTTCCCAATCCTTCTGGATATATCTCCAGACAAAGGAAAAACAGCTGGTCATGCTCCAGCTAAAGATTCCCAGCAGATATTGCCTCCAGCATTGAAGGAAACAAGACCCAGGAATCAGAACACAGCTGGCAACAGAAGTCAAGGGTGTCATCAGATTTCATATTGATTAAACCTTTTTCCTCATTCCAAAACTGTGACTCGTAAAGGTGGAAGAGAATGAATAATTATTAAATTCCAGGCTTATCACCATCCCTGAATTCTCAGAAGTATACACATGTAATTTTCCTTTACACTCATCTACAGTGATTGAGCATGGTGGTGCACTAGGTGAGCTCCAAGGGGTTAGGGACCTCTGGCTGATTTGTCCAATGTATCCCAGCCATCTAGAATAGAGGCTGGGTTCTTTAGTGGTCAGTGAATAATTTGCTGGACTGAATTATTCATGTTGATTTTGATTTTGCTCTTCACTTATCTGCAACATTATAGTAATGATTTAGTAAAAAATCAGGCCTTTCAGCTACAGTCTGTTGGGTACCACTTAACGTGCCTTGTAGAGAGAGGTGATGTTCTATACATATGTAAATATACATATATATATGCACACACATGAAATCTAATTATTTAAACTCTCTTACCTTCAACTTGTTTGTTTTCAATTAGTGTATCTTTCATGATAGTAACACCAAGCTACTTTATTTTTGTCAGTCTAATAAGTGGCCATACCATAAGTTATTTAACCAATTTACTGTTTTGTTTTGTTTTTTTAAATGAAATCTTTGGGCCACTTTTATGGAAATTGCAAGGAACATTTGATAGAAGACTTAAGATTAGTTCACAACTATGCAGACTCATTCATTACATATTAGAACCAATTCTTTTCAGCTGGGGCCAGGACGCATTTGTCAGGTTAGGTTCTTCCTTCAAAGGATGATACTTGCAGATTTACACAACTTTTGAAATATGCACTAATTTAGATTCATTTTTTTCCCTCTTGCTCAGTGGTCCCACACTCTCCCCCTAAAAGTCACTACTTTTGCCTTCACCAGATGACAGGAACAGAGGTGTAAATTGTTCTCCTTAATTCAGTAGTCCATAAGGGGTTGGTTTTGAAGGTGTCTGGCTGGGATCTGCGTATGTGAGAATGAAAGGAACAATAAATTACCTAAAATTATATATGTGTATAGGTTTAAAAATTATTTCAGTGAGGCTTAATATAAATATATGTAGTTTACATAGGATTGCAAGGCTCTTCTCATTTACTAGCTATTTAGTCTTAGTTAAGGTAATTCATCTAAGGTTCATTTACTACATAAAATACTACAAAATTACTACATAAATTAGTTTTGCTACATAAATTTACTACATAAATTACTGTAAAATAGGAATAGCTACATTGGTTGCCTTAAATGCCTAACAGGTGCCTGGCATAAGAAGATGCACAATCAAATGATAACTATTTTTAGCTATTACTACAATGATTGTCTTTAGTCATTGCCTATTACATTGACTTATAGTCATTGCAAATCTGTCAGCTTTAGAAACTGGAGGCAAAGACTTGTATTACTAAAAAAAAAATCAGTATAATGTGAATCAGTCTGGTTCATAGAATCAATAATAATTTTAAGGTAATAATAACATAATGACATAAAGCACTTGCTATTACCAGGCATTGTTCTCAGAGCTTTGCGTATATTACCTTGTTTATTCCTCCCAATTATCCTCTGAATTAGATGCTATTACTATCGCTGTTTTGAAGAAACAGAGGCACAGGTAAGTTAGTTAACATAGATGAGGATTACACAGGCAGAAAGTTGTTGTGGAGAAAGAATCTGAGCTGGGAATATGGTTTCAGAGTATATCCACTTAACCATACTGTACTGATTACACATCAGAGCTGGGGCCTCAGGACCTGGAAGTTCCATTTTATGTATAATATATGTATTATTATCTATTATATAGAGAAATTATATTTCTATATATTACATATATATTTCTATATATTATATATATAATATGTGTGTGTGTGTATATACATATCATATATATGTATCAGGCTGAACAATTGTGTCCCCTAAAAACTCATTTGTTGAACTCCTAACCCCCAAGGTGGGGTTTTTGGTAGGTGATTAGGTCATGACGACAGAACTCTCATAAATAGGATTACTGTCCTTATAAAAGAGACCCGAGAGAGCTTCCTCACCCCTATCACCAGGTAAGGACAAAATGAAAAGACAGGCATTCATGAAGGAGGGAGCAGGCCCTCACCAGACACTGAATCTGCTGGTTCCTTAATCTTGGATGCCCCAGCTTCTAGAACTGTGAGAAATACATTTCTATTGGTTGTAACTCACCAGTCTATGGTATTCTGGTACATCACCCTGAGAAGACTAAGAGAGTACATGTATATGTATGTGTATCTATATGCATGTGTGTTTGTGTGTGTACGTATATGGAGTTTTTGCAGTCTGATATTAAATTGGTTTGACTTCCAAGAGCAGAGAGACATTGAATAATGGGGAAAAGGAACCCCAAAGCCTTATTATTGATGATGTAAGTGATGTTTACCCAAAATAAAAAGTCCAAGGTGAACTTACCACAAGTGAATAATAAACATGAAGACAACCACCTTGCCTACAAGACAATAATCCTGAGTACATAAATAATAAAACAGTTTTTGGATACTTCAACTTAAGAAGATAAAACTTTCCTTTATCCCAAAAGTTCATTTTATTTACCCTGAATTGTAAAAATAAGGACTTTAACTTGTTTGGTGTATGTTCTAAGCCTTAGTACTGATTTAATTTTATCTTTACAGCAAAACGTTTGCCTATATGGAAAGGGCAACAGGGTAGTTTGAGATTATTATAAACATAGAAGAAGCCAAAAATCCCAGTTTTGACTGGGAGTAGGCATTTTGAACCAAGTATGAAGATAACACAAACTCCTTTTTTACTTTGTCCTGATAAAATGAGATGTTTCGAAAATATAAGGTTATTGTTACCACTTGTGGAGGTTTTGTTCTACTATTAATAATTTTCCTAAAATGAAGGGACCTAAAATACATATCTACATCCTCCAAGCTTTCATCACTGTTTGTTTGGTGGTTTAGTCCTTTGCCATTTCTTCTCCTTCTAATGGCAGTGAACTGTTGGTAACCCTTTCTAAGATTTGTCAGATGTTTTTAGGAGGAACCAGTGAGTTCTTATGTTTGAACTCATCTTTATTTGCCAAAGAAGAGTAGAATGTACTCACTTATTACTGACCATGACAGTGCAAGAGGGCATGACATCATAGCTTAAAGTATTGCAGCAATATCAAAATATTGTATCAAAATATCAATATCAAAATATTGCATTATAAAGAGAAGTTTAGAAAAGTAAAAGCAAAATGTCTATATTATTGTATGCACATATTTACTTTATTGTTTATCTAAAATATGGTTTTTGTCTCATACTCTCCTGCTTTCTTTTTCTCTCTTTCTCTCTCTCTCTTTCTTTCTTTCTTTCTCTTTCTTTCTTTCTTTCTTTCTTTCTTTCTTTCTTTCTTTCTTTCTTTCTTTCTTTCTTTCTTTCTTTCTTTCTTTCTTTCTCTTTTTTCTTTCTTTTTCTCTTTAAAAACGTAAAAGCATTCTTATCTTAGTGGTCATACAAAAAGAGACTAAGGATTGGGCTTGGCCAGAGGAAAATGGTTTGCCAACCTCCTCGATTTAGAATCTAAATCAAGAGATAGTTGTGATTGATTATCAATTTTCTTAATCTTTGATACATTTTTAGATGAACAATTTATTTGTAACTACATTTAGCCTTACCAGCCAATGTTTTCTAACCTGGTACCACCACAGTATCTCTAGCTTAAAATAAAATTCTAAAGAAAGCAGCAACTTACTAGCATTCTTTCCAGTGTCACTTCTTTCTTGAGCTGGTCAACTTCCATCTTCAATTTGTCCTTTTCTGTCAGGTCCTCAATATTGATTACTGGCATCTTTTTGCCTGCTGAAGGTGTAGAAGGTTAGCACCTACACATGAATTGCTGCAGTTATTTCAAATCAGTCTTAGCCAACAATTCCCTCAGCTCTTAACTTACAAAGTAAACTCTTCTTTGTTGTATTTTAAATATCCCACGATAACCAATTTCACATGAGCTCTCTCTCTTAACAATTCTAGCAATGCACACTAGTCTTGGGATTTTAAAGCGTCTTCCTAATCTTCACTAATACGATTAAGTCAAGCATTTGACCCTAAACACCTGTCAACAGGTTTGTTGGGAGGGGTGAGTTTAGTCAGTATATAATCTAAATACTTAAAGCTGCTTCTTGCCCCTGGTCTTTCGTACAGTGTAAAATTTGGGGTTTCCAATCCTTACTGTCAATTCCAAAACCCTCCACTACATGTTTTATGTCATCTAACTTAGTTTGAGGTCATTTGGAGGACGGGCCATTAATTCCCTAAATCTCTAGAGTATTTAACCTGGTATTAAAAGGGAACCATATAAAAAGTATCACTATAAGTTCATTATATATAATGGATTGTTTAAATGGGTACCTAGTAAACAGTGTTTGTTTTTTTTTTGTTTTTTTGTTTTGTTTTGTTTTGTTTGAGATGGAGTCTCACTCTGTCACCCAGGCTGGAGTGCAGTGGCCTGATCTCAGCTCACTGCAAGCTCCGCCTCCTGGGTTTATGTCATTCTCCTGCCTCAGCCTCCCGAGTAGCTGGGACTACAGGAGACTGCCACCTCACCCGGCTAGTTTTTTGTATTTTTTAGTAGAGACGGGGTTTCACCGTGTTAGCCAGTATGGTCTCGATCTCCTGAACTCGTGAGCCACCAGTCTCAGCCTCTCAAAGTGCTGGGATTACAGGCTTGAGCCACCGTGCCCCGCCGTAAACAGTCTTCTTAATCAAAAATAAACTAGTGTATTACTTGTAAGTGTTTTTCCAACAACACCTGGAATTTGCCTGTAACTGTCACAATGAATCTGGTAACAATGATGACCAAATTTAGCAGGTTAAGGGGACATGGCAGGTCTGATCTACCAATAAACATCCTACTAGAACAGACTTTTTCTTCTGCCCTCTTCGCAATTCCTTTTCTCCCCAATTAGACCAGTGAGTAATGGGGAAGAAGGCTCAACAGCTGGTGATAATGCTATGAAATTGAATAATGGGGAAAAGGAACCCCAAAGCCTTATTAATGATGATGTAAGTGATGTTTACCCAAAATAAAAAGTCCAAGGTGAACTTACCACAAGTGAATAATAAACATGAAGACAACCACCTTGCCTACAAGACAATAATCCTGAGTACATAAATAATAAAACAGCTTTTGGATACTTCAACTTAAGAAGATAAAACTTTCCTTTATCCCAAGTGGCCCAGTGGCATTGTGCCTATAGTGTCTCCTCCTTCTCCCTAGTCCAATTTTTGTAATGAAGTATTATTATAAAAGTAAGTGTATTCATATTTCAGAGAACCACATAACATTGTACATCTACATGAAAATACTCTGCTAATAATATATCAGCAATTAACCTATTTCCTTGTATTTAAATGATGTTTTCATTTCCAAAACCTTTGAAGAAAGACTGTTTCCCTTCCCAGTCTTAAAATATCCCGTTCTTCTCTGGATAAGTAGTAGTTTAAGATTTTTTTTTTTTTTTTTTAGATGGAGTTTCACTGTGTCACCAGGCTGGAGTGAAGTGGCCCAATCTCGGCTCACTGCAACCTCCGCCTCCTGGGTTCTAGTGATTCTTCTGCCTCAGCCTACCGAGAGCTGGGACTACAGTTACATGCCGCCACGCCCAGCTAACTTGTATTTTTAGTAGAGACGGAGTTTCACCATGTTGGCCAGGATGGTCTCGAGTTTAAGATAATTTTAAGGGAAAAATGTCTACCTAGACCAACATAGAGGTAGAAAATAACACACTATGGGTACCTGAGCCCCGTGATTCCTATGTTTTTATTTTTGCTATTCCATTCTTTAAGAAACAATATAATTATACAAAGGTTATTTCTTCCTGTATAATCCTGTTTTGTATTTGAGAGCCCAAATTTTATTCTCATCTTCCTTCCCACTCTTTTAGACTAAATATAAAACTTCATTAAGTATTTTTGATGATCATTTTTACATTTTGACAATGTTCTTTGCACAACTTTTCTTCATTTTGGAAAACTTTTCATTCCTCTAGGCAATGGCTCTACACACTTCAGTGTGTGCAGGAATCACTTTAGGAAACTTGTTACAGTTATGAGTCCAACCTTGGAGATTCTAATTTAGTAGATCTTGGGTTGGGTTTAGAATTTCATTTTCTCTGTTCCAGGAAGCCCTCTCACATACTTATCAACAAAATAATCATTTACTGGTACTTGCTAGCTGTGTGACCCTGACCAAATTACTTGACCTGCCTGTGCCTTAGTTTACAGGGAAAGAGGGGCAATAATATTACCTACCTTGTAGATTTGTTGAGAGGATTAAATGTGGATAACGTAGGTAAGGACTTTGTAACGGCGTGTAGAACAGAGCAAGCACTTGCACGTGTTAGCTGGTGTTATTAACTCTGTTGTACTTCCAGAATTTCAAACTGTACTTTCTTATATGGCCCTTGCCATATAATATAGGGGAACTTATAGGTACGCTAAAGGACATAGGTGATATTACCGATACACTTATAGCAGATCATGTGTACATCATTTGGCTCCTTTAATATCATGCATTCCAGATGCTACTGCCCAGCTCTCTTTTTTTTCCAGGGTAAGGTACTGAGTCCGCAGCAGCTGCGGGTGTTGACTGTCAAGAGCAAACCTCTTGCACAGGTTGGCTGTTGTCTGATGGGCAACACTTTTCCTGATGATGCCTGGGAGATTATGCTCCCATCTGACTCCTGAGGTTGACTTGGAGCAAAAGGCTGGCTAATGTGGGGTTCTATCAGCCTAGCCCCCTTGCTTCTGGGCTGAAAAACTTTGTTGTAACTGGGAAACTTTCAGAGCTTTCCATGGGTTTAGAATGATGCTAGACTTCCGAAACCACTTTTTACTAACTTCTCCTCTTGCCCCAGCCTTACTCCTTTAGCAGTTTCTCCTGAGAGCTTGCCCTGGAAAAATGTCTTACACAAGAATTCCTGTCTTAGGCTTTGCTTCTAGCAAACCCAACCGAAGACACAGTGGAGTTTTAGAGGCTTTACAAGACAGGTCATACCTTGCATAACTTTTATGTCCTCATTACTTTCTATTGTTCTGTATAGTGTTTGGTGTATAGAAGAGATCAGGAAGTATTGACAAAGTCACCTAACCTATGTCATATGCATTTACCTAAACATAGAAAAACATGCAATTTTTCTAACTTCATTTATCGGTAAATGATTTCTTAACTCTAAAATGCTGTGATACACCATACTCAATAATATTAAACATTTAAAACACTTTATTTAGAGCAAATATATTATTGGCAGATTCTAGAATTCTTACCAAATTTGATGGCACAGGTCTTATATATATTAAAAAAAAAGGACGAAAATTTTCACTTATTTCAAGGACACAAAGAAGAACAGTGAATATTGTCTGCATGGAGATTCCAAATGTTTAGTGTCATATTGAAGTCAATGGTTCAAATAATTCAAATTTAATATCATCTACTTTACTCCCTATTCCATTTTGCAGATGAGGCAAAAGCATTCCAGGGAGTTTGAATGCCCTAAATTAAACTGTGAGAGGCTGTGGAACTGAGGTTACAACATAGGTGTTTTTCATTCCAGCACGTCTGAACCGACGTATTTTTCATTGCAGCACATATTCTCAAACTAGTGTAAAGGAGTGGATTTGTTTCTTCATACCCCAGAATTACATAGAAAGTCCAGAGTTGATGACAAATAGCACTAAAGCTGCCACTCATATTCTAAGCTTTCAGGTTGGTCCGCCTCTCCACAAAAAAAGTCCTAAGAGACTAGATCAGATTATTGAACCTATTGCCAACCATCCCCACCCCACCTTTAGTCAAAATTTAAGGGGAAGACTGAAGACCTATAGACAAACAAGCTAAGATTGCTGTTACAGCCAGCCTGGGGGAAAGCATACCCTAGATAAGGAGATGTTTGCCCTTTCACGTCTTCCTCCATCCTGCCCTACCATCAGAATATCTAAGGTCCAATAAAAGGCAAGAGGAGGGCAGGAGTGGGGGAAGTATTTCTGAGTTGTATCCCATCCATAGATCCCTGGTTCTCAATGGGGGCAATACTGCCCCCTAGGGGTCCTTATGAAAATACATCAGCTTGTTTGTAACAGTATTCCATAATTTTTGTGGGTATGGATAAGGAGTATCAGGTATCTTGCATTTTCTGGGATCTTGCAGCATAAGATGAAATGTGACACATTCAGCATGACTGTCAGATATGCCAGACTTCCACATGGGCAAAAGCCATATTTATGGTTATTTGAACCTTGAAACTCACTTCATTTTACATAGAAACAAAATATTTTTTCCTGGCTATTATGTACACTTTTTACAATAATGCATATAAATAAAAGGAAGACCATGCACCAATAATTTTTTGTTTCTCTTTCAGAACATCATATCACTCTATGTAGCCATGGGCTTGATATATGTGTCAGTCTCTATTCTCAGTTGCTGTGTCTATGGTGATTCTATACATTAAAAAATTCTAGTTCATTATGTATAGTCATGGTGAATATTTTCATATTGTACTTAGTCTACATAATTTGCTGCTTTTTTGTATTTTATACATTTAATTTAGGTACTGTGATGGCTAATACTTAGTGTCAACTTGATTGGATTGAAGGATGCAAAGTATTGCTCCTGAGTGTGTCTGTGAGGGTGTTGCCAAAGGAGATTAACATTTGAGTCAGTGGGCTGGGAGAGGCAGACACACCCTTAATCTGAGCAGCACAATCAAATCAGCTGCCAGTGCAGGCAGATTAAAAGGCAGGCAGAAGAAGGTGAAAAGCCTAGACTGGCTTAGCTTCCCAGCCTACATCTTTCTCCTGTGCTGGATGCTTCTTGCCCTTGAACATCTGACTTCAAGTTCGTTAGTTTTGGGATTCAGACTGGCTTCTTGCTCCTCAGCTTGCAGAGAGCCTATTGTGGGACTTTGTAATTTTGTCAGTTAATATTCCTTAATAAACTCCCATTTACATATATATATATATTTATGATATATATCTCCTATTAGTTCTGTCCCTCTAGATAACCCTAACACAGGCACCATACTGATGGGCTTGGTGAGTTTCTTTTGAGACAGGGTCTCACTCTGTCACCCAGACTGGAGTGCAGTGGTGCAATTTCTGCTCACTGCAGTCTTGACCTCCCAGGCCCTAGTGATCCTCCTACCTCACTTCCTGAGTAGCTGGGACTACAGGTGCCACCATGTCCAGATAACTTATTTTTTTTTTTTAAATAGAGATGGGATCTTGCCATGTTGCCCAGGCTGCTCTCAAACTCCTGAGATGAAGTGATCCTCCTGCCTCCCTAGATTGGTGGTTTTAAACAGGCCATTATGAAATATTTCTTGTACAAATGAATCTCTGGATTAGATGAAATTCATGGTTATAGAGCCCTAGAAGTGGTAGAGGAAATGTACATTGCCTTGAATTTTCTTGATCTTAAATACTAGAATGAGTTTTTATTAGCCAAGTATGGCCCACAATGATGATATCAGTTTAAATGATTGTTAAAGAGTGACTGCTCATTAGGAAATGCCAGTTCAACATAGCATAGTTGCTGAAGCAATTTCTGTAAAAACAAATCATTTTTAATGCTTGCATCTCAATACATTGAACATTCTCAGGAAACATTGTTACATTGACAAAGTGTGAAAAAGAAAGGTAGATATGCTTGGCAATGCAAGCAGATCATGGAGGTCATAAGTAGAGGGGTAGGAAGCTTCCTTACATGCACCACATTTTAGTGTTTGTTAAACACTTTGGGAAGAGAGAACTCTATAGAGTAGGTTAAGTGTCTCATGATGTCTTTCAGAGCTTCCATTACCTTTCTTGCTAATTTATTTTAGAATTAAAATGAGCTGAGGTAAAGTTAAAAGGCCACCTGTTTTTTGTTTGTTTTTACACATTATCCATAAGTGTATTTTGAAGTACAAATACCTGATAAATAAAATATTTAATTTACGAAGGGCTAGATTAGGAAGAAATTATTCGAATTATTTTTAAAACTTATTTGTTTTAGAGAGGATTAGTTACAGATTATTTGAAATAGCAATGTTACCAGCACACTTTAATTATTTGATTTATAAACATGTAGTTTGACATGAAACTATATTTATAAACATGTAATTCTGACAATTTTTCAGAAACAAATCCACTGTATTATGCACAATAAGCTTATAATCATATGGATGTAAACTTACTTATTATATGCTATTCTTTTTGATCCTGACATTGTACTTGACATTATAAAAATATAACAGCTAAGAATTTTTATTGAATGCCTACTGTGTGCCAGATATGATTCTAAGTGCTTGAGGTAGAGCAGAGGGAAAAAAAACAGATAAAAACCTTTCCCCTCAACTTACATTCTAGTAAAGGAGAGAGACACTCACAAAGTTACAAAAGTAAAATATACCAAATTTTGATTAAGTGCTAAGGAGAAAAATAAAGCAGGAAAGGAATAAGAACAGTGTTAGCAATGTTTCAATTACAGAGAGGATGGCCAAAGGAGCCCTTCCTGTTGACAATGCTACTTGAGTGAAGATCTGAGGGCTGTGAGAGTTGGCTTTGTAGGTATCAAAGAGAAAATCGTTCCAGGGAACAGCAAGTATAAGGCAACAGTAGACAACCATGAATATAAGGAGCCCAGTGAATTCAAGGGAGAAGTAGTATATAAAACCAGTGACCATATAGGTCTTACAGGCCACTGTGAAGACTCTTGCTTTACTCTGAGTGACTTAGGGAAGATTGGAGGATTCTGAGTAACAGAGTGACATTATCTATCATATACTTTAGCAGGGTCAATCTGGCAGCTGTTTGGAGGCTAGTTCATAGTGGGCAACGGTGCAAGCAGAGAAGGGGCAATTGCAGTCAAGGTGAAATATGAAAGTGGCTCAAACCAGTGTGGTGCGAGTGGAGGTGGGGACAAGTGCTGAGATGCTAAATACGTTTTAAAAGCAGAGACATCAGGGTGTGCTGACGGTTCAGATGTAGAATGAAACACACACACACACACACACACACACACACACACACAAACAAAGAGAAAAGAAAAAAATCAAGATGATGCTATTTTTTTTTTTTTTTTTTTTGGCCTGAGCAACCGAAAGAAGGGATTTGCTATTTCCTGAGATCAGAGACTATAAAAAGGGAATACTAAGTCTCAGATACTTGCTAGCCATTCATTGAATAGGTGATCTGGAGTTTAGGGAAGAGGCCAGAGTTGGGGGAGAACAGAGGAGAATACCAAAGTAAACAGGAAAGAGAAGAGAACAAAGGACTAAACTTTGGAACACTTGAAAGTGAGGGAGATGAGGTGAAATTTACAAAGGACAGTGAGTTTGCTGTCCTGAGGACTAAATGAGATGATATTAGCTATTTTGGAACATTTATCATGTAATAGACACTCTGATAAATACTCAACATGCAAATGCCTTTATCTCTATGTATCTACTCTTTTATCCCTCTGTCTTTCTGCCAAGGCCAATAATGTGATAGCAGCTCACATAGTATTCATTTATTCATCAAATATTTGTTCTGTAATTCACACGGGCTAGGCACTCATTTGATTGCTTGAGGTTAAAACAGCAAATTCAGCTTTCTTATCTCTTGCTTTGTTTATAACTCCTCAGTATATATCATATTCCCAGCTGAATTTTTATGGTCAAATAAAAGGTAGTTTTTGTTTTTGTTTTTGTTTTTTTTCCAACTGGTCAGGTTGATCATAAATTTTATCATAGCTGATTTTTTGAAAACCAGTTGCTTTTGTATCTGTTGCTATTTTATTACATGGATACCATTCTCTCTCAACATGTTAGCTTATTTTCAAGGTGCATGCGACTTATAGACAACCAAATATATTCTATGACAACTCACTTTCTTTCCCAGAACAACTCTATTTCTCTGTTTCCACTGTGCCATTTGAGTTTTCAAGACATTTGTAAAGAAGAAGGTTAGTGGTAATAGAAAGTCATTTGTTTATTTCACAGATGTTCATGAGAGCCTACTTTCCAGGTCTCATTCTTGGCTCTGTGATACGGTGGTAAATAAGACAGGTAAGCTTTATGCTCTCACAGAGCTTATGTAACAATGAGAGGATAAGACAAGTAAAACATGTATTTTTTTAACTTGCTTGACATACTAAAAGTACTCCAAGTTCTGTGTGGAGTTAAATGGGAAACAAAGGTAAAAACAAGGAGTTTAGGTAAGAATTTAACGTAATGGTTCCTTAGAAATTGCAGACTTGAACTACCTTGGCTGTTGTGGCTATAAAGAGATATGAGCAGATGAAAAATGTGATTTGGTTGTAATTCCAGCACTTTGGGAGGTTGAGGTGGGTAGATCACCTGAGGTCAGGAGTTTGAGACCAGCCTGGCTAACATGGTGAAACCCCATCTCTACTAAAAATACAAAACTTAGCTGGGCGTGGTGGTGGGCTTCTGTAATCCCTGCTGCTTGGGAGGCTGAGGCAGGAGAATCGCTTGAACCAAGAAGGCAGAGGTTGCAGTGAGCTGAGATTGCGCCATTGCACTCCAGCCTGGAAAACAAGAGCAAAATTCTGTATTTTTTTTTTTTAAAAAAAAAGATTTGGAGGTAGAATTGAAAGGACTGCCGATGAATTGCGTTGTTAAGCAGTGGTAGCTCTCAAGAACGACTCCAGAGATTTTGCCTTGAGAATCTAAGTAGAAGGGTCATTTACAGAAAGCAGGAAGACTGGGGATATATAATAAAGACTTCAGTTTAGGACATAAAATGTTCGAGTTTCTGTTACACATTCAAGTGGAGATACTAAATAGATATGAATGTTTGAAATTTTGAGGAAAGATCAAGACTACACACAAATACATGTATATGTATATGCGTGTGTAAATGTGTGTGCAAGGTTTATATATATATTTATTTGAAATGACATAAGAAAATAATATAGTTAGAAACGAATTCTCAGGGTTGAGCCTTGAGTCACCTAGCCTTTAATGGTTAGCCACAAAAGGACAGATTGATTGAGAAGGAGAGGTCAACAAAGTAGGAAACAAACAAAAGAATGTGGTATCATGAAGACTGAGAGAAGACTGGGCGGATCACAAGGTCAGAAGATCGAGACCATCCTGGCTAATGCGGTGAAACCCCGTCTCTACTAAAAAATACAAAAAACTAGCCGGGCGAGGTGGCGGGTGCCTGTAGTCCCAGCTACTTGGGAGGCTGAGGCAGCAGAATGGTGTAAACCCGGGAGGCGGAGCTTGCAGTGAGCTGAGATCTGGCCACTGCACCCCAGCCTGGGCGACACAGCGAGACTCCATCTAAAAAAAAAAAAAAAAAAAAAAAAAAAGAATGAGGGAGTATTTGTAATTGTCAAACAATAAAAAGAATTTAGATAAGATGTTGATGGAAAATGTGATGTTGCGTGATTTTGAGGACAGTTGCTTTGGGTGTCATATATTGAGAGGTCTAGTAGCATGTGTCAAGTTTGCTCTTGACAATAGCATTTCCTGTTCTTCCTCTTCCTAAAAGGAAGTTTAATTGGAGTGATCTGGGAAAAACAGAAGATGAGGAAGCGGAGGGAGAGAGTAGAGGTAAAATTTTGGATAAATTTGCCTAGAAAATGGAGCAGTGAAGTGGGAACACTGATAGGAGAAGGATATAGAGTCAAATATAAATTTTAACTTTGGGTTGAAAAGTCAGAGATAAAGCATTCCAGATGGAAATTATTAAAATCTGGGTGTCTTTCCCAAAGAGTAAAAGGGGACAGAGCTGATGCTGTTGAAAACAGGAAGGAGTAAAGTCATTGAGAAAACAGGAGAAAAAAGGATGAAGAGCAGTAGACAAGGGGTTGGTCTCTGATAGGTCCTGAACATTACTTCCATTGTAAGAGAAAGGAAGACCAAAGATACCTGAGATTCAGTTGACCAATAGAAACAATTCACCCTTCCCTGGCTGGTTCAGAATATGTAGTCGAGGTTAACATATTCTACTCTCTTCTAACGTAAACTTTTCAGCTCCACTCAGTTTTTCTTCAGTTAATAATCAGTAAGAGAAAAAACATAGTTAGAGTCCTAGGAGATGTGTGCTTCTTTCAAATTTCAGCTATTGCCTCTTCCTGCCCCAAGTAGCAGATTGTCCCTCATGTGTGATTTAAGATACAAAAGCTTTTCAACATAAGCCAGAAAAAAATGAGCATTTGGAGGGCATATGGCACTGCAGTAATTAATGTATAACTAACATGGGATTTTGGCCATGTTATAAAGGGACAATATATTTGAAAGAAAAGATGTCTTTACATTTGAAAGGTCAAGGTCCATTACTTTCTGCTAAATATAACCGTGAAAATGAGGACTTTAGTGATTAAATTTCTCAATCCTCTAATCTGATTATCAATTTTGGCAGATGTTCTTCTTAGAGCATTATGGCAATGTATTTAAATTGTAGCTATCCTTTGCCCTATGAATGAATTATGAACTTTATGTTTTCTTAGAAAAGAAAACTGATATAGCGCTGTCCAGGTACTGAACCAGGGTTATGAAAATATCTATAACAAGCTTGATTTTGGCCTCTGTTAATGTGGAAAAAAAGAATGTATATACAGTCAATGAGACCAGGGGATCAGGATTTAGACTGTCTGTGCTAACTGAATAGCTTTGGGAAAGTCACACATCTATCCAAATGTTCAGCTTTCTCATTGCAGAGTAGGGAGAGTATCGTATCTCCCTCAAGTGGTTATTGTGTGGGATTTAATGAGCTAATAAATTCAAGGCACAATGCAAAGTTTCACTGTTATGTCCACTAGTATAGTGATTGCCAAGGAGATTTCCACATGATTTCCTTCCACAGGGAGAATTCCACAGGGATTAGGGGAACATTTCTCGTCCTTTCTCCATTCTTGATGTGCCAGGAGCTTAGTAACCCAGGCTAGAATTTTGGCTAGGTGGTGAGACTGCACTGAGTTGAGAAGTCTTGGATAAAAATCATCTAAAATTTGCCATAATCTTCTGGATGCCATACACTGTTAAGGATGTAGCAATCTGAGTGAGATTAAAGATGGTCTTCGTTGTGAGTAGACATAATGACACTTGAGGGAATATACATCCAGGAAGCAGAGAAAGTTTCTGAGAGTCTGCTCCTCTGGAAGAAGGCAATACTTTGTTAGAACCACAGCACCTAAAACAGCCAACCAAAACAAATAGATTAAGGAATGAGTCTCTGTATTGCATAGGCCTAGAAGATATAGTGTCAAGCATGTTTGCATATTGTGGATTTTATTTGGAATTGAGCTTTGCTTACGTTTTATTTACTTCCTCCTCTATAATCCTATACAATCTAGTACATATTTTTGATGTTATACTAAGAACATTGTAATGTAACTGGGTTATATAGTGTTCATTCGTCTACCCTATTATGCTCCGAGGTCCCTCATATTTGTATCCCAAATGTCTAGCATAAAGTTTGTCATACTTCAAACATTTAATCAGCGCCCTTTAAGGTAGATTAATGAAGGAATGAACACAGTAAGAGACACATTATAAACCCTCATTATCTCTTTCTAGGGAGAAGTGGATTCATAAAATTAGGCACAGAGTATACCCCATCCTTTCATGTGGCTTCATCTTATTATAGAACACTGTCAAATGCACTCTGTGCCTGACAGAGGGTGCATTAGAGTAAATGTTTCTTACATGGGCCAGCTAGTTAGAAAAATACCTAGCTGGTGAAGGAGTTGCTTAAACTTTAGCAAAACCCTCATGACCATTTATTGCTCAGAAGAGATTAACTGCTTTTCTTAGCATATGTGTAAACTCCCTTTAGTGCCAGCTGGACTCATTTCAAGTTTTATTTTGGCAGGGCTTAAACTAACAGGCAGCAAAAACTGCATTTGTTTATTAAGGAGTTAACAGCGTAACTCCTTAAATAACTATGTTACATAATATGTATCTCCAAATCACTGGACTCGATTAATTCTCATCATTCATTCATAAGCCAGACACGCTACCTCTCTCTAAGGTATCTGAAAGAGAGGAAGACCATCTGCCACAATCCCTTTCTTAAATTCTTGGTTCACCTACCGAGACTGCAGGGCTCTCAGAGGATATAGCATCATACTCAAGGCATGGGAGGGGCTAAACAGTTCAAAATCAACTTCATTTGTTGTGGGGTCCAGGGGTGTAGTGGTGAGAAAGATCAGAGGCAGCAATCTGACACATGCAGAGGCGCTCCTGGACTCACTGTAGCTTTTGCATTTTTAAATTCTGGTATTTCGTATTCTACTTTAAGGTCTTGGTATGGTAGAAAGAACTTAGGCCTAGGTGCAACAGAAAGAATATAGGACTAAGAATCCAAAACTGTGGATTCTAGTCTCAGGTCTGCCAACAACCGTACCAGGTAAACCCGACCAGATACTTAACCTTTCCAGGTCTCAGTTCACACTTCTGTAAAGTGAACACACTTATAGTTCCATTCAGCATTCAGAGTATAACAACTCCATGCCTTATTGTTACAGAACTCCAGACTCTTTTGAGCCTTTGTCTTTAGCCACAGACAATTTAATTATCAATTGGTATAGCAATGATAAATCAATCTGGATGACTGTTTTTCTCAATTATCTCTAGCCTTGCACTTCCTGTTGACTTTGGACAAAGGAATTACTTTCCTCAGCCTTGTGGCATCATTTTGGCCTAGACACTGTGTTAAGGAGATTCAAGTGCTATGACATCCCTTTGGAGGCTGATTGTGGTGGTCATGTTGCTCCTTCCAAAATATTCTAAGTGTAAATTCGGTAACGTCAAAGTAGTCTCCAGGAAATTTAGATTACCCTTATATTGGAAGATGTCTTTTTCATGGATATAAAAACACTCAATTATTCTGCAATTAAAAGAAATACTTTTTTTTTTTTTTTTGTAATAACCTGGCTTAGTAATCTCAAACTTCTGCCAATTCCACTTGTTTAATACTCCTCCATCTGTGGTCATAGAGGTTTTAAGGATGCACCCTGTTTGACATAGTAAAGAAGACGGAAACCAGCATTTCTAGAGCATTTCTTGGGACTGATTCCAACCTGCATCTACAGACCACACCGCAGAAGGGTGAGAGGCCCGTTTTTGCCCCTCTCCCATTTCCACTACATGCCTTTTACAGCAGCCCTGAGTGGGCTGAGGATTCTGCTCTGAGAACCCCTTGAAGCTCATTTCCCTAGAGAAGACTACCAGGAAGTCTGACAACTTTGCCAACAGAGAGGTGACCTGTGAGCTTAGTTAAGAGAAGAACTGACAGGAGCAAGGCCATGGGCTTTAATTCTATAAGGCCAGTTCAAGTTGCTCTGTTTCCTGATGGGAGTTTGATGCTCCATCTCATAATTGTGTGCCAAGGCTCTCAATGGGAAGTAGGATATGGGATGATCTGCATGAAATTTGTGTCACTGTGTGAGGGGCTAAAACAGTATCTTTGAATGCATAGGCATTTTCCATTTAATCTGCATAACACATCTGTGAGGTAGAGTTATTATGTCTATTAGAAAAGGAAACTGAGGCTCAGATAGTTTTAAATGATTTGTCCAATGTAGCAAGGAATGAAATCCAGGTATCCTCTGAATTCCAACTCTATTTTTCCATGGCACCATGCAATTTCCCAAAATGTCTGTCTTGATTCAAAAGGGCTAATCTTATTTTTTTTTTTTTTAGGTCAGATTCAGAGTTTCACTCTGTCATCCAGGCTGGAGTGCCATGGCACGGCCACAGCTCACTGCAAATTCAAACTCCTGGGCTTAACCAATCCTTCCATCTCAGCCTCCCATATAGCTGGGACTACAGGTATACACAACCACGCCCAGCTAAGTTAAAAAAAATTTTTTTTGTAGAGATGGAATCATGCTGTGTTGCCCAGGTTTGTCTCTGACTCCTGGCCTCAAGCGATCCTCCTGTCTCAGCCTCCCAAAGTGTTGGGATTACTAGCAGGAGCCATTGTATCCAGTGGTTCATTTTTCTTTGTATGAGCAAAAGATGATCAAAAAGTGTCCAGCAGTTGAGAACAAAGAGAAATGACAGAAGAGAGTGCTGCATGAAAACTGAGTATCAGCCCTTAAATTTTATTTTAGTCTGGTTTAAAAATATATTTAATTTTATTGAGAAGATAGAAATAGGCAAGTTTGAAGCTGAGTTAACTTTTCTCCTCAATATGATTCTCAGTAAATGAAAGGTAAATTCCCTCTCCTAATAATACTTTGAAAGAACTGGGAGGGTCTAATCTGACTTTACTCTGAATGTGTCATTCCGAAACTGGCTGTCTGTCTCAGTGGTTGGTGCATTAGAGCCAGCTCACACAGATTTTGGCTATGGGGAGCTCTGGCTCTTGGAGATCTTTTCCCATCTCAGCATTCAGTGATTCTGCAGTGGCAGCTTGAAACTGACCTTAGTGAGAGCATTTACCCCCAGAAATCAGTGAACTATATAAACCATCTCCCTCCCATTTTATTTTTTCCCTACTGGAGAGGTGATAATTAAACATTTACCCTTATAGTTTCAACTACCATTCTTAATCATAGATATCTGCTCATCAAAGCTGACAGCATTTCCAGAACAGGCTGGTTTTCCTAGGACTGTGACCTTGTAACATGACATCAGAATGACTGAAAACTGGCACAAGGATATAATGTGCAAAATATCTCAGATTATTAACCCACTTTGAGCAAGTGTATCCTATACTTCTCAGGGCTTCCTGGAAACTTGAAAGAGAACTTCTATAAACTACCCCCAGTATCCTCAGAAGTCAAGAATAATTATTTACTTGAGAATGTTGAATAGAACAAGAGAAAAGGGGAAGGGAAGACACGTATATTAAAATGTCTTCAAAAATATCTTTAATATTTTATGTAAAATTTCACTGTAGGTAATTGTTTGTATTAAAAAAAAAAGTAGGTCACAAGCTAATATGTCAAAGGAACAGGGAACTTTAATAGATGTACTAACATTAGGAAACGTGTGGCAAGACACTGATCTGGCCAAATCTTCAGAACTCCCCAAGGCTATCTCTCTGAACTACTATGTTTCATCTCGAAAAACATAGCTACATACAAAAACGTAGCTCCATACATGCTTGGTTGGGGTGTAAAATGGTACAATCATTCTGAAAAAATTGTTCGGCAGTGTCTAATATTTCTAAGTATTTTATCCAAGAGTAATAAAAATTGCAGGTCCACACAAAGCAGCTTTATTCATAAGAGCCCCCAAACAAACTAGAAACAACACAAATTGCAGTAATAAGACATTTGTGATATATTAGAATATTACTCAGTGATTTAAAGGAACAGACTATTGATACACACAGCAACATATTTATACATTGTGGGATATTCATACGTTTTGTAAATTCATACCTCGGACTACGAAGGAATTAAAAGAAACAGATTATTGATGCAATGACCTGGGTGTAGCTCAAAAACAGGAGGTGTGAGAAAGAAATACTACACAGTGAATGCTTTATAATTCCATTTATATGAAATTTAAGAACAGGCAAAACTAATGTATGGTAATAAAAATGAGAAGAGTGGTTGTCCCTGGCCTGAGGATGGAAGGATTGATTTGGGAAAAAGTCTGCAGGAGCTTTTTGGGGTGATGGAAGTGTTCTAATTATTTCTTTTCCTTCTTTCTTCTTTCTTCTTTCTTCTTTCCTCTTTCTTCTTTCTTCTTTCTTCTTTCTTCTCCTTCTCCTTCTCCTTTTCTTCCTCTTCTTCTTCTTCTTTCTTCTTCTCCTCCCTCTCCTCCCTCCTCCTCCCTCCTCCTTCCTCCTCCTCCTCCTCCTTCTTCTTCCTCTTCTTCTTCTTCTCCTCCTCCTCCTCCTTCTCCCTCTTCTCCCTCTTCCTCTTCCTTCTCCTCCTCCTCTTCTTCTTCCTCCTCCTCCTTTCTCCTTTCTCCTTCTTTCTTCCTTCCCCTTCCCCCTTCACCCCTCCCGTTCCCCCTCCCCCTCCCCTTCCCCCTCCCCCTCCCCTTCCCCCTTCCCCTTCCCCTTCCCCTTCCCGTTCTCTTCCTGAGACAGAGTTCCACTCTGCAGCCCAGACTAGAGTGGAGTGGCGCCATCTGGGCTCACTGCAGCCTCCACCTCCTGGGTTCAAGCCATTCTCCCACCTCAGCCTCCCGAGGAGATGGGACTACGGGCGCCCGCCACCACGCCCAGCTAATTTTTTGTGCTTTTAATAGAGACGGGGTTTCACCATATTGCCCAGGCTGGTCTCAAACTCCTGATTTCAGGTGATCCGCCCGCCTTGGCCTCCCAAAGTGCTGGGAATACAGGCGCGAACCACCGCACACCGCCGAAATGTTCTAATTCTTTATTGGTGGTTATACAGTTGTCAAAATTTACCAAACTGTCCACTTACGATATATTACAAGACAGTATTAAATGTAAATTCGAACTCGGTTGAAATCTGTGTGTATAAATATAAATATACACTTATTTACATTTCTAATCTAATCTGAAGGTCTATTGCAACGAATCCCGCTCCGCTCTGACCCAAGAATTCCTCACTTTCTCTCCACCAGTCCTTCAAATACCTGGACTTCATGCCTTCAAGAAGTGGATTCAGGCTTCTTTACAGCACAGTCACCAGCAGGTCATTCCCGTCTAGCTCGCCGATTTCCCATCACTGACACAAACCCTCCCTCAGGGCGTCCCCGTCTGGACTACAGGAGAAAGTTTGGGAGGCAGGTTCAACTTTTCAACTTGGCGGGGAATTCCTCTCCCTCTTACACAGTTTGTAGTGCGGGGGCGGCGGGGTGACAGCCCCCGTGCATGAATCAGCCACCCCTCAGGCTCCGCCCCGGGGGGGTCGGCCGGACGCTCGCCCCGCATAAAGCGGGCACCCGGGCCGCCTGGAGCAGAACGTCGCGCACCTCCTCCCGCCAGGCGCTTTCTCGGACGCCTTGCCCGGCGGGCCGCTCGACCCCCTGCACCATGGACCCCACTCGCCCCCTGGAGCTGTCGATTCTGCTGCTGCTCCTGACGGAGGCTGCACTGGGCGATGCTGCTCAGGAGCCAACAGGTATCTGGCTACTTCCGGGAGCCTCTCTCCCCAGCCGGCGGAGAGGGCGCAGCGGGCATGGGGCCCCGTGCACCCGCCCTCCAAGCCTCGCTTTCTTCAGGTCCCTGCCGCGCGCTCCGCAGGCAGGGGGGACTCGCTCCCAAGTTTGCACTTTCTCTGCAGAGGCCTTTCCGCTCGGAAGGGGACAGAACTCCTCGGGATTCTGCTTCCTCCTAGGAGCTACGCCTGACCACTTTTCCTGTCTTTTGCTCTCCTTCTGCCCCTTCTTCAGGAAATAACGCGGAGATCTGTCTCCTGCCCCTAGACTACGGACCCTGCCGGGCCCTACTTCCCCGTTACTACTACGACAGGTACACGCAGAGGTGCCGCCAGTTCTTGTACGGGGGCTGCGAGGGCAACGCCAACAATTTCTATACCTGGGAGGCCTGCGACGAGGCTTGCTGGCGGATAGAAAGTAAGTGCCCCGGGCGCACCCAGGACTCCCGCGCTCCTTGCGCCGGCGGCTGGTAGCAACTTCGCCAGTTTCCCACGTCTCGGTTTCTACTGGAAGTTGTAGCCTGGGTTTTCTCAAGTGTTAAGCAAACCTCATGGTTTTCAGTTTCTCAAAAATAATCACAAATTTACAACCACTAATACATTTTCTGTCTCCCAGTTGACATTGATCATAATTCAGTGCCTATGCAGACTCAGGGAAAGATTTGTTCCTTCACCATAGGGTATAATAAATGCAAGAGAATAATGTGTTTAGGTGCAACGTAAGTGCTTCCCTGTGTTTTTCTTTAGTTACAAACCTATGATTTTTATCTCTCCTACAGTACATCATTTTCTCCTGTCGATTATCCATCAATCTGAAATACTTTTAGTGGATTTTATTATTAAAGTGTGACTTAGCTCATTATATAACTCTACTTTTGTCCCGATACCCAAACATGTGTTGGATTAGTTGCGGGATATGGTGGAGATTCATAATACTGTTATATTTTACTTTATTTTTAATTTTTAGATTATATCTGTTAAGGCCTGTAAGAGAACTTGGGGCTTTCCGATTCAAGGAACTGAGCCAGGGGAAAATGCATATTCATGTGAATAAGCTTTGATTAACTGCATATGTACAATCAGAGAACACCCAGAGAAAACAAAGTGTCTTTCTACGGAACATGAAAGATACATCACAGCTGAGTCAGTTCTGAATACACTCTGTTAGAAAAAAGAAAGAAAAAAGTAAATATCTGGATTCATGGGAGTATTCTGGGGATTTACTATTCCAACACTAGTACGACTTCTCTCCCCCCATAAAATGTTGCTGAATATACAGTGAAGTTTTGAAAGTAATAAGAAGGCTACTTTGACTAACATTGTTCTATTACTCTCCTTTTCCTAGAAGTTCCCAAAGTTTGCCGGCTGCAAGTGAGCGTGGACGACCAGTGTGAGGGGTCCACAGAAAAGTATTTCTTTAATCTAAGTTCCATGACATGTGAAAAATTCTCATCTGGTGGGTGTCACCGGAACCGGATTGAGAACAGGTTTCCAGATGAAGTTACTTGTATGGCCTTCTGTGCACCAAAGAAAAGTAAATATGATTTTTATGGTACTTCTATTTCACTTTTTTAAAAAGACATTTGGGTGGAAAAAACTCAATTTGATGCGAAATTAACATGGTGTGCATTCTCATGATTTCACATTACTTGACAAGTTAATGACTTGTCAAACTCTTAGGACTGGAAAGTGACAAAGCCATGATTCAAATTTTTGCTTTCTGCTTCTTCTGATTTGTTGTTGTTGTTGTTGTTTTGTTGTTTTTGAGACGGAGTCTCGCTCTTTCGCCCAGGCTGGAGTGCAGTGGCACAATCTCGACTCTCTGCAACCTCTGCCTCCCAGGTTCAAGCGATTCTCCTGCCTCAGCCTCCTGAGTAGCTGGAACTACAGGTGCCCGCCACCATGCCTAGCTAATTTTTTTTTCTTTCTTTCTTTCTTCTTTTTTTTTTTTTTTTTTTTTTTTTTTTGTATTTTTAGTAGATAGGGGATGTCACCGTGTTAGCCAGGATGGTCTCGATCTCTTGACCTTGTGATCTGCCCGCCTCGGCCTCCCAAAGTGCTGGGATTACAGATGTGAGCCACCGTGCCCAGCCCTGAATTGTTTCTTTAGAACTATTTCTCATCTACTCAATTTACATATAAAAGATTAAAGTATTCATTAATGAATGTTATGACCTCAGATTTGTACAGAATCAGTTATACATGTGAGATAGTGGAATATATACAGAATTAAGATGGTGAAACTTGAAAATTTATTTATAAAGTTTTCGGTTAGATTTCTGTATTCTTTAGTAATTGCAAATTGCAGCACAAACATCTCTACACTTTCCTGTCCTATCCATTTGTTACCTCTCCCACCACCACACCTGAATCATTGAAATGATGGTCTCTTGAGTAGTAGTTAATATTGGCAGAGGGAGACAATACAGATATTTCCCCCAGACACAGAGATTTTTGAAAAGTTCAACAAACAAGGAAAACTTGCTTTAGCAGAGAATTTGATGAAGCTTTATGGCTATACTGTGTTGAATATGCAAACTCTAGCGTTAATGTGGTGATGGTTGCTGTGGATGTTCTCTTGTTTGTATAGATATAAATGTTTTGCTCCAGTGGTTACCTGGAAATTAGTATGCATATATTCTTGATTAATAATGGAATGAGAGCTGTTAAAAACATTAAAGCAAAACTACCAACATGACAAAATGTACCAAATCATGCCACATATTGTCCTTGAAACTTACCCCAGTTTTACCTAACCATATCTGGTATTTGGGTTTAACTTCTTTTTACATTTAAAGGATACAAAGATGTAGCTTCAGAAGAAATCCTATCCAGTTTACAAAAATTTAGAATTACCAAAATATAGCATGTAAGCTTACCTGAAATTTGAAGCACATCTTTTTAAAGGTTTAGTATGATATTTTGGATTCAGACTGAGGCTTCTATGGGATTAGATTTTCTTCAGTTACTTCAGTAATCACCATACTTTAAAAATTCTGGTATTATAACATTTCTAATTTTCTTCTCTTTTTTATAAAGGTCCATCATTTTGCTACAGTCCAAAAGATGAGGGACTGTGCTCTGCCAATGTGACTCGCTATTATTTTAATCCAAGATACAAAACCTGTGATGCTTTCACCTATACTGGCTGTGGAGGGAATGACAATAACTTTGTTAGCAAGGAGGATTGCAGACGTGCATGTGCAAAAGGTAGTGAATGTTTTCTTATTCTGCCTTTAGATAAACTTTATAAATAACTTATCAGCAAAATTGTATTTTTATTTATCCATTTTACTAATAGCAATTTGCCATTTCTAGACTACTTCTACATAAGTATCTCCACAGTGTTAATCAGTTTTGTCAAAATGCTTTTACTGGCTAGCTGCAGTAGACAGTAGCCATATTTTCATATCTTAAAGGTAAAATATTATTAACTGAGCGTATAATGAGTTTTGACTTCACAGTCCTTAAAAACAAGATGAAGTGAGCTCAATAACCGTGTCAGAAATAGTGATTTATAGTGAGCCTACAGACTGGAGATGTATGATTTTCACTGTTGTTTTATTGATTGTAGCTTTGAAAAGGAAAAAGAAGATACCAAAGTTTCGCTTTGCCAGTAGAATCCGGAAAATTCGGAAGAAGCAATTTTAAACATTCTTAATGTGTCATCTTGTGAATGCTTATTTGCCTTTATGGTTATATCTGAAGAATAATATGACAGCATGAGGAAACAAATCATTAGTGATTTATTCACCAGTTTTTATTGACACAAGTCACTTTTTAAAAAATTTGTATGTTTTTTATACATAGCTAGCTGCTATTCAAATGTGAGTCTACCATTTTTAATTTATGGTTCAACTGTTTGTGTGACTGAATTCTTGCAATGCATAAGATATAAAAGCAAATATGACTCACTCATTACTTGGGGTTGTATTCCTGATTTCAGAAGAGGATAATAACTGAAATAACGTAAGACAACATAATCATGTGTTTTTTAAGATATTTGAGAATATAAAGGACTAGCAAATAAAACTCATTTTGCTTTAAAAGTTGGATTATATTTTAGGCCCAAGAAGATGAAGTCGCAGATTTACCAACACTAAAAATATTACTCCCATTTTATTGTGTTAGATTGCAGTACAGTGAGTGAATAAGGGGATTTATTTAAAAGATCATAACTTTCTTGACTGATTTAAAAAGCTGATCAATTTATTAAAGCCAGAAATGTTGTCCTCTGGGAAAACAATTTCTATCTATTTATCTACCAATCCCCACTCACATGTATATGTTTGTGTTTACATATAGATAGATGGAAGGATTTTCCTGGTGTTACATTATTTCCTAAGACATAGTAGGTTGGAGACCACTAAAGTTATAAAAAACCAAGGAAAGTAAAGTTTTTCAAATGTTTGTACTGTTTAAGGTGTTTATTTATATAAACCATGCATAAATTTAATAATTTAAATTTAACCAGTAAATTATCATTGATTAAATATGGTCATTCCAATGAAACAGCTTTTTTCTTTCTCTGTAATAAAATAATTTTTCAAAATTCTTACATTTTCATGGCAAGATTAACGTATTTAAAGGTATGCCTCTTATTTGGCAGAATTACAAATGCATTTACCTTTTGCCTGAACAATCTTTCATTTAAAAATTTATCCCAGTTATTTTGACAAATAGGTATATGCCTGAGAACTTTGAATGATGCTGAAAACTAGAAGCAAACCAGGTACTCATCAGTTGGGGACTGGTTGAAGATTTTATGGATGAGGAGTTAGCAAAATATCTATATATGCGTATATTTGGACTCCCAGGATACATAAGAAATACAGGGCCTAGAACAGTATGAATAAACATATATACAAACATCACAGAAGATACTAAAGATATTAAAAATGTTTACCTGTAGAGGGATGGAGGGAACAGAGGGGTGGACAGTTGTGGAGATAATATTTATGTAAATATACCTGTTATATAGTTTTGATCTTGGACCATGTAAGTATTTGACATAATTCATTATCAAAATTAAATAAAAAAGAAAAAACATTTCTTTAAACATTCAAACCCAACTGAATACCAAATAGTGGCATAACTACACAAAGGATATGTACTTATTTTCAATGACTTCAAAAATTAATATGAGAATGTCATTTGGGAAATATAAAGGTCAAAAAATTCTGAAGATATTTCAAAATGCATTTTAAAATTTATTATTACTTTTTATTTGAATAGTTTTGGAGTTACAAGTGGTTTTTTATTACATGGATGAATTATATTGCAATGAATTCTGAGATTTTAGTGCACTCTGAAGATGCATTTAGTAGTCTCATTGTTAATAGTAATACTGGTGTTATTTTGAACCTATTGTATCTAGAATACTATGCTGTAAGAAAACAAGTAATTACATTTCTTTAGAAGTCAGGATTTTCAGCGTTAAGAGAAAATGAGATACAACTATACAATGAAAGAAATTAAGTAAAAATCTTTGACTTAAATTGGAGTTAGAAATACTCATATAAATTAATAACTGATTTTCTCTATCAAAAAATCTGTATATCCCACTTTTCCATTGAAAAGTCCTTGAAGTAATGACAACTCAGTAGCAGTAGTTACAATTACCATGCAGTCTGTGGTCTCTCCATACTATTACCCACTAAAAAGAACCAGTGCTCTTAGGAGAAGAGCTGAATCCAGGTCTGGGGCAGGAAATATGTAAGATAAGCTTGGGCCATCTTACTCCAGTAATCAAGGAAGCTATCAAAGACTAATGAATCATGTCACAAAAACAGAAGAGTAATATTAAGGAGCTCCCACTAGCCTACAATGAGACAATATGACCATCAAAACAAATAATGACCACAATGTATATAAATACATGGAAATCTGAATTTATGATTATGCACACACACTCACCTCCTTCATACCTTTTGGAGGTTTCTAGGGCATTATCTCATTAATTTGAAAACTGATGAATTAACAGAAAGAATAAAGCATTTATCCTTTTTTTTTTGTTTATTTTTAAAGACTGTACCACAGGGAAAATAGTATATGGATGTCATTGATATAATTCCACCTAATATGCATTAAAATGTTAGAAAATACCCCTAACAAAAGTATGAATACAGGTAACCATCATCATTGGGTGCTGAAACCATTGTATGAAAGGGGACAGTCTCATGGGAAATCAGGCTAATGTCTCTGAACTCACAGATCATTCTGACATCCATAATAGTTTAGTCATAGACATTATTTGCTTCCTGATATGATACAATAATAAGTGGACCCTCCCCATCAAGTATTCTTGGAGAAATAAAATACAGTCAACCCAAAGATAGTCAAGCTTCTAGATCTCACTATCATATTGCCAGATTGTAGGGAAATACTAGGGATATAGGAACAAATTATAAGAAACCAAGGAAAGTAAATCCTTAATGTTGGACACTCTACAGAACAAATACCCTGGTTTCTCCATACAAGTCAATAATTTTTTTTTTTTTTTGAAAAAACAGCAGAGCAGAGGCAGTGCTTTAAGAAAAAAGATAATAGATAACAATGACAAAAAGCAGTATGCCATTAAAAGATTGGTTAAGGCCTGAATTTATGACTGTTTTTGGTGGGAATAATTAGAGGAGAAGGATCTCGTGTGTGTTATGGGGATGCAAAGTGAGTGAGTCAGAGCCTTTGAGGATTCTGGGGGCTCCTAGAAACCCCAAAGGGAAGCTGGATTTGGTATTTGCTCCCTTTATCTCCCATGTAGCCAAAGCCCTTAAGGGATCATGGATCCAACTCAGCCTACATTTACATCTCTTTGATCAGCATGGATAGGAAGTAGATATTTTGGATGAAATTATTCTAATGCCCTATTACCTCTGCAGTGTTAGTTTAATTAAGAAATATATAAAGTGGTCACAGGACATTCGGCAGTCAAAGGGAAATTCCTTCTTGCCACAATCATTGTGAAGGCAAGTCGTAGCTGTGGTTTCACAGATAGCCTAATTAAAAGGAATGTCTCATTCTGTGACACAAAAAGTCAAAATAGGAATGGGATGGCTTTTAATAAGACAGTATTTTTTAAATTACCCTGGACTACCACTGATGTGTCCCCTCTGCACACACTTTGTCACAATATTTAACCATAGAAACTGCAACGGAGGCCTCCAAATTGCCTGGATCACAGTACCCTCAAGTGTGCATGCTGTCTCCCGCAAAAGTCCTGTTAGGCTTTTAGCCAACAATCTTATCCCATCAGAGAATATCCTGTGGAGTGTCTGTCCATACATTGTAATAATGTCTGTAGACATTTTAGCTCTGGTGCATCCAGAGATAAATCTCTAGGGTGTCCCCAAGGATCTGACCTAAAATAATCAGCGTAAGAAGGATGTCTCTTCATCCTTCATCAGCCTTCTTATGACCTGATGGACTTATTGTAGTGGCAGGAACTTATCTTTACAAGCTTCAGGTTTCCAGTAAAATTAGGTCCTGTGATAAAAATAAGGAAAAGTAGAAAAGTACAGAGTTGTAGATTTAAAATATCCTTTGTCCCTATATATTGTTATAAACTTAGATATGGAAGCAGGCAAACATGGGTATCAGAATCATCCAAAATTATTTCTTCTCCCTTCATCCACGTAATCAATTGTTCACCAATTATACCTAAGTAAGCCTTTCCTAATCCTTTCTTATGCCGGAAAAATTAAAACACTCTGGAGTTTTACTTCCAATCTATGTCTGCCTCATATCCAGTCATCTACACTGATGCCAGGGTAATCCTGGAAAGAAAAAAATATGATCAGGTTACTCCTTTGCTTAAAACTCTTCAGTGGTTTCCTCTGGAATCTTCATATACTGTCCAAGCCCCTTGTGTGTCATTTAAGAATTCTTATGCATGTACCATAACATTCTTTTCCAGATTCATCTCTCATTATCTGTAACCTATAATACAGTTGCACTAAATTATCTGAAGTTTCCAAAGCATGTCATACTGCTTTACTTTTCCGCAATGTGGTTCTGAAATTTTGTGCGTGAGAACCATCTTTAGAGCCAGGTACACAGCAGGCTTTTATGCCCTGTGCCCAGGGGTTTTTACTTAGTGGGTTTGAGCTGGTGCTCAAAGATGCACATTTTAAACAACAACTCCAGACGATTAGGATGTACACTTTACTTCGGACTTTAAGGAACACTTTTTTTAAGCTTTACCATAAGTTTCTTTCTTTGAAAAAAATGTCATTCCCTCCTTGCAACTATTTAGCAAGTTGACTCTTCTCCTTGTTGATGAAGTATTCCTTGCCCAACCTGAAGCAGGTTTAATCATTTATCCTACGGGCTTGCCTAAACCTAGAGCAACTTCCTAGTTGTACTACTGCAGTATTTAATTATTTTCCTTGAAGTTTTATTCTTAGGATATCTAAGTCTTTCATGTAAAATTAATGTTATTTTATATTTCAAAATATATTATTAAACTAATTGTATACTGTATAGAAAATTAAATACATAAGGATAAAAATAAAAGCAATGCAGAATTTTACCACCAAGTGATGAATAACTCCATTTCTGTTCTCTTAAGGTGGAAATAACTTAGTAAAGACATATACACATTTTAATGTCCTTAGTTTACACTGAGAAAGTGTATTACAAATTATATCAATCTATCCCCAAATAAAAATGTATGAAAAAGGCCAATACATTAGGTATAAACAGAAAAACATTAATAAATCACTTTTCATTTTAATTAAATGGTATTTTAGTTTATCTTTGTTTTATTTGGTATTTCCAAGATTATTATAAAGGTTGAACTTTTTTAGTTGTGTAAATTTAGGTTGTACAAAATTGTATATTGATATACATATTTGTAATGAAATGACTACTACAGGTAAGCAACTTTAACATGTCCATCACGTTCTGTAGTTGCTAGTTGCTTTTTTCTATCTTTACTTTTTGGTAAGAGCACCTAAAATCTACTCTCGAGCAAATTCTCAACATGCAGTATTAATAACTGTAGTCCTCCTGCTGATATTAGATCTCTAGACTTGTTTATCTTAACATAACTACAAGTTGGTACCCTTTAATCAACTTTGTCTCATTTTTCTCCCCTTCCCTGTCCCTGGTAACCACTACTCTACTGTTTCTATATATTCAACTTTTTTTCTTTTTCATTCCACACATAAGTGAGATTGTGCAGTATTTTTCTTTCTGTATCTGGCTTATTTCACTTAGTATAGTATCCTCTAGATTCATACTTGTTGTTGCAAATAGCAGTATCTCCTTTTGTAAGACTGAATAATATTTTACTGTATATATGCATGTATATGTGTATATGTATAAGTGTATGCCTGTGTGTATACATATCTCACAACTTCTTTATCCACTTACTCATGGATGGGCACTTAGATTGTTTTCCTATCTTGGCTATTGTGAATAATGCAGTGAACATGGTAGTGCAGATATGTTTTTGAAGTACTGACTTCATTTCTTTTGTGTATATACCCAGAAGAGATATTTCTCGGTCATATGGTGGTTGTATTTTCATTTTTTTGAGGAACATCCATATTATTTTCTACTATGTCTGTACCAGTTTAAATTCCCAACAGTATACAAGGGTTCCCATTTCTTCACACCCTTCCAAACACCTCTTGACTTTTTCATAATAGCCATCATAACAAGCATAAAGTGATATCTTTATTTATTGTTATTTTTTCATTACAAAATATTTTTAAAGTCCAGGGGTACAAGTGCGGGTTTGTTACATGGGTAAACTTGTGTCATGGGGGTTTGTTGTACAGATTGTTTCATCACCCAGGTATTAAACCTAGTACCCATTAGTTATTTTTCCTGATCCTCCCTTTCCTCCCACCCTACACCCTCCAAAAGGTCCCAGTATGTGTTGTTCCCTCTATGTGTCTATGCATTCTCATCATTTATCTCCCACTTGTGAGAACATGCAGTGTTTGAGTTTCTGTTTCTGTATTAGTTTGCTAAGCATAAAGGCCTCTAGCTTCATCCACATCCCTGGAAAGGACATGATCTCATCATTTTTTATGGCTGCATGGTATTCCATGGTGTATATGTACCACATTTTCTTTATCCAGTCTGTCACTGATGGGCATTTAGGTTGATTCCATGTCTTTGCTGTTATGAACAGTGCTAAAGAGCTTCTGCACAGCAGAACTGATATCTTATAGTGGTTTTGAGTTGCATTTCCCTCAGTAGTTAATAATGTTAAGCACATTTTAATATACTTGTTGGCTATTTTTATGTCTTCTTTGGAAAAATGTCTGTTTAGTTCTTTTGCTCATTTTTTACTAGGTTGTTTGGTTTTCGCTTTTACTGTAGATTTGAATTGTTACATATTTTGAATATTAACCCCATGAGGTGTATGTTTCACAAATATTTTCTTCCCATCTGTAGGCTTACTTTTCATTTTGTTGATTGCTTCCTTTGCTGTGCAAAAACCTTTTAGTTTGATGTAGCACCACCTATTTATTTTTGCTTTTGTTGTTTAATCTTTTGGGTTGATATCCAGGAAATTATTGCCAAGTTCAATATCAACAAGATTTTCCCCTATGTTTTCTTCTAGGAGTTTTTTGTTTGTTTGTTTCTGGCCTTATGTTTAGGTATTTAATCCATTTTGAGTTGATTCTGGTGTATGGATATCCAGTTTTCTCAACTCCATTTATTGGAAAAAGCTAATCTTTCCTCATCATTTCTTCTTGGTGGCCTTGTTGGAAATTAATTGACCACATGTGCTTGGGTTTATTTCTGGGCTGTCTATTCTGTTCCATTGGTCTATGTGTGTATTTCATGACAATACCATACTGTTTTGATTACTATTGCTTTGTAGTATAATTTGAAATAAGAACGTGTGATGCCTCCAACTTTGTTGTTCTTGCCTTCATTAATAGATTTACTAACTGTACTTATAGTAATAAAAATCCTTTATTGTCTTTATATGCACCTGTGCCAACATACACAAATTAATGTAATATACTATATTCAGGGAATGAAAGATAAAAATTATATAATTATCTCAATAGATGCAGAAAAATACTTAACAAAGTTCAACATATTTTCATGATACAAACTCTCAACAAACTACATATAGAAGAAAATTTCCTCAACATAACTAAGGCCGTTTATAAAAAGCCAACTGCCAACATAATTTTATTTGAAGTTTTAATGACCATGGATTGATTTTTTTCTTTTTGTAACCTAATCTGATTTTTATATTCATATCTCTTAAGGCATACACAATAGAAATTTTATGTTGACATTACCTTTAAAGCCCAGGCTCCTTAACCTATACATGCATTTGTAACTGTATCTTACCTGTTATTTAATGTTAAAAGATGGAAAGGTTTTCCTCTAAGATACGGTACAAGGCAAGGTAAAAAGTTGCCTACGCTTTGCACTTCTATTTGACAGTTCTATTAAAATTGCTGGAAATACTAGCAAAGACAATCAGATAAGAAAAATAAATAGAAGCCATCCAAATGGGAAAGAAAGTAAAATTATCTTTGTTTGCAGGTGATATGATCCTCTGTGTAGAAAATCCTTAAAATGCCACAAAAATTGTTAGAACTAATGATTGAATTAGTAAAGTGGCAGGACACAAAATCAACATCAAAAATCAGTTGCATTTATTTACATCAATAATGATATATCTGTAAAAGAAATCAAGATGATCAGTTTTTATAAGATAATCTATGGAAAAATATGTAAAAGTTCTTCTGATATTATACCATTCTTGAATTTGAAAGATACCACCTATTTGTATATTATTTTTTAAATGCATTGCTAGAGTTTGTTGGTTATATTTTAAGTATATTGAATCTGTACTCATACATAACATTGTTAGATGTATTCGCAATGAAGTGCAACTTTTACTATTATGTTTTTAGTATTTGCTGTATTTTTCTTTTTATTGAACTATCAAAGAAGTTTTCTAATTATTTTTATTTATGTATAAAATCATTTATATATAACATACATAAAATTATCTTATATAAAAATTATACATAATTTATGAATAAATGATCTTACATTATTTCTATATTAGGGTTGTAATTGAGATTTTCTTTGTGACTTAATGTAAGATCAATTTACATTTGCTATTGAGAAGAAAAGATATTGCTTTCACTGGAATATATATTTGTTATTACTATATATGCATAATTTTATACTTATTTAATATATATATACACACACACATATATCCAAATATGTATATATCAGCCAGTGCTTGTTAATGATTACAGACTTTATATTTGAATGTTACATCAACATTTTTCTCTGTTGCATATTTTAGGACTATTTTCATGAAATTAAACAACTGAGTTTCACTTTCTTTTTCTTACACTAGTTGTACGTAAATGTTGCCTGACTTTCTGTTCATTCTAAAGTGTCTTGGATTTTCCAGGATCAGCAACAACAAGCATTCCTATGATACATTATGAGGGATTTCGGCAGCTTGCTAGGTTGCTTAGTTCAAGAGCACTCTCTTCTGAGGGTGCATGGAAGTACAATGCCTTTAATAAATGATGACTTTTTTACAAGTTGATATGTCTTCCACTTGTTATTTTCTTTTTTAACTTTCTATGAGATCCTTACTTTTCACCACTTTATTTTTTCTTTGCATTCACTATCAAGTCTCTTTCCAAGGGATATCTACTTTTTTTAGGTTGCGTCACACTCCACCCTAAGCAATGCCTTCTCACAAGGTTACCACCTCTCTGGTCCTGCAACTTGCATGCCTCTCCCACTTCCCGCAGTTCCTCAATAGCCATTGCTTTGGTCCACCAGGCCACACATCTTAGTTGGGGTAAGGTTTTGTCTTATCCCAAAGAAAACACCAAAGAAAAAGAGTGTTTTCCTTGGGGTAACATTATCTGTGTTTTACCAAGTCCAGGACCCTACTGTACTCTCTTCTTTTTCACATAATTTTCATATTATTTCCTCACTTATGTGTAAATAGAAGTCTATATTTTCTTTTTCTTAGTTTTGCTCTCTAAGTAACTTATGAGTGGTTTTATTAAGGTCTCCTGATGCATCTGTATGGTTTGGAAAATTACATGAAAAGATTATTATTTCTGTACATATCCATTATTTTCTTAAGGGAATTGGAAGTCTCAAACAATGTGTTAAAATTTTCCTTGAAGTGTTAAAGACCATGGATCGATTTTTCTCTTTTTGTAGCCTAATCTGATCTTTATATTCATATCTCTTAAGGCATACACAATAGAAATTATATTTTGACACTACCTTTAGAGCCCAGGCTCCTTAACCTATAAATGCATTTGTAACTGTATCTTAGCTGTTATTTGATGCTAAGACACAAACTGATGTGGTTCTAGACTAGAGTTTTGCAGTAGAGGCCAGCTGCTTCCCTCTAAGTCTAAAATGGAAGTTAATCTCATATTAATCTTGCATCGTTTGCTTAGCCAGCTCTTTAGATATTTGATAATAAAGAGGTCTGCCCTCTGTTCTTAGCCATCCTCTCCTGGGATTTTTTTTTATCTGAATCATGGTACTATAATTCTTTTGACAAATTGATATTGTGCATTGTATATTAAAATTAATCTTTTAGGAAAACTTTATTTTTACTTGTAAAATACAAATCCTTTTTTTATATAGAGTTCTTAGCTATAGGTTTTCATTTTAAAAATATAGTCTCAGTCCTTTTTTATTTATTGAGTTCATTACAGGTAGATAAATGTTAGTATATCACCAGTTTAATTATTACATAGTAAAAACAAATGTGTTTTGAATACAATCTACAATTTTCAGTGAGTAAACAAAGCTGTTTACCACTTTTTAACAATATTTCTATCTATAATAAAATGTGGTAAAAAATTTTTTCTGAATCTGACTTTTGTGGGAAAATGTCATTTCTCATAAGTAATAATCATGGTAGTTTAACCTCAAACTTAAGTGTTATGCTCCATGGAGGCAATTATGTTTAAAATAAGGATATTTCAAAATTATTAAGTTAATAGTCTTAACAAACATTAAAACAAACATTTAACTGCTAATGACAGGTATTTTCCCTTTTTGAAAAATAAGCAAATGGTTATTTATTGACTTTCTTTTTCTAGGATTTGTATTGATTTTTGCATATTACAGTGTTTTATTTCTCTTTAATAGTAATTTCTTAACCATATGGAAACATTCATTCAGGTTTACTTTATGATCTATTTTCAAGTTAAAACCAATACCATCCCACTAATTGGATTTGTATAATATCTATGTTTTCCTTCACAAAGTAATCATTATCTCTAATGTAAGAAAGTTATCAATAATACAAAGGATACAGATAGGGTTATATTTATGTCTTCTTTATTTTATTGCCTTTTTATTTATTATTTATCAAATTACAGACTTTTGTATTCTACTATTCTAAGACCAATGGAAGGTCTAGTACCAATGTAGGATAATGCTTTTGCTTCACTTGGATAGTTTACTTTGAGCTAGGAGACATCTTTGATTACAAATGAAAGCTCTAGACATCCACCTTTAGAGATAAGGAGAACCCTTCTCTCTGTCATTAGTACCGCTATTCTTTCATGAAATAGGATATACTATCAAATAATTACCTTCACCTATGGGAAGTTTTACTCCTCTGTGCTGTGATAGGGTTGTTTTGCTAAGCCACTTGTCTAAATCAACTGGTCCTTCAGAGGAATGTAGGTCCACCTTGAATCCATATTCTCTCTGGTATTTTGCTGCCAAGATGTTCCTCCTTCAGACACATCTGAGCCTTATCAGCTTACTCACAGCCACCATCTTCTGAGATATGTCTTGGAGGTGCTAAGTCTGAGAGGAATCATGTTTCTATCACAACACCTATAACCCTTGCACTTTTGCCTGTGTCAGTAATTTCCCAGCATTCCATGCTTTATTTGTTAAGCCTTGTGGAAATAAGAGGCTGACAGTCTTTCCCTGCAGTGGGGTTAGGCCCAAAATTATAAGGATGGTTGCGATAAATCCGTGGTTCTCATTCCTTTCCAAGACTGACAACTGGAATACCTACCTGCATTCTTCAAACACAAATTCTCTTTACTATGTTAAAGGTGAAGAAAGGGGTAAAACTAAATGAGCATTTCTGGTAGGACACATTCTCAGATCCACATCTTTCGTGGTGTATTAGTACATGTTCACACTGCTGATAAAGACATACCCAAGACTGGGTAACTTATAAAGAAAAAGAGGTTTAATGGATTCACAGTTCCACATGGCTGGGAAGGCCTTGCAATCATGGCAGAAGGTGAAAGGCGTATCTTACATGGCGGCAGGTAAGAGAGACAATGAGAGTCAAGTGAAAGGGGTTTACCCTTATAAAATCATCAGATCTTATGATACTTATTTGCTACCATGAGAACAGGATATGGGAAACTGCCCCCATGATTCAATTATCTCCTACTGAGTCCCTTCCACAACACGTGGCAATTATGGGAGCTAGAATTCAAAATGAGATTTGGGTGGGAACTCAGCCAAACCATATCATTCCACCCCTACCTCTCCCGAATCTCATGTCTTCACATTTCAAAACCAATTATGCCTTCCCAACTTTCCTGCAAATTACTAACTCATTTCAGCATTAGCTCAAAGGTCCACAATCCAAAGTCTCATCTGAGACAAGGCAAGTCCTTTTTGTCTATAAACCTGTAAAATCAAAAGCAAATTAGTTACTTCCTAGACTCAATGAGGGTACAGGCATTGGATAAATATACCTATTCCAAATTGGAGAAATTAGCCAAATGGAGGGATTACAGGCCCCATGCAAGTCCAAAATCCAGTGGGGCAGTCAAATCTCAAAGCTCCAAAAAGATCACCTTTGACCGTATGTCTCACATCCAGGTCACACTGATGCAAGATCGGCGTTCACATGGTCTTGGGCAGCTCCACCCCTGTGGCTTTACATGATACAGCCTCCCTCCTGGCTGCTTTCACAGGCTGGTGTTGAATGTCTGCAGCTTTTCCAGGCACACAGTGCAAGCTGTTGGTGGATCTACTAGAGGATGGTGGCCCTCTTCTCACAACTCCACTAGGCAGTGCTCCAGTGGGGACTCTGTGTGGGGTCTTCAACCCTACATTTCCCTTCTGCACTACCCTAGCAGAAGTTCTCTGTGAGGGCCCCACCACTGTAGCAAACTTCTGCCTGGACATTCAGGCATTGCCATACATCTAGATGGAGCTTCCCAAACTTCAATTCTTGACTTCTTTGTACCTGCAGGCTCAACACCACATGGAAGCTGCAAGTCTTGAGACTCACACCCTCTGAAGCCATGGCCTGAACTGTACCTTGCCCCTTTTAGCCATGGCTAGAGCTACTGGGATATAGGGCACCAAGTCCCTAGGCTGCACACAGCAGGGGGTCCCTGGGCCTAGCCCACAAGACCATTTTTTTCCTTCTAGGCCTCTGGGCCTATGATGGGAGCAGTTGCCTTGAAGGTTTCTGACATATTCTGGAGGCATTTTCCCTCTTGTCTTGGTGATTAGCATTTGGCTTCTCATTTCTTATGCAAACTTCTGCAGCCAGCCTGAATTTCTCCCCAGAAAATGGATTTCTTTTCTACTGCATCATCAGGCTGCAAACTTTCCAAACTTTTATGCTTTGTCACCTCTTGAATGCTTTGCTTCTTAGAAATTTCTTCCACCAGATACCTCAGATCATCTCAAGTTCAAAGTTCCATGGATCTCTAGGGCAGGGACAAAACACCACCAGTCTCTTTGCATAGCAAAGACCTTTACTGTAGTTCCTAGCGAGTTCCTCATCTCCATCTGAGACCACCTCAGCTTGGATTTTATTGTCCATATCAGTATCAACATTTTGGTCAAAGCCAAACACATCTCTAGAAAGTTTCAAACTTTTCCACATGTTCCTGTCTTCTGAGCCCTCCAAGTCTCTAGGAAGTTCCAAACTTTCCACATTTTTCTATCTTCTTCTGAGCCTTCCAAACTGTTCTAACCTCTGCCTGTTACCCAGTTCCAAATTCACTTCCACGTTTTTGGGTATCTTTACAGAGGTTCCCCACTACTGCTACCAATTTACTGTATTAGTCCATTTTCAGGCTGCTGACAAAGACATATCAGAGACTGGATAATTTATAAAGAAAAAGAGGTTTAATGAACTCACCATTCCACATGGCTGGGGAGGCCTCACAATCACGGTGAAAGTGAAAGGCACATCTTACATGGTGGCAGGCAAGAGATAATGAGAGTCAGATGAAAGGGCTTTCCCCTTATAAAATCATCAGATCTCATGAGACTTATTCATTACCATGAAAACAGTATGGGGGAAACTGCCCTCATCATTCAATTATCTCCCACTGGATGCCTCCCACAACACATGGTAATTATGGGTGCTAGAATTCAAGAATGGGGACACAGCCAAACCATATCACCTAGGTATGTTACTTTTTATTCAGATATTTAATATTTAAGATATACCTTTCATTAGTTTAATGTTTTATTATTTTTGTTAGTAGAACTGTTTTATGAACTATACAATCTAACTGGTGATTGCTATGAAATAAGAAAACTATGTTTTTGCCTAATTATCTTCTGATTAGCCAAATAGTAAACTTTTCTTATAAGTTATATTACTCTTACAGTTTTTTCTTAGTGTTTCCAAAGGCGGAGTCACAAATTTTACAAATAATAGTTGTATCTCCCGTTGGCAATATCTAAACTCCTTATTCTTTTTTCTTTGTCTTGTCACATTGGCTGAAATTTACAGAAATAATGATACATAATAATGGGGAAAGTATTTTTGTTTATACCTGACTTTCAGAAAAATACTTTTTATATCTTATAGTTAACTATGCCGTTAGTCACAGGTTTAAAATAAAAATTATTTATCAGATCAATAATGTATAGTAATGTTCCTAATTTACTAAGATTTTTTCCTTAAGTCAAGAATAGCTCATGAATTTAGATAGATTTTCAGCATATAAATGTGATTTTTTTAACCTTTTGATATGACAAATCAGCTAATAGATATCTCAATATGGATTTATCTATAAATTCCTCAGGTAAATTTTATATGGAGGTTAGAACTTTTAATATAGTGCTGAGTTGAATTTGTTAATTTTAAAATAAATATTGCCTAGAATCTCAGTTTTTCTCTTTTTAATGCTCTATCAAATTTTGACTATAGCCCATTGCTAGACAAAAATATATATATATTATATATATATATTTTAAATATTCCATCTTTTGCTATGCTCTGGGATTGTATAATACATTAATAATTATTTATTTGATTTTTGGTGGATTTTTATAACTCACATATTAGATTTGCTCAGTGTAGCACTATTTTAGAGAAAGTTTTGTGCTAACTTCTTCCATTTTATTTATGAGTCTTTATATACTTGGTTTTGCTGTATCTTTACAGTTGATTTTGGTAATCAATTTTTTTTTCTGTAAAGTAAATCAGTAGACTTTCAAATTATGTCATATCTTTTAAACAGAATTTTTCATAATTTTATTCTTGATAATAGCTTTGTCTATTTTATCAGACTTTTAAATGAACAAATACTTAAACATAATTCTACTGTTTTTAAGTTTGTAACAAGTAGATTTTAAAATTTTAACCTTTTTAAATCCACTATCTTGTTTATTTAAGTTCTCTTGTTTTTTTTCTTAGTTCAAGTGGCCTCAAATGAAAGTTTGAAATGTAATAATAAATGAACTAAAAAAGTGAAAATATGTGGTTAAAATCAAATAAACTCATGTAATAAGCAATAATAACAATTTTACGGAGGAAGGTTAAATTATGATAGAACTAAAACTGAAAAATAATGTTTAAGTGGAAAAGAAACTGATTGTCATGAGAAATTCTAGGAGAGCAATTGTATTTATTGATATTTGATTTTGTTAGGTTAAATATAATTATTAAAAGTAAGTAGATATCATGTCATTTCTAAATTATTAAAGATGAAAAATAAAATTAAAATATAATCAATTCAAAAGAGGGCAAGAAAGTAGAAATAAAAGAGTCAATAGATACAAAAGCCAGGACAAATAGAAAGCACAATATTTGCTTATAGAAATAAATTTAAATATAATAGTAACTATGTTAAATGCCCGTGGAAGAAATTCTAAATACACATATTATTTTTCTGGAATAAACAATAAACCCCACCTCTTTGTTGTTCAACAGAGATATATGTAAAACAAAAAACAAAAAAAATTGACAATAAAAGTAATGAAATACATACCAGGCAAATACTAAACCAGAAAATTGGCAAATGCCAACCATTAAAAGGCCACTAATATAGATAGAATTCCATTTAATATTCAAATTTGCAAAATACAGTCACCAGGAAAATGTAACTATTCTGAATTTCTGCCCACCTAATAACAGAATTTTAATCTATCTATGTGTCTATCTATAACAAAACTAACAGAATTTTAAGGCTAAATTAGCAAATATACCACCATAGCAAGAAATCTTGATACACTTCTCTCAGTAATTGATAGATCAAGATAGAAAAAAAGTCCTTAAGAGTATGTTGACTATTTAAATAACTAAAAGTTAATAGAAGTTTTATCCAACGGTTACATAAAACATTGTCCCCAAACAGTAGAATACATGTTCTTCTAAAGTAAGACTCAGGACACTTTTTTCTTTTTTCGTTTTTGTTGAGGTTTTTTGTTTTTTTTTTTTTTTTTTTTTTTTTTTTTGAGACAGAATCTCGCTCTGTCACCTAGGTTGGAGTTCTTTGGCGCCATCTAGGCTCACTGAAAGCTCCGCCTCCTGAATTGTGGCCATTGTGCTGCCTCAGCCTTCTGAGTAGCTGGGACTACTGGCGCCCAGCACCACACCGGGCTAATATTTTGTATTTTTAGTAGAGGTGGGGTTTCACTGTGTTAGCCAGGATGGTCTTTTTTTTTTTTTTTTTTTTTTTTTGAGACGGAGTCTGGCTCTGTCACCCAGGCTGGAGTGCAGTGGCCGGATCTCTGCTCACCGCAAGCTCCTCCTCCCGGGTTTACGCCATTCTCCTGCCTCAGCCTCCGGAGTAGCTGTCTTGATCTTCTGACCTTGTGATCTGCCCGCCTTGGCCTCCCAAAGGGCTGGGATTACTCAGCACACTTTCTCTGCAAAAACCAGATGGTAAAGGCTTTGCAGGACATGTGGTCTCTGATACGTTGCTCAATCCTACCATTGTAGTGTAAAAGCAGCCACAAACCACACATAAATAAATGTATGTGGCTGTGTTTCAATAAAATTTTATTTACAGAAGCAGGTGTCTGGCTAGATTTAGCCTGTGGGCCATAGTTGGCTCTAAAACATACACTGAGTATTAATAAAATTATCACCTAGGCCAGGCACGGTGGCTCACACCTGTAATTCCAGCACTTTGGGAGACCAAGGCATGCAGATCACGAGGTCAGGAGTTCCAGCCCAGCCTGACCAACATGGTGAAACTCTGTCTCTACTAAAAATACAAAAAATTAGCCTGGCGTGGTGGCATGTGTCTGTAATGCCAGCTACTCAGGAGCATGAGGCAGGAGAATCGCTTGAACCCTGGAGGCAAAGGTTGCAGTGAGCCAAGATCATGCCACTACACTTCAGCCTGGGTGACAGAGTGAGACTCCATCTCAAAAAGAAAAAAAAAAATTATCACCTAACCATAAAGCAAGACTGGACCAATTTGAAAATAGTGGTACCATAAAAGTTACATTCTTTGACAGCAATGCAATTAGGTTGATTATCAGCAATAAGAAGGTAACTAGAAAATCATTTTTGTTTGGGAATTTAGAAAAACACACATGGGTCAGAAAGAAATTGTTGGAAATTAGAAAATTTTTGAAATGAATAACAATGAAAATATTACTTATCAAAACTTGTAGAAGGCAGCTAAGAAGGTACTTAGAGAAAAATTATTAGCATTTAATGCATATATTAGAAAATATGAAAGGCTTAACTTTAATAAGTTGAGTATCTAAGAATTGAGATTATTTTTAAAAAGAAATGGATTGTCAAATAAAATTCGCATGAATAAGAGATAAAGCTTTATTAATCATATCAAGAATACAAATAATCAAAGAATACAGTCAAATCATAGAGAGTTTGAGAACACTTAGCTGGACATTCTGAGTCTTTTATTATTGCTTTACTTATTAATATTTACTTATTTATTTATTTATTTTGAGACAGTCTCCCTCTGTCACCCAGGCTGAAGTGCAGTGGCGTGATCTCAGCTCACTGCAACATCTGTCTCCCGGGTTCAAGTGATGCTCCTCCTCAGCCTCCCTAGTAGCTGGGATTGCAGACGTGAGGCACCATGCATGGTTAATTTTTGTATTTTTAGTAGAGAAGGGGTTTTTGCCAGGTTGGCCAAGCTGGTCTCAAACTCCTGGCCTCAAATGATCTGTGCACCTTGGCCTCCCAAAGTGCTGGGATTACAGGTGTGAGCCACTGCTACCGGCTTTTTTTTTTCTTTTTTTCCTGCATCCAAATTTCACTGGCCCAGAATACCCCCACTGAAGGAGTTATTTAAGTCGTAAACCATCTCTGCTTTATACTCACATGGTTGTAGCTTATATGATATTCCCCAAGCATTCAAGTACTATAAATCTATGGATTTCAAGTTTCTTTAAGCAATTCTAAACAACCAAGTACACCTTGCTGAGCCTTTTATAGATGAGGCCTTTCTTTCTATAAAACCATTTAGTTTGGCAAGAAGTCTGTCACTTGTATACAAGTGACAAGTCTGTATACAATATACAAGTCTGTTACTTGTATACTTACAATGAGAGACGAGACTACCTTCTTTTTTTCTAGTGGTGTCTCCCCCTCCAGCCAGGAGACTAAATGCATTGCAGACCTGACATTTTAATCAATTTTTATACAAAGAAACTAGAGTCAGAACAATGGAATAAAGCTGAAAAAACAATACAAGAATTAATGAAGTAGAAACAAAGATAAAATGAAGAGGAAAACAATGACCAATCCTGGTTAATTGAAAATATTAGTAAAACAGATAAACTTCTGGCAAGATTAACAACATCAGAATGAAGACAAATACAGTCAATATAAAATGACAAATGTACAGATGTGAAGAGATTCCAAGAATAATAAAAGTATATTTGCCACA
The DNA here is from genome assembly GCF_047675955.1 of Chlorocebus sabaeus. Classification (NCBI taxonomy): domain Eukaryota; kingdom Metazoa; phylum Chordata; class Mammalia; order Primates; family Cercopithecidae; genus Chlorocebus; species Chlorocebus sabaeus. The sequence continues at coordinate 58,979,077 of NC_132924.1, forward strand.
ATTCTTATGCCATTAAATCAGAAATCTTCAGTTGAATGGATGCAGTGCCAGAGGAGAATCTGCAGCCAATGAAGTCCTGACTGAGAGACTTGAGAATAAGGATTGTTGAAGCTATGCATGTTACTAACTGTAAAATGGAAAAGTAAGACTCAAAAAAATGAAACTAAAATGTAAAAGTAAGACTAAAGAAAAAAAGGTGAGAATAAGGGAATGGAATGATTTATTATATGTTTAGTTCATGTAGAAATGAAACGACTAATAAAAATCAGGAGGCAAAGGAAAGAGAAGACAAAGGGCAGAATTTCCTGTGATAGCTGGGAGTCAAAGAATATCACTTAAGTCTGACAAATCAAGTCCTGGAATTTCAATACATTCACAAATACAAGTACGTAAAAGTATGCAGTAAACTACTAGCAGAGAGTAGAAGATAGGAGTTAATTTTATTGTAGCTCATAGTAGGGAACAGCTACATAGGACCTAAGGAAAGAGAGAACCAAGAGCACAGTAGAAAAAAGTACAAAATCTCGGAAATACCAGAGACCTGAAATAAAAAGCGAAGATGATAGAACACAGTGAAATACATATATTTATAAAAAAGAATATACTCCTAGCTTCTAGTCTGACAAAGAACATGAAAGTTATTTCATCTGTCTTCACAATAAGATGTAAAAATAAAAATATAAAAGAACAACCTGAAAATCAACAACTCTTCTTAGAGCAGAGAATTGAGGTTATAGGGGAAATTGCCACCTTGACAACTGAAAAGAAAGGCGGATACACAGAATCAGTTTCCCAGGAGCAAAAGCCAAGGAGCAGAAGTCCACAGCTGAAGCCAGCACTTAAGTGGTAATTGATTAATTGCTGGAGACTAAGCATGGACTAGGTTGAGAGATTAAAAAATCCTAGATATCCAGTCATACAAACTTAAATACAGTTTAACTATAATCTAGCATTTATGCGCCTAGGTATTTACCCAATGAGTCAAACAGTATGTCATGGAATAAACACCACACAAATCTTTATAATAGATTTCCTTATATTTGCTAAACATTGGAAGCAATCCAGATGGCCTTTAATAAGTGAATGGGGATGGGCATGGTGGCTCATGCCTGTAATCCTATTACTTTGGGAGGCCAAGGTGGGTAGATTGCCTGAGCCCGGGAGTTCAAGACCAACCTGGTCATAGGCAACATAGCCAGACCCCATCTCTACAAAAATTAAAAAAAACAATTAGCTAGGCATGGTGGCTCATGCTTGTAATCCAAGCAATTTGGGAGGCTGAGGTGGGAGGATCCTTTGAGGCCAGGGAGGTCAAGGCTGCTGTGAGCTGTGATCCTGACGCTGTACTCCGGCCTGGATGGCAGAGTGAGACCCTGTCTCATAACAAAAACAAAAACTAACAAAAAATAACTGAATGCATAAACAAACTGTGGTACATCCAGAGACTGGAGTATGGCAGATAACTCAACAATAAAAAGAAAGGAGCTATCATGCCATGAAAAGACATGGAGGAAACTTAAATGCATATTACTAAATGAAAAAGCCAATCTGAAAAGACTATATGCCTTATGATTCTAACGATATGGAACTCTGGAAAAGATAAAACTAAAGAGACAGTAAAAAATATCAGTGGTTACCAGGGGTTTGAGAGGAGAGAGGGAGGGATAAATAGATAAAGCACGATGAAACTTTAGGTTGGTGAAACCATTCTGTATGATATTGTAATGGTGGATACATGACATTATATATTTGTAAAAACCAATTTAACTGTAAAACACGAATAGTGAACCCAAATATAAACTATGGACTTCAGTTAATAATAACGTATCGATACTGGTTAATGAATTGTAACAAATATACCACACCAATGCAAGATGTTAATAATGGGGGAATCTGTGTGCAGGGAAAGAAGAAACATAAGGGCGCCCTCTGTACTATGCTGTCTGCTCAATTTTTCTGCAACTCTAGAACTTCTCTAAAACTTACATTTGATTAATTAAAAAACAAAATAAGTAATATAATAAACTATGAAAGAATTCAAACATACCTGTCATAGCAATGAAGGTAACTTGATTTAATTCACATGGAAAACAAAAGATCAGATCACCAAAAAAAACCTACCTCTATACCATACACAGGAGACAAATCTAAAGTAATCTGATTTAATGTTAAAAATAAAAAGAGAAGTAAAGGCAGATAAAAATAAAATAGATTGTGTTCTTAGTGTGAGACATGGTACAATAAAAGGTAAAAAATAGGTCTAAATGAGATGAAGAATATAATATAATGTTAAAGGATATGATTCACAATGAAGAAGTAGCAGTTATGAATACCAATGCACCTATAACAGCATCAACTTTCAAAACAGCTGAAATTATAAGAGATGGTGGAGTGGGTAGTAAGTAACCAGTCAATCATGCATGTGAAGTCAGAAGACTGTACAGAACAGCTTTTTACTTTAGTTCCAATTTTCTCCAGGGCTTCCTAAATTATGTTTTTCATATGACGTATCTGAAACTTACAGAGTTTTTGAGAACATCTTTAGATAAAGAAGACAACCTAAAAATGCAAAATTAGATATGAAAGTGCATATTTAGAATGAGAAAGAAATCCCAGTAAAATATTAGAGCGTTGGAGATTCAAATTCCTTTTTCTGAGGTCTCTAGGAAACTCATGAGAAATACTTATACAGATATTCCTGACTGCATCCTGGCTTCCCTTTTCCCCAAGAACTTTCTGTAACTCCCAACAGTAGCCACTATTCACATGCCCAATGACCAATGCAAATGAAAAGCCCTGAATCTTAGTCTTCATCAGGATTGCAATAAAGCTACCACTGTACCATGACGATTCTTTCCAATACCTGCAATTCCACAGGACGTGGTGTTTCAGAATCTCTCCCAGCGTTCTTGACTGTTGGAACATCAGTTGTAGCCTCCTCACTGGGGTCACTATGGAAACGTTTTCTTCGTGGAAACTCCTTTTCTCATGGTCCTACTTGCAATAAAACCTTCTTTCCCCACCTCAGAGTCTTGCCTTCTAGCTGTGGCCTTCAGTTCTAGTTCATATCACTCAGTTGCATATGGCTGTGTTCCGGAAGGGATCCCGAGGTGGAGGTGGAAGGTAGCCTTTGGGTTCTATGAGTCTAAGGAGTCTAAGGAGGGCTGGAGTAAGAATAGGTCCTCTGAGTGAAGTAACTTCAAGATATTGGTCTCAGCTTTTCTGTCTATCAAATTTGGCCTTCCTTTAACATACCTCCTGAGTAAAAGTATATTTAACTTCTCTTTCTGTCTCTTTGGAGTTGTAAGAAAACAAAAACAAAACTTTACCTTACCCTCACTTTATTATATGATAGATTCCAGGAAGATGGAAAATAACCAATTCTGACACTATTCTTTATTCATATATTTTCACATGTTTATTCATCGCATATGTTCAGGAGATAGATTATATCTTGAAAACATTTTTTTTTTCAGGAAGGTTATTTCAGTGGTATGTTTTCTGAAAAACTCTGAATGTCTTTGTCTTCATGTATGTGGAAGAACATGGCTGTGATATAATTCTCCTCCAAATCATCTAGATGTTATTTGATTGCTTTTGTCATTTAGCATCTCAGAGAAGAAATCTGCATCTGTGGATCTCTGTCAGTTAATATTGCAGCAATTTAGGAGCTTTCCCATCCACATACTTCAGAAGGCTTTTTGCCAAATGAGTACCTATAATTCTAAGAAGAAATCTGAATATGTATAATATTTCTCTTCTTGCTTGTCTATTCACCACTCTCTTTTTTTCACATTCTAAAAAGCTTACATAGCTTATCCTCCTTTTTATTCATTTTATTTTGTCACTTTCTATCCTTTCATTTTCTTCTTCCAATTTTCCCTGAAATTCTAGTAATTTATTGTTAGTTTTCTTATACTCTTAACTTACCTTCCATCTTACGTCTCTCTGCTAATTGGGTTCTTTGCTCTTCTCATTACAGTCTGTTGTATATTTTTGGATTTTTTTGTTGTTTTTCAGAAAGTCTGTATATTGCTATAGCATTCTGTTTGCTAAACATTTTTTTTTCTGTACTAAATCATTTTCAGCTGTTTGCTTTTACTTTGAGTAAAAGTTTCTGTAACATGTTTCTGTAACATGAATTTTCTGCCTACTTTCATAGTGTGCATGCTGATTTTACATTTTATGCCTTTTGACATGAAAAGAAATCAAGGCCATCCTTTAAGATAGTATGTGTAGACTACCCTTAGCGTGATTCACTACCACTCTTTTTAGTGCTCAAATTCCCACCCCAGAACTGCAGCTAGAGATTGATTTATGTACATAGCAATTATCAAAATTTGTCAGAAAATCAACTAGCACAGATTTGCTGCACTGATATAGGTATTCTTATTTTCCAATTTTAATATGCTTCCTGACATTCTGACTTGGAATTAAAAACAAACAAAGACCAAAACAAACAAACAAAAAAGCAAAAAAAAAAAAAAAAAAAAAAAAATCAAACCTTATGCTATGGCTCTTCTCTCGGGTTTGCAGATAGCATTTACTTGAAGAACCATAACTTTCAAGATGCAATGTTCTATGCTCATCCCTCTTCTCCCTTCTCTACTTCCTTCTTCATTGTTTATTGGGAATCACAGGTTCTAACTTGTTGTAGAAAGAGTGTTACTAATAAGGGATTGTAGTATTCTGCCTCCAGGATAGCCCCAATACTCCCTGTTCCTTAGTATTTATCCCATTGTGCAATCCCTTCCTACACTGTACAAAAATTGATTCATATAATAGATAACATATAGCAGAAGAAATGAGATGTAATTTCTGAGATTACTAAAGTTTCCATCTTGAGTATTTTTTCTGTCTCTTCTCTCTCCTGGATTCTCATTAGGGTTGAGGCCAATTGTGGCATCTTGAAGACACGCAGGCAGCCTATGGAGAGATGATAAGGAATAGAAGCTGGCCGACAGCCACATGAGTGAGCTTAGGAGTGGATTCACCAGCACCAGTGAAGCTTTGAGATGACTGATGCCCTGGCTGATACCTTGACTGTAATCTGATATGAGATGCTAAACCACAACCATCCAGGTGAGCCACTCTCAGATTCCTGACACTGAGAAACTGTGAGATGAAAAATGATTGTTATTTTAAGATGCTAAATTTTGAGATAATTTGCTATGGGGTAAAATGTAACTAATATAGGAATGAAGAAAAATATTTTTGCTTGTCTCAAAAATGAGAACATACCAAGTAAACAGATATTTGACAAGTTTTGTGGTGGCTGAGCCAAGAGACTTCCCCCAGTTTTTCTAAACAAAGAAATAGAGATTGAGGGAGAAATAAAGTCTCTTTCAGAAAAAAAATAATAAAATAAAAAAGAGAGAGAGAGAGTTTTCTGTCTTCCAGCATGGCTGCACAAGTGGGCAGGGGTTTGTTTTCCAATCTAGCTCCTTTAGTTTTGCAGTTAGTCCAAATTTCTCTCAGATCCTGAAAACAGTTTTTCTAACAATTTCAGTTTTCAGTGTCATTATTTCAGTGTCATTATCTTTCTTTATTTCTAGATACTTTTGTGACATTTGGGAAAATCCATAGCAAGATTTGTTAGTATGACTCAATTTTGATGAAGAATTCCTATAATAAAGTAGATTGTATATGATTTAAATTATTTTAACTTCATTAATATTTGTTTTATGGGTCAGGATATGGTATCTTGGTGCACATTCACCAACTATGATTATAAAATTATCTGTTTCTTTTTTCAGTTCCACCAGTTTTTGCTTCATGTATTTTGAAAGTCTTTTGTTTGGTGTGCACACATTTAGCTTCACTGCAGGTTTCCGGTAGATTGATTCTTTCACCATCATATAATGCCCCTTTTGCTCTCTAGCAATTTTCTTTGCTTCAAATTCTATTTTATTAGACATTAATATAACCATACCTTCTTTCTTTTCAAAAAAATTTCATGTTCGAATGCTATGTCTTTTCCATCCTCTTACTTTCAACCTACCTGTGTCATTTAATTTGAAGTGAGTTTTCTATCAGTAGTATATAGTAGGGTCACAGTTTTATTTTTTTCACTTTTTCAATATCTGGTCTTTGCTCAGTAGATTTAGACTATTTACATTCAAGGTAATTATTCTTATTAAAAGTACTTTTGAGTGTAACTCTTTGTGTAGTTTCCTTAGTGGTTGCTTTGGGTTTTACAATATACATATGTGACTTACTATGGTCTACTAGTAGCAACATTTTATCACTTCAATTGAAATGTGAAAAGTTTATTTCTAATTAAGTACCTTTACTTTCCTTACCTCTAAATGTAGAGTTGTTCCTTGGTGTCTGTAGGGGATTTGTTCCAGGACTTCCTGCAGATATAAAAATCCATGGATGCTCAAATCCCTTATGTAAAATGGTTTAGTATTTGCAGATAACCTTTGCACATTCTCCTGTCGACTTTAAATCATCTCCAGATAACTTAATGCATAATACAATGTAAATACTATATAAATATTTGTTATACTGTATTATTTAGTGAATAATGACAAGAAAATAATCTTTATATATTCAGTATAGACACAACCATCCTTATTTTCGCCCCAAATATTTTTGCTTCTTGTTTGGTTGAATTCATGGATAAGGAACCCACGAATATAGAAGACAGACTGTAATTGTTTTGAACATCAGATGGTTTTATAATTTTTGTTTCAATTATCAAATGTGATTTATAAAACTGATGAGGGGGAATGATAGTTTTTTTATATATACTATTTCTTCTCTTTCTGTGGTTACTTCTTCCTTCCTGACACTCTAGGATTCTTTTTTTAGATGATTTCCTTTATATCTGAAGTAGATGCATTAGCCAGTCTTTAAGGGTAGGTCTGCTAGAAAAAATATTCTAGTTTTTCTTCATCTGAGATGACTTTATTTTTCTTTAATTTATAAAGGATAATTTTTTTAGATATAGAAGTTGCATTTGAAAGTTATTTTCTTTCAGCACCTAAAACACATTGCTAAGAAGTGTGTTTCTTCTTGCTTTTTCAGTATAGGTTATTTTGTGCAAGAAATAACTTGTTTGGCCTCCTTTATGTACCATATTTTCATTCTTACCTAGAGATTAATTATCACTACCTGAACCACAGAGGCTTGTACAGATAGTGCTTGTTGCCTATGAAACTTATGAATCAAATAGTACAAACAATTTTTCTTCCTGAGAGAAGTCAGGAGCAGTCCTGCTTTCTTCTGGCTTCCATGGTTTAAGATAAGAAATCCTTTGTCACACAAATTGATGTTCCATATGGACAATATTTCCTTTTGAGATGTTTTGTCTTTAGTTTTCAGAAGTTTATTGTGGTAGTATGGATTTCTTTGCATTTATCTTGTTTGGGATTCCTTAGCTTCTTGAATCTGTTCATCTGTTCAAGCATGAAGCATCTGTTCATGCTTTTACCAAATGTGAGAAGTTTTGAGCCATTGTTTCTTCAAATATTCTTTCAGTCCTGCTGTCTTTCCTTCCTAGATTCCAGTGGTATGAAATCTGTATCTTTTGTTATGGACCCACAGGTCTCTGAAGCTCTGTTTATCTTTTTTAGTCTGTTTTCTCTGTGTTTTTCAGATGGGGTGAATTCTATTAACCTGTTCTCACGTTTATTGATTCTATGCTCTTTCATCTCCACTGTACTACTGAGTCCATCCAGTGAATTATTTGTGTGTGTGCGTTTATTATTTTATTTTATTTTTGTTGTTGTTGTTGCTGAGATGGAGTTTTGCTCTGTGTCCCAGGCTGGAGTGCAATGGCACAATCTCGGCTCACCACAACCTCTGCCTCCCAGTTCAGAATTATTTCTTTTTGTTATTGTATTGTTAGTTCTATAATTACCCTGGAAGCCACTTATGGTTGCCTGGTCAATTCTATTTGTCAGTATTGTCAGGCTAACCTTATGTTAAAGGGATTTCTATTAAATTTCACAAAAGAATGAACCTTCATGAGCCGCCTTCTGTTGGAAAGTTGGAGTTCAGGAAATAATGGGTCTGATTTATCCTCGTTTGTTGCATGGAATGGATTTATGTACCTGTTGCTGTGTAATTCCTCTAATCCTAGGTCCCTAAATCGTCTTGCTTTCTTCATACCACCTTTCAGGGCTTCCTTTAGCTGCTCCTCATATTATCAAAGGGATTATACTTGTGCTTAGCAGAAAGGAGCAGGGAGAAATGGATCCATGCCAGCTTGTCTAAACTGTTAGTCTTATTCATCTACTCTTGATTTCATGATCTGTCTGCAGCCCTTGACATGGTACTTAAAATAATTTTCTCTTGGTCCACCTGAAACTATACTTCCTATTTATTCAGAAAATGTGTAGTGTTGGGCTCCTCTTTGTGACAGGATGGCCACTGGTTTGACAAAGGCATATCCAGACAAAGAGCAGTCTAAATGCAGATTATTGACTGTGTATTGGTCAAACATTGAAGAGTATTGCTCAATGGAGAAATTTCTTAATCAGTTTGGTTCAGTCTAAAAATTTTGAGCAGAAAATCTGTATAAAACTATATAATCAGCAGTTATAAAAGTCGGTACAAACATGAAGAAGAGAGTAGAAATAATAAAGGAGATTATGAGAGGCATGATAGAGAGATTGGTAAAATTCCATCTGCAGAGCTGCCTAGAAACTTAAACATCTTTTCCTTTTTAGTTATTGTCAATGTGTCTTCACATGGCCCTTCACTGTTCATCTCCAGAATGTGGCTTGGGGAAATGTTTGTTCCTCACAAACAGTATTGTCTCACTAATACAATCACACCATCGAAACAATGCACTATACTTAAAAACTCTGATGGGATACTATTTGGAAATATTCACACATTCTTTTGTCTTGATCTTTCTCCCCATTCACAGGAGCTTGATTGTGTGATATTTTCAGGAATAGGAGCTACAACAAAAAATAAGAAGAAATGTTTTATTGCTTCAAAAGCCTGGGTCCTGAGACAACTCATAACTATAGGAAAAGAATGTAGTGAGGCAGAGTTAGACTTCCAATTCCTAAAAGAAACACAAAACTTTAGATAGCCTCATATCTTACGGGAACAGCTGATGATTTCGCTGCACCAAAGAATGGGACTAAAATGTGAGGAACAGAGCCCAATCTGACAACACCTTGCAGTAGTAATGAGGAAAGATTCAAAGGGATCCATGTGGCTGGCCGTTGGGAACCACAGAAGAATAAGGAAATCTCAGCAGGGCAATGCAGAGTTGTTCATAAACATGGAGATCAGAGGTGCCCCTTCTAAGACTCTGGGATGGTATGAGCCTCCAGAAGCTTGGATACAACCTGAGAAAAAGTTAGATGAACTCCAAGATGCTAAGATTAAGTTCTATGACCTGATTACAGAGGGAATTCAGAAAGAATGTTATTTATTGACTCTCAAGTCCTTTGTGTGCCTCTTCCCAATTCTGTTCATTTTCTCTCCTCTCAGTTATAACTACTTTCATAATGTTGTGTTCATTATTCTTTTTTTCTTTATAATTCACTACATATGGGTGTACCTCTACATTTTGTTTAGTTTTGCATGTTTTTGAACTTTTTGTAAATGGAATTATACTGTATCTATTCTTCAACAAAGTTTTTCACTCAACATTTATCTTCTTGATTTTCATCCAAGGTGATATATTTGAATGAATTCATTTATTTACACTGCTGTATAGAATTTTATATAAATACATGACATTTATCTATTTTCTTATAAAGAACGTTTAAACTTTTTTCTTATTTTGTCTATTACAAACAATACCAATATGAATACTCTTCAACATATCTTCTCCTTCACATATACAAGAGCTTCTCAGAAGCAAACCGAAGAATAGAATTGCTCAGTGTATCATAGGGTAGATCAGCTGCTGATAGCTGATAGAAACTATTCCAAAATCTCACTAACTTAACACTACAAATATTACTTTTAGCTCACTGCAAGCCCCATGTGAATATTCCTGGTTAGTTGGTTCTCTTGGACAGATTGCCACAAATTGTGCTGCTAAAATCCTCAGCATTTGGTCTTATAGTAGCCTTGGAAGAGATCCTGAAGAAGACACAGAAGATCACCACTTTGGCTTGGATATAAGCTTACAGATTCTGTTCACACTCAATTGATTGGAAGTAACATAATGATCCTGACTAGATGTGAGAAAACTGGGAAATCTAGTTTCTGGCTGGACAGCAGCTTCCCAACCACAAATGTATACTATAGAAATGGAGCGTAAATATTTAGTGGTTCTGTTAGTGAGTTCTGCTGCAGCTAGGTTGTACAGACTGCTTATGTTCAATTTTGCAAGACAATTACCATTTGTTTTCTAAGAGGTGGTAACAATTTGCACCCCCATTAGCAGTGTAGGAATTCTAGTTGCTCTGTATCTTACGCATTCTGATACCATGTAAGTCACTTCATTGTATAATTATACAGATTTGTATTTCTTTTTGAAATACGTAAATTCCTTGGAGGTGTTTATTAAATAAATTATTAAACCATTTAAAGTATAGACTACATAATCTATTAAAGTTTGGCCAGTAGGGCCTAGACTTTATTCTTCATAGCCCAACCATCTCTTCTGAGGGTTTTAGAAATTGCCATCATATGCACTGAAAGCTTTCTTATTGTTTCTGCTTTTTCCTGTAAATTGAAATGCTTAGAATAGTACTATATAAATTATTAGCAATCAATACCTATTCTTTGAATGAATAAATAAATGAATTTCTAGGAAGCAATCACATTTCAAATCTTCATCATCTGGTTATATTGTGGACTCTTTTATTTCAGGTTGAATTCATTGGTTTGTAAATAAGAATTGAAAATCATATATTTAAGAGGCAATTACCTCATCATGTAAATGACCAAATATTCCTTTTGGGGGAATAAAAAGCAGAAGTTTATTTATTTCAAAGTGTGTTGCTTCTTGCTTATTCATTATAGTTACTTATTTTAAGCAAGAAATAACCAGTTTGGCTTCCTCTATGTGCCATGTTTTCATTCTTACCTAGAGATTAATCATCACTACCTGAACCACAGAGACTTGTACAGATAGTGCTTGTTCTCTATGAAACTTATGAATCAAATGCTACAAACATTCTTTCTTCCTGAGAGAAATCAGAGCAGGAAATATCAAGTTCATGACCATCAATCACACAGAAGGAGAGAGAAGATCAGTATAAATTCTATGGAGTTTCAGGTTTGTTAGGTTTATAATGAAGGTTCAAAGGGAAAGAGAGTTAGGAAGTACAAGTTAGCATGTAGTAATGATTGCTTTTTGCCTTTTCTTATTAAAGCTTTTCCTAGACTATGAATGGTGGATGATTACAAATAGATACTTTGATTTTCTATAGAAATTGCAAAACTACATTTGTTAGGAGAAAAAATCTACTTTGTTCTTTAGAATAACATTTTATCTTATGTTAAAAAGGGAAAAATACCTTTTCTTTCTTTGTAATGCCAAATATAATTAAAGAGAGATTTAGATTGCTCAGTGCTGAGGCTCATACTTCCCAATTCATAAATCATGTTTTTGTAGATCAATGAGTTTTGCATTATTTAATGGTATAGAAGCATAATCATCTCAGATCAGTTTGTTCAGCTTGCAAGGCCATGGGTTCAGATGCTATGGAACAGTCAGCTTTTCTTAGTTGTGAAACAAGCCTGAGATGGGTTGGACTGAAGGCAAGTGGCTGATCCACCCTCCCAGAGAGAAGGGCAGAGAGAAGGCATGACGAGGGGCACTTTCAGGCATAGTGAGAGGTTCTGGGACAAGATTTTATAAAGCCCTGGGACAAGATTCTCCAGTGATTTAGGGTGGTAGATTTGTGCAATTTCACAGGAATGGATATGTATCTTCCTGATAAAGGTGGTACTTTGGAAATAAATGCACCTGGTGCTGGTATAGATTCAGAGAGATCAGACGCTGAAGGCACGTAGGTATGAATGAAATGAGTTAGTATTTATCAGCCAATTCTTGGTGAAGGGATTAGTTTGGGTTCTCATATGAGGAGAGGGGGAAAGCCTTTAATGCTCCATCTACTACTTGGGTAGGAGACCACCATAGACAGCACATAGGTATCATCAAATTCCTGCTAAGCAAGGGAGTCTGCAAACCATCTCACCTAGGGCCTCCTCCTGCCTCTACCAGAGACATATGACAGGCGCAGATCCCATTTATGTTTGGATGCAGCATTAGTGTGTCAGGAGGTTGGTGACAGCAGTTATGCAGTGGTGCCAAAGAATTTTAGGTAATTATGCAGATTAGCACATTTTGTCATGCAGCAGACTAATGCCAAATAGAAAATTGCCCTGGGAGTGGTGGTGAATGTAAGAAGAAGCATGTCCACTGGGAGGGACCACTTGTAAACCTCCAGCTAGAGCATCAGGATGTGCTTTATTCAGTTCAGACAGACTTTTGGGGTGATGCTTACCTCCTGGGCAAGAGCTTTCCCTGAGGGATGTGCAGTCCGCAGGGACTCAGGTGAGAAACATGCTGAAACATCATTGCTGTAGCAGGAAGGGAAAACATCAGAAGTGGGGAAGGGATGAGCTCTGCCTCTGTCTCTCATGCCAGTATGACTGGAGAAGAAAGAGACTGAAGATCAGAGAAAAAAAAAATCCCACTTTTAAAATTTTTCTCCTGGGAAATGTCTCTAAAGATAGATTCTTAGGAAAATGAATACTCGGAGTTGACCTGTCATAAAATTGGATAATTGCAGCACACAGCCTTACCCTTTCTAGAAATATTTGAATTATTCTCTTATTTAAAATGATACAGGGTGAATAAGTTTATATATATGCTTGCAAAGATTTTTTTCTACTTATATCTCATGAAACAATTCTTCAAACTCTTCACATCTACAAAATTTGCGTCTTTCTAGGAAGCATGTTTTGAATCAATTACATTGCTCATATTGCATCATTTTCACTTCTGTCCAGATTGAGAAGTGGCACAGTAAATCTATGGGTGGTGTGGTCACTGAATAGTTTATCCTAAGCTATAGGTATCCATTGCATAGCATCATGACAGTTTTAATCATTCACAGATGTATATTTATTGTCTTCACAACGTAAGACCTACTCTTGTATTTATTCACTTCTTTTATTTTTGTTTCCAGTTTTCTTGAGGTAAGGTTTACATAAAATGAAATGCATAATTCTATAGAGCATAATATAAGTTTTGATAAATCAGTTGAATCATGTAATTCATACTTCTTACATGATAACAAAAAATATTTTTATCATCTAAAAATGTTATTTTCTAGACCTTATCACACAATTACACCCTCCCTAGGATACCAGTTATGTGATACTTCCCCCTCTAGTTTCCTTTTTCTAGAGCTTCACGAAATGGAGCCATACAGTATGCACTCTTTTGTGTCCAGCTTCTTTTACTTGACATAATATCTGTGAGATAGTGTATAGGAGTCCTTTTTCATTGTTGAGTACTATTCCATCACATGAATACTCTACAATTTATTTTTCTGCTCCCTTGCTGATGGACATTTATATTATTTCCTGTGTTTGGCTATTTTGAATAAATCTGCTGTGAATAATCTGTGCAAGTATTTAAAGGGTAGGTTGTATTTCTTTTGGGAAACCTTAAGAGGAAAATTATTGGGTTATAGGTGAATATTTAAAATTATTTCAAAAACTGCCAAACAGTACTCCAACATGGCTTTATTTTTTTATACTCTCAGCATCATAAAAACGTTTTGATTACATTTTTGCCAACACTTAAAGTTGTTAGTCTTTTTAATTTTAGTCATTCTAGTAGCACTATGCTTTTAATTGGCATTTCCCTAATGATTAATGTCATTGAACAATTTTCCAAGGGCTTTTGGGCCATTTTTATATCTTATGTGAAATGCTTGTTCAAATCTTTTTCCTTTTTAAATTAAGTTGTTGGTCTTTCTACTATTGAGTTGCAGGAGTTTTAAAATATATCCTGGATATAAATCCGTTGTCAGATATATGTTATGCAAGTATTTTCTCCCAGTCTGTGGCTTGACTACTCATTTTCTTAATAATGTCTTTTGATAAGTATAAGTTTTATTGTAAATTAAGTTTAATTTATCATTTTTTTCTTTTTTTTAAATTGTCTGTTTCCAGACTAAAAAATCTTTTCATAGTCCTAGATGGTAATGACCATCTCCTATGTTTTGTTGAGACGTTTTTTGGTTATTCCTTCTTGAATGAGTTTTGGTAAATGGTGTTTAAAAATGTTCTATTTCATATAAATGGTCAAATTTATTGGCATAAAACTGTTTATAATATTTTCTTACTTATCCTTAGAGTGCCTACAGAATTTCCTTTGTTATTCCTGATAATGGTTATTTGTGTTTGTTCTCTTTCTTTTAAAATCAAACTTCCTGTAGATTTAGCCATTTTATAAATATTTTCAAGAAATTAATTTTTGGCTTTCTTAATTTTTCCATTAGTTCTCTGTTTTATACTTAATTAGTTTCAGTCCTTATATTTATTATTTTTTAATTATGTTTATAGTAATCACTTATAACTTTATTGAAGTGTAACTGACATTCAATAAACTGCATATATTTATAGTATTCAAATATATACATATACACATATATAAAAGTATCACCACAATCAAGATAGTATCTACTCATCATATCTACTACCTTTAAGTTTTCCTTCTGGATGATTCTTTGTAATCTATCAGTTTATTCATCCATCCACTGCTCTGCTTCCCCAAGGAATTACAAATCTGCTTTTTTTCCCCCACTATGGGTTATTTTGTATTATCTAGAAATATATGAAATGTATATGTGAGTGTGTGTGTATATATGTATATATAAAATCATACTGTATATTATTCTTTATCTTTTTTCACTCAGCATTTTCATCTTGATGTTCACCTATGTTTTTGTGTGTATAAACAGATCACTCTCTCTTTTTTTCTTTTTTTCAGACGGAGTCTCGCTCTGTCGCCCAGGCTGGAGTGCAGTGGCACAATCTCAGTTCACTGCAACCTCCGCCTCCCAGGTTCACGCCATTCTCCTGCCTTAGCCTCCCAAGTAGCTGGGATTACAGGCGCCCACCACTGCGCCTTGCTAAATTTTTGTATTTTTAGTAGAGATGGGGTTTCACCATGTTAGCCAGGATGGTCTTGATCTCCTTATCTTGTGATCTTCCCGCCTCAGCCTCCCAAAGTGCTGGGATTACAGGCGTGAGCCACCGTGCCCGGCTGATCACTCTCTTTTTATTGTATTTTATGGATTTGCCACAATTTATCCATTTACCTGTTGACAGACATTTGGAACATTTCTGATTTGGGGGTTATTACAGTAAAATTTCTATGGACATTTGTTTACAAATTTTGAATGTACACATATATATTTTTCCCTTCTGTAAATACGTAGCAAGGGAGTGTCTGAGTCATATGGTAGTTGTATGTTCAACATTTTAGGAAACTACAAAACTGTTCTCCAAAGTGGTTGCTTCACTTTATAATCCATTTATCAGCATATGAGAGTTCTAGTTGCATAACATTCTCACCAAGCCTTGGCATTGTCCATCTTTTTAATGTTAGTAATGTGTACGATACGCTATAGAGACCTCAGGTTATTTCCTTCTGAACAAAATGTTGATTTTTTTATAACAGAAAGACAACTTAGCTGGCCTCAGTCTCCACTTTTGTCTCCTCTGTGGAGGGCAGGAGTTAAAATATCCACTCGTTTCTTTCAGACTTTCAACTGGTATTTACAGAGGGCTTCCTGCAATCTCTCCTATGCACATGGTTGAGGTTTCCACTTTATGTTTTTGTGCTTTCCTCTTGTGGCTTTCTCATTTGGGGGTTTGTCCCTTACTTTCCAGTTATAATGACTGCCACAGACTCTGTAGTCTGACTCCCACAGGGTTTAATGACCTGACCTGGGAAGAAAAGTCAAAATTAGTGATTTTTTTTTCTGTTTGGTCCAGAGTTTATAGTTGATATCTGCAGGATGCTTATGCTGATATAAACTACTTCTTTCTTAAAATAAGAAAACTTCTACATGCCCATGCCAAAACTTTTAAGATTGAACAGCTCATGCAAGACTAGTTATCAAAATAACCAAAATTGACTCAGATTGGTGGCAATGAGTCCCGGAAACTGAATGGAAAAGAGTTATAGCCTGTTTGATATTTTCCTCTTACAAATTAAAACCATTCCATTCCTGGGTTGCGTACTCATCTGGGACTGGAAGTAACCTACTAAATAATGTTGTTTGTGCTGGAAATTTCATGTCTGAGTTCCTGTGGATTGAGGTACCCATTGTCCACACACAAGGAGCCAATGCAGTGTTTCTTAGGAATGTACCATAAGAGGCAAGGTAAACACTCAAATTATGTTACTTTTCTATGGACATGGGATGAAAAGTGGAAATCAAGGTGAAACCAAGTTGAAAGAGCAATGAGTAATATTACAAAGTAGAAGTGGAGCATTCTGTATAAATTTCTGATCTGCTGATTTTTTTTTTTTTTTTGTATATAGTCCATTCAATTTGATTTGCTGCTATACAGCTCCAGTGGTGACTGCAGAAAGTGTTAAAGGAAGCAAAGAACATTAGGAAGAATAGACCAAGTTCAGCTTTTATGGTTATTTCTGTTTAGGTAAATCTCACCTTTCACCAGGAGTGGAATACAAACAATTGAGAGATCTACTGTTAGATGAACAGATCTTCAGTTATCTTTGATGTATAATCAGAGTCATTTTTTGTCCAAGGACAGATACTTATTAGTTACCTGCACTGATGGTGATCAGAACATATTAATATATCTTTATGTTTATATATGCTGTCCTGCTTGCTAATGGAAGGAAGAAATGTAGATAAATGGTGTAAAAAAATGTATACATCGGGCAATGCACCTTTTCAAAGTATTTCACATGATTTTTCCTTAATGCAGTCTCGTATTATTTAGTTTCTATGTGTGAATTGAATTCAGGAAAAGAGACTGCTTGATATTTGAGTCAGTGCACTTTTCCCTATTAAATACAAAATTTCATTAAATTTTAAGAATGCTTTATTAATTCCCCATTTCTTAGAAACGTGTGCCAGAGTTTATAGTTCAGTCCAGAGTCTCTTTTCTTTCCTAATCTTGCTTTTTTAATTTGGAAAAGGAATTTTATTGACGTTTATTGGAAACACAGATGCTAAATTGCCAAATGTCCTAAATGTAGATAGATGTAACTTAAATCCCCTCTCCTGTTGATTTGAACTTTGAGTCTGTCAAGCTATTGATTTTTGTTTGTTAGCATGAATTTTAAATAGCATAAAATGTTGTTTTCCCAAACTTTTCCTTCAAAGAAGTACCCTTTTACCATCATTTGTTTCTCTCAGAAACTCGTGCTTTAAGAGGGTTTTTTTTGGGGGGGGACAAAAAATTACATTTGCTAGACAGTAGTTTGTGTTGTCCTATGACAGCTAAATATACAACTTTTATTGGTCTTTTAAATTATAGAAAATAACGTGTATGTCCACACTTATTTCTGTTGTGGAAGTCAAAGAATGCAGGGACCTGAGTAGGGATGCAATGGATAAAAGAGTGAGAATACAACGGTTTCCTTGACAACAACATCCATCTTATTAGAAACATACTTAAGACGAGGTTTAAATAAAGGAGAATCACTCTCAGGACCAGTAATTTCTGCTGATATCCAGAAAATAATTGACTACATATTGACTACATATTTGCAAATAATATGGTAGAATGACATCTGATTGAAGTATTTAATTTTTTGATTTCTATGGAGAAAGTAATGTTAAAAAAAAAAAAAAACAACCTCACAGAATGCTAAATACTTAAATGCATCGAAATATTCTCAACATCCTTGATTTTCCAAATTTTCTCTTTTTTGTCATGTCAGTTGTTTCAACTTTCATGGAACTGCCCTGATGGAAAAGTATTCTCCCTGTTTAGAGGTGATAGAGTGTCATCCTCGAAACAGAGTAATTCCCCATGTGCTTTCATTTATAAAGATTGGACTTAATTACACTTAGTGAAATTGTAAAGTTCATATTATACTCCTTCATACAGTTCCCACAGTGTCCCTGTCTCAGTCTTGGGGTCTCTTATCTATAGAGAGCCCCATATTGTTCCTACCCCTCTGCCAGCCTCCGTCAAAACTTATCCTTTCTATTTATAGCTACCACTGCATAATGCTAACTATGTCGTAGCACAGGGCTGACTCATATAATAAATGCACTTATATTTTATGTCCCTAAATAGAACGTGAGTAAATTTCTAATGGTGGATGTCTTATCTTTATCTTCAGTTTTCTTTAAAAACAGGAAATGAAGTTAGCAACTTGGCCCTCTTTACTCTCCTAAAATGGCTCTTGGAAAAACCCTGCTGATCTGCTAATGCTGTGCATAACAGATAATTTTTAAGCTTATTTTATTTGCCATTTCCCCAGCATTGAGATATTGTCTACTTCATTCTGACCATTTTCTCTTCCCATGGCTTCAGAAACATGGCTCTATCTTGGTTTTCTGATTCTCTGCCTCCTCTTTCTCCATTTGCTTAGTTCCCTGAGATACTGGTGATTCCCAGGGCTCTATTCTTGCCACTCTTTTCTTATGTTTTTCTCTCTCACTGAATAAACCAATTTATTTCCATGTTTTTTTTTTTTTTTTTTTTAATTTATTTATTATTAAACTTCAAGTTGTAGGGTACATGTGCACAACGTGCAGGTTTGCTACATATGTATACTTGTGCCATGTTGGTGTGCTGCACCCATCAACTCGTCATTTACATCAGGTATAACTCCCAATGCAATCCCTCCCCCCTCCCCCCTCCCCATGATAGGCCCCGGTGTGTGATGTTCCCCTTCCCAAGTCCAAGTGATCTCATTGTTCAGTTCCCACCTACGAGTGAGAACATGCGGTGTTTGGTTTTCTGTTCTTGTGATAGTTTGCTAAGAATGATGGTTTCCAGCTGCATCCATGTCCCTACAAAGTATGGCGATTCCTCAAGGATCTAGAACTAGATGTACCATATGACCCAGCCATCCCATTACTGGGTATATACCCAAAGGATTATAAATTATGCTGCTATAAGGACACATGCACACGTATGTTTATTGCAGCACTATTCACAATAGCAAAGACTTGGAATCAACCCAAATGTCCATCAGTGACAGATTGGATTAAGAAAATGTGGCACATATACACCATGGAATACTATGCAGCCATAAAAAAGGATGAGTTTATTTCCATGTTTCTATGCATTTTCTCATCCTACGCCTTCTTGAAATTTTGTCTGTCACACTCACATAGGCCTTTCGAGATTCAGTTGGCTGTCAGTTCCTGTTAATGATGCTTTGAAGCATGATCTCACTTATATGTAGAATCTAAAAAATTGAACTCGATGGTTTCTAAAAGTTGGGAAGGATGGGAGAAGTAGGGGGCACGAGGGGATGGCTAATCAGTGCAAAAATAATAAAAAGAATGAATTAGACTTAGAATTTGATAGCACAACAGGGTGACTATAGTCAATAATAACTTAACCGTACATTTAAAAAGAACTGGAAGAGTATAATTGGGTTGTTTGTAATTCCAAGGATAAATGCTTGAAGGGATAGATACCCCATTCTCCAAGATGTGATTATTATGCCTTGCATGCTTATATCAAAACATCTCATGTACCCCATACCATAAATACATATACCTACTATGTACCCACAAAAAGTAAAAATGAAAAAAGTAAAAGTAAAAATATATAAAAATTTGAACTTATAGAAATAGAGAGTAGAATGGTGATTACCAGAGACTGAGCATGGGGAGTGGGTGGGGAAATGGGAAATGTTGGTCAAAAGGTACAAAGCTTGAGCTAGACACCAAGAATGAGTTCTGGTAATCTATTGTACAGCAAGATGACTATAGTTACTAACAACATATTGTGTATTTAAAATTGCTAAAAATGGATTTAGGTGTTCTCACCACAAAGAAACAATGGGTATAGGAGGTGATAGAGATGTTAATTAGCTTGATTTGCTCATTCCACAATGTATATATTTATTAAAGCATCACATTGCACCCCATAAATATGTGCAATTATTGTTTGTCAATAAACTAAAACTAAAAAAGAAAAAAAGTCCAGCTCAGATTAATTCTTTCCTGGTCTTGTTTAGAGCAAATGAACCCTTATTCTATAAGAACACTGATTTTTATACATACTTCTGTTATTACTCTTATGATACTATTAACATGTTACTTTCTCCAGTGACTCTGAGCGAATGAAGGGCAAGTTTGTGTTTTACTGATCTTTGTCTCTCCCCTAGTGCCCAATACAGGGGGACTACATTCACTCAGCTAAGCAAGAGAAAATAAAATGTTTTGCTTGTTATATCATTATCTCCAGGGTAAATTAGGTACCAATAAACTCTTGAAGTTAATTGAAGCCAAGAAGGATTAGCATGACATAAGGCACATACTAAATAAGTTTATGTCAAATGGATGAGACAGAATATAAATAGATAGGCAAATTAAAAAGTAGATGCTGTTCACCTGTATTGATTCAAACTGTTTTAGGCACCATAGCAAATTTACATAACTACAGAGGTGGTAGGGTGTTAGAAAGTTCCAGTTCCAAATGTGTGTAATTAAATGGTACATTTTACCTTGAAATCATTCCATCACATCCTTTTCCATAGCATATTTCCATATACATATATATAATCAGATTCATTTAAATTTAGCCAAGAAAGTCTTTCTTCATTTCTACCAATTTTTAAATTTGTATTTTCTAATAGCCTTTAAAATAATTTCACTGGCTAGGCCTGGTGGCTCATGCCTATAATCTCAGCATTTTGGGAGGTGAACGTGCAAGGATCACTTGAATCCAGGAGTTTGAGACCAGGCAAACTCCTGGGCAACAAAGTGAGGCCCTGTATCTACAAAAAAATAGACAAAATCAGCCAGCATGGTGGTGCATGCCTGTGGTCCCAGCTACTCAGGAGGCTGAGGCAGGAGGATTGCTTTAGCCCAGGAGTTCGAGGCTGTAGTGATCTATGATGGTTCCACTTCACTCCAACCTGGATGACAGGGTGAGACTCTGTCTTCAAAAAAAAAAAAAAGTTCTACTGACAAATCCATCATGTCTCCATTGTTCATGCTATCTTCCCTTATGCTTTAATTGTATAACATTTAGCTATTTTCATTTATTTGAATTAATTCGACTTCAAGTTAAATCTGACTAGGGAGCAAAAAAGAAATGCCAAAGGAGAGAGTGCTCCCTCTTCAGAAATAAAATAAAAGAAATGATTTTTTCATTTGTTAATACAATTAATCTTTCAACATTCAGAAAACTGAATCTATACCTAATGGTTAGAGTCTTTGGGGTAACACTTATGATAAATAATTATTTTATTCAATAATACTTTTGAGATAATTTCTTAATTAGTCTATCAGAAGTCTCTTGTGAAACTGAGAATTCTTTTTTTTTAATGGTGTGGGAAGAAGTCCTTTATTTTATCGTGTGACACCACATAACAGCTGCCTAACCATACAGTGCACATATGAGTAGAGAAGATGGCTCAGAAATAGAGTGTTCTAGTATTAGTGACTCAATTAGTGACTATTATGATAAAAGGAATAAAGTTTTGACTGATTTACAGGAGTTTTAAAACACATTTTATATTGAGAGGTTATTTCATGTTTTCTTAAAACAATTATTGTATTGAACTAAAAATTAACTAGGTAGTTTGTTCACATAACAAATCTACATTCAAAGATATGCTTACAAATTTTCCACTTAGTCTGTTTTTCTGTTCTCAGCATTACTACAAAAGCCTCATTCCGTCATCATGTTGAATTCCTCAGTATCTTCTCTATCATTTCCAGGGGCATCTCTGGGAAGTAGCGATGCCCATCTTCCCTCAGAAGAACTGACAACCCCAATATATCACAATTCACACCTTTTTCCTTCTTTGAGGTGTGCTGTTTTTTGGCACAACAGAAAAAAACACACTAGTAGGATTTGAAAAACTAAGTTCTGGGCCTGGCTAGGTCATAAACTACAGAAACCTTATGTCATATATTCTCCCCAGGTGCTTGTTTCTCCACTGCAAAATAATAATAATAATAATAATAATAATAATAATAATAATAATTCATATTTGTTTGGTCCTTTGTAGTCCTTTACTATTTCATTTCTCTTCATCATAACCCTTAAATTTAAGTAAGTTAGCATTATTCTCATTTTGAAGAAATTCAGTCTCAAAGAGGATATAGTCTCCCAAAGATCCCACAAGTAGTAATGTATTAGGCAGAGCTAAACTCACACACTCTCACTCAAGATACATGCTGTGCTAATAAGTTTGCTAAAATGGATGAAGCAGCAATTTCTCAGGTCTCTTCCAATGATCCTGTTCTCTGCTTCTACTTACTATTTTTTCTCTCTTCCCTCAACTAGCATTAACATCCGAAACCACATATAATCACTAAATTTCATTTACCATGGTTTTTAAATTATTCTTTAAATTTTTCTATTTCCATGTTAAATCCAGAAAAAATGTTACTTTTTCGAAAATTTTTACTGCTTCCTGCCTCTCTGAAGGCCATGGGACTTACCTATTTGTTTGTCAAAGCAGAAGTTTCCAACATTTTGCAAATACCACTAATTATCTTTTATAACTGTAAAGACAATTATTCCATACTTAAAACCAATTCAAAATAAAATAAATCCTCAGTACTTCTTATTCCCTGGAGTAGTAATTTTAATTGATTCCATTGATTCATTGTTTTCTCCTGTGGGCCTTTATTTATTTGGGAAATACTGTTAGCCTACGTTTCCATTGAGTCTCTTTCCCTAACAAGAAAATGTCAGTCTTAAGAATCAGGAAAGCTTTTATTTTCACTATCACATATGAAGAATGAACTAAACACCCAACTTGGAAAGTAAAAGTTAAATGAGGGATTCAGGACATTTCCCAAGAGGTCATATGATCCATTTAAAAGTTGGTATGATGTGTCTAAAATAACAAATTAATTATTTTACTTACAATAAATGTACAGATGTGCTGATTAGTCATGCTGCCATGTACATATGAAATATGCCCAAACCAAATGAAAAGAAAACAAAATATATCCTATGGCAATCTTGAAAAGTCAGGGAGTTCAATAAGTGTTAAGAGTATTCTTTCACAATGAGAGCATTAAACACTTGGTAGTTAACATAATTTAACATGCAAAAAATGAGAAAATATACAGGATGAGGGATGAGGAGTACACATAGGAATTTTTTGTGATTTTCTTCATTCTGATTATAGATTTCTTGTCTTCAGGAGGGAAGATTTTGAGTTCAAAAGTAACTAAATTATTTAAGAAGGGAATTCACATCTTTCTGTTCTAAATGGTATTCTTGCGCTATTTTCTCAGCAGTCCATGTTTCTTGATAAAGTGTATGATTACTGAGAAATGTCAATGCTTCTATAATGGAAATTTTGCCTTTGGGAATGCTCTTAATGTTTATTATGTCACAGTGACGGCCTTTGGGCAATTTGAATTCCTTTGGCTCTTGACGTTTTTCAGCAGCTTTTACCTGCACGGAAGACACAGCATCTTTGCAATCAACATATATATCTTTTAGAAATGAGAACATCTGTCATCTTTACGAGCAATCTCTCCCTTAATTTCTGGATAAAGACTAATCTGCTCTTGCAGGAGGCTGTTGGTAGAGGGGTGACTGGGAGCGGAAGAGGGCCTCATCTTGCTGATTTCCCTTTCCGCTGAGTTCTCTAGATTGAAATTCCTGATCCCGTGAGTCACCCCAGCCGCCATCTCAACACGATGCCCTCAGATTCACGCCACATGAGGGAACACTGGCGCAGGAAACCTCCAGCGAAGCTGAGAATTCTTAAAATATTTTATGAAATTAACTGGTCTTTTAATATTGTGCCATCATTTGTAAGAATTATATTCAATACCTTAATTTAAGTCACTCTAAAAACAGCAAAGCTGAAAAAAATGACTAATCCTTGGAACGTACCACCTTGTGTATTCTAAGATTAACCATTCACCCATTATTTAATTTTTGGGAAACAACTAATTTGAAATAATGGGATTTTCTCTCTCAACATCTCGGGTTTTGAATATCTTTTGGGGAAAAGAGAAATTTCATTCTCAGACTCTTTCTACTGTTACAATAAAAATCTTTTGTTAACTATATTCACTCAGTTAAGAAAGAGAAAATAAAATGGTCTGCTTGTTATATCATTATCTCCAGAGTAAATTATGTGGGTGCCAATAAACTCTCTAAATTCATTGAAACTGAGAAGGATTCGATTGCAACACCCAAACAACTTTTCATGATTGCTGCTTATTTTCAAGCACATCCTTGTATATAATTAGTTCCTCTTCCTTAAAACAGGTCTTATTTTGTGCTTCATAATTTCATGTCTAAGATGAGAATATAATTTTCTGAAGTTGATTTATACAGCATATCAAGGGAGTAGTAGCATTATTTATTTTATTGTATGAGAAAGACTTATTAGGCAAGAGAAAATTCTACATCTATTTTTTCTTTGTATCTGCTTTGAAGACAAAATTATGAAACAAAGACATAAAAGTGCAATTGCTATTTCTGGCAATATTGGGTGAGCAAAAGATGGCAGCCCCAAAGAAAAGAAAGAAGAAAGTTGTAATAACTGTTGTGGTTGCCTTAATAGTAAAGTGCAGGCCAGTTTCCAAAAACATCCCAAAGGAGAAAATTATTTTTCTCTGAATACACTCACAGCATAGAAAACAACTCATTACAGAGATTTCCTTTGGGAGTTTTCTAATAGCTATAATGACAAATCTCATAAGTTCATAAGCGCACATATCACCCTAAGATATAGCCATGGAGTCATGCCTTTATATTTTCAATAAGTTATATGCTTAATCCAGTAACTAGAATTGGCCTTGCCATGTTTTTTAAATTCTGAACCTTAGTTCATTACAGATAGCTATACTGAGTCAATGCAGTGGTTGAAGAATTTTTCTGGAGATCTAGAGATCTCCTCGCTATGCACTTTCTGTCTTTTCAAGACAAAGTTAATTGGAATTCTTTAAGCATGAATGTAAGAGAGTGGGTCATTATTCAGCATTCACAGTCTTCCTTACCCAAGAATGCAAAATACTTTAAAGACCAAACCAAATGCAACATTTGGGTTGAACTCAAGGCTAAAGAAAATGCAAGGAGGTAGAAAAATACCTAAAAACTTTGTGTCCATTTATTCTCAAGGGGTGGCCAGTTACCCTAAATTGAAGAAGAGGAATGCAAGATGCAGCAAGGAGGTTATCACATTATCCTAAGGAATTTTGATAATGATAGGAGTTAACTTAGACCACCATCCACAAACCCAAAAAAATCAAAGAACAAAAATTACCGAAAACAAGAACATAAAAAAATTAATTGTATACCACCAAAATAATCTAAATGAATAACTTGTAAATCCTATTCTAGTGGAAATTACATAGCGGTGCCAAAGAGAGATATAATTGCTACATCATATCAGAAGGGAGTACACTATAATCCCCTCTGAAGAGATCATTGTACTTTTCAGGAGGCTCATGGAGCTGCTTCTCATCCAACTTCTACAAAGGCAATTTAATGATTTGTTAATATTTTTGATGAAGGAGTAAGTCTCACACACACACACACACACACACACACACACACACACAGAGTTATGTTCATATTAAGTCTCCAAAGAATGATTGAAGCATTACTGGGACTGCTGAAAGAGGTTAATATTTTTCTAGACAAAAGCTGCCTTAGACACGAAGAATGAATGATTGAAGATTATTTTGTCTAAAAGTCTCATTACTGCATGTAGAAGCATGGCAAGTCTTTTTGTATATACTCCAAGAAAGGAAATGGGATGAATTTTGGGAACATGACCTTATGTTTCTGGTGGGATTTAAAATTTTCATCTAATTAATATGGCATGAGGTTATCTTTCAGAAAGTCCCAGAACATATGTGAATAGGAATGCTTAAGATATACATAATTGTCCATGTTGAGTAAATCACTTTGTAAGGGTGCTAAGTCCCCTAATAAACAGACTGAGAGAAAATCATGAAAATTATTTTTCAGTCACTAGTCTAGAGAAAAAATTATCCAAAGATAAAAAGAAGAACTAGTTATATATTCACTTTTCAATTTACCTTTGATGTGATAAGATATACATCAGATTTAAGATCAATTAACTAGTAAATACTATAACTCAGTTTCCTTGTAAACACATCAGACATATGCTCACAATATTTTAAAATAGATTTCTTAAGGGAAATTTGACTTCTATCTATTTTTAAACTGTTTAAACACTTTGAACTACTTGGATGAAATATTCAAATGGATGTTAGTAAATAATAGAACATATGCTATGATTTTGTTGTTTTACATGTAAATTCCTAATGAAATTATATTTACAGAATAGACTTTTTGCTTTGGGGAATTTTTTATGCCAACAGTGGTTACCAGTGTATCTCCGATGAAAACTGAGAGAGGCTAATAGGCAGTAATGCAACAACTCCTCCTTATACAGTGGATTTAATGAGATTAAATCAAGCTGTATTGCCTGTGTACACACACTGGCAATGTCTCTTGTTTATGGCAACCTGGAAATCTTTCAGTAGGCTTATTACTTTTCATGACCACATTCTTATAAGGTGTATTATCAGATATGTAGCAGCTTAAATTCCAAAAACAAAAGCAAAAACAAAACAAAACAAAAATCTACACAAGCCATATTATAATGCTAAAAGTGAAGAAAAGTCTTGAACTTTGTGTAAAAAATTCAGATGTGAGTACAACCAAATTAGATAATTTGGGACGAAAGTCCATTTTAGGAAGGGTCACCCAAATCAATATTTTATCATCATTTTATATATAAACCAGATATTTGCCAAATAACTTATTTAATTTGGGAAAAAACACTCTATAAATTATAAAAATGGTTTAGTAGAAAAGTTATTCTACATGATAGATTCCTACAGGGGAGATAAATCTCAAATATAATCTTAAGAAGGTCCATCACGACTTTGGGTGAATACTTGTAGTGATTTTTTGAAAGTATTTTCCTATCTGAATGCCACAGAGACTGTCATTCCCATAATTAAAGTCACAGTCTAGGTTAGAAAATGTTCACAGCCTGGGAAAAGAAAGACATTAATATTTTATAAAGAATTAACTACTATCAGAAAGGTGTTACCTAATACATCATGTTTAGGGTTATGAAGGAAAAGAACCTCAAGAAATTTTTAACGTGGAGATAGAAAGAATACAAACTGCAAAATATCCATAGGAAGTTGGGACAATAGAAAGACATAGAATGAAGGTTTAAGGTTGGAATATCCATTTCAGAATGGAATCTGAAGATTTATGTGGGAGGAGGGAGAGGAGAGGGTGGTAAAAATAGAAGATAAACTGTGAATCTTCAGAATTGAGTTTGGAGGTTGTCTCTGTCTAACAGCCATGAGAGGAATGAAAAGTTTGACAAGAAAATAACACCTGTTAGAATCTGTCATTAATAGAGTGAAATGTGGGGTTCTGCAGAAAATTCTCTGTAAGCATAAAAATCCCAGGCAAGGTTGACAGATCCTTTTTCCAAATAAAGTCTGTCGGGTAAAATTTCACCAAGTATTAGTCTGTGAATGACCAAATTTCCTCCTGCAAAGAACAGGAACTATGCCTGGTTGAAGAAAAGGAAATGGAAGGTGTCCATTAAAATAGACAAAATTCTGTTGCTAGATTTTCACTTCATACTGACAACTATTAACTAACTGCTGCTTTGGGTGATTGTCTGGGTTAGGATGTCAGGACTTCAGAACATCAGACTTCCCTGTAATCTCAAACAGTACCATCATGGCATTTTCTTGATTGGTCTATTTTCCTTTTCTGTGGGCTTTTAAGATTTTACTATTATTAGGCCATCCATTTGTTTAATTTCTCTCCTTCCTGAAGATTCTTTCCCATTGAAACAGTGTTTCTGAGAGATGATGTGACTTGGTGATATCAATCAGGAACTGCTCACCCAAGAGGAAATTTCCCATTGGAAAATTGCTGGGCTCTCAGCAAAACCAGACACCTCCCAGGCAAAGGGCTTGAGGCTGACAAGAGTCAACGAAGAGGACACTTATGTCTAACCATATGAAAAGCCTAGACGATAAGCATTTACATGTTCATATTATTCTGACAATCACGATGTTCTGCCTAGGACACGATAGTTTTCACTGTAATGAATAATACTGCAGTAAACATTCTGCTCCTATAATAGCTATGTCACAGAATTGTACAGTTGAAAGAGACCACATATACTATCTAATCCAATCGTTTCACAGTTACTGTAGCTGAAATTCCTTTTTCCCATATGAAATCCTATATAGCATTTCTTTGTCCCTGCACCACTCCTGTCTAATGCAGTGCCTTAGTCGTTTAGAGGAAGGAGAGAATTCTTCTTCTTCTTTTTTTAATGTTCCGTCTTTCATCCTGAAGGATTTCCTCTGTTTTCCATTTTATCTGGGAGGTGCTTTTCACACTTCTTCACACTGATCTCACTCTTTAAAGAGTGGTTGGAGATGTCCTTCCAATAATTCTGTTGGCAATTTCCAAATAGGAAGAGTATTCTTGATAAGCAATGTCATCAGCAACTCTCATCATCCTCCTTCCCCAAGCCTAGATCAGTCATTCCCCAGATCTCAGAGGCTTTTATTTTATTTAATAAGGTACTTTCAAAGAAAGGCATCAAATTTGATATATAAGGTAAAAAAATTCCTAACACAGGCTATTTTTATTATTTTCAAACAGTGTAGAATGATGTCAGCACAAAATTGCATCTATATCGTAATTTTCTTTCTCAAATAAGACAGTTTGGAAAAATATTTACTCTTCAAATCAGAGGATAACAGCATTCATGTACTTAGAGCTCGAAATTGGAATGTTTATCTAACAGTTCTGAACATTGTGTTCATGAAAAACGTTTGTTGTTGCTGTTGTTGCTGGTTTGTCGGGGGGAGTTTAGGGGATGGGGGTGTGTGTTCTACTAGCTCCTGGTTGTATTTTCTACCATCTCAAACCAAAATAGAAACGTGTATTGGAGAACACAGAAATATTATATCTTCTTGCAAAAGTGGTCACCTAAAACTAATAGGAGGATTTTAAAATGCTGAGTATTTAATATTGTCTTCAAGTGAAATAGTGAGACAAAGATTTATTTTCTTGTTCTTTTATTTGTCTCTCTCTCTCCTTTGTCACATAAACTGCTTTTGTTTTTCCTATAGCTCAATGCCTGCCATTTAGTCATCTATATATGGTCCCTTTGGAACAAGCAAATAGAATGTTTTCTTGGCTTTTGTGTCTGGCAGGAGCAGGACAAGGAAATAATTCCAGCACACATATTTGGCTGTCTGGAACTTTTCCACAAAACAAAAATAGAAAGTAGAAAAATTTTAAAAGTTTAGCTCTCAGGAGCAGCTGTCTGGCAAACATTATTGCATATGCAAAGTAGTCCTTGTAGGACAATCCCAGGAGAAGCCATCCCCCTGGTTTACATGACTTACAGGTCAAAATGAAGTTTGCTTGCATATCTTGCTTGGCTTTCTCCAAACATCTAGTAGTCACACTAGATGACTGGTAGACAGTGGCTTTAGTATCCAGTCAAAAAAGATACTCACACATCTCAATTCTTAGGTATTCTTTCCTTATCTACAAGCTGGGCTACACAGTATTCAAAGCAAAATTCTCAGTGTTGAAATTATTATATAGATGTAGACATATAGTACTATTTCCCTCAAGTAAAGCAAAATAATTTTTTTTTAAATTTATTTATTATTATTATACTTTAAGTTGTAGGGTCCATGTGCATAACGTGCAGGTTTGTTACATATGTATACTTGTGCCATGTTGCTGTGCTGCACCCATCAACTCGTCATTTACATCAGGTATAACTCCCAGTGCAATCCCTCCCCCCTCCCCCCTCCCCATGATAGGCCCCGGTGTGTGATGTTCCCCTTCCCGAGTCCAAGTGATCTCATTGTTCAGTTCCCACCTATGAGTGAGAACATGCGGTGTTTGGTTTTCTGTTCTTGTGATAGTTTGCTAAGAATGATGGTTTCCAGCTGCATCCATGTCCCTACAAAGACTTCATGTCTAAAACACCAAAAGCAACAGCAGCAAAAGCCAAAATTGACAAATGGGATCTCATTAAACTAAAGAGCTTCTGCACAGCAAAAGAAACTACCATCAGAGTGAACAGGCAACCTACAGAATGGGAGAAAATTTTTGCAATCTACTCATCTGACAAAGCAAAATAATTTTATGATTGAACCAATATCATGCCCATATGTAAAAATGTAAAGGGAAAATTGCAATGATCGAAATCAGCATTTCCAAAACTTATTTACAAGTTATAAAGAATTGACTAAAGTCAAACAGTATAACAAGGGTTGTAATGCAACCTATAATCTTGAATTTAGGAAAATGCAGAAGGCACTGATGATACATTTGACACAGCATGATAGGGCAGAGATTGTATGTTTTTCTCCTGTTTGGGTACATCTACTTATATGAGGCAATGAGCAGCAACCTGCTTGAGTGAGGTGTGGTGCAGCTGGAATCTCAGAATGACTTGGGTGTTGTTCAAACCAATATAAATTTTTATTGTCACACAAATCCTTGATTTGGCGGGATTATTAACCCAGCAGGGATTATGGAAAGGAGAAAATTTCTGATTTGATCATAAACCCATTTTGTTTCACATGTGCCTTTAAAATATTTGCCACCCCTTTATGAATGAGAGTTTTGATGATTAGCATGGCAGGTGTCATGTATCTTCTAAAACAATTGAAGAAAGGAACTAGAAACTAGAACTAGGAGTTTTGGTTAGAAGAAAGCATTTCTACTAAGTTTGAAGTATTGAGTGTGAGATGTCAAAATTATCCAGATTGAATAGCTGCAGAGTTGAACAAATAGAAAATTAATATTAGTGGTCTCTTCTTAGTTGATTTAAAATAACTTACTTATTATCAAGTTTCAACTGAGCCTAGAATATGTCTTCAAGGATGAAAGACTGGAGTTCCCCCTCACATGCGATCAATTTTATCTCTAGGTTACCTAGCGCATCAAACGAGCTCTTAGACTAATCTAAATACAGAACTTTGAATATTAGTTCTTATTTGATTTTCCCAATGAAGTTCTTCATATTTGGTTTTGGAATTTTCCTGTCATGCTGCTTCTTCCAGCATTAACTGATGCTGCACACATTAACAGCATTCCACTGGTTATTATCTTTGATTAATAGACTGAATAACCACTCTTTCTATCACCTTCCTGCAAGCTATCTCCTTACTAATACTTCTCTCTCTCTCTCTCTCTCTCTCTCTCTCTCTCTCTCTCTCTCTCTGTGTGTGTGTGTGTGTGTGTGTGTGTGTGTTCCTCTGCTTCTCTTACTGAATCATTTATTTAACCTTTGAGGAATTTCTGTGATATGATTATGGTAATCATATAAAAATGAAATCACATAAAAATCTCCTTAAAACCAAATTGATTAACCATGAGTAACAGAAAAAAACAAAAAAACAAAAAAACTCATATGACATTTTCTACAAATTTTATACCACAATTCATAATCCAGCATATTACTTTATGGGGAAATACTAGAGACTTTTCAACAAAAGGCAAGAAAGCCAACTATCAGCATATCTGCTTAACATGGCATTGAAGCTATTATCCAATGCAATTAGAGAAATCCATTAAAGGACAAATAGTGAAAAGCAAGAGATAAAACTAGTATTATTAGCCGTTTTATGACATGATCAAACTTTTCAAGAATCCAAGAGAATCTATGAAAAAAATTGTTTTCATCTATGGGAATTTAGTGAAGGAGAAGGTTATAAAATAAGCAGATAGAAATTATTAGTCTTTGTGTATACAAGCAATAGCCAGTTAGAAATATGAGGAAAGTCTCATTTATAATAGCAAGCAAAAATAGTTTAAAAAGAAAAATAGGCCGGGCGCGGTGGCTCAAGCCTGTAATCCCAGCACTTTGGGAGGCCAAGACGGGCGGATCACGAGGTCAGGAGATCGAGACCATCTTGGCTAACACGGTGAAACCCCGTCTCTACTAAAAAATACAAAAACTAGCCGGGCGAGGTGGCGGGCACCTGTAGTCCCAGCTACTCGGGAGGCTGAGGCGGGAGAAT
The DNA here is from genome assembly GCF_047675955.1 of Chlorocebus sabaeus. Classification (NCBI taxonomy): domain Eukaryota; kingdom Metazoa; phylum Chordata; class Mammalia; order Primates; family Cercopithecidae; genus Chlorocebus; species Chlorocebus sabaeus. The sequence continues at coordinate 59,011,269 of NC_132924.1, forward strand.
GGCGTAAACCCGGGAGGCGGAGCTTGCAATGAGCTGAGATCCGGCCACTGCACTCCAGCCTGGGCGACAGAGCGAGACTCCGTCTCAAAATAATAATAATAATAATAATAATAATAATAATAATAATAATAATTTAAAACGTGGTTAAAGCTTTAACGTAACAATACCTTTAAAAAGCCTTAACTTTAAAACATTACTGAAAATTACACACTATACTTTAAAAGATTAAATTATCATGTTTTCAACTAAAGATTCAACATCATAAATATATCAATTTACTGCTAATTTATAAATTAACATAATTCTAACAGAATTCTGAAAATGTTTTAAACTAGAAATGGTTATTAAATTGATACAGAAAAGCAAACAAGGAATAATATCCATGAGAACAGCAATTCATGCAATAACAACAGTTGATAATAAAAATTCTCACCAAACTAAGTAAAGATGGAAAATTTTTAATGTAATAAAGAACAAGCATGGGCAGTGGGGAAGAGGGTTCTATAGCTAACATCATACTTAATACTGAAATATTGAAGACTTTTTATTTGATATTAGGAACAAGGCAAGGATGCTTACTCTCATCCTCTATTTAATACTATCCCAGAATTCATAGCCATTGTAACAAGACAAGGAGAAAAAAATAAAAAATAGAAAGATTGAAAAGGAGGAAGTAAAAATGTCTTTATATTCTGAAACAAGATTATTCGTGAAGAATAGCTATAGAAAGTTTGAAAAAAAAAAGTCAGTGAGCTTGCTTTTATAATTTAAAATATGTGTTGATACATGAAGAAACAGAACAATGGAATAGAATAGGAATTCCAACAACAGATTCAAGTACATGCAGAAATGTAGTATGTTATATAAACAGGTATTGCAAATCCCTGGGGAAAAGATGGAATATTTAATACAGGCAGTTTTCACTTTGCATGGTAGTAGGGAACATTAAAAATGACTGTTGAAGCTAACATCAAACAAAGCTATCTTAGTAGTCAGTGGGAACATGATAACTTTTCCATGGTTTTTAAAAGCATTTTTCTCAAAGCATTAAAAATTCTCTTAATGTCGGTTATAAGTGTACCAAGGAATGAAAAAAAGTAAATGAAAAAAAGCAATATTTATTTAATACACTAACTTAAGACATTAGAAACATTGAGAAAGTTGAATTTCTTTATAAACACTTATCAAAAGTGGTTTTTAACAGTGTTAAGCTTCTTCTTATTGGCATATAACTTATGAAATATCGCTGAGGGTTCTAATGTGATTTTCTTTTTCTGGCATCAGTTCTTTTAGTACATTTTCATATTTTTCATCACAACCATATTAGTCATTTATGTCATCGAATACCTTTGGTTGTGTATGTGCAATTTCTCAACTGACAGAAATGTCACCATTCCCACAGTCAGCCATTTCTTCTATAATTCCATTTATGTTTGATTCAAATTTACTTACAGCATTTTCACTTTTCTATCCATTTTCATCTTTGTTGGTCAACTCTTTCTTAATTATCCATTTTTGTAAAATATTACAAGGACTTACCAGTAGAAGAAGACATGAAGGTAGCACAATTATACGTTTTGCTGTTGTATTTGAACCTAATAATAGATGTACAGTGACCAATTATTGACAGCCTTTGAAAGAAGTAGTGTGATTTGCCACTGATCAAGATGTGCATCTCTTGATGTACTTCTGTTATTTATATAGTAGCTTGTAAGCTAGCAGCAAAGCTTGTACTTTATATAATTACAGCTAATATACTGTGTGTTAACTGAAATTTTAGCCATGTTATTGAGGGACAGTGTTAACTAAACTGTGTAAACTTAAATCCATGCAAATTTAATCATTGAAAACTGGGATTGACTGTAATCAATGCTGGGGTAACTTGTTAGTCATTTGAGAAAGATGAAAACATCTTCATATCTCACTTCCATACTAGGATAAATTCTACAGTAAAAACCACAGATGTCAACATAATAAAATGAATGTCACACATAAACTAGAAGAAAATATGAATGAACTCCTTTGTAACTTGGGTATGGGAAATATTTTCTAATCGTGGCAACATAAATAATAATGAGAGAAATGATTAATGGATTTTTATTTTAAAAAACACAAAATAAAACAAAAAAATCTCTGTAAACAAAGGATAAGTTAAACAATTACTAAAGACATTTCCATTAATGTCACGTACAAAGAATTCCTATAAATCAAAAGGGAAAAGACCAACTCCCTAAGGAAATGGGGAAAAGATATAAATAGAGCATACAATAAGAAATATTTTTTTCTTAAAAGAAGATAATTGGACTTATGAAAAAGTGCCCAGATTCACACATAATAAAATAAATAAGAATTTAAACTATACTGAGACATTAATTGTCACCCATTAGATTTACAAAAATAAAAAAGTCAAGTAAATCTGCTGAGGAGGACAGGTGGAAGCAGAAACTATCATATATCGCCGATGGGGTTTCAACATGCCGTAGCCCTTAATGGACAATGCTTTGACAGTATTCAGTAAAAATGTAGACATATTTACCCTTTGATTAATTAATCTACTTTTTAGAAATTGTTTTCAAAAAATTGACAAAAATTAGCCAAAGTGACTTAAGCACAAGTTATTATTTGTAGCATATGTATAAATGCAAAAGGTTAAATTCAAACGTTCATGAATTAAGGACTGATGAATAATCTATGCTACATCTATTCAATAAAATACTAACCAGGCATCAAAGAATAAACAAGATTTCTATATATTGACAAGAGTGATCTCCAGGATTTCTTATTAACTGAACAAATAAAATGTCAGAAGAGTTTATATCATTTGCTCTACTTTTATAAGAAATGGGAAGGAGGGAAAGGAATGCAGATGAGACTTCTCTGATTATACCTTGATATATATATATATATCTTATTCTGAAAATTTAGATGTTTTATATTTTTAAAAATAACTTTAAATCAAATTAATAAAAATAAATAACTAAAAATTGAAACAGAAGTAAATGAAGCTCATTGTACATCAGGTTGGTAGCATTATTTCACAGAAAAAAATGATTTTGAGTGACTTTAAAGATACTTTTCAATGTGTTTCAGCACATTGTATTAACTGGCCGAAGATGGGGCACTGTATGGGAGAAACAACAGTAAATATAATGTATAGAAGTTTTTTATGATTACCCATGAATTCATAACAATATTAAAGATGCTGAAATCATGAACAACAATACATAGCAATAATAAACATCAACACTGAGTACTATAGAGGCAACTTGGACACCAATATTTTGCCCTCAAAATTGGTGGTTAGAAAGAACAAATTAAGAATGTCCTGTTCTTTTCCTATATAAACTGCAATTAAAGGTAAATAGAGAGTCTAACTAATGAGAAATGCTCTTTATTGAAGCCTTCCAGTTGATAAATATGAAAAGAATGATGGAATTATAAAAATGCCATTTGTCAACACTGAATAAAATAATTGATTATGGTTTAAACTAAAAATAATAATACACGATTGATGAAAAAATTAATGGAATTATCATGCTGTCTTGAGATGAACTCTTTGATCAATCTTTGTGTTACTAAAATGAGACATTTTTTGCCTCCTGAAATGATGCATTACGAAGCATATAGTACTAACTATGAAGCATTCTTCCCCGAAAAAGAATTCCTTTATACATAGCATGTTGTCAGTTACTGTGTTTGCTCTATTTTCTCTTGCTATTCATAAAATATATGGAAAAGATTTCCATACTTACTTCAAGTTCATCCTACTTGGTACTGGCACATATAGAGCACAAATCAGGGACTCTTGTCTGGATTCTGACAAGACTCTATTGAGATTCAGAAGAACAGCACTGGCATTGCTGGGTTTGATTTGAAAATACATGCAATGGTGACATTGGACATAGACTGCCAAACCTGCCTTTTCTGGCTATTGCTCATATTCAGATTTTGGTTATAACTCAAGTAACCTGCTGCAAAGATACAGGATGTGAATCAAAGTCAAAGGTGGTCAATATACCCAAAGTTTAATTTTAAAAATACCGTATGTTGGTTGTTATCTGCTGAGAATAGACAGCTTTGCAGATGTTTGAGTTTGGAGGGGAAAATATTCTACTTCTTTCAAAGATCTTCCCTTTAAGAATATGATAGAGGATCTCAACAACAGTAAAATAAAGTTACTGCTCAATAAAGATACCAACTGGGCATATTCTTCTGGTCAGCTTTTTCAAGTGCAGCATTAGAGATGGATTCTTTTGATGGAAAGCGAGACTTTAGAGGAAATATGCAATCTATTCTGTTCATTATAGAGGAGAAAACTAGATTTTGAAGAGGTTAACTGATGTACAAAATCAAAAGTGGCTGGATGAAGACTAATATCTCAATATACAGTCCCCAACCCCTAAGTTCCTTTTCTCAGTAATTTGCAATAATGATTGCTGCAAATTGTCTTTGGCTTTCATCCTTTTTGTGAGACTGTTAATTGAATGGTTCTTCTGAAGATAGATTCTGATCTATTGAACATACTTAGAGAGTAATAAGGTCGAAAGAATAGGCTGTTTTATGTGCAGAATCTCAGTTGCAGTGATTTAGTAGAAGCATATATTACACAGGAATAAGTACTCTTTTCTTATACATAATAGAAGAAAATTATCTGAATATCTGTGGAATGTTATGGAATCTTGATGAAGAAGTTAGAAATATTTCCTTCTCTTTGGGAGATGGAGGTAAGGAATATGTGTGCTTATATTTTGTTTGTTTTACATGAACTTAGCCCCTCTGATTTGAATTAATTAGCAGAGATGGCATACAACTAGAATTGGAATGATTAAATCATATTGTTGCTTTCAGCATTATTCCATAAACCAGGTTCATTTTAATGCCTAAGGCACATTCTGCTACTTTGACAAATTAGGATAAATTAACAAAAAAAATTAGATATTTATTTATTTAGTTTTTGAGAAAGAATCTCACTCTGTCACCCAGTCTGGAATGCAGTGGCACAATCTCAGCTTATTGTAGGCTCAGTCTCCCAGGTTCAAGCGATTCTCCTGCCTCAACTTCCCAAGTAGGTGCGGTTACAGGCACGCCGCACCACACATGGCTCATTTTTGTATTTTTAGTAGAGACATGGTTTCACCATGTTTGTCAGGCTGGTCTTGAACTCCTGACCCCAGATAATGCACTGTGAAACACATAGGTCAAACCATTAACTCTTCAGAAAGGGATATAAAAGCACAGATTTTCTTAGGTGGTTGCTCAAAGTGACACAAAGAGAAATGTAGCAAGGACAATAGCACCAATCTCTCAGTCTTTCTAGAACCACCAATTTCTCAACCTTTCTAGAAACACCAGTGGAAGTCCCTACAGGAGAATTAAAACTGTAAGTTTTCCACGCCTCAGTATAACCATTTTCATCAGATTTGGTTTTCTCACAATTACTGTAACCTAGTCATTCTGAAGATAGAGGTTAGTGTGGGGTAAGGGCTACTGATAAGGAAGCTCATAAAAAGAAGGGCCAACCAAGAAAAAACAAAAAGGTGGAATCAGTGTAGAAGGGGAAGAAATCAAAAAGACAAATTGTGTCCTTTGCTAATTTCCTCAGGAACTTACAAGAATAGCTGAAACTGACAAATTTCAAGTGACCTCTTTGACATAGTTGCATTAAATTCAAGTGATTCATTTATTGTATTAATTCGATCTAACATACCACCGTGGAGTGTGATTTAGCAACACAGGAAGACAATTTAATGGTTATTATTTGGACAGGTTATTAACTTCCTAACCCTTTTCCCCCGTCATTGGTGATCATAGTAGCAAATTGTAATCAGTCATGAACTACCTTGGGGGAAATATTGAGCATCACTGATGCTGGAAAAGTTATGGATTGCCAAATGGTTTGTCTCTTGAAAATACCCAAGATTCGTGTAATACTAGAAAGTAATTATTCAATTCATTCATCCTTACAACCTTAGGATATGGTTATTTTCATTCCTCACCAAATCCTGTATTTTGCTTTCTTAATCACATTTTAAAAAAATGTTCATGCATTTCGACTACTTGCACAGCTCTGGATGGATTTTTGTTTAAATTTAAGTTAATTAATCTAACTCAAAGTGGACTTGAAATATTAGCTGAAGACTGAAGTAATTTTTCAGATTGTATTTTCAAAAATAATTTCAACCATAGCTCTTAATCCTATGTATAGGTAGGATTTGTATTTCGTAGGTCTTGTCACAGCTCATTCAGTTTAGCAAAACTCACTACCCCCAAACAGAACTGATTTAATTCTAAGAAGATTAGATTCCAATAAATAAGTGATAATTATGCTTTTAAAAATTTCAACATAGAGTAAGTTTTATTTTGAAAGACACTGGATCAAGAATCTAGCCAGGCAGGCATCCACAAGGTCATCACTTGAAAATAACACTTACCTTTGCTACATTGGGAGATCTGAAGGCATAGTGCTTTCAGACAACTCAAACAGAATATACATCAAGAAGGGATTGGTGGTTATTTCATGGAAGTAGGAGTCATGGAAACAGGCCACCTGGCCTGGAGAAGAGTGGCAGATTTGAGGATTGAAAGGTAATGACAAAAAGAAAATTTGAAAAACGTGGAAGGAAATTTGGAAACGCATTACACCTGTGTAAATTATATTAAAAGTAGATTTTGGGGGGAAAAATACTTAGAAGACAAAATTGAAAATAGGCTTTATTAGTAGCATTAAGAAAACCTAAATTCCAGTTCTAGTTCTGTTTCATTTACTACTTAGTCACTTCTACCTCTTTCTTTCTCTCTTTCCTTCTCTCCTTCCTTCCTTCCTTCCTTCCTTCCTTCTGTCCTTCCTTCCTTCCTTCCTTCCTTCCTTCCTTCCTTCCTTCCTTCCTTCCTTCCTTCCTCCCTCCCTCCCTCCTTCCCTCCCTCTCTCCCTCCCTCCTTTCTTTTCTTTCTTTCTTTCTTTCTTTCTTTCTTTCTTTCTTTCTTTCTTTCTTTCTTTCTTTCTTTCTTTCTTTCTTTCTTTCTTTCTTTCTTTCTTTCTTTTCTTTTCTTTTCTTCTTTCTTTCTCTCTTTCTTTCTCTCTTTCTTTCTGTCTTTCTCTCTTTCTTTCCCTCTTTCTCTCTTTCTTTCCTTTTTTGTTCCACAGGATCTTCCTCATCAATGTCATTTTTACATTTACATTGTGACTCCTATCGTTTTGGGTTCTTGCCCTGTTTTTTTTGTTTTGTTTTGCTTTGTTTTTAAATCATTTCTAGAAACGCACTCAGTATCTTGCCCATACTCTTTTAGGGGAACGCTTGAAGATCCCAGGAAACTTGACACATGTCGACTCCCATTGCTTAAGCTAGCCTGTCCCTTATTCTTTCTCTAGCCAGTGAATTTATCATTCAAATCCAAGATTATATTTTCGTTAGTCTGGAAAATGTAATTTCATTCCTCATGTGTATCCACACTTATCATTCAGAGATTTTCCAGAGTACTTATTACATAACAGTTATATGTTTACTCTCAGCCTTTTTTTTTTTTTTTTTTTTAACATACCGAGTACTTCTCTGGGCAAGAAAAACTGTTTACTACATTAAAAAAGCTCAATGTATAAGATAGTGTAACTTTTAAACAGCAGTAATGGAATCCAGCACACACATTGATTAATTACAATTTTTATTTTGAGATTGAGATAAGCATATAGTAAGAAATAATACAGAGAGAGATCAGTCTTCCCTTAAGCCAGTCTTCCTCAATGATAACACCCTGAAAAAATGTAATATTGTCTTACAACTAGGATACTAACATTAATATATTCAAGATATATAACATTTCCATCACTGCAAGGATCCCTCATGCTGACCTTTTATGGCCACGCCCCCGTTCCTTCTTAAATACTGGAAAACAATCTGTCCTCCATTTTATAATTTTGTCATTTCACAAATGTTCTATATATGTGGAATTATGCCTTGGGTTTTTTGTGACTGCTTGAGACTGGCTGTTTTTACTCAGCGTATTCTTCTCAATATTCATCCAGATTTTTGAATGTATCAACAGTTTATTCTTTTTTATTGAGAGTAGTATTCAATGTGATGGATGTACCACAAGTTGTTAACCTTTCACCCAAGGAAGGATATCTGAATGGTTTCCAGCATGGTTTCCGGTTGTTGACTATTATAAATAAAGCTGCTATAAACATTTACATACAGTTATTTTTGTAGGCATAAATAATTAGGTTTCTGGGAAAATGCCCAGGAGCTCATTTGCTGGATCTTATGGCAGTTATGTATATACTTTAAAAAAAAAAAAAACACTAAACTATTTTCCAGAGTAGTTGTATCATTTTGCATTCCCACCAGCAATGAAGGTAGTCCACTTTGACCATCTCTGTCTTTTGATTAGCATATTTAGACCATCTAAATGTCACATAATTACTTACATATTAGAGGTCAAATTTGCGATTTAAATTTTACTTTTTTGTTTGTTTTGCTTTTCATTATTTTGTTCCTAATAGTTGCTTGAAAACGTTTTTTAAAGTTCCCTTTTGATTATAGTGTCTTTGAATGTACCTCTCTTATGATTTTCTAGTGATTGTTCTATATGTTACAATATATATTTGTTATATAGACATAACTTATCTTTGAATACTAGTGTTGTGTCTTGTCGTCGTACTGTGACAATTACCATTTTCCAAGTAATATAACCCTTTCCTCTAGTCTTTGACCTAGTATTCTGGTCTGGGCTGGAAAGAAGGAAGGTGACTACATAAATTTTCAAAACTGAAAAGTAAATACACCACCTGTATTAAATTCATACTGTGATTGCTTTTCTAGTACTCCCAACCCCCAGATCAGTAAATTCCACTACTTCCCCTTGTGAAGTACAGATACTCCTTGACTTATGGGGCTGTATTACACCCATTGTCAGTAAAAAACATTATGTCATAAATGCACTTAACACACCACACCTAATTATGTCATAAATACACCTAACACACCTAACATGAAAATATGATGTCATAAATGCACTTAAAACACCTAACCTACTGAACATCACTACTTAGCCTAGCCTACCAGCCTACTTTAAATGTGCTTAGAACATTTACATTTGCCTACCATTAGACAAAACCATTGAGCACAAAGTCTATTTTACAATAGGGTTGAATATCTCATGTCATTGATTGAATACTGTACTAAAAGTGATAAACAGAATGGTTGTTTCAGTACTAGAAGTATATTTTTTATTAAATGTGTATTACTTTTGCAAGCTCTTAAAGTAAAAAAAAAAACTAGTAAGTAGAAGCGTCATAACTCGGGGATGGTCTGCAGATATTTGCTCTCGGTTAGGTTGCCATCATCTAGAAAATTCGCTTTCTTCTGAACAGTCCTCAAATAGTTTCTGTTTCTTGCATTTAATCCTAACTGAGACAACATTGCAAAACCTCTTTTTCAGTTTGTGGTTTATCTTTTGACACTGCAGAATTATTTTGACAAACTTATTTTTTTAGTGTGTAGTTAAATTTATAGCTTTTAAAAATGAATTCTGGTGTTTGTGTCATACTTAGAAAAGCATACTTCTTTGACTTTAATACTTTTTTTCAAGTTTATTGAGTTATAATTTACATACCAAGAATCCACTTGTTTTGTGGATATAATGATTTTTAATAAATTTACATGTCGTGTACTTCTACAATTTGACTTTGGAACATTTCCATCACCTTAAAAAAACAAAAAAAACCTCGTGCCTTTTTGTAAAAATTACCCCCTGCTCTAGTCAACCATTAATCTACTTTCTGTCATAGAGATTTCTTCGTATTGATTTTGTTCATTTTTGCTAAGTTTATTCTTACATCTTTTTTGAATACGGAAATCTTTTCTTACATTGCATTTATTAAATGATTACTACTCAGAAATAGGAAAGTCAATTATTTTTAACAACTTTATTGAGATATAATTTATATACCATAAACTTCCTTCATTTTAAGCATACAGTTTGATTTTTTCTTAAAGCATATTCAGAGTTGTGCAACATCCTACAGCCTAATTTTGAACATTTTTATCTTGCTAAAAAGAAACACAATGCTCATTAAAAGTAACTCCCCATACTTCATCTTTTTGTAGTTTACTGAGTGATTTTATCATGAAAGTGTTACATTTTCCTCAATGCTTTTCCTACATCTTTTCAGTTAATTATTTTATAGTTTTTGTCCTTTATTGTGGTATACTATATTAATTGATTTTTATTTGTAGTCATAGTTGGAAACGGCATATAATCCTTTTTACATGTTGTTGGATTTGGTTTGCTAGCATTTTGTTAAAGATTTTTGTCCTAAGATTTATAACAGATGTTGTTCTGTAGTTTTCCTTTTTGCACTGACTTTTTTCTGCTTTTGGTATTGGGGTGATATTTGACCTCATAGAATAAGTTGGAATGTTTTCCCTCATCTTCTATTTTTTCAGGAATAGTATTGATTCTTTAAATGCTTGATAGATTCACAAGTAAAGGCTTTTATTTGTGTAAATTTTAATTTTATTAATCCAATAACTTTATTTATAGGTCTATTCATATTTTGTATTTCTTCTTTCATCACGTTTCGCAGCTTGTTTTTCTTGATGTTTTTCATTTCACCTTTTTTTTTCTGGGAATTTTTCCATTTCATCCTAGTTATATAAATTGTTGGTATATGATTGTTCATTTTATCTTCTATAATAGTTTTTTATTTCTATAAGGTCAGTGGTGGTGTCCTCTATTAGCTTCCTGATTTGAGTAATTAAAATCTTCTTCCTTTTTTCTTGTTCAGTCTAGCTAAAGTTTTGCCAATTTTGTTGATCTTTTCAGAGAACTAACTTTTGGTTTCATCGATATTCTCTATTGTTTTTCTCATTTCGATTTCATTTATTTTCACTCTGACCTTTATTATTTCCTTTATTTACTTTGAATTTAGTTTGCATTTTTTTTTTTTTTTAGTTTCTTAAAATGGAAGTTTAGATCATTAGTTTGAGAAAACTTTCATATTTTTACATAGAACATTTTTATGTCTATATCACAGCTATAAATTTTTCCCAAGCACTGCTTAGTAATATCAGGCACAGTGTACAAGCACTTTTATTCTTGTCTATAATGGAAATTTTTCTATTATTTCATCACAATTTTGGTTTTGACTCAAAATATGTAGAACCATATAGACACATACCAAATAATACTTATACATATTATGTTGCATATATTATCTTGTTAAGGAAATGTCTAGATTACATCAAATATCTTCATGATCTTATAAAATAACTGTATAGTTTATATTAGTGTTTCACTATCCATTCCATGTAGCTGAGCTGAAGCTATAAGCTGCGGAGATACTGAGAAAGTAGATACCTGAAATTATCAATTTGCGAGTCCCCAAACCCAGGAACAGAGTTCACATGCTGGCTAACAATGCTAATAAACAGAACAACAAAAAGCAAATGTCCAAGTCAACATAGACATAACCAAAACCTGAATGATAATTAAAATAAAATTGCTAAAGTCGTACCATTGTTAAAAATTATCTGCAAGGATTATCACTAATCTACTTGGAATTGTCCTTCGGATATGTAGGTATTATTTCAAGTATAAAACCATCAAAAAGCACACCTTATAAAGGATAAGGGTATATTAAATAAAGCATTTTAGAAATATTAATGATAACAAAAAAGATAAAACTGTTTTCTAAAGAAAGGAACTTTATTCTTCAGACATAATAAAAGGTACAAGACACAAAATAATTCGGTCTCTTGTGATTTGGAATTTATTAGACAAATTGTGTGAGTCTCAAGAGGTTTACATACAGACATTTTGGCTCATTTCTCATTTTATTTGAGATAGAGAGAATCTGCTTTTGCCAATCAATAAACTGTAATGTATCATTTGAATTTAAATGAGAATGACCTCCTATTGCTAGTTCAATGTCCTGCTGTTCCCCTTGCTCTCCAGCCATGAGAGCAGCAGGTACTATTTCCCCTCAGATTGACATTCATATGGAAACATTAATTGCCTAATACGTGGTTAAGATACTCTTGCTCTTCTTCCACAGACTGTTGAATAACCTTCTCTGCTGTCTTGATAAGTAGTGATTCTATAGTTTGCACAGAACTCTAAATCTTTCTACTTTAGGCTCATTACTCTGCTAATGCTTGAGTATTTGAGTAAAACAAACCCAAGTAGGAGTCATCTCAATGCACAGATGGTACTGAGTTCATTTTAGTTCATTAGCATTTGGAATTAATCTGAAGTCTTTTTTTGTAATTCAATAATAGTGATAGCTATTATTTATTCTTGGTAGTCTAAGGGCATTTTTTTCTAAGTCATTTAAACCTATGAGTTCTAGACTATTATCTTTTTTATACAATAATGAAATTCAGGCTTACAGAAAAAAAATAATTTCCTCAGAATCTTACAGCTCTTCATAGGCAAAGCCAGCTTTCAAACCCAGAGTTTTAGAGACTATTTTCTTAATTTCTAAATTCAGATTATTTCTAACACTTTTCTCTTATCCCTTCATTAGTTTTTACTTGCTACTGGTTTAGGAGTTTCACCAAGAAGAATAAAACAAAAAAAGGAGAGGAAACTCAAATGAATTTATCTTCCAATCACAGGAGAGAGGTAACAAGCAAATGTTCCAGGTTTTAATACTTTATTTATTTCCAACTAAGTAATTATGACTTTCGCAAACCAGCAAAAACTGATTAAGATCTACCTTTCCCATTGATGTCACTTCATTTCATCGGGATGTAAAGAATTTCAGCTTTGGAATTGTCCCCTATTAACATCTTCACTGACAGGGATTTAAAAGCAAAATATTGAGGGAAAGACATGGATACAGAATCATTTGCATTTATCCCCCATGTTTCACTATAATGTGTTCAAATGATGGAAGCAAAAAGGTTTATTTCTCTAGAACGTAACAGAATAAACGTAACTTATTTCATTCAACAAATACTTATTGAGCATCTAGTATAGTTGAGGCATTAGAAACACAGTCATACAGACCCAAAAACATTCAAGTCTGAATCTTTTAAGGTGGATCTCTCTAGATTTTGTATGAAATTTAACTTTAAGAAAGATATGACCAGATTTCATCTTTTTGATAATCAAATCTTCCTAAGCGTTGAATTTATCATTATAGATCACGGTGAGGCAAATATGGCTTGCCTTAATACATATTAAACAAAAAGAATCCTGAGATTGGGTTACTGTTGTTCTTGTAGATGGTCACAGAGTGGCTATGTCAGAGAACATCATGGGGACAGTTAATTATAAGTGATTTAAAAATTGACAGAAGCAAATTATGAAATTAGCCATTGTTCTCCTATTTAATACAAAAATTGAATGTAACAAATTTTAATGAAAGAAAATAGAATTATTTGACTTTATAACTAGTTTATATATTACTGTTGTATAGCTATCATTTTCCCTGCTTATAGACAGATCTTGCTCAGGAGCATGATACGTTACATAATTTCACGGTGACACATTTTACTTGAACTGGAATAATATCTGCTCTGCTTTAAAATCACACGGTTCAGATGAATCTGCAAGGGGCTAAAATTGTGACTAAAAAGTTTATATAGAGAATGAGATGAGATAAATTAAAAAATTATTTTGAGGTCTTTGAAACACCATCCAAATGCTAGTAACTATTATAAAAGACCTTTTAAAGGTCACATAAAGTTAGTGGAGAGACAGAAGGATCAAGATTCCAATTTTCTAGATTGAGCTATTTCTATCACATGACATATTTGTAAGCACACTGACTAAAAGATGCATGAGGCACAGTAGATAAGCTTTCTTAGCACAGTAACTTAATTTTCAAAATTTCATTCCCACTCTATGAGAGTGACTCAATTTGCCAGTACATCGACACATTTAAGATTTTGGAGTTGGTTTTTTGAAAAGATCAACAAAATTGACAGACCGCTAGCAAGACTAATAAAGAAGAAAAGAGAGAAGAATCAAATAGACGCAATAAAAAATGATAAAGGGGATATCACCACCGACCCCAAAGAAATACAAACTACCATCAGAGAATACTATAAACACCTCTACGCAAATAAACTAGAAAATCTAGAAGAAATGGATAATTTCCTGGACACTTACACTCTTCCAAGACTAAACCAGGAAGAAGTTGAATCCCTGAATAGACCAATAGCAGGCTCTGAAATTGAGGCAATAATTAATAGCATACCAACCAAAAAAAGTCCAGGACCAGATGGATTCACAGCTGAATTCTACCAGAGGTACAAAGAAGAGCTGGTACCATTCCTTCTGAAACTATTCCAATCAATAGAAAAAGAAGGAATCCTCCCTAACTCATTTTATGAGGCCAACATCATCCTGATACCAAAGCCTGACAGAGACCCAACAGAAAAAGAGAATTGTAGACCAATATCTCTGATGAACATCGATGCAAAAATCCTCAATAAAATACTGGCAAACCGGATCCAGCAGCACATCAAAAAGCTTATCCACCATGATCAAGTGGGCTTCATCCCTGGGATGCAAGGCTGGTTCAACATTCGCAAATCAATAAACATAATCCAGCATATAAACAGAACCAAAGACAAGAATCACATGATTATCTCAATAGATGCAGAAAAGGCTTTTGACAAAATTCAACAGCCCTTCATGCTAAAAACGCTCAATAAATTCGGTATTGATGGAACGTACCTCAAAATCATAAGAGCTATTTATGACAAACCCACAGCCAATATCATACTGAATGGGCAAAAACTGGAAAAATTCCCTTTGAAAACTGGCACAACACAGGGATGCCCGCTCTCACCACTCCTATTCAACATAGTGTTGGAAGTTCTGGCCAGGGCAATCAGGCAAGAGAAAGAAATCAAGGGTATTTGGTTAGGAAAAGAAGAAGTCAAATTGGCCCTGTTTGCAGATGACATGATTGTATATTTAGAAAACCCCATTGTCTCAGCCCAAAATCTCCTTAAGCTGATAAGCAACTTCAGCAAACTCTCAGGATACAAAATTAATGTGTAAAAATCACAAGCATTCATATACACCAGTAACAGACAAACAGAGAGCCAAATCATGAATGAACTTCCATTCACAATTGCTTCAAAGAGAATGAAATACCTAGGAATCCAAAATACTAGGGATGTAAAGGACCTCTTCAAGGAGAACTACAAACCACTGCTCAGTGAAATAAAAGAGGACACAAACAAATGGAAGAACATACCATGCTCATGGATAGGAAGAATCAATATCGTGAAAATGGCCATACTGCCCAAGGTTATTTATAGATTCAATGCCATCCCCATCAAGCTACCAATGAGTTTCTTCACAGAATTGGAAAAAACTGCTTTAAAGTTCATATGGAACCAAAAAAAGAGCCCGCATTGCCAAGACAATCCTAAGTCAAAAGAACAAAGCTGGAGGCATGACGCTACCTGACTTCAAACTATACTACAAGGCTACAGTAACCAAAACAGCATGGTACTGGTACCAAAATAGAGATATAGACCAATGGAACAGAACAGAGTCCTCAGAAATAATACCACACATCTACAGCCAACTGATATTTGATAAACCTGAGAGAAACAAGAAATGGGGAAAGGATTCCCTATTTAATAAATGGTGCTGGGAAAATTGGCTAGCCATAAGTAGAAAGCTGAAACTGGATCCTTTCCTTACTCCTTATATGAAAATTAATTCAAGATGGATTAGAGACTTAAATGTTAGACCTAATACCATAAAAATCCTAGAGGAAAACCTAGGTAGTACCATTCAGGACATAGGCCTGGGCAAAGACTTCATGTCTAAAACACCAAAAGCAACAGCAGCAAAAGCCAAAATTGACAAATGGGATCTCATTAAACTAAAGAGCTTCTGCACAGCAAAAGAAACTACCATCAGAGTGAACAGGCAACCTACAGAATGGGAGAAAATTTTTGCAATCTACTCATCTGACAAAGGGCTAATATCCAGAACCTACAAAGAACTCAAACAAATTTACAAGAAAAAAACAAACAACCCCATCAAAAAGTGGGCAAATGATATGAACAGACATTTCTCAAAAGAAGACATTCATACAGCCAACAGACACATGAAAAAATGCTCATCATCACTGGCCATCAGAGAAATGCAAATCAAAACCACAATGAGATACCATCTCACACCAGTTAGAATGGCGATCATTAAAAAGTCAGGAAACAACAGGTGTTGGAGAGGATGTAGAGACATAGGAACACTTTTACACTGTTGGTGGGATTGTAAACTAGTTCAACCATTATGGAAAACAGTATGGCGATTCCTCAAAGATCTAGAACTAGATGTACCATATGACCCAGCCATCCCATTACTGGGTATATACCTAAAGGATTATGAATCATGCTGCTATAAAGACAGATGCACACGTATGTTTATTGTGGCACTATTCACAATAGCAAAGACTTGGAATCAACCCAAATGTCCATCAGTGACAGACTGGATTAAGAAAATGTGGCACATATACACCATGGAATACTATACAGCCATAAAAAAGGATGAGTTTGTGTCCTTTGTAGGGACATGGATGCAGCTAGAAACCATCATTCTTAGCAAACTATCACAAGAACAGAAAACAAACACCACATGTTCTCACTCATAGGCGGGAACTGAACAATGAGATCACTTGGATTCTGGAAGGGGAACATCACACACCGGGGCCTATCATGGTGGGGGGGAGGGGGGAGGGATTGCATTCGGAGTTATACCTGATGTAAATGACGAGTTGATGGGTGCTGACGAGTTGATGGGTGCAGCACGCCAACATGGCACAAGTATACATATGTACCAAACCTGCACGCTATGCACATGTACCCTAGAACTTAAAGTATAATAATAAATAAAAAAAAAAATTTAAAGTTAAAGAAATAATCAGTGGCTTTAAAAATCTGTCCTTCATGTGGCCCAGACATGAAATAGGTTGTGAAATGAAATCCTAAAAACATTGCAGTTTTGAACAATGAATTACAAGCCATTTTTTTGTTGTTGAAATTTGACTTTTAATAAGGAAATTGTAAAAACTAAAATTACAGCTTACAGAAGCAAAAAGGTAAAAAAAATAATAATAATGTTTATTCAGCTTCATGGGATTTCTTATCAAACCAATATCACATTATGGGGAGGTTGTTTTTCCTCTTCATTAGAAGACTATACACATAAACCAGTAACACCAGGGCAAAATTATGAATGTGTCATACTAACCTGCTACTCGATTCAATTGTCAAGCTCTTAAACACCTAAATTATATACAAAAAAGCTGAAAGACAGATTTTTTTTTTAGGAAGGAAATACGTGAGATGTCAGGAAATGCATGAAAGTCTCTCTTGTAACTAAGATGTGGAAATACTACAGGCCATTTCCACTTCAATGACTCTACATTGAGTGATGCAAAAATCATCACTTGATTACACTGATTTCTTCATCTCATTGCTTAAATAAATGAACTCTGCAAAATAGTTATTTAGTATAAACCAGAAAAAGGCAAAGTCTTTTAAGTAATGTCTTTCAAAATCATTACTTATTATTTTGCTTGATATAACTTATTATTATATTTGGATTTGTATATAATATGAATGTTTTATAATAGATATGTTACAACATTATCGTTGTTTCTAAGCAAAGATATATAGTAAGGTGACCACAGCCTTGTGGAAAGTAATCTTAAATATTAGTTTAACTGTGTAAGTGTTATAGTTTGTTGAAGTCATAAGATGTAAGTGTTGATTATTTTTAAATTGTAATTTTGGGGCCCAGAAATTTGATAGTACCCTAGTTGTAGGGCTTTCTATTGCTTTTTCCATATTATTCCATACTTCGATCATACTAGCTTATATTTTCTAATTTCCAAAAGTATTCTTTATTACTCAGAATAAGAAATGCCTCC
Organism: Chlorocebus sabaeus; assembly: GCF_047675955.1. Classification (NCBI taxonomy): domain Eukaryota; kingdom Metazoa; phylum Chordata; class Mammalia; order Primates; family Cercopithecidae; genus Chlorocebus; species Chlorocebus sabaeus. The sequence continues at coordinate 59,029,174 of NC_132924.1, forward strand.
TGCTGTGAAAAACAACTCCTAAATTTCAGTGGCCTTGCATGATAACAATTTGTGCTTTTTCCTCATTTCTGTTGAATAGTTAAAATGTCTGGTGAATCTAGGCTGCTTCTGTCTCATAACAGCACCATCGTGAGAACATGGCCTCCATGGTAATCACAGAAGGAAAAGAGTGTAGGTTTTTTGGGAGATTTTAATGGCAGACTTCAAAGGTGAACATATTACTTCTTCCTACAGTCCACTAGCCAGAATCCTCTCACATGGCTACAAGCTAATTTTGAGGTAAGCTCAGAAATAGTCTTCCTCTGTGTTCAGGAAAAGGAAAGAGGAACGGTGAGCACATAACTATTTTCTGTCGCAAACCCTGAACAACAAATCTGCAACTCCTGAACATTTCAGATTGCCATCAGGACTCTGGAAACCTTGTAATGAGCAGTAGGAAGAAGAGTTCTTGGGGCAGATGAATATAGCTGGTAGAGCAGATAAAGAAATTTGATAAACAAGAGCTGTCAGTCCTTATCTGCCAGTCAGTGATCCCTTTCTTCCTTCTGTCTTCCCCACTAGCCATCCTTCATGATACTTAAAAGCATCCCCTTTGATTAACTTTGGGACACTTTGGTCCATGGAGAAAAAAGACTTTCCAAGGTTTCTAAATATCTTGACTTCTACTTCATGAAGAAACCAGATTGTCTTTGAGGTGGCAGCAGTAGGACAGAAAGAAAATATGTCCAGAATTTAAACTGTTAATAGAAATAAATGCTTATTTATGAATTCTTATGAGATACTGATGTACACAATACTGAATCACTATTAATAAGCTACATATTGAAAGGAATTTGGAGGGGACTGTGTGGTCATCTTGAGTCCTGCTAAGAATCTTAGTGAGCTGATGAATTGATATCGGAAAAAATGGAAAAATGAAAATTAAATTAGAAATAAAAATTAGCAACAACTGAGAGCATTTCAAAAATAAATTTCCATCTTATCTTGTCCTTCCAAAACTCCAGTGATGAGTATTGTGAACAGAAGAAGTGATTTTCTTTTCAAAGTCTTCCATTCAGTAAGATGACAAACGTATCTGAAATTACAGATCTGAACTCACCAAGAATCAATGCTTTTCCTGCTGGCAACTTAGCAGATTTTGTAATTGATGTGACAGTTTCATTTCCCCACTGCCACAGACAATCGACATGTTACTCCATCTCTCAAGCAAATCTTAAAAAAGAAAAGGTTTTCAGTCTTGCTTTTTAGTAGATATTAACATTCTCCAAACAAGGCATGGTGGTAATGACAGACTATAGTTTCAAGGCTTTGACAACATACTTTTTTGGATGATGTAAAACAAAAAGTTATCAATGTGGCTTTGTCAACATGTCTAATAATTGTCTCAACAGAACCGCTGATCATTTAAAATGTATGAGAGACTTTTTAAAAAAGGAATCTCGTTAGCACAGGATCATGTGGGCATAAATGAAAGTAGACATTTGCTTATCCTTTGACCATTACTGTTCGAGAATCATTTTTCTTGCTTAGAGAATAAAATAGAAAAGTTTTAACAAAAGACCTTTCACACCTTGTCCCGTCCAACCTCATCTTTTTGTCATCCTTTTGCGACCCACATACCTTGAACATAAACCGCACTGAATTTACTCTTTTAGGAATGCACAATGATCTTTCACAGCTCCAGGTCTTTCTGCACAATCTATTTTCTCAGCCTGGAATATGCTGTGTCAGTCAGAATTAGTTAGATTATTTTGTAATAACAAATAACCTCTCACACATCAGAGTCTTAAAAAATAGGAATTTATTTTCATGCATGCAACATGAGCTGGGGAGGCTTATCTCATTGTAGTCACTCTAGTATAAAGGCTGGGAGAAACTTTATTTCAACATGTGCTTCCATGATCACTGCAGAAGTGAGAAAGGATTATGGCAAATTGTGTACTGGCTGTTAATTTTTTTACGTAACAGCCATAGTCATCCATCCTACTCATATTTTGTTGGCCAAAGAAAAGCAGATGGTTATTTCAAAATTGAAAAAGGGGAGAAGTGCAATCCTATTATGGAAAGAAGAAAGCCAAATATTTTTGATGAAGTGCTAATAGCTACCACAGCAACCTTTTCAGCATGTGAAGTTTCACTCACTTTTCCTGACCAAATGTTACTTCCTCTGAGAAGCCTTCCATGACATCTCAAGACAATTAACTGCTTCCTTATCATTACCCCTCAAATATTTCATAAACAATGTCTTGGAATATTTGATATATTATAATAATCTATTATCATGCATGTATCCAGAATTATATTAAAAATTCTGTATCATATTTTTCTGCCAAATTCCTGGTACAGTTGCAGCACACGCTGGGTGCTTGCTAAACATTCATTGGATATTTATTTGCCCATTTCTTCATTAGACCATAAGCTGACTGAGGACATAGACTATGTGCTTATTATGTACCACAGTAATCCATGTCTTGCAGCAATACTTGGCACTAGTGGATACTCATTATATGTCAGATAAATTAATTGATTAATTATCTTCGTTATTATAACATGGCATGTTAATAGGGTAGACTAGATCCTGCTGCAGTAACAAAACTGCTCCAAAATATTAGATAAATTCAGCAAAAGTTTATTACTTGTTCATGTTACATATTTTACACGAGTGAGCAAGGGGCTCTTTTCCCTCCAGTTAGAGACCTATGCTGATCTACTCCCTACTGTCTCATCGCTGGATCATCTGTAAGTCAAGGCCTTTTAAGTTATCCTGGCAGAGGAATAAGAACCACAATAAAATATGATAAGTGCTATGTGCTATGAAAATTATGGCCACCTCCCCTGATACACACACACACACACACCCACACACACACACACGCACACACACAGAAACAAGTAAAGGAGAGGATTTGCTTTGTTTTTGTTATCATATAATAATGGCAGGGTCCACAAATCGTGACATCATCACATCTCTTTAGATCTCAGAAATGTACCTTCCAGGAATTATTAGGCACACAATTAGCTACAAAAAGCAGTGCCTTTGTAATAGCTAAATCATATTCTTTGAAGTTAAATGCATATTTGGAAGACTACCACCCAGACTTCTTGAAGCGTCTCAGGGTAAGAATCTAAGCAGTTTTTACCTCAGGAATCAGATAGCTCTGCACTTAAGGTTCTATGGACTGATGTACCAATCTATTAAGAGTCTAAGAAAATAAAGGTGCCAAGAGGGGCAAATTAGTTCAACGACAATGCTTTCCATCCGATGTGTTTTTTCTGTGTCCCCACCCAAAATCTCATGTTGAATTGTAATCTCCACATGTCAAGGGAGAGATCAGGTGGACGTAATTGAATCATGGGGGCAGTTTCCCCCAAGCTGTTCTCATGACAGTGAGTGAGTCCTCACGAGATCTGATGGTTTTATAAGGGGTTCTTCCCCCTTTGCTCATTCACTCTTCTCTCTCCTGCCGCCATGTGCCACCATGTGAAGATGGTCCATGCCTACTTCCCCTTCCACAATAGTTGTAAGTTTCCTGAGGCCTCCCTAGCCATGTGGAACTGTGAGCCAATTAAACCTCTTTCCTTTATAAAGTACCCAGTCTCAGGTACTTCTTTATAGTAGGGTGAGAACGGACTAATATACCATCCAAGAGAGGAATGCTCTCAAGACACCTGAGAATGTTATCTGAGATATCTAGGACATTAATAGATGAAATAACAATAGCAGGGATTCAATTGTTAGATGATTCAGAAATCAAAGTGTAGATGGAAATTTATGCTACGTTGTTTTGAAAGTCATTTCCTTGAGAGGAAAAAATTGATAACAAAATATAATTCAGCATTTTACTATTGATGATAAACTTGGTTCCTTGAAAAAATCATTTACCATGCTGTGAGGGTTTTCATATGACCCAGCCATTTAAAGGACACATCTCACTAAGCTTCTGAACTTGAAAGTTGACTACAGATTGAGCAATCAGAGTAATAAGGACTTTTAAATAAATTCCACTTCTAGTTATAGTCCATTAAAACTCATCTCATTGATGTAATTTTGCATTGACTTATAAGGAAATAAATTAGCATTTTGAAAATAGTTTATTTTCCTTTGAATCTCCAAAAAATTTCAGAATATTTTACCTGGGGGTGTAAAGTATAATAAAATAATCCTTTTGAAGACCTGAATCTGTACTTTCAATAAGTGTTACTGGAAGATATAGTATTACTCCAGGCCTAGAGTGTTTGAACTAGTGTTTGTGAATCACTGGAGAGTAAGTAATATTAAAATTAGATATGTCTAAAAAAATTTTCTACCATTCACCGAAGCAGCCTTTAAACTATGAAGCAAAATTTTGAAATTGAGAAAAATAAAAGAACTGGAAGCTACCTTAAGAGATTATTTTATTTATTTCCAAATAGAGATGTACTATCTATATTCCTGGCAGAAGCAGTGTAATTTGGTAAGGAACAGATAAGACTTTTGAAATAACTGGACTTGAACCTTTGTTCTTTCATGGCCTGAATTTGAGCAAAGACATTATTTTTCTGAACCTCAGTTCCCTTATTGTAAGATGGAGACAATAGCGCTTTTCTCAGAGAATACATTTAAATATCAAATGAGATAAATTACCAGAAAGTATTCTTTAAAGTTCCATAAAATTCATGTAATTAATTTAGCTATATTTGCACAGTACTCACTCTGTGCCAGACATTGTCCTAGGTACCATGTGTCAGACAGGCACACTAATCTATATGGTATACGATGCCAATGTTGATTATGCAAGTTCTTGTCTTTTAAATTAGGTTTCTTAAATTTCCACAAGATTAGAGAAATAAAAGCCTTACTTTTCAGGAAAAGTTGCATTTTGAAGCTCTTTTCATAGCTTTTGTCCTTTTCTTTCCTTTTGGAAGGGTTCATATTTATAAAACTGTCCCAGCTGTCCTCTGAAGTGACTCATCATAGCATCTTCCACAGTAGGCCATCCTCTCAACTCCCCTAAACTCATATAGTCTGTACTTTCTCTTGGAAATTCACACCCCTATGAATAGCTCTGTCTAGAAATCCTTCTATAATAAGGAGTTTGACTCAATTTTTTAATGTTTACATAACATTTAAGCCTTACCCTTTCTTTTTCCCTTTTTACCCCATATCTGGGCAAGCTGATAAAAAAAAAAAAAAAATCCCAGGTCTTCCCTCCTTTGGAAGAAAATTCAGGCCATACAAGCCCCTTCCGATCACTCCTTAATCACCATAAAAACTGTAAGCCAGCCTTCTTTTTCTGTTCTCTCAATTGATTTTTGGACCTGCTTGGGGAGATTTCGTTCCTCTCCCCAGAAAGCCTTACCATATTAAGTAATACATTTTTGTTATACCCTTTTGATGTGTGTCTAGGGTCTTCATACTTGACGTTCAAACCAAATTTTGGTAAAGATCTATTCTGTCCCTGTGGCATGGCCCCTGTTTCCATAGGATGCCCACAATTTGCTTTGAGAGTGGTATGTGTAGACAATGACCACCATTGCTGGAAGTCTTTCTTCTCTTTCTTTGGCTGCCTAATGGCAAGCATGCATTTTGAGCTCCTCCTGCTGGGTAGCCTGTGCTTTGAGATGTGCAGCTTTGTGCTGCATTTGCTGAGTTCTACTGAGCCTCTGTTAGAAGTTTAACCAATCTATATCCGAAGTTTTTATAACTAATTGAGTTTTTTAAAATGGAGTATATAGGTTTTGGGATCTCATTAGGGTGGCCCTGAGTCACGTGCTTTGGCCCAGACCTACGTGCTTTGGCCCAGACCTATCTGTGTATTTTAGATGAAATCATGTGTTTCAATTCTAGCATAGGATGTGACTGACATTAGGTGAATGGAACAATTCTTATCCTGTGGCCAATTGTGACCTGGTGTGTTTCAAACAAGTATAGTCCTTACTCTAAGGCTAGCTCAGTAGAAAGACTATACCCTGTGAGATATGTGGCTTTACTGAGTGCTCACTCACATGGAGGAGAAATGGCCCCTATTTGAGTAGAAGTTATTTGAAAGTTTGAATTATTAATATCCACACCCCAAAAGGCAGATGACTCATTAGGACTCTACAAAATGCTTTTGCTGGTGCTGCTGCTATTCTTTTACATCTCTGTTGCCAAAAAGATTCTGACCTTTAGGCTTATAGAGAAAAACACCCATGGCATTCCTGTGGCACAACCAAGAGTTAATTCAATCATTGTTTTAAAGGAGGCTCCTAACCCAGACAATACTGATTTGGAGATTTCTGGAAGAATCCAGAATATACTAAAAGAATTTAAACAGCAAAGATAAAGAGATACTGACTTGCTTCTATGCCACTATAACGTAGGATTTTAAATTAATTTTAAGAAGCTGAGATACACCAGTTGACAAACCTTCATGGCCATAATCAATACTGGGGCTTGAATTACAGTTATCCTTGGCAAATACAACTAAATTTAAACAATGTACCCCCCCATAATCTCAGGGGAGTTACTAAACATAAAATAGAGGGCACAAGCCTCACTTCAACCTTTGGTACTATTACATTACCTAAATTCTTCATATTCAGAGCTCCCACGGCCCCAAAATATTGCATGGTGAGCAGAAACACCCTGGTCTAATGTGGAGTAAATTAAATTTAAGTCTTTGTCATTACAAATTTACTTGAGAAATAGGACTATGTAGACATCCCCCTCACCCCATTCCTCTTAGTTGAAATAGTGTGACTCAATGTAAATTAAAACAGAAGCCTTTAGCACCTATCATTATACAAGACCTATTTACAAAAAGACCTATTTACATTTAGTATCCCCACTTCTCCATTTAATAGTAAAAGTTGGTCTCTTATTTATTTATTTATTTATTTTATTTTATTTATTTATTTATTTATTTATTTATTATTTTGAAACAGAGTCTCATTTTGTTGCCCAGGGCGGAGTGGAGCTGCGCGATCTCAGCTCACTGAAACCTCCGCCTCCCAGGTTTAAGCAATTCTCCTGCCTCTCAACCTCTTGAGCAGCTGGGATTACAGGCCCATGCCACCACACCTGGCTAATTTTTGTATTTTTTAGTAGAGACAGGGTTTCCTCATGTTGGCCAGGCTGGTCTTGAACTTCTGACCTCAAGTGATCTGCCCGCCTCATTCTCCCAAAAATTTGCCCTCTTATACTTAGCATAAATGAATAGTATCAAACAGTTAACTAACCCAACCCTAATACCTTGGTCCTATCCATTAAGGCCCCCATACCCAATATTACTGAAATTACTGACTCTACCAACAGTCACTTGTAAATATTTTGTTACTGTAAACTACAATAAAAGACTCTGGAAACTGTTCAAATTGTAATACAACAGTCATTCCTATTATTGCCCCCAAAGACTCCTTTGTTGTAGAGGCTCTGACAATTTCCTCTCATATCTTTTAGAGTTTCTGGATCATCTACCATGGCTATAAATTGTCCATAAGATTAAGATATAAGAAACTGCTCTCCTTAGCTTATGCTATATGTCATTAGAGTGGCAGCTTTTGTCCACACACTGGGCACATGACCTTCCATATCCAGCCGTCATGGAAGCAACAACCCTCAAGTTCAATAAGACTACTAGATCCTCATTGTTACAGGATAGAACCAAGTCTGGGACCTCTGGCATATCCCATCTGTAGGAGGGGTTGCTCTCCTCAGTTCTTAGTCCCTTGCTGTATGCCAGGGTGTTTGAATAGGTAACCCTTCCCCCAAGAACCCCTAATTACTTGAGTAAGCCCCTTGGTATCAACTGAATGAACAGCAAAGAAAATTTGTAAAGTTTATAGATGGCATTATCACCATCACTAATGATGGAATTCACTGGAGAGCTGCTGCTTTCTCTTCCTTAACCAGGATATCTTCAAAAAAGGCAAGACAGAGGAGTCAACATAAGTGGTCAAACTTTAGCCATCATCTTAGGACTGGATATCCTGGCCAACAATAAGCTTTATCCATACAATTGTATGGTTTTGTGGCCCATTGCAAATAGTCTGGCTACCAGATCCACCTGATAGCAACAATAACAATTTTTTATCCATGGTTGCCTCCTTTACGATAAAGAACTCTGGTAATATCTTGCCTTACAGATACCAAAACAGATCAATGTCCCATATATCTCTGTACATCCTAAAGCCACAATCCAAAGCCTCACCAAGATACTCTTTATCCTCTTCAGAGTTTCAGACATTGAGTGACAAAGGCACTCATTTTGCTTCTCAGAATGTATAATATTGGGCTTTTGGATAAGGCATTCAAGGGACATTTTACTTTCCTTATTATCAGCCTCAGGCTGCAGACTTCATAGAGGGTTATAATGGTGTAATGGCGACTTCTATGTGTCAACACCATGGGGCCACAATGTGTCCAGATAGTTGGTTAAATATTCTGAGTGTGTCTACAAAGGTGGTCTCATTCAACCCTTTGAAGTCCTGAATAGAGTAGAAAGGCTGAATAAGGAAGAATTCATTCTTCTCTCTGTCTGACTGTCTGGGGCATTGGTCTTCTGCATTTGGATCGGGTTCAGACTGGAACTTATACCATCTAGTTTCCTGGTTCTCAGGCCTGTGAATTCAGACTGGAATGATACCACTGGATCTCTAGCTTGCTGACTACAGATCCTGGGACTTGTCAGCCTCCACAGTTGCATGAGCCAATTTTATGTATATCTTACTTGTTCTGTTTTTCTGGAGAACCCTAACAAATGACTAACTTAGATAAATCAAATTCAATTAAATGAACATGGTACATTTCAGTTATTGGACAAACATTAAGGGTGGGTTGTAATAAAGAATCTGACTCCTTTTTTGATGTTTGACACTGATAGATTTTAAACCTCACCACTTCCGCTTGCCCTTTGCTTCACTTCCAGGCAAGCTCATAAGAAATCCTGCATGCTCCTTCCAAATTCAGACCAGGTGAACTCCCTGCAAGGAAACCCTTATGCCAACCCCATCCCCTAAGCACTGTACAACTCACAAGCATGTCTCATTTTCATGATTTTTAAAGACATTTTTGGACCAACTTGGAAAGCCTGCTCTGACTTCACCAAAAATTCTGCAGTGTCATCAGTTTTAACATACAGACCAAATTTTGAAGAGTATCCATTTTGTTTCGAAAGATGATCATAGTACCTTCCCTATGTCAATTTTTTCTTTACCAATTGCAAAATATAGATATGTAAACCTTAGCAAATTCTGCTCTGTTTCTTGACTTTTCTATTAAAAGTAACCTGGAGAAGAAATGTTTCTATTCCCTGTCTCTTAGACAGGACCTATGTCCCACAAACTAAAAATTATATTTCCCTGCATTGTTTGATAAGGCCATATTATCTTACCACTTTTATTAGGAAGCTATTTGGTATAATGGTACATGAATAGTCTGAGGGCAACTATAGTGGAGTGTGTTTGGATGTACACAATGACAGTTCCTTGATTTCCCTCAAGAACATTATTAAGTTATCAAGGGCTTTATCTTTTCCCGGCTTTTCCTGTGGTTGAGCATTTTCTTCCATATCAATTATCTATTTTTCTAACTATTTATCCCAAAATACAGGAGTTAAAACAATTGCTGTTTTGCTTGCTCACAATTCTGTGGGGCAGGAATTTAGATAGAGGATGGTGGGGATAGTCTAGCTTATTTCTGCATCACATGGCATCAACTGGTGCAAGCGAAATGGCTGGGGGATGGCTATGTCAGTTCCACTGGGCTCATAGGTCTGAGGCTTCTCCTCTTGCTATTTCAGGGTGCCTTCAAACATTCAGGCATATAGTAAGGGACTAAGAACTGAGGAGAGCAACCCCTCCTACAGCTGGGATATGCCAGAGGTCCCAGGCTTGGTTTTATCCTGTAACAAATAGGACCTAGTGGTTTTATTGAACTTGAAGGCTGCTGCTTCCTTGACAGCTGGATATGGAAGGTCATGTGGCCAGTGTGTGGACATAAGCTGCCACTCTAATGACATATAGTGTAAGCTAAGAAGAGCAGTTCCTTACATGTGAAGCCTATGGACAACTTATAACCGTGGTAGATAATCCAGAAACTCCAAAAGATATGAGGAAGTTGCCAAAGTCTCTACAATAAAGGAGTCTCTGGGGGCAATAATAGGAATGCCTGTTGTATTACATTTTGAACAATTTCAAGTCTTTTGTTGTAATCTACAGTAACAAAATATTTACAGATTACTGTCTATACATTCAGTAATTTCAGTAATATTGGGTGTGGAGGCCTTAATGAATGGGACCAACATATTAAGGTTGGGTTAGTGCACTGTTTGATATTATTCATTTATGCTAAGTATAAGAAGAGGACAAATTTTACTATTAAATGGAGAAGTGGGGATAATAAATGTAAATAAGTCCTGAAGACTTCTGTTTTAATTTACATTGAGCCACCCTAACTATTTCAACTAAGAGGAATGAGGAAAAGGTGCCTCATTTATTTACCATGTGGACTCTTCACATGGTCCACTCGACCTCCTTCACTGCATAGTGTTCTCAAGGTAATTGGACTTCTTAAATGGCTGCTGGCTTTCCCCAAATGCAAAAGTAGAAAGTGCAAAAGCAAAAGCTTCCAGGTTTTCCTAAAGCTTCAGCTCAGGACTGGCACATTATCACTTCTGCTGCATTGCATTCCTTAAAGTAGTTTTCAGGACCAGCCCATATGTAAAGAGGGGAGATTATACAAGGATGAGGATACTGTGAGGCTGGTTCATATGGCTTGTGACCAAAGTAATAGCCTATCATACCTTCCAAAGCAATTTCTACTTCCAAACTTCCCTGACTTCTGGCACATTGAACATGTTTTGACCACAAAATGTATGAGCAGTAGTACTCACAAATATGTGGGGAGACATCATAAATATCACAAATCAGATAAAGTGTGTTAGAGCACATGAAAAAATTACAGAAAGCAGAAAATCAGAGCTCAGATTTTCTTTCTCTTAATAAGACTATAAGGTTGAACAACTATGAGTAATTTTCCAGAATCTAATTAGCTCAAGGACAACCTTCTATCATATTATGAGATCTTATGCTTATTATCTTTTGTTTAGCAGAGTTTGTTGTGAGAAAAAATAGCTAGGATTTCTAACATTTTTATTCATCTTTTAAAAGTATTAAAAATTTATCACTTAAAATATATGTGGGAAAAAGAAAGAGTGAGCAAAGGGGCACTCATGTGCATAAAGAGGGAGGAATTAAAGTGATCAAGTGAAAATGAAATGAACTACCAAGTGTCCATTTCGATAACAAGCAGGATAGGGTTATTTACTGTTCTATTCCATCACTGACATTTTCTTTCACAGGTTGCCATGACCCCTCATTTTATAGCATTTCACCATCAGAATTCTGCCACATGACATTTCACTAACCACATTTCATTGAACATCTCTTAACCCTTGACATTTGGTCACTGATGAAATATTTTGAATCTGCAATCAGAAACCTTTACCAAAGAAGTAAACCATATTTTTAGAGTCAATGAAAAGGATGTAGGTGTCCTCTCTTCATTTTAATGAGGCATTTTCCATTCCCCAGATGTAAGATTTTCTACTAATATATTCTACATGCAAGTTAAAAATATTATTTTCCCCTCTATTGTGATTTGCTCAGCACATGTTATAATCTTAATAACTACTATAAAGCTATTCAGAACAAACATCTTTTATTTTAAGGACTTAAAGTAGCTTATTACTTTTTAACTATTCTTTGCTTGTTAGAATCTACCTGCCAAGAAGACGCTTATTTGGGATTTTTATTTGTAAATTTCTCTTATATTTTACAATTGTTAAAACAATGTATTATAATTTAGCCTAAATTTTAACTTTCCTTTGAATTTCTACATAATTTTTGGCAACCCAATGAACTTTCATGTCTTCCTCAAATAGCTCACAATACTTGCTAGCCAACTATATTAGGAATTGGCAAACAATAGTGTATGGGCCATGGCCCATGGCATGTTTTTGTAAATGAAGCTTTATTGGAACACAATCAATTTATTTGCACAGTACCACAGCTACTCCTATGCTACAGTAGGAAAGTTGAGTAGTTGCAAAAGACACCTCGAAACCTAAAATATTTACTATCTGACTTTTACAGAAAAACTTTTCTGATCCATGAGGATATTGTAGTTTCATAAGACAGCATTTTGAAATATTTTGATTCACTTCTGAAAGACAACATTAGTTACATATCTCAAAATGAGATTATATATACACAAACTTTGTGATCCATAAAGAAATGTAACTGTTTTTCTTCATCATCCATATTGTGTATTTTATTTTTCTTTCTTTTTTTCTGTGCAATTAATGGATTTCTTTTTCCTTGGTTGCTTTTTTTTCCCCCTCTTTGGACATTGTTCTTAAAATGTGGTTTCTTGAACACCTCAAAGTCACCTGATACCCGTCAAAAATCAAATCACTGGGTTCCATGTCACTGAAGCCACTGATTCTTCAGCTTTCCAACCACTTCTTTTTCTTTGGTGTCAGGGCACACATTCTCATTCCACTGTGCTTTGCACTGGTCAACGCAAATGATAGATTTTTAGCTACTTCCAATTCCCTTTCAGAGTTCATGATTCACAGAATCAATTAATAGTTTCAGATATCATTAGAAAACTTGGAGGATTATCTGCCTTAAAAGCAAATGTTATTGATTAGAATAAGATTGTCCTGTAAGAAAAGAATTTATGTAATTTCTACACATTGGAAAATCTTTTCATTTGATCTATGTATTAGTTAATCTATTTCTGCATATTACAAATTACCCCCATAATTTAGTAGCTTGAAATAAATATGTCAGTAATTCTGGGCATTGGTTTTGCACGGTGACTTTGGATCAGGGCCTCTCAGAAGACTGCAATCAAGGTGCTAGCCAGAGTGACAATCATTGTATGGCTTGACTTCCATGCCCAATTGTGTGGCATTTAGAAGGAAGTCTTCAGTCTTCAATGGAAGCTCACAGCATGACAGCTGACTTCCTTTACAGCAACGAAGAAAGAGAGAAAGAGAGGAGATTATAGCTGCCATACTGCCAACTGTCCTGATGGAGAAGCCCATATGACAAAGACCTAATATCTTTGGTCAGCAGTCAGTGGAGCCACAGGAGGACTCTTGGAAGCTTAATTCTTAGTAAAACCTTGTGGCCTTATGAGAGACTCTGAGTTAAGAAATGTACCAGAGCAACTATTTAATGCAAACATCAACCAAAGAATATTTGTGTTGCTCTATTAATAGCAAATAAAGAAGTTTTTAAGGCCAAAAACAAAACCATAGATAAATAATAAAATAATATATATTTTTAATTTTTTTAAATTTTATTTTTCCATAGGTTATTGGGGTACAGGTGGTGTTTGGTTACATGAGCAAATTCTTCAGTGGTGATTTATTAGTTTTTTGGTGCACTCATCACCCAAGCAGTATACACTGCCCCCTATTTGTAGTCTTTTATCTCTCACCTCCCTCCCACCCTTCCCCCTAAGTCTCCAAAGTCCTCTGTATCATTCTTAAGCCTTTATGTTCTCATAGCTTAGCTCCCACATATCAGTGAGAACATATGATGTTTGGTTTTCCATTCTTGAGTTACTTAACTTAGAATAGTAGTCTCCAATCTCATCCAGGTTGCTGCAAATGCAGTTAACTCATCCCTTTTTATGGCTGAGTAGTATTCCATCATATATATATGCATATATATATATATATATATATATATATATGCGCCACAGTTGCCACAGTTGCCACAGTTTCTTTACCCACTAGTTGATTGATAGGCATTTGGGTTGGTTCCACAATTTTGCAATTGCTGATTGTGTTGCTATCAACATGAGTGTGGAAATATCTTTTTTGTATGATGACTTCTTTTCCTCTGGGTAGATACCCAGTAGTGGGATTGCTGGATCAAATGGTAATTCCTCTTTTGGTTCTTTAAGGAATCTTCACACTGTTTTCCATAGTGACTGTGCTAGTTTACATTCCCAGCAGCAGAGTAGATGTGTTCCCTGATCACCACATCCATGCCAACATCTACAATTTTTTGATTTTTTGATTATGGCCATTCTTGTAGGTGTAAGGTGGTATTGCATTGTGGTTTTGATTTGCATTTCCCTAATCACTAGTGATGTTGAGCATTTTTTCATATGTTTGTTGGCCATTGTGTATCTTATTTTGAAAATTGTCTATTCATGTCCTTAGCCCACTTTTTGAAGGAATTATTTGGTTTTTTTTCTTACTGATTTGTTTGAGTTCATTGTAGATTCTGGATATCAGTCCTTTGTCAGAAGTATACATTGTGAAAACTTTCTCCCACTCTGAGGGTTGTCTATGTACTCTGCTGACTGTTCCTTTTGCTGTGCAAAAGCTCTTTAGTTTAATTAAGTCCCAAGTATTTATCTTTGTTTTTACTGCATTTGTTTTCGGGTTCTTGGTCATGAAATCCTTGCCTAAGCCAATATATAGAAGTGTTTTCCCAATGTTATCCTCTATATTTTTTATAGTTTCAAGTCTTAGGTTTAAGTCCTTAATCCATCTTGAGTTGATTTTTGTATATGGTGAGAGATGAGGATCCAGTTTCGTTCTCCTACACGTGGCTAGCCAATTATCCCAGCTCCATTTGTTGAAAATGGTGTCCTTTCCCCACTTTATGTTTTTGTTTGCTTTGTCGAAGATCAGTTGGCTGTAAGCATTTAGGTTTATTTCAGGGTTCTCTATTCTGTTCCATTGGTCTATGTGCCTAATTTTACACCAGCACTGTGCTGTTTTGGTGACTAAAGCCTTACAGTGTAGTTTAAAATCAGGTAGTGGGATGCCTTCAGGTTTATTCCTTTTTCTTAGTCTTGCTTTGGCTATGTGTGGTCTTTAATGGTTTCATATGAATTTTGGATTTCTTTTCTAATTCTGTGAAGATTGATGGTGGTGTTTTGATAGGGATTGCACTGGGTGTGTAGATTGCTTTTGGCAGTATGGTTATTATCACAATATTGATTCTATCCATCCGTGAGCATGGGATGTGTTTACATTTGTTTGTGTTGTCTATAATTTCTTTCACCAGTGTTTTGTACTTTTCCTTGTAGAGGTCTTGCACCTTCTTGGTTAGGTATATTCCTAAGTATTATTAATTTTTTTCACAGCTATTCTAAAGGGGTAGAGTTCTTGATTTTATCCTCCACTTGATCACTGTTGGTATATAGAAGAGCTACTGATTTGTGTACATTAATCGTCTATCTGTAAACTTTGCTGAATGCTTTTATCAGTTCTAGGAGCTTTCTGGAGGAATCTTTTGGGTTTTCAAGGTAAATGGTCAGATCATCAGCCAACAGTGACAGTTTGACTTCCTCTTTACTGATGGTGCCCTTTATTTCTTTCCCTTGTCTGATTGCTCTGGCTAGGACTTCCACTACTACGTTGAAGAGGAGTGGTGAGAGTGGGCATCCTTGTCTTGTTCCAGTTCTCAAAGGGAATGCTTTCAACTTTTCCTCAGTCAGTATTATGTTGGCTGTGGGTTTGTCATAGATGGCTTTTATTACATTGAGGTATGTCCCTTGTATGCTGATTTTAATTGTTCTGTAAAATAAAGATAAAATTACAATAAGATAGAATAACTCCAATTTTTCATGTACCTAACTTATATAGCATTAATAAGTATAAAGCAAAATTTAAGAAAAGTACAAAAAATAACAGACACATACACAATCATAATAGGTCAAATGCATACCTTTGTCAGTAATTGATTGAGCAGACAAAAAGTTAGCAAAGTCACAAAAAATTTAAACATTATTATTAGCAAAACTTGCCTTATGGAAATATATAGAACATCTCATGAAACAGTAATTCTTTCCAGTTGTACAAAGAACATCTTTAAAACTTTACCATGTGCTGTGCCATAATGTTAGTGTGAACAAATTTCAAGAATTGAAATAATAAAAAAGTTTATTTTTACCTCAGCTCAATTGCACTATAAATAATAAAAATAACATTTCTATTTAAATTTATGTATTTTACATTGTATAATATACATAATGTTTTATTTATCCTATCTATTGTTTATTTTGTGTTTTACTCTAGTAGAATATAAGCATCTGAAGAATAGGAAGTTTTAACTTTTAGGTTTTTCTTGTTTTTCCTGAAGCATCCATCCCCAATCATCTCTGACACTTTCTGGAACGGAGCGAATCCTCTATATATTTGTTTGTGCTGATGTTGTTGATTGTTAGGGTCAAAAAGAAGTTTCATGTCACCTTGAAAACTATTTGCTTCCACCCTTGATTTTTCTTTTTTAAGTTATGGCCAGCACCTAGTAACTAGGTAACTAAATGACTAAAACAGTCTGGAGGTGTATAGAGACTGCAGTTGGGGTATTGAGGAAGGAGTATCAATTTCTAGGGATTGTTGCTTGGAGGGGGAGAGGTTGAGGACATGGTTGCAGAATGTTGATGAGAGCTGTTGCAAAATTACAGAAGCACTGAGGGTAATACCAAGAACAGCGCTGTCCAACTGAGGGTCAGGACCATTAACAGACAGCACTGTTGCTTAAATGGCTAAAGGAGTAATAATAAAAATGGAGACCCTGACCAATTATATATATTATCTTCACATAGTCAATTTATTTAGTATTGCTTTAACCATGTCTAATATATTGTTTAACTTATCCCTTGCGCTTTTAAGTTTGTGTTTGGAAGTTTTCTATTTTTAAGGTTTAGAATTGCCATTGGTTCTTATTTTTGGATTTTCCAATTTTATACATAAATTTACAATTCTGTGTTTTATTTCCTTAAATATATTAAGTGTAGTTACTTTAAATGGTGTTTGATATTATCTGGATCTTTTGTATTTTTTTCTATTTTTTAATTTTTCTTTTTTACTACACTCTTATATGGTTGGTTGCTTTGTATGAAATACTAGACATGTGTTAAAAATTTTAGAGATAATTTTCAAATTATTTTGTTTGAAAATAAATATATTTTATTCCTCCAGACAGAATATAATTTTGCTTTTGTCAGGTGTTTAGGGACACTAGCCATTCTGGATTTCTTTAATTTAATTAGAGATTAGATTGTTTGTAGCTGGGTTTCAGAGTAAAAAAGAAAACGTTCTGTTATTCTTTCACTCTTATTTCTAGGCTAGAGGTTATCAGGGTCCCAATTTAAAACTGGGGTTTTAATAATTTCTCTCTTTAGTGACTCTTGAATTTCAGACTTTTTGCTTAGTATAATTTCTGCTGAAAGTTCTTTTCAGCTTCTTTGCCTTTTTTGCGCTTCTAGTGGAATCAAATTATGTGTCTAGGGGAGAAGTGACCCCCAAATGCTGGGATCACTTCTCTGGATTTTCTTCTTTGCCCTGATGTTGCTTCATAATTCTTCCCTTAGTAGTATTCTGCTACCCTCGAACAGGGTGATTTTTAATAATTTGATCAGCTTTCTAAATTGTTCTCAGTGGGCTTATTGGTACAAATAGCAAATTCTGCCATTATCCTAAGTGAACCACATTTATTTGACTTTCTGGCACAATATAATTGTAGGGTTCTGGCACAGACTCATGGAGATGACTGTGAATAAAATCCCAATTATTACTTGATACTAGACTCTCATGTCTTCTAATAGGTTGTGACTCAGAAAATACTTAATTTTAATTACACGAATAAAGTATGAGACATTTTTACACATGGAAGAACTGTTTAAACCTTTCACAACTGATTTAGTTATCTTAAGGTACCTAGAGTGCAGATTGGTATAAAAAAAATGTGGTCCTGTCTTGAACAAGCATCTTCTACCTTCTCTTCCCTCTCAGTTCCAATATTTCTTTCTATTTGTGTCTCAGACGTGTTGAGTGCTAGTGACACATTTGCACCACGTTGTCTCTCTTCCACTTGCCACCACACACCTTCAATTTCTCCTCTTATATCCTGTGCCTGCCTCTATGCATAGAAGTCCCATTTAGAATTCCCGTGATACTATCTGGCCAGCACCCTTGAGCAACTGAACATACAGGTTTCTGGGCCAGATAATATTCTGTCTCATGTCTTGCAGACAAAGGTAGATTCTGATGTTGGCAGTAAGAGTCCGAGCATTAATTTCTTTGTGGATGCGTGTCTGCCTATGAAAGTATGTGATAGTGACTACAATTGTTGATATCAACATTATTTATTTATTTACTATTATTTATTTATTTATTTTTTTAGAGGCAGGGTCTTGCTCTGTCACCCAGGCTGGAGTGTAGTGGCACAATTGTGGCTCACTGCAGTTTTTAACTCCTGAGCTCAAGGGATCCTTCTGCCTCAGTCTCTCAAGGAGGTGGGTTCTCTGTTTTGTTCCACTGGTCTGTTTCTGTTTTTATGCCAGTACCATCCTGCTTTTGGTTACTATAGCTCTGTAGTATAATTGAAGTCAAATAATGTGATTCTTCCAGTTTTGTTTTGTTTTGTTTTTGCTCAGGATAGCTTTGCCTACTCTGGGTCTTTTGTGATTCTATATAAATTTTGAGATTGTTTTTTCTATTTCTGTGAAGATGTCATTGGTATTTTTTATAGGAATTGCATTAAATCTGTACATTGCTTTGGGTAATATGGCCATTTTAAAAATATTGATTTTTCCAATCCATAAACGTGGATTATCTTTCTGTTTTTTTCTGTGTCCTCTTCTATTTCTTGCATCAGTGTTTTATAGTTTTCATCATAGAGATTTTTCACTTCTTTGTTTAATTCATAGGTATTTAAGTTTATTTGTAACTGTTATAAATGAGATTATTGATTTCTTTTTCAGATTATTAGCTATTGGCATATTGAAATGCTACTGATTTTTATATGTTGATTTCAATCCTGCAACCTTACTGAATTTATCCGTTCGAATAGTTTTTTAGTCGAATCTTTAGTTTTTTCCAAATAGAACATCATATCTACAATGTTAATTTGTCTTCTTCCTTTCCAATTTGGGTGCCCTTTATAATTCTTTCTCTGGTCTGATTGCTCTAGCTAGGACTTCTAGTACTATGTTGACTAACAGTGATGACAGTGGGCATCCTTATCGTGTTTCAGATCTAAAAGGAAAGGCTTCAGTTTTTCCCCATTCAGTATGATACTAGCTGTGGGTCTGTCATATATAGCTTTTATTATGGTGTTAAGGTATGTTCCTTCTATACCCAGTTTTTTAATGATTTTTTTGTTATGAAGGGATGTCGAATTTTATAAAATGCTTTTTTTTCAGCATCAATTGAAACGATCATATGGTTTTATCCTTCATTCTATTGAAATAATGTATCGATTGATTTGCATATGTTGAACCATCCTTGCATCTCTGAGCCAAATCTCACTTGGTCCTGATGAATGATCTTTCTAATGTACTGTTGAATTCAGTTTGCTAGTATTTTGTTGAGGGTTTTGTATCAATATTCATCAGAGATACTGGCCCGTAGTTTTCTTTTTGGGATATGTCTTTGTCTGGTTTTGGTATCAGTGTAATACTGCCCTCATAGAATGAGTTTGAAAGTATTTCCTCTTTATTTATTTTTCGTAATAGTTTGAGTAGGATTGGTATTGTTTCTCCTTTAAATATTTACTAGGATTCAGCAATTTAGCCTTTGGGTCTCGGGTTTTTCTTTGCTGGAAGAATTTGTTACAGCCTCAATCTTATTACTTGTTATTGGTCTGTCAAGTATTAGATTTCTTCATGGTTCAGTCTTGGTAGGTTGTATGTGTCTGGAAATTTGTTCATTTCCTCTGGATTTTCCAATTTATTGGAATATAGTTGCTTATAGTAGTCACTAAAAATCCTTTGCATTTCTGTGGTATTGGTTGTAATGCCTCCTTTTTCATCTCTGATTTAATTTTTTTGGGTATTCTCTCTGTTTTCTCTTGGTATAGCTAAAAGTTTGTCAGTTTTGTTTAACTTCTCTAAAAACCTGCTTTCTGTTTCATTTTTTTTGTATTGTTTTTTCATTTCGAATTCATTTATTTCTACTCTGTTCTTTATTACATATTTTCTTCTGTGAATTATGTGTTTGGCTTGTTCTTACTTTTCCAGGTCTTTAGAATGTATCATTAAATTGTTTATTTAAAGTTCTTTTTTGATGTAAGTACTTACCTCTTAGTACTGTTTATGCTGTATTCCATAGGTTTTGGTATATTGTGTTTCCACCATCATTTATGTAAAGAAATTTTTAAATTTTCTTCTTGATTTCTTTATTGACCCACTGGTCATTAAGGAGTATATTGTTTAATTTCCATGTATTTGTATAGTTTACAAAATTTCTCTTGTTATTGATTTCTAGTTATTTTCCATTGTGGCTGTGGAAGATGTTTAATATTAATTCAGTTTTTTCAAATGTTTTAAGACTTGTTTTGTGACCTAACATATGATCTGTCCTTGAGAATGATCCATATGCTGAGGAAAATAATGTGTATTCTGTAGCCGTTAGATGAAATGTTCTATAAGTAATCTATTAGGTCCATTTGGTCTATAGTGCAGATTAAGTCCAATGTTTCTTTGTTGATTTTTTTTTTTCTGGGAGACCTGGCCAATGCTGAAAGTGAGCTGTTGAAGTCCAGCTCTTATTGTATTGGGGTCCATCCCTCTCTTTAGCTCTAGTAATATTTGCTTTATATATCAGATACTCCAGTGTTGGGTGCGTTTATATTTTAAATCATTATATCCTCTTGCTGAATTGATCCATTTATCATTATATAGTGACAATATTTGTCTCTTCTTACAGGTTTTGTCTTCAAATCTATTTTGTCTGATATTAGTATAACTACTTCTGCTCTTTTTGGTTTCCATTTGCATGGGATATATTTACTTATCCCTTTATTTTTAGTCTAACTGTGTCTTTATAGATGAAATATATTTCTTTTCATGTATGCAACAGCTCATTGCATCTTGTTTTTATTTTTTTCATTTTACATTCAGTCACTCTATGTCTTTTGATTAGAGAGTTTAGTCCATTTACATTCAATATTATTACTGATATCTTAGGACTTACTCCTACCATTTTATTGTTTGTTTTCTGGTTATTTCTTGGTCTTTTCTTCCTTCTTTTCTGTTTTTAGTAAAATTGATTTTGCCTGGTGGTATATTTTAATTTCTTGGTTTTAATTTTTTTGTGTATCTGTTGTGTATTTTTTAATTTGAAGTTACCATGGGGCTCACGAATATTATCTTATTATTTTAAGCTGATAACAACTTACTGTTTGGATAAACAAACAAATAAACAAAAAGGAAACTCATAAAAACCCTACCCCTTAACTTCTGTCTACTCTCTCTATATATGGCTACTATATATACAATATATATGATATATATACACACAATATATATGCTATACATACACACACACACACACACAAAAACCAGAATCAAGGAATTATGGGGCAACTACATATATTTGGTGGTGTAAAGGCGTAACATATATGTAATGCAAACACCAAAGAGAGCTAAAAGGGGAAAGGAAACAGAAGAAGTGCTTGATAAAATAATAACTGAGAATTTCCCCAAATTAATGTTAGACCCAAACAAGATCCAGGAAATGCAGAGAACACTAATAAAAATAAATGAAAAAAAAAAAAAAACATCCTACTTCTATGTATATTATTTCCAAACTGTACAAAAACATAGATAAAGAAAAAATTCTTAAATAAGAGCATAAAAGTACATTATCTATAGAGGAGCAAAGATAAGAAATGCACTCAACATATCTTCAGAAACCACACAAGCAATGAGAGAGTGGGAGTAAAATATTGAAAGTTTTGAAAGAATAAAAACATCATCCTAAAATTCTCTAAACTGTGAAATTTTCCTTCAAAAATAAGGAGCAATACAGACTTTCTCAAACAAAAATTGAGTAAATTTGTTGCCAGTAGACCTGACTTGCTAGAAATGTTGAAATAAGTTTTTAGAGAGAAGAAAAATAATGTAAAGCAACAACTTGGATCTACATAAAGAAAAAAACAAAAATCAAAGAAAGAATAGGTGAAGGTAAAATAAAAAGTTTTATTTTTCTTATTGCTAATTGACCTAACTGATAAGCATTTGTTCAAATAATAAAAGCAACAATGTATTCAACTATGCGTGTATTATTATGTGTATCTCTGTAGGAACTAAGTTGTTTTGTTATTATAAGGTAGCCATGATGGAAAGTGGACTTGAATTAATTATAAAGACATATTGTACACGCTAAGGCAACCAGTAAGAAAAGTAAAAAAAGAAGTATAACTGAAGCACTAACAAAGGAAATATATGAAATTATGAAAATGCTTAATTGAAACCCCACTAGATGAAACAAGAGTAAAAGACAAAAGTAGGGACAAAGAACAAGGATAACCAATAAAAAACAGTACAAAAATATAGTAGATACTAATCCAACCATATCAATAATCACTGAACATCAGTAGCCTAAATGCAATTAAAAGATAAAAGTTGCCATGGTGCAATAAACAACAAGATACAACCGTATGTTGGTTGTAAGAAATCCACCTTGGCCGGATGCGGTGGCTCAAGCCTGTAATCCCAGCACTTTGGGAGGCTGAGACGGGCGGATCACGAGGTCAGGAGATCGAGACCATCCTGGCTAACACAGTGAAACCCCGTCTCTACTAAATCAACACTACTAAAAAAAAAAAAAAAAAAAAAAACTTCTCTCTATTGAACTTGTTCTCACCTGTGATCCGTGTTTGGGATATATTCTCTAATCCAGGTCACAGTAACTTGGCTGAGTCCCTTACTGAAAGTCACAGGACCTGTCAAGCAGCCCTCATCAGGTCTCAGAAACTCCCAATTCCCCTCGTTACTTCAGGCTTAAGAAGGTGGAAACAGCTTAGAGTTGGTGTTGGTGCTGGAACAAAACCCAATTTTTTCCTGGCTTACACAGTGAAACCCCGTCTCTACTAAAAATACAAAAAAAAAAAATTAGCCAGGAGAGGTTGTGGGCGCCTGTAGTTCCAGCTACTCAGGAGCTTCGCAGGCTGAGGCAGGAGAATGGTGTGAACCTGGGAGGCGGAGCTTGCAGTAAGCCGAGATCGTGCCGCGGCACTCCAGGCTGGGCGACAGAGCGAGACTCCGTCGCAAAACAAAAAACAAAAAACAAACAAACAAACAAACAAAATAACCCTGTCTTCTTTCCCCATCACATTCCTGGAATTATGCTGGCAAAGTGTACCATTGACTATTTCAATTTCTAACCCAATGTATACCTGTTAGTATATCTTTTTTGTACATTTGCTTCTTGTAACATTACTGTTTTTCCCCCCTTTTAAGAGCCCTCCTTTCACTTCTAGACACAAATCTCTTTTACTTACCCCTTAAATTTCTGACTCTTCCTTCTCTCCCTTCTGCTGAATCCTCTTCTGCAATGGCTGAATGCTTTAAGGTAGTTCACCAAGGACCCTTGCATTCTGGTATATACATCCTTGTGTAGTACCTCCCCACCCTGAATAGGGCTGACCAACATAATAAACCCCATAGAATATCGCAGAAATGGCATTGTGTGATTTCTGAGACAAAGTCATACAAAGCATTGTAGCTTCTACCTTACTCCCTACATCCCTATTTGCTTTCGGGGAGCCAGTTGCCACATTCTGAGGACATTCAAGAAGCCTTTTGCAGACTTCCAATTAGCAAGACACTGAGATCTCCAACAGACAGCACCACCTTGTCAGACATGTGAATAAGCTATCTTAGAAACAGATTCTTCAGCTTTAGGCAAGTATAATCCCCAGCTCACCTATTTTCTACAAACTCACAAGATGCCCTAATCCAGAACCACCCAGGTAACTAACTTTTATCACTTACCACAGACATAATTTGAGATAATTAATGTTTACTTTTTGTTTAAGCTACTAAATTTTTGTGTGGATAACTAATACATCTCCTTATTTAGAAAATATTGTCAAGTTATCCTAATTATAATTGGAAAGCTGGTATTAGGTTAAATTTCCTACTTGGAAAAATTATGAAAGCTAGGTAAAATTCAAAAGAATGGCTGTTTTAAAGAATGAGAAATCAAAGCAACCAAGGCAGGAGAGGTCATTATTACCCAAAGAAGAAAAGCTCAGTGAATTTGACGCCATATTTGCAACAATTTCCTTCTCAGAGCATTTATTTCACCTTGCAGGCCATAAAGGCTGGATACAAAATGGCAGCCTAGAGTTTGGGGCAGTCTTACTGGGGTAGAGAGACAAAAATTGGACTTCAGTGTTACAAGATAGTTAAACTTGAGAGTCCAAGATTCTAGAGTAAGGAAAACTGCAGACAGCTGAACCTAGCATTCTATATCCAATTTTCCTTTAAGACATTTCCTGAATTCTAGGCTGAGTATATGAAATGTAAGACTCCTATAAGCACAAGTCATCAGGTAGGTATCAAAAGAAGCTAAAAAGCTAAGTAGAATTTTTATGAATCTCAAAGTCCCATAAAAACAAAAACTGAAATAAATACAGATTGAAGAGGAAATCTGATAACCCTTCCAGATTTAGTGGAGATACCAGAGATGGTGTGCCCTTTGAATTTTAGGAAACTGGAAACAGGTTAGCCTTGAATCATCAAGCTTATCTGCCTGTACTCGCTCTACCTACCAGAAGAAAATTATATACTCTCTGGAAGAAAATAGCACCAGTGAGAGCCTCAGAAAGTTTTTTAGACATGGTATCTGAAATTTAATTCAAAATTGGTAGACATGCTAGGAAACAAGATCAATTAATAAAAACCAAGAAGTGAAATAGACAATAGAAATAAATACTCAATTAAAATGTTTTTAAAAGAAAGAAAATATACAATATCTCACTGGACAATATAAATTTATGAAGAATAATCAAATAAAAATTCAAGAATTAGAAAATAAAATAACTCAATACATGAGTTTTGAAACAGATTTAGAGACAGCAGGAGTGAGAACAGTATGTAGGAATATAGGTGTGTTAAAAGGAAAAAATAGATTAGAAATACTGAAAAGAGTCTATAGGCATATGGGAAGTGAAAAAAGTATCTGACATATATGCAACTGGAATTCCAGAAGAAAAAAGAGAGAACAGAAGAAAATGCCAGAAAATCTAATGGCCAAGATTTCCCAAAATTAATTTTAAAAATCAAACTACAGATGCAAACATTGATATAAACCTACGAAAGGATAAATATAAAAACAAACATATTTAGGTATGTATGGGTATGTATAGCAAAATTGCTGAAAACAAAGGATAAAAAGAAAATCATAAGAGTAGCTGGAAGAAAAGACACATTATTTTAAAAAATTCTCAAGATGTTAGAAGCCAGAAGGCAAAAGGAAAATAACTGCCCGGCAAAAGCATCTTTCAAAAATGAAATAAAAGGTGTTTTTCATAAAGCAAAAATCAAGACTCAAATTCAGCAAAATGACTATAAAAGAATAATACTAACAGAAGTTCTTCAGTTAGAAGACAAATGGTCCCTTGGAGGAAGTATGATAATGCAAGAAAGAATGAGACACACCAGAAAGGTGGATGTCTTTGATCACCCAGACACGTTTGAAGAGTAGAATATCCCTCAGTCGGGATTTATCTGATGTTTTCCCATGGTTAGACTGGGGATATCTGAGGTTAAGTCCACACAAGTAAAGTGCCATTTTCATCACATCATATAATGATCCATACTTCCCATTGCCTGTCAATGTTGATATGAACCTTGATCACCTGGTTGAGGTAGTTTTTGTCAGATTTCTCCACTATAAAGTTTATGTTTTTCTCCCCTTTCTATACTATACTGTTTGGAAGGAAATCACTATGGTCAGTGCACACTTAGAGAATCGGGAGCTCAACTCTTTGAGAGCAGAGTATCTATCTATATATATTACTTGAAATTCTTCAGCACCAGAGACTTGTTTCTTATCCTAATTTATTAATTAAATCATTTATTTATATCAGGATGGACTCAGGAATATCTATTTTATACCTTGGGTTAGAATCTAATACCACTTTATTTTGTTGCTCTTACCATTTCAGCCTTCGACATTGGTAGCTTTTTAACTTGGCTTTATACTTTTGTTTACCTAAATACCATATAATTAGATTCATACAGCATATAGGCTTTTTAGGCTGGGTTCTTTCACTTAGACATATACATTTTAGGTTTCTTAATGTCTGTCCATGGCTTGATAATAACTCATTTTAAATACTGATGAATAATATCCCATTGTATGTATATACCATAGTTTGTTTATATGTCTTTATTGCTTCCAGTTTTTGGCAATCATGAATGAAGTTCTTATAAATATTATTATG
Source organism: Chlorocebus sabaeus (assembly GCF_047675955.1). Taxonomy (NCBI): domain Eukaryota; kingdom Metazoa; phylum Chordata; class Mammalia; order Primates; family Cercopithecidae; genus Chlorocebus; species Chlorocebus sabaeus. Next base: position 59,055,415 of record NC_132924.1, read on the forward strand.
CAGGTTTTGGTGTGGACATAAGTTTTCAGATCAAATGGGCTAATACAAAAGAGCATAATTTCTGGATTATATGATGAGATTATGTTTAGCTTTGTAGAAAACTGCAAAACTGTCTTTCAAGATATATATATATACCATTATTCATTTCTACCAGCAGTGAATGAGAGTTTTTTGTTTGTTTGTTTGTTTTTTTGGTCCGTATACTTGCTGACAATTTATATTGCAAGTTTTTTAGCTTTAGCCAACCTGAAAGGTAGGTAGCGGCATCTCATTGTTTTAATAAGTAATTTCGTAATGACAAGTGGTGTTATACATATTTTTATATGCTTATTTGCCATGTATATCTTCTTTGGTGAGGTATCTGTTCATATATTTTTCTTTTTTTTTTCTTTTCTTTTTTTTTTTTTTTTTTTTTTTTGCGATGGAGTCTCGCTCTGTCACCCAAGGTGGAGTGCAATGGTGTGATCTCAGCTCACTGCAAGCTCCGCCTCCCGGGTTCACGCCATTCTCCTGCCTCAGCCTCCCCAGTAGCTGGGACCACAGGCACCCGCCACCATGCCCAGCTAATTTTTTGTATTTTTAGTAGAGACGAGATTTCACCGTGTTAGCCAGGATGGTCTCAGTCTGCTGACCTCGTGATCCGCCCGCCTCAGCCTCTCAAAGTGCTGGGATTAGAGGCGTGAGTCACCGCGCCTGACCATATTTTGCTCATTTTAAATTGGGTTGTTGGCTGTCTTATTGTTGAGCTTTGAGAGTCTTTTGTACATTTTGGATTCAAGTTTTTAATTGGATATGTGCTCTGGAAATATTTCCTTCCAGTCTGTGGCTTGACTTTTCAGTCTCTTTCACAGAGCAGTTTTTAATTATAATAAATTTCAATTAATCAATTTTTCTTTCATAGACAATACTTTTAGCCGTGTATCTACAAACTCATGGGCAACTCTAAGTAGTAGAGATGTTGTCCTGAATTTTTATTTATGAGGATAGATTTTGAATTTATTTTTATGTCTATAATTCATTTTAATTTAATTTTATGAAAGATGTAAAGTCAGTCTAGATTCCTTTTTTAAAAAATGTGAATGTCCCTTTGTTGAAAAGCCTATCGTTTTCCCATTGAATTCCTCTTATTCTTGTGTTAGAAATTAGTTGACTGTATTTATATTGGGTTGTTTCTAAGCTCTTAAGCTCTTTATTATATTCAGTTGATCTATTGTCTTGTTTTTTTTTGTTTTTGTTTTTTTTTTTGCCTTTACCATACTGTGTTGATTCTGTAGTTTGATAGTAAATCTTGAAGTTAGGTAGTGTCAGTTCTTCAACTTTGTTCTTAGTATTGTGTTGGTTATTCTTGTCTTTTGCCTTCCCATATAAACTTTAGAATCACTTTGTTAATATCTATAAAATGGCTTACTGGGGTTTTGATTAGGATTGTATAGAAACTATGCTTCAAAATGGGGTTAACTGACATCTTAACAATACTGAGGCTTCCAATATGTGAATACAGAAAATATCTCCACTTATTTATACTGTTGATTTCTTTCAGTATATTGACTCTTTTGACAACAACAATAATTTCAAAATAAGGGCTGGGCACGGTGGCTCATGCCTGTAATCCCAGCACTTTGAGAGGCTGAGATGGGCGAATCACAAGGTCAGGAGTTCGAGACCAGCCTGTACAACATAGTGAAATGCCGTCTCTACGAAAAATACAAAAAATTAGCTGGGGGTGGTGGTGGGTGCCTGTAATTCCAGCTACTCGGGAGGCTGAGGCAGGAGACTTGCTTGAACCCGGGAGGCAGAGGTTGCAGTAAGGTGAGATTGCGCCACTGCACACCAGCCTGGGTGATAGTGCGAGACTCCATCTCATAATAATAATTTCAAAATATGACTCACAAAACTAAAAGTAGAAAATTTTCTTAAGTGGATAAACATACAGGAAATGTCAAACTTAGTAATGAAATAGTGATAGCTTTCCCTCTGATATTGGAAAAGAAACAATAATGCTATCTAATACCATCTTTTAAAATTATATGTTGACTGTCTCAGCAAGATCAATAAGGCAAGAAGAAAATAAGAAAAGTCATAATCCCAACAAGTATTATTTTAACATAACCCAATAAATTTTTTTATAAAATGACCAAAGCACTTTTCTATTGTTTTACAATAAGCCAGCAACAAGCACTTCTGAATAATTATAACCATGACATTTCTAAATTCTCAAATAGAATTACAAGACCTGAATATTCTCTTCCACTTAAATTGCATGTTAAAACTGAAATGCACAACTTTTGGTAAGAACTTAAATATTTTCATGCAGAATTGATAAAGAGGCAAAGAACATTATTAATAAACTTACTGCGTATGTCTGATCATGTAATTTAAAAATACATTTTAAGTGACCATCCTAGGTCCTTTTAAGAACCTAATGCCTTAGTCTTTCTACAAACTCTCTCAGAAAGAGCTGTCAAGAAAATTGTTCTAAAATCCAACAATGCACATAAACTCAGCCCTCATTTCTGCTTCTTTCCTCATGATGGAACATGTAGTCAGTCTTTAACTTGGCCTGATAAAAGCTGTGAAGGCAATGTCAAATAGCTCATCATACAAATAGGAAGCCCAAATTGGTTATTAGCCAAGGAAGAGTGATACTTCTAAATATTTCATATTATTCTGGAAAGAGTAGCACCTTCCTTTCAGTAAGTACCAAAAAACTGTCGATTAAGTTACCATTTTACTAATTTCAATTCATCAGCAAGTTACCTGGCAAGTATTATTAGTACTACCTGAAAATGGAAAGGGAAAGGGAATGTGAAAAATATTTGCATGACTTGCTCCAAATTGCAAATTTAAATCCTGACTGTTGGGATAGCCATCAACAACCTGAAATTTCTTACTCTAAAACAAATTACCAAATCAAACTTTTTTTTTTCATCTGAGGTTTTATTTCTCTTCCCAACAAAGCACAGAAGTTTTCTCTAATAATACACTAGTTAGAGTTTTGCTAATTAACTGCTGTGAGTGGCTTTGTACTTCCAGATCAAACAGTCTAGCTGGCTGCCAGGAAAAAGTTTTCATAGTTTAGGAATGTAGCACATGAAGTGTTCAAAATGTGAGTAAAGACTCTTTTAATTGCTGCAATAGCAAAATGTTAAGGCATATCAGAAAGCAGAGGTGTTTTAAAACACTAAGCCCTACTCCCTGCCTGGTAGAGCCAAATGATAAGACATTACTAAATCCCTTAAATTAAAACTTTCCAAAACAATCTATTGGGCTTGACTTTGTAGTTTAATCTTTTATATTTTGATTTCAATGAGAGAGAGCCCAAGGCTATAACTCTCCAGTAAAAAAAAAAAAAAAAAAAAAAAAAAAAAAAAAAAAAAAATCGATATCTGATTTACAAGTCTTACAATAAAGAAGGAAAAAATATTAAACGAGTTTTCCTTGTTTGGTGACCTTTCTTAATTATCTATTTTTGTACTGTATCCAGGCTACACGTGGGTGTGGACAGCTAACTTGGATATAGAAAACATCAAGTATCACATCTGGAAGAATCAGAGATGAGAAGGTAAACTTCTCAATCAGTAAATCAGCAGTCAAGGTAAGCAAGAAAAGGACTTTACCAAGAGACTTACATTAACAGTTTTTGATAGGACTGAATTACAGAGCAAATTCACTGAAACAATAAAGAAAATCCTGTCCACATAAAAGGCTATTTATTTTTAACTCCCAAAAACTGTTTCAATTCGGATACTCACACCAGACAACTAGTTAAGTAAATAAGCTATAGTGTTTAGCAACTAGACATCCTAACTAACCACCATAAGAGGAGTTCAATGTTCAGCCCTCTCTGGCAACCGCTGAGGTCGGCACAGGCAGGGGTAAGGAGAACCTCTCATTTTTCAGCAAAAGCAGCTTCTATCTCCTTATTGAAGCCTTGGATGGAGATAATATAGACTATCCTCTCTGTTTTCTTCACATCCTACAACAGGCCATCAAAAGGCTTCCTTAGAGACAAGTGTTTTAGGCTGAGAAGGTGGAAATTGGGATGCCACTCATTGTTAAAGGTGGAGACATGGAGGGGCTGGGAGTTGTCTCCAGCAGTCATGCCATTGAGGGACAACCTCAGCAGCTCACTAGCAAGAATCGAACTTCTGAGAGAGGATCTTCTACATCCAGATGAAATCCTTTCTCCTTATCTGGCTCAATGACACGAATTTCTGTAATCGCTTCTGGAGTTTCTGTTTCCAAACACACAACAAATTCTGGGAAGACAATCGTATGCTGCAACACAATCCTCCAGTGCTCATGAATCTCATAGCACACTGTTCAGCAGGCAACTTACTCTTCAGAGGTGTTGGGTGTGTTTTTACGTACCAAAAGATTCCTAAGCTTTCAAACACCTCTTTGGAAACTTCTGAAACCCAGCACCCTGATGGACATGTTGTGGTAGAGTTAACAATCTCTTAAGCTGTTTGTTGTAAACTCTGCAACTTTTTGGATTTCCTCTCTGATGTCCTGCTAGGCAGACAAAAGTCCTGCAGCTCTACGAAGATCTCAGTCACAGACATGGTGCCTGTGAAGGCAGCCAGAGAAGTTCATTCTGGAGACAACCATCTTAGTCACTACGTTGCCCAATAAAATGTTTAATAAAAAAAAAGAGTATGTCTCTTTCCTTTGAAACCGTCACTGATCCCCTAACTCCAAAGATAAAATACCCAAAGGCCACACAAAGCACAGAAGAGTTTCTGAAACACAAGGTCCTCATTATCAGGAGTCTGTCTACGTATCCAGTCTTGTCTTTCCTTCTTCCTCCTCTAAACTTTATGCTAGATTATACCAAACTGTCTATGGTTTTCCAATTATATCCTATTGTGTCATAGAGCTGTGACTTTCCACATACACAGCCTCCTCTGCCTGGAATGTCTGTATCTCCTTTCCTGCCTGAATTTTTTATTATTTCAAAACTCAGCTCAAACATCAAGTCCATCAGAAAAGTAAATTACTTCTTCCTGAGTATTCCCACTTCCTGAGTATACCCTATATATATTTGTGTTCTTCCTGTTTTATTATCTTTGAAATGCTTTGTTTACCTTCTTATCTCCAACTTTAGAATGTGAGCTTCCTGTGGGTTAACCTCCCTGAGATTTTCTCATTTATCTGTTTATTTGTGTGTCTGACATGGTATATGGATAAGTATGGGTTCTGTTAATAAATTGAATTAATGAATCTTTGATCCAAAAATAATTAAATAAAAAGGAATTGTTTCTACAGTGGCCACATGTGCATAGAGATGATATAAACACTACAGATATATAACTTCAACCATGCTGGATGTCGATAGAAGGATTTGTCCTTCTCAGATAAGCTCTCTTTCAAAGAAATGGCATTTGATTGTTAAATTGATTGATATGGTTCTCTACAACTTTTTTTGAGTGGAGGAAAGTCTTTAAGTGTACTGGATATTTCTGGGTTGCTTAGCAACATAATTTAACCTTCAATATTGCCTATTTCTCCTAGTGGTTATGGAAGAGTATCTCATCAGACCATTCAAACTGTCTCTGATCAGCATCTTTCACATCTAATTTTTAAAGATTTTAGACAGAAATGGATTTGTTGCATCAGAGTAGTCTGAAGTAAAATGATTTTGAAAAAAATCTACAAGCAGAGTGGTCTGAAGTCCTTATATTTCAATGAGCAAAAATATTCTCTACATAATTTTCATGATGCCAAAGAAAAAAAAAAACTTTAATTGGAAAACAAAACTCCTAGGTGAATTTTATGGGATTCTTATAGTAATACATTTCCCCCAAAATAAAATCAAAGTGGTCTTAGATTTTGATTAAATCAATTAAAATGAGATTGAAAATGAAATAATCAGGAAATAACTTGATTAATCTAAATTAAGAAAGTCATAAGTATATATCCTATTTCTTCCCCTAAATATTTGACATTGGATACTTTCCACCTTCAATAAACTTAAATCAGTATTTGAAGCTTTGAATAACCAACACCTTAAAGGAAAGGGGTAATGATCAATAATATATGACACCACATATATTTACTAGTACATAAACCTGAACGTTCATTCATTCAGTTTCACTCATTCGTTCAAGAAATATTTAATTGGTATTTACTATATTCTAAGTAGAGCACCACGTGCCAGGAACACAATGAGGAGAAAAAGAAATGAGTCTGTGCCCTTTCATAATCACCTGAAATTAGCCTCCACCCCCAAATCTGTTTCTTTTCTATTTGAAGATCAGATTTCTCTCCCACACCTCCTAAGTTACATTTTTTCTGTTCAAAGGCCAGCCTGCACAGTACTGTTTTGAATTTCAATTCCAAATCTTATTAGTCCAGAACCAGGTACCTATGGCAGAGGGAAAGGTCATTGGAAGGAAAAGCTGAGTTGCTGAGAGCACGCCCATATGTGAATGGTCAAACCGCAGTATCTGCTTTGGGTAGACAACTTCGAAAATACCGTCTACAAGTTTGCAGAACTGAAAAGATAATTCTTTTATGAATTGATACATCGCAAATAATGTGTTTGAAAGGACAACTTCTTAAATGTCAGAAAACCCTAGTTTAACTTCTAGAAATCCATTGCTGCTCCACGAGTCTGGGAGAATAATTTGAAGTAGATAAATAACTTGCTTTATTGACAGTCTCTAGTATCTCATGCATTTGTCATCTCCTCTGTTTTTATGTTATCATTACATAAATATTTAAAAGTGCCAAATTATTTTGCATAAAAATAAAATACTTCCTTGACCTATATTCACTATTCAAACGTGTTCCTCTACTTCAAAGTGGAATTTAGTACTTATTTCTTCACCTCTTATTTACTCCTCAACCCACTCCAGTATGTCTTCTCTTTCTAAAATGTCCCAGACACTGCTTACTGAGAATACGACTGACTACAGACTTTGTGATTAAATATTAAGAACGAATTTCTGCTTTTATCTTACTTAATCTCTTAAAAATATTTGGCTTCCTCACTATTCCCTCCATTAAAAACATATTTTCTTCACTATTATGATACCACATTTTCCTAGATAGCAAGAGTAAGATTTCTGTGAAGAAGCACATTGGAGATACGAGAAGGATATCTCAACCCTTGGTATGGGGTAGGAGGAGGAAAAGGGAGAGAAATGGCCCACACATGGACTCTGTGAGATGTGGGAATAGAATGGTGGGAAGACTCCCCAACCTCAAGACCTATACTTCCTCAGGATCCCAATGTGAATTGGATAGACTTCTCTTACCCTGGTACATTGGGGTCTGGGGGCAATCCCATGTTGTTCAAGTCATTTTGCTCAACCCACTTAGCCCCTTCTGCTGAAGGTAGTGGGTAAAAATGCTGAAACCAGATGGAGGAAAATGTGATTCAGTCTTTTTTCACATTCCTAACCTTCAGTGGAGAATGGGGTAACTGAGAGATGTTAGTGCACTGGCTGGAATCTCTACCTTTATCATGAATATTCAAAGGTATATGGAATAACCAACATCTATAAGCCTTAATACACCAGAACCAGATTAGCTCACTTGATTTACTGTTAACAAGAGAGTTAACAGGGAATCTAACATGAAGAAGAAATACCATAGAAGTGAACTGCTTTTGATCTGTCCTATGGATATAAATAATGAAGAATACATTAATAACTTCAGAGCATGTACCACAGGCTATGTTGATTATCTTTAGTAAATATGCAAGGTATCTCTCTACCTGGTTACTATACCCCACTATCATTTACTGCGATCCACATTTTTCGACAGGGTTTACTCAGGTAAGTTGAATGGAAATACAATAGGGAATATTACCCTACATCTTTTAATTATTTAATAGTGGAAATAACTCTAATATTGCTTTTGATTTACTATATTGACTGGCAGGGAGACAATTTTAGGATCTCTTACTTGGTGCTTGCTTTCACAGTGGTCCTCAAACCACATTTCAGTAAATCTATGTGAGGTATGAGCAGTAGCTAAGTATATCTATCCCTAGTGTGCATCTGAAGAGGAGGGAACTTTATTCCTGAATGCCTCACCTTATACCAATGCTGAATGCCTCTTGCTTTCCCAGTGGGGATTTCCTGGTAATACTTATTTATGAGATATCATAAGATCCACTTGGTGCACAAGTATGCAAAATCCAGACATGTGGTGGAGTTAATACTTACAGAGGTAAATTTTGACCAACTGGAGATAGGATCAGGTGGATAATTTTTCACTTTCTCACTTTTGGCACTGTTTGGAGATACTGCAGCTTCATAGAGCCTCTCTGAAGATGAGGACCTTCATAGAGCCTCTCAAAGGTTGTTTGTCATGAAACTGTGGCCAGATCAATAACATACTCCCTCATATTGAGCCTCCTTTATTCCCTTCCTTATTCTTTTCACTGATTCCTGCTTTCCTGCTTGAACTCTTCCAAAAGTGTAAGTACATAAGTATTTGGCACCATTATGTTTTCTAAGTAACCAGGATAAGACATTTATGAAATGAGAACAATAACAGCCTCTACCCTATAAGACTATTAATATTAAATAAGAATATTCAGGAAAAGTGCTTAGCTTATTATTGTCACACAGTTCATGCTCAATTAATGTTAAGTATTATTGTTTGCTTGCTGTTGTCATTGATATTATTATAATCTACTCCTCAGAGAAGTTTCAAAACAATGATGTATGCTATAAAGCATCTAGGCATACAATCAGCCTCGGTAACTTGATATAGTGGGTCATTTAAAAATATGTAATAACAAAATCATATGGTTCCCTTTATGTTTTCTGCAACTGCTATATTTAAAATTCAGGTTTTTAGTAGCGCACAGAAAATAAAATCACTTTATATTCTGGGTCATTCATAATTGCCAGTGTTATGCAGCAGTATATAAAGTATTCTTTTTATCTCCAGTAATACGAATATGAACATTAAAACTTTAAAAGTTCTTGATGGCAACACAACTAGAATAAAAGGCTGAGGTATATCCAAGAGACATACTGAGCAAATGTCTTGGTGCATTACTTTCAAAGAAGCCAGTCTTTATAATAAAAAGATTTATATGCTTTTGGGTATATAACCAGTAATGGGATTGCTGAGTCAAATGATATTTCTGCTCCTAGGTCTTTGAGGAATCACCACACTGTCTTCCATGATGGTTCAACTAATTTACACTCCCACCAACGTTGTAAAATCATTCCTTTTTCTCTGCAGCTTCACTTGCACCTGTTGTTTCTGCCTTTTCAATAATCGCCATTCTGATTGGTGTGACATGGTATCTCACTGTGGTTTTAATTTGCATTTCTCTAATGACCAGTGATATTGAGCCTTTTTTCATATGTTTGTTGGCTACATGAATGTCTTCTTTTGAGAAGTGTCTGTTCATGTCCTGTGTCCACTTTTAAATGGGGTTGTTTTTTTCTTGTACATTTGTTTAAGTTCCTTGAAGACTCTGGATATTAGACCTTTGTAAGATGGATAGATTGCAAATTTTTTTTCCCATTCTGTAGCTTGTCTGTTCACTCTGATGATGGTTTCTTTTGCTGTGCAGAAGCTCTTTAATTAGATCCCATTTGTCAATTTTGGCTTTTGTTGCAATTGCTTTTAGCGTTTTCATCATGAAATCTTTGCCTGTGCCTATGTCCTGAATGGTATTGCCTAGATTTTCTTCTAGGGTTTTTATAGTTTTGGGTTTTACATTTAAGTTTTTAATCAATCTTGAGTTAATTTTTTTTTTTTTTTTTGAGACGGAGTCTTGCTCTGTCGCCCGGGCTGGAGTGCAGTGGCCGGATCTCAGCTCACTGCAAGCTCCGCCTCCCGGGTTCACGCCATTCTCCTGCCTCAGCCTCCCGAGTAGCTGGGACTACAGGCGCCCGCCACCTCGCCCGGCTAGTTTTTTTTTTTTTTTTTTTTTGTATTTTTAGTAGAGACGGGGTTTCACCGTGTTAGCCAGGATGGTCTCGATCTCCTGACCTCGTGATCCGCCCGTCTCGGCCTCCCTAAGTGCTGGGATTACAGGCTTGAGCCACCGCGCCCGGCCGAGTTAATTTTTGTATAAGGTGTAAAGAAGGGGTCCAGTTTCAGTTTTCTGCATATGCATGTATATGTTTATTGTGCACTATTCACAATAGCAAAGACTTGGAATCTACCTAAATGCCCATCAATGATAGACTGGATAATGAAAATGTGGTACATATACACCATGGGATACTATGCAGTCATAAAAAAAGAATGAGATCATGTCCTTTGCAAGGACATGGATGGAGCTGCAAGCAGTTAACTTCAGCAAACTAAGACAGGAGCAGAAAATCACTTAGAAGTGGAAGCTGAATGATGAGAACATACAGACACATGGCAGGAAACAACACACACTGGGACCTGTAGGGGTGGGCAGTTGGAGGGAGAGCATCAGGAAGAATAGCTAATGGATGCTGGGCTTAGTACCTAGGTAATGGGTTGATAGGTGCAGCAAACCACCATGGCACATGTTTATCTATGTAACAAACCTGCACACCCTGCACATGTACCTCAGAACTTAAAATGAAAGTTGAAGGGACAAAAGCAAAGAGATGAGATGCAGAATACTGATTTAAAAGGGAGCTAGTCTTATATTTATGTTTTCTAGAAGAATTATGTTTATTCATAAAGCAGAAGATACCTGTGAAACATGAAATAGTAATATTTCCTTCTTAGTCTATTTATCACTTGCCATACAAGAAAATAGTAAAGACTAGACAATGATTTTTCACTTGTAATGTTACAATTGATGTGTACTCAGTATTGCAGGGAAGTAGTTTTTGTATAATTTATTCTTTCTAAATGTAATCCAAAGCTATAGACCATACTAATCTGTGGCAATGAAGCAAAGGAAGTAAGTCTTAAGTTCATTACAGTGCCATGTGGTTATAACAAGTTGATTTCCAGCAACAATCTAACTTTACCCCGACTCCAAAATAAAATTTAACAATTTCTAATAGTTCCCCTAAGGGTGTGTTTTGCAAACCAATCTGTTGGCACCCACCCCTCCCTCTCCCACTCCAGCTCCCTCTTGCCGCAGGTGAGGCCATTTGAGAAGGGTAGCCACCACATGGCTCATCACTGTGATTCCAGTGTATATGCCAAGGGTGACTAGGCTCTCAGCAGAAGCTGGCAAGGAAATGATCTCCTTCCCAAATGTGTATTACACTTTGGATCACAGACACAAAGCCTATCATTTCAAAAAGTCTTTCTCAAATGGATTCATCAACCTTTCTCCATCTCTTATTGCCCAGAATCTTAAGTCTCTAAAACACTGTTTATTTTTCTTCATTCTTTTTTTTCCCTCCTGTTTCTCTGAATGAATAATTTCAATTGACCAATCATTATATGCACCTGTATTTCTTCTGCTTATCAAATCCACTGTTGAACTTCTCTGGTGAATTTTTCAATTCATTTATTTTATTTTTCAATTGTAGAGTTATTTTGGATCTTTTATTTTTTTCCTGTTTAATAATATCATCTATTTGGTGTAATAATATTCTCTTTTTTTTCCTTTTTTATTATACTTTAAGTTCTAGAGTACATGTGCACAATGTGCAGGTTTGTTACATATGTATACATGTGCCTTGTTGGTTTGCTGCACCAATTAACTCATCATTTACATTAGGTGTATCTCCTAATGCTATCCCTCCCCCAGGCCCCCACCCCACAACAGGCCCCCGTGTGTGATGTTCCCCTTCCTGTGTCCAAGTGTTCTCATTGTTCGATTCTCACCTATGAGTGAGAACATGCAGTGTTTGGTTTTCTGTTCTTGTGATATTTGCTGCGAATGATGGCTTCCAGCTGCATCTAGTTCCTACAGAAGACCTGAACTCATCCTTTTGTATGGCTGCATAGTATTCCATGGTGTATATGTGTCACATTTTCTTAATCCAGTCTGTCATTGATGGACATTTGGGTTGGTTTCAAGTCTTTGCTACTGTGAGTAGTGCTGCAATAAACATACGTGTGCATGTGTCTTTATAGCAGAGTGATTTATAATCCTTTGGATATATACCCAGTAATGGGATGCCTGGGCCAAATGGTATTTCTAGTTCTAGATCCTTGAAGAATTGCCACACTATCTTCCACAACAGTTGAACTAGTTTAGAGTCCCACCAACAGTGTAAAAGTGTTCCTATTTCTTCACATCCTCTCCAGCACCTGTTGTTTCCTGACTTTTTAATGATCGCCATTCTAACTGGTGTGAGATGGCATCTCATTTTGATTTTGATTTGCATTTCTCTGATGGCTAGTGATGATGAGCATTTTTTCATGTGTCTGTTGGCTGCATAAATGTCTTCTTTTGAGAAGTGTCTGTGGAACATATCTCAAAATAATAAGGTCTATTTATGACAAACCCACAGCCAATATCACATGGAATGGGCAAAAACTGTAAGCATTCCACTTGAAAACTGGCATAAGACAGGGATGTCATCTCTCACCACTCCTATTCATAGTGTTGGAAGTTCTGGCCAGGGCAATCAGGCATGAGAAAGAAATAAAGGTTATAAATTAGGAAAAGAGGAAGTCAAATTGTACCTGTTTGCAGATGACATGACTGTATATTTAGAAAACCCCATTGTCTCAGCCCAAAATCTCCTTAAGCTGATAAGCAACTTCAGCAAAATCTCAGGATACAAAATCAATGTGCAAAAGTCACTAGCATTCTTATACACCAATAGCAGACAAACAGAGAGGCAAATCATGAGTGAACTCCCACTCACAATTGCTTCAAAGAGAATAAAATACCTAGGAATCTAACTTACAAGGGATGTGAAGGACCTCTTCAAGGAGAACTACAAACCACTGCTCTGTGAAATAAAGAGGACACAAACAAATGGAAGAACATTCCATGCTCATAGATAGGAAGAATCAATATTGTGAAAATGGCCATACTGCCAAAGGTAATTTATAGATTCAGTGCCATCCATCCCCATTAAGCTACCAATGACTTTCTTCACAGAATTGGAAAAAACTGCTTTAAAGTTCATATGGAACCAAAAAAGAGCCCACATTGCCAAGACAGTTTTGCCAAGACAGTCCTAAGCCATAAGAACAAAGCTGGAGGCATCACGCTACCTGACTTCAAACTATAGTACAAGGCTACAGTAACCAAAACAGCATGGTACTGGTACCAAAACAGAGATATAAACCAATGGAACAGAACAGAGCCCTCAGAAATAACACCACACATCTACAACCATCCGATCTATGACAAACCTGACAAAAACAAGAAATGGGGAAAGGATTCCCTATTTAATAAATGGTGCTGGGAAAACTGGCTAGCCATAAATAGAAAGCTGAACTGGATCCCTTCCTTACACCTTATACAAAAATTAATTCAAGATGGATTAGAGACTTAAATTTTAGATCTAAAACCATAAAAACCCTGGAAGAAAACCTAGGCAATACCATTCAGGACATAGGCATGGGCAGTGACTTCATGTCTAAAATACCAAAAGCAATGGCAACAAAAGCAAAATTGACAAATTGGATGTAATTAAACTAAAGAGCTTCTGCAAAGCAAAAGAAACTACCATCAGAGTGAACAGGCAACCTGTAGAATGGGAGAAAATGTTTGCAATCTAGTCATCTGACAAAGGACTAATATTCAGAACCTACAAATAACTCAAACAAATTTACAGGAAAGAAACAAACAACCCCATCAAAAAGTGGGCAAAGGATTGGTATAATAGTATTCTTATTTCCTTTAGTTCTTCTTACAGTTTCCTTTAGATTTCTGAATATAATTTAAATAGCTGATTTAAAATCCTTGTCTAGTAAGTCCAACACCCAGACTTCCTAATAGATAGCTTGCATTGACTGTTTTTCTCTTCTCTTGTGCATGGAACTTTGTTGTTTTGTTACTTTTCATGTTTCATAATTTTTGTTGAAACAAGGGCACTTAAAATAATTAATGTGGCAACTCTCGAACACAGATTCTCCTCCCTCCTCATGATTTATTGTTGTTGATATTAGTTGTTATTGTTGTTATATAACAACATTTCTGAAATAATTTTTTTAAAGTCCGTATTCTTTGTCATTTGTGGTCACTAAAATCTCTACTTGGTTATCTCACCTAATGACTGAACAGAGACTTTCTTAAATGCCTTCAACAAATAAGTCTCCCAGAGTTTTCTGAGAGTGTGTGGGTACATTCAAACACCTTTTTCACATTCATCTAGGCAGTTGACAACTTTGTCTTAGCCTTCATTTCTTTGCACAGAATATCAAAATTAGGCCAAAATAAAATGAGGACCTTTTCAGTACTTTACTAAGCATTTGAACAGTCCTGAACATGATAGATACATTCCTATGCATGTGTGTGATCTTCTAGATTCCCAGGAATGTGTAGGACTTTTTCTAAGCACTTTATAGTCATTTCATTTTACACAATTTTCATTTAAGTTTCTTGATTACCTATTATTTTCCCCAACTGTTGTCCATTGTCTCAGATAATCATATACATGATTTACTTTGTGGATATTTTATGTGTACTTGAAAAGGAGTATCATTCCCTATTTGGGTGCAACAAAGTTTGAAATAAGATAAATATTACTAAAACTGTTTATGTCTTTCACATTCTAACTTATTTTGTAGCTACTTTATTTCTCTGTAGACTGAGAAGTGTGTATTTAAATCATCTATGATTAGTGTATTGATATTTCTGCTTTATTATGGTTATTCTGTGCTATTTGAAATATAAGCATCCAAAATTTCTGTATCATATTTACAAATAGTAAAGTTCAGCATTGTAAAGTGTCCTGTTGCTTTTTACTTAGTAATTACATTGAAAAAAGTTTGAAATAGTTTTCTTCTAAGTGAATTAAGCCCAATAATGTTTACTGGTATGACAGTAAATTGGTTTCTGTTCTTCATTTTATTTCATGTTTTATATATCATTTTTACTATTTTCTTTCTTTTTTATGTGGCTTTTCTGATAATTAGTTTGTATTTATATAGCAAGGCTTATCCTGATACTTTTGCTTTGATATGAAGTATAATAGTATGTAGCATGCAGTTTTTTACCATTAAAATTTTTTTTTAATTATTTAAAAATTTTTTGTGGTACATGGTAGGTGTATATATTTATGGACTACATGAGGTGTTTTGATACAGGGATGCAATGTGAAATAAGCACATCATGGAGAATGGGGTATCCATCCCCTCAAGCATTTATCCTTTGAATTACACATAATCCAATTATATTGACTTTAAAATATACAATTAAGATATTATTGACTACAGTCATCCTGTTGTGCTATCAAATAGTAAGTCTTATTTATTTTTTCTATTTTTTTTAAACCCATTAACCATTCCCACCTTACCCTAAGTCTCCGCCTACCCTTCCCAGCCTCTGGTAACCATTCTTCTACTCTCTATGTCGATGAGTGCAATTGATTTGATTTTTGATTTCACAAATAAGTGAGAACATGTGATGCTTGTCCTTCTGTGCCTGGCTTGTTTCACTTAATGTAATGATCTCCAATTCTATCCATGCTGTTGCAAATGACAAGATATCATTCTTGTTCATAGCTGAATAATACCCCATTGTGTATATGCACCACATTTTCTTTAATCATTCATCAGTTGATGGACACTTAGGTTGCTATTGTAAACAGTGCTTCAACAAACATAGGCGTGCAGACATCTCTTCAATATACTGATTTCCTTTCTTCTGTGTATATACCCAGCAGTGGGATTGCTGAATCATATGGTAGTTCGATTTTTAGTTTTTTGAGGAAACTCTAAACTGTTCTACATATTGGTTGTATTAATTTACATTCGCAGCAATGGTGTATAAGGTTTCCCTTTTCTCCACACCCTTGCCAGCATTTGTTATTGCCTATGTTTTGGATATAAGCTATTTTAACTGGAGTGAGATGACATCTCATTGTGTTTTGATTGCATTTCTCTGATGATCAGTGATGCTGAGTACCTTTTCATATGCCTGTTTGCCACTTTTATGTCTTCTTTTAAAAAATGTCTATTCAAATCATCTGCCCATTTAAGATAGGATTATTAGTTTTTTTTTTCCTACACGGTGTTTGAGCTCCTTACAGATTCTGGTTACTATTCCCTTGTCAGATGGGTAGTTTGCAAATATTTCCTCCCATTCTGTGGGTTGTCTCTTCACTTTGTTGATTGTATCCTTTGCTGTGCAGAAGCTTTTTAACTTGATGCGAATCCATTTGATATCGTTTGTCTATGTCCCCATCAAAATCTCAGCTTGAGCTCTATCTCCCAGAATTACCACGTGTTGTGGGAGGGAACCAGGTAATTGAATCATGGGGGCCAGTCTTTCCCATGCTGTTCTTGTGATAGTAAATAAGTCTCACAAGATTTGATGTGTTTATCAGGGGTTTCTGCTTTTGCTTCTTCCTCATTTTTCCCTTGCCACCGCCATATAAGAAGTGCCTTTCGCCTCCTGCCATGATTCTAAGGCCTCCCAAACCCTGTGGAGCCATAAGTCCAATTAAACCTCTTTTTTCCCAGTTTTGAGTATGCCTTTATCAGCAGTATGAAAACAAACCAATACACCATTTGTCTATGTTTTTTTTGGTTGCCTGTGCTTGTAGAATATTGCTCAAGAAGTCTTTGCCCAGACCAATGTCCTGACGATTTTCTCCAATATTTTCTTGCAGTAGTTTCATAGTTTGAGGTCTTAGATTTAAGTCTTTGATCCATTTTGATTTGATTTTTGTATATGGCGAGAGAGAGGGGTCAAGTTTTATTTTTTTGCATATGGATATCCAGTTTTCCAAGCACCATTTGTTGAAGAGATTGTCTTTTCCCCCTCTTTTTAGTCTCTTTTCTTCATCTCTTCACCTTCCAATCTTAACAACATTATCTTTCTTTGTGTCTACCTTTGTACTCTTACATGGTTGAGCTTCTACTACTTAATTTGTCAGCTTTAAACAATATACTTTGACTTGAAACATTCCATCTTTTCCTCCCTTATCATGTCAATTTCATTAGTTGCCATTTCTGTATTTTCAGATTATTTAACATTTCCAAATAATTCTGCTACTTTTATTGCAGTATTTTTAGTGAAAATTTTCTATTAAATATATTCATAATTTATAGCCACCTCTTTGAGTTTTTCCTGTCACTCATTAGATGAATGAAAATTGTTCTGTACTAAATTTTTCAGAAAGGCTCATTAATACAATGTTCCCTGATTTTCTTCATATTCAAAATTATCTGTAGCCTTTAGACTAGACAGCTTGAGTGGATAAAATATCTTTGGTCAACATTTTCTCCCCTTAAGTATCTTGAATATCTCTTTTCTGGTGTAGACTTTGTTATTTAAAAAAATTACATGAAATTTTCTTTTGCTTAAAAGTAACTCAGAATTTTTGTCTGGATGTTCAAAGAATACTTTCTATATTATTACATTCCAATAACTTTATTTAGTGTTGACAACGTTTCTGATAAGTTTTTGTTATCTGCCAGAATGTTGTATTGACTTTCATCTTAACGTCTCGTGGTGTCTTTAAGTGGAGTGTGACCAAATTTCTTTTCTAATATTCATATTCAGATAGATTCTTCTGAACTAGTAGCAAGAGTTTTCCTGAAAGTGAGGACAGGAATATCCAAGGCTCTTTTTCAAACTTCATGACTAAAAAAATGTCTTTATCTATTGTTTTTCAAAATATAGCTTTTCTGCATGGTTGCTTTTACTGATCCTTACATCCCAGCTTGTTTTGGGAAGGTTTCTACCTCTTGGCCTCTTGGTTTTACAGACCTCTTTGCAAGCATCATCTTCCAGCCTGGTGTACCCATATTTAGATGTTAAGGTTTGCTAACATTTTCTAAAATCTGCCACCTCTGTACTTTCCTAAAATTTTCTATGCCTCTCTCTTCATTGTTCCCAGATCCTGCCCTATTCAATCAAGAACATCAGGTCTCAGAGTAAACTTTCTTTTGTTTTATCTCAAATATTAGCTATAGATTTTTGAGACCTCCGGGCCTCAAGTCCTCTTCTCCATTCCATATTCATCTCTATGTCACGTTTACAACTTTTTGTGTGGATTTGCTAACTAATTGTAATCTGAGAGTAGCATGTTGATCAATCAAGTTTATAGCACAATGGGCCGACAAACCACATAAGGTAGGCAAATATACTTCAAACAGTGAGACTGGGAAGTAGTATGTGGACTTGTGTGCAAAAGGTAGTTTTTATGTGAGATTTGTGTTGCTCTGCTAGTATTATTTAGGATAATACTAGCTGTTCTAAGGAAAAAAATAAAACAGAGACCAAAAAATAGGAAAGTTTGTTTTTTGTTCATGAAAAAGCCCAATGTGAGAGTTCTTGATCAACATCCTTCATCCACTTGATGATTTAGGGCATCTATGCTTTTTCTATATTGTTGTTCTACCAGGTTGGACCTCAGAGTCCTCCATATTCAGCTAGAAGAGGAAGAAAATGCAAGGTAGATATAGTCACTTTCTTAAGCCCCTGAACCCTGAATTGACACACATTCACTTTTGCTCACATTTTCAGGTGAGAATTATGTATATGGTTCCACCTAAATGTAAACCTGAGGGCTCTCCAGACTGTACAGGATGGAGAGCATGTTCATAGGAGCAACTCTAAATAATGGAAAGGAAATGTAATATCTGATGCTATCTATTACTGTTCTCTTTATCATTCCATATGGTTCCCAGGAGAAGTGGGAAGATTCAGAACTAATTTGCTGGAAAGGAAATCCCCAGAATAAGATTTAATGGAGTCAAATGTAAGAAGCCATCTGTCTTAAATATTCCTTGAAATATTAGCGTTTTATTGTTTTGTTTCTGCTATTAATTGATTTTCTTATCATGAAGGACTCAACTGGTGCTTTGCTTTTGTTCCAAATACAAATGTAGTATGCCACAGAGAATCCAAAGAGAACTCAATAATCACTATGGTTTTAAAGTGTGAATCTAAAATTTTGTGGGACAAGCTAAGCGTTAGCAACTCATACTGAAAGCTTCTTTTTTGGTGTGTGTACTTTGAAATTTTTAATATAAAAACATAATTTTAAAAAGGTTTTATTTTAGATTTAAGGGGTACATGTGCAGGTTTATAACAAGGGTATACTGTGTGATGCTGAGGTTTGGGGTACAACTGAACCCACCACCCAGCTACTGAGCATAGTATGCAATAGGTAGTTTTTCACCTCTTATCCCCCTCATTCCCTCCCCTCTGTTGTAGTCTCCAGTGTCTGTTGTTGCTATATGTATGTCCATGTGTCCCCAGCATTTAGCTTCCACTTATAAGTGAGAACATGTGATATTTGGTTTTCTGCTTTTGTGTTAATTCACTTAGGTTAATGGCCTCTAGCTGCATCCATATTGTCACAGAGGGCACGATTTTATTCTTTTTATATGGCTGTGCAGTATCCCATAGTGTATATGTACCACATTTTAAAAAATCAAATCCACCATTGGTGGGCACCTAGGTTGATTCTATGTCTTTGCTATTGGGAATAGTCCTGAGATTAAACATGTGAGTGCATGTTTCCTTTTGGGAGAAGAATGTATTTTCCTTTGGGTAAATACCCAGTAATGGGATTGCTGGGTTGAATGGTAGTTCTGTTTAAAATTCTTTGAAAAATCTTCAAACTGCTTTCCATTGTGGCTGAACTACTTTACATTCTCACCAACAGTGTATAAGCATTCCCTTTTCTCCACAGCCTCACCAGCATCTGTTGTTTTTTGACCCTTTTAGTAATAACTATTCTACTGGTGTGAGATGATACCTCATTGTGGTTTTGATTTGCATTTCTTTGATGGTGAGTGACATCATCATCATATGTTTGTTAACTACTTGTATGTTTTCTTTCGAGAAGTGTCTTTTCATGTACTTTGCCCAGTTTTTAATGGGATTGTTTTTTGCTTGTTGATTTAAGTTTCTTACAGATTCTGGATATTAGACCTTTATCAAATGTATAGTTTGTAAATACTTTCTCCCATTCTCAAGCTGTGTGTTTACTATGTTGATGGTTTTTTTGCTGTGCAGAAGCTCTTTAAGTAGTCCCACTTGTCAATTTTTTGTTTGTGTTACAATTGCTTTTGAGGATTTAGCCATAATTTTTTTGGCAAGGCCAATATCAACAAGGATATCTCGTAGGTTTTCTTCCATTATTTTTTTGGGGTCTTACATGTAAATCTTTAACCCATCTTGAGTTAACATTTATTTATTTATTTATTTATTTATTTATTTATTTACAAAGTCTCTCTCTGTCACCCAGACTGGAGTGCAGTGGCGCAATCTTGGCTCACTGCCACCTTCATCTTCTGGGTTCAAGCCATTCTCCTGCTCCAACCTCCTGAGTAGCTGGGATTACAGGTGCTCACCACCAATTCCAGCTAATTTTTGTATATTTTAGTAGAGATGGGGTTTCACCATATTGGCCAGGCTATCTGGACCCTGACCTCAAGTGATCTGCCCACCTCTGCCTCCCAAAGTGCTGGGATTATAGGCATGAGCCACCATGCCCAGTCAAGTTAACTTTTGTATATCGTGATAGGCTGGGTTCCTGTTTTATTCTTCTGCATATTGCCAGTTATACTTGCACCATTTATTAAATAGAAAGCCCTTTCTCCATTGCTTATTTTTGTTGATTTCGTCAAAGATCCAATGGTTGTAGGTGTGTAGCTTTATTTCTGGGTTTCATATTCATTTCCATTAGTGTATTGGTCTGTTTTTGTGCTAGTATCAGGCTGCTTTTGTTACCATGACCTACTAGTATAGTTTGAAGTCAGGTAATGTGAAGCCTTTAGCTTTGTTCTTTCTCCTTATAATTGCTTTGGCTTTTTAGGCTCTTTGTTCCATATGAATTTTAAAATAGTTTTTCTAGTTCTGTGAAAACTGGCATTGGTAGTTTGATAGGAATAGTGTTGAATCCATAAATTACTTTGAGCATTTTAGCAACACTGATTCCTCCAATTCATAAGCATGGAATGTTCTTCTATTTATTTATGTCATCTTAGATTTCTTTTAGCAGTGTTTTGCAGTTCTCCTTATAGAGATCTTTCACTTCCTTGGTTAGATGTATTCCTAGGTATTTCATTCTTTTGTGGCTATAGTAAATGGAATTGTGTTCTTGATTTGATTCTCAGCTAGAATGTTATTGGTGTAAAGAAATGCTACTGATTTTTGAACACTGATTTTATATCCTGAAACTTTACTGAAGTCGTTTTTCAGTTCAGGAGACCTTTGGCGGGATCTTTAGAACTTTCTAGGGTATTGAATAATACTGTCAGTGAAGAAAGATAGTTTGATGCCTTTTATTTCTTTCTCTTGCCCAATTTTTCTGGCTAGGACTTCCAGTACTATGTTGAATAAGAGTGGTGAGACTGGGCATCATTGTCTGGTTCCAGTTCTCAAGGAGAATGGTTCCAGCTTTTGCCTGTTCACTATGATGTTGGCTGTCAATTTGTCATAGATGGTTCTTATTATTTTGAGGTATGTTCCTTTGAGAGCATGAGATTTTGTATCCATTCATATGGTAACTACCTCAAGTGAAAGATTTACAAGGTCTCCTTGCAAATGAATTGAATTGCAAAGCTTTGCTCATTTATATGGACCCCTTCCTAGAATCATGATTGTCAATAAAGAAGATAATTTAGCCAAATCTATTAATTTAGGCATAATTACCTGGGGTCTCTGATGCTAAGGTAAAGCATTGGTTATACAAGACTGAAACCCTGAGACATTAATTGGGAAAAACTACGGTAAATGGGTGCAACTGAGAACTTTGAAGTCCTAAGTCCCCAGGAACTTTCTTTCAAAGTAGAAGCAGCCTCTCCTGTTCTCCAATAGAAGAAACATTCAATTGCATGAAAAACATCCAATGATATTGCCCTAGGAATGTTGCCTCATAAAGGAATGCCAAATCTCTACAGGACTCCTAAACATTCTCATTGTGTCTAGGTCCCAAATAAGCCCAAGTTCTCATTACGGACCAAAGAAGTGGAAGGCATGCTTAAGTACGTTATAGCTTACACACAAAAGACTTGAGAGTTGTTTGTTTTTGTTTTTGTTTTTGTTTTTTTTTAATTTATGTTAGCAGTGAAGAAACATGTATGAGAATAGAACAAATTCTTGAAATATTAGAACAGATTCTAGGTAGATTAGGCCCAATTTGTTGACATGAGACTTAATGTTTTGCCTTGAGAACCTTGAAGTGTTATGTATGCTAGTTTGATTTGTCAAGGATTAAGCTTTTCAGTAGCCTACATTTGATGAGGTTGAAATGCTAGAACTTCCTTGATGTAGTGTAGAGCAGGAGTTGGCAAACTATGGTCCACAGGCCAGATCCAACACACTACCTGTTGTGAATAGTGTTATTGAAAGCCACACCAATGGACTATGGTTGCTTTTATAGCATTGCCTATGGCAACGCTACAATAATGAGTTGAGCAACTGTGACAGAGACTGACTGACTCACAAAGCCTAAAATAATCACTATCTGGCTCTTTATAGAAAAAGTTTGCTGACTCCTGATGTAATGGAAGGGATTTGTGAGGTCTGGAAAATGGGAACAGTGGGGTAGATCACGGTGTGCAATCTAATGATCAGCCCCTAACCATGGCTCCTGGGAGGATCTAAAAGACACATCTTTCATTAAGAAATTAAGAGATTCATTGTTGAGGGAGGAATTCACTTTGAAAAACACTGTGATAGCTGTGCTCTATAGATAAGTTCCATAGGTGGAAGGGATCTGGTGACAGTGTTTAAGAGATAGTTGAGTACAATTTCCACAATTGGCCCAAGATGGAGTGATAATCAAGGTGTTTTAGACCCACATAAATTTGTGATGAAGTCTAATCATATAGTTCCTAGGGATAAAATAAGTGGGCAGTTGTTGAACAATGCAATAAACTGAAAAATTCCAGATCTAGTGGGAAGAAACCCAAATTTATAGCCTCCTACTTAATTCACAGACATAAGCCAGTTGCTAGACCTGGAACTCCTTGATTGAGAGGGACTCTGCAATATAAACTGTCCTCCAAATCTTACCCAGGGTGACCTGCAGATATTTTTCGAATGTGACTGTACTAAGAAAAGAGAAATACCTAAAATTTCTGAGGACAATTAGACACTAACTCTCAACTAACACAAATACAAAACACAAATGTAATCCTTGATTAATGTTGGGGCATATGATGGTCACATGAAAGACTGATTTGATAGAAAGATATCACACACAGAAATCAGAAGTAATTATATGTACCTTGAAGTATTCAACTATGTTTCCAATAGCAAATTGACAAGCCCTTGGCACCCCCTTTTTTTTTTTTTTAGATGGAGTCTTACTCTGTCACCCCAGCTGGAGTGCAATGACGCGATCTGGGCTCACTGCAACCTCTGCCTCCTGGGTTCAAGCAACTCTCCTTTCCCAGTCTCCCAAGTAGCTAGGACTACAGGTGCATGCCAACACGCCAAGCTAATTTTTGTATTTTTAGTAGAGATGGAGTTTCACCATATTAGACAGGCTACTCTTGAACTCCTGACCTCAGGTGATCCACAGGCCTTGGCCTCCCAAAGTGCTGGGATTATAGGCATGAGTCACCGTGCCTGGCCAGCACTTCTTATGTAGATATTGACTTAGAAAATGCTTTTCTGTCTTATCCCAATAATTAAAAATAATCAATGCAATGCCAATATAGCAGGAAGAGCAGCATACTTTCATTGTCCTATCTCAGAGTTATGTCGACTCTCTTGTTCTCTAATATTATGTTGTCCAGATCATTTCGATATCTTATAGAACATTATACCACCCATTATGTTGGTGTCATATGTTTGTTAGGCCAAGTGAGCATAAAATAAGAGGAACCATAAATGCCTTAAAACACAAGCATGAGAGAGGACATACAATAAATCCTATGAACTTTTTACCATATCAGAAAATACCTAGGAGTCCTTTGGTCTGAGGCATCTCAGGTGTCTCCTCTAGAATTAGAGAAAAGTTGCAGCGCATTATACTGTGTAAAGAATCACAGTATTTATCGGACTTTGAAATTTGGATGCAACATGTATCATTCTGTAGTTTACTCTTCCACTCATTTAAAGGGAACCCACAAGATCGCAAGATTTAAGTTGGATTCAAAGCAAGAGAAGCTCTGCACAATATGACATAAGCTGTACTACCACTTGAGCTTATATCCAAGCAGATTCAGTGGTAATGAATGTGCAACACATCAAAATTTCATATAGTACCTTTTACCAGTCCCAAAGAACAACCACAGTATAGAATTGCCTCTATGGTTTGTAGTAAGACCATTCCTTCCTCTGCTGAGGACTAGTCTCAATTTGAAAATTCAGCTTCTGGTCTACCTCTGAACCTCAGTAAATAGCAAATATTGAACCCAGAAATACAAAAGGACTACACTACCCAAACTGCTTATCATACATTTTTATTTTTATTTTTATTTATGTTTTTTGAGACAGAGTCTCGCTCTGTCACACAGCCTGGAGTATAGTGGTGCAGTCTCAGATCGCTCCAAATTTTGTCTCCCAGGTTCAAGCGATTACCCTGCCTGAGCCTCCTGAGTAGCTGGAATTACAGGTGCACGTCACCACACCTGGTTAAATTTTGTATTTTTAGTAGAGATGGGGTTTCACCATATTGCCCAGGCTGGTCGAACTCCTGACCACAAGTGATCTATCTTTCTCAGCCTCCCAAAGTGCTTGGATTACAGGCATGAGCCACCCAGCACCTGGCCCCATTATAAATTGAGTGTCATTTGATCAATTGAATCATGAACGGAAGCATGCCATTCTTCACTGGACACATTGCACATATGATATGGACCCTAGCATTTCAGAAGGGATAAATATTTACATTAACAAGGTTCTCAAGGTCCCTGTTCCCATTGCCTAATTGTCTTGAACTTATCCACACCTATGGCTTTATAGAAAGTTCCCTATGACCAGTTATTCAGTGAAGAAAACAATGTGGTCTGTCTTATAGTTAACAGAGGTAGAAGTGGGGTGTCATGCTGAGCCCCTATTAACTCTAGTGGGGATGGTATCAGGTTTAAGAAGCTGAGGAAGAGACCCAGAGACAGCAAACAAGGCATGGGGTTTTACTGGGGGATTACATAGAGGGGAGGAGTCCAGTGGCGGTGGACTGGAGAGGAGAACCACACAGCTTGCAAAAAGCATTCAGTTTATACATCATTTTCACTTAGCATCCTACCATTAGCAGTTTCCACCTGGAAAACTTGAACCCATAACAAAGGGCCTCGATTCCCTGTATCTGAGAGGATCAGACAGAGGATGGGAGTTGGGGGACTCAGACGTTTTTCACAGATGAATAATGAATTTCCAGGTCAGCCCCTCCCAGATTCCTTAGTTCAGAACTCTGAACTGTATTCAGGTGTGTTTACTATACAAGGGATTTTCTCTGCATGATATTCTGGCATTAGCCAAAAGCTGATGGCTATTACATAACAGAGTTCTTCAGTGTTGGCTTGAATGACAGCAATGAAATAAATCATTTTAGTTGTTCTGCTTGTCCACAATTCATAGCAGGAGAGTTAGCCTAAAGTACTGATTTACACTAAAACTATTTCATCAGCAACTGCAATGATTTTGTAAGTCTTTAAATATGCTGTAATAAATCTATCTCTGCTGAAATTCATTCAAGAGCATTCTAGTCTCCGCAACTGAACCTCGAGCAAAAATATTTAACTAATATTTTATGACTTAACTGTATAATATATTATGTTTCGTGGTTTTAAAAGCATTACAGTCAAATGGAGTACACAAAGAACAATTGTTGCTGCTTTTATTTGTACATACATATGTATGTGTGTGTATGTATGCACGTGTGTATGCGTGTATGTGTGTGTGTATATATATATATGTCATGCAACACATAACAATGTTTTGCTTTATGGTGGACTGCATATACTGTGGTGACTCCATAAAATTATTATAATGGAATTGAAAAATTCCTATTGTCTAGTGGCCTTGTAGCCATAGTCACTTTGTAGGGCAATTAATTTTTTCATAAATTTAGTGTACACTAACTGTATAGTGTTAATAAAGTCTATTGTGTCATGCTGTCATGTCCTGGGCCTTCACATCACTCACTCAGTGACTCACCCAGAGCAACTTCTGGTTCTGCAGGCTCCATTCATTGTAAGTAGCCTATACAGGTGTACCATTTTTAAATCTTTTATACATATTTGTACTGTACCTTTTCTGTGTTTAGATCTGTTAAGATACAAGATACTTACCATTGTGTTACAGTTGTCTACAGTATTTAGAACCGTAACATGGTATACAGAGTTTGCAGCCTAGGAGCAATAGGCTATACCATATAGCCAAGGTCTGTAGTAGGTTGTATCACTTAAGTTTGTATACCTATGATGGCAATGCATGGCTCTGTGTGTGTGTGTGTGTGTGTGTGTGTGTGTGTGTAGTTGAGCTAATGCAATCTCTATGTTGACAGAGTGGTGGGGCTTTTATAATATATCTTGGGAAAAATGCTTTTACAAAAATAATTTCTCAGACCCTAAAACCAGAGGTGAATTTGACAAGTCAGAATTCATCTTTTTGGCAAGTTAAACATTATCTTTTAGTTAATAAGTCAACTATCCTGAATGCTTGGAGTCATAAAATGTCTAAGCCACAGTGTGTTGGGAATTTTAAACTGCAGCTTTACATGACCCATATGAATGACTAAAATATTGATGTAAGTATTCCTCTGGAAAGAACATTAACTTCCTTTCCTAAATTTAAAAGTCAGTATTGTCTAGCTAGCCTGATAAATAAACTACCCTTGAGGAAGTAGCAGCAACTAATCCACACTTGATTTGAGCAAAGGAACAGAAAACTATAAAATAAATAATGTACCCGTCTTGTTTTCTGGAAACTTTCAGGCCAAATATGCCTCCTTTGGAAATGTCAGTACAAAACATGTAAATAGTGACATTTAATCTATTTCTTTAAAAAATAATGAAATTTCCCTTTCAAAGGTTGAACGAGGTTTTTGTCTAGAGTATATGGTGGCAATTCTGTAATTAATTAATCATGTATTAAATTCCTTCAGGGTATGATAAATAATACTGATAATAATATCCATTAGCATTTGGCAAGTCCCAGTTTTGTGACTGGCTCTGTATTCATTGTCTCAGATAATTTAAATAATCATGGAAAATTATAGAGATAAAATCTGAACCTGGTTTTTCTGGCTCCAAAACTTGCAATATTTCTCAGTACCACACACACTTATATATATATATACACACACACACACACACACATGTGGAAATGTATTTGAAAAGATATTTAATAAAAATGAAAATGTGATTCAGGTATTGATTTACTGCAGAAAATAGTGTACCATTCAGGCTACTTAAGTGACCATGAGGTTAGGATGACAAATATGACCTAAGTATGCAATTTTTTCATATCTAGGCCCAACTCTGGGCTAAGTTGTCAGAGAAGTGAAAGTATATGTCTTTTTTTTTTTTTTTTTTTTAACATTTTATCACTTTCTGGTGTAGAATTCTTCAAACTCGGAAGTCTTCTGCCCTTCTCTGGCTTATCAGGAAATTTCCACTTTGGTCTCCTACATTCTCTACTCCCTTGATAATGCTCCATGCTCTAAAATTACATAACATTTCCCTTGTCAAGCACCAAAACTATCATTTCCTTAAGAGACTTCTTCTCAAAGAATTGTTAAAGGGAGATGTGAGAAAAGTGTGTGCTTCTTTGTGTCTCCTATCAATATCCACTCAGGAACACCCACCGCAGCAGAGGTGCCAAGAAGTCAAACAGATAAACTGACTCATCTCGTGGAGACTAGCCAACTTCTCTTCTCATCATCCTAATGTTTTCACAATGGGTACATGAACAGAATAGCCTGGTGGCCAGGACAGAGGGTATGGACAAACCTAACAGTATGTATTCGTTCTCACTAAGACCAATCACTGAATGTCCCCCAAAGCAGCAAAAATTAACACTGAATCCTCCATATGGTACTAGCTCATCTATAAAATAAACTCATCCCACTCCTTGATAGCAGTGAGTACATCTGACCCTTTCTGCCCTGGAGGGGACAGTAACTCTCCTTACTAAGATTGATACATATTCCAGTTATGGGGGATTGCTTTTTCTACCCACAAAGCCTTGGCCAGGTGAGTCCAGGGACTCAGAGAATGTCTGACTGATCATTGTGTGGAATGCATAATGTTGTTTCACACTGAGGAATCCACTGGTCCACCGCCTATCAGATGCTGGACTTACAGAAGGTTGGCATGGCTTCTTGGAGTGGCAGCTAAAGCACTAGCATAAGGATGACTTGCAGGGTTGGGCATGTTATAGCGCTGTTGTACGCAGAATATTGAGGTATGGGGCCAAAAAAAAAAAAAAAATTGGAGGTAACAGTGATTGCTCTCATTATCATTCCAAGTGATCTACTTGAGCAGTTCTTGTTTTCTTTCCACATAAATATACATGGTCATTTGGTGCTCTTCAAATCTACTTCATAATGGAAGGAGAGAGAAACATGTCTGAAGCTTGAGGGATTCACTGGGGTGTCTATTTTGCTTCCACATCCAGTGATAGTCACAAATAGGCATTTATAGCAATCATGGCCTGAAAAGGGCATAATAACCATAGGAGTTCAGACCTTTGAGTGATGAAGGTCTGAGTCTCCCCGCCAGGCCATCAAAGTACTGACTGAGGGTTGAGGGGAATGTAGGAGTAGTTGAGGAGGAAGATGATGAATAACAGTTTTTGGTTCAGAAACAATCACAGCTTGTCCCACTAGATCCTCTTTTCTATAAATTGTTATTGGTCACTGCTTTAGAGAAACAATAACAGGACAGAATCAACTTAACATAGGATAGGTATGAATCTGAACATGAAAAGTGTGGACTCTAGCCCATACTGCCAGTGCCTGATTCATTTCACTCTGGCTTTACCATTACAGTGTACTCCAGCTGACTTCCAGTCCTTTCAACTGCTAATATCTGCCAGTCCTTTCAACTGCTAGTATCTGCATCTCTTCGCTTGAGGGCTTTCACCAAAGTGATGCTCTAAAAGTGTCAAGTCTCCATAGATTATAATATAAACTCAATGTAATCCCATCCAAAAATCTATCCAAATATATATGGTAGAATTATTATAAAGTATGTACACACACACACACACACACAACAAGCTAATTCTAAAATGTGTACAGAAATTCAAAAGGCCAAGAATAACCAAGGAAAGTTTATAGAAAACGAGAAAAATCCAACAAGAACTATTGTAATGCTCTAATGTTCAAGATAGTGTTATATTAGTGCACAGGTAAACAAAAATACCAATACAGAAAAAGATTAACAAATATATGATGAAAACCCATCTACAGAATGGCGAGAGGATGGGCTTTTCCAAATGATGCCGAATCAATTGAATATCACTACAGAAAAAAATATATTGACCCATTCCTTAAAACATGCATAAAAATTAAGTTGACATGAATTATATACCTAAACGTGAATGAAAAAATATAAAGGTTTTAGGAAGAAACATGAATAAAACCTCATGATCTTGGGGTAAGCAAGGATTTCTTCAACAGTATGCAAAACCACTAACCACATAGAAAAAATGCAACATACTGCACTACATTAAAATGAAGAACTATTAAAATAATATCTGCTGTTCATCAAAAGACACCACTAAGAAAATGTAATGGCATGCCATAGATTGGAGAAAAGTTTTGAAGACTTATATTGGACAAAGGATTTATGTCCAGAATGCATAAATACCTCTTACGAGAACATTTTTAATAGATAGACAAACTAGTAAAAATTTTGACAAAATACATGGATAGGTATCTCAAAAAAAAGATATACAAATGATCAGCACACATTTGACAAGGTGCTCAACTTCGTTAGTCATCAAAGAAGCATGAAGTAAAACCACAATTTTATATTTATGCACATTTACCAAAATAGTTATTCAGAAATGACATATGATATCAAGTGTTGGTAAGGGTGAAAAACATTTAACACACTTTTAGTTGACTGGTGGGAGGGAAACTGATAAAATTACTTGTGAAATCAGGTTAGCAGTATCCACTAAATTTGAAGTCATGCGAAACCTAGGACCCAGCAACTTCACCGCAGGTGTGATCACAATAGAAATGAGTACATATGTGCTCATTATTGCACATGTATCAAGGACATGTGCAATAAGTTTTATAGCAGCATTATTCAAAACAAGCTAAAAACTGGAAACAGGCTCAACGTTTGTCAACCATAATATTAATTGTAATACATTTTTCCAATGGAATATTAAGCAATGCAAATGAACAAATTATTACTATAAAAAACAGCATGGATGAAATTCACAAAAATAATCTTGAATGGAAAAAGCCAAATATAAGAATAATTACTGTATAATTCTACACATAAATGTCAAAAGCAGTCAAAAGTAAAGTGTTAAAAATCAGAATAAATGTTATATTAGGGATTGTTAATGGCCCCATGGAGTTTCTGGGGTATAGGTAGAATTCTGTTTCTTGATATGGATGCTGGTTGTACATGGGAGTGTGTTTATATATTATAGTATATATTATATATGCCTATACTATATGTATGTATTGTATATATACTTTGTACACTTTTCTATAAAATGGTACATTTAAATAAAAATTTAGAAAGTATATGTTTTATGAAGGAAATAAATATAATTTCAAGTGTATGAGTCAAAAAATTAGGCAATATTAAGTCATTGTAAATGTAGGACATATGACCAGGCATATTTTGTAAAACTATGATCATATGTGTATCACTGGAAAGTCAATGTCACTCTAAAATAGTAACAGTGGCTTTCCTAAACAACGTTACCAAAATTAAAGCATTCTTTTAAGTTACTTTTCAAGAAAGCTTTATAATGTAGGCAACAGAAAAGGGGTATTAGTGTCTGGTTTGGGAAATTTAACTGCTTTAGAATATTGTCTAAATTCAATGTAAAATATAGGGAGCTATTCTTTTTGCTAACATTCTGTGGAAATATGCAGTCCCATATTTCAAATTATCTTTCAAATGCAACCTGTTATTGCAGAGAATGAATAAACTAAAACCTTCATTTAATTCTGAAATAGCACCAGATGTGGAAGGGGGTAGCTTTTCATTTGTTTTCCAAAGGGTAACATAAAATTAACAAGTAGTTTAGATGTTCACCCACAACAATCACTGTGAAATAGAAGACCACATGTAACATGTGCCAAATGATCTGTGATAAAGGGTGGAAAATGTTCTGAGGTTTAGAATGGCATATCCCTGCAAGAATAAGATGGACTGACTAGTATGGCAATACACCCTTTAGAAGTACTGTTTTATAAGTAAAATAAATATTTTTGATGATTTATGTGAATATAAAGACAAACGTTTCAATAGACATATACACTATAAGTATAGGTTACTTTTTAAGTAATAAAGTTACAAGGATTACTTCTGCATATTTTACAGTAGGCAGACAGATCTTCCTTTTTAAAGAAGAAAAAACCTGCTATGATTTGATTACACATGAATTCTAAAAAGAATCCCCAGTATTTCCATTTTGACACCATCTCTCCTTTAAAGTGCTTTTCTTTTTTTTTTTTTTTTTTTTTTTAATTTTTAATTTTTATTTCTTTTTTCTCTTCCAAAGGAAACATTCAGGTTTATTGATATACAATTTACATAAAAAGCATTCACCTTTTCTGGGTGTACAGCCCAGTGAGTTTCTCTAAATATATCCTAAATATTTTTTTAACAATCATATTCAGAAAGTTTAAATTCAAAAAAGTTTAAAATTATTTTCAACCTTAACTCAAAATACACCATTCATGATGTTTCCTGCTCATTTTGCTACACTGTATTAAGAAAGAATTTTCAAAATATGGCCAAGTTCTCTTGGTGAAAAGTACTTTCCAAGGACAGCCTAATTAGCCCATGCTTTCCCTCCTGCTCCATCTTGTCCTCCTCTCCTGCGCGGGATGACCTTTTCCCTGAGGTAGGTTCATTTTGAAGTAGTACAATCTAGTGATTAGGAGCTTCTACCAAGAAATAAAACTGACCTAAGTTTGGACTCAGTTGCCTTTCTTACATGTCATGTGGTCTTTGGTAAATAATTTAGCCTTGCTAATCCTCAACATTATTATCTGGAAGTAGCTGCAAATTATTTACTTTAAGCTTGCATATATCACATACTTAGCACAGTACCCAGTAATTAACATGCGTGTTAGATTTTCTTACTTTCATTGTAAGATACATTAATCACCTGATACTTCCAAGCTTAGTCTTTCAGAAATATGTTGATTTTTCTTTAAAATCATGGGTCTAAATCTTTTTCCTTGTTTTCCTCATCAGAGCTGAGGGGTTGACACAACCCAAAACAGTATTTGCTTAAAACTTGAAGGAACCAAAAAAGAAAATCATCATGTAATTGTATACATAAACTATCTTATCCAAAAGTTGACCTTTTGGTCTCCTAAATCCCAATGAAAGCAAAAGGTATTTTAATAAATTTCATAATCCCCATTTCCCCAACCCCAGGTGGGCCCTGAGTGTAATCTTTTCTCTAATATTTTGGAGAGGCTGCAGTGGAATAAAGGAATACGCATTTTTTAAACTTTGCAAGTGGTCCAAATCTGTAGCGAGGCATGGGAATCACTGAATAAGATGAACTAACCTAAATCACTATGAAACAATCCATGGTGACTATTGAAATGAATCTTCCTTTTCCATTTCTCTTCCCAAGACACAAGCACTGGGAACAAATCGTGTTCAAGTCTTTGCTTGTACCTTAGCCATTTTGCATCTATAACATATTCACAAAATAAGAGTACCCTATAAGAGAAAGAGAGGTGTTTTCATCTGAGGTATACCCACTACTCCTTTCCTCCAACATCTTCTATATCTCATAGATATTTTGTTCCAAAAGAGCTTCTTGGTTTGCAAATAGGTGAGTTTCAGACGTTACTTACAAGATATATTTAAGATAATTCCTTTGAAGTCATGGGTGTGATAACTGAATTTTAGAAGTCAAAAAGAGAAGAACACTACTCACTGTAGAGAAAGGTATCAAATTTGTTCAACTATAATTTCTTTCATTTTTGATAAGAGGATAAAATAGCTCTAGTACACAGTCTTTGAACTTACTGTTTAATTTCAATATTCTTTTGCTCTGGTATTTATGTATTCTTTATTTTAGTCACGTAAAATTACTTCCAAATTTCTTACATCCAAAATTTGCCCATTAAATAATGACTAATGGCCAAATTAACAGAAGTTATTTTTGATTTTATTTTTAAATTGTTAAGACAATTTAAAATAGTGCAATATAACACAATGGTTTGGTATTTAGTTTTGAAATCAGAAATCTTGAGTTCAAGTACTAATTATCCCACTTACTCATTCACTGAACTTGTAAAGTGTAATTAGCCTTTTAATCTCAGCCCAGGTTTCTTAGGAAAAACAAGGCAAAATGCATCACTGATTTGGCCAGACCATGCTGATAGCTTGATTTGCTGGGACATTTTCAGAGAAGTCATATCTTATTCTAATACTCTCTATCTAAACAATCTATTCACAGGAAGAAGGGAGAGAAATTTTTCTCAGGCCATTTCCCATTGGTAAAGGTTGATCCTCATGAACTGTTGCACAAATACAAGACACATCAGTTTCTTAGACAACTCATGCCTCAGAAGCTACAGGGAAGACTCAGGGAAGAATGGAAGAATTCACAAGGTAAGGTTAGGACTTGAGGCAAGGCATTATCGTATTGTGTCCATAAGCTATAGAATGAACATGGAGCAACCACTCTATAATTAATCCTTCACCTGTAATGGTGGCAGTGACAACAGGTGGTGGTAACAGTGTATCAGTCAGATATTATCACAACAGTGCTGTCTAATAAGTCATCCCCAAACTCAATGGCTTAAAATAATAAGCAATTTAGTTTACATAGGCTGGGTACAGCTGGGCAGCTTTGTTTTAGAATGTAATTCAGCTGCATTTGGCTCTAAGCTATTAGGTCATGCCTTGACTTTAGGCTGAAGTGGTAAAGCTATTTAGGATATGTTCTTCTCATGAGAGATTATCAGAGCACAAAAGTACCAGTCTTACCCATGAACACAATTCAGGTTTCTGCTTGCTTTGTATCTGTCAACATTCCACTGGTCAAATCAAATTACAAGTCTCAGGCTAAAATCAAATGGTGAGATAATGCTCCAACCACCATGAAGTCATGGCAAGGGTGTGAAGGAATCATTTTTTAATAGCAGAGCTAAAAATTTGGACCATTCATTCCATCTACCACAAAAAGAGACCCATCTTCATAATTATAAGAGCAGCACAAACCGTTTTGGGGGCAACTCAGACCAGCTATCAAGGCAAATGCTCAGATCTCAGTAAAACGTTAAATGCTTCCAGTACTCAATAGTGCATACTTTTTCCATCTGTAAAATAGGAATAAAAATAATCCTAAACTCGTAGGATTTACCTTTAGAATTTTCAATAAAATCCCTTGCATGAAACAGCTTTTAACACAGTATCTAACATAGTGCTTAAGAAATGTTACACACTTCCCAAACAAAACATCCAGTTAGCCATATTTCAGTTATATGCCACTGGATATGAGAGTGAGTAAACAACAGGATGCATGTGTTTAGTTTATTTCAACTTGTTATTGTAGGAAAATAACTCCAACACTTTTATTCATCATCATGTTGGGTTAATATTCTAACACAATCTTTTTGATGTAAGATAGCATGTTTGAAATGAGGAAACATGGCAGGGAATCCCTTAGTTATTCCTTGTCACCTTTAGGAAGTTGTCCTGCATTACTCTTTGATTGAGTTAATTTCAGCTGTGAAGCAAGGCTACTTTTGGTACAAGCATCTGGTCTTTGCAACCTCTGAAAAATAGGGAATCGAAGTCGATCCAAGAAAATATAAGTACCTGAGAGTCATAATTTCAAATTCAGTAGTAATTAAAGAAAAACAATTCTAAAATGTCAGTGTGAGAAAGTCACTTTGGATGGTCAAAATGTAGTCTCTGATACATCTTGTTGAGCTACTTCAGTCTTCAACAAAAACACTGTTCTGTAATGTCTCCAATGCACCTCTGAGGTTCAGGATATTTTCTATGACTTCTAGTTACTTTTCAGAGAAACTTGACTGTTCCATTAGAGGTAGCTTAAATTTTGGAAAAGAGCTTATAATCACTGTTATGTTTTATTGTGTTTCCTTTCCTTTTAACTTGTAATGTTGTACTTTTATTTATTGTCTATTTTTTCACCAAATTTTGCTTAATTGTCATTACACATTAGATGTTTTCTGTCACTTTTTCTAATACAAATGACTATTAGAGTTCTGGTTTTGTATCTGACTGCCATTTGGTTTTGTGTTATTCGTGGTCTTCTTTGGGCAAAATTGTGATTTAACCTAATTATTCTAACCATCATTCTATTTCACTCCCTCCTTGTCCCTGGAAATTTTGTTAAGAGAGGTATTTCTCTGGGGCGGAGCAAGATGGCCGAATAGGAACAGCTCCAGTCTCCAACTCCCAGCGCGAGCAACACAGAAGACCGGTGATTTCTGCATTTTCAACTGAGGTACCAGGTTCATCTCACTCGGGAGTGCCAGACGATCGGTGCTGGTCAGCTGCTGCAGCCCGACCAGCGAGAGCTGAAGCAGGGCGAGGCATTGCCTCACCTGGGAAGCACAAGGGGGAAGGGAATCCCTTTTCCTAGCCAGGGGAACTGAGACACACAACACCTGGAAAATCGGGTAACTCCCACCCCAATACTGCACTTTAAGCAAACAGGCACACCAGGAGATCATATCCCACACCTGGCCGGGAGGGTCCCACACCCACGGAGCCTCCCTCATCGCTAGCACAGCAGTCTGTGATCTACCAGCAAGGCAGCAGCGAGGCTGGGGGAGGGGCGCCCGCCATTGCTGAGGCTTAAGTAGGTAAACAAAGCTGCTGGGAAGCTCGAACTGGGTGGAGCTCACAGCAGCTCAAGGAAACCTGCCTGTCTCTGTAGACTCAACCTCTGGGGACAGGGCAGAGTAAACAATAACAAACGCAGCAGAAAGCTCTGCAGACGCAAACGACTCTGTCTGACAGCTTTGAAGAGAGCAGTGGATCTCCCAACACCGAGGTTGAGATCTGAGAAGGGACAGACTCCCTGCTCAAGTGGGTCCCTGACCCCTGAGTAGCCTAACTGGGAGACATCCCCCACTAGGGGCAGTCTGACACCCCACACCTCACAGGGTGGAGTACACCCCTGAGAGGAAGCTTCCAAAGCAAGAATCAGACAGGTACACTCGCTGTTCAGAAATATTCTATCTTCTGCAGCCTCTGCTGCTGATACCCAGGCAAACAGGGTCTGGAGTGGACCTCAAGCAATCTCCAACAGACCTACAGCTGAGGGTCCTGACTGTTAGAAGGAAAACTATCAAACAGGAAGGACACCTACACCAAAACCCCATCAGTACATCACCATCATCAAAGACCAGAGGCAGGTAAAACCACAAAGATGGGGAAAAAGCAGGGCAGAAAAGCTGGAAATTCAAAAAATAAGAGCGCATCTCCCCCGGCAAAGGAGCGCAGCTCATCGCCAGCAACGGATCAAAGCTGGACGGAGAATGACTTCGATGAGATGAGAGAAGAAGGCTTCAGTCCATCAAATTTCTCAGAGCTAAAGGAGGAATTACGTACCCAGCGCAAAGAAACTAAAAATCTTGAAAAAAAAGTGGAAGAATTGATGGCTAGAGTAATTAATGCAGAGAAGGTCATAAACGAAATGAAAGAGACGAAAACCATGACACGAGAAATACGTGACAAATGCACAAGCTTCAGTAACTGACTCGATCAACTGGAAGAAAGAATGTCAGCGATTGAGGATCAAATGAATGAAATGAAGCGAGAAGAGAAACCAAAAGAAAAAAGAGGAAAAAGAAATGAACAAAGCCTGCAAGAAGTATGGGATTATGTAAAAAGACCAAATCTATGTCTGATTGGGGTGCCTGAAAGTGAGGGGGAAAATGGAACCAAGTTGGAAAACAGTCTTCAGGATATCATCCAGGAGAACTTCCCCAACCTAGTAGGGCAGGCCAACATTCAAATCCAGGAAATACAGAGAAGGCCACAAAGATACTCCTCGAGAAGAGCAACTCCAAGACACATAATTGCCAGATTCACCAAAGTTGAAATGAAGGAAAAAATCTTAAGGGCAGCCAGAGAGAAAGGTCGGGTTACCCACAAAGGGAAGCCCATCAGACTAACAGCAGATCTCTCGGCAGAAACTCTTCAAGCCAGAAGAGAGTGGGGGCCAATATTCAGCATTCTTAAAGAAAAGAATTTTAAACCCAGAATTTTATATCCAGCCAAACTAAGTTTCATAAGTGAAGGAGAAATAAAATCCTTTACAGATAAGCAAATGCTTAGAGATTTTGTCACCACTAGGCCTGCCTTACAAGAGACCCTGAAGGAAGCACTAAACATGGAAAGGAACAACCGGTACCAGCCATTGCAAAAACATGCCAAAATGTAAAGACCATCAAGGCTTGGAAGAAACTGCATCAACTAATGAGCAAAATAACCAGTTAATATCATAATGTCAGGATCAAGTTCACACATAACAATCTTAACCTTAAATGTAAATGGACTAAATGCTCCAATTAAAAGACACAGACTGGCAAACTGGATAAAGAGTCAAGACCCATCAGTCTGCTGTATTCAGGAGACCCATCTGACACGCAGAGACATACATAGGCTCAAAATAAAGGGATGGAGGAAGATTTACCAAGCAAATGGAGAACAAAAAAAAGTGGGGGTTGCAATACTAGTCTCTGATAAAACAGACTTTAAACCATCAAAGATCAAAAGAGACAAAGAAGGCCATTACATAATGGTAAAGGGATCAATTCAACAGGAAGAGCTAACTATCCTAAATATATATGCACCCAATACAGGAGCACCCAGATTCATCAAGCAAGTCCTTAGAGACTTACAAAGAGACTTAGACTCCCACACAATAATAATGGGAGACTTCAACACTCCACTGTCAACATTAGACAGATCAACGAGACAGAAAGTTAACAAGGATATCCAGGAATTGAACTCATCTCTGCAGCAAGCAGACCTAATAGACATCTATAGAACTCTCCACCCCAAATCAAGAGAATATACATTCTTCTCAGCACCACATCGTACTTACTCCAAAATTGACCACGTAATTGGAAGTAAAGCACTCCTCAGCAAATGTACAAGAACAGAAATTATAACAAACTGTCTTTCAGACCACAGTGCAATCAAACTAGAACTCAGGACTAAGAAACGCAATCAAAACCGCTCAACTACATGGAAACTGAACAACCTGCTCCTGAATGACTACTGGGTACATAACGAAACGAAGGCAGAAATAAAGATGTTCTTTGAAACCAATGAGAACAAAGATACAACATACCAGAATCTCTGGGACACATTTAAAGCAGTGTGTAGAGGGAAATTTACAGCACTAAATGCACACAAGAGAAAGGAGGAAAGATCTAAAATTGACACTCTAACATCGCAATTAAAAGAACTAGAGAAGCAAGAGCAAACACATTCGAAAGCTAGCAGAAGGCAAGAAATAACTAAGATCAGAGCAGAACTGAAGGAGATAGAGACACAAAAAACCCTCCAAAAAATCAATGAATCCAGGAGTTGGTTTTTTGAAAAGATCAACAAAATTGACAGACCACTAGCAAGACTAATAAAGAAGAAAAGAGAGAAGAATCAAATTGACGCAATTAAAAATGATAATGGGGATATCACCACCGAACCCACAGAAATACAAACTACCATCAGAGAATATTATAAACACCTCTACGCAAATAAACTGGAAAATCTAGAAGAAATGGATAATTTCCTGGACACTTACACTCTTCCAAGACTAAACCAGGAAGAAGTTGAATCCCTGAATAGACCAATAGCAGGCTCTGAACTTGAGGCAATAATTAATAGCCTACCAACCAAAAAAAGTCCAGGACCAGATGGATTCACAGCTGAATTCTACCAGAGGTACAAGGAGGAGCTGGTACCATTCCTTCTGAAACTATTCCAATCAATAGAAAAAGAGGGAATCCTCCCTAACTCATTTTATGAGGCCAACATCATCCTGATACCAAAGCCTGGCAGAGACACAACAAAAAAAGAGAATTGTAGACCAATATCCCTGATGAACATCGATGCAAAAATCCTCAATAAAATACTGGCAAACCGGATTTAGCAACACATCAAAAAGCTTATCCACCATGATCAAGTGGGCTTCATCCCTGGGATGCAAGGCTGGTTCAACATTCGCAAATCAATAAACATAATCCAGCATATAAACAGAACCAAAGACAAGAACCACATCATTATCTCAATAGATGCAGAAAAGGCTTTTGACAAAATTCAACAGCCCTTCATGCTAAAAACGCTCAATAAATTCGGTATTGATGGAACGTACCTCAAAATAATAAGAGCTATTTATGACAAACCCACAGCCAATATCATACTGAATGGACAAAAACTGGAAAAATTCCCTTTGAAAACTGGCACAACACAGGGATGCCCTCTCTCACCACTCCTATTCAACATAGTGTTGGAAGTTCTGGCTAGGGCAATCAGGCAAGAGAAAGAAATCAAGGGGATTCAGTTAGGAAAAGAAGAAGTCAAATTGGCCCTGTTTGCAGATGACATGATTGTATATTTAGAAAACCCCATTGTCTCAGCCCAAAATCTCCTTAAGCTGATAAGCACCTTCAGTAAAGTCTCAGGATACAAAATTAATGTGCAAAAATCACAAGCATTCTTATACACCAGTAACAGACAAACAGAGAGCCAAATCATGAATGAACTTCCATTCACAATTGCTTCAAAGAGAATAAAATACCTAGGAATCCAACTTACAAGGGATGTCAAGGACCTCTTCAAGGAGAACTACAAACCACTGCTCAGTGAAATAAAAGAGGACACAAACAAATGGAAGAACATACCATGCTCATGGATAGGAAGAATCAATATCGTGAAAATGGCCATACTGCCCAAGGTAATTTATAGATTCAATGCCATCCCCATCAAGCTACCAATGAGTTTCTTCACAGAATTGGAAAAAACTGCTTTAAAGTTCATATGGAACCAAAAAAGAGCCCGCATCTCCAAGACAATCCTAAGTCAAAAGAACAAAGCTGGAGGCATGACGCTACCTGACTTCAAACTATACTACAAGGCTACAGTAACCAAAACAGCATGGTACTGGTACCAAAACAGAGATATAGACCAATGGAACAGAACAGAGTCCTCAGAAATAATACCACACATCTACAGCCATCTGATCTTTGACAAACCTGAGAGAAACAAGAAATGGGGAAAGGATTCCCTATTTAATAAATGGTGCTGGGAAAATTGGCTAGCCATAAGTAGAAAGCTGAAACTGGATCCTTTCCTTACTCCTTATACGAAAATTAATTCAAGATGGATTAGAGACTTAAATGTTAGACCTAATACCATAAAAATCCTAGAGGAAAACCTAGGTAGTACCATTCAGGACATAGGCATGGGCAAAGACTTCATGTCTAAAACACCAAAAGCAACGGCAGCAAAAGCCAAAATTGACAAATGGGATCTCATTAAACTAAAGAGCTTCTGCACAGCAAAAGAAACTACCATCAGAGTGAACAGGCAACCTACAGAATGGGAGAAAATTTTTGCAATCTACTCATCTGACAAAGGGCTAATATCTAGAACCTACAAAGAACTCAAACAAATTTACAAGAAAAAAACAAACAACCCCATCAAAAAGTGGGCAAAGGATATGAACAGACATTTCTCAAAAGAAGACATTCATACAGCCAACAGACACATGAAAAAATGCTCATCATCACTGGCCATCAGAGAAATGCAAATCAAAACCACAATGAGATACCATCTCACACCAGTTAGAATGGCGATCATTAAAAAGTCAGGAAACAACAGGTGCTGGAGAGGATGTGGAGAAATAGGAACACTTTTACACTGTTGGTGGGATTGTAAACTAGTTCAACCATTATGGAAAACAGTATGGCGATTCCTCAAGGATCTAGAACTAGATGTACCATATGACCCAGCCATCCCATTACTGGGTATATATCCAAAGGATTATAAATTATGCTGCTATAAAGACACATGCACACGTATGTTTATTGCAGCACTATTCACAATAGCAAAGACTTGGAATCAACCCAAATGTCCATCAGTGACAGATTGGATTAAGAAAATGTGGCACATATACACCATGGAATACTATGCAGCCATAAAAAGGATGAGTTTGTGTCCTTTGTAGGGACATGGATGCAGCTGGAAACCATCATTCTTAGCAAACTATCACAAGAACAGAAAACCAAACACCACATGTTCTCACTCATAGGCGGGAACTGAACAATGAGATCACTTGGACTCGGGAAGGGGAACATCACACACCGGGGCCTATCATGGGGAGGGGGGAGGGGGGAGGGATTGCATTCGGAGTTATACCTGATGTAAATGACGAGTTGATGGGTGCTGACGAGTTGATGGGTGCAGCACACCAACATGGCACAAGTATACATATGTACCAAACCTGCACGTTATGCACATGTACCCTAGAACTTAAAGTATAAAATAATAAATTAATTAAAAAAAAAGAGAGGTATTTCTGATTAGTCACTTACATTTTAATGATCAGGTGACTCCGCATGTGCCATCTTCTAAGATATTAGACAAAATTATAAGCTCTTCGAGCTCGGGTGATATTTGAAGATACTTCTTTGGAGCCTTCATCAAGGCCTAGAATTTAGCATGCTCTCACATACTTATTGATGACATCAGATTCAGAAATTAATGTAATATACCAGCATCTAGAGTTATTATACACACAGCTGAATAAATGTGATTTCAAAAGCAGATTGATTGTCTACATTCTATTTGTGGGGAGATCATGGTACATTGTGGGAACCAGGAAATCCTGGTCACACCCCTTGTTGTTAACATCATTTGAAATTTCTGGGTAAGTTTCCAGTTCTGAGATAAATCACTAAGGACCTCTTCATGAGCATGTTTTAAAATCATCTGTCTAAATTTGTATTTTAGGGTCCTACAATGTACACAACACTGTGGAGAACATTTTCATAAATATCATGTAATTTATCTATTCTCCTTTTTCTGATGTGGAAATATTGGCTCTCACTGGAAAGGAAAAATAAAGTTCTAGGCCTAGACATATTTGCAAAATAATGCATATAAGAATAACATAGCACAATGAGGGAACTTGTTTTAAACTCTCATAGCTGTATCTGAATTAATCAGGTACTTTTCAACTGGAAAATACAGAAATCTCAGTCAACTAGATTAATTAAAATAATAGAAGTTATTGAGTGATGTCATTGGAAAGCTCAAGAGCTTTTGGATGTGGTTGGATCCAGATTTACATGATGACATTAAGTGTCTGTCTGTTTAAGTATCTCTACTCTACTTGCTGTATTGTTGGCTTCAGTCTCAGGCAAGGGTAATCATAGGAAGCCCAAAGCTTGCATTGTCTTCACAACTTGTGGTCCCATAAGAAAGAGGAAACTGTGTCTGCACTAACATTGATACCAATTTCTGAGAAGAACTTTGATGAGCTCTTGCTTGAGCTACATATACTCTCTTTCATGAGTGAGTTGGGGCTATGCAATTTACTGCATCAAATGAATCACATAGAATTGAGGAGAGATACTTCTGAAAAAGAAAGTGCTTTAGGAAACCAACTAGAAATAGAAGTCGATTACATCCTGAAGTATTTATATATTTAAGTTTTATGGGATTGCATAAAATCAATAATTTAGACTATTTGTAAATAGTATGCCTATGGTAAGAAAACATTGTATGTACTGAGAATTTTCTCGGTATACTGTCAACTTGTAAGTCATAAAACACTGTTATAGAGAAAGCAATGTTATAACAGACCCTTATAAATTAGGTACTCTTGGACTTAATGCATGGCAAAGCTGCTGCATGTTAAAATTTTTATATGCTATGCAGCTTTATCTGCAATATACTGAGTTTATATGTTTTGATAATGGCTTTATAATTTACTCTATTTCAGGATGAGTTCAGAGTATAATAAAATATTTAATATATAACATTATCTAATTCAGTTCTAGGCAACGTATTTTCTGTGAAGGACTAACTAGTAAATATTGTAGTTGTGAGGCATAAGGATTCTGTTGCAGCCACCAACTCTGACATTGGAGTCCAAGAGAAGTCATAGAGAGATAAATAAATGAGTGTCACTGTGTTTCAATAAGACTTTATTTAGAAAAATGGTAGTAGACTACATTGGATCCATGGCCTACAGTTTGCAAACTTAGTGAACTTGGTAAATCCTCAGTATTTGCCACACAGTGAGTCACAATACACGTGAAGAGAATCATGACCTCCACTGAACATCTGTGTTAATCACAAACAATTCTAATTTAAAGAAAGTCAATTTATTTCCCTCTCATTTGTGTCAAGTAAATTGAGAGTTTTCCTAAAAAGTAATTATAACAATTGTTAACATTTTTGTTTTATCTTGTAACACTCTTGTCTTAATCTGTGCTACTATAACAGAATACATAAGACTGGGTAATTTATAAAGGACCGAAATGTATTTTCTCACAGTTCTGAAGTCTGGGAAATCCAGTATCAAGACATGGTGTCTAGTGAGGGCTGCTCTCTACTTCCAAGATGGTTCCTCCCAAGGGGAGAAGCCTGAGTTCTCACATGGCAGACAAGAACAGAAGAAAGCAAACCCACTCACAAAAGCCCGTTTTTATGACAGCACTAATTTATCCATGAGGGCATTCTCATGGCCTAAACACCCCCCAAAAGGCTCCATCTCCCAATGCTACTGCAGTGGGGATCAAGTTCCTAACACATGAATTTTAGGGAACACATTTAGACCATAGCGACTGTTATGAGAGATTGCGTTATTACTTCCTCAGAACAAACCTGCCTGACACTCTGTCTGTACTCTGCGTCTTTCCCATCCACTCTCCTCACTCAGCAGAGCGTAAAATAGCCTATTTACTTTAAGGAGCAGGGCATAAAATAGACTATTTACTTTAAGGAGTTTAGTTATAATCACTGTGGGAACATCAGCATGAAACAACACAAAACACAAATGTGAAAATTTTTCTGACCTCTCATACTCATAAATCCTAATATATTTTCTGATACATATAAAATTATTCCATTTTTTAAAAAATAGAAACATTATAATTCATTCACAGCTCCTTGATAAATCCCATCTAATTTGTCTGAGTGTTCCAAAAA
Organism: Chlorocebus sabaeus; assembly: GCF_047675955.1. Lineage (NCBI taxonomy): Eukaryota > Metazoa > Chordata > Mammalia > Primates > Cercopithecidae > Chlorocebus > Chlorocebus sabaeus. The sequence goes on from NC_132924.1 coordinate 59,099,764, forward strand.
TACATCAATATATTACATAAAAATATTATAAGTACCACTGAATAATGGAAAGCATCTAAAAAACTTAATTGCTTAATACTAATGAATTGATTGATAGGCATGCCTGTGTTCAACATGCAATGATAAAGCATAGCATTGTATACAAATCATTTTTTTCTTTTCTGTTATAAACAGAAAATGTTTTATAAATAAAAAATATGAACAAATACATAATTAATGCAAATAACACTTAGCAAAATAAAATAAGCAAACAAGGCAATAGTTAATACATGATTACTTCATATAAAAGCATTGCCTGGGTGAAAGTTGGTGACCAGAAGAGGAAATGGGAGTAACAGTCTTTATTGTTTAATGTTGGATGAATGGCGCAAGAGTGAGATGGGGAGGTTAGTGAAGTGGTAATGTCCGAACGTGTTCAAATCCAGCAAATTGATGAATTGTGTTTTCTTTTAGTATTAGAGTCTCTGAATATGGAAGGCTGTCAAACATTGTCCAAAGGCATAAAAAAAGCAATGAGAGTAAAAGCAAATAAAAATTCAAAACAGATGTGTTGGGACTCTTTGCTTATGATTACACAGCTCCTAATAATGAGATAGCATTTTTTTTAATGTGACGTGACTGTTTGTGCTGTTATTATTCTCTTATGCAACAGCAATTTTTGAATTAATCATCTCAAATTTATCTTAAAAACTTGGCATTAAATATTTTTGGCTACTCTATTTTCCTCCATAGCCAACAATAAGCGTCAAATTGAGAAATTTGCTTGTTAGTGGTTCTTTGCAAAGTGGTCCTAAACTTCAATATTTTTATTGTCTACCACAAAATTTCCAGTTTCCTGAGTGAGATGTAATTTGCTTTGTGTTGATTAATCCTTGCCTTGAAATCTTGAATGCCATTGTGAGATAGAGGAATACATTTGTTTCAAATTTTGTTCTTAGCCTGTTACCATATTTTTTTTTTTTCAAAACTAACTGATGAATTTGATTTCCTGGTGTCAAATATCTTACATTAATCCACCATTGAAGTGGTATCATTGGCATCAGCCTTGGCATGAGATACATCATCACCAATGCATATAAAATGCTTGAAATTTGCCATAAATATTTGGTTGATTGACCGTAATTAGGCAGTTTTACAAGTATCAACTAATAGAGAGATATTTTCACCACAATTGATAGCACTATAAAGTTTTCTGGCTGTATTACCTGTTATTAAAAGGCCTCATTTGTAAGGCCTTTTGCCTTTCTTCTTATTTGTATGTTTTTTGATGAATGGCAGAAAATAGTTCCTCACATAATCATTTAACATGCTCTCTATTACACATAGAAAGCCATTACACATTTGAAAGCCACACACTGTAACATTCCCTTAATCTCTCTATGGGTTGTGCAAATAATATATTCATAACAAATTGAGCTTAATATCCTAATTTCTGTTAAAAAAAAAAAAAAGCCTTCTTTGAAGCTTTATGTTCTCGCACTTTTTCTTGCTGTCTGTGATGAAGATGAGATGGCATTTGTGTCCAACAAAATAAAAGGTCCAGTAAAATCAACATAGAAAACTTGCTTGGCTTTCTAATCACTATCATCAATGATTTTCTACAATTCAATTTTGGAGGACTGCTGCAACACTGTCAGCAAAAGTTGCTTCACACATTATACCCAAGTCTTTTTCGAACTCTTTCAAAAAATAGAAGTTTGGGGAACACTTCAAACTCATGAAGTCAACATTACCCTGATACCAAAACCAGCAAAAGGTACTACAAGAAAAGAAAACTGTAGACTAATTTACCTGATGAATACTGGTGCAAAAATCTTCAACAAAATTCTAGATTATTAAATCAATAGCACATTAAAAGTGTTACACACTGTGACCAAGTTGGATTTATTCCTGGGTTCCAAGGATGTTTCAATATACAAAAGTCAATCAATGTAATACACCATAATAACAAAATAAAAGACAAAAATCACATGAACATCTCAATGTAGAAAGAGCATTTCACAAAATTCAACACTCTTTTGTGATATAAAGTGTCAGCAAATCAAGTAAAAAGGAATGTACTTCAGCGTAATAAAGGCCATATATTACAAACCCCTGGTTAACAATAATACTCAATGGTCGAATAAAAGTGGTGAGAATGAGGATTCCTTCCTTCTTCCTGATCTTAACCACTTCTATTCAGTGTAGCACTGAATGTCCCAGCTAGAGCAGTTAGACAAGAAAAAAAGAAATAAAAACCCATTATAAGGGCATCAAAAAATACTTAGGAATAAAGTTAACCAAGGAGGTGGAAGACTTGTACACTGAAAATTATAAAACATTTTTTTTGGAATGAAATTTTAAAAGGCACAAGCAAAGGGAAGACATCCTTTGTTCATGGATTGGAAGGCTTAATATTGTTAAAAATGTCCATACTACTTAAAGTAATATAGAGATTCAATGCAATTGCTAACAAAATCCCAGTGGCTTTTCTTTCAGAAATAGATAAAACTTTCCAAAATTCATATGGAATCTCAAATGATCCCAAATAGGCATAGAATCCTTAAAAAGAAGAAAAACATGGGAGATCTCACACTTCCTGGCATCAGAATACATAGCCATCATTCTGTAATCAAAACAATATGGTACTGGCATAAAAACAGACATATAGAACAGGGAATAGAATAGACAGCCCAGAAGTAAACCGTTGCATATCTAGTCCAATTATCTTAGTCAAGGGCACCAAAAAAACACAATGAGGAAAAAAAAGGATAGTCACTCCTGAAAATAGTGTTAACTAAATATCCACTTGCAAAACAATGAAAATGGAATCTTACCCTAAGCCATGTACAAAAGTAAAGCCCTAAATGTAAGTTCTGAAACTATAAAACTACTAGAAGAAATGATAGGGAGAAGCTTTATGACAATAGATTTGTTGATGACTTCTCATAATATCAAAATCACAAGCAACAAAAGCAAAAGTGGAAAAAATGGGACTATATCAAACAAAAACATGTGTAGCAAAGGAAACACCCAACACAGTGAAAAGGCAACCAATAGAATAAGATAAAATATTTTCAAACCATATATATGACAAAGGATTAGTATCCAGAATATATAAAGAACACTTATAACCAAACAGCAGTAAAACTATCAAATATCCCAATTAAAAAATGGGCAAAAGGCTTGTGTGGACATTTATACAAAGAAGATATAAAAATGGCCAAAAAAAAAAAAAAAAATGAAAAAAATGCTCAACATTACTAATTATCAGAGAAATGAAAATCAAAACCATATTGAAATATTAGCTCATGCTCATTACTATTATCAAAATCAAAAAATTACAAGTGTTGGTAAGGATGTGAAGAAATTGAAATCCTTGCACTTTGTTGATGGATGTGCAAAATAGTAAAGCCACTGTTAAAAACAGTGTGGATTTTCCTCAAAAAATAGAAACAGAATTATATGATCCAGCAACTTCACTTCTGTGTATATATCCAAAAGAGTTGAAAACAGGATCTCAAAGAGATATTTGTACATTCACGTTCATTGGAGCATTATTCACAATAGTTAAGAGACGAAAGCAATCTAAATGTCCATCAAGGAATGAATGAATAAAGAAAAAGTGTTACATACATACTATGGAATTTTATTCAGCTTTTGAAAGGAAGGAAATTCTGTCCTATGGTAAAACAGGGATGAAGCTTGAAAATATTATGTTGTAAGAAATAACTCAATTTCAAAAATGATACTGTATTATTCCACTTCCATGAGATTTATGAAATAGTCAAACTTACAGGAGGAGAAAGTAGAATGTGGTTAACAGGGTAAGGGAGGAGGAAATAGGAAGTAGTTGTTCAATGAAAATGAGTTTGTTTGAAGATGAAAAAGTTCTAGAGATCTGCTGTACAGCAATATGTATATAGTTAACACTACTATATTGTACACTTAAAAATGTTTAAAATGGTAAATGGTAAATTTTACATGTTTTTTCACCACAATAAAATTACCACAAAATAATTGTGTTGTAAAGCGGTCCAAATTTTTGTCATTTCTTTGGAGAGCTATTATGGAGTGTTGTTATGGAGGGTGCATGAGATATTCTGTTTGATTTTTGATTTTTTTTTTTTTTTGAGACAGAGTCTCGCTCTTGTAGTCCAGTCTGGAGTGCAATGGCATGATCTCGGCTCACTGCAACCTCTGCCTCTTGGGTTCAAGCGATTCTTCTGCCTCAGCCTCCTGAGTAGCTGGGATTACAGGCACCCATCGCCATGCCAGGCTAATTTTTCTATTTTCAGTAGAGACGGGATTTCACCATGTTGACCGGGCTGGTCTTGAATTCCTGATCTCAGGTGATCCGCCCACCTTGGCCTCCCAAAGTGCTGGGATAACAGGCATGAGCCACTGCACCCGGCCTCATTTTAACAGTTATTCTACATCTTTATCTGTGTGTTGTTTACATATTTATATATGAAATGTTCACTGAGCTGTATCCATTCATGATTTGTGCACTTCATTGTTTTATTTTTCTCAATTAAAATGAAAATCTTTTTATGTTAAGATACCAATCTTAACATAAAAGATACCAATTAGAATCCAACAATGTGTAAAAAGAATTATATACCACAAATATGTGGAATTTATTGCAGGTATGCAAGACTGGTTCAGTATTTGAAAATCAATTAATGTTATCTACCACGTCAACAGGCTAAGGAATCAAAATTGTATGATCATATCAATTGATGCAGAAAACGCATTTGACAAAGTACGATAGTCATTATGATTAAAACTCTCAGCAAACTAGAAATATAAGGTAACTTGTACAACTTGATAAACAACACTTACAAAAACCTCCAGATAACATCACAGTATTATAAAGTAACCTCACTTAAAGGGGTTGGTTTAAAAGGTGCTGACAAGTAACTGAAAATAAGTGTAGTCTGTAAGACTAAAGGCAAAAGAATCTGCACATAAGCACTGTATTCTATTTAATAAACTGTCCTGCACAGAGGGGTGGGTGAACAATGCTGAAATTGTTACATACATATTCTGTAACTGAATAAGTAAATGAATGGAGGATGATGGGAGCCAGGTTTCTCACTGGGGGCATAGGAGGTTATAAACAAGAAAAGAGGAGAAGGCTAGAATAAGCCTGTGATAATAAAGTTGGAGATGTCACTATGATTTTTGTGTAGCTTAATATAGATCTCGATAGAGACAGAAGATAGACATAAAATGGCATATAAATATGTCAGTATACACACATATATTTTCTTGCCCTGTCACTTGAGAGGACCTGAAACATAGACACCCCAACAGCAGTAAAGACACCTAGCACCCAGATCTTTGTTTCTAATATCACTCTGTAATAAAAGAAACAAAAAGTTTTAGAGAATTGACTGGTTCTGGGACTACATAGGACCATGTTATAAGTGCCAGAATCTGAGGAAGTACTAAACACACACACACAAATGATGAGGGTATGTCAAAGGACACAGGAGCCAACTAAGTTTATAATGGCTGCCTCTGGAATAATGTTAGCAATCAAATAAATAAGGTAGTTTTGGATTATAACAAAAGTATGAAATAAACATTCATGATTCCACACTGATAGAAATAAATAACCAAACAAACAAATGAGAGAAAACAGACAAATGTATTGTGCAGAAGAATTTCACGTAATTTATGTAGATACTCTGCCATCACGAAATTATAGCATAACTGTCCACTTGTTAAATGTCTTAAATCTTGATTCCCATCTAAAAAACTATGGAATAAAAAGGGAAATGCAGGCACATTTACAGTGAAGAAACCTGACAAATGCTACTTCTTCCAAGAGATCAAGGTTAATATCAATAATGATAAGTCCTGTTGACAGTGTATACCCTTGATATGATATGTTGAGAATAGCACTTCACCTCTGTGAACTTTCTCCCAAGAATTCACAACCTTAGTCTGATCCTCAGAAAAACTTCAGACAACTCTCAATGAAGGACATTCTAGAAAATAGCTGGCCAATACTCCTCAATAATACCAAGGCCATCAAAAACAAAGAAATTCCAAGAAACTGTTATGATCTAGAGGAGTCTAGGAAGACATGGTGACCAAATGTATTGTGTCAACTTAGTTGGTTGGGATCCTGGAACAGAAAAAAGACATTAGGTAAAAGCTAAAGAAGTTTGAATGAAGTATGGACTTTGATTAATAATAATGTATTGTACTGGTTTATTAATTGTGATGAATGTAGCATATTAATGTAACATGTTAATCATAGGAAAAACTGATGTTAAGGTTTATGGTAACTTTGTAAATTTTCTGTAAACCTAAAATATTCTAAAATAGTAAAATAAGGTTTAAAAAGAAAAAAGTAGTTCAAGTTCTTTCCGTTGAAAAAATATCACAAAATTAATCAACTTCTTAAAAATTAGGCTAGATAAAAAAATCAAAATAGAAATTATGTAAAGAACAGAAAATCACACTAATTGTTGTATTGACTCCTCTTTGCTGTTATCTTTTCCCTTATTACTCTCATTTCTTTTTTTTTTTTTTTAAGGAAACATAGCTTTATTGAGATTTTTATATTAAGTGATTACAATCTTATTTTTTTTTTTTTTTTTAGTTTTCAAAAGAGATTTGGTTGTTTTCTACTATTTTAAGGGTTAGTTTTTTCATCAAAGCAATATGTATCTTTATTTCATGGTTCATTTTTTAAAAATTCTAATACAAGTAATGCGCTGTGGAATTTTTCCCAAGGCAAAAGATCAAATATAGAGAATTGGCCGAATACTTATACTTTGCCTCCGTGTTTTCATTAATGGAATTTTTGTTAGAACTTAATATTTGTTTATTTTTACATTTTGGAAATAAGCATGTCTAAATCCAAACCTTTCTCTTACACTATCCTTTTAAAAAGCCAAATAAATCTGAGCATTCACTTTCCTGTTCAAAACTTTTCAATCACCTCCTTTACTGAAGTCTACCAGTCTATGCTTGATCTGCCCTCTGCAGACTCATTCTCCCTATATCCTCACTCTACTCCTTGCTTTTTTGTTGGCTTGCAAACAGCTACCTCTTGCTGGGTTCTCCCATAGTGGAGAGAAAGAGAGAGCAAGGTCTCTAGAATCTCTTCTTATGAGGATAATAATCCTATCATGAGAGTCCCACTCTCAGGATCATATATAATAAATCAAATGACTTTCCAAAGTCCCTAACTCTACATGCTATCACATTGGGAAATTAAGACTTCAACATATGAATTTTGAGAAGACACAAGTCAGTCAATAGCATTCTGCCCCTGACACCCCAAAAATTCATGTCCTCACATAGAAAATACATTCATTCCACCCAAATACCCAACGATATTAACTTGTTCCAGCAGCAACTCTAAAGTTCAGAGTCTCATCTAAATACTGTCTAAATAAGACATGGGTGAGACTGAAAGTATGACTCTTTCCTGAGAAAAATTTCCTTTTTATACGAACCTGTGAAGTCAGACAAATTATATGCTTTCAGAATACAATGGTGGAACAGGCATAGGATAAACATCCCCATTCCAAGGAAAAATAGAAAAGAGGAAAGGGGTGGGGAATCCCAAACAAGCTCAAATCCTAACAAGGCAAATTTAGTCCTCCTTCATTCTGTCCTTTCTTCTCTGTTCCTTTTAGTTCAAACTGTCAGTGTTGCTGGAATAACCCTGTCTTTCTTCCTGAACTCTCCTGGAATGGCTGATAACTTCATCACAGTCATTCAGGATCTCTTTATTAAAGTTTTAGACACATCTTTAGTGTTCTCTTCAGAACAAGCTTTCTCTCTCTCTCTCTCTCTGTTTCTCTCTCTCTCTCTCTCTCTCTCTCTCTCTCTCTTTCATAATATGAATAGGCTGAGAATTTTCCAAATCTTCAAGGTCTGGTTCTTTTTTGCTTGACAAATTCCTGATCTAATTCCTTTGTGTGTGTGTGTTTTTTTTTTTTACTATAAGCAGTCAGGAGGAATCAAACTAGCTGCTTCTTCAACACGTTGCTTAGATATCTCCTTAGCTAATTATCTAGTTTCGCTGTTCATAGTCCTCCCTTCCACAAGACACTAACAGCCAGATCCCTTGCTAATTTATAACAAGAATCACATTTCCTCCAGTGTCTGATATGTCCTCATTTCCATCTGACACATCACCAGAATTGCCCTTAACACTCATATTTTTATGTTTCTTTAAAATTTGCTTTAACTTCCTATTAACGCCACTGAATTAATGCCCGTATTTTTTTTTATTTTTTTATTATACTTTAAGTTCTAGGGTACATGTGCATAACGTGCAGGTTTGTTACATATGTATACTTGTGCCATGTTGGCGTGCTGCACCCATCAACTCGTCAGCACCCATCAACTCATCATTTACATCAGGTATAACTCCAATGCAATCCCTCCCCCCTCCCCGCTCCCCATAATAGGCCCCAGTGTATGATGTTCCCCTTCCCAAGTCCAAGTGATCTCATTGTTCAGTTCCCACCTATGAGTGAGAACATGCGGTGTTTAGTTTTCTGTTCTTGCGATAATTTGCTGAGAATGATGGTTTCCAGCTGCATCCATGTCCCTACAAAGGACACAAACTCATCCTTTTTTATGGCTGCATAGTATTCCATGGTGTATATGTGCCACATTTTCTTAATCCAGTCTGTCACTGATGGACATTTGGGTTGATTCCAAGTCTTTGCTATTGTGAATAGTGCTGCAATAAACATACGTGTACATGTGTCTTTATAGCAGCATGATTTGTAATCCTTTGGGTATATACCCAGTAATGGGATGGCTGGGTCATATGGTACTTCTAGTTCTATATCTTTGAGGAATCGCCATACTGTTTTCCATAATGGTTGAACTAGTTTACAATCCCACCAACAGTGTAGAAGTGTTCCTATTTCTTCACATCCTCTCCAGCACCTGTTGTTTCCTGACTTTTTAATGATTGCCATTCTAACTGGTGTGAGATGGTATCTCATTGTGGTTTTGATTTGCATTTCTCTGATGGCCAGTGATGATGAGCATTTTTTCAGGTGACTGTTGGTTGTATGAATGTCTTCTTTTGAGAACTGTCTGTTCATATCCTTTGCCTACTTTTCGATGGGGTTGTTTGTTTTTTTCTTGTAAATTTGTTTGAGTTCTTCTTAGGTTCTGGATATTAGCCCTTTGTCAGATAAGTAGATTGCAAAAATTTTCTCCCATTCTGTAGGTTGCCTGTTCACTCTGATGGTAGTTTCTTTTGCTGTGCAGAAGCTCTTTAGTTTAATTAGATCCCATTTGTCAATTTTGGCTTTTGTTGCTGTTGCTTTTGGTGTTTTAGACATGAGGTCCTTGCCCATGCCTATGTTCTGAATGGTATTATCTATATTTTCTTCTAGGATTTTTATGGTATTAGGTCTAACATTTAAGTCTCTGATCCATCTTGAATTAATTTTCGTATAAGGAGTAAGGAAAGGATCCAGTTTCAGCTTTCTACTTATGGCTAGCCAATTTTCCCAGCACCATTTATTAAATAGGGAATCCTTTCCCCATTTCTTGTTTTTCTCAGGTTTATCAAAGATCAGATGGCTGTAGATGTGTGGTATTATTTCTGAGGACTCTGTTCTGTTCCATTGGTCTATATCTCTGTTTTGGTACCAATACCATGCTGTTTTGGTTACTGTAGCCTTGTAGTATAGTTTGAAGTCAGGTAGTGTGATGCCTCCAGCTCTGTTCTTTTGACTTAGGATTGTCTTGGCAATGTGGGCTCTTTTTTGGTTCCATATGAATTTTAAAGCAGTTTTTTCCAATTCTGTGAAGAAACTCATTGGTAGCTTGATGGGGATGGCATGGAATCTATAAATTACCTTGGGCAGTATGGCCATTTTCACGATATTGATTCTTCCTATCCATGAGCATGGTATGTTCTTCCGTTTGTTTGTGTCCTCTTTTATTTCACTGAGCAGTGGTTTGTAGTTCTCCTTGAAGAGGACCTTTACATCCCTAGTAAGTTGGATTCCTAGGTATTTCATTCTCTTTGAAGCAATTGTGAATGGAAGTTCATTCATGATTTGGCTCTCTGTTTGTCTGTTACTGGTGTATAAGAATGCTTGTGATTTTTGCACATTAATTTTGTATCCTGAGAGTTTGCTGAAGTTGCTTATCAGCTTAAGGAGATTTTGGGCTGAGACAATGGGGTTTTCTAAATATACAATCATGTCATCTGCAAACAGCGACAATTTGACTTCTTCTTTTCCTAACTGAATCCCCTTGATTTCTTTCTCTTGCCTGATTGCCCTGGCCAGAACTTCCAACACTATGTTGAATAGGGGTGGTGAGAGAGGGCATCCGTGTCTTGTGCCAGTTTTCAAAGGGAATTTTTCAAGTTTTTGCCCATTCAGTATGATATTGGCTGTGGGTTTGTCATAAATAGCTCTTATTATTTTGAAGTACGTTCCATCAATACCTAATTCATTGAGTGTTTTTAGCATGAAGGGTTGTTGAATTTTATCAAAGGCCTTTTCTGCATCTATTGAGATAATCATGTGGTTTTTGTCTTTGCTTCTGTTTATATGCTGGATTACGTTTATTGATTTGCATATGTTGAACCAGCCTTGCATCCCAGGGATGAAGCCCACTTGATCATGGTGGATAAGCTTTTTGATGTGCTGCTGGATCCGGTTTGCCAGTATTTTATTGAGGATTTTTGCATCGATGTTCATCAGGGATATTGGTCTACAATTCTCTTTTTTTGTTGTGTCTCTGCCAGGCTTTGGTATCAGGATGATGTTGGCCTCATAAAATGAGTTAGGGAGGATTCCCTCTTTTTCTATTGATTGGAATAGTTTCAGAAGGAATGGTACCAGCTCCTCCTTGTACCTCTGGTAGAATTCAGCTGTGAATCCATCTGGTCCTGGACATTTTTTCTTTGGTAGGCTATTAATTATTGCCTCAATTTCAGAGCCTGCTATTGGTCTATTCAGGAATTCCGCTTCTTCCTGGTTTAGTCTTGGGAGAGTGTAAGTGTCCAGGAAATTATCCATTTCTTCTAGATTTTCTAGTTTATTTGCGTAGAGGTGTTTATAGTATTCTCTGATGGTAGTTTGTATTTCTGTGGGGTTGGTGGTGATATCATCTTTATCATTTTTTATTGCGTCTATTTGATTCTTGTCTCTTTTCTTCTTTATTAGTCTTGCTAGCGGTCTATCAATTTTGTTGATCTTTTCAAGAAACCAACTCCTGGATTCATTGATTTTTTGGAGGGTTTTTTGTGTCTCTATCTCCTTCAGTTCTGCTCTGATCTTAGTTATTTCTTGCCTTCTGCTAGCTTTCGAATGTGTTTGCTCTTGCTTCTCTAGTTCTTTTAATTGCGATGTTAGAGTGTCAATTTTAGATCTTTCCTCCTTTCTCTTGTGTGCATTTAGTGCTGTAAATTTCCCTCTACACACTGCTTTAAATGTGTCCCAGAGATTCTGGTATGTTGTATCTTTGTTCTCATTGGTTTCAAAGAACATCTTTATTTCCGCCTTCGTTTCGTTATGTACCCAGTAGTCATTCAGGAGCAGGTTGTTCAGTTTCCATGTAGTTGAGCAGTTTTGATTGAGTTTCTTAGTCCTGAGTTCTCGTTTGATTGCACTGTGGTCTGAGAGACAGTTTGTTATAATTTCTGTTCTTGTACATTTGCTGAGGAGTGCTTTACTTCCAATTATGTGGTCAATTTTGGAATAAGTGCGATGTGGTGCTGAGAAGAATATATATTCTGTTGATTTGGGGTGGAGAGTTCTGTAGATGTCTATTAGGTCTGCTTGCTGCAGAGGTGAGTTCAATTCCTGGATATCCTTGTTAATTTTCTGTCTCGTTGATCTGTCTAATGTTGACAGTGGGATGTTGAAGTCTCCCATTATTATTGTGTGGGAGTCTAAGTCTCTTTTTAAGTCTTTAAGGACTTGCTTTATGAATCTGGGTGCTCCTGTATTGGGTGCATATATATTTAGGATAGTTAGCTCTTCCTGTTGAATTGATCCTTTTACCATTACGTAATGGCCTTCTTTTTCTCTTTTGATCTTTGATGGTTTAAAGTCTGTTTTATCAGAGACTAGTATTGCAACCCCTGCTTTTTTTTGTTCTCCATTTGCTTGGTAGATCTTTCTCCATCCCTTTATTTTGAGTCTATGTATGTCTCTGCATGTGAGATGGGTCTCCTGAATATAGCAAACTGATGGGTCTTGACTCTTTATCCAGTTTGCCAGTCTGTGTCTTTTAATTGGAGCATTTAGTCCATTTACATTTAAGGTTAATATTGTTATGTGTGAACCTGATCCTGCCATTATGATATTAACTGGTTATTTTGCTCATTAGTTGATGCCGTTTCTTCCTAGCCTCGATGGTCTTTACATTTTGGCATGTTTTTGCAATGGCTGGTATCGGTTGTTCCTTTCCATGTTTAGTCCTTCCTTCAGTGTCTCTTGTAAGGCAGGCCTGGTGGTGACAAAATCTCTAAGCATTTGCTTATCTGTAAAGGATTTTATTTATCCTTCACTTATGAAACTTAGTTTGGCTGGATATGAAATTCTGGATTGAAAATTCTTTTCTTTAAGAATGTTGAATATTGGCCCCCACTCTCTTCTGGCTTGTAGAGTTTCTGCTGAGAGATCTGCTGTTAGTCTGATGAGCTTCCCTTTGTGGGTAACCCGACCTTTCTCTCTGGCTGCCCTTAAGATTTTTTCCTTCATTTCAACTTTGGTGAATCTGGCAATTATGTGTCTTGGAGTTGCTCTTCTTGAGGAGTATCTCTGTGGCGTTCTCTGTATTTCCTGAATTTGAATGTTGGCCTGCCCTACTAGGTTGGTGAAGTTCTCCTGGATGATATCCTGAAGACTGTTTTCCAACTTGGTTCCATTTCCCCCTCACTTTCAGGCACCCCAATCAGACATAGATTTGGTCTTTTTACATAATCCCATACTTCTTGCAGGCTTTGTTTATTTCTTTTTCCTCTTTTTTCTTTTGGTTTCTCTTTTCACTTCATTTCATTCATTTGATCCTCAATCGCTGATACTCTTTCTTCCAGTTGATCGAGTCAGTTACTGAAGCTTGTGCATTTGTCACGTATTTCTCGTGTCATGGTTTTCATCTCTGTCCATTCGTTTATGGCCTTCTCTGCATTAATTATTCTAGTTATCAATTCTTCCACTCTTTTTTCAAGATTTTTAGCTTCTTCGCGCTGGGTAGTAATTCCTCCTTTAGCTCTGAGAAGTTTGATGGACTGGAGCCTTCTTCTCTCATCTCCTCAAAGTCATTCTCCATCCAGCTTTGATCCGTTGCTGGCGATGAGCTGCATTCCTTTGCAGGGGGCAATGCACTCTCATTTTTTGAATTTCCAGCTTTTCTGCCCTGCTTTTTCCCCATCTTAGTGGTTTTATCTGCCTCTGGTCTTTGATGATGGTGACACACTGATGGGGTTTTGGTGTGGGTGTCCTTCCTGTTTGTTAGTTTTCCTTCTAACAGTCAGGACCCTCAGCTGTAGGTCTGTTGGAGATTGCTTGAAGTCCACTCCAGACCCTATTTGCCTGGGTATCAGCAGCAGAGGCTGCAGAAGATAGAATATTGCTGAACAGAGAGTGTACCTGTCTGATGCTTGCTTTGGAAGCTTCCTCTCAGGGGTGTACTCCACCGTGTGAGGTGTGGGGTGTCGGTCTGCCCCTAGTGGGGGATGTCTCCCAGTTAGGCTACTCAGGGGTCAGGGACCCACTTGAGCAGGCAGTCTGTCCATTCTCAGATCTCAACCTCTGTGTTGGAGATCCACTGCTCTCTTCAAAGCTGTCAGAGTCGTTTGCGTCTGCAGAGGTTTCAATGCCCGTATTTTTAGTATGCACTTCAAACTCCTACAGCTTCCACCCACTATTGAGTTCCACAACTGCTTCCACATATGCAGGTATTTGTTACAGCAGCACCACAATCTCTTACCAAAATCTCTATTAGTCAAAGTTCCCCAGAGAAACAGCACCAACAGATAATATATTATAAGAAACTGACTCAAGCAATTATGGAGACTAAGAAGTTCCAAGATCTGCAGTTGGTATGCTGGAGACCCAGGAGAGTTGGTGTTATAGTTCCAGTCTAAAAGCCAGCAAACTCAAAACCCTCCACTGTTAGAGTTACCCAAGCTCAGTGTCTGTGATGGTCCAGGGGGCTTCCGAGGTAATCAGGCAGTGTCAGTCTTCAGCCGATTTAAAATTGGTAAGACATTCCTTGGGCTAGTTGGTCTGAGGACCTGAGGTCATACATGGATCTTTCTCATGGAGCAAATTGCAGGAGGACAGGGGATTGATCTCCCAAGGGAGGTCCCCTGATCTGAGTCACAGCACCGAATTTCACTCACGTCCGTGTGAAGAGACCACCAAACAGGCTTTGTGTGAGCAACAAGGCTGTTTCTTTCACCTGGGAGCAGGCGGGCTAAGTCCGAAAAGAGAGTCAGTTTACTCTCATTTCTAATTTTGTAAAATTCTCTACAAAGTGTTTCTTTTACTATTTTTTACAAAAATTAATTTTAAAAAATAATGAAAAACTGATACATGCAACAATATTATTGACTCTCAAAAACATTTTGTTGATTTAAAAGATCCACATATATACTGAATGATTAAATTTATTTTAAGTTATAAAATGAGAATGCTTATTTGTGCTCATAACAATCACAAAGGTTGAGGCCTTGGCAATCAGAAGTTGACCACAAATGGTCATAAGAAAACATTCTAGGAGGATGGAATGTCTTGATAAGATTGTGGATTAGAAGTATAAATGTATTATCAAAACTCATCAAAGTACATACATAAAATGTGAACATTTCACTGTATATAAAGTGTACCTCAAATTAAAACTACATGTTAGGATATGCTCTGTTACAAAGTAAAACTTTCCAGAATTATTAACATTTTTGCAGTTTATAGATATTTTCTCACTTGTATAAAAAAATGATAGTATGCATGTAGATAGGAACATGTTCATGGCCTTTGTTTATATTGTAATCACCTATGTTAATGTACTTTGTGACCTTCAACTTTTCTTGTAATTATCGGGGTTTTTAAAAAAATTCCCTAAGACTCACCTGTTTTCCTCAGATTTCTCCAGTTTATGAGAAGATATTTTCAGTCAGTAATATAGGGGAGGTAATAGTATTAATAACCAACATTTTTACACTATGTGAGCACAAGATGTGATTCCTTTGGGAGAATAATCGAAAGACAACAACATATACTCAACATACTTGAATACATGCTGCCAGTCAAATTAATGTTTCATTATAGTAGTTTGAGATTCAGCATGTGAATTTTGGGTAAAACATTTTTGTAAGTTACTATAGCAAAAATGTTTTTAGTGAGAATTCAGTTATGGATAAACACTTGTATTTTCATGGACCATAAAATTTATACTTGATTGTACAAATGCAGGAAAGTGCAAGAAGGAGTGTCCGAAAAGTTTGTTTTGAAATTCTGATCTTGTGGGCAGTCAGGTAATGCTGCTAGCTGGGGTGATGACAAAGACGTACTGTTGGAAAAGACAGAATGAAAAGAAACTGAATTTAAATAGCATTATTTTTATCTGGATTTTAGGCCTGCAACAAGGAAGGGAGAAAGAAATTGGTGTTTAGTCTCATTATTTTAACTTCAGCCTATTCAGATTGATAAACTGCATCTTCGTATTGGCAAGTAAAGTAAGAGAAAGTAAAAAACTTTTGAATCACATAGATTTAGGCCTTTTCTTAGCTCTAGTTTTTATTATTTATTTTGCATAAAGCAAGTGGTAGCACTTTAATCTGTAAGACCAAGTTTTCTCACCTACAAAACACTAGAATAATACTTACCACAAAGGATGTTTTTGTGCATGAGAGAAGTAATGAGACAACATAGCTCAAGTACCCAACAGAGTACTTATAATATACAGCAATCATAATTCTTTCTCGTTTTGGAGTACTCATTAAAAAATAAACCACTTCACAACTGGCTATAAAAAATGAAAGCTCTTTGTGAAACATTTTAGATTGTCTTCAGCTTAGAATGAACCCTAGGTTTCTTAAGTCTAAGTGCAAAACTACCAAAAATCTCATTCATAGAGTGATGAATATTCATTTAGGAAATATTTATTGATAGACTAATACATTCAGCATTTTAATGAGCATTAAAGATGAAGAAAATCTTTTTAGAATATAAAGTTAGTTAGATTTGTAACAATAGATTGCATAATACTTCACTATCTAAAAAGTTTTCTTATATCTAATCTCATATAATCTTTCCAACAACCTGATTGGTAAGGAGACAAGAGGACTTGCTATGGCCAAAGTGGGAGAGTTTGGAAATCATGTCACTGGAACTAGAACCTAGAACACTGATATACAGTGCAATGCCTCTCATTCCACTATACAAGAAATTGGTCTACAATCTCAAGACAAGCAGTATATCAAAATATCACAATCGACTCTTTCATTTGGGATGTATGTAACTGAAAAAAAACAAACATCTGACTTAACTGGGAATTTATTGCTTATTAATAAGAGAATCATAGGTAGGGATAGTTCTAGGTGCAGTATCTCAGAACTCCAGCTCTGCTTTTCCTGTGGTTCTTTTCTTGTTTCCTTCTTTGTATCTTAGCTTCAACCTCAAGCTGGTAGCAGGATGACTGTATCAGGTCTGGAAGGAAAGACATCCAGAGGCCGAATTGGATAATCCTCCCTAAGGCCTCTTTCTCAAGTGATCCTCTCATGCCTCATTCACCAGCATTGGATTACAGGGTCACACAATTTCCTGGCAACTAGTCACTGGGAAAAAAAATTAGAATAATTGTATTCGTCTACTCATTAGAGCAAGGATAGGGTCACATTCCCCTGAAACACAAGCCTGTCTTGAGGAAAGATGTATACCTGAACAAATGCAGCATTTTTATTTTTAGGCAGATGGGAAATAACTTCAGTAATCAGGGTTTACCTAACCTAATATCGAACCTCCCTTTGGACATGCTCCAATTAAATTTATTATTTTCTTCTTTTATCAATGAGGTACTAAACACACTTGATTTCAGTTATGAAAAGCAGTTGATAAGCATTAGTGGATAAGATTTCTGAGTGAGATTGAAGAAAATATTGCAATCTGAAACCTGCTGCCAAGTAAAACACCACTTATTTGCCTGTGGTTTGTGATGACTGACAGTAAGAATGAAAAAGAAAATTCCTTTTAAAAGAAAGAAATGAATAATGATGTTAGGTGTAGCAGGAAATGGGGTGTACAATTGTTTGAATTTCCATTTCTGTTTTTGTTTTTTCATCTGAGGCTTTCTACATGTGTTTACAGTTGAAGGCTGTTTTCTTGGCATGCCAGGGTAACTAATAACGTTCTCCAAAAATGAAATGTGCCTATTATCATTAATGCAGTTTGACATAGGAGGGAATAGGGAAATTCTATTGCTTTTCCAAAGCCGAAATCAGGCAGAGAATACCCAGCTCTCTCAGTTAACAGCAGGGTCCCATACACATAGTTGTCTGTATTACTAATAGAGTAATTATCCTCAAAGTGAATAGTCTTCTCAGATGAGTCTTGAGTCTCACTACCATTTGAAAGGGAGTAGCATTGCATTCAAATATAAGTTTCTGCTAGTGGGTTATTTTTTATACTCCTGTGTTAAAAACTTGTGAAACTAACAAATTATGGGATTTAATCCAGATTTTATGATGTTTCAGCTGCAAAGATGAGCAACAAATTTCCACTGTCTCATGACATTGAGTAGAATACTGAAAAACAAACAAAAACAAAAACCCTGTTTTAACAAACAGTTTCTATCCCAAGTTGAAGAAGGTTATTATTTTCTTAGGTTCAAGGAATGATAAGACCTGTTTTTTGGTCTTATCAATCACCTTTAGTTATGGCAGCATTATGACTAAAAGTATGTTTGTCACTATAGCACAGAACACTGTGTTAGCTACTGACTCAAAATCTACCTTTTACATTTCATTTAGAATTTATTTCTCTCCTGGAAATTTATTTTGGGTATATACCATTCCACGGGTGTTGCTTACAATGATGATCCTAAACCTCTAGTTATTTCAAGCTACAAATTCCCACCCAACCATATACTCTGCTCTTTTGTGGTAGGATGGAGCTCATGAGGTGTGAGTACTCTGTGTTTCTCCCTCTTGATTTCTGCATATTCTGAGTTCTTTTTAGGCTTTTATGTAAGGAAGAAGCAACCTTCTCATTTTCATGGTTAACCTGGCTTCCAATGCCTTTGTCTGTATTCCTCATGTCTCCTTTTCATTCTGCCCCTTATGTACCTTCATTCTCTTCCTCTCATTGACTCTGTGCAATCTGTATTCAAATTTACCAACTCATCCAAAGAAGGAGAGGAGAGGGAAGCAACTCCACCTTCACCTGATGCTACTGCTCTCCCAACTAACTGTACTACCTTTCCTTTTGTAGTCAAAATTTTCCATAAAGTTATTTGCAAGCATTGCCTTTACTTCCTAAAGCCTTCTTATTTTCTTATAATTTCAAATTCGGCCTTCTGCATCACTTGAAACTTCTGGAGCATGCACCAAGGCCAAAAATAATATGTTCATGAAAATTTTAATAGAATTTAAAGAAGATGCACTAATAAAAATAAATGTCTATAAGGAGTCTAGAGAGCCAAGGACCAAGAATGCAACAGCAAGATACCAACACAACTCATCAAGTAATCTGTCTCTCTTATTTTCCCAGATAATACTATAAAACTACAGAAAGATCAATCAATAAACCTTCAAACTTAACAGTGTCCTGTGAGTTTAAGTAGTATGTCATTTTCCCAAAAAACTCTAGGCGAAGGGCTACATTTGATTTTCTAGATCAGAAAAGTCACCTTTAAAACTCTACCACCCAAAACTTTCTCCCTGAAAGTAGTCAGCCTGTTTTTATTTACAGATCTTTATTTACTCAAGGAACAAAATTTCTACTTAGATATTTGGTAGCATACAAAATATACTGTGTTTTGGATCACATATGTCTATGGCTTAAAAGGTATAGAACTTCATCAAAGCTATGTATCTCATATGATATTGGAAATTCCACCAAATCTTAGTCTCTCAAAATACACTGTCTTTGGGTATTACTATAAAAGAAAACAAATAGAACAGTGGGTCCCTCCTCAAACAGGTTCTCTGGAATACAAACGTAGTGGAAATCAAGATTCAATTGCTAATTCTAACTGCAAGATTTTCTTCCCAGACTTGAATACACTTCATTGTCCTCTGTTTGTGTTCAATCTCCACCAGCTGGTAATTGTTTTATGTGGTAGTCAAAAGGAAAAAACAAAAACAAAAACAAAAACAAAAACAAAAAACAGAAAAGAGAAAGTGAAAACAAAACGAAAGAGAAAAGAAATATTTTATTTCCAAACATGCATACAGGCTTTCATCCAACAGATTTTCTAGAATTTAAAGCAATGACTTCCAGATTAACTGGCTCTGACTCCAGTAGTAGCTGGAAGCCAGTAGTAGCTGGTTCCATAGTTTATGCTGAAAATATTCATTTTCTAGAGGTTAGGAGAGACAGCCTGATAAGGAATAAAGAATCAAAACACCTACCAATAAACTGTGAGCTTTCATTTGAATTTCTTTACATTTCTTTGTCTCCATTTTGTATGAAGCAAGGTCTAGATTCTGTAATATTCCATGGTTTCTAAAGATTGCACTGAAAAGGCTGTACTTTGCATGCATGGTGTGCTTGAGGTTACAGCCTTAAAACATTGTGATATAGAGCAGTTTTTTTGCAATCAGATCTTGGGTCATTTACCAGCTGCATCTGAGAGAGCAAGTCACTTAAATTCTCTGAATCTCACTTTCCTCATTATAATATGGTAGACTTGCACTTGTGTTCATTAGAGGTATTATGGGGATTTAATTTTACAACAAATGTTACTACAATGGACAAAATAAATATTCTATGAGTGCAGTTTCCTTTGCCACTGTCTCACACTACACTCATTCACTTATGATCTAGAAAGAGTTTATTTGGGAAGCATTTACCAAATGCTTAGTTCTATCATGCTATAGATTCTGGTTCTAAGGCAATACGTAACTGAGAAACTAGGAAACTAGAATTTTGGTCTTGTTTGTATACATAGCATTAAACAAATCAATAACAATTAGACAAACAATTCAAAATCTAAGTCTGCCTTCTCATATATAAATTATAATAAAATCCTCCCTAATTATAAATAAACTGACTATATAATTTTACATTAAGATGGAATACTTTTGATAGTAAATTGAACCCTATTTATAGTTAAACTAGAATGCCATGCTATAACTCTAACTGGAAGGTTATAACGGTGCCAATTAGAGGATGCATGTGAATTTGCAAAGCCCTATGCCACCTGCTAAGGAATTATAAATTTTATGCTAAATGGACAAAAAAGTCCAATTTTATTTCCACTATCCAAATCTTATGTATTTTTCAGCACCCAACTTCTGTTGGAGTGAAAGTATTTAGAAGTAGAGGGATTATTGCTGAATGTTTTTCAATGTGTCTACCTAGATGACTTTAGCATCAGGGCATGGGATTCTATACAAAATTCGTATGTAAAATCAAAAAGTCGCAAAAATAAAATCTCCTCTTAGTAATAAGCAACTATCTACAAGGTGAAAATGTATCTCCCTTGAAATAGGTTTGTATTTCAATTATAAATTTTAAAATATCCTAGCAGATACGGTTATAATGCACTTTTCTTCTGTAATATCTTTATTAGATTTTTTTTCAGTTTTAAGCTAAATTTTTTTATTTCTAACATCAATGAATCAGTGTAACAAATAACACCTCAACCACTATTCATTTAATAACAGAATTCTTATAAACTATTATCAAATTCTATTAAAATTCAGCCTGGACCATGGCTATAAATCTCATGTCCTTTATAGCTTTATATGAGAATACGAAGTCACCCTTGAGTCAACAGCCAGCCATTGGCTTTGATTATAAGCTAAATGACTGTTTCACTGGCAGTTCCATGGATAGGGAAGTTTTAACTTGATAAGATGAGGAGAGATCCACACTGAAAAAATTTTAATACAAGTTGTGTGGAAAGATAACTGGCTGAAAGCACTGTTATTCACAAAATTATGGCTGAAGAGACAGCATTCTCTCAAGCTGTTGCAATTTTTACAGGCAATTTTCAAAGAAATTGTATTACTAGTGATTTTAAAAGAAATGTCAACAAAAGGTAGCTTCTTGTTTCTACTTAGCAACTGGTACATAGCTGAAAGGGAAGAATCAATGGAGTACAAACCAGATATATTG
This sequence comes from Chlorocebus sabaeus, assembly GCF_047675955.1. Lineage (NCBI taxonomy): Eukaryota > Metazoa > Chordata > Mammalia > Primates > Cercopithecidae > Chlorocebus > Chlorocebus sabaeus. Next base: position 59,121,051 of record NC_132924.1, read on the forward strand.
CTCGTGCTTCCTATGTTTGCATGTAGAGTTTCCAGTAATTGGCATTCTTTTTTCTTTTTAAGTCAACAATTATTTTGCTTGCTTTATGAGTGACTGGCCCAGTTCTAGGCACTGGGGTACGTGGGTGAAGGAAACCCAAAATTCCCTCTCCTTGTGGCACTAATGTTTTAATAGAAGACAGAAAATAAATAAAATAAATAAGTAAATTACACAGTCTGTTTCTGTGTGATATATGAACTAAAGAAAAATAAATCAGAAATTGTGGTTAGTGGTAGTGAATGGGAGTTAAGTGTTGCAAATTTTAAATCGAATGATATGTAAAACCTCTCTAAGAATAGTCTTGTTAATAATATAAAGCCTGCATGGAAATAGGTATTGTGTAAAAGTTAATGGTAAATTACTTCTCCATAAGGTGCAAAAACTCTACGAATAAATTCTACAATGGTTTGAAATGCAGTCAGTTCAGGAAGTGAAAAAAAAAAAACGTTGACTATCCAGGCTAACATTTTTCAAAGTGTGGATTACACCTGTACCAGTCACCTGAGGAGCTTATTAAAATGCTGATTCCTCATACTTAACCCAGTGCTAGTGAATCAGCACGTTCAGGCATGGGTCCTGGGAATATGTCATCTATCAAGCTTTTTGGATAATTCTGAGGCATTCTAAAATCTGAGTCCCTAGAATGTTTAACGTAGAAACAAGTCTCAAGCAAAAATTCACCCATTTGCTTATTTAACAAATATTTTGTGAGTGTCTCCTCTTTGTGCTCAGTGGTGTAACTGAAGGGTCTGCGGAGATGGGATCCATGCCTGAGATGGTTCTGACAAAATTGGGGTAACTATATACAAATAAGTTAATGAAAGAATATAAAAGAGGCTTGTGATGGTCTGATGGATGTAATTTTAGTTTGGAGAGAGAGAACTGAGGACATTGTTGATTTTTCTTTTCTTGTATCTTATGCTTGCAAAAATAATCCATACGTGGAAAGCCCTTGAATTTGGATACTATGTGCTGAAGTCTGTTTTTACTTAGTGGTCTCAATTGTACTCTGACAGTGTGGTCAATGATATAAAAACTCCTGTAGTTGCAGGAATTTCAAGGCATTAACACAAACATCCTCATTTGATGGTCTATTTGATAACTGTTATTGAGACCTGCAACATGCAAATGTTCAGAGTCTAGAGGAGGTAGAAGGTAAATAGATGGGTTTCCTACAATGTATTAGAGGCATGTGTACTATGTTTTAGAAAGACAAGGGTGAAGTCACTAACTCTACTTAGGAGTCTGGAGATACTTTTCACAAAAAAGATGACACTTGGATTAGAACTTAAAGATGAGTTAGACTTTATACATGAATGGAAAGAGAAGGATGTTCGTGGTAGATGTAATGGCAGACACAGACATGGAAATGCAAAGTGGTAGAATTTTTACTCACACTACAACACAGCTTGGCGAAAACCACCTAGCTTCTCCATTTTCTATTATAAGCTGATAACCATGACCACTGGACAATGAAAGACTAGCCAAAAAATATTAACAGTTAACATAATTAACTTCCTCTAAATAGTTTCTAAAAGTTTAAAACATCCTCTAGTGAATAAATAATCAAATGTTACAAATTCAGTTCCATGGCTGAGCCATTTCTCTCCTCCCATCCTCCTTCTAGAGATGGTAGCTGAGTGTAGGGGAGGCTTATGAACTGAATAGCAATGGGTGAGAGGCACTTGGGTGGTCTTCATGCTAGATTCTGCATCAGGGCAGATCTGATCCCTGTAGATTCTCATTCATTGCTGTTGTCAGTTGTCAGTTGAGGTATGGGAATCTATACCATCACTGCACCTCCTTTGTGGTAAGAGCACTTGGCTTTATCAGGACCTAGTGGTCCTCCTTGATAACTTCATTCTCCCTGGCAGTGTGGATACCCCTTGACTTCTGGCTTTCACTGTTCTTTATCGCTGAACCAGGCAGCCTACCCTAAAGCTTTCAGCAAAAAGGGTGCCATTTAGCTCCACTCCAGTGAACCCTTCTGCAAAGAGCTCTAACCCTATATCCCCCCTGGAAAAATTATTTAATCCCTAAATGCCTCAATTTTATTTGTTAAATGGGGATAATGAAGTATCATTCTCACAGTACAGTTGCACAAATAAAATGAGTTAATAAATATACTGCCCTTAGAAGGGTGCCTGGCCTATTGCAGTTAATACACATTTGCTACTGCTATTACTTCTTCATTCTTTCCCACTGCCCCCTTTCTCTGTGCACCTGGCACTCTGGGAGCCAGGAGCATGGCTTCAGGCTCACCTACAAGCTCTATCTTTCTGCTACAGCTACTATAACTACCACATTGGCAAGTACTCACCCTGCATGGTATTTTTCCTATACTTTTGACTTTCTCCTCAATGTAACAATCCTTCTTTCTTGTGACTTTGCTTTAAAGAAGAGAAGCAAAGGCACATGGAGATATGACTGGCTCTCCCTCTCGGTTTCTTCTGCTTCTCATAAACCCAGGGCCGAAAGACATAATCTGTTTTTCCTTTTCATCTTGAAAAGTTATTTCCCTACATCATCACTTGAGACCGCTGTATGGCTTGGAGTGAAAATATATATTCAAAATCTCCAGAACTGGCTCTTGATGTTAACATAAGCTTAAATAATTGTTTTTGAAAAACAATGTTTTTGTTCCAAAACTTGCCTTTCAGAACCATTGTCTTACTATGAACTCCTCAAATTCTATTTTGAATGTCAAAAGCTGCACACTGATTACATCTCTTTATCTTTTGAATCCCTTTTAAGACAAATAACGCATCTTGAATAATAGAGAAAATCATACACAATGAAATATAAACCAAAAAAGCACATGTATATAGTTCAAAAATATTATTCCGACATTCTGCATAATTATATAAGGGTTTGATGTGTTCAAAAGCAGGAAAGTGATTAATTTGGTGTTAGAAGTGTATAATTGATATGTTCGTGTGTGAGAATTGGGGAGGGGAGGTGTTAGAGTAGAAGAGGAAGTGAATAAGAAGGGGTAACTGATGAAGAACAAAATGCCAGTTTCAGCCAAATTGAGAAGAACACTGCCGTGCTAAGGAAATTTTCTTTCAGGTGAAACAACGTTAACTATTAAGAAGGCTATACATTTTTATATCTATTTCATGTATTAGAAAACTAAAGCTCTAAGATATTGAGTTTTTCTCCTACATTATCACTGTAATTGTCATACCTAGGATGAAAATTCAGTTCTACTGATTTATAATCTATCTTCTCATATTTTTAAGTTCAAACAATTTCTTTAGAAAAGTTATAAACTGGCATTTTCACTTTTGAGATAAATGTGATAAATCCTATAGGCAATTATCTAAATTGAAAACACTTCATTGCCTCTGAAATTCCAATGCCTCTAGCAAAGCAAACCCCCAAGACTGTGTTCAGTAAGATCTTCTGATATATTTATTGCTTGTCTGTTACTTACTTTCTTATTTGTTTTCACAGCTGGTAAAGACTCAATAATTTTAACTATGATGATCTCAACTTGCACTTGCATAGAGTCTAGATATTGGTGTGTTTTTTTACCTATACAATTTCTGAAAATAAAAGTATAATTTTTAAAGTGTTTGCTGGGTTAATTGCAAATCTTTGGTGAAGATCTTTATGAATATACACTTTTACACCATGGTGTTGTTTAATCAAGACCTAAGAGATACAAGTGACTTTAGCCACTTTTATTTATGTATGTATTTTTGGACTAACGTGGGTCTGTCTGAAATATCATTTAGAATCAACTTTAGAGAAGTCTATTTGCTAATATTGCATGGGAGAAAATAAAGTCTTGCAATTATATCACTACTTTTGATTCTGCAAACATCCAGCACAATCAATTCATGACAAAGAAAATTCCTTATATTAATAATTTTGTTGCTGGTTTCATTGACACTCCAAATACTTCATTCATTAAAACAAATATTTATTGAGTATCTGTTGTTTTTGCCACTGGGGATGCATAGATGAATGAGGCAAACAGTTTTGTCACCCTGGAGCCTACAATTGTAACAAAAGTTAGAAGGAAAAAAAACAGCACTTGAGAGAATCTCTAATGAATAAATCTTAACTGATATGAGATATCAGGGAAGGCTTCCGTACAGAAGTGATCTTTAAGCAAAAACAAAAACTAAGTAGAATTTATCCAGGTAACTAGTCAGAGAGAGAGAAAGAGATTCCCAGAGAGAGAAAGAGAGGGAGAGATCCGCAGGAAAACAAAATAGCATATGCAAAGGTTCTGTTTGGTGATAAGGGGAATTTAGGGAATTCGAGAAATAAAAAGTCTGTATGGCAGATGCATAGTAAGTAGGAAGATAGGGCCAGATTATGCAAGGATTTATACACCAACTTAAGTATTTTGAAATTTAAGAGCAGGAGAATATGACTGAGAGATTTAAACAGACTGATGTCATGGTTGAGTTTCCTTTTTAGATTACTTCAGATTAGCACCATGCTGAATGCAGCTTCAGGAAGACACCATTCACATTCACCATTAATAAGAGGTCATGTTTCAGACAATATGTGGGGAATGGATCAGAGGTGATGAATGTGAAAGCAGGACTGTCATGGGAAGAGAGTGCATTGGTCTAAGCAAGAGATAACAATGGCTTGCATTTAGATGGTAGAAAATTATTGAAGAGGAACGGATGCATTTTTAAAATATTTAGGAGGTAGAACTCATGGTACATAATGTGTGGTTGGATAGGGGAGCTGATTTACAGAAAACAATCAGCAGTGATTTATTGTTTCTTGGTTGATTGGTTAGTTGTGGATGCCATTTTGGGAGAAGGAGCAAGTTGAAGGTTGGGTATAGGGGTTGCTGGTGCGATGGGAGGATCATAACTTCTGTTTGGGGCATGGTAATTTTGAAGCACCCATGAAATGTATGGTGGAGATTTATAATAGAATGCTTGATATTTTGTTCTAGAGCCTGGAAGATAAATTTGAGCTAGAGATATAAAGTTGGGAATAACCACTATATAGATGGAATTAAAGACATAGAAATGGTAAAAATCAGTAAGAACAAGTAAAGAGAGAAGGAAAGGGAGACAAGTGTGAAACCATCAAGACTCCTACAGTTAAAAGCCTAACAGAGGTAAAACAGACAGAGAGATGGAAACAAAACTATGAGGGTATAATGGAGTCAAGGGAATCAAATCTTTTAAAGCAAGGTGATTTTGTAACTTGTGATAAGACTGCTCAAGGTTAGGGAAAGTGTCCTTTATATCCAGTGGTGTGGAAAACCTTTTCCACAGGTGTATCTAAGGAAGCAGTCATATTAATGAGGAATGAACAGAGTGTGAGGATGTAGGGATGCCAAGAAGTTTGACTATGAATTGAGTATACAGAAGCAAACTCATTTTCAATATAAATGAGTAGTATATCACCTGGAAGTGAGAAATAGGAAGACAAGAGATTCTGAGCCCACCCAGGAATTTGGTTTTATGAAGGAGGAATAATTCCTCTACTGGGTTAGAGATAAGAGATTGGTGGAGAGACAAGCATGTTGGTAGATTTGGCCATCATAATTTTATTGGTGGTTGTTGAGGGCCCCCATTAGTAGCTTCAGCTTTCTCTGCAAAGTGTAAGTTAAAGAGTTTAAGCAGAAAAATAGAATGCTGTCAGGGATTCAAAGAAAGCAAAGGATAGGTTGAATGGTTTGTGTGGAGATAGTTGACTAGGACACACTGCATTGCCAATTTAAATTGTTAAATAGTATTTGACTACCTAGAGTCAAAATAGTTAGAATTATCTTAAAGAAAACAGAAAAGCAGAAACTAAAATTCCCAGGCTTCCTGAAGATCCAGAAAATTGTTTTACTGTGCATTAAGTACACAGGGCCTGGTGTATGCCTATGGTAGGAGGAGAGATGTGTACGTGTATTTATGTGTATGAAAACACATATATTGGCAAGTACAACCCTAACTCAAGGTGATCCAGATAACTTTAAGTTCCTAGATTGAAACAGTGATATTAATTAGCCAATTCTTAAAATTTATCCCATGAGAATGATCTGTGATTGTACCCTGTCAGTAGAATTGGGGTCCAGAATAAATGAAAGCATTCTGGGCTTCTCACAAAACCAAAATAGGTTTCTTGAACATATTCAGAGAATTCATTGCGAGATAGAATTATTATTTTGAGCTCAGGCAACTGAAACTTCCACTCAGACCCATTTTTTTGTAATGTAGAAAACAAATTAATAGTGCAGAGTCACTAAAAAATTACCATCTGGTAATGTGGTGAGTGACACGGTAAGTTAAGCCATATGTCACCTTACACCTCAGAGATAGCTCCTATTTTGTGAGTCAATTAATTATTTTTCAAAAATGGTAGTGAAGAAGATAATAATAATGATGCTCCATAACTCCAAATTCATCAGAATTATTCCTTCCTTCCTCTGAATTTACCCAAAATATTATTTTTAACCCCGTTTAGGATATGATTTCAACTGCCCTGTACTGCAATTGGTTATTTGTATGTCTTAGCTTTGTGCTGCATTTTTTCCTGGATTTGAATGACAGTGTGACAAATGACTGTTTCTACTTGGTTTCTAAAATAATGTCCTACTCAATAATAAAGCGTATTAAATTATTCATTAAGCAATTATTATTTATTTTCTGCTGTATGCCACATTTTATGTCACACACTGAATAAACAGTGGTGAAACAAAATAGACACATTTCTATTCTCACAGAACAGTCTAAGTGGGGGAAATAGGCATTAAACAAATAGATGCAGAACTGAATACATAATTGAAAATTTTGATGAATTACTGAGGAAAGAACAGCATGGTTTGAGAGAGAGAAAGTGAATTAATTTTATGTTGACTGAAAACATTGAAGAAGTGACAAACAAGCCAGGGTTTCTGAACCCTGGAATTATTGACATTTTGGGCTGGACAGTTCTTTGCTGTAGGGAGGTGTCCTATGCATTGTAAAAATGCTGAACAGTTTCCTGACCTCTACCTACTAAGTCCCAGTAACACCATCCCAGTTGTAACAAACAAAAATGTATCAAGATGGTGCCAAATCACCCCAGGTACAGAGTCACTAATTTAAATGTAGACAAAATGCTTAAGAATTAGGCAGGAGAAATGAAAGTCAGAAGAGCATTATTACAGGAAAAGGAAATATCATAGGAAAAGTCTAGGAGGTAGAAAAGAGCATTTAAATAACTAAAGGAAGCCAGCATGACAGAAGTATATTGGATGAGGAAAACTTTAGTAAAAGGTGAGGCTGGAAATAAGGGCAATGGATAGTTTTAAAGAAGAGTCTTGTAAGTATTGTCAAGGAGTTCAGAATTTATCCTGAGAAATGGGAGTCTACGGGAGAGTCTTCAGTAGGAAAACTGGCAAGATCAAAAGATGTAATTGATATTTTAAAGGATCTCTTTGGTTTCTCTGATAACAATAAACTGGAGAGACTAAGTGGAAATGAGGAGGGCAGCCAGGGGCTACTGCCATTTTTCAGGGTGGTGGCTTGAGCCAGAATATAGGATGAACAGATGGTAAGGAGTCAATGCATCAAGGCTATAATTTAGAAGAAGAAACAGCAGGACTTAGTATATGAATGATTGTTCAATGAAAGGAGGAATGAAGGAGAAGAGAATTATTTGAGACCTCCATTTATTTGTAAATGTATATATTGGATTTGTATTTGCCTAAAATTTCTGTCAGTCTCATTCCTATGCCTTTATGTAGCTTAAAAAATAAATAAATAAAAATAAAAAATAAAAAACACTCTTCCCTATAACAGCCCTACAAACATATAGTTTTATACTCTCTCATTTTTCTCATTTCTCGGTTTTCACCCCACTTGATCTTCTCTAAGGCTAAAATTTGAAGGACTTTCAATAGCTCAGTTCATGGCACAGCTTGCCACTCTGTTAACACACTCCTGTGTGCCTACAAAATGTCAGCATCTAAAACAGGATGGTTTGCTCCAAGCACTGTTCCTAAAAAGTATAAAGGAGAATAAGTATGTTTCTTATAGAAACATGGTACAATTTTGTTAAGTTATTACTATTATTCATTACTATTAAGTCTAAATTATTATTAACGAAAGTTTTTGTCTTATTCACACATGCTGTTAAACATATCTTTCTTTACTATGCACATTTTCAAATGGAGTTATGCCTCTGAGTGTTAAGATTTCATGCTTGCTGTCTTTACGATCTGTTGTGTTAATCAGTTTACTCAGAAAAACAGAAACTACTCTGTATTTCAACTATAAATCATCATAATAAAAAGAATTATAGACTTACAGAGAAATGAAAGGTTGAAGAGTAAAAATCAGCAAGATTACCACTAACAAGTCTGTATCCTGCCCTCTGGAAGACCAGAGAAAACGCATCATTATATCTACCTAATTATTTAGAGCTCCCTATGAATTGAATGACTTAGGCGAGTATGCACATAAAATACAAATATCTTCACACTCTACTTATTCTGAGAAGTCCATTCACATATTAGATATAATATCTGTCTATCTATCTATCTATCTATCTATCTATCTATCTATCTATCTATCATCTCTGACTTAAGTTTTCAAATCTTGTTTCTTCCAAGCCATGTCCTGAGATTGATACAGAATCACACCTATGAAAATTTCTCCTTCTGTACAGTGTGAACAAGCAAGTGTCCTGCTTGATGTTTTGACTACTTAAAGAATTTTCCTTTCCTTTACTTTTTTTCAATGTAAAAAATTAAAATAGACTATATTAGAGAAGTTATGAGTTTATAAAAAATCTAGGTAGACAACACACTTAATTCCCATATATCCCGGTATTACTCAACTAGGATTGCCACACACAAAAAATACCACAGGCTGGGTGGCTTAAAAAATGCAAATTTGTTTTCTGGTAAGCCTTGTTTTCCTGACATACAGATGGCTGTCTTCTCTTTCTGTCTTCACACAGCCTTCCCTCTGTACACTTGAAGGGGAGATAGCAAGCCCTAACATGTGTTCCTCCATTTAGAAGACACCAGTCCTACTGGACTAGGGCTTTATCCTTATGACCTTTTTAACCTTAATTACCTCCCTAAAACCTTGGAAGGCAACTTGGTGTTGGCGGGGAGCCCTCCAGAGTGCTGGCCTCCTCTCTCTCTGCTCTTTGTAGTATGAGGATACCTCCAGAGGCGCTGCTGTTTGCTGAACTTCACTCACACATGAAAGAGCAGAATCTGAAGAAGGAACTAGCAACACTGAAACCTTCAGGACAAAACCTCTCATGAGGTATATGCTATAAGCATCCTTGAGGAAGAAGGACATGTGTAGGCAAGGCACTTTTATACCCACTGGTGATAGGAACAGGGAAGACCAATATTTCAGAGGTCTGGCACAAGAGCTGATTTTTAAAAATTCTTTGCATTTCCTCAGAGCCCCGAAACACTGCGTGTGTCTTAGCGACTGCCCATGCTCTGGCTGTGTGGGGCAAGTCAAGCCATTTTCTATGCCAGATTCTAGGAGGAAGTCAAAGCTCCTGCAAGAATGGGAAGGTAGATAACAAGGATCCCTTATATCACCAGGCATTGGAGTAGATTTGTCCTCCTGCTGGCTATAGTGTTCCTATCAGACAACTGAAGGACACTTAGATGTTTTTCTCAGGGAAGGAAACCAGCAAGCAAACATTCGTTCCTGTCTAGATGTTAACTTAACTGATTGCACTGAATTCTCCTTAAACCCTGTATTAATCAGTGTTAGCCTCTTTTTATTTATTTATTTTTTCCTTTACAATACACATGATATTTATTTTACGATGTTGAGTATGAGTTGTGAGAGCAGACATCTTGCTTCATTCACCATTTTAGAGGGAAAGCATTCAGTCTTTTACCATTAACTATGATCTCCCTAGAATTTTTATAGATGCTCTTTTTCAAGTTGAAGTAGTTCCTCTCTGCTCCTAACTTGCTAAGAGTTTTTAATCATAAATGGGTATTACCTTTGGTCAGACGCTTTTTCTGCAATTGATTTAACATGTAAGTTTCTTATTTATCCTGTTGATGTGGTAGATTGCACTGGTTCATTTTCAAATATTGAATGTAACTTGCATATCCGAAGTAAATCCCACTTGCTGTATTTTATTTTCAGTTTGCTAGTATTTTGTAAGACTTTTTTGCTTCTAAGTTCATGAAAGTTATTGATCTACAGCTTTCTTTCTCTCTCTCTTTTTTTTTTCTTTTTTAATACTGTCTTTGTCTGGTTTTATGATCAGGGTAATATTGACCTCATAAAATAAGTTGGGAAATGTCTCTTCATTTTCTATTTTCTGGAAGAGAGTATGTAAAATTGATGTTAATTAGTCTTTAAATATGTGATAGACATTTTCAGGGAAATCAACTGAACCTGGAGATTCTGTTTTCTGGATCTTTTGAATTGCAGATTTAATTTCTGTATTGTTACAAGACTATCGAGAATACCTATTTTTGGTGATTTGTGGATTTCAAGGCATTGGTCCTTTTTTTTTCTAAAAATTGTGTATTTTGCTGTTGTTGGATGGAGTATTTCTATATAAGTCAATTAGATCATATTGGGTGATTATATTGATTGGATGTTCTATATTGTTGATTTTTCTGTTGAACTTCTGAGCATAATGTTGCTCATAGTAGTGCCTTCTTACTCTTTTAATGGTTGCAGATCTATAACGTTTTCTCTGTTTTATTTCTAATTTTGACTATATCTTCTCCTTTTTTGTCCATCTTTCTACAGGTTTATCAATTTTATTTATTTAAAAATTTTTTTTTTTTAAATTATACTTTAAGTTCCAGGGTACATGTGCACAACGTGCAGGTTTGTTACATATGTATACTTGTGCCATGTTGGTGTGCTGCACCCATCAACTCGTCAGCACCCATCAACTCATCATTTACATCAGGTATAGCTCCCAATGCCATCCCTCCCCTCTCCCCTGTCCCCGTAATAGGCCCCGGTGTGTGATGTTCCCCTTCCAGAGTCCAAGTGATCTCATTGTTCAATTCCCACCTATGAGTGAGAACATGTGGTGTTTGGTTTTCTGTTTGTGATAGTTTGCTGAGAATGATGGTTTCCAGCTGCATCCATGTCCCTACAAAGGACATAAACTCATCCTTTTTTATGGCTGCATAGTATTCCGTGGTGTATATGTGCCACATTTTCTTAATCCAGTCTGTCACTGATGGACATTTGGGTTGATTCCAAGTCTTTGCTATTGTGAATAGTGCTGCAATAAACATACATGTGCATGTGTCTTTGTAACAGCATGATTTATAATCCTTTGGGTATATACCCAGTAATGGGATGGCTGGGTCATATGGTATTTCTAGTTCTAGATCTTTGAGGAATCGCCATACTGTTTTCCACAATGGTTGAACTAGTTTACAATCCCACCAACAGTGTAAAAGTGTTCCTATTTCTTCACATCCTCTCCAGCACCTGTTGTTTCCTGACATTTTAATGATTGCCATTCTAACTGGTGTGAGATGGTATCTCATTGCTGTTTTGATTTGCATTTCTCTGATGGCCAGTGATGACGAGCATTTTTCCATGTGCCTGTTGGCTGTATGAATGTCTTCTTTTGAGAAATGTCTATTCATAACCTTTGCCCACTTTTTGATGGAGTTGTTTGTTATTTTTCTCATAAATTTGTTTGAGTTCTTTGTAGGTTCTAGATATTAGCCCTTTGTCAGATGAGTAGATTGCAAAAATTTTCTCCCATTCTGTAGGTTGCCTGTTCACTCTGATGGTAGTTTCTTCTGCTGTGCAGAAGTTCTTTAGTTTAATTAGATCCCATCTGTCAATACAAGGGATGTAAAAGACCTCTTCAAGGAGAACTACAAACCACTGCTCAGTGAAATAAAAGTGGACACAAGCAAATGGAAGAACATACCATGTTCATGGATAGGAAGAATCAGTATTGTGAAAATGGCCATACTGCCCAAGGTAATCTGTAGATTCAATGCCATCCCCATTAAGCTACCAATGACTTTCTTCACAGAATTGGAAAAAACTGCTTTAAAGCTCATATGGAACCAAAAAACACCCCGCATTGCCAAGACAATCCTCAGTCAAAAGAACAAAGCTGGAGGCATCACGCTACCTGACTTCAAACTGTACTACAAGGCTACAGTAACCAAAACAGCATGGGACTGTTACCAAAACAGAGATATAGGCCAATGGAACAGAACAGAGCCCTCAGAAATAATACCACACATCTACAGCCATCTGATCTTTGACAAACCTGAGAAAAACAAGAAATGGGGAAAGGATTCCCTATTTAATAAATGGTGCTGGGAAAATTGGCTAGCCATAAGTAGAAAGCTGAAACTGGATCCTTTCCTTACTCCTTATACGAAAATTAATTTAAGATGGATCAGAGACTTAAATGTTAGACCTAAAATCATAAAAACCCTAGAAGAAAACCTAGGTAATATCATTCAGGACATAGGCATGGGCAAGGACTTCATGTCTAAAACACCAAAAGCAATAGCCTCTTTTTATGGAAGAGGAACTTGAAGTTCAGTTTGAAAAATAAGCCTAGGTTTTCTCTGGTACAAAGTAATCTTTAACTTGGAAGTTAGGTAGCCTAGACTCCAAAAGATTGGAGATTTTTACCCTACTTGCAAGATATAGAAATACGAAAAAGAAAAGAGTTTGGGTATAAACATGTTATTTCAAGTCCTGGCTCTGCAGCCTCACCCTCTGTGTGACTTTAGGAATTGAAAGGAACTCTCTGAGATTCAGATAAAAATTGTAACACCAGAAAAGAAATAAGGTGTTAGTGCCTGTTTAACAGAGATTCATGAGAAATAAATGAGGGAATGCATCAAAAATTCTTGCCTCCCCCTTAAGATACAGTAGGAAGGTATTATTAATACTTTCCATGGATTTTAATAATGAAACAGCATGAGGAAGTGTGGACTGGGTGTCAGTAGGAAGGAGATGAAGAAGACACTGGGTTGAAGATCTATTCTTATTCTAGCATTTTAGGAGAGCAGAACAGAAGGAAGGTGAATTTAATTTTTTTTTTTTTTTTTTTTGTAAAATAACTATACAAGACAAGTAGAAAGAAAGATGTAGATGGGAAAACTATTGTTTCTAGAGATACTAGGCAAAAAATAAAATAAAATAAAAAATAAATAAAGCCCCAACTTCACACTTGAGAAATGGTGTTATTTAAATTTATTTTGATTATGTACCTAAGTTAATAACTTTAAAAATTAGGTTACCATAGTGGCACACACCTGTAGTTGCAGCTGAGGCAGGAGGATCACTTGAGTCCAGGAATTCAAGGCTGCAGTGCACTATAATCACACCCTTAAATAGCCACTGCATTCCAACCTAGGCAACATAACAAGACCCTCTCTCTATTTCTCTTAAAAAGTAATAATGATAAGCTTGCTTGTTTAGTATTTCAAATTGTAGAAAGACACTTAGCATAATGAATAGGAAGGTTGTCTGAATATAAAGCAAACAAATACCTTGAATAAATATGTCTGGATTGAAATTGCATTGAATATTTGTATCAGTTTGAGAATTGCCATGTTTTAGGTGTTGTATTTTCCCTTCCACAAACGTAGTATACATTTCTTTTTAATCGTGTCTTCTTTAACTTCTTCAACAAAAGGTTTTATAATTTCTTATATAACAAAATTTTAGTTTTTATTGGGTTTATTTCTAGTAATGCTAGTAATTTTTGTTGCTAGTATGATTGAGATCAGTTTTCTTTTCTTTTCTTTTTTAAATAATTTCAACTTTTCTTTTAGATTCATGGGGTGCATGTACAGGTTTGTTACCTGGGTATATTGTGTGATGCTGACGTTTGGGGTATGATTGATCCTATCACCCAGGTAATGAGCATAGTATTCAATAGTTTTTTAACCCTTGTTCCCAACATCTCCCCAACCACCCACAGCCCAGCCTCCTACAACCACCATTCTACTTTCTACTTCTGAGTAGAGAGGGGAAATAAGTTCAAGGGATTTATTGTATAATTTGATGATTATAGTTAATAACGATGTATTATATTCTTGAAAATTAGTAGCAGAGTAGATTTTAGGTGTTCTCACCCCCCCAAAAAATGAGTATATGAGGTAATGCATGTGTTAATTAACTCAATTTAGCCATTCCACAATATATACATATTTCCAAACATATTGTGCATAAGTATATACGATTTTTTCAATTAAAATTAATTAATTATATAAAATTAATGACATTAAAACAATAAAGAAAATCAATGAAACCAAAAGCTCGTTAATTTTTAAAAACTGATGTATTTCTAGGTAGGATAATTAAGGGTGTAAAAAGGGAGACAAAGAAAAAGTTAACAATATAATGAACAACGGATACAGACATAAAATTTTAGTAAGAATATTAAGAACAACTCTATAAATTCAAAATTGAAAACTGCATGCTACCAAAGTTCACTCGAGGAGAAATAGATAACCCCATTAAATTGTTAGTTAATAACTTAAAAAAAAAGCACCAGACCCAGGTGGTTTCACTGGTTGATTCTTCCAAACATTAAACGACAACATAATACCATTCTACACAATCTCTTTCAAAAATACAAAAAAAAAAGATGAATCTTTGCCAATCAATTTTATTAGATCAGAGTTATCCTAATATCAAAACCAGACTAAAACGTTACAACAAAAGAAAACTAAAGACCAATATCACTCGTGAACATAGAAGCAAAGATCCTTAACAAAATATTTGAAATAAAATCCTGTAATATACAAACAGGATAATACCTCACAGCAAAATGGGGTTCATCCTAGGAGTACAAGGCTAGTTCACCATTTATAAATAAATCAACATAATTTATCCTATCAGTGGACTGAAAAATAAACACTATATTATTATAGCAATAAACAAAAGAAATTATTTGATAAGTTTGAAAACTCATTCATAATTAAAAAAAAAAAAAGCTTGGAATGAAGTGCAATTTTACCTTACCTACATCCCTAACAAAGAGTATATATGGAAAACCAATAGCTACTATCGTACTTAATGCCAAGAGACTGAATGCTTTATCTTTAAAATCAGACCACAAGGCATGAATGTCCTTTCTCACTGCTCATATTCAGCATTATAGTGGAAGTCCTACCTAGCTCAATAATGTAAATAATAATAATAATAATAATAATGCATTATTATTATTTTATATTATTATTTTATGTATACGTTATACATATTGCAAATAGATAAACTCTCTTTGTTGGCAGATGACATGATAATCTATGTTGGTTTCACTAAAAAGCAGAGACTGGGCTATTGGGTCAAATTTCATAAACAAATAGTATTATTTTATAGTCTTAGTGTTTCTGAATAAACCAGAAGTCAGACATATGCTACTAGTAAAGGAAATACATTTGCTTAGGGTGAAAAGAGTGTGTTCACAAAGAATGTCTGAAAGAAAAAACTCAAATCCCCACTTCTCAGAATGAATACCAAGGTCTGTGGTCTTTAAAAAGGTGTTAAACTTCTTTGTACTCTGGGTTTCTCTCCAGAAATATTTTGTAGCTCTTTAGATTTATGCGTTGTTTAGAGCAATAATATTGTCTGCAACATGCTTGGTGAGAAACAGCTGCTTCTCCAGTAGATGACATTATCCTCAGTTGTTGAATGAGCATTCATTCCTAGAACATAAATAAGAATACCCAAGAATAGCTGCATCCACACAACTGGCAATAAAAATGAAGGAAAGTAGTGATCATCTTTTTCAACAAGGTAATCTTTTTTGACGGAAAATTCCAGAAAAGTCATTCCACATGCAAAAACCCAAAACCTTAGCAGGGAAAGGTCCTTTCCAATACCTCACAAGATTGCTTTCCAAAACATCTTTAATCAAAGCCAAGCACTAAAGTTACACAAACACAGAGAAACACACTGGGCTGAGTTACACCTACAGTTTCTGCTTCCCCATAAAACTGGAAGTTCTTTCCCCGCTTACGCTTTCCAGCTTCTCAAATGAAATAGCACCATACTTGGAGCCTGATTTTTTTAGGAAAGGTTAAGTGGGCCCAAATGCTAACAGAATTTCATGCAACCAAAGAGATGGCAGCTTTCCAATTCTAGGTACTAAGCTAAACACACTGGGGTTAAAACATATCCACATCCTTGCTGAGGAGAAAACGGTCAGAGTGGTCAGACTTACTGTGTAACCTGGTCATGTGACGTCCACACAACTTTATGGTCTTCTTACCATTGTTACTGGTCTGCAATTTGAGATGGGTCAGTGGATAGGAGTGGGGAAAGACTTGTCTTTCTCACACATATAACCCTGAGGAAGGAGCAATCAGATTCATGTAAAAGATGAAGAGAGGAAAAGGAGAAGAGGTATGCACTGTTAATTGTGGAACCCCCATTGGAATAACTCATCAATGCTCATCATTTACTAGCATGAAGCCTCAATGCCTTAACCGTGATATACCCATATGGTAGTTCTCTGCCAGGATATGCACTCCAACCCCACACTCTATTCCTTTTTCCCCATATCTAGTCCTCATTATTGCCTTGCTCCTCTTAACTCTTCCATTCACCAAAATTCCCCCACCTCCTCTCCTTTCCTAAGCTAGACTTGCTTCCTAGCCTCATTTTTAGAATTCTCCTCTCTCAAAAGTCTGTTGCTGAGAAGGGAGAAGATAATATTTAGTTTTGGAGGAAGGAGAGGTGGAAAAAGTCACTGAAATGTTGCAGTATCCTGGTGGTAGATTACTATTTTCTTTCTTTCCTTCTGATAGTTAACAAATTTTTTGAAAAATGTATATTTTAAGTCCTTTATTATGCTCAAAGTTTTAAAATTTTGTTGTTTTTCTTCTAGTGAGGAAATATATTTTATTGTAAAGTTAACTTCAATTATATTATCCCAATTTGGGAAATAATTCATGTGTTTTTTTCCTTGCTTGCTTGTTTATGGTAATTTGTGGGAAATGTGTCATTCTATCACATGTTGATTAATTAAATATCCCTGTACATTTGTACATGGTAAAAAAAATTACTGAATAAAGCCAATATTGAAATGTCACACCCATTGGAAACGTAGCACTAATACGTCATAATGATAAATCTTTTCCATGCCTTCACTGGATGATTCAATTCGATTATTTAAGACAATAATTCAACATCAGAAAATTAAAGAACCAAAGTGATGACAGTAAATGCTTGGTAATGATTAGTGACTCCTTGCCAGCACGCAGATTTCCTCACCACTATAATTCTTGTTTAGCATGGACCCTCTTCCAAGTTATTAGGATTCCTCAGTGATATTCAAATTGAGTAACAAAAGAAATTGGCTCAGTTTATCCTCTGTTTTTATCACTGCAAGGCCAGACACAGTGATTAATCCAGAAATAGCAATTATTTCCCATTTTCCCTAAAAATAACCCTTAGAAGCTGGGCAACTCAGCTCTGAGACTCAGATTGTGCAGTTTGACATCTGATGATTATAATGTCTGCTGACCTCAAACTGTATTGTATGAATTACATAATAACTATGCATACAAAAGAAAGCAGAAATCATGAGGAATATTGTAGTATAAAATCATTAATGTTATTTTCTTAATTTCTGCAGAAATATCTATGTACCTTAACTCTGCTTATAATATTTTTGCCATACAGTCGAATTTCTTTTCATTCCATACAGTACCTCAATCTTTTCCTTTATAGCTTTCTTGTTATCACTCATAGGAAGTGATTTTGCCCAAAAACTATGTAACATTCATGCATAATTTATCTTAATTTTTTTCAGTCTCTACACCTTAATATTTAATTCAGCTATAATTTTGTTATAAGGTATGTAACTTAGTTATCTAAAATATTTTTCCCTGGCAAATAATTCCTCAGTTGTCTTTTAAAATGGTGAGGCCAAAATTGCTATCACCATTTTACAGATGAGTGACAGTAACTTACAGGGCTAAAGTGATAGACAGTGGTTTGGGAGTCAGCTTAAACATGCTCTCAAGAGGCAATTGCAGGTAGAATTTCTGAAGTCCATATTCAACAAATTGGATATGATAGAAATATACCATGAAAATGAACAAACACTACAAGCTTTCAACTTTCCTCCCTCCCTCCCTCACTCTCTCCATCTTTCCCTCACTCCCTCCCTCTCCCTTCTCCCCTCCCCTCCCCTCCCTCCTTCCCTCCCTCCTTTCCTCCCTCCCCCCTTCCTCCCTCCCTCCCTCCCTCCCTCCCTCCCTCCCTCCCTCCCTCCCTTCCTTCCTTCCTTCCTTCCTTCCTTCCTTCCTTCCTTCCTTCCTCCTTTTCTTTCTCTTTCTCTCTCTCCCCATTTCTTCCTTCTTTTTCTTTCTCTTTCTTTTGTTCCCTCCCTCCCTTTCTTTATTCCTTCCTTCTTTCATTCCTCTCTCCTCATTCCCTTCCTCCCTTCTTCCCTGTTTCCCTCCTTTCCTTCCCTCCTTTTCCTATGTTTAAGGGCTTTGCAAGTTCTCTTTAGTGCACCTGGGTTGACCTGATTTTGCTGTTCTCTGCTATGTGGTTTGGGATGTGGTTTCAAAATTCATACCATCACAACTTATTCAGTCATAATGATCTCTATTTCATTTGAGTAATCATTACGACTTATTGTAGCACTGGAGGACTGGGGAGTGCTTTGGGGCCAGAGGTTGGGTAACACTTAAGAGGTGGTGTTGTCAGCCGTTTGTTAGAAGAGAGACTTGCTGTCTGAAACTTAGCGAGTTGTTGCCTACAGGTCAGTAGTAAGGCCAGGAACATGGCCTTGGATGTAAGATTTTCTGTCTTTCCAATGGAAACAATATGCTGACCATTTCTTTCACTTCCTAATCCTTCATCAAATAGTCTCCCTTCAGAAGGCCATCTCAACCACCACTGACATTGATTGCAAAGATTTTTAAAATTCTCATCACTTTGTCTCTCTGGTCTGACACTAGGGGACTGCTTGTTTGGCCTTAGCCTAGTTGAGCTTATATTGATGTTTATACTCTATTAGATGAGGGGGTGGGTTAACATAACAAAATAGTTATGGTTAATTAGTTCTATTAAACAGTCCCCTTGTCCAATAGAGTCAAACGATTCTGAATCCCCATTGGCTATTATCACTCTTGCCACTACTCAGTATGACCAACTTTTGCATAGTAATATATATATAAAGGTATGTAACTTAGTTATCTAAAATATTATATATAATATATATAATATATGCTGCTTAAATATGTATAATGTATTATATATAAGTAATATATATTATATATGTTATTTTTTATATATTTTATTTATATATATATATATAGAGAGAGAGAGAGAGAGAGAGAGAGAGAGAGAGAGTCTTTCTTGGTTGCCCAGGAGTACAGTGGTGTGATCACAGCTCACTGAAGCTTGGATCTCCAGACACAAGCGATCCTCCCACCTCAGCCTCCTTCCAGGGTAGCTGGGATTACTAATGTGTGCCATCACACCCAGCTAAATTTTAGTAAAGACAGTCTATGTTGCCCAGGTTGGTCATGAAGTTCTGAGCTCAAGGGATATTCCCACCTTGATCTCCCAAATGCTATGATTATAGGCCTGAGCCACCGCACCTGGCTGCAAAGCAATCTGTAATTGTTACAGCTTACCCTGTGAGGTGTAAAGTTGAATTGGAGGTGGGGAAGAAGCATCTCTGACAATACCCCACAGCTTTATGTAACCCCACAGCTTCTTGCACAAGAGCTTGCATATAGCAGGAGTTCAAGAAATATTTGTGGATTAATGTACAAATGAATGACTGTAAGGAGGCTACATTTGACAAGGGAGGAGGAGACTGGACAATGAGGATCCAGGAGACACCAGTAGGGAGGTACGGATAAATCTTTGAGATGGGAGAAAGGAGAGGCTGAAAGTGATAAGGATATAGGAAGCCCGGTGCAGGCAGAAGACAGAATCCAAAGAGTTGCACACAATTCAGGTGTGTAAATGTGGACACTTAACAGGGATGGCATATTTAAAGTGGTGTATTTTGAGATTTTCACTTGTTTTCTTTTCACTACCAACAAAGCGGAGTGTAACGATTAATTCTCGAAGATGTCTAAGCCAGGAAAAGGAAAAGAAAGTATTCATAACTGTCAAACAATGAATAATGGACATTTATTTGACAGTTCTTGAACATTAAAATTGAGCTAAGTTCTATATTATAATATGAAGTAGTTATAAGAGGTGTATAATATGTTTCCAAACATTATATGTCATTACTATGATGTGAAAATAATACCAAAGATCAGTACTTTCAACACTTGAATCACTTTGCAGTTGCAGTGCGGCAATGTCAACTCTATGTACTGATTGTCTCTGAGTTTTTAACAGTGTAAGATGGTATAAAAATCATCCATAATATCTGTAGTATTATCCAACTGTGTGTCTCACCAGCTGTATAACTTCAGGTTAGTCCTCATTACCTCTCTGGGTTTAAATTTCCGTATCTTAAAATGAGGTTCAAGCTGGAAAATCCATCAAGTTCCTTTCTGCTCTAGCATTCATTGATTCTAGGATGTACGATTATGCCACGTAAATATGGACAAGTCGTTCTTTTTCATTCCCCTCTTTCCATGAAGACAGGCTCCTTCTCTCTTCATAAACCTTGGACTTAGTCTAGGTCAAGGCTTCCTGGTCCACAGGAGCCCCCTGGTGGTCACCCTGGCAAACTCTCTTGCTAGATGTTACCTCCCGCAGTTCCCAAATCTTTGGAGGATTTTTGATGCCCTAGAAAGCTTCCTATCTCTGAACTCTAACACCTACAAATGGGTTGATACTACTTTGAGTAATCTTTTTTCACCTATGCACGAACCTTTCCTTTTCTCTTACAACCCTTACCCCAAGAAAATGTTTTTTCTTTTCCCTTTACTCTTTAATTTCCCTTCCTGTTTTATTTCTGAGATAAAATTGGGTCATTCTTCCTTCATTATTTAAATGATTTCATTTCTAAAAAATGTAATAACTTCTTTTCTGATTACACAAGGAGATACATGCTTGTTGTGGAATATTTGGTAAATAATAAGAAAATAAATTAGACACAATACAGGCATACATCAGAGGTATTGTAGGTTGGTTCCAAACAACTGCAACAAAGTGAATATTCCAATAAAGCAAGTCTCATGAGGTTTTTGGCTTCCAAAGTGCATACAAAGGTTATATTTACACTATGCTTTAGTCTATTAAATGTGAAACAGCATTATGTCTAAACAATATATACTTTAATTTAAAAATACTTTGCTGCTAAAAAAAAATGCTGATGATCATCTGAGCCTTCTGTGACTCATAATCTTTTGGCTGGTGGAGGGTCTTGCCTCAGTGTTGATGGTTGCTGACTGATCAGGCTGGTGATTGCTGAAGGTTTTGATGGCTGTGGGAATTTCTTAAAATAAGACAACAATGAAGTTTGCTGCATCAACTGATGTTTCCTTTCATGAAAGATTTCTTTATGGCATGTGATATTGTTTGATAGCATTTTACCCACAGTAGAACTTCTTTCAAACTGGAGTCAAACTTCTCAAACCCTGCTGCTGCTTTATCAACTATGTTTGCATAATATTTTAAATCCTTTGCTGCCATTTCAACAATGTTCAGTATCTTCACAAGAAGTAGATCCCATCTCAAAAAAATACTTTCTTTGCTCATTCATATAAAGCAATTCATCATTCCCTGAAGTTTTATCATGAAATTACAGCAATTTAGATACATCTTCAGGCTCCACTTCTATTTATAGTTCTCTTGCTGTTTCCACTATATCTTCAGTGATGCCTCCACTGAACCCTTGAGCCTCTCAAAGTTATATAAGAGAGTTGAAATCTTCTCCCAAATTCCTGTTAACTTTGATATTTCAACTTCTTCTCATGAATCATGAATGTTCTTAATGCCATTTAGAATGGTGAATCCTTTCCTGAAGAGATTCCATTTACTTTGCCCAGGTCCATCAGCAGAATCACTATCTATGGCAGCTAAATGCTTACACAATATATTGCTTAATTAATAAGAATCGAAAGTAAAAATTACTTCTTGATCCATAGGCTGTAAAACGGATGTTGTGTTAGCAGGCATGAAAACAACAATAATCTCCTTGTACACTGCTATCAGAGTTCTTGGTTGACTGAGGACATTTGTCAATGAGCAAAAACATTTTGAAAAGATTCCTTTTGGAAGGAATCTTTTTTTCCGAGCAGTGTCAACAGTGGGATAAAAATATTCAGTAAATCACCCTATAAACAGATGTGCTGCCATCTGGGCTTTGTTGCTCCATTTATAGAGCACAGGCAGAGTAGATTTAGTGCAATTCTTAAGAGCCTAGGATTTTTGGAATGATCAGTGAGCATGGACTTCCATGTAAAGTTGCCAGTTGCATTAGCCTCTAACAAGATAATCAGCTTGTTCTTTAGAGCTTTGAAGGCAGGCATTGACTTCTCCTCTTTAACTATGAAACTCCTAGTTGGCATCTTCTTCCAATACTACATAAAACTGTTTTGTACACATTGAATATCTATTTAGTGTAGCGACATTTCTCCATGATCTTCGCAAGATTTTCCGGGTAACTTGCTACAGCTTCTACATCAGCACTTGCAGCTTTAGCTGGCACTTCTATGGTGTAGATACTTTTTACTTACCCTTTAACATGATAAACCAACATCTGCTAGCTTCAAAATTCTCTTCTACAGCTTCTCCACTCTCTCAGCCTTCAGGGAATCGAGGAGACTTAGGACTTTGACCTGGATTAACCTTTGGCTTAAGAAAATGTTGTTGCTGGTTTAATTTATCCAGACCACTTAAGCTTTCTCCATATCTGCAATAAGTCTGTTTCATTTTATTATTCATGTGTTCACTGGAGTAGCACTTTTATTTTCCTTCAAGAACTTTTCCTTTGGATTCACAACTTCGTTAACTTTGATACAAGAGGTCCTTCAGCCTATCTTCAGCCTAAGCTTTTGATATGCCTTTTTCACTAAGCTCCATCATTTCTAGTTTTTTTAATTTAAAGTGAGAGATGTGGCATTCTTCCTCTCACTTGAACACTTAGAGGCCATTGTAGGGTTACTAATTGGCTTAATTTCAATATTGTTTCTCAGGGAATATGGAGGCCCAGGAAGAAGGAGAGAGATGGAGGAATGGCTGGTTAGTAGAACAGTCAGAACACACATAACATTTATAGATTGTGTGCCATCATTATGGACCCAATTTGTGCTGTCCCAAAACAATTACAAGAGTAACATCAAAGATCATTAATCATGGATCATCATAGCAGATATAATAATAATAATAATAAAGTTTGATATGTGTGTGAATTAACAAATGCAACATGGAGACACAAAGTAAGTACATGGTGTTGAAAAAACAGCACCTATAGCCATGCTTGACACAGTGTTACCACAGACCTTCAATTTGTGAAAAATGCAATATCTGCAAAGTGCAATAAAGCAAAGGACAATGAAAGAGGTATGTTTGCATTTTTCTCTAGATCTATCCACTGGAAATATTTCAGGATATTTTCTTTTAGATTTCTTTTAAAATATGTATAAATAACTTTTGATATATAATTGGAATTATGCTACTTTTTTGTTCTTTTTAACCAGAAAATTTTCACCTAACACTTTACACTTTAAATTCTAAGTATTTTCTAATGTTAGCATTGATTTAAGTCTTTATCTAATATCTCAAGTCTAATAAAAATAATAATACTTACCTAGCAATTACTATGTGCCTGGCACTATTCTAAGCACTTCACATCAGCTATCCCATTAAATCCTCAAAATCCAGGTGACATGGATACTGTGCTTTTCCATAGTTAAAACCTTAGAAATGGAAAGAGAGAGCTGTTAACTAACTTGTTCAGGATAACACCACTAGCAAATTCTAAAGTTGGGATTTGAGTCCAGAAGACCATCTTCAGAGTTTGTGCAACTAATTCTTACAGAAGCCCCACTTTGTTTGTGTTTCCCATGGTTTCTATGTCAGAAATTCCCTCTCATAAAGATAAATTCAACACATAGCTTGTAGATTTGTATGCTATTCTTTAAACATTAATCCCTTAATACATCTGGAGTTGATTTTGTTGTAAGGCATGAGATGAAATATTTCCTTCAAAACATTTGGCAACTAATTTATTCATTCCACATTAAGTTGTTGCCTTAAGTCAACATGTGTCTGTTTATTAATTTCCCTGTCCAGAATTGCGTAAAGCTCATATTATTTTAAAACTTGTAATTCTACAAATATTTAAATCTATTGTAGAGGAAGTTAACTAATCACTTTTAATTTTTAACATTTTCTTATGTCTTTTCATCATTTTATTCTACAAAATAAATTTGGAATTACATTGTCTACTTCCAAAATAGGTCTTTGACTAGAATTTCATTAAAACTGTAAATTATTTGGGAATAATTAATACCTTTAGGCTATTCAGTGTTTTTACTAAAGAAGATGCCATAATTTATTTATTTACATCTCTAATTTGTTCCAATAAGACTTTAGTAGGTTTTTTCAACTCATACATTATAAAATCTTCAATATGTAGATGAAGAAATAGGGTAAGAGGAAAAATAAAACATAAGTTATAATTATAAGTGAGGTCAATACACAAAATGCACTCCATCTAATTCTGCACACTTAGTGGAGGACCCACAAATTTGTGTGTAAGCACTGGTAAACATATCACGGAGAGGGAGCTAACAGTTTCCCCAAGATTTTTTAAAGTATCTAAAGTGAAAGAGCATTTTCTCCCATAGCAGGACTGAAGAGGTCCCTGAACTGTAATGAACAGCGTCTTCAAAGACATCTTTAGTCCACTTTTGCATAACATTTGATTGGTTATTGGCTGTAGTGGAAACAATTCTGAAGCCTCACTGAGGTTTAATGAAAAGAGGTCTGAGATCACTTAATGATATCCAGTTCAGGGGTGAGTAAGTGAGCCTTTAATTTACCTGATAAGAGGAATACATTAATGCACAGTTTAAAACAAACAAACAAACAAACAAAAAAAACAAAAAACACTCTTCCATAGAAATTATTTTATAAAATATATAAACTTAACAGACTCAAGAAGCTAGGCAAACCCCAGACAAGATAATTCAAAGAAAACCAAATGTAGACAGTTCAGAATCAAAATAAGACCAAAAAAAAACCATGGAAAGTAGCCATGGGGGAGGTGCTGGAAGAAAGAAAGAGACATTGTCAGATGAAGAAAATTAGGAGAATTTGTCTCCGTGGTTCTTCCCTAAAGTAAATACTAAATAAAAATTTTCAAGTGAAGAAAATAATACCAGAGGAAAACATGGAACTTCAGGTATGAGAGAGGAGCAACACAAATGGTAAACATATTGGAAAATGTAATATATGTTTATATCTTTTTATATATTACATTTTAAAATATATATTTCATGGGTATAATAAAAAATTACAACATTACCTAGGGAGAGGGTTTCATGTATATAGATATAACACACTTGGAAATTATAGGGCAAAAGAGAAGAGGCCTATGAGGTTGTAAGACCTCTATGTTTTAGATGAAGTGGTAAAATAGTAACTCTAAGAAGACTATAAAAACTTAGGCATGTATATTTTAATTCCTAGAGAAACCATTAAAAAGCAATACAAAGTGATATTAACCAAAAATCAATCAATAAGTAAAATGTAACGCTTCTAAACATTCAAATACCCAAAAGAAGAGTGGGAAAGTGAGAACAGATAAATAAAAATCCTAGAAACAAAAATGGCAAAGTAATAAAATGGTTGACTTAACCTGATGATAAAATAACATTAATGTAAGTAGTCTAAACACACCAATTATAATACAGGATGTCAAAATGAATTTTAAAAATTCAAATACAAGCTACCTACAAAAAAGATATCTTAAATAAAATTACATAGATTGATTAAAAGTAAAAAGATATAAAATTTGTATGGACAATTAAAGGAACTAGAATAGTCAGTAATTAGAAAAGAAAGACAAATTCAGAGGATTGAAAGTATCTGATTTAAATTTCATTATGAAGCTAGAGTAATGAACCAGTGTGGTATTACCAAAAAAATAGGCACATAAATCAGTGGAACAGACTAGAGAGTCAAGTTATAGACCTCTACACAAAAGTGCAACTGATTTTTGAGAAAAATGCAAAACCAATTCAATGGAGAAAGGAGAATCTTTTCCACAAATAGTACTGGGTCATTTAGTCATCCCTATTTAAAAGATTAAACCTTAACATGCCCTGTATAGTTCACACAAAAGTTGACTCAAAAGGGACCATAGACCTATATTTAGAGTGTAAAACTAATGCAAAACGATAGGATAAAATCTTTGAGATCTTGGATTGGGAAATGACTGCTTAGACACAATACTAAACACATAATGCATAAAAGAAAAATAGGATTACATGGCTTTGTGAAAGTTAAAAATATTTGGTTTATGGAAAACGTTAAGAAAATAAAAAGACAAGCTACAAGCTCAGAGAAAAGGTTTGCAAATGAAGAAGCTTCAAAACTTAACAATAAGAAAACCCAATAAAAACAAGCAACAGATTTGAATAAACACTCCACCAAAGAAAATATACAGATGGGAAATACACACATGAAAATATGCTCAACATTATTAGTCATTAAGGAAATACAAATTAAAAGCAGAATAGTATTCCACTACTCATCTATTAGAATCATGAAAACACACACAACAACAAAAATATATGTGTTAATACCAGGTGTTGACAATGATGCCGGACCAGTGTAAATGCAAAGTGGTATCGCCACTAAGGAAAATGTCTTGACAGTTTCTTACTTTCTACCCAGAAATTTCACTCATAGGTATTTATTTAAGTGAAATAAAAACGTATCTTCACAAAACAACCTTTTGACAAATGTTTATACAGCTTCACTTGCCAAAAATTAGAAGCAATCCAAACATTCCTCATCAGTGGAATAAATAATCAAATTGTGTCGATTTTATTTTTAATTTTATTTTAGATTCCAGGATACACGTGCAGGATGTGCAGGTTGGGTGCATAGGTAAACATATGTCATGATGGTTTGCTGCACCTGTCAACCCACCACCTAGATGTTAAGTCCCACATGCATTAGCTATTTATTCTGATGCTCTCCCTTCCCCCCACACACCCACAGAGGCCCCAGAGTGTGTTGTTCTTCTCCCTGTGTCCATGTGTTCTCATTGTTCAGCTCCCACTTATAAGTGAGAACCTGTGGTGTTTGGTTTTCTGTTCCTGTGTTAGTTTGCTGAGGATAATGGCTTCAGCTCCATTCATGTCCCTACAAAGGACATGATCTCATTCTTTTTCATGGCTGCATAGTATTCCATGGCATATGTGTGTACTTTCTTTATCCAGTCTAACACTGATAGGCATTTGGGTTGATTCCATGTCTTTGCTATTGTGAATAGCGCTGCAATTAACATACATATGCATGTATCTTTATAATAGAATGATTTATATTCCTTTGGGTATATACACAGTAACGGGATTGCTGGTTCAAATGATATTTCTGCTTCTAGGTCTTTGAGGAATCGCCACTGTCTTCTACAATGGTCGAACTAATTTACATTCCCACAACAGTGTAAAAGCATTCCAAAAAGGTATGAACTACTTATGCTCACCACAATATGCAGGTATTTGTATTTGAAATACAGTATTTCAATGTATTTGAAATACAGTATTTCAATGTATTTGAAATACAGTATTTCAATGTATTTGAAATACATTATGCTGGCTAAGGGAAGTCAGACTCAAAAGTCTACATGTGTGTAATCTCTTTATTTGATATTCTAGAAAAGGCAACACCATATAGTTGGAAAACAGTTCAGTGATACTAAACATTAAGGAAGTTGGTCTGACAATTAAGTGGCAGCCATGGACAACTTTTGGAAGTGGGGGAGATTTGATGAAACTGTTCTGTACCTTGCTTATGGTAGTCATTACATGACTCCGCATATTTGTCAAATCTCACATAACTACACAACAAAAAGATTGAATTTTACTGTATATAACTTAAAAATGTATGTTTTAAAATTTAAAATATCCCCCAAACTTTCTATTTGAGTTAGAAAACTAAAGGCAGATTAATATGTAGTGCTTTTTACTTAAAAGAGAATGAAAAATTCACTATCTTTAGCTCTCTTCATTATCCTAATATTTCATCTTACAAAAGAAAAGGAATAGAATTGTTGCCTTCCTATTATAAGAACATCAATATACTCAGTAGTGTTGCTAAAATGCTGTGTCAAAGGGGTGGGAGGTAAAAAGGAAGAGAAAATACGCTCTTTGATAAATCATTGCTCCTGCATGTGTGGTTGCTATCCTGGTAGTTTTCTGAATAGAATTGTCGAATAGCAAGAATCCATGAAGCCAGTGGCTGATTAATGAGCATGAAAACACAGTCTGTATTAATAGTGAAAAATATAGGCTCTATGAATAAACTGAGCAAAAGACACATATTGCGGGACTCATTTTCTCTATCTCCACTTTATTGTTCGCAAGAACTGCAGAGTAATGAAAATCAACTTTCGTCAATAATATATAGGGTTTTGTGTTTGTTTTTATTTGTTTGGGTGGGAAACATGGATGTTGTGTTGTGGGATCAGCTTGATTCAATCTTATAAAAACAATTTATAAATCCTTAACTCAAGATGCATTAAAGACTTAAATGTAAAACCTAAAACCATAAAAACCCTAGAAGAAAACCTAGGCAATACCATTAAGGACGTAGGCATGGGCAAGGACTTCATGACTAAAACACCAAAAGCAATGACAACAAAAGCCAAAATTGACAAATGGGATCTAATTAAACTAAAGAGCTTCTGTACAGCAAAAGAAACTACCATCAGAGTGAACAGGCAACCTACAGAATGGGAGAAAATTTTTGCAATCTACCCATCTGACAAAGGGCTAATATCCAGAATCTACAAAGAACTTAAACAAATTTACCAAAAAAAAAAAAAAAAAAAAAAAAAACGCATCAAAAAGTGGGCAAAGGATGTGAACAGACATTTCTAGAAGACGACATTTATGCAGCCAACAGACATATGAAAAAATGCTCATCATCACTGGTCATCAGAGAAATGCAAATCAAAACTACAATGAGGTATTATCTCATGCCAGTTAGAATGGCTATCATTAAAAAGTCAGGAAACAACAGATGCTGGAGAGGATGTGGAGAAATAAGAACATTTTTACACTGTTGGTGGGACTGTAAACTAGTTCAACCATTTGCAAAACACTGACGATTACTCAAGGATCTAGAACTAGAAATACCATTTGACCCAGCGATCCCATTACTGGATATATACTCAAAGGATCATAAATCATGCTGCTATAAAGACACATGCACATGTATGTTTATTGTGGCACTACTCACAATAGCAAAGACTTGGAACCAACCCAAATGTCCATCAATGATAGACTGGATTAAGAAAATGTGGCCGGGCACGGTGGCTCACGCCTGTAATCCCAGCACTTTGGGAGGCCAAGGAGGGTGGATCACAAGGTCAGGAGATTGAGACCATCCTGGCTAACATGATGAAACCCCGTCTCTACTAAAAATACAAAAAATTAGCCTGGTGTGGTGGTGGGCACCTGTAGTCCCAGCTACTCAGGAGGCTGAGGCAGGAGAATGGCATGAACTGGGAAGGCAGAACTGGCAGTGAGCCAAGATTGTGCCATTGCACTCTAGCCTGGGTGATAGAGTGAGATTCTGTCAGAAAAGGAAGGAAAGAAAGATGAAAAAGAAAGAAAGAAAGAAAGAAAGAAAGAAAGAAAGAAAGAAAGAAAGAAAGAAAGAAAGAAAGAAAGAAAGAAAGAAAGAAAGGAAGGAGGGAGGGAGGGAGGGAGGACATATACACCATGGAATACTATGGTGCAGCCATAAAAAAGAATGAGTTCATGTCCTTTGTAGGGACATGGATGCAGCTGGAAACCATCATTCTGAGCAAACCAAACACCGCATGTTCTCACTCATAGGTGGGAATTGAACAATGAGAACACTTGGACACAGGAAGGAGACTATCACACACGGGGCCTGTCATGGGGTGGGGGGTTGGGAGAGGGATAGCATTAGGAGAAATACCTCATGTAAATGACGAGTTCATGGGTGCAACAAAGCAACGTAGCACATGTATACTTATGTAACAAACATGCACATTGTGCACATGTACCCTAGAACTTAAAGTATAATAAAAAATAAACAAAAAATCCTATAAACAATATCTGAAGTAGTTAATGTCAGTCTTCAACTTCTCAGTATTTATTTTCCTGAACTATCATTACCTACCTTACTCCACATCTGCCTCTCTATTCTGTCCATTAGAAGAAAATAAAATGCCTTTTACTTTGGATGTGTTACGGATTTTGCCAATTCCTCCCCAGTGCTTTTGGTCTTAGTGGAACTGGCAACTCCACCAGGATCTTAACCACCTTGACAACTGTTCCTAAAACTAGCTAGTCAAATGGAAAAAGAAAATCCAAGTAGATATATAGAAATTATATGCAACTGTTTTATGTTATATGGAACTAATTTTCTGTTCTCAATCTTTGCTGCTCTTATTCCCCCATGCCCAGGTTACATTGTTTTGGTGGTCATGGAAATAGTAGAGAGCAAGAGAGTTAATAGAACAACAATTAAAACATAGACCTTATATATAAATATAGGTAAAGATGCATAATTATTTTACTCTGTGTCAGATCATTCTCTGTTAATTTAAAATCTCTCCATTTAAACAGAAGTTCTCTAAAGACAAAAGACAAATGTTCTAATTGAAATAATTTTCTGAGTGTCTAAGTGTTGATGTCTATATTAACTGTTGATGAATAAATATGAGGATTTATTAAAAGTTAAACGACATACCACTTTCTTCCTCTGCCTGATTTACTGAGGTGTGCCCCGAATATATTAAAAATCCACATTTACAATGAGTGTCAGTGTTTAGGATCCAGAGATCAGGAATGAAATGTGTGTGGACGACACAGGAGGAAATATAAGAGGCAATGACCACAAAATGGGAAAACAGGTCAATCCTTGAGACCTTCAGAAAAAAATAAATGGGGAGATTGAGTGGCCAGTGTTTTCTACAGTGTCGCCCTCGTAGGAAACTCAAGTAAACAACTCCTTTGTCTCTACTTCTGGAATTTCCCCAGTCTCCTGCTTATTCCGTAGTAGCCATCTCCTCCCTTCATGTCCTGTAATCTTGTCTCCATCCCCTATCAAGTTCAATCTCCCTGTATCAGATCACTATCAGAGTCTTAGATCTCAAGCCTCTGCTTTAACAACTCAGAAAGTGGTATATTAATGGAAAGGAGTCTAATATTTCTCTAATAGAATAAAATGTTTCTTTGAAATACAACTATAAATATGTGTCTCCCAAACACTATAGTATAGTTATATTAATACAATACTATACCTCAGGTATATTTGAACTTGATGGAATCACCAAGAGACACAAGTACCCTATATAATATTTTCTCCCAAAGGAAAATGTCTTCCAACTTCTGAACAACTGATTTAGAATCAAACTTTTGGAACAAACACCAATGGGCAGCAATTTCAGATAGATGTATTTGCATCTGCTTTGCCTTCTTCATTACTAAAACTTTCTGGACACTAGGAACAAGGCTAAACCATTTGCTAGATTAATAAGGAAGATAGACAATCTACTTTGTTCCGTAAGCCAGGAAATTAATCACCATCAATGTGTCTTTTATGTAGAAATTTGGCTGTGCTCTATGCTTAGCCATTTCAAAAGAAACTAAACAGATCTACTTTCTTCCCTCTGGGATCTTAAAATCAAATATAGACCATTTTAATGAAGCCATAGCGATCTAGGAAACACATAAATGAAATAAGAAGTATTTATCAGTCAAGAAATAAATTGACTTAAATGAGAGCTAATCTTCTTAAAAGGATAATCCTCAAAGCACTCAGAATGGCTACAATGCATCCCTTTGCAACAGAGTGACGGGCTGCATTGGTGTTGGTCTCCCTGAAGCACCTTGCTTTCCCATCTCTCAAACTGTGGAGGCCTTTCCCTGCACCCAGAGCATCGCAATCACCAGAGATCCACTCTCACACTTAACACTGCACCTGTAAGGAGATATTTTTTGGAGACGGAGTCTTGCTCCGTCTCCAGGCTGGAGTGCAGTGGCCTGTAAGGAGACTTTAAAAACTTATCATACTCTCTTGAGTCCCTTTAGTCATTCCAGACCTGAAGCTTTATCTTCAATTTTGAAAATAATGAATTCCTTTGTTGTGGTATGTTGATTTGGTTAAAGAACATTAAGAAAATCTGTCCTCACAGAAACTGGAAAATGGAGGAGTGTTTTCATAACCTTTTTAAGATAATGTGATACTATGCTAGAACCTGATACATCGTAGTTTCTCATAGGTTATTTGCAATATGAAATCCGAAATCAATAAACTTTATATACTCTCACATTAAGTTGATTTATCTGTTTTGAATTTTGAATAAAACTTTTATTTATGAAGGTTTGGAAACATCACGCATTGGTCATTTAGAAAATACTGGATCACTGAGTTACGCAGAGCTGCTAAATGTTGATACATTTTATTATACAATATAAAAAATTACACTTGTTAATATATCTAGCAATCTTTTCAGAAAAGTCTTTATGTATTAGGAAGCTGAGAGGCTCATGTTCATGGATACAGATTTTCTTATATTCTATTTTTCACTTGTGCTTTCTAGCTGCGTGCAGTGGCTCATGCCTATAATCCTAGCACTTTGGGAGGCTGAAGCAGGAGAATCAGTTGAGCCCAGGAAGTCAAGGTTGCATTAGCCATAATCATACCACTGCACTCCAGCCTGGATGACAGAGTAAGACCCTATTTCAAAGAAAAAAAAAAAAAAAAGATTTCTAATTGTAGTATTTTCAGAAGTGTTTTATGGTTGATTTGCAGTGACTTATGCAACCTCATTATTTTTTCCCTGCTCTATGTTTAATGACATCAAAAGGATGAGGGCTTGAAATAGTCATGCCAGGAGTATTTACACCACAAAAATTGGCTACAAATCTACAAATTAAGCTTTCTTTTTCCCCCCATAAAGCTAATTGTTAAACGTGTTTCAGCATAGGACTATTTGTTTGTCAGCTTACATGTTATTGAAATGATATTTTGTGCCAAATACCCTATATTTGAATAAATATATTTGTCTGAATGCTGTCTTTAAAAAATGAAAATATTTTATGAAAAAGCAGTTAATTAATATTACAATTCAAACTATTAGACAAGTGCTTCTCCTCAGGAAAATGAATATACTTTTTAGTGTACAGTATGCTTTATGCATATTTTCCTTTCCTTGAAATAGAATACGAAGAAAGACATTTCAAATGTCAAAATGTAATAAAATTCACAATTTTTTACTGTTTCATCAAAAGATTCCTAAAGAGCTCGAGGTTTTACCCACCATCTCTTTTCAAAACTAGCATAAATTGTCCATATGGTGGAAAATGCAAATGGAAAATTGAACATATGCAAATATATTTTGAATCCTCTGAAAGTATCTCAGGATCTCCATGTTTCTATAGTCTATACTTTGAAAACCACTGTTTTAGACAACAAAAACCTAAAAAAAAAATGCGACCACAATACTCTCACTTAAAGAATCTAAAACAATAATGCTATCAGCAGGAGAATTTGAGAGGCAATTCAAGAAAGAATAATGAAAAAGTAAAGTAAGCATGAAATAAATGAAAGTTCATATGAAATACTTAGTATGAAATAACAATAATGGATATATTGAGGGATAAAATAAGCAAGAGGGAACTAAAATAGTAAGCAATAAAATATTTTAATTCAGGAGATAAGACAATTAAAAACAAGATATTTGAAATTCTTGATTTGTTTCAGAAGAGAGACGTATATTCACTTTTAACTATGGTAAGTCTAATATGAATGCTAAAATTTTCCATGGAACCACTAAAATATTTTTTAAAATGTATATATCCTACATTATCTTATGTGTAGACAGAAGAAAAATTAAAAGAAAAGTGTAAAGAGGGAAAAAGTATTGAAAAATGTCAAAACAATGTCCCTAAATATATATGTAATTAAAACTAACAAAAGATCAATTAACCTACTTCATTCGAAGGGAAAGATTGAGGATTTCCACCTTTGTGTATGATACAGTAGTTCCGAAAAGACCAGCGTTCCGCTGAGAATAATTGCTGGTTGTGCAAAAATGAATCAACAACCACCTGAACACATCAAAGAGCAACAGATGCATGCCTGAGACAATGAAAATTCAGTGAGGTGGCCATGACATTCTCTGCCCCTTTTCTCCTTGAAGCATTTGCTAATAACATTGTTATCAACCTAGAGATGTAGCAGAAAGCAGCAGTCTTGATACATCACATTCTCACAACACTGGGGAAACAAATATCAGAGTTAAAAACTATCAAGAGAGCAAGAGCTGTGACAGAGCAAGACTCCATCTCAAAAAAAAAAAAAAAAAAAGAGAGAGAGAGAGAGAGAGAGAGCGAGCAAGAGCTGGAGGAACCAAAATCCACAGAGAATAAACCCAATAGTCCGAATTGCTTTTTCTCTTGACACATTTTCTAAGTCCTATGTTGCGTGAGATGAGAGACTTAAAAGCTGAGAAACAGTTTTCTTGTGAAATTATACACTTTGACATAGATTTGCTTGACCATATGAAGCACAATTATTTTAATGTCCATATATGATGCTTCCAAAATCTAGTTCATCTGCGGACCTGTTTCTATTATCTGCCGTCTGCTTTATTTGTTTTTGATCATTTTTGTATTTTTATTTGAATACTGAAAACAATGCATGTGATGTAGTAGATTATCTGTTTGTTGCCATCTTTGCTCAGAGGGGATTTGATTTTCTTCTGCCAGTCAGGTAGAATAGGACAGTACCTTACTTGTGTGATAGGAACATTTGCTCTTTTTTTTTTTTTTCTTTTTCTTTTTTTTGAGACAGAGTCTGACTCTGTCACCAGGCTGAAGTGCAATCTCGGCTCCCTGCAACCTCTGCCTCCTGGGTTCAAGCAATTCTCTTGCCTCAGCCTCCCAAGTAGCTGTGACTACAGGTGTGTGACATCATGCCCAGCTAATTTTTATATTTTTAGTAGAGATGAGGTTTCACGAGATGGTCTCCATCTCTTGAACTCGTGATCCTCCCGCCTTGGCCTCCGAAAGTGCTGGGATTACAGGTGTGAACCACTTCACCCAGGCGACAAAATTTTTAATCAAAAGAAATATATAATAATTCTAAACTTATTTATACTTAATAGCATAGTTTTAAAATATATCAAGCAGAAATAAGCAGAACAACAAATAAAATAAACAATTCCACCATTTAACACATCTTTTTCAGTAATCTATAAATCCAAAACACAATCCCCAGTAAAGGCAAATGTTGAACAATAGGATGGATAAATTTGAATTAATGAAATGTGAACACCACACTAATAATTAAATTATATACATTTTAAAGTTAACCAAGAACATTTACTAAAATTGGCCAGTCATTAGGCCATTAATCAAGTCAATACATTTTAACCTAACAGATTATTTTCTGTGACCAAAATGTAATTTAAATAGAAATCAATCACAAAATGTATCTTTATAAACCATATATATTTGGCTATTTAAATACTCTCATAAATAATTCATAAATATTATATCAAAAATTAGAAAATATCCAGAACTAAATAACAAGGAAACTAGAGCATCTCAAAACATGCAGGATGTATCCAAAAAAAAATAAGAAGGTAACTTTATACACTTAAATGTCACGTTTAGAAAAAAAAGAGACTAAAAGTGAATGAGCTAAGCTTTCAATTTAAGTTAGGAAAAGTCTAGCAGAATAAGCCTAAAGAATGTAGAAGAAACAAATGTAAATGATCTAAGCAACCATTACACACTATTAAAACGTTCAAAGTTGAAAACACTGACACTAAGTGCTGGAGAAGATAAGAAGCAACAGGAACTCTCATTCTTTGCAGTATATTGGATGTTCTAGAAAGTTCAAAATTGTAAAAAGAGAACAGGCATGGAAAAGAAATAGAACAGAAGCAAGACTAAATTATTTACAGTTTATATGAGTTATCTACATATAAAATCCAAAAGAATGCATGAACAAATATCAGGATAAATAAACCAAGTCAGCAGGGTCACTGGATATAAGGTCAGTATGTGAAAATCAATTGCATTCCTATACACCAATATCAAGGAGTTAGAAAATGTAATTAGAACAAAAGATATCATGTTCAATAGCAACAAAGGCTCCAAGATGTCTCAAGTATCTAGTAGTAAACCTAACAATGATATTATAAAACACTTCTGGAAGACATTCGAAAAGATCTATGTAAAATAACAGCCAGCATAAAGAAGGAGCTGACAAAAGATAAGGCTGGAAATGTAGTTAGGGTCAGATCATGATGGGTCTTTGAGATCCTAAGAAGTGGTTAGAAATACTTCTGAGAGCAATGAGTAGCTATTGATGGGGTTTAAATAGTGTATAAATATGAACTGCATTAAACCGTGATCATTCTACCAATGGTATGGTGAATAAAGAGGGGCAACATTTGAGATAAGGTAATGAACTAGGAGGTTACTTGAGTTTTCCTGGTGTCATTGAAGGTGACCTGAACTACAGCGGATGCCCAAAATGTTATTTGTGGTCTGATCCCTGTCTTCCTCTCCAGCCCCATCCTTTATCAATCCCATCTTGTACTCTTATGTCCTGGGTATTCTTGTAATTCAGTGAAATCTACATGGTTTCTCATACCTCCAGACCTGTTGTATAACTGCCTGCTGGGACATCTCCAGGCTCTCTTCCCTGATTTTGGTCTGGATAGTATATATATGGATATAGTTTTTATGAATCCTCTGAAAGTACCTCAGGACACCCAAGGTTCTATAGTCTATGTATACTTTGAGAACCACTGCTTTAGACAGCAAAAAACCTTAAAAAAAAAAAAAATACTGCCATTATACTCTCACTTAAAGAGTCTAAAAATTATTGCCTGAAGAAGGAAGACGTTATCAGCAGAAGAATTTGAGATGCAATTCAAAAAGAATAATGAAAAAGTAAAGTAAACATGAATTAAATGAAAATTCATATGAAATAATTAGTATAATTTGTATAATATTTTAAAATTCCATACTATGGGATTTCAAAGTCTTTTTCAGCTCCCAAACATAAGACCAATGATCACTTGTTCAGTGCCACTGTGAAGCTTAAGTCTGTTTGGAAAATGCAGCTCATTAAGATTTCTACTTGCATAACCTTAACCTTGAGTGGAGGAAGTGGTGATTGTTGCCCTGAACAAGGGTACAAAGCAGGAGCTGGTAAACTGTAGCTTGTAGGCCGGGTGCGGTGGCGCATGCTTGCAATCCCAGTACTTTGGGAGGCCGAGGCAGGTGGATCACCTGAGGTTGGGAATTTGAGACCAGCCTGACCAACATGGAGAAACCCCATCTCTACTAAAAATACAAAATTAGCCGGGCATGGTGATGCATGCCTGTAATCCCAGCTACTCGGGAGGCTGAAGCAGGAGAATCACTTGAACCCGGGAGGCAGGGTTTGCTGTGAGCAGAGATTGTGCTTTGCACTCCAGCCTGGGCAACAAGAGCGAAACTCCGTCTCAAAAACAAAACAAAAGAAAAAAAAAAAAAAAAAAAAACTTGCCTGTAGACCATATCTGGCATTTATTCTGTTTTGTAAAGATATATTGGAACACAAAAGTGTTTATTCATTACACACTATCTATGATTTCATTCTACAACATGAGAGCTAAATAGTTGTGATGTAGACGATATAGCCCATAACGTCCAAAATACTGACTACCTGGCCTTTTATCAAAAAACTTTGACAACTCCTGGTATAAAGAGCCAGAGCTCGCACTTTGGGAGGCCGAGACGAGCGGATCACAAGGTCATCAAATCGAGACCACCCTGGCTAACACGGTGAAACCCCGTCTCTACTAAAAAATACAAAAAAACTAGCCGGGCGAGGTGGCGGGCGCTTGTAGTCCCAGCTACTCGGGAGGCTGAGGCAGGAGAATGGTGTGATCCCGGGAGGCGGAGCTTGCAGTGAGCTGAGATCCGGCCACTGCACTCCAGCCTGGGCGACAGAGCGAGACTCTGTCTCAAAAAAAAAAAAAAAAAAAAAAAAAAAGAGCCAGAGCTCACATGATCAGCCGGGAGTACAATTAAGGCTGTCTCCTGAAGACAGAATAACACAATGGAACCTCTGTTTATTCCTTGGTGTAGTAGATTGTGTTAGGCAAGATAACAAGGCACCTTGGGGCAATAGAATCATTGTACACACACACACACACACACACACACACACCACAATTAAAGTAAAACGACAGACCAAAAGGGAGAAGGAGAGGGGAGAGGGAGAGAGCGAGCCAATGGCGGAATAGTGTCAGACATAATCATCATACCAAGCCTAGGCTTTTCCCTTGTTATTTTAAAATAAATCTCATGCTTATGAAAGATAGAAGATTGATAGTCTCAGAGGCTGCTCTGTTTTTATTTTAGGAAAACAGCTTATCTGAGGCTATGAAGCTCTTATTATCAATGTGTTTCATTTTACAAAGATGCAAGTTCAAACAACTATGAAATATTACCTCATATCTGTTAAAATGGCTATTATCAGAAAGATAAAAGATAACAAGTGTGGGTGAGGTTGTGGAGAAAAGGGAACCCTTGGACACCGTTGGTTGGGAATGTTAACGTAGTCATTGTAGAAAACAATATGGAGGTTCCTCAAAAAATTAAAATGAGAACTACCATATGATCTAGCAATCCCACTTCTGGAGATACATCCAAAGGAAATGAAATCAGTATGTTGAGGAGATATTTGCACTCACACGTTTATTGCAGTATTATTCACAATAGGCAAGACACGAAATCAAATAATTTTTACCTTTTCAGGTAATGACACATTTGTATCAACTACAGTTATTTCTTCAGGAGGGCTTTTTCGTTGTTTTTTTGTTTTGTTCAGAGACCAGGTCTCACTCTGTCACCCAGGCTGAAATGCAGTGGCACAATCAAAGTTTACTGCAGCCTCAAACTCCAGGGAGCAAGTCATCTGCCTCCAGACTCAACTTCCTGATTATCTAGGACTACAGGTGTGCACCACCATGCCTGGCTAATTTTTATTTTTTAATTTTTATAGAGAGGTGTGGTCTCACTATGTTGCCCAGGCTGGTCCAGGAAAACTTCATTATATAGATTATTTTTAGGGATCTTGATTTAATC
Organism: Chlorocebus sabaeus; assembly: GCF_047675955.1. Taxonomy (NCBI): domain Eukaryota; kingdom Metazoa; phylum Chordata; class Mammalia; order Primates; family Cercopithecidae; genus Chlorocebus; species Chlorocebus sabaeus. Next base: position 59,160,316 of record NC_132924.1, read on the forward strand.
TAAATAAAAGGGCACACTGATAACTTACGTAATTTATTACAGCTATGTTATCATTTTCAAGAATTCATACAAAAGACTAAGACCATTTTAATATTGGAAAAATCATGCTTAGTACCCATTTATCAAAGAATGAAAAGTGATGACTCTGAAAATATCATACTGATTAGTTTTACTTGGATGCTTCAAAGAATAATTAAACAAACCATCAATTAATCATTTTGCAATTACATAAAAATAACTCCCTGAGACAAATGTTAACACAGTTTTGTGACAAGCTATTTTTTTATCTGTTCTTATAGGGCGGCAAAATTATGTCTTTCAGTATTTCAAGCAAATCTTGGTACATTTGTTCTTTATCGAGCAGTGTTTACTTCATTACACATCTATCTTTTATATGCCTTAAGGTCTTCTTAAAAAGGTGTGTGTTAACATAAGTCCTAGTAACATATGTCAAGAACATGTGTCTTTTTTAATAGTACAAATCCAGATAAACCCTAGCCCTTTACTTGTATTTTCTTCTATAAATTACCTAATCTCTCTAAATTTTAGTTTTTGATCTAAAAGATGAAGACAATGGTAGTACTTATCTCACAGGTTTATTGTGAGGATTAAACGAGTTAATAAAGGTAAAGCTATGTCACATTTTCTGGCATATGGTAAGGCTCAAAAATATTAGTTATTATTTTAATGCTACCGATATTGGAGAAGCTAACTGTGGGTTTTACCACACGTAACAGCTTTTTGGTGAAATCAGTTGTTATACTAGTAAGCTTTCCTCTAATTGATTAAGTTTTGGTTTTTGTGTTTGTATTTGAGGGTTTTGTCTCTTTTGTTTTCTTGTTTTTAGTAAATTGGCTTTTCTTCAATGTATTATCTTAAAGTAGTCTAGCTTTACCCAGTTTCCTTGACAAATTGAAATTTGGACCACAATTACTTGGCAATATCTTTTAATAGACATGGCAAACCTATAGCACACATGCCACCACTTCACTCTCCCACTCCAGGAAAAACATCATTAATCAATGACAGCACTTCTTTTCCAACTGAGTTCTAATGCAGGCTCAGGATCCTTCTCAATATATCACTCTTGGAAGGCAAGAGCAGCAGATCAAAGATAATATATGAGCTGAAATCTGGTTGTCATCCCCTATTTAGGAGTTAGTGCCCATTAATTTCTCATTTTCTAATCTTTTCTCTTTCAGTACCTTCCATTCTTTTAGTCCTTCTATTGAACACATACCTTTTTATCTGCCTGAGTTTATCAACAATTTTTATCTACCAGCGATTGCCACCCACCCATCATATCTAAGATCCACTGCTAACACAGACTCTAAGATGTTCCTTATTAAATTTCTATACTACAAGGAGCTGTTCTTATGGAGTTTACAGTCTAGTGGATTATATGCACAATAACATAGGGTCACACTTAAACTTTTTAAATTATAGTTAAATTAAATGCTGTGAAAGGAAAGTATATAATGGGGATCCTGATTAAATCTAGCAAATCAGAAAAGCCTTCCTTAAAGTAGTGGTGTTTTCGCCGAACTGTAAAAGATGAATAGGACTCAAATAAATGCAGGAGTTGGTGAGAGGTAAGAGTACTCCAGGCAGAGAGGTAAGTCTGACTGAAGACTGAGAGATAAGGGGAGTTCAGTATGAGCAGGCCAGTGGCAGGAACTTAGATTGAGGGTAGTAAGACATGTGGCCAAGTCAGCTAAGGGCATTGTAAGCACATTAAATATTTGTGACTTTATCATAAGAACAAGTTGAAACCATTAAAAGGATTAAGCAAGAGAGTGAAATAATCAGATTTGTGTTTTTAAAGATTATTCTAGGCACCATATGATAGACTGATTAAAGAGGAATAAGACTGGATACAAGAAATCTAAATGGGAAGTTATTAGAGTAGTCAAGTAAGAAATTATAGTAACAGATAATGGAGAGAAGTAGAGAAAGGAAAGTTAGTTAAGAGATAAAATCAACAAAACATTACAATGTGTTGCATATGGTAAGTGAGGAAAAGAGAGGTCATGGATGATTTCTGGGTTTGGCTTATAAAATTGGGGACGTGTGATGCCACTCACTGAGTTAAGAAATGTTGTATAAGGATCATGCTTGAGTGGAAGAACATGTGCTCAGTGTTAGGCAATCTTAGGTGGCTACATATTTGAAATAGTCACACAGTGACAAATATGCAGTTGAATACATAGCTCTGAAACTCAAAGGGGAGCTCTGATGTAGACACATACATTTGGTATAGTGATCATTTAAGTTATGTGTAGGGATAGTAGTATACAAAGAGATAAATAGTTAAAATGGTGATGAGAAATGGTCCTACAACTCCAGTTTGAGATCTCTGACATTTAGAAGTCAGGTAGATCAAAAGAACCGTACAGAAGAGGAAAAGCGCTTAAGGAATGGAAAGACAAATGGGAAAGAAACCAGAAAAAAACAATATAGTGTCATGGAAACCAAGAAGAGAAAGTATTTAAGGAAAGAGGGCAAAGTTCAGAGCATCAAGTGTTGCTGATGTTAGTCAAGGTAAAGTTTACATTTCAACATAGAGGTCACTGGGAGATCCTACATGGGAGCTAATGGTGGGGTTTGAAACTAGATTAGAACTAACTGAAGACTGATATGAGAAGAGATGGCAACTGGAAGCACAAAGGAGAGGAGAATCACTGGGAGGGAAGCTTGGTTTGTTGTTTTAGATGGAATAGATTTAAGCATATTCATACTCATTATATGAATAGACCCTGTGTAAAAGGAACATTGGAAAAGAAGCAGAAAGAAGAGGAATTGGAGAGCTAAAGGTTCTTGAGAAGGAAAGGTGATGTCAGAGCACAAGTGATGGCGTTAGTCATAGGCATCTCCTCTCATGTGAAGGGGGGGGAGGAGCAGAGGATAGGGCAGGTGGAGGTACGTGTGGGAGTCACATTCTGAGAGAGTTACTCAAAAGTCAGAGAGTGTACACATGTGGGATTTTCCTCATATGAGCAGCTTGAGGCTTATGTGAAATAAGTCTAAATTTCTGCTCTAGAGATGATTAATATCCAACACTCCTCCCCTGACCTCTATATATTTTTAAATAATCAAGAGAATCTTTTCAATGTGCTCTTAGGAGATTAGAAGAAAGCAGGAGACGGAGACTTCTAAAATGTTCTTGTCACTTTAAAACTTCCACAAGGTGTTCTTTTAAAATCATAAAGAAACTGAATCCTCTTCAAATTTGCAGAAACAGGAAAAGTGTTGCTGTAACTCTGCCTTCCCTTGTCAATGGGCATAAAAAGTTTTGCTCCTTCAAGCAATATGGCTTGGCCTCAAAGGTTTTCTTGTTATAGTAGGTAGTTAGTCCGACATGAGAGGGACAGGAGAGGTTCCTGGACCTTTCTACCACCAGGAATGTTGGGCCACCATCAGGTGATGGTCAGGCAGTTTTTAAACTGTCTCTCTAAAATAATAATGGTCACAATAAAATAATAATAATTAGTCACAGCTGGAGCTAGAGAAGGCGGTCCCCCAACAGATAGAAGCACCTGAAACTGGTGATCAACATCTTCCCAATTAGATCTCAGGACGTGGGTGAGTACATGTGTACTAAGAGACAAAATGGCAGAATCAGACTGGTGGATCACTTGAGACCAGGAGTTTGAGATCAGCCTGGCCAAGATGGCTAGAAATACTAAAACGTCTCTGCTAAAAATACAAAAATTTAGCCAGGAGTGTTGGTGCATGCCTGTAATCCCAACTACTGCGACGCAAGAATCGCTTGGCACGATTGCAATGAGCTGAGATCATGCCACTGCACTTTGGCCTAGGCAACAGAGAGAGACTCCATCTCAAAAAAAGTAATGTAGGGAAACTGAGTCATAACACCACTCCTTAGCTGTTGTGCCAATGCAGGACTGGCCGTGATGAGAAGCTTCTGCACTGACTGGAATTTCACCAGCTCCTTCCTGTCCTGTTTCCTATCTCATCTCAAAATAACGACCACGGTGAGTTTCGACTAGAACTATCTTCGGTGACCTCACTACCAACTCATTTTCTGTAATAAAAATAGCCAAAAATTGTGTAAAAGAACAATAGGTACTAAATGTGGACAAATAGGTCAATATACTGTCTGGGTCAAACAGATTGGATCATGAATTTGGGTCACAAGTTTCTGTTTTATTGCCTCTGGTCATCATGTTTTTGAAGAAGAGTCACTTCTGACACTGGGTGGCTGAGGCTTGGAGGCATGTAGGACAAAGCCATACTGGTGCAATTATATTTCTGAGAACTGCAACTGAGCACAGGGATAACCAGAAGGGTTGCAATTCGTCCTGCACATGGTAGGACCAGCAAGGACCTCACCACACCATGGCAAAGTATCCATTGGGCTTTATAGGTTCAAGCTTCAACAAGGGCTCTGCATGGTTACAATATGAAGCATGAGAGTAAACTGGTCAGTCTTTCTGTCTTTGATTTGCTTGGTCCTGGGAAAGAGATCTGATTACTCCTTCACTTCCTGTTTTTAGTGAGTTGAATTATCCCGTCATGTTTCTGGGAAATTGAGAAAGATTGCTATCTTCAAGAGAGTAATACTAGGCTACTACACTAAGATGGGATTTTTACATTTTTTTAGAAATTAAATATGACTGTATTTGTACTCAAATTAGTGAAAATAAATCAATAGTAAAAACCAAATTACTATCACCAGATTACTGTCAGACCCATAAATTCAGGGTCTTTTGTTAGCCATATGTTGTGCAAGTCAGGACCTTATAGAACACCACTATCATGTTAGAACCCATGTGAAGCTCCACTTTTATCATGTGTTAATGTTTAGAATGAATTCCTTAATATTTTGCAACTCAGGTAAGAGACAGACTTTAATAAGTAAAGGACAATTTACAAAACTAAGGTCACATACATACTTCAGTCACCCATTGCCATCTTATAGAGAGGCAAACGGGAGCTTGAGCAATCTGCTGGAAGTTCAGATGAATCCCAGTTAGAGCAGAGAAGAAATGTCTCCTGGCCATCTCTCTCATTTCTTGCAGGGCAAGCATGAGAACAACCTTCCCAGCCAGTCGAGATTAAAGTGCCAAGTATTTACAGCAGCCATCCGGGAATAGTATCTGCCCAGCATTTTTATAGGACTGCACAAATCTCCACTGCAGGGCAAAGAAACCCAATGTCCCAGCTAGCTCATTTTCAGGAAACTCAGACTGAGAGCCTGGGGTCATTTTTGGACATCATGCTCCTTGCATCACACCAGAGAAGTGTCACCTTCCTTCACTATAATCGGCCCCCTGAAAAGCAAATACATATATCTTACAGAAATATGCAGACATTGGGCACTGTTTGCATCCAAATTTCATAATCAGAAGTGAGAAGTGCCAAGGTAATTAAAACACACATGCAATCTCAAAACTCCACTCATCATTGACAAAGTTCTTTTTACTACACCTGCTAAAAGATGTGTAGTTCATTTGTTTGATCTAAGTTTTAGGTATTTTACCTCCATGAGTCTGCCTTGGAAGTGATAATGTGTCATGGGATAGTTCAAGCGCAGAGAGATCCTGGATAGTGCCTGGGTAACTACTGGACTTACCATGCGGAGGGAGCACCTAGCGTGCCTCTGCAAGAACACACTCAAGACCTTAAAAGTGAAGTGGGGATATTCCTTTAGCAATAGTGTATGGAACTAGCTTTCTTTTTTTAACATAGAAATTATCATGGGTTAAACTTAAAAAATCCAAAGATGATTTCTGAATTGATGTCTCTGTCCTGTGATGATACTGGAGTAGCCTCTATACAAGGTTCTTATGTGACTTAAGCACGCTCCTGTCCTGAGCCTGCTTTGTGGAACTATTGAGCTCTGAACCAATTCATCAGAAGGTATATTCTTCAGCCCCACAAGCATCTGTCTCTCTGAAGCTTCCTGCCCCTGGCTTGAGACCTCAAGAGGGTGTGATATTCCTTTAGCCATCTGCCAGTACCAATAACTTTTCACATAAAATTGAAAGAACTCAATGTTGATTCTCTTCATATTCTAGTGCATCATAATGGCAGTGGTAAGCTAAGTAAATGATCAGAATTCTATGCTGACTGATTTTTCTTAGACTCATGTTACCAGTCAGGGATGCAGGAGGAAACAAATGGCATAGTGGAATTATACTAATTCAGGATAATCTAATGAGTTTAATAAAAGGACGTTTTTGTAAATATAGCCAGTATATAGAGAAATGAGAAGGTATAGTCTAAGGCCCCGGGGCTAGAAAGGGGGAGGAACATTTACCACCCTAAATCTGAAAAGAGATGGAGAGAGAACATGACTCAGATTTGTATGGAACTAAGAAATGACGGCCCCCTGTCAGAAGCTGAGGCTTTAGATGGAAGGCCTCACCCAGCCCTCACAAACCTCATGGGAAAGAGCAAAGGGGACAAATATCCTGACCTCCCTTTATGCCCTCTCCTGCCTCCTTCTGACCTCCTGCTGGTGTTTCTGAGTAACTCAGTCCAGTGCTTAATCTGAGTCTAGAAGACAATGGCATATTGGAGAGACAAGAAAAGATATTTAGCACACTCACTTACTAAGTAAGAGGAAGGGATGGAAGGCACCTTACTCATGAGGGTCAGAGAAAAGCAAGAAAGCAAGACCAAAATTATAATGCTTGAAGTGCCTCAGAGCACTGACAGTCAAATCAAAACTGTCAAGCCAGATGAAACCACATATAACCTGTCTGTGCTTTCTCCATAGAAAAGCCTCCCAAAAACTGAGGTTTTTCCTTTTGCTTTTGCCAAATGACTCTTTTAATTGATATTGGACACTGATATTATCTGAACATCATTAATTGACACACAATGGTGACATGTTGGATGGTACTTGGCAATAAGAGGAATATTCAAAGGAATCTATGGTACTTGACAATAAGAGGAATACTTATTTTCCTCACATGGATAATCAAAAAAAAGAAAAGAAAAGAAAGAAAGAAATAAGGTTGACAGCCAGTGTGTTGCTTAATGACTATGCGTAGTCACATATGTTCTAACTTACTTGTTTCTTTCACTCATCATTCCATTGCTTATGGTTACTAATAAGTTTCACAACTTTATTCTTTTATAAATACTCAATTATCTAATTTTGATGATGCTGGTTATTTTAAAAATGTTTTATCTTTCCTTTATTCTTTATCTTCTGTATCTCTGGGGTAAACAACAAGAACAAAAAAGTTCCCTCAATTTCTCTCTTCAGATAAAATAGTGCAGGCCAGGACTGCCTGACCTTAGAAATTCTGAGAGTGTTCCCTTTCCATCTCATAATACTCTCTTGCCTAACCTCTCAGAGTTCTTAAAAAATAAAATAACAACATATGAATCATTTTTTAAAATATTCTGTTTTGCCCTTGTGCTTCTTTTTGAAGGTTTCTGTATCTTCTCACTATTTCTTCAGGGAATTGACTAATTCCTATTTGATTTGTATCTGTAGGTGAAGAACTAATTTCTTGTGTTATCTTGTCTATTTTCATTGTTATAAAAGACCCACACACATAAGCACATGTGTGTGCTAACACACATACAGACATAACTGCAGATATACATTCCCAGAGAAAAATGTGCAGCCTTTTCTATTCTTTCTGAATGTTCAGGCTTGAAATTTATTGGAAACAAAGCCAATGAATTCACACCTAGAAACAGTGTTGAGAAATATGGCCAATGCCACCTTTAAGAGAAAAGAAAATGTAGGCTTGGTAGTAAGTTCTCCATAGGAAAGTAGTGCTTTCCTTGCACTATTTGACTACTGTTATTCATGAAGCGTCTAAGAGTGCTTTTCTAAGTATTGCTTTTCCTCCCTACTATAAAAAGTATAGTTATTTTAGAGAGTTTGAAAATTAATTATCTACAATCCCATTTAAAAATATAAGTAGTTTTTAAATATATCATTTCACTGCGTGTGTTATCTGTGTAGTAACAGAAGAGGATAATATACACTGAGTTCACCTTAGTGGGATCGTTAACTATACTATTGTCATGTCATTCACCCAGACAAATTAACATTTATTAAGGGATGACACTTACACTTTTTATGCCTAATATGAGCACCTATGCCTACTTTTGACCTACAGTGGCAGAATTTATCTGCCAAATTCAGAAATCTCCCTATATAATAATATAAGGAGAGACTCTTTCCCTAAAATTCTTACAGTCTTCATCACTGAACACACATGCTGAAAAAATAATTATATTTAATTTCTCTACATTTTGCACAACTATGTTTTGTATTAAAATGATGCTTTGATATAAACTTTCTATTCTTTCTTACCAGGGAATGGTAAAACCCCTTGTGTTTTAAAAGTATAGTAACTTTTCTGAACAATTAAGAATTCTTGTTCATGTAGACACTACCGATATCACCCCCCCCCCGCCATTTTCTCTGCTGAGTTTATCTTTGAATATTGTCTTTTTATATCTGATACCAATACCATCTGAATTAAGTTTTTAATCATTGCTTAGGTACTTCCCCAAAGCCCTCTTTCAGTACAGAAACTTCACAACTTAACCATTAAGGAGGTATTACTTTCTTCCATTACATTCAAAACTTAGGCTTCTTATCACCTATTACCCTGGGAATGCCTGGTGTCTTTGTGACACACTAGTGCTGTCTTTCTGTTTTTCCCTTTGAACACTTTGCATTCTAATATATTTGAAAATTCAAATACGGCAGGCACGGTGGCATGCAACTGTAATCTCAGCACTCTGGGAGGCCAAGGTAGGTGGATCTTTTGAGGCCAGGAGTTTGAGACCAGTCTGGCCAACATGGTGAAATCCCATTTCTACTAAAATACAAAAAATTTGCTGGGCGCGGTGGCATACACATGTAGTCCCAGCTACTGGGGAGGCTGAAGCAAAAGAATCGCTTGAACCTGGGAGGCGACGGTTGCAGTGAGCTGAGATTGCACCGCTGTACTCCAACCTGGGTGAAAGAGTGAGACTCTGTCTAAAGAAATAGAAGTAAATAAATAAAATAAAATATTCTGTTGTTGTATCGAATTAGAAATGGATTGTCACTTCACCTTCATCCTTGTGTAATTGGTCAGAATAGTGGATATGTCCAGCACTTGATACATAAACTCTTGCTATAGTGTTTCTGAGAGGTGTTAGAGTTTAAACTTTATACATCTAATATTAAATAAGTGAAATTTTAAAAATACGTGAAATAACTGTATTTTCTCTTCTGTATCCAAGGCACACATTTCCAATTGACCACAGCATTTTTTTTCTATTGGACTCAAATGTCAACTGATCAGAGCTAATGTGAGATGAAACCCACCTGCCTCCCACATGTCATGGACACACTGTCTGCCATGAGAATATCACGTAAGTGGCAAAGTATAAAACAGAAAGATAATCCATGTTACTGAAAATAGTGTCATAAGGAAAATAATTAATTTGAAATAAAAATATTGGGAAGGATAATGCGAGGGAAAAGGTTCACTTCTATCATCCCAATATATCTGGTACTGAAGGACACCACTTCCTTCAGGCTAAAAGTGTTATTGCAATTCAATTTGATGGGTCACTAATTTTTGTCTCAAAATTGTTTTACTATAAAGTACTAAAGAAATCTTATAACACACAACTCTTTATGTCCAGCACGTAGCATAGTACCTTACAGAGTATATTTGTCAACCATTATCATCACTTATCAAGTGATTGTCTTCCATGTCCCTGATTATCTCATGTTGTAAACTGTAATCCTCTTCTATCTCAGGCCTCTTCTGATTAAACCATGGCTTCTCCTGGAATTTAGAAGCACATTAAAGATACAGGAGTTAGAGGTTGACCCAGAGAACTGCTATGTCACAATTTTTTTCTTCAGGAGGTTTTAGAGGACAAGGCAGAGGAAGCATATTTTTCATTTTAAAATATTTTATTGATAGCATCATTAAATTAAGAAATTATAAATTTTATTTTATTTATTTAATTTTTGGCACCATATAAGTCACTTAAATGAAGTAGCTTGTGGTTGGCAGAGCAGTAATTATCAGAAACAGCTAGAAGAGAAAGATAATATACAAAAACTATCCACGTGAAACTATGAGTAACCTGCTAGGACTGAAGGAATATAGATCCAGGATAGAAAAAAAAAAATAAATGTAAACTGATAACTTAAGATCTACTTTTCTACATGATCTTAAAAAGGCAGGACCCAAATGATCAAACAGTTAACTTCACTCCAGAAGACAATTTTAAGAATATTTATAGGAACATAAAAATTATCTAGCATTCATGATGGTAATTCAAATTATCTGCGTTCAACCACATGAAAATGATAAGCCCATAGATTCAAGTAGTTCAACAAACTGAAAGCCCAAGAAACATAGAGAAAATTAAACCCAAATACATCATAAACAAATTTCTCAAAACTGATGGTAAAGAAAAAAAGCTATAACAATGAGGGTAAATGCATACCACATTTACCCTGATGTGATTATTACACTGTATGCCTATATCAAAATATCACATATGCCCCATAAATAGATACACCTACTATGTACCCATAGAAATTAAAAATAAAATGTGTAAATGGCAAAAAAAAAAAAAAAAAAAAAAAAAAAACATGTTTAGTAGGGAGGAACAAAAGTAAGGAGAGTAGTAGATTTTTCAGTGGTAGAAATGCAAACAAGAAGCCAGTGGAAGAATGTCCATAACAATTGAAAGGAAAATAAAACACTGCCAATCTAGAATTTTATACCTGCTTAGCACATTTTTCAAATATAAAAGGCAAAGTTAAATACCTTTTCAGACAATGAAGATTAAAAGAATGTACCCTTAGTAGAACTACACTGCAAGAAACATTAAAGGTAATCCTTTAGGGAGAAAATAAAAGATACCAGATAAGAAAAAGGGAAAAAGAGCACCGCACCAGAGATGTCATACTCATAAGTAAATACATAACATTATTTCTAATTGTTATTGATTGATTGATTGATTTGGACGGAGTCTCACTCTGTCTCCCAGGCTGGAGTGCCATGGTATGATCTTGGCTCACTGCAACCTCTGCCTTCTGGGCTCAAACAATCCTCTCTCCTTAGCCTCTCGAGTAGCTGGGACTACAGGAGTGTGCCACCACGCTCTGCTCTTTTTTTATATTTTATAGTTGCAATGGGTATATTTTGTGATATGTAAATTATATCTCATCAAAATTGTTTTTTCAAAAGAAAACAACAAGGGGTCAGGACTGAGAGTTTGGATGAAACAAACTTGGCACTGTATTTATAATTGTTGTTGCTGGGTAATTGGTAACATGTGTCTATTGTACTACTCCTTTTACTTTTCTGTGTGTTTTAAAGTTCTCAGAATAAAAAGTAAAACCAAAAAGACAACCAAAGATCCATATTTTGATCCAATGTGTAACTTATTTCACACAGTCTGCCTGGTGCATTATTAGCAAATGCTATTCATGCCCCCAAGCACCCACATTCATTTCTAACTAATAACTATGTTGACTTAAACTTCCTAACATTTTTTATATCAGTCATTTATCATTCTTAATAAGTCTAGAGATCCACTTTCAATTCAAATTCTCTCTTCAATTATGAATGAACCAAATGCCTGATTTTCATGTATCTCCACATTTCAGCAAGCTCATTCAATACGAGATTACTGAGAGTGCTCTGTGCCAGTGAGGGACTGGAAGGCAGGAAACTGCTTCTAATAATGCTTTGGTGTCTTCTTACTCTTATTTTAGCCATTGATTAATAGCTCCCTATGAAATAGCCATATGCCTTAAATTATTTTATAAGTTTTCCCAGAAGGAAAGTTTGAACACTTGAAGTTAATGCCATTTTCCCAGCTGCTACACTGGGAGTTTCCATGAAAAGGTGGTTGGTTTCTTTCTCAGTTATGCCAACACCATGAGCATCTTGGACGAGCAACAATTTAACTTCTCTTTATCTCAGTTACCTCTAATATTAGGACCACAGTTCTTCCACTTTACTTTCTTTGCCTTAGAGATGGAATCCCAATCAATTTTTCTGGAGATCTGACATGCATATTCAGGCTAATTGTCACCTTTCTTTTGAAGCCCTGTTTCTTCCTCTGTTAGTGGAATTATTTTTTTCTGAGTTTTAATATTACTTTGATTATTAATCACCCTCAACAGTTATCACAGTGTAACTTGTATTACTGGAAGATGATTTCATGCCTGTCTCTCTACAAAGGGTGTGAACTCTTTGAAATATGTGACTTTGGACAAACTATATTCAATTAATCTTTGTATCCCAGAAGCTAATGCAGTTATCTCTCAACATGTCTGTTGATTTGAATTGAATTAGAGGTTGTCTTGTCCCATGTCTACATTTTATAGGTAAAGAAACTCAAGCCTAGACTGGTCAATATCTCCTCATCTTTTTCACTTCATGGCACACGCAGAAAATATTAACATTTGTAGAGTACAGTAAAACAATTGGATAAGACTGTTCCAAGGGACATGCTACTTCCCTGGAAGCTCTAGCAGACCAAAGAATGTCCTCTCCTGGTCTTTCCCTGACCAACTCAAAGGCTAAGTGGATCATTATCCCAACCTAGCTATCACCAGACATTCCATGAGGGACAGGTATACCTTGACATAAAAGCACACTGTGAGAGACGAAAGTTCTGGCAGTGTGTCTGTCTCAGGGTCATCCAGCTTTCTGGCTTCAAATACTTTCCATGTACAATTGTGATTAAATTTATATAGTAAAAAAACTTATTACTGATAAAACACTGTCTCTTTCAGTTCCACAGATGGTAGCCAACTCCTCCTGGCTTATTGTTATACAAAAGTCTGTAAACAAAATTATCTTAAACCTATGCTCTCACATGCAAGTGAGATAAAATCTGGAATTTTATGTTTCTCTCTTACCAATTCTACCCCTGTTTTTAATGAATATTGGTTTTGTTTTCTGCATTCCCAATGGTTCTAACTATCCTAGTTTCCAGGGCCCCAAAATGACTTCTATGAACTCTGAACAGTTTTGCCTTCATGGGCCCTTTCCTTCCTTAAAAAAACAAATAAAATTTCTATTTTATGGCTCTGTTGCTATAAAGATGAATAGACTCCAAAGCTAGATTCATGATCATATATTATTATTACATGAGTTTTCTCATTTAAAAAATTAATAATAAAACATTCTCTTGGGCCCTGGGCACTGTGCCTACTGCAAAAATTGATTCTGCCTAGTCCATTATTGATTTCTGGCTTTGAAGCTGACTCACACAGGACCCCTTAGTTAATCTTCCCATGAACTAGATTTCTGGATGTCTTCAGTGGCAGAACAAATGGTCTTATTAATGGTTGCATAGAAAGGTAGCAAGAGTCTAATGTATAAGCAAAGACTGAAAACAGTATATTCTAATCCCTATGCTAGAGCACAATAAGTGACCTTGGGCAAGTCCATCGAACTTAGCTTAATTATCGTTGTTCACTAAAAAATAACTCATGTGGGACTAAATTAGAACACTTGGATCATTATATAAGACTTCATATGGTGACTGAAAAGTTGACCATACTTGACCATTATTGGGTAATTTATTCCTGCCACAAAAACCGAACACAAAATCTGAACTCACAGAATGCATAGAATCTGATCAATTTCTCCTGCTTCCTAGGTCCTGATTACTTTCAACTGGAAAAGGCTCTTTTGTTTTCCAGAGAGCAAGTGGTCCAGAATTAGCATTAGCATAAGACACAACAGATAAAGAAGAACAGAGTAAGAGCCTGGAGAGACTATATAATTCATAAAAACATCATGAAAGATCAATTGTTCTTTGTTCCTACTCTTTGTGTAACATGAAGGCAGAAGGCCCTTCCATGCATTTTCCTTTCCTATGGATTTTATTGAGAACTCTTTCTTTCTAGTGTGGCCAAGAAAAAGCTGATGTTAGGTGAGGATTTTTTTTTTTTTTTACCTTCACTTAAATTCTAGTCTGAAATGAATCATTTCCAGGTGAGCTCAGATCTGATCAAGAAAATAAATCTGGGCCCATGATAGCTCTCTTTTCTGCAGTCTTTGATATGTAACTGCTGCTAGTTTCATAAAGCACCAACTTCCATGAGAAATCTGATAACTGCCAACCCTCATTCCAGGAAGACTTAAGCATTTTATACCAACTCTTATCCCATTCATTTCATTTATCCCAGACAACAAACTGCTTTCCTCAGAGAACTTGGAAGCACATCACTGTTGAGACCTCAGATTAGGGGCTGACTACCAGGGAGGGATCTTTCTCCCCTAAGACTCCTCAGAAACTTTGTCTTTACTTTCTTTACAATGGCTACATGAGGTTGTTCAGGTAGCAGATCTGCATTCAGACCATGATTAGAACTGCAATCTCCTCTCACTGGCCTCGCACCTGAGGGTGGAAGTGAGGGTAGAATTGGTAAGAGAGAAGCATCTATTGATTTGTGGATTTTAATTTGTTCACTCAAAACATATTTACCAAATGCCAAGTACCAGATTCTAATAGGCAAAGATGGAAGACAGCATCTGTTCTAAGAGGGTTCACACAGTCTGAGGGAAGAGATGGTAAGAAACAACCCTTACATTGGAGATAAGCACTATGATTGATATAATTAGAAAAATATCTCATATATTCCACACAATAGAGAAGCATTAAAATGGTGACAGCTTATGGTTAACACCAGATAAATTCAGATTATTTCTTTATTTGAGTTTACTATGTTTTCTCTACCTCATGGTTTCTGCAGAGGTGGGTGCTATTCTGTTTCCTGCTATTTTATTTATTTATTTATTTATTTATTTATTTATTTATTTATTTTTTGAGACGGAGTCTCGCTCTGTTGCCTAGGCTGGAGTGGAGTGGTGTGATCTCGGCTTGGTTCACTGCAAGCTCTGCCTCCTGGGTTCACGCCATCCTCCTGCCTCAGCCTCCTGAGTAGCTGGGACTACAGGCACCCACCGCCATGCCTGGCTAAATTTTTGTATTTTTAGTAGAGATGAGGTTTCTCCATGTTGGTCAGGCTGCTCTCGAATTCCTGACCTCAAGTGATCTGTCCATCTCAGCCTCCCAAAGCGCTGGGATTACAGGCGTGAGCCACTACGCCCAGCATTTAACGTTTATTCTATTTTACATTCATATAAACATATATGAGTGATTTGTATAGGTCTTGTATAATATTTTAAAAAGAAATACAGCCAAGAAAGGTTGTATAGGTCACATTTGGCTTCGTATTTGACCCACCCAATCCTCAATTGAATTGATACCAGGCTTTACTTTATTTTATGTAATCAATTTTGGATGAAAAACTAATAAAATCACCTTGGTTTCAGATATGAAGCCATAATTACCATTTCCATCCTCAATACAATTTCACTATAGCTATCTGTATCCTACAAAACTGTCAACACAACATTAAAATGCTCTAATGGAGATTATGAGCCCTCTGTTTTCATACAAATAATATCAGTTCTATTGTCACCCCTACATCCTACAAATCCTGTTGATAGGGTGATTTCTCCATCATTAATTTCACTGGTCAGGTGAAAATAATTATCATATACATCTTTCATTTTTCTAGTTTCTTGGTTAATTCCAGTTTTAACATAGATTTTATAATTGATTAACTTTAAGATGTTTATTCAAACATACAGCTAAGCCTTCTTTCTTGTTTGGAGAGAAAAATCTCATCCCATTCAATTCCCTCCTTAAGCAAATATCTTTATATTATTAATGTGAAGATTAAAATATGCTAAGATATAAGACTAATTTAATCATGAGAGAAACTTATGTTCACAGAATCAAATATATATAATGCAGAAAGTTACTTAATTTCTGAGATTTAGTTTTTCATATATAGCTTGGGAATGATATCTAACTTGTAGAATTGCTTTGAAGATGAGATAAAATATATTTAATGTCTTATTACAGTGCCTGGCACAGAGCCAATCCCTCAAAAATGATAGCTCTGATTATTAATAGTAGTAGCTATATTATCAAAATCATTGTTATTTCACAGTCCTTCTTAGGTAAATGAGTAAAATGAATCCTAAAGGAGATGGAAATGTGTTTTCTTCAAGTCTTTAGAGAATAATTCTGATTTGCAATAAAATGTCTTGAGGTCAGGAATCCACATAACTACATGTGCCATTACTCCTTGCTCTTGTCAAATTCAGACATTTTCCTCCAGATGCTGGGTTCAATGGACTCAGAGCCCTAAATACACTAGTGTCTAAATAATTAAAGTGAACACTATGTTATGATACCTCTTGGTCCTCTACTGAGGGACCTGCAAGCCGGTGTGTCACTTTGTCTTTTGTGCCTGTTTTGTCTCCTTTGTTTTTTATGGAGTGCCTGGAGAAGGGTACTTTCAATTTCAATCACTTACAATTCTGCAATAATTACTGACACATTTATGGAAACATGTTCCAGGAATTGAAATACAAGCGTGACTGAAGAAAACAAATAAGGGCATATTAGAACTCTTTTGGTTATGAGTGACAGAAACTCAAATCAAACAAGCTTGTTTTTTTTGTTTGTTTGTTTGTTTTTTGTTTTTTGTGGGGTTTTTTTTGTTGGCTTTTTTTTTGGTCATTGTTGTTTTAGATAATTTATTGGCTTTCTTAAGTGGAAAATTTAACAACTGAATTTTGCAGTTGAGGTTGTTATGGAAGAGAGAAAATTCTTATGAGGATTAAAAATGTGTATGAGAACCTGCATCAATATTGAAAAAAAGTTATAAGCTAGTAAAAGTTCCTGCTAAAGCAAGTATGGTGCTCAAATTTGTAGGATATTTTCCACTAAGGAAACAGTGCATTTATTCAACAAATTTTTATTATGCACATGGAAACAGTGCATTTATTCAACAAATTTTTATTACGCACATGACTGGACATTATCTGGATGCCTGTCCAGACAGACCTGCCTTCTTCACCCTGCGATGTACTTCAAGACTGACTCATGAACCAGGCTCCCTCATGCTGTCTTCCAGCTTCCGATTTCTTCAGGCAAGTTTAGGCACTGTCTGAAAGCTTAAGGGCAGGATGAAAGAGTTCAGGGTGCTTATTCTCTCTGTTGCTCTTTGTGTGTCTTGGGTTGGCTAGAGCTATGTTCCTCTATCAAAACTGCAGCTTCTTTCAGATGGGTCTCTCTTGTAGCCAAAAGTTTTCCAGTAAATACTCTCCTTGTCCTTTCAAGCCTACAGATGATGGCAGCTTTCTGGTTTTGCCAGCTCTTGGGTGTTTTGCCATTTATTGAGTATCCTGAAACCTGGCCACAACTTTGTAATAACTGATTTAGTAAACCTGAAACCTGGCCACAACTTTGTCATAACTGATTTAGTAAACTGTTTTCAAAAACCCTTTATGACTTTGCTATCTTTTTCTTGCTGATTTCCTGTCTGATACAGTAATTTATATTAGGTCTAGTCCCTTCGAAATGTAATTCTGTAATTGGGTTGCTCTCATATTGGATGGGTACACTAACCTTTTCACAGAGGTGGGGAAATGTAGCACTGTTGTCCTATGGCTTCCAGTGGCATCCTAATTACTCCAGTGAACACCAAGGAGGCATGGGATGAAATCCTGATGAAGTGCACAGCAGTGAGAGATCAAGTGGTTATTGCATTTAAACACTACAAAATGTAAGACGGTGCTTACAAAGATTTTGGCGCAGGGTGGTTTGCTTCTGCTGGCCTCTGAGATCTTATACAAAGATCTCTAGTATATTGCAAGAATTCTTCCCGTTTTAGTATTCATACCATTTCAATGTGACTTTGTAGTACTTCAAACACAGAGGTGATCTATTACTCTTTTGTTTAACTCTGGGCTTGTCTTGTGGCTTTCTATGCCCAATAGAATGCCGTAGGTGTCATGTTATGGCACTTCTAAGCCCGGTCTTTAGAGACTCTGCATACATCCATTGTTGTTCTCAGAACCCGGCCAGTCTTCAAGTAATTTGGCCTGGGTTAGCCTAAATTTTGAAAAGAAAACCTCTTTATCTCATCTTAGCTAACAGCCAATCAGTTGCCAAACATGTGAATAAATTTACTCCACTTGTCACCTGGTTGCAAAAAGCATCCACTATAAAGAAAGATCAATAAATTTAACTCCATTAAAATTAAAAAAGTCTAACTCTCAAATATTATTAAAATTTAAAAAGTCTAATTCTCAAATATTATAAAGGGAAAACAAGTCATTTTAGAAAAAATATAAGAATATATAATAAACAATGGTCTTTATTTGGAAATACGTGAAAACTCTTAAATATTAAAAAAATGTTGGCCGAGTGCGGTGGCTCGTGCCTGTAATCCTAGCACTTTGGGAGGACAAGGTGGACAGATCAAGAGGTCAAGAGTTCAAGACCAGCCTGGCCAACATGGTGAAACCCCATCTCTACTAACAATACAAAAAATTAGCTGGGCATGGTGGAACATGCCTGTAATCCCAGCTACTTGGGAGGCTGAGGCAGGAGAATTGCTTGAACCGGGACCTGGGAGGCAGAGGTTGCAGTGAGCTGAGATCATGACACTGCACCCCAGCCTAGGCTATAGAGTGAGACTCTGTCTCAGTCTTAAAAAATAAAAAAAATGAAAAATATAGGTGACTCAATAGAAAAACAGGCTGATTACTTCAACCGGCACATTATAAAAAGAAACATACTTGAATCATACACATATAAAAATGTGCTTATCTCTTTAGAATTGAAAATGTGCAAAATAATAATATAATAGGATATCATTACTCACTCAAAATATTACCTAATATATAAAAGTTAGAAAATACCAAGTGTGTTAAATTGAATGATTGGTTTCAATTCTTCATCTCCCTGTAAAAGGATTTTGCAGCCATACCCCTGCTGCCATGGACTCAAGTCAGGCAGAGTGAAATCCTTCACCCCTTTATGAAAGTAGATTATGCTTCAAAGCACAGGCCAAACACTGCTGGAACCACAGTGGTTTTGTGATTACATGTTTATAATTTTAGATCAAAGTTAGTAGTGTCACAGATCCTGCCTACCCCTCTCAACCTTCAGTAAGGCTTTAATCTCTACGAGATCCTAACAGAATAATTACTCTTACCTATCAATTTCACAAACGAGAAATAAATAATTAAATGACTGCCTTTTCTCTTTGAGGAGAGTACTAAGTACTCAAAGCAAGAAGAAATTTTTCAATAATCAATTTTACAGGAAAATTGAGTAAACTGAGTTAGCAAGTATCGCATTAACTTTTTTTTATTATACTTTAAGTTCTAGTGTACATCTGCACAACGTGCAAGTTTGTTACATATGCATACACGTGCTATGTTGGTGTGCTGCACCCGTTAACTAGACATTTATTTTAGGTATATCTCTTAATGCTATCCCTCCTGCAGTCCCGCATCCCAAGACAGGCCACAGTGTGTGATGTTCCCCACCCTGTGTCCAAGTGTTCTCATTGTTCAATTCCCACCTATGAGTGAGAACATACGAAGTTTGGTTTTCTCTCCTTGCGATAGTTTGCTCAGAATGAAGGTTTCTAGCTTCATCAATGTCCCTGAAAAGGACATGAACTCATCCTTTTTTATGGCTGCATAGTATTCCATGGTGTATATGTGCCACATTTTCTTAATCCAGTCTATCATTGATGGACATTTGAGTTGGTTCCAAGTCGTTGCTATTGTGAATATTGCCACAATAAACATACGTGTGCATGTGTCTTTATAGCAGAATGATTTATAATCCTTTGGGTATATACCCAGTAATGAGATGGCTGGGTCAAATGATGTTTCTAGTTCTAGATCCTTGAGGAATCGCTACACTGTCTTCCACAATGGTTGAACTAGTTTACAATCCCACTAACAGTGTAAAAGTGTTCCTATTTCTCCACATCCTCTCCAGCACCTCTTGTTTCCTGACTTTTTAATGATCACCATTCTAACTGGTGTGAGATGGTATCTCATTGCTGTTTTGATTTGCATTTCTGTGATGACCACTGATGATAAGCATTTTTTCATGTGTCTGTTGGCTGCATAAATGTCTTTTTTTGATAAGTGGCTGTTCATATCCTTTGCCCACTTTTTGATGGGATTGTTTGATTTTTTTCTTGCTTCTTTGTAGATTCTGGATATTAGCCCTTTGTTAGATGCGTAGATTGCAAAATTTTTCTCCCATTCTACAGGTGGCCTGTTCACTCTGATGATAGTTTCTTTTGCTGTACAGAAGCTCTTTAGTTTGATTAGATCCCATTTGTCAATTTTGGCTTTTGTTGCCATTGCTTTTGGTGTTTTCGTCATGAAGTCCTTGCCCATGCCTATGTCCTGACTGATATTACCTAGGTTTTCTTCTAGGGTTTTTATGATTTTAGGTCTAATATTGAAGTCTTTGATCCATCTTGAATTAATTTTTGTATAAGGTATAAGGAAGAGATCCAGTTTCAGCTTTCTACATATGGCTAGCCAGTTTTCCCAGTACCATTTATTAAACAAGCAATCCTTTCCCCATTTCTTGTGTTTGTCAGGTTTGTCAAAGATCAGATGGCTGTAGATGTGTGGTATTATTTCTGAGGGCTCTGTTCTGTTCCATTGGTCTATATCTCTGTTTTGGTACCAGTACCATGCTGTTTTGGCTACAGAAAAGAGAAGAATCAAATAGATGCAATAAAAAATGATAAAGGGGATATCACCACTGATCCCACAGAAATATAAAGTACCATCAGAGAATACTATAAACTCCTCTACACAAATAAACTAGAAAATCTAGAAGAAATGGATAAATTCTAGACACATACACCGTCCCAACACTAACCCAGGAACAAGTGGAATTCCTGAATAGACCAAAAACAGACTCTGAAATTGAGGCAATAGTTAATAGCCTACCAACCAAAAAAATCCAGGACCAGAAAGCTTCACAGCTGAATTCTACCACAGGTACAACGAGGAGCTGGTACCATTCCTTCTGAAACTCATCCAATCAGTAGAAAAAGAGGGAATCCTCCCTAACTCATTTTATGAGGCCAGCATCATCCTAATACCAAAGCCTGGCAGAGACACAACAAAAAAAGAGAATTTTAGACCAATATCCCTGATGAACATCGATGCAAAAATCCTCAATAAAATACTGGCAAACTGAATCCAGCAGAACATCAAAAAGCTTATCCACCAAGATCGAGCTGGCTTCATCCCTGGGATGCAAGCCTGGCTCAACATATGCAAATCAATAAACGTAATCCATCATATAAGCAGAACTAAAGACAAAAACCACATGATTATCTCAATAGATGCAGAAAAGGCCTTCGACAAAATTTAACAGCCCTTCACGCTAAAAACTCTTAATAAACTAGTTATTTAATTATCTCAAAATAATAAGAACTATTTATGACAAACCCACAGCCAGTATCATACTGAATGGGCAAAAACTGGAAGCATTCCCTTTGAAAACTGGCACAAGACAGGGATGCCCCCTCTCAACACTCCTATAAAACATAGTGTTGGAAGTTCTGGCCAGGGCAATCAGGCAAGAGAAAGAAATAAAGGGTATTCAATTAAGAAAAGAGGAAGTCAAGTTGTCCCTGTTTGCAGATGACATGATTGTATATTTAGAAAGCCCCATCGTCTCAGCCCAAAATCTCCTTAAGCTGATAAGCAACTTCAGCAAAGTCTCAGGATACAAAATCAGTGTGCAAAACTCACAAGCATTCCTATACACCAATAACAGACAAACAGAGAGCCAAATCATGAGTGAACTCCCATTCACAATTGCTTCAAAGAGAATAAAATACCTAGGAATCCAACTTACAAGGGATGTGAAGGACCTCTTCAAGGAGAATGACAAACTACTGCTCAATGAAATAAAAAAGGACACAAACAAACAAATGGAAGAACATTCCATGCTCATGGATAGGAAGAATCAATATTGTGAAAATGGCCATACTGTCCAAGGTAATTTATAGATTCAATGCCATGCCCATCAAGCTACCAATTACTTTCCTCACAGAATTAGAAAAAACTACTTTAAAGTTCATATGGAACCAAAAAAAGAGCCCACATTGCCAAGACAATCCTAAGCAAAAAGAACAACACTGGAGGCATCACGCTGTTTGGTGAAATATCTTTACACTTTTCTGGTAATGAGAAAACAGTGATGTGAAGTGGGGGAAAATTCCTAAATCAAGCATAATGTCAACTTTGTTACAATCCTCACTTTAACATTTAATAACATTTCTATTGGGCACATCCCTTAATCTGTCTCATATCAGTTTATCTTTTTAAACTTAGAGTTTAAGGGACCTAGAGTTTCCTTCTACATTTCACATTTCAAATCTCTAAGACAATTTTTAATTTTTTTTTGAAATTTCTGCCTTCTCAGTGACGAGGTCTTCCAGACGTCAGCAACCTGGTGAAGTCAATCAGAACTTTAAACACAGTGTTCCAAGTAGGAAATGGAATATAAACACCGGTTGAGTATCTCAGTGACCTTTGAAATAGTGGCACCATGCTGGTTACAAAGTAATATCATATCACGGCACTGTCAAAACCATAAACAAGACATTTAAACTAAATACCAACAAATACAAAAAGAAGAAGAAGAGCAAGCATACCAATGAATAGTATCCTGAATTGCATTCCATTCAGAATCTAAATAGAAATTTTTGGTAATTCCAACCTTCTCGCAGGCAATTTCAATCTCATGCACAGGGGAAGTATAAACAATGTTTTGGCAGGATCAGAGAAAAGTGAAACATTCCCTCCAGCATCCAAGTAGCTCCCAACATCATTGGAAAACTTATCTGTGCTAACAGAGAAAAGACTGCAAAAACACAGGAAAGGCTAAGAGAACTATGGCCAAGCAGGAGTGCTGACCTTCATTTGCAACAAAGATGTGCCAACGCCCCTTTATGGATGGTTTGGTTAGAGCAAGTGCGTTGACCATCTGGGAAGGTGATTTCTTCCCAAAAGTTAAAATGCATGGAACTGAGCTACCAAATGGATTATAATGGCAAAGGGGGCTTGAATTGAACATTGGGTGCCAAGATACAGGCAAAAATGGGGGCCAGGGAATCAGGAAAACAGGAATGAAAAATACTGGGCTAAAATGGGGGAAAGAGCAGGAAATGTGAACAGATTCTGGTGCTAGAAGGCCATTGTTTTTGCTAGAACTTTTAGACACTGACAGCATGTGTGTGCAGAACTCAGGGGTGGAGGAAAGCAAAAAGCAATAACCATCACACCTCTTCGCTTTTCAGGTTCTGAAGTAGTTGAGAAATAAAATAGACAGTAATTATCGAGGGTAAACAATCACTTCATTAACCAGTGGCTAGGTTGGAGGACCTAGCTTTAGGTGCCATAGCAAATTAGGATTGCCAATATTGGATCCCTGGATCAGACAGACTCAGGCACCCAATTGTAGGTTGTGCTACACCAAGGACGATCTCTGTGCATCATGGAAGTCTACGCAGGTAGGACTTACAGTGCAAAGAAGTAGAGGAGAGCTTGTCTTGTAAGCCAGCTTGATCTCAGAGCCAAGGGTTGCTAAGCCAAGCCTGTCCAGTTATCCTACCCAAGTTAACCACTCAGATAAATTATTCTGCTTCCTCAGCACAGAACCAGTAAAGCAGAGAAGAAAGATTCAGGTTATACAGATTAAATTCCACTCAGAGAAAGGAAACATAAGGAAGAGGAAAGGCACCTGACCCACTATTAGGAAATGACCTATCTTGGATAGGCAGGCTGAGGCCAGGGTGGAAGGTGTCAGATAGGTATAGTATTGTCAGTCATG
This sequence comes from Chlorocebus sabaeus, assembly GCF_047675955.1. NCBI lineage: Eukaryota > Metazoa > Chordata > Mammalia > Primates > Cercopithecidae > Chlorocebus > Chlorocebus sabaeus. The sequence goes on from NC_132924.1 coordinate 59,184,058, forward strand.
GAGGGTAGAAGTTACAGTGCTGTACTTTAGGACCTGAAATTAAGCAGTGGCCATTCCAATCCAACGTCTATGTAACTGACTCTTTTAAGAGCTTTGAATACTGAATGAAGGTGAAAGAGAAAAGGAATTCATTAGCCAGCACTTTCATCAACATATTCCTATTACCTGTTTGTATTCCAACATTTCCCTTTAGCTGCATGGCACTTTGTGTTTTTCAAGATACTTCCACATATTATCATTTTATTTATTGTTATAATCACCATTTTTAAAAAGACAAAACTGTCATCATCATTTCTGTTTTAAAGAAAATTATGGACAGCCAAAATGTCATTTTCTTATAAGCTGTTTAGTCGAAGAACTAAAACAAAAGCATAGGTTTCCTAAAACATTTACTACTAAAATATGAAAATTTATTTGATGGTAGAAGCAGAGACTAGCAAAGAAAGTTAAGATATGTTTCTTAATATATTGGCCTGATTTTCAGAATATAAAATTCAAATATCTGGCAAAGTTATCATTAACCATCTTATGTTGAAATCTTTGGCCTGTTTAGTCTATAAGCTAAAGCTTTATGTATTACCATGTAGAGGAAAATCTGTTTTGTTTTCTTTAAATACATCTGTTAAAGGTAGGCCTACATGTTGTTGGTTTTTGTTTGTTTGGTTGGTTGGTTTTTGGTTTTTGCTAAATTCACAGCAATACAGGAAAACTATTCTAACTCTAACTATTCTAACCATTGTGCACAAGCTCTTCGCTCATTTACTTATGCTGAGTGAACAAGTGCTGACCTATATGCTTTGTACTGTAAAGAAGTAAAAGATTTGGGCCTTGTCTTTATGTGAGTGTATTCAAGTCAGGGAAATGGACACATAATGCATGTAATAAACTACTGCTCTGAAATGATGGGAAACATAGCCTGCAACAGGAGCACAAAGGATAAAATAAAGCGAATTTGTTTTAAAGTTTAAACTTTTAGAACTTCTCTTCGAGATTTTATAAAATACCATCTCACTTTATAACCTTATGGAGCTGGATTAGCTCAGCTCAGCTTGTAAATAAAAATGATTTATCTTTGCTATTCATAATATTCTTTTAAAAATAAAGTATAAGTGATTGGTATTAATTATCATTGCATGAATGATCACTTTAGCATTTCCCTGGTTATCACAATATCTTGAGAGCGGGCATTAGGAGAGAACAACTCTTGGAGCCCAGAGCAGTAGAATAATATAAGGACTGAATGCTGTGTTTCTAAAAGACAACATGTTCCATTATCCTAGCTGAGAACAGAATGCCGAGTCTCTATAGAATCTCTGGACTGACCTGGCAATAAGCTAATAATTTAATGAATCCACAGAAAGGACCTACTTTTATGATTTTCTTGGTGCCTACTGGGGCATTTTCAATGAAATACAATATGTCCCCAATCACATAGGATTACATGAAAATGACTGATGCCGTGACTGAAATATTGAGCTATAGTTCTTAAAAGTGAAAATATTTCTGGTAGTATTTACAAGAAGCTTCATCTGTGAAAAGTTATTTAGAAAAGCTTATTCTGGTTGGAAAAATGGGCCCCTGTTAGTTTTTCTGATGAAGCATTCTAAATCTCCCCTGTCAATTGAAAAATTCACTCCATTAAAGTGGAGAAGATCCCATGGGGTCTTGTTTGTTCCTATCATGGGAACATAAGCCATAGTTATGACACAAATGCCCAATTCTGAAGCACTCAGTTCTAAAAATATTCACCTTTTTAAATAAGGGACCCACCTGAGAGGGCACAACTGGTGCAAGGGTCCACAGTTCTCAAAGGGCTTTCTTACTATGATTGATTTTCCTTGTCCCAAATGGATTTTTACCATCTTTTTCTTCTTGAAATGAGAAGCCTACTCAATTATGTGTTTCTCAGAGACAATTGATATATAAACAGAAATTAATTCATCTATTTGATTTCCTGAATTGGGTAAAATTCTTGAGACAGCCTCTGGCCTTAGAGCTAACAAATATACTACAGTATAGAGCATGAGATTGCAGCAAGCCTCAATGAGGTCATGGGTGGCCTCACAAAGCCTGTTTGGGAAATATCTGCGCTACAAAGTCATAGGATAGCATTTCTAGAAATGATAGGCCATTTTTAACTTAGTGAGGAGTAAACAGCCTCAGTCTATAGACATAAAACTGGTGGCCGAAATGCAGAAGTCCCAGAAAGGGTAGACGAAGAGGGAAGAAGGAATTGAGCTCAATGTTTGACTTTGGGCATTCACTAACAGTCAATCTGATAAGGGCAAGTTGCATAGTATCCAAGTAAGGGAATTTAAAATAAATAGATACTTAATGAAGTGAATTGATGATGACAATAAGCTTTGAAGACAGAACCAGCCACAAGGCTGAGCTATATGGCTCAAATTAAAGCATTATATACTATAAAGAGTAATGAGCTTAATTCTGAGGATCCCAGAAATGGAATCTGTAAGTCAAGAAGAGGGTCAAGAGCAAGATCAGCAAGTGTTATGGACAAGATTTATGTGTCTCCCCCAAAATGTATAAGTTGAAGTCCTAACCCCTAGTGTGGCTATATTTGGAGTAAGGAGGTAATTAAGATCATAAAGGTTGGTCCCTGATCTAATAGGATTAGTGTCCTTATAAGAAGAGACACCGAAGAGCTCACTCTCTCTCTCCAAGTGCACACACCACACCAAGAAAAGGCCATTGATAACACAGTGAGAAAGTGGCCATCTGCAACCCAAGGGAAGGGCCCTCACCAGACGCCAAACCTGCTGGCACCTTGATCTTGACTTCCACTCTCCAGAACTATGAGAAAATGAGTGATGTTGTTTAAGCCATCCAGTCAGTAGTATTTTGTTATGGCAGCTCTAGCAGACTAATACAGGAAGCACTGGCAAACAGAGGACTTGAAGTTATATGATTTTAGGTTTTAGTAAGACCCGTGAATTGAGAAATTTGATGTTACAGCATTAGATTTTATATTTCACAATACAGTGTAAGCTACAGGGGATCAGGTACTTAGTCATTCATGGTTATGTCCTCAATTCATAGGACTTAGCAGGTGCTCAATAAATATTGGTTGAGTCAATTATATCTTAGAAAGACTCGCCAGAGACCTGTAGGGAGGGCAACTGGAAACAAAAGCAGAGAACATAACAGCTCTCACAGCAGTATTTTGCACACAAAAGACACTGGACTGATATTATACCCCAAAACAGAGACAACTGCAGAAGCAATCACTATAGGCTTTCCAAAGTTTCAGAGTAAAGTCATTTCTCTAGACTACTATACAAATGCTCAATGAGCCAATTTGGTTGTCTTTCAAAAGCCAAGAGGAAGAAAACGCTGTTGATAAAAAGGCAACTAATTCAGGTTGAATGTAATGGAATTCCTTACTTTTCCAAGAAAATAGCCATTAAGTGTGATGACCCATCATTGAAAATAAACTTGGAAACAAGGTGCAAGGGCCAAAAGTGTGTGCATGTGTGTGTGTGTGTATATATATTTATGAAACATCTTGTAATTTTCAGATAACCACCAATAAAGAAAATTAAATCAATGCAAAGATCATTAATATTGCAAATATTATATGCTATAAGTACATGTATAGGAATTTTATACATGATGATATATGAGAGCTTAGGAGAAAGCCCCATGGTAAAAACATAACTTAAGCCATTGCTTCTGTCATGTATACTTATATTCCATCAGCCAAAGCAAATCCTAAATAACAAGCCCAAAGTCAAGAGGAACGATGTTCGTTTTATACACCAGACCACAACAAGGATATGCATACACAATTTTGTTATAGAGAAATAAGGTATTGGAACTAATAATTTAATCTAACACAATTGGTATTTTCTCACTTCTAAAACTTTTGAAATTCTTTAGGGTTTGTAGTGTTATGTTATTCTATTATTATTTTGCATATCTTGATATTAGAGAGGTGAAACACATTTTCACGCATTTTTTTTTTTTTTTTTTGGCCAGATGAATTTTATTTAAAAAGCATATGGGAGTGTTATGTATATATTCCAAATTCAAGTCAATTGTCTATTATCTTTTGCACATATCTTCTCTCACGTCTTTCAAAGTCACTTGTCTTCACTTTCTTCTAATAGTCTGAGGACCTGAATATTTCACTTTAATGTAAGTAAATTTCTATCACTTTAATGGTGAATGCCTTTAGTATTTTTTAAAGCAGTTTTCCCTACTTCAAAAATCACAAAATAATTTTGCTATGTTAATTTCTTTAAACGAGTAGTTTTCCCTTAAACAATTAGGTCTTTAATACACCTTGGATTTAGGGGAGGGGTAGAGTATGAGGCAGTGGTGGTCTGATTTCTTTTTTTTTTTTAATATGAATTACAATTGTCTCATCACCTTTTGTTGAAAACCCTGCATTTCTCCATTTATCTGTTATGCCAGCTGTCTCATATGTCAAACATCTATCTACACATGATTTTTTTGGGGGTGCTATTCATCTTGCCCATTGTTCTATGTTTCTCTTGCTGAAGCATGTTGTTTTATTTACTAAAAGATAATAGTAATCTTGATATCTAGTAGGAAAAGTCCACCCACCTCAAGAATAAAGTGAGTTAAATGCTACAAAACGTACTCTTCTTGCCTCAGTAAGATTCATTTGTTTTCTGTTCTTCCTAAATAAATGCACCCCAGATCATTGCAAGCCTTTAGTTAATTTTCAGACTTCTGGAAAACTTGATCATAAGACTATTTGCCAGCATTCTATTGTTTTCATAAATGAAATGATTTGCAGAGGTAGTTATTCTGCCATTTATGCTGACATCGCTGTGATAAATAATTTTTTAATATTTAATTTTTTGTTTTTTTGTTTTTTTTGTTTTGTTTTGTTTTGTTTTGTTTTTTTGAGAGGAAGTCTTACTCTGTCACCCAGGCTGGAGTGCAGTGGCGCGATCTCGGCTCACTGCAAGCTCCACCTCCCGGGTTCACGCCATTCTCCTGCCTCATCCTCCTGAGTAGCTGAGACTACAGGTGCCCGCCACCACGCCCGGCTAAATTTTTTGGTATTTTTCGTAGAGACAGGGTTTCACCGTGTTAGCCAGAATGGTCTCGATCTCCTGACCTCATGATCCGCCCGCCTTAGCCTCCCAAAGTGCTGGGATTCCAGGCGTGAGCCACTGCGCCTGGCCTTATTTTTTGCCTTATTAGGACCTCCAATGCAATGCTTAGTAGAAGTAGTAAAAATAAACTTTCTTCTCTTATTGGTAATCTCAAAGCAAAGGTTTCTATGTTTTCAATGTTAAGTATAGTGCTGCTGTAGATATTTTATATAACTTCAACCAGATTAAGAAATTGTGCTTCTCTGTCAGTTTTCTAAGATTTCTGTCTAACATGAATGTTACATTTTTTCTGCACATATTGAATAATATAATTATTCTCCTCTAAACATTTAATGTCATAAATTATATTAATTGATTTTCTAATATTAAACTGAACTTGGTTTTCTTAGATAAGTTCAACATGGCCATAATTTCTTATCCTTTTATGTTTTCTTGGAGCATATTTGTTAATACTTTGTTTAGGATTTTTTACTACAATTCATGACTGAAATTGGCCTGTAATTTTCCTTCTTCATACTATACTTTCCAGATATTGGTGACATTAATATCATACCAGATTCATAACATGACTTGAGAAGTTATTTCACATTACTTGTAACATGTTGTGTAAGACTAGAATACATTCTACCCTGAGAGTTTGATAATACTCACTTGTGAACCATGTATTCCTTAATACCTAGTGGTATTTTTTAATTTAAATATTGTTCCTCAATGCATTTAAAATGTGTTTATATTTTATTCAATATTTTAAGTATTTTTCAAGCAGATATTTAATATAAATAACTTGGTCCAACCTTTTGCCAGAAGTAGAAGTCAATATTTCTCTTCTATTGCTAGAAATACCAGTGTGCTCTTGCCTTGTCCTACCCTTATAATTGTTAACATAATAGAGTTCTATATCTTTCTCCAACTTGTCTTTATTTTTCCCAATGCCTCCTTGGTTTCAGCAACACTATTTTCTCTCTCTACTATGTAAACGTATTCTTCTTCTCCAATCCCGTACAGTAGACTTTTCTTCTGATAAGTTTTATTCAGCAGCATGACTCTTTAAGATTATTACATAAAGGTCAGAAGATAGTTTCAGATTTCCTAGTACACTCAAATTACTTAAATATATACAAATACTTTCTAATCTTACATCTCATTTTATTAATTCACATCATCTATACTATGAGACTTATTTAATTTGATATATAGAGCTTCCTAGTGTCTTCTTATTATTCAGATTTATCAAGTCACAAGAGACTATAATGCTTACCATAACACTCAACATCAACTCAAAATGAACGGGACAAGTTTTAAAATCATACAGAGTCAAAGAAACACAAAAGGGGTTCCAGTTCCAAGATGGCCGAATAGGAACAGCTCAGGTCTGCAGCTCCCAGCGTGATCGACGCAGAAGATGGGTGATTTCTGTATTTCCAACTGAGGTACTTGGTTCATCTCACTGGGGCTGGTGGGAAACTGGGTGCAGCCCACAGAGGGCGAGCTGAAGCAGGGCAGGGCATCGCCTTAACCGGGAAGCACAGGGGTCCAGAGATTTCCCTTTCCTAGCCAAGGGAAGCCATGACAAACTGTACCAGAAATATTGGGAAACTGCCACCTAAACACTGTGCTTTTCCAATGGTCTTACCAAATGGCACACCAGGAGATTATATCCTGTGCCTGGCTCAGCGGGTCCCATGCCCACGGAGCCTTACTCACTGTTAATCCAAGACTGAACTGCAAGGCGGCAAGCCTGGCTGGGGAAGGGGCGTCCACCACTGCTGAGTCTTGAGTAGGTAAACAAAGTGGCTGGAAGCTTGAACTGGGTGGAGCCTACTACAACTCAATGTAGGCCCACCTAACTCTGTAGACTCCACCTCTAGGGGCAAGGCCTAGCTGAACAAAAGGCAGCAGAAACTTCTGCAGACTTAAATGTCCCTGTCTGACAGCTTCAAAGAGAGCAGTGGTTCTCCCAGCACAGTGTCTGAGCTCTGAGAACAGACAGACTGCCTCCTTAAGTGGGTCTCTTACCCCTGTTTAGCCTAACTTGGAGACACCTCCCAGTAGGGGCCGACTGACACCACATACAGTCAGGTATCCCTCTGAGACAAAGCTTCCGGAGGAAGGATCAGGCACAATATTTGATGTTCTGCAATATTTGCTGCTCTGCAGCCTCTGCTGGTGATACCCAGGCAAACAGGGTCTGGAGTGGACCTCCAGCAAACTCCAACAGACCTGCAGTTGAAGGACCTGTTAGAAGAAAAACTAATAAACAGAAAGGAAAATCATCAACAGCAACAAAAAGGATATACATACCAAAACCCCATCTGTAGGTCACCATCATCAAAGTCCAAAGGTAGGTAAAAATCACAAACATGGAAAAAAACCAGAGCAGAAAAGTCAAAAATTCTAAAAACCAGAATGCCTCTTCTCCTCCAAAGGATCGCGGCTCCTCGTCAGCAACAGAACAAAGCAGGACAGAGAATTAATTTGACAAGTTGACAGAAGCAGGCCTCAGAAAGTCAGTAATAACAAACTCCTCCGAGCTAAAGGAGGATGTTTGAACCCATCACAAGGAAGCTAAAAACCTTGAAAAAAGATTAGACAAATGGCTAACTAGAATAAACAGTGTAGAGAAGAACTTAAATGACCTGATAGAGCTGAAAACCATGGCACGAGAACTACATGATGCATGCACAAGCTTCTGTAGCTGATTCAATCAAGTGGAAGAAAGGGTATCAGTGATTGAAGATCAAATGAATGAAATGAAGCGAGAAGAAGTTTAGAGAAAAAATACTAAAAAGAAATGAATAAAGCCTCCAAGAAATATGGGACTATGTGAAAGACCAAATCTACATTTGATTGTTGTACCTGAAAGTGATGGGGAGAATGGAACCAAGCTGGAAAACACTCTTCAGTATATTATCCAGGAGAACTTCCCCAACCTAGCAAGGCAGGCCAACATTCAAATTCAGGAAATGCAGACAACACCACAAAGATACTCCTCGAGAAGAGCAACCCCAACACACATAACTGTCAGATTCACCAAGGTTGAAATGAAGGAAAAAATGCTAAGGGCAGCCAGAAAGAAAGGTCGGGTTACCCACAAAGGGAAGCCCATCAGACTAACAGCAGATCTCTCGGCAGAAACTCTACAAGCCAGAAGAGAATGGGGGCCAATATTCAACATTCTTAAAGAAAAGGATTTTCAACCCAGAATTTCATATCCAGCCAAACTAAGTTTCATAAGTGAAAGAGAAATAAAATCCTTTGCAGACAAGCAAACACTGAGAGATTTTGTCACCACCAGGCCTGCCTTACAAGACATCCTAAAGGAGGCATTAAACATAGAAAGGAACAACCAGTACTGCAAAAACATGCCAAATTGTAAAGATTATTGATGCTAGGAAGAAACTGCATCAACTAACAGGCAAAACAACCAGCTAACATCATAATGACAGGATCAAACTCACACATAACAATATTAACCTTAAATGTAAGTGGGCTAAATGCCTCAATTAAAAGACAGAGCAAATTGGATAAAGAGTCAATACCCATCAGTGTGCTGTATTCAGGATACCTATCTGACGTGCAGAGACAAAAATAGGCTCAAAATAAAGGGATAGAGGAAGATCTACCAAGCAAATGGAAAGCAAAAAGAGAAAAAAACAAACAAACAAACAGGGACTGCAATCCTAGTCTCTGCTAAAACAGACTTTAAACCAACAAAGATCAAAAGAGACAAAGAAGGCCATTACATAATGGTAAAGGGATCAATTCAACAGGAAGAGCTAACTATCCTAAATATATATGCAGCCAATACAGGAGCACCCAGATTCATAAAGCAAGACCTGAGAGACCTAAAAAGAGACTTAGATTCCCTCACAATAATAATGGGAGACTTTAACTCCCCAATGTCAATATTAGACAGATCAACAAGAAAGAAGGTTAACAAGGATATCCAGGACTTGAACTCAGCTCTGCACCAAGCAGACCTAACAGACGTCTACAGCTCTCTCCACCCCAAATCAACAGAATATACATTTTTCTCAGCACCACATCACACTTATTCCAAAATTGACCACATAGTTGGAAGTAAAGCATTCCTCAGCAAATGTAAAAGAACAGAAATCACAACAAACTGTCTTTCAGACCACAGTGCAATCAAATTAGAACTCAGGATTAAGAAACTCACTCAAAACTTCACAACTACATGGAAACTGAACAACCTGCTCCTGAATAACTACTGGGGAAATAACGAAATGAAGGCAGAAATAAAGATGTTCTTTGAAACCAGTGAGAACAAAGACACAACGTACCAGAATATTTCTGGGACACATTTAAAGCAGTGTGTAGAGGGAAATTTATAGCACTAAATGCCCACAAGAGAAAGCTGTAAGATATAAAATCGACACCCTAACATCACAATTAAAAGAACTAGAGAAGCAAGAGCAAACACATTCAAAAGCTAGCAGAAGGCAAGAAATAACTAAGGTCAGAGCAGAACTGAAGGAGATAGACACACAAAAAACCCTTCACAAAATCAGTGAATCCAGGAGCTGGATTTTTGAAAAGATTAACAAAATTGACAGAGTGCTAGCAAAACTAATGAAGAAAAGAGAGAAGAATCAAATAGATGCAATAAAAAAAATTATAAAGGGGCTCTCACCACTGATCCCACAGAAATACAAAGTACCATGAGAGAATACTATAAACACCTCTATGCAAATAAACTAGAAAATCTAGAAGAAATAGATAAATTTCTGGACACATACACCCTCCCAACACTAACCCAGGAACAAGTTGAATCTCTGAATAGACCAAAAACAGACTCTGAAATTAAGGCAATAATTAATATCTTACCAACCAAAAATAGTCCAGGACCAGACGGATTCACAGTCAAATTCCACCAGAGGTACAAAGGGGAGCTGGTACTATTCCTTCTGAAACTATTTCAATCAAGAGAAAAAGATTTTTCTTTTGAAAAGATTTCTCATAACTCATTTTATGAGGCCAGCATCATCCTGATACCAAAGCCTGGCAGGGACACAACAACAACAAAAAACAGAATTTAGACCAATATCCCTGATGATCATCGATGTAAACATCCTCAGTAAAATACTGGCAAATGGAATCCAGCAGCATTTCTAAAAGCTTATCCACCAAGATCAGGTTGACTTCATCCCTGGGATGCAAGGCTGGTTCAACATATGCAAATCAATCAACATAATCCATCACACAAACAGAACCAAAGACAAAAACCACATGATTATCTCAATAGATGTAGAAAAGGCCTTCGACAAAATTCAACAGCCCTTCACACTAAAAACTCTCAATACCCTAGGTATTGATGGAACGTATCTCAAAATAATAAGAGCTATATATGACAAACCCACAGTCAGTATCATACTGAATGGGCAAAAACTGGAAGCATTCCCTTTGAAAACTGGCACAAGACAGGAATGCCCCCTCTCACCACTCCTATTCAACGTAGTGTTGGAAGTTCTGGCCAGGGAAATCAGGCAGGGGAAAGAAATAAAGGGTATTCAATTAGGAAAACAGGAAGTCAAATTGTCCCTGTTTGCAGATGATATGATTGTATATTTAGAAAACCCCATCATCTCAGCCAAAATCTTTTTAAGCTGATAAGCAACTTCAGCAAAGTCTCAGGATACAAAATCAACATGCAAAAAATCACAAGCATTCTTATACATCAATAACAAACAGAGAGGGAAATCGTGAGTGAACTCCCATTCACAATTGCTACAAAGAGAATAAAATACCTAAGAATCCAACTTACAAGAGATGTGAAAGACTTCTTCAAGGACAACTACAAACCACTGCTCAATGAAGCAAAAGAGGACACAAACAAACAAAGGTAAGAACATTCCATGCTCATGGATAGGAAGAATCAATATTGTGAAAATGGCCATACTGCCCAAGGTAATTTATAGATTCAATGATTCAATGCCATCCCCATCAAGCTACCAATGACTTTCTTCACAGAATTGGAAAAAACTACTTTAAAGTTTGTATGGAACCAAAAAAAAGCCTGCATTGCCAAGACAATCCTAAGCCAAAAGAACAAAGCTTGAGGCATCACGCTACCTGACTTCAAACTATGCTACTAGGCTACAATAACCAAAACAGCATGGTACTGGTACCAAAAGAGAGATGTAAACCAATGGAACTGAAGAGAGCCCTCAGAAATAACACCACACATCTACAACCATCTGATTTTTGACAAACCTGACAAACACAAGAAATGGGGAAAGGATTCCCTTATTTAATAAATGGTGCTGGGAAAACTGGCTAGCCATATTTAGAAAGCCGAAAATGGATCCCTTCCTTACACCTTGTAGAAAAATTAATTCAAGATAGATTAAAGACTTAAATGTTAGACCTAAACCCATAAAAACTCCAGAAGAAAACCTAGGTAATACCATTCAGGACATAGACATGGGCAGGGACTTCATGACTAAAACACCAAAAGCAATGGCAACAAAAGCCAAAATTGACAAATGGGATCTAATTAAACTAAAGAACTTCTGTATGGCAACAGAAACTATCATCAGAGTGAACAACCAACCTACAGAATGGGAGAAAATTTTTACAATCTACCCATCTGACAAAGGGATAATATCCAGAATCTACAAAGAACTTAAACAAATTTACAAGAAAAAATCAAACAACCCCATCAAAAAGTGGGCAAAGGATATGAACAGACACTTTTCAAAAGAAGACATTTATGCAACAAAAAGACACATGAAAAAATGCTCATCATCTTTGATCATCAGAGAAATGCAAATCAAAACCACAGTGAGATACCATCTCATACCAGTTAAATGGCAATCATTAAAAAATCAGGTAACAACAGGAACTGGGGAGGATATGGCAAAATAGGAACGCTTTTACACTGTTAGTGGGAGTGTAAACTAGTTCAACCATTGTGGAAGACAGTGTGGCGATTCCTCAAGGATCTAGAACTAGAAATACCATTTGACCCAGCAATCCCATTACTGGGTATATACCCAAAGGATTATAAATAATTCTACTATAAAGACACATGCACACGTATGTTTATTGTGGCACTATTCACAATAGCAAAGACTTGGAACCAACCCAAATGTCCATCAATGATAGACTGGATTAAGAAAATGTGGCACATATACACCATGGAATACTATGCAGCCATAAAAAAGGATCAGTTCATGTCTTTCATAGCGACATGGATGTAGCTGGAAACCATCATTCTGAACAAACTATCTCAAGGAGAGAAAACCAAACACCGTGTGTTCTCACTCATAGGTGGGAATTGAACAATGAAATCACTTGGACACAGGGCAGGGAACATCACTCACTGGGGCCGTAGGGTAGAGGGATGGGGGAGGGATAGCATTAGGAGAAATACCTAGTGTAAATGACGAGTTAATGGATGCAGCAAACTAACATGGCACATGTATACATATGTAACAAACCTGCACGTTGTGCACATGTACCCTAGAACTTAAAGTATAATAAAAAAAAAAGAAAGAAAGAAAAGAAACACAAATGAATTAAACTATGAAAAGTGACAAGACATTTATATTCTTAGAATACAAATGAGAGGATGAAGAATGTGCCATAAAAAAGGTAAGGAAAACAATAGAGATTGTCCTTAAGAAAAGCTGGACTATAGACGTCACCACCTTAGCAATGTTATAGTAATCTCCAGAGTCAGGGAAGGAACAGAAGTTCAGGGAAATTCTCCCTCAGGTGTGCAAGGTTTCCTGTATATTCAAGGCAGCAGCCTTAGCAGGTGGGAGATCAAGAAAAGAAAGTTAAAAAAAAAAAAATGTTAACAGTAACTTTAGGCTTTCAAACGTGAAAGACTGAGAACACACCAGTAGAATTGAAAGAAACACATCTGGGGCATTCTAGACCTTCATAGAGTGAAGAGCATTTGCTCTCTGAATGCCTTGAGGAGACCTCAGTGCTCTTAAAAGACATACTATGGTCCAGTAAGCAAGGGGTAGGACTGGAAAGCACAATCAAAACCAAAAACTCCACAGCTGCTCCAAATTCTAGCAGCTAGGATAGAAAGTAGAAAAGTATTTCTCGCATTTACAAAAATTGGTCGCGTGACTATAAACCAGGTAAATTTCCAGAATGTTGTTATTGCACATATCCTCGATCTCACTAAAAGGAATGTCCTGTTCCCAGGCTAAAAGTGCTTAAAATCAGTGGTAAAATAAATTAAAGCCACAACAAACTTCAGATCCAATACATCTACAGATCAGAATGACTTCAACACCTCTCCAGCAGTCTGAAAAAGGTGGTGTGCCCTTCTTGATGGTAAATATTATTTACTTCTATCTCTACTGATATTTATGCAAACTTACCAGTATACAATAAAACATTGTAGGACACATGTAAAAGTAATAAAATGAGACTCTTGCTCAGAAGAAACAGTTAATAAATGCAGATCCAGAGATTTTCAAGACAATGAAATTATTGACGTGGGCTTTAAAATACTAGAGGTTCCGGAAGAAAAGGTTAATGAAATGTGTAAAGAGGTGCAAAATTTATCAGAGATATAAAAGCATAACAAAAAAATAGGATGGACTCAGTGGCTTATGCCTGTAATCCTAGCACTTTGGGACAGCAAGTGGGTGTATTGCTTAAGCCCAGGAGTTTCAGACTAGCCTGGGACACATGGCAAAACCTCATCTCTGCAAACAAAATGCAAAAATTAGCCAAGTGTGGTAGTGCATGCCTGTGGTCCCAGCTACTCAGAAGGCTGAGGTGGGAGGGTTGTTTGAGCCCAGTAGGCAAAGGTTGCAATGAGCCATGATGGAATCATTGCATTCCAGCCTGGGTGACAGAGCGAGACCCTGTCTCAAACAAAAAGGAAATACTTACAATGAAAAATGCCATGTCCAAAATAAAAAATTGATTTAATGACTTAATAGAGAAAACTATCAGAAAATTTGAAGAGCAGTTAAATAGGAAGAATCCCAACTAAAACTTAAAATGAAAAAGTGAACATAACAAAACAGTTATATGTATTGTAGTCCCCTCAAAAAAAGAGAGAATGAGGCAGAATGATGAGATAATGAATGACATGTTAAAAAAAACTAGGAACAGACATCAACCCACTGGTCCAAAATGCTCAGCAACGAAAAAAGGATAAATACCAAGAAAACTATGCCTATTTGTAGAATAATCAAGTTCCTGAAAATCAAAATAAATAACAATTTGTAAAAATAGAGAACAAAAGACTCAATATATACAGGAAAAAAATAATATAAATGTTGGCTACCATTTTATCAGAACAATAAAAGCTAGAGGCATATGGAATAACTTTAAAGTGCTAAACATAAATAAATAAATACTGTCTATCTGTAATGAAAATATCTTTAAACTATGAAAGTGGTAGAGATATTATCAGATAGCCAAAAGTTAAGAGTTTGTCTCCAGCAAATCTACACTTCAATAAATTAATACATAGTACATAAATAAATAGAAAAATAAGTTATTTAAGTTGAAATAAAGGGCGACCAGAGGAAACCAAATTCTTTACAAATGCATGAAGCTATCAGAAAAAGTAAATAACTGAGTAAACATAAAAGACTTTAAATTACCTTGATTATATTTTTTATGTTTTGTTACATTTATAAATTTTAAAGGACTCGTTTTTTATTTAAAAAATAGAGCATATCTGGAAGTAAATTATGATAACCCAAGAAACAAAGAATAGAGAAAATAAATAGAATTATACTGTTAAAACTTTTATAAGATTCTTATGCAGGCTGTGAGGACATATGTTGTTATTATTTAAAGGTAGACTGTAGTGACTTAATAATTTCTACTGTAATTTCTAAAGCAATCAATTTAAAAAGAGATATAACTAAAATGTCAATACAAGAGATAAAATAAAATACCCTCCCCCCACAAAAAATGTGATTTACCAAACGGAAGACATGAAAGGAAGAACAGGAAAAAAAAAAGTACAAACAAGACCAACAATTAATACCAAAATGGAACACTGAAACAAACATATAAATAATTACATTCTATGTAAATGGGATAACCATTCCAATTAAAAGAGCTTACTATACTGAATAACAAAACAATACCTAAATATATGCTATTTACAAAAAGCATCCTTGATAAAAAGACACAGATTAAATCAAATTAAAAGTGTAGAAAATATTCTCATGAAAACAGTAAGCATAAGAAAACTTGCATAGTTATACTAATGTCAGACAAAGAAGATTTCAAGACAAGAGTACTATTAGAAAGAAAAGAATATGTGTTATGGCAAAACAAACAAGTCATCAAGAAAACATAAAATCTCAAGCATGTATGGACTTAATTATTACACAGTTTCAAAAGACATCAATCAAATTTAACAAAACTAATGGAAAACAATAGATAAATCCATAATTGTAGTTGGAGATTTTATCAAACCTTTCTAAGTAACTATTAGAATAAGTAGACAAAAAGTCTGTGAAAATATAGATTTTAATTACACTATCAATCTGACCCAATTGATACACATAGGATATTACTTATAACTGCAGAATATACATGTTTTTGAAGTGACCTGAAACATTCGCTAAGACCACATCGTGGGTCTTAAACAAATTGCAATACATATCAAATAATTATAATCATTATAATCATACAGAATTATTCTTAGACTACAAAGATATCATGTAAGAAATTATATCTAGCAATATACTTCGCATATATAGAAATTATAGAAGCTTTAGTATATATAATAAATATATTTGAATAAATATAAAATAAATACATAAAACATAATAACTATATATGTATAAGTATAGAGAAATTATAAATATTTGGAAAATCTAGAAATTAAAGTATTCCCAAATAGCTCATAGTTCAAAGAAAATACACAGGAAAATTAGAGAATACATTGGGGTAAATAATAAAACCATAGTGCATAAAAATAAAGGATGCACTTATGCCAAAAGAAAAATTTTTATCTTGAAATGAAAGTTTTTTAAAAAGAATAAAAGTCTAAAATAATAACCTAAGAGTCCACTTGAACATATTAGAAAAAGAATAGCAAATTACATG
Organism: Chlorocebus sabaeus; assembly: GCF_047675955.1. Classification (NCBI taxonomy): domain Eukaryota; kingdom Metazoa; phylum Chordata; class Mammalia; order Primates; family Cercopithecidae; genus Chlorocebus; species Chlorocebus sabaeus. The sequence goes on from NC_132924.1 coordinate 59,200,239, forward strand.
CAAATAAGAAAAAATTAAAAATAAAAGTAGAAACCAGTGAAATAGACATTGAACAAAAATTTGATTTTTTTGACTTAGGATTGTCTTGGAGATGCGGGCTCTTTTTTGGTTCCATATGAACTTTAAAGCAGTTTTTTCCAATTCTGTGAAGAAGCTCATTGGTAGCTTGATGGGGATGGCATTGAATCTATAAATTACCTTGGGCAGTATGGCCATTTTCACGATATTGATTCTTACTGAAATAAATGTATATTCAAACTTCTGGCATTACTGAAAAAAAAGAAAAGTCCTACTTTTGCAGGATGCTTCTTGAAATATATCGATGCTGTCCTCAAAAAAAAAAAAAAAAAAAATTTGAGAAAATGCAGAGGTGAATAATTGATTTCTTGAAAAAGTTGATCTAGCTAAAATGATAAAAAATATAGAGGAAACACAAATTAACATCATAAATAAAGCATTTAAATGATAAGGTATGTTGTAACAAATAAATTTTATCATAAATGTTATTTTTGAACAATATAGATCTCCTAAAATTTAGATCATTATACAAGACCCGGCAAATGATCAATTTCAAAAATAATGTGTTAAATAAAAGAAGACAGACATGGAGGAATACTTATTCAATAATTCCATTTATAGGAAGTCCAAGAACAGATAAAATAAATAGTTACAGATATTAAAAAGTCATGGAAGCTATGATGGGGAGGAAAAGAAATTATTGAAAATGTGCATGAGGGAAATTTCTGGTGTGTTCGAAATGGTCTATATTTTGCTTTCTTTGGTGTTTAGACAGGGACTATACAATTGTTAACTGAACAATTAAGATGTGTATTTTATTTTATGTTACTTCTCAATTATTTTTTAAAAACTTGAAAACTTTCATTCTATACTTGGAAGAGAGGTTGAACCCTATCATTGTCTTATTTTGACATCTTCAATGACTTGATAGTCCTCTTTTTACTCAGCTTTCCCTCAGTCCACTGGCCCCATACATCTCTTGTGAGTGTTTTTCCCTCCTTGTAAACCTTTCTCAAGACTATTTGTACTTTCTAGAATAATACCCTCCTTAACCTATCCAAATTCTACTGATCCATCAAAGCCCGGTTCTAGTCTCCCCTGTCTCGCCCATCTACTCTTGTCATTATTAGTAGTAACATTAATATTATTATGAATAATAACTACCATTCATTGATGATAGTACATTCTGTACCCTGTATTGTTTCATATGTTTAATCACTTCTCATAAACACTCAATGAGATAGGTACTATCTCTTCTCTATTACAATAAACGAATACTCTAAAGCAATTTGCAAAACATTACAAAACTAAAAATAAACAGTTAACATTGACTATGAAAACTGTGCTTTTAAGCCCATATTACTACATTTAGTCTTATTCTTTCTTTTGGCCAGTACAACTAAACACTTTAATATATTCTTTTTTGTTGTTACTGCCTCTTAAAGATGAAAACCAGGTCTGTCATTTCTCCTACTCCTCCTAAAATTCTTAACATAATTGTACTCACACAGATAGGAAAATCGTTGTTGACTGACTGAAAATAAAGTTATTGTCTCCGTGTCTCTGCGTCTAGATCTTTGCCTAAGTAAATAAAGGAAACAGCCACATAAGTATGGCTAAAATAATGGGAGTTTTGTTAATTTATGACTAAATTGTTGCCAATACTATCACTTGTCTGACATGCCTGCATAGATTATACTGTAATAATGTTTACAGCAAATCTCTTAAACATTGGCATGAATACACATGTATGTTTATTGCAGCACTATTTACAATAGCAAAGACTTGGAACCAACCCAAATGCCCACCAATGACAGACTGGATAAAGATAATGTGGCACATATACACCATGGAATATTATGCAGCCATAAAAAAGGATGAGTTCATGTCCTTTGCAGGGACATGGATGAAGCTGGAAACCATCATTCTCAGCAAACTAACACAGGAACAGAAAACCAAACACTGCATGTTCTCACTCATAAGTGGGAGTTGAACAACGGACACAGGGAGGGAAACATTACACACCAGAACCTGTAGGCAGGTGAGGGGCTAGGGGAGAGACAGCATTAGGAGAAATACCTAATGTACATGACGGGTTGATGGGTGCAGTACAGCACCATGGCACATGTATACCTATGTAACAAACCGACACGTTCTATGTATCCCAGTTCATGTATCCCAGAACTTAAAGTGTAATAAATAAATAAATAATAAAAATAAAAATAAAACGTTGGCATGAATATAGAGACATAGCTATTATGTGTACAAATATTTAGTATTCAACAGATATATAATGAAAGCAATGTTAAGTCATTTGGATAAAAGCTTTTAATACAAAATTAAAGCTAGAAATGTTTTATTTTACCCCCTTGTATTTCTAAAAGACCAAATGACAAATGTTGCATGTTGTAATTTGAGTTGTCATTGTTAAATTTTGGAAATTTCCTGTCATCTTTTGTTTCTTTGATGAAAATATAAATATTATCCTTTTGAATATATCAAGATATTCTTATTTTATATCAGTGAATACTCATGTGAAAGTGTTCTCCACCCTTACCACTTCTCTTGCTCTTCTGAATATCACTGGTAATGACATTTATTTGTCTCCTTTGTCTTCTGACTTTTAACTAGAAATGACCATTAGTAGCTATGGCAAAATCTGGAGGGTAAGAACAGGGTAAAAAAATCAATGTATCTCTATCCTCCTCTTTCTACTTCTGGTGATTTCTCTGGCAGGGATCAGGTATCCTGCTGGTCCAAACTTACATCATACAGCTTCCCAACTGCCTCCACGATTGTAACTCCCATAGGAGGACCTACCTTCTGGTCTCTGTTAACACTACCTCTTTATCTCATCTCTCTAACTCTCATATACGGTGCTGTCCTGCTGTTGCTAAGCTGTAAGTTGTTTCACCTTCTGTTTTTTTTTATGCCTTAGCTGTTCTCTCTTTTAAAATAAAATAGACAGCAGTTTCCAGTAATTGCCCTCTGTATTAAATCTCCCCTCTTTGAAAGACCTGAAAAGGTATCTATTTTCTTCTTTGGACCTTGACTGATATACCCACTAACTATCCTCTTTTAAATTAATCAACTACTACAACCCAATGTTCATATGTTACAGTAATATACTTTCAAAAACTTCAAATCCAGGGGTAAAAACTTCTCAGAAAACAAATAAGAAACTTATGAAAATCCTTTTATTTTCTATCTTGCTCATTGAAGTTGTGTCATCAAGAAATGATGACAGCAATTAGTAGCACTATGGAAGTTTCATTGCTCCCTTTCTTATTGATAATATAAAACTGTAAGTCACACTGATGATCATGAACACTAATTTCTGCTTTGGTCAGTGCTTCCTCCTTATCTAAATTTCTAAGTCATGTTTCGATTTCTGATTGGATTTGTCAGGAAATCGAATTGGAATGCCTAGCATAAATTATCAATTAATTAGCAGTCAGTGGAAAACTTTCACTAAATAAAATGAAATAGACACATGTTCTCGCCTAAAGATGACAAGCATCTCAAGTAGCATTTCAAAAGAGGAGTAGTCATGCTTTTGAAAGATACAAAGACTAAGGCAACATATTTTATTCCTATGGATTTATTAGTGAATTAGCAAATTCTGCTAATTTATCTCATTTTTTTACATAATGAATATATAATATTAAAATTTAATGCCTCTCTAAAATACTGTGTAATTGTTCTGTCTTGAGATAAATCAGAACATACTCTGTTAAACCCATTGAAACTCAGGACTCAATAGGTTTACTCTAGAGCCTCACACCAAGATGAGCCCCCAAGCCCCTGACACAGTCATCTGAAACTGTATTAAGTGATGTAGACTGTGCCCCAGATATACATCTGGGAAACTCAAAATTAAAGCTTCCTATATCAGGAATAGCAAACTAAAATGTGTCCTTTGTTTCTACTGTCCTGATATGCATAAAGACAGGTATAACTTCATGCTCTACCTAAGCAGGCACATTCTTTGATAATCTGCCAATATTTTGCAGTGTTGTTAATCCAATATCAAATTAAATGTCTACAGAGTGGGTCAGTGGAAAAAAGGCCTGAATCCACTGCTGCTATCACTTACTGCCATCAATGTCCTCTACTAACACCACCAACAACAAAGAGTAGATAGTCTACTGTATATGTAAGTGATGATTTGGAAACAGGATTTAATGTCACTTAATGATGTGCAATCATGGGAGGCATGCTTCATCCTTTCAATTTTAACTTACTCATCTATAAAGCAAAGAGTCTATACAGCTGATCTCCAAGTCTCTTTTACCTCTAATATTCCTTGACTTGGAATCTCAATCTCCCTTCGTTTGGCAATATTGTCTCCTTCTTATCTTGGCTAGATGTGCAAGGGAACACAGGAAACAAGACTCCCAAAGAACTGTGATATGGATAAATAAAATTATAGAAAAGGTAGCACTCATATTATTTCATATTATTTTTTAAAAACCTATAGAAAAAATGCTAAACTATGTTAAAAAGCTACTGACCATCAACATGTAAGACTGAGTGATGTGAAAGTCAAAGTTGGATAGGTCAACTAGAGCAGAAATAAAAAGAAAGTACCAAGGAGAGAATAACCCATTAGAAGAAATCATAATTTTCTTGTGCATCCCCTAAAGTTCAAGGGACAGTAACCCCTAAGGTTCAAAGGACAGTAAAGTCACTCACTTCATATTCACTTTTCTGAGATAATTATAAATACATGCACATAAAACAATGATCTTTTAAACCAAAACTTAGAGTAGCACAGACAATGTGGGAACGCTCCCTTTCCAATTTGGTAAGTATATACCCTGAGCTAGGGAGCATTTTCTTTTTAGCCTAGAAGAAAGGAATTACTCGAGCATCTGACAGAGAGAATCTCTAAAAAAAAAAAAGTCTAACTTCTTTTTCTTGTTTTTCAATTTGCCTCACTCTCAGGTAACTGGAAGTCAACCAAAAGGAAAATCCATTCTGTGATGTCGTTTCATTTAAAAACAGAAAATAGTTTATGAAGTCAAGTAGGTATCTTTGTGCATTTTTACTCTATGAACAATTTATTCTTGAGTATTTGAGATGTAACCTGGGTGAAAGAAGACAATAGAATGTCTCTATTGTCACACAATAGAAACATATTTCTGCGTTTGGGGAAGAATTTGCTTTGCAGTAGTGAAGGAAAATTGAGTTGCTCAATATGGTTGTTAATGCATACGATCACAAGGAGTGTAATGAAAAAAATCAAATAGCTGCCCAATTTTCCAATATCACCTCACAGTTTAATTTGTAAAATCTTTTGTGTGTTTTCAGAACTGGTTGCCACAGAGTTTGAAGGTTTTATAACTCATCATAGGATAAGTTTTTTTGTGTACATAAAAGAACTCAGTGCTTTGATAATAAAATAGAGCTTCAAGGTTTCATTAGTAAACTGTGTGCCCTCACAGCATATGATCACAAAGACCATAGGAGCATTATATAGAATCATTTATGTTCTTCTCACCACAGACTCCCCTATCTCCTGACCAATCTGCCAACTCTGAATAAAGAAGGGAAAAAAACTCATCCTTTCAGAATCTGCTTCAGAAAGTTTAGACCACTAGATAGTCTTTTGGGATCAGGAATTATTAATTCTAGACACGATCATCAAAATAATAAAAATAGCAACAAAAGCATTAATAATAATAATGGTTGTTGTAATAGTGAATACTTATGTAAGGATTTATATACATTGCCTAATTTGATTTTCACAACCCTGCCAAAGTATGTGTTATTATGTTATGCATTTTATAAATGAAGAAGGCAACACTTGGAGAAGTTATATCAAACAGCTAATTAATGAAAGATTTGAGGTGTGTCTGCTCTATGATGGACCGCTTTCAGGAGCCAGCGGATTCTGCTTTTCTTCTTCCCATTTCTCACAACTGGACTCCCTCAATACCTATTCCTGGAGATCAAAAGTGGTAAAGCAGAAACTATCGTAAGCCATTTTTTAAATATAAAAAAATTATTTTAAAAAATAAACTTAATCAATTTATCACAGAGTGACCTGTCTTGAACTAGAAAGGAAAAAGTTCATTAAGAAATATCGAGGTATAGTTGCTAGTTTACTCCTTTCAGGTCTTATCCACTAGTATTGCTCGATATTTTATCAATTATATCTTCCTGAAAATTATTTCATATGCTTAATTTAATGTTGTCTCTTAGAGGAGAAGTTTCTAAGCCTATGCAGCAAATTCTTGATTGATGTTAGAATGGTTCACAGAGGATTTTGTGAGTGTTTGTGATGTTGAAACAATGCAGTATTTTCATTTTTTGTATAAGTAGTATTTAAACTTTAAGAGGTTGCAAGTTGTGTTGAGCACATATAAATAGAGATAAGCTGAATATATTAATAACTTAGTCAACACTTGTTTTAAAGTTCAACTGCAAGTTACCAACCCCCATAGTGATTGTTTTTTAAACAGCTTCATTGAGCTACGATTCACATATCACACAGTATACCCATTTGAAGTGTATAATTCAATGTTTTTAGTATATTCACTGGGCTGTGAAATGAGCATCTCAATTTATTTCCAAATGTTTTGTCTCTTCTAAAAGAAATGTCATGTCCCACAGTAAATATCCATTCCACTCCACCCCTCTCCTCAACCACCATCAGCCCTGAGAAACCACAAATCTGCTTCTGGTCTCTGAGTTTCCCTATACTAGGCATTTTATATAAATCTGACTATTTAGTCTATCCCTTTTTGTGACAAGCTTTTTTTTTCACTGAGAATATTGTTTTAAAGATCCAACCATCTTGTAACTTGTATCAGTATTTCATTTCTTTTCATTGCAGAATAATGTTCTATTTAATGCATATACAATACTGTATTTATCCATTCATCAGTTGATGAATATTTGGGTTGTTTTCACTCTTTGGCTATTATGAATAATGCTAATATGAACATTGTGCATTATGTGCAAGTGGACACAAAACTTTTATTTCTCTGAAGTAACTACCTAGGAGCAGAATTGCTGGGGTTTATGGTTTTTTATTTTTAACTTTTTGAGGAAGTGTCAAATTGATCTCCTCAGCAACTACCCCATTTTATATTCCACCAGCAATGGTTAAGGGTTGCAAATTATTCACATCCTGTCCAACAGTTATTATCTGTCTTTTTTATTGTAGATACCCTAGTGGGTGTAAGGTAGTATCACATTCTGTTTTTGATTTGCATTCCCCTAATGACTACTGATGCTGAGAATTTATTTTCATATGCTTAGTAGCCACTTCTTCTTCTTAGCAGCCACATCTTCTTTGGAGAAACGTCTATTCAAACCTTTTTTTTTTTTTTTTTTTTTTTTTTGAGACAGAGTTTCGCTTTTGTTGCTCAGGCTGGAGTGCAATGACGCGATCTCGGCTCACTGCAACCTCCGCCTCCTGGGTTCAAGTGATTCTCCTGCTTCAGCCTCCTGAGTAGCTGGGATTACAGGCGCCCGCCACCACGCCCAGCTAATTCTTTTATTTTTAGTAGAGACGGGGTTTCACTAGAGGCTGGTCTCGAAATTCTGACCTCAGGCAATCCACTCAACGTGGCCTCCCAAAGTGCTGGGATTATAGGCTTGAGTCAACGTACCCCGTCCCCTTTTCTGATTTTTAAAATTGTTACTGTTTTTTATTAAGGTAAAACTCATATAACATGAAATTAATCATTTTAAAGTGTACAACACAGTAAAATCATTTTAAAGCATTTAGTACATTCACAATGTAACACCACTATTTACCCTATCTAATTTCAAAATTACCTGTTGGTGCTCAATATAAATCATATAAATCATATAATCAATATAAATTATTTGTATGAAATCTAGACAAACTGTTAAAGTAGGTGCAAAGGCCCTAAGCACACAAAACACTCTTAACAGTCAGAGCAGTCCATGAGCTCAATTCCCAGTAGCTGGCCAAAAGCCTGTGATGAAAAGAGGCCCTTCTTGGGAATACACAAGATCTGAGCAACTCAAGGCTGCTGGGTTAACCCTTTCCCCTACAACCTGTATCGGGAATATATAAATAGCTCTTAAAACTCAATAATAAGGCAAACAAACCAATAGAAATGGTAGAAATATTTTTTTAAAAATTTCACTAAAGAAGATATATAAATGGCCAAAAAGCACTTAGAAAATATTCTCAACATCTTTCCTCATCAGGGAAATGAAAATTAAATAATGAGATACCATTAGACATAAGTATAATAGGATAGAATTAAGATTGCCAATACCACATGTTGGCTTCAATGTAGAGCAACTTGAAGTCTCATATATTGTTGGCAAGATTGAAATGGCACAGTCACTTTGGAAAATAAACATACACTTACCATAAAATTCAGCAATACCCAAGAAAATGAAAACACAGACTTATATTCAAATGTTCATAACAGCTTTACTTATAATAGCCCAAACTTGGAAACAATCCAAATTCCCTCAACAGGTGAATAGATTTACAAATTGTGGTGTATTTTTACAATGTAATACTACTTGGAAATGTAAAAGCATGAACTTCAAATACACACACTACTGATACATACGATCACATAAATATAGCTCAAAAATGTGATGCTAGCAAAAGAAGCCAGACATGACTGATGATTTATGGAATTCTGCAAAAAGAAAACTAGTTTGTAAAGTTGAAAGTCAGAGAAGTGACTGTCAAGGTCTACAGATGGGGGTAGGAGGAGGGTTGACTATAAAAATCACAGAAGAATTTGGGAGAGTGAAGAAAATGTTTGATCTTGATTAGGATAGTGGCTGCATATGTTTGTCAGAACTCATCAAACAGAACTATTAAAACAGGTGCATTTTTTATGTGAAAATTATCCCTCACAGAGGAAGATTTGTAAAAGGTGAAGCTGGGGGCACTGCATTAATACTCAACTGCATTTTATCACTTGTCTTCCAGTTATGTGAGTAAATAAAACTCCTTTCCCTTAAACCAATTTTCATTGATTTTTTTGTTACTTGCTTACAAAATCATCCATACTGATATAGCTCATAAATCATAAACCAGTTGATTATTTTATGTATAAAATTCATGTATTGTAAATAATTAGGTTATAAAACTAGTTTTCATATATTTTCATAGTTTCTACTATAGTTACCTTTTAATCTACATTTGAACATACATTTAGTTCCCTACCAAAAATCATACATGTCACTATTATGTTTTTCCCCAACAATGAAATTTAGACTAAACTAAAATCCATAGTTGACACATGATATATATGGAATTTGCTTTTAAGTAATTATTAAATTTTTCATCCAAATATACATACATACACAAATATATCATGAATTTTATGACATTTAGATCTGAAATTATTTAACATAGGTTAGATTAAAATATAAATATTTTAAAATATTTATTTTAAAAATTTCCAATATATAAGATATTTGGGGTAAATAAATGACAAATAGATGGACAGGCAGATATTTATAATAAGTTTATCCTATATTTGAGAAGTGCTGATTTATCATATTAGAAATTAGAAAAGTCATATTGATGGGTAACTAAATATCATTATAGTTATTTTTCCTTTCCTTGGCTGTTAGTAAGTGACAAAATGTAATTACTAAAGCTGTCTCACTTTTCATGCTTTTACGTATTCTTTTCTATCAATGGACAGCTTAAAGAAATATATAAAATGGACCATAAAACACAGATTGCATGACTATTCCAGAAATGATTAACACACAAAGGGTTTCCATTTATTTCTAAACTGTGCACTTTATCCTCCTGTCTTTCTCTGCATATTTTCCTAAAAAAAAAAAAAAAAAAAAAAAAAAAGTAGTCTGGGGGATAGTAAAAACGCTTCTGTTTTGTTATTTCTTTTGGATTGGATACCCACTTACATTTCAGCAATATGTTAAATCACTTTTCAGACTAATCTTAGAATCGCTTTCTGAAGTCACCCTATTTTTATCTGACCAATTTTGGGATCATTTTATGTCTTGAAACCAAAGTTGATTATTCTTTCTTTTTTATTAATGAATAAACTAAGCAGATACTCATGCCTGTCTAAACTAAGTTGCTGTATAGTCTTCTTGCATGATGCAATAATCATGATGTTGAGTTCTAATTCAGTTGATGAGGGTATTCGCATATTAATTTGCTTTTGCAGTACCTTTATGATAGTGCTGTCTACATAAATTCCATCTATGTAAAATAAATAAATGAATTGATTTTTCTCTGTGGCCTCATTCTTTCTTCAATAGGATAAGGAAGAAAATTTTGAAATATTCAGTAAAAACTTCTTCTGAAACATGCCAATCTTGCTAAATAAATATTTAATTAGTATTACAGAGAGACAATAGAAGACAGTGGTCAAAAGAATGGGTTCTGAATCAAACACTCTTGAGTTCAAAAAAATTTTTCAGTTAGTAGTAGTGCCACCACGGAGATATTTAATCCCTTTAAGCTTTAGTTTCCTAATCTATTAAACAAACAAATTAGGAAGGACAAAATTAAATTACAAATAAGAAAATAAAAATATACTTAGCAAAGTGAATGACACAAATAAATGTTCAATAACTTCTATTTTTAAAAATTGCTATTGTTATTTTTATCATTATTTTTGCCCGGTCCTAATAATAACAATTTTTTCATTATTTGCTAAACTATTGAAGTACAAAGATAAATGAAGGCATCAGAAATGGTCTTGTTCATTTCATAGTCTATCATTAGGAACAAGACATGCTAACAGATGGTTTAATACAGTGAGATGATCTCTATCATGATATGAAAAAATGTGCCGTGGTATTTCAAGGGAAGAAGACATTAAAGATTAGTTCTACCCCAGAGTGGGAGAAGGTAAAGGCTGACAGCTGCTGGAAAGATGACAAGAAAATCTTCACTTATGTTATGACATTTAGGCTTCCTCATAGACTACCTGTCTAGGTCTATTCAGTTGAGTCCTCCATTTTCCACAAGGACTATTTCAGACTTTATCCACCCCTCTTCACATTTATAATGCTCCCTCTCCTCCCCATATTCTTAACAGATGACAGTGTTTTTCAAACAAGTTTTGGAAGAAAAAGAAGTCATCAGACTGGAACTCTATTAATTTCATTTTTTCCTAATATGCAAACCTATTTGTACGAGATAGGTATACCCATTAATGTCCCTTTGTTCCTGTCATACTACAGGAACTTAAATCTCTGTGTGTACTTTGGATCTTATCTCCTTCACTTTCTCGGAAAACTTTGTTATTTCTTTCTCCTTCTCTCTTGTATATTTAACAACTTCTGAACTGATTCCTTCCAGTTGGCTTTTAAATATGTTGTCTCCCACAGAAAATAAAATAAAACAAACACTTTGATATGGTCTGGCTCTGTGTCCCCACCCAAATCTCATCTTGAATTGTAGTTCCCATAATCCCCATGTGTCATGAGAGCAACCTGGTAGGAGATAATTGAATCAAGATGGCAGTTTAGACCAGACTGTTCTCGTGATACTGAGTGAGTTCTCACAAGACGTGATGGTTTTATAAGGGCTTTCCCCTGTTGCTCCGCACTCATTCTCTCTCTTGCTGCCCTGCAAGGAGGTGCCTTTCACCATGATTATAAGTTTCCTGAGGCCTCCCCAGCTGTGCTGAACTGTGTCAATTAAACCTCTTTCCTTTATGAATTACCCAGTTTCAGGCAGTTCTTTACAGCAGTATGAGAACAGACTAATACACACCTCCAGCTACTTCCTTGTCTTCTCCTCTTGATAGGCAAACTTCTTTAGAGTTGTCTGTAGTTAAGTTCTTTGTTTTCATTTCCTCACCTTCACTCTTTATTTCATTCCAGTCTGGTTTCTGTCCACATCGCTTCAAGCAAACAACTTTTACTAAGGTAATCAGTAAACCCCATTTTACTAAGCCCCCTGCCAAAATATTTCTTACTTGACATCTCAGGAGCACCTGCTACATTGCTCATGTTCTTTTTCTTGAAATACTGTTCTCTTGACTCCCATGACACAACACAGTTTTTACCTATGCACTAATTGCTTGTTTCTCTTATGGGTTTCTTCGCTGCCACCTGGCTGTTAAAAATTAAGAATCTTAAAGTTCCGTTCTCGTCTCATGCCACATTCTTCATCAGTGATGTCATCTATGCTAAGGACTTTAATTATCACCAGCATGATATAAAATAAAAACAAAATTCTAAGCTCCCCAACCAAATTGAACAGGCCCCTCCTCTCAGCCAAAGGCATTCCTAAGTTAACCTGAAAAACTAGTTCAGGCCATGATGGGAAGAGAAGGTCAGACATGTCTCATTATATTCTACTGCCTTTGGAATTCAGGCACACTTGGCCATCATTTATCATGAAAACAGACTTTAAGGCTGACAAAGCAGACTCTTTACAGCATAACATACCAACATGACAGATAGCAGGCCCTAAATAGAAATGGTCCTTCAAAGCTGTATCTCCTGCTCCAGGAGAGAATTAACTAAGAGTCTGGCACCTTTTAAAGTCTGATAAGAACATTTACAATGTAGTCTCTCTGAAGCCTGCTACCTGGAGGACTCATCTGCATAATAAAAACCTTGGTCCCCACAAACCCTTATCTTAATTCAAGCATTTCCTCTTATTGATTTCAGGTCTTTCTATAAACTCTTTCAACTAATTGCCAATAAGGAAATCTTTGAATCCACCTATTACCTGGAAGCCTTCCACTTCAAGTTGTCCTGCCTTTATGGATTGAATCAGTATCCATCTTACATGTATTGACTGATGTCTTCTGTCTCCCTAAAACATATAAAATCAAGCTATAGCTCAGCCACCTTGGGGACGCATTCTCAGGATCTCCTGAGGCTGTGTCACAGGCAGGTCCCTAACCTTGGTGAAATGAACTTCTAAACTGATCGAGACTTCTCTCAGATATTTTTCGGTTTATAATACCAATGACTTATATCCAACTGCCAATTGATGGCTCCTAGTAAGTATCTCAAAGCACCTCAATCTCTACATATCTAAACCCAATTAATATTCTTCAACTCTTACAACTACCTAATAATTCACTTAGCTCAAGGTCTTCTGATGTGAAAAACTATGTATGGTGAAAAACCGAACACCTGTTTTAACTAATCTATCTCCTTTATCTGCCCATCTGTCACATAGTCATATCAATTTTAGCCCTGAATATCTCAGTTCTGTCTGTTTTTTTCTATTTCCATTTCCATAGCCATAGTCCAAGCTGCCACTGTCCCCCATTCCAATAACTGCAGTGTCCTCTGTATTAGTTTTCTACTACCAAGTAATAAATTGCCACAAACTTAGTGGCTTAAAACAACACCAATGTATTATATCACAGTTTTGAAAGTTAAAAGTCTTGCATGGAGCATCGCATAGCTAGATTCTCTACTCAGGGCATCACAAAGCTAAAACCAAGTTTTCATATAAACTGAGTTCTTATCAGTAGGCTCTGAAGAAAAATTCATTTGTAAGGTCAACCCTGCTGTTGGAAGAATTAATTTTCTTGCAGCTGTAGGACTGAGATCCCCATTTCCTTGCTGTCTGCCAGCCAGGAATTGCTCTCAGCTCCCAGAGGCTGCCTGCATTCCTTTCCATGTATCTCCCCTCATTTTCGAGCCATCATTGGTGCAACAAATCCTTCTTGTGCCTCAAATTTCTGACCTCCTCTTCTGTAATCTGCTAAAGTGGGGGTTCAACAATGAGAATATATGGGCACAGGGAGAGGAACATCACATACTGAGGTCTGTCGGTGGGTGGAGGGCAAGGAGAGGGATAGCATTAGGAGAAATACCTAATGAATGTAGATGATGGGTTGATGGGTGCAGCAAACCACTATGGCACATATATACCTATGTAACAAAGCTGCAAGTTCTGCACATGTGTCCCAGAACTTAAAGTATAGTTTAAAAAAAAAAGAAAAAATTCTCTACTGTTAAGTGGCTCACGTGATTAGATTAAATCGGGTCCACATACATTATCTGCCTATGTTTAATTAACAAAGTTACCACCTTAATCTCATCTGCAAATTATTTTCACAGAAGACCGAGATTAATATTTGATTGAACAACTGTGAAAAGGTGTGTGTACACCTGAGAAAAGGAGTGTTGGGGGCCATCTTAAAATTCTGCCTACCACAGTCTCTATGCTTATTCTTATCCCCTTCTACAGTTAATTCATGCTTCAGCCCAAGCAATCATCCCACACCCCATCCTGATACCGAACATACTCTCTGACTTTTTTGTGTCCGTATTAGACACAATGGAAAGTAAACATCTGAGTATTTGTATAATTTTGATCAAAGGAGCATAATACAATTTATATATATTTGGAAGATAATCATTTAGCATAAATGTTGTCAGTAAGGAAGAATGACATATCACCCAAATAAAACAGTCTCAAATACTCAAATATTAGGCTACTTTTATAATGACATAATAGTTCAATTATCTGAATTATTTGAGCATCTAATTTGAGCATCTAAACTGACAATTCTGGAGGTCACCTTGAAGCACAGTTTGTGTAGACAACCCGGTGAAAATTGAATCAAACCCTGGTGGAATAATGATAACAGTAAATCAAACAAAGAGAGGGTTGGGGTTTTGTAAAAATATGCAAGTTCAAATATGCATACTTAGAACTCTGTTATACTAAAGATCTATTTCTTCTCCCACTGACACAGTTGTCCATGTCAGTGTAAGTAAATTATGTTTTCATATTTTTATTGGTTAAACCACTAACCAATTGGTACACTACAAAGATAGCTTTCTAGAGGAGGAAGTTTCCTTCCTTGGGAGAAAAATGAATTGAAATGGGATGGTTGTGTTGTAGACAGCTAAAAACTCTACAGAACCATTCTATTTAATTATTATGATGACCAATGAGGATATAACTATTTAGCATATGGGCTAGAGAAGATATTGTCAAGAGAAGTCATGAAGGTACAGATGTGCAGAGGATGGGAGAAATAGCAAAAAGCTTGGGATACAATAGAAGAAAGCATGAAAATTGGGAGGCTAGAAAGCCAGACATAAAGTGTGTGGTGAAGAATCTTATTTTCCTGAAATACTGTAAAGGGTTTGGTACAAGCTGAAACTCATGGGCAGGAAGGTAATGACTTTAAGAATTGCCTGTCTTCCAGCATCCTATGGCATCCCTGGGGAGAGGGTACAGTCGGACATGCCATGTGGCTGTGCTTCAGCAGAGAAACCACACCACCCATTCCCTGCTCATTTTCAAAATGACCTTTATTTTTCATGAAGCAACCTTGAGCTAGTCTTCGTAGGGTTATGGGCTTAAATAAACTGCTTTGCTGTCAAAAAGTCTGAGCTTAAGTGGCAGCTGCTCAAAAGGGTACTAAGAAAGCCAGATGCCATTCACCTGAAGATATTGTCTGTCTCTCCTATTTAATGTAGGAGACCTTAGTTGGGCAACCTAGAAAAATTATCAGACATTATTTATTAGAGAAATTCTAACTGAATTTCTCTAGGCCATGCTAACAGGATTGCACTTTGTTCTCCATGGAGGGGGAACCATGGGAGGTTTCCAAACAGGAGACAGACATGATCAGTGTTTAAAATCATGACCAGCAACAATATGGGGGATAGAGTTGGTAAAAGAATACTCAGAAAAAGGTGGAAAGACCATTAATAAAGCTATATAATAGACCATGCTATGCAAAGTAGGCAAGTGTTCTGGAAGAAGAGGAATAGGTTTTAGCAACATTCTGGAAATCTGAGAAAACTTCAACTCAATCACCTTGATTTTCATTAAGCTATCACTCAGTCATTCAATAGGTATCTCATTATACACTCTTTTTGGAATTATATTTGAAGTTTTTTTCCTAGGATATTGTCATCATCAAAGACCCCAGTAATCTGGAATTCTTCCACTCTTAATTTATTAGATATCAGCCTCATCATGAAATATAAATACAGTAGAGGTTTGGTCTCATACAAAATCAACACCTAACCAAAATATATACAAGGTAAAGCATTCTGAAAACTATAAAGTATTAAAAAATTGTAACAAATTTCTGATGCTTAATATTCCCTAGGGGTGATTCAACTCCACTCCCATCTGGTCACTGGACCTTGCACATCCTAGGGAATAAGATTAGTCTACTCAGGGTCTTTTGACTTTCTTGAGTACCAAGATGGTTTTTGAGGTAGCTCAGTATTTTTATTTGAGTGATACTCTAATCAGAAGTCTTACCCTTTGTTCACTTCCGTTTTCTCAGTAACAAGGATCTTACCACTCTTTCAGATCTATTGGCAGTCTCTCGTGCACCTGGTAGAATTACAGAAACATTTGATTCAATTCAAATAATTTTTACTAAGATTCTATTACCTATGCAGCATGAGAGTTGACATCATAAGAGAAGTCAATACTGAGTAAGCAATTGTCACAATCTTCAAGTAATCCATAATCCAGTAGGTGGGATAAACATATAATCAATTAAAACATATTATTGAAACTGAAATATATGTTATCAGCAGTACATATAATATGGCATAGCATATGTGCCCCATAGGGCACAGAACTGGTATCAAATTGTTACTCTATAGTAATTTTCCAAGAAGCCTTGCTAAAAATTGATATCTGGATTTGTTTTCAAAGGCAACTTATATTGAAATGAAAGAAATGGAAGTAAACAGCTTAAGATTAGTTATTCCTAACATTATCAAAAGCCAAAATTTCCAAATATTTCTATTTAAGAGTACTTAGACTTTAATTATACATTGATTGGAAAACTCAGAATGACAAAATCTTTTCTGAACTTAAAAGCATTAAAAATTAATTATTTTAATTTTGCTGATCGTAGAAGCATTAACCTTTATTTGAAAAATTGAAGTGCATACATATGAACCACTTTTAGTCTCTAGAAAATATTTGATATTTATAAGAATTTACAGTGTCTTTATAACCGCAACAACTCTATGGGTTCTCAAAGGTTTGAAGTACATAATTTGAGAGTCACTGGGCAAAGTGACCCACAGCTCAGAAAAGAAATAAGCACAATTTGGATCTCTGGGGCATTGAGAAAGAATTAGAAAGTGTGTGGGCAGCTAGACTGGAACTGAGAAAAATGGTAAGTGTTTTAGGATCAGTAGGTCTGGGTAGGTGCTCAATACAATGTTAAAATTAGTTGAGATGCTAGTGATTTTCTATTTATATTAGTGATTCTTCTCTTTGCATGAGAAATCAAAACTCAGAGAAGTTAAAATAACAGTTATCGGGCCGGGCGCAGTGGCTCAAGTCTGTAATCCCAGCACTTTGGGAGGCCGAAACGGGTGGATCACGAGGTCAGGAGATCGAGACCATCCTGGCTAACACGGTGAAACCCCGTCTCTACTAAAAAATACAAAAAACTAACCGGGTGAGGTGGCAGGCGCCTGTAGTCCCAGCTACTCGGGAGGCTGAGGCAGGAGAATGGCGTGAACCCGGGAGGCGGAGCTTGCAGTGAGCTGAGATCCGGCCACTGCACTCCAGCCTGGGCCTCAGAGCGAGACTCTGTCTCAAATAAAATAAAATAAAATAAAATAAAATAAAATAAAATAAAATAAAAAAATAAGAGTTACCAAGCAATATAACCAAAAGTATGACCCAGGTATCTTAAAGTTTAATACATTGCTTTATCCAATCCATTAAATTAAAGGAACTCTCACTAAAAAGATTTTTTATAGTGCAGTTTTTTCTAATACATATATGAAAATTTTAATTGGTGATTTATTGAATAAACTAAAGGTAAGTTTTGAGGTTGATTGTACAGAAAAGAAGACAAATTATAAAAAACATAAAGCCTATATTGATTGTAATTTATATACAGATAAGTTCGATTTGAAACTTAAAAATACAAATTGAAATATTTTCCTTTCCAAGACTTGGAGCCCAAATAAAAAACAAGCAAATTAAAACTTGTTTTATTCAATACGTATTTATGTTTGTAACTCATTGATCATTCTAGGTCAGAATAATTATACAGAAGAAGAACTATTGGTCAATACAGGACAGGCACTTCATCCTTATTCCAACAATAATTACTTGGCTTCATTTCCTAAAGTCTTAGATGAGGAGTTAGTTTCCTTTCTTTTGTTCTGGCTATCAATGAGATTGTCATTTGCTTCTGCTAAACTCTGATTAAAACTAATAATCACTTAAGTATGATTATTTAGCCTAGATTTGATCAAAGCACCTGTCACTACCAGTAAAATAATGTAAAACATGTACTATATGTATATTATATTTATCCTCGAATGTATGTGTGGTTAAAACAAGGAAAGTCCTACTCTGCATCTCTTTAAGATTACTCACATTCTTTTACAAAAAGAACCGATGCTGCATTTTGTTACTAAGAGGCTTGTGGTTCAAAAACTCATGAGGGATAAGGCTTTTGCACCATGCAAAAATGGACATTGGAAATGAGGACCCTGCATACACAAGTCATGGGTCACAACAACATTGAGATAAGACCCTCCCTACCTAGTCCATCAGAAATTGTAACTGTTTAGTTGAGATTACAAAAATAAATATTTAAAGTATATTAAAGGTAGAACATATAATTGAAACAGGGAAACAGAAAAAAAGTAACAAAAGTTAAAAATATAATGTAAAGTTAAACCACCAATAGATACAACTGAAATAAGACTTACTAAATTGGAAGCTAAATAGTAAATTAGTCACAAAAATAGAAAGGAAGGATTAAGAAATATGGAATACATTTTTAAAACCATTATAAGTTAATAGGCATTCCAGAGAGAAGAAGACGTGAAGAAACAATACTGGAAAAGAGTAACTGAGAATTTCCAGAATTTATAAAAGCCATGAGTACTCAGAATCAGCTTCAGAAATCATGAACAGGTTCTGAACAGAATAAATTGTAGTTAATCTAAATATAGTAAATCTACAATATAGTTAATATTACAATATAGTAAAAAAAACACACACACACACACACACACATTATACAGAATGCTGAAGAAGAGATCTTAAAAGCAACCAGAGCCATACTGCCTAAAGAAAATAACAGTCAACCTAAAATCCTATATTGACCTAACTTACCATTCAATGTGACAAGAAAATAATAACAAAGTAAGAGATTATAATAATAATAAACCCTCACTGAAAGAACTACTAGAAGATACAACTCAGAAAAAAAAATACATGTAAATTCAAAGGAGGTAAGGATAAAAATGATTATATAAAATAATAAGAAAAATATTTAATAATTTGGGGATACAAAACACAAGTTTTAAAAAGTCGAGACCTAACTTCTAGTACCTATAAAGGGTAATTTTGGTTGCACACTAATTTCCCACAGTTAACAATGATAAAAATTGTACAATTGAAAAAATATTTAAAGACACTGGAAAGTATCCAAAAGTAGACAGAAGTTGGGGGAGCATTTAATCTAAAAAACCTGCAACTGGAAGACATAGAAATGTTGAGTTTGGAAATAGCTGACTCAAGACGTTGCCAGTGCCAGTGGCTAGAGCTATGGAAAATGGCAGTGGGAAAAATATTCACAGTCCTACCATCTAAAAGTTTCAAAAATTAGAGTTTGGATCTGAGAAAAAAGCTGGGAATATAAGGGAGAAGTTGTGGCAGTGCAAGAAACAAAAGGAAAAAAAAAAAAAGAGCTACCAAAATTCAGAGTATAAACTGCTCAACTCACTGCTGACAACTACATAGTAAATGTATGAGGGAGCTCCCAGTGAATAAAAAGAAAAGGCTAACAGAGACCACGAGGAAATCTACTTTTGAAAGATAGAGTAATATGGAACCAGATCTGTCAGTTGAATGCTTTTCTTGGCTGAGTGCCAGGTTCAAGAAACTCAACCAACTCCAAGCAAAACAAATATAAAAAATAACTCTTCTAGACACATCAAACTAAAATTGCTGAAAGTCAAAGATAAACAGAAAATGTGAAAAGCAGCTAGAGAAAAATGGCACGTGATATACAGAATAACAATGATTAAATAACAGATGACTTCTTATCAGAAATTCTGCAAGCCAGAAAGCAAGAAATGACATATTTATAAGGCTAAAAGAAAAAAAAATTGTCAACTAAGAATTCTACATCCAGTGAAGAAAACTCCAAAGATGAAAGTGAAATGAATAAATTTTTATATAAACAAAAACTGAGAAATTATATTGTCCAAAGATCTGCACTACAAGAAATGTTGAAAACAATACTCTAGAGGGAAATTTCAATCTACAGGAAGAAATACACAACAATAAAAAATGGCAGAGGTATAAATATATGTAAGTAAAGATATAGAAGATTGGACTGACATTAATTACATAAACCTAATTGCCAATTATACCAGCACTACATTCAACAACTGAAGAAGCATATGCTTTTCAAGTGATCATAAAAGGTACATGAAGATAGAACATAGGATGGAGAATGAAATAAATCTTAAAAATTTAGAAAGATTGAAATTTTACATATGTTATGTAATCAAAAGGGAATTTAATTACAAAGAGCAAAAATAATACATCTAGCAATGACCCATATATCTGGGAATTAAACAACTTACATTTAAATAACTCATGGGCCAAAGAAAAATCACCAAAGAAATATGGAAAATATTTTGAACTAATGATAATAAGCAAAAGACATCAACATTTTCTGTATGCAATTAAAGCAAAATTTAGAAGGAAATTTTAGTTTTTAAGTGCTAATATAGAAAAAGAATTTCTAAAATCAATGATCTAATTGTCTCCATTAGAAACTAGAAAAAGAACAGCTAATTACACTCAAAGCAAACAAAAAGAAGGAAATACTACATATAAAGGCAGAAATCAATGAAAATGGAATCCAACCACTAACAAATGTAAACCTATGAAACTAAAGTCTGTTTTTTTAAAAGACCAATAAAATAAAAAATCTTTAGTAAGACCGGTCAAAAAACAAACAAAAAAACCCCACAAATTATCAGTATGAGGCATGAAAAATGAAAATAATTACAGATCTTACAGAAATTATAAACAGCTTAATGCCATAATTTATAAAACTTAGATTAAATTAACAAATCCATTGAAAGGCCCAAATTACCAAGGCTCACTAAAAAATAATGCATAACCTGAACAAATCTCTACCTATAAGAGAATGGATCCACACTTGAAAATCTTCTTACAAAAATCCTTCAGGCCCAAATAGCTTCATTGGTTAATTATAGAATATACTTAAGAAAGAAAAAACAGTCTTGCATACAATCTACCAGAAACAAGCATCAACTTATTTTATGAGGCCGGCCTTGCTGTGATATCAAAAATCAGACAAACACATCACAGTAAAAGAGAACTAAAGAACAGTATTACTCAAAAATACACAAGTGAAAAAATAAACATGAGATATAAAGGTTCTTGAGAAAATATACCATCAGACACACAGCCAGTGTATTAGTCAGGGGTCTCCAGAGGGACAGAACTAATAGGATAGATGATTATATGAATTGGAGTTTATTAAGGAGTATTGAGTCACACAGTCACAAGGTGAAGTCTCACAGTAGACAGTCTGCAAGATGAGGAACAAGAAAACCAGTCCAAGACCCAAAACCTCAAAAGTAGGGAAGTGAACAGTGCAGCATTCAGTCTGTGGCCAAAGACCCAAGAGCCTCTGGCAAACCACTGATGGAAGTCTAAGAGTCCAAAAGCTGAAGAACTTGGAGTCTGATGTTTGAGGGCAGGACGCAGCCAGCATGGGAGAAAGATGAAAGCCAGAAGATTCAGCAAGTCCACTCTTTCCAACTTCTGCTGCTTTCCAACTTCTGCTGCTTTATTCTAGCTGTGCATATTAGATGGTGCCCACCCAGATTGAGGGTGGGTCTGCCTCTCCCAGTCCACTGACTCAAATGTTAATCTCCTTTGGCAACACCCAGGAATGATACGTTGCCTCCTTCAATCCAACCAAGTTGGCACTCAGTATTAACCAGCACAGTTAGCTTGGATTAAAAGGATCAGAGAGAAGGTGACAAAGAAGGTTGCTGGATGTACATTATACTTTTGAAAGCAAGCATGTTGATAAAATCACTCAAGCATATGCACATATTATCTTTCATGAAAAAAAAAAAAAAAAAAAAAAAAAGGAAAGATGACTAAAAGAGAATGAAACCAAGAGCAGAAAGATCATAGCCAAGACCTTCCAGGGCTCAGATGAGAGTTCAAGGACAGAGAAAAGAGCCATAAAAGATTATCCTCAAGCTTTGAAACCTAATCAAGAAATTCAGGTTAAATTCAGCCTGGCTAAATTTCAGAATTGCTTTGGACCAGTTATTCCTTTTTACCATTCATTGTTACCTTTTTTGAATTGAAATGCCTATAACTATTAGCCAATGCTTGTTCTACCCTTGTGTGAAGGAAGTACTGAGGTCATATAAATTGTCTCTTCAGTTTCACAGATCCATAGGTAAAGAGTAATTGTGCCCTAGAAGTTGCACTTAATGAATTATACCCAGGAACATTATCAGTATGTGATTTTGATGATTTAAATGTTTGGAATCCAAACTCTGGCTAATGAGATTTAAATGAGAACCTGGATTTGAGCCAATGCAGTAATGTGGTACATAAGACCCTGGAAATGCTTGGGAGGGAGAGAATGGGATGTCCATTTGGCAGACACTTGAATCTTTGAAGGCCAAATAGCAGACTGTGGTAGGAAGGCTTCTAAGATAGCCCCCAAGAATTACCATCTCCTTCATGCACACCCTGCATAATTCCTGGGACCTTTAGTATGTTATATTTTATTTCAGTGGTTAGGATCTGTTGTAGGCAGAGTTGACCATAAGAAGATTATCCAAGTGGGTCTTATCCAATTGCATGAGCCTTTAAAAGTAGAGAATTTTTCCCAGCTGGTCATAGATGCAATCAGATTTCTAGGGTATAAAAAGAATTTGACATGTTATTGCTAGCTTGAAGATTGAGGGGACTATGTGTAAAGAAATGAGTGTGGTTCCTAATTGCTGAAACCATCCCCACACTGACAGTCAGCAAGGAAAAAAGGATCTCAATCTTATAAATGTAAGGAACAAAATTCTTCTAACAACCTGAAAGAAATCTGAAGCAGATTTTTCTTCAGAGCCTTTCAACAAGAACTTAGATAGTTAATTTCTTACAAAAAGACAAAGAAAATTCAATGAAGGAAATATTTTCAAGAAATTGTATTAAGTTTCTATATATTAAACATAAACCTCAACTTTTAACTCACACTATGCTCAAGAGGTTAATTTAAAATTGTTAATTAACCTAAATGTAAAAGCTAATACTAAAATACTTTTAGAAGAAAACAAAGAAAAAAATATCCATGGCCTTGGGATGGATAAAGAATTCTTTTTTTTTTTTTTTTTTTTTTTTTTTGAGACGGAGTCTTGCTCTGTCGCCCGGGCTGGAGTGCAGTGGCCGGATCTCAGCTCACTGCAAGCTCCACCTCCCGGGTTTACGCCATTCTCCTGCCTCAGCCTCCCGAGTAGCGGGGACTACAGGCGCCCGCCACTTCGCCTGGCTAGTTTTTTGTGTTTTTAGTAGAGATGGGGTTTCACCGTGTTAGCCAGGATGGTCTCGATCTCCTGACCTCGTGATCCGCCCATCTCGGCCTCCCAAAGTGCTGGGATTACAGGCTTGAGCCACCGCGCCCGGATAAAGAATTCTTAGGTAGATTATGAAAAGCACAAACCACAAAGAAAAATGACAAACTGGATTTAACCAAAATTAACTTCTACTCCTGAAAGACACCATTAAGAAAATGAAAAGGCAGCCACAGACTAGAAGAAAACATTCTCAATATATATATTGAACAATAACTTGAATCCAGAAGATATAAAGAATTACTTAAACTCAATACTAAGAAAGCAAACCGGATGCCCAGTTTACCTTGATGTGATTCTTATACATTGTATACCTGTTATCTAAATATCCCATGCACCCTATAAATATATATACCTGCTAAGTACCCACAAAAGTTAAAAATGAAAAAAAAATAAAATAAAATAAAACAAAATAAAATTGGACAAAAGATTTAAACTGACACTTTACAAAGGAAAACATATAACTAGGAAGTACATAAAATATGTTCAATATCATTATTCATCAGGAGTTTGCAAATTAATACTAAAATGAGATACTTCTACTCATTAGCAGAATGGCTGAAAGGAGACACAGGAATATTTTGGGGTAAAGGAAATGTTCTGTATTATAATTCTGGTGATTGTTACACAGTATTTCTATATTGATCAAAACTCATCTAACTCTACTTTTAAAACGGATGCATTTACTATAGATATAATTCAATAATATAAATAAAAATAAAATATAACAAACAAAATAATTAGCATATAACATATAATAATTTAATACAGTAAAAGAATTAATAAAATTTAAAGACAAAAGGGCATACGGAATTATATTTAGTTCAGAGTCAAATATTTAAACACATTTGAGGTTATTAACATGCCTTACCTGAAGTGATACAAGATAGAAATGGAGGTGATGAGGAAGTAGGAGAAGAGGAAAATTGTCTATGATATGATACAATTATATGCAAAATTATTAATATGTGTATATGGGTGGGTGAATGCCCAAGAATTGCATTGAAAGATGAACTGAAACGATAGTGGCAGTTACTTAAGAATGGTGAAATTACAGGAGATCTTAATTTTAATATATGTTTATGTATCATTTAACTATTTTAATGGAGAGATGTATTATTTATTTAATACTGAATAAAATAAAGCTGTTTTCCTGTAAGAAAAATAAATTTTAATTACACTTGTTTAAAAAATAACATACAATAAAGCACACACAAATAAAATAACTTTGATATCAGAAATAACAAGGTAATATTGGAGAATTAGGGTGATTAAGGTTGGGGGAGACATATTCTTCAAATCAAAGAAAGAAGGTTGTGCAACCAAAGATAAAAAATTAGCAAATAATAGCAACAAAAAATTTTAAAAAAAAACCCAGTAGCAAATAAGCATAGGGAAACACACTGGTAATAATATAAATGTAAATTAAACCACAATAAAATACCATCTAATTCTCCTAGACTGCCAAATAAAATAAAGTCGAATAATACTAAGTGTCGATGATATTGTGGAATAATACAAACTGTCTTATAAATGAATAGAGGAAGTGTAAATTGAAGAATGACTTGGGGATATCTGATAAATTTGAAGACACTTTTAAAATCTACTGTTAGGGACTCTTTCACACATTGCACAAGAAGGCATGTACACAAATGTTCATTGCAGCACTATTTGTAATAGAAACAAATTATAAACAACCTAAATGCTCTTCACGACGAATAAATAATTTCCACTACACTCATCTATTTCATAGTTGTATCAACATAGATAGATCTCACATAGATAGATCTCACAAAATTTAAATTAAATGAAAATCAACTTGAAGGAAACAATGAGTATAAGACCATTTATTATAAAACAGGCAGGATAAAAACTTTCATGGCAAGTTAAATACCAAATTCTGGAGAATGATTGAAAAAGGATAAATAGAAATGTGGATCAGGATGACACATGTAGGGATTTCCAGCAATGATTTCGTCCGAAAACTAACAAGGATCAAAGCAATATGACAAAATGTTATGATCGACAAACCTGAGGGAAGAATGTATGTGGCGATAGATATATAGATGATAGATAGATAGATAGATAGATAGATAGATAGATAGATAATAGATGAATGTAGCACAAATTTTTCATAATGTAAAAATAAAGATGAATTTTTATGCAAATATATTTTCCTGACTTCTACTAATAATACTTTTTTAATAGAAAAGTATCTAAAATTATCTGGTACATATTGAGTAATAAAGCCTCACCTTATTTTACTGATTGAGAATAATCTACTACTAAGCTGTCAAAGTTCTATTTGGGGTAATTTGTTTGATCAAATTTTCATGAGGAACAGAAATTTTAGACTGGATCTATACCCAAGAATTGATCAAACGGTGGAACAAGTCATGCTAACTCTCTTAAAGATCAATACAGATCACTACAACATTGATTGGTTTACAAGGTCAGATATGGATTGTGACACTGTAGGAAATCATTGGCTGTACCTAATTCTATAGCCGGTATGTAGAAGTGCCCCAGGGAAAGTGAAACAGCAAAAGCTTTCCAATGTATCAGATGAATTAAATTAATTTAGAATCCTACCTTTCAACTTTGCTTTGGTTATTAGTTCTCAACTTTACTTCCTGGAAAAGGGCTCAGAAATGACTACATTATTTCTGAAGATTTCCTCTATCCATTTTCCGAAGAGCTGTTTTCAATATTTTGACAATACAATAGTGGGGCTAGGGCTCCCCCTATGTCAAATTAAAAGTCAGAATGTAAAATCCAGAGAAGGAAAACTGGTGAACTCAGATTGCTGCATGAGAAGAGACAAGATTGTAATATATTGAAATTTGTTGAAATTTTATAAATTGTAGTATTATCTAATATACATCTTCCTGAAATGTGAAATAATGAATGGATGCCTTTAAATACCCTGTGGCATATGAAGTGTTGATTTATTTTCATATGATTATGATTCGTTACTAGAGTTGGAACCCATCAAAAGTATAATTGTGTTATACTAACGGGAAGACTCTGCATTTGTGGGCATTTAAAATGCAGTAGGCAAATGTATTATTCAGGTGTCTTTTATTATCTTTAAGCCAGTTTCCACATTGACACATGGAATTGTGGGATGTAGTCATTGGTAGTCAGCTAAGAAGAGTGAAATAACATAATCTGGGTACTCAATGTAGCCGAATTCTGAATATTCAGCAAAGCAAATAACTCTAATCATCTGCTTACAAGTAATGCCATTGGACTCATGTAGAGTTATACATAATATCTGCTGCTAGATACAAAGTGTTGGAGGAAGCCCTCAGAATTAGGAAGGCAAAATTATATTTGAAAACTTTTTATTTTTCCCAAGTAAGGGAAAGATGCCAAATATCTCTATAGAACTCTCAGCATCTAAGCCACGACACAGCAGTGTGGGAGAGGCGATCTGATGACGCTTGCAAGGGAAAAGATATAGATCACATTATTCATGGGTACCACCTGCTGGTAGGCATGCGGCATTGCTACACAGAGAAGGGCACAGAGGGGAAATACACAAAGAAACAGAAAAGCCAGAGTACATGGAATAGAGAAATACCTTATTTAGAAATGAGTGAGTGAAAACGAGTAGACTCGAGAGCAAGCTGATGTCAACACCTCATTCTTTCAAGAACTTTGCTAACACATTTCTTATTTTGATTTTGAAATGTCTATGGTAGTAGTGATATGAAACAATTAGCTCCACTTTTTAAGTCTGAAGGAAAAATAATTGCACATAAATCCAACCTTTATAAGCAGAAGAGGTACAATTTTGCCCCCACCCAGGCGGAAATTTGGCATTGTCTGGAGACATTTTTAGTTGTCACAGCTGGGGAAGTGCTACTGACATCTAGTGGGTAGAGACCAGGGGTGCTGCTAAACACCCTACAGTGTACAGCACAGCCTTCATAATGAAGTATAGTACAGCCCAAAATGAAAACGGTGTCAAACCTGAGAAATCCTGACCTAAAGGAAACAATTCAAAGCTAAAAATACACAATACTAAAGTTAAGCCACAACACTTATACCTTCTGGCACTTATTTATTTGATAAAGGGTTATGCAATGCTTACTATATGTTCATCGCTCTACTAAGAGCTTTAAAAACATTAACACATTTGATTCTCATAACAGCCCTAAGAGGTCTATATTATTAATAGGCCCATTTTTAAAATGGAGAACAAAGAGGCTAAATAGCTTAGCCAAGATGTCACAACTAGCAAGTGTAGAAGCTATAATTTGAACCCGGGGAAACTAGCTCCATGGTTTATTCCGTAAACTATGAAACTATACAATTTGCCTTTTAGTAGCTATATTCTTTTAATCCAGGGAAATATCCAAAAGTAGGATTGAAATTTCAGTAATTTTCTTGACCACACTGGGGTCTTCTGCCAGAAATCCAGGAAGTCAACATATTGCCGGTCACTGCTTGCCTTGGCCTCCCTGTTTCAAGTGGCTAGATTAGTGTAGTGGGGAAAAATAAACCTCAGTTTTGGAACTCAAATGATTTGAGTACAAACTCTATCCTTCCCCTTCAACTCTGTGGTTTTCACCAACTTTTTGAGCTTCAGTTTGCTTCTTGTAAAATAGTTATTAGAACTTATAGACTTGTTACAAGGAATGAAAATAAGGCACGAGTCATGCCTAGCACATAGAAGGCATTAAAAGCCATAATAGCCAATAAAAATGGCCACCATTATTATTATATTTTATAGACTGGAATTTCTTACCAATATCCAACTGGGTCCACTTTCCCTTTTCCTTGTATTTCTCTACCTCACTGCCCACTGAAGTCTGAATAGCTAGCTCTAGAAAGATCCTTCCCCTTCCAGTCTGCCCCAGTAAATGAAATGCCTTCTTCCATTTGTCTATGAAATCAGTAAAATCACTAGACTAGTATATATAGAAATGCATCTTTTTGTGGTTGTGGTTTGGGCCTCTTGAAAAGATATTTTCCTATTCTTCTTGTTGCTATGTTGATGCCTTTATCTTATCAGTTCACATGTAAATTCCTGTCTTCCTGTCTCCTACATTAAGCTTTTATCTAAAGCAAGACAATTTCTTGGTCTCAGTTAGAATAACATTGTAAATGATTTGATTTGTGTTTTACAACATCAAATTTAGCTCATTAGATTGCCAATAGTAGAAGACCAACTCATGTTAGCTTGGAAAGAAAAGTGGATTATGTATTAATTCACACCAATGGGAAGTTTGGAAATACAGTCAGGCTCTGGGGTTTCAAGCATGGTTAGATAGAGGACATTGTCTTTCTAGTCACCTCTTAGAAACCTCTGTCCCCTGTGGCTTTCTTTTTGACTACTTCAGAATAGACAAGATGATCAGTGGTTACCCCAGCAAATCCAAACACCTGTGTCACCCTTACTCAGCTCTTCTTTATATATATATATATATATATATCATGGCACCTAAAATGGCTAGATTAATAAAGGAAAATCTACAATACAGAGACCAAGATTATAAAGAGGGTCTTCTGTAACGTAGCCCAGGATGGACTAGGAGCCATTCTTTTAACATAAGAGGACACAAGAGAACAGCTTCTTATAGGAACATAAATTTGTAAATGCTATATTACCAGCTCTAATACTCAACATAGCGAACTTATAAATATTATAGAATAAATTTAAAAATTAATAAAAATCATCTTTTGCAATAATAAAAGAACACTGGTTTTTCAGATTCTCTACTCCAAGATAATGCCATCCTTGGAGCTTCTGCTCCTCCCTATTTTACTTTCAAGATCCTACTCCTGTATTCAATAACAGAAGTGACTAACAATGGCTAACAACCCAGAAGAGAAGATTGACTTTCCTAGGGACTGGCAGAAAGAAAGGGTGGGATGAAGGGAGTATAGAACTAAGAATTGAAGCCCCAGGACAAAAAACATGAGAACAAGTGGAATGAATGAGAGAAACCAGTCATTTATCCATCACCTTGTGGACTATGTGTGTGTTGGAATATAACATTTGAACCTGAATTCAAAGACTACTTGGACATTCTAAGGATTCCTTGTGTGTGCTTAGCCAAGAGTAAGTAAAATGGTTTTGTGGTGGACTTGACCATACTGCCTTCTATAATTAGGGAACATAGAGCTAGGGTGACACATTCATTTGAAAAAGTTTATTGAAAACTTTCTATATGCTACAATCTGTGTCATTATCTCTAACATGTTCCCTGACAGAAGATAGTGATAGGTTCTGTTACAGTAAAATGAACAAAATTGTATGGGAATAAAGAAAGAGAGGATGAGACAGCAGAGAGAAATGTCTTAGTTACAGATCCTGGACAAGAAGAGAAAGGCAATTGGAAAGGAAAATACATGGGCCTTGTCTTTTAGGAGCTGGGAAACTGGGAAGACATTAAAGTAAGAACTTAAGCCATTGGAAATAAGAATTTGTTATAAACAGATGTTCAATATCTAAGAACAAAACAGAGGCCTGGATATTAGAACTATGGAACCAGAGTCAAATCAAATTGACTTGATCTTTAGTATTCCAGGCAAATATCTGTACTTCCTGAAATCTCTTTCCAGATAAGATTAGGCAGGTCTCAGAACCAAGAGGTGGGGAATGGGTTCATAGGGCATGATGGTACCAGATGCAGGAGGAATACAATTGTAGAATTACTAGGCAGATTTTTATGACTGAAGAGTAAATAAGTATATACTCATCTGGGTTCTTCTTCTCTGATCCTCTCTATCTAGGGTATCAGTAATTTTTCAATATTGGCACTAGTGAGCATAGGGCTGAAATGAATAAAATTTTTAAACAAATTCCTTTTTTCCTTAGAACATCACTTCTAAAGTGTTTCAATGGAATTAATACAAATGGCAGAGGATATATAGATGCCCTTTGTTGGTTCTGGTGGCCAAGCCCAAAGCAGCTCTTCTTAGCCATGAGAAATTTGTATCCCAGCTATTTGTTTGTTTATATTTTCCCTGTATCATTATTAAAATGTTTACCCCAAAACATCTTACTAACAGATAATACGAAATGTATGGTTTATTAAGCAGCTTTGGGTGCCAAGGAAACTGGCTCAATTTGAAAAGCTCCGTTTTAGAGCAAGAGAAAATCATGATTTGATCTCCAAGGAATTGGTGCAATGGCTAAAGCTGGATAAAATTACTCCATTATTCTCCCTCTCACCCCTCCTCCTCCACATCCTATGAGCATTCTGACTATTTTTTGGAAATTCACGTCATGTAAACATGTCCAATGGAGTGGACATTGATTCCACTACTTTAAACTGGTTGCTTCTCAACAGGCTTTTGAATCTATCCTGAAAAATTAGAAAACTTTTTCTCTTAGAGTCATTTTGCAAATTTAAAGTATAATTTCCAGTTTTTTTAAAAACAACTTTCTTATATTTTTTGAAAGACATGCAGTTCTCTTCAGATAAATTTGAGGAAGCTTTTGAGGGAAAAATGTCAAATTTGTTCTTGCCAATTATTAATTCACAGAATTGACTTCCATCTTGTACGCCAGACTATGTAAGAAGGACTGTGACACATACCGACTAATTAAGGAACCCTGCCTTCAAACTCTGAATACGCCAAAATGCTTGGCTTTTACTGTCATGTTTATAATCAAGATTCCTTAAAGTCAACAGATGAGAACCATTTTGACAGATGCCGGACTTTGTTGTAAATAATGTTGAATGGAACATTCTCTCAAGGTTTTCCTACCTTTTGCAAAATCTGACCTTCACTTTCTTGACTCTTCCAAATTGGAGACTAAGATATAACAATGGATCCTAAATAATTCCCATAAATGGAAGTTTTGAACAATTATGAAAATATGTTATGCATGTAGCCATACTCTTAGCAGCTTACTGATTTCACTTATGAAATTTCTTTCTCTGAGCAAAGATTAATGGAGTTGGTATGATGGACTCCTTTAATAATGCAATCATTTTATTACAAGCCCTGGTCATGAGAAACACTAGGGCATGAGATTCATAATATGACGAACTTCTCAAGGATAGTCGAGGCATTTCTCTTCTCATATTTGCTTTAGAAATATAGACCCTTCTGTTACAGAGCCACGAAAAGCAAGGATGAAAATTTTAATTTCAAATCTCAAAAAAAAAAAAAAAGAAAAAAAGATATTTGCATTGCCAATTGTTTTTCAATTCTTATTTTCTTAAAGAATTCTGTTAAGCTCAACACAAAATGGAGATGCAGGAGAAGTTGTAGCAGTAGAGGCTAAGGCCAGCTTTAACTCTGAAGTTTTACTTTAGCTATAAGTGTTCTGCCACCTACTCTTTCATTCCAGTGGTAGAAGCATATGGTGCTCCTGTGGCCTGGTACCAGATACTCAAGCCTGCTATCATTAAAGTGTTATTTCATAACTAACTTTGGCATTTTGTATATTTAATTAAACAACATTTTAAGAGGTATTGTATGACCTGTTAAGGAACTCTGGATTTATGTCATGTAGGTTTAAGTCTAGCTCTGTCACTTACTACCTGTATGTGTTCCAGTAAATTACTAAATAACTTCCCTTCTATTTCTTGACCTGTAGAGTAAGTATATTAACTTTTTTTACTAATAGAAAATTGTGATTATAAAATTAAATAATGCTTGTGGAGCATTGGTAATAGCAACTGCCATTTCATAAGAAAATATTAGTTTTACATAAATATCTCACATTTCATTGTAATTTATTCTTACTTTTATGTCACTTGAGTCTGGGGGAAATATTTTATTTTCCCGACTAAGTTTGTTTATTCTCTTTAACTTATATTGACAGTCCTTTTTACTTTTTATTAAAATAAGTTAATATGTTTGGCAGAATGACAAAATCAAGAATCGCGACTGCTAAGATTCTTATGAAAGCATAAAACACATTTAATAGGCAAAGGTCTCTTTATCCCTTTATCCCACACAGAGACATCTTTGTTTTTTGTTTTCATTTGCATTTGATTTTTTTGTTTTAATTAAATAGTACAACTGTAAATTGGGGTTAATCCAATAACTACAATTTGAATAGCTGTAATTGTCCTTTCTTTAGTGAGCCTACCTAAAATCTCAGTGGACCTTCATCAGCAGAGTCATTGTGTATTATTGTACCAGTTGTGCTGTACATTATGTCAAGGGAGTTATTCATATTGTAATCTAAGTGAATGGCACCCCTGGAATAGTGCAGTGCACAACCTGTGAAGCTGTACATGACAAGTTTAACACACCCATAAACATTTATACAACTTCTTGTCCTTCTGACATGGGGATGAAAGTAGTTTTGATAGAGAAGTCTTACTAACTGAATGTTCTTTTGTATACACCAGAGATATTTTCTTTTCCTTCTTTAAGTTAATAAGTAAAACAAAATATTTTATTTTAAAAAAATTTACAAATACATAATAGTTGTACATATTTATAGAGTACATGTGATATCTTGACACAGGTGTATAATGTGTAATGATAAAATCTGGGAAATTGGAATATCATTACCTCAAACATTTATCATACTTTGTGTTGGGAACATTGCAAATCTACTCTTCTAAGTACTTTGAAATATACAATAAATTATTGTTAACTATAGTTGCCTTATTGTGCTATGGAGCTTATAATAAGTAGGATGTTCTTAACAGACATTAACTTCTGTAGGAATGGCATGAGGAGACTCCTAGAAATTACAGTAAAGAGTTCCGACCCTCAGAAGCCACTTAAAGGCCTAATCATGTGACTCTTTGAAATAGCCATTTCTCTGTTTTGATTTAGGGAAAAAATACTTTGAAGGGTTGCAATTGCTGATGCTTTATTTTCTTTGCACCATTATAAGACTTATGAATACATGCTTTAGAATTAGATTTTTTCCAGAGTTTTTTTATTATGAAAAAATACACTTTGCAAATAGAAGAAAATATCAATAAACACATTGATTCAGGTTATTGAGCTTTCAGAAACATGAAATAAACTGTTCATACAAAGGAATAAGTATATGTTTGTGAATAACTTCCATTTTTATAGCCATCATACATCCAAATATTGTCAATTTGACTTTGTTAATCCTAAAAAATAAAGTTGATCTTTTTTTTTTACTTTTCAAAGGCAGAAATCAATAAGTTCTTTGAAACTAATAAGAACAAAGATAGACTGTACCAGAATCTCTGGAACACAGCTAAGGCTGTATTAAGAGGGAAATTTATAGCAGTAAATGCAGACATTAAAAAGATAGAAAAGTCTCAAGTTAACAACCTAACATCACATCTAGTTCTCTGAAAAAAAAAAACTGGGGAACCAAAAGCAAACAGCAAAGCCAGCAGAAGACAAGAAACAACGAAAATCAGAGCTGAACCAAAGGAGACAGACACAAAAAGGCTATTCAAAAGTTCAACGAATCCAGGAGCTTTTATTCGTTTTGTTTGAAATAAATAAAATAAAATAAAATAGATAGACCACTAACCAGACTAATAAAGAAAAAAGGGGGTTATTACCACTGACCTCACACTGGTCATTCAACTTCAGAAGTAGAAGATCAAGGGGATTGTTAAAGTAAAAAATAGTATTTTCTCAGTTACCTACAGTCCTATTACATGGCACAGTAGACTAGAAGTTAGAAGTCAGAAGACCCAGCTCTGGTCTTGGCACTGCCCATAGAGAGCTGTATTTGTTTAAATGAGCCACTTTCTCTTTAAAATAGTTTCTTCCTCTAATAAAATATTATTTTCTGAACAAAAATATAAGTTTTGCTCACCTCACTCATTTGTTCTATAGATAAATTAGATGTTTTGGGAGCACACTATAAATTGTTACATACAATGCCATTACAACATAAGTTATTATGGAATATGGTTAAGTGCAGGCTCTCATGTCTTTTTCATATAGCTACTTCCTAGCTATATGACCTAAGCCAAATTTTTTAACTTCTCTAACATTTAATTTCCTCCCTGTAAAAGGTTTTTTAAAAGTTTAATAATAGAACTGACTTTCTAGAATTTTTGTTCACTGTATATGAGATAGCACTTGTATTGTTTGAGTTTCCTCAAAGACAGACCTTGAGAGCATTCAAGTGCAAGTAACTCAATGGGAGGTAGGGAAGAGAGGCACAGAATGGAAAGAAGCAATAAAAGGTGCATTAACAGGCAAATTGCCACCCTGGGTTACTGGAGCATACTTCCGAGGAGCTCTAAGAAGTGCCATAGAAATTATATCTCAGGGGTGTGTGTATGTGTGTGTGTGTGTGTGTGTGTGTGTGTGTGTGAAAGAGAGAGAAAGTGTGTGTGTGTGTGTGTGTGTGCGCGCGCGCGCGCGCGTATTTGCTTCATTTGGACAATTTCTATTAACCATCTTCAAGTTCATTAATACTCTCATTTCTCATGTTCAGTCAAACCATCATTGAGTTCTTATTTCTGATATTACATTTTTCACTTCTAGAATTTCCACCTGATTCTTTCTTATAGTTTAAATTTTTTTGCTGAAATCCACCGTCTGTTCTCTACTTGTTCTGGTTACCATTGAGGCACAATAAATTACTCACATGCTTAGCAGTTGAAAATAGCCATTCTATTGCTCATGATTTTGTGGTAATTCAAGAAAGACTCAAATTTTGTTGTCTTTCATGTTGTTGCAATAAGGTGTCAACTGGGGCTGCAGTCATCTGAAGGCTTAACTTATCTGAACATCAAGTTGTCTCAACCTGTAGTAGACAATTGATGCTGGCTGTCACCTGGAAACTCAGCTAGGGCTATTGGTCCATGTATCTACATATGTCCTCTCCAGGATGGCAATCTGAAAGGAGTCAAACTTCTTATCTGACATCTGGCTTCACTCAGAGGAAACATCCCAA
This sequence comes from Chlorocebus sabaeus, assembly GCF_047675955.1. Classification (NCBI taxonomy): domain Eukaryota; kingdom Metazoa; phylum Chordata; class Mammalia; order Primates; family Cercopithecidae; genus Chlorocebus; species Chlorocebus sabaeus. The sequence continues at coordinate 59,235,673 of NC_132924.1, forward strand.
CAAGACAAGAAAAAAAACCTACATCATCTCTTTAAATAAAGGCCCAGAAGTCATATAGGATCACAGATAAAAGTCATATTAGATTGCAGATAAAAGTCTGTCTATATTTAAGGGGAAGTAAAATAGATATCACCTCTCAACAAAGAGTGTCAAGGAATTGGAGGACTATGTTTCCAAATAACCATACCACATTTAACTTCAAATTATGTAATATATTTATGATAGTTCCTGTAAAGACCTTTTCAGCTAATTCCAACATCTGTGTTTTCTGTAAGTCTGCTTCCACTAACTCTTTCTTCTCTGAATATGGGTGATTTATCCTGCCTCTTTATATACTCTGCAATTACCTACAAAATGACAAATACTGTGTCTAAAAGAACAGCGGGGATTAAATTAATGTAGATAAAATTACCCTATGAAATAACATGCTTCTTCCTCAGACCACTAGGTTGGGCTGCTGAGTGAGTATTACCTAGAGTTGTATAATCTATCTTGGCTTTATTGAATCTTTGGTTGCATCCAATTCCTCACTGGATTTACTATTTTGGTGGTGAGAATAGGTCTTTCCTGAATACAGAAAGATGTCTGAGATCTCTTTCTACCAGTCAACTAGCAACTTTATGGATCAGTTTTCTTTGGAGGGCTTTCTTTGCTTTATAACTCTCTACCCTTCTTCCTAGGCCCTAGTTTTCCAAGTCTAAACTTGTTTTCCAAGATAAATTTGGTGAAGGTTGTATCCACATCAAGGTGATCTCTCTGAGCTCTCCTGCTTCACCCTCAGCCTACAGCTGCTGACTGCCTTGCACTTAATGAGGGCTCTGTACAGCTTGGGGGTGTTCCCCATAATTTTATTTACCTCTACCTATCCTTTACAAAGTGCTGCTGTACATTCAGTGGAATTTCCACAAAATAGAACTTTTTGGCTGCGTGTACTTGCTCTGTGACTAGGATTATCAGGAATCTAGTCATTCATTGTCCTCTAGGTATAGCCATTCAAAGTTTGTTAAAAGGTTGCAACTTTCTCCTTGTCCCCATCTATTGAAAGGTTTTTCCCTTCTTCCATCATGCCCCATGATGACAGTAGGAATAGGTATCTTCTCTCCTAAAAAGGGCTAATTCCTTTTAGGAATTTAGCTTGCTTGGATTCCTTTACATTGTCAGTTCTTTGAAGAGTTTCTGAAAGACTATAATTTTATAGTAGCTTATATGACCTATTTTTGTTGTTAGGATTGGAGATGGCCTTTTTCAATGCTCTATATCAGGAACTGATTTTGAATGAAAAACAGCTCCCTGCTAGTATAGCATGACCTTACTCCACAATGCTGAGAGTCTACAATGAAGTGGTTCTGTTGAGGTTCTCTAGAGACTTTATACATTACATAATTTGACAACATATCCCTGGCACAAGGCCATGAATGTCTACTTTTTGTCATCCTAAATGAATGTGAACTGCTTCTAATCTCCTTTTCAGATGAGAATTGAAAGAAACACTCATGTCATATCAATAGCCTCATGCCATGTGCCAGAAACTATATCATGTGTTCTAGTAAAGATATCATATATGACACAGAGGTTGTAACTGGAGCTACCACTTTTTAAAATTTTTAGAAGTGCACTATTACCCACTATAGTACATCTTGTTTTTGCAGGGGCAATATCAACATTCTTTAGTTTTTGAATGTAACCATTCAATCTCTACCATTCTACCTATGATGCTTCTGATGTGCTATCTTGCATGGTGTGATGAAGCTTAAGGGGCTTTCTGATGGCCTTTCCCACTATAATGGCTATTATTCCAAAGGTCAAGGAATCAATACGTGAGTTCCATCACTTGCTAAATACATCCAACCTTTTAAGCACGTAGGTATTAAAGAAATAAGTGCATTAATCCATAGACCCACTGAATCCACTGTCAGCTGGGCTTGACCATGTGACTTTATTTTGCACCTGGCTTCAGTACACCTTCATGCTAACAAGAAGGTTATCATATCATTGATGTGTCAGAGATAATCTCCAGACAATGTGAATTGGTTACCTACTTCAGTACAACAACTTATTCCAAAATATTAGCCATTTTAAATAATGAACATTTGTTATCTCACATAACTTCTGATAGTCAGAAATCCAGAAGCAGCTTCACTATTTGATTCTGAAATAGGGCCTCTTTGAGGTTTCAGCCAAAGTGTTGGTTGGGATAGAGTCATTTGAAGTTATGATTGAGGCAGGTAATCTGCTTCCATGGTGGCTGACTAACATCGCTGTTGGTAGGAGGCCACAGTTCCTTGCCACATAGACTTCTCTACAGAGTTACTTGAGCATTCACACAACATAGCAGCTAGCTTCCTATAGAACAAGTGACCCAAAGGAGACAGCAAGGAGTAACCCATGATGTCTGTTAATCCCAAACATAAATTATCATTTCCACCGTATTCTGTTGATTAGAAACAAGTTACTAAGACTCAGTGAATTAAAGCAGGAAATTTTTCCTGAAACAGAGGATAACTAATAATGGTGAACACAGTTAATGATGATTACAGCTCTTAAGAATTAAAGCCTAGCCCTGAAGGAAGCAGGGCCTAAGAGTTTTGCCACAACAATAGATTGGTGGATTAATGACAGAAAGTAAGAGTCCTGTGGGGCTGGTCTTGAGAGAAAAGGGGTGATACGGCGTAAACTTGGAGGTCACAGGGCCTGAGGGTAAAACATTAGACTTTGGGGTTTCCCTATCCCTTTGTCACCTTTACCAGTGAGTCGAGAAGGCCTGATCCAACACCTATAGATTGATCACCATGCTAGAACTCACTTCATATTTCCCGTATGATTAGCCACATTATCTATTCACATCACCAGTTTGTAGGGCCCTTCATCCACAGCTGCCTGCACTTTTCCTATAGAAGAAGCAATGCTTAAAACCCTGAAACCTCTTCTGAGATCTCCATGAATATATCCATTTTCTATCACCAAGTGTGAATCCTTGATACCTGTAAAGGAAGTGATAGTGAGGAAAGAAAGAGCTCCCAGCCATTGCTCTTGGAAAGGATCAGGCAGTGATTAAAAATCGTCCCTCTTATTCACTACCCTACCGTTTATTGGTTACCCTGCTGTTAACCAAAACTGGTTAACGAAATTATCCATTTCCCCTGTCACACTAGATATTTGAAAATGTATTATATTGAAGAAATAAGTGTGTTAAGCTTCTAATAACTCCATTCATTTTTATCAGTACCAGTAGAATATCTTTCAAATGAAATGTGAAGGGAAGATCCAGAACTTCTGTGATCATTAGAGATTTCATTACAATTTCCATGAGATTGACATTGCTAATCCTAGTGCCTTGTTCATTCAAATAAAAGTAATTATAATCCCATATTAATCACCTTTTTGAATTTATAATCTCAGAGGGAAAACTATTTTTTTCAACATATAGGGCTATAATTTTATGCATTTTTAGAGAATTTCTAAGTTAGTGAATCACTTCAAATTTTACATGGAAGTTTTGATTTTCAACCAAGATCCAAAAAAGACGGAAAATATTTTTTTCAAGAAATCATCATTAACAATGTTGCCAAATTACATCAACATACCTGGCACTGAGTTTCTGTGTGAATAGATGGATATTACCAGTCTGCACATTCCCATGGAAATAATCAAACTTCCGTGAAATATTGCAAGCTTCTTGGAATGTTATTTAAAGACCTGAAATGCCCAGGGAAGATATTCCTCTAATAAAAGCAGAGTAAACTTTTAAAGACAGAGTAATGGGACCAGGCAGAAAACTGACTCTATTTCTGAACTTACCTCAGAGTTTTCAGATTTTATCTAAACAAAAATTTCCTACTAAGAGAAAGTTTCTTTCTGAGAAAGTAAAATTCATATCAATCCCAACTCTCCCTGTTACTCTTCAGACTATTATTTGATTTTTCAATATTATTCATCACATTTAGAGGTGGTATTCTGTGTCTTAGTTCACGACATATGGCACAGAAAGAAGAGATATTGAAAGTATGGATATTAGATATTCACAACAGAAAATTTTCCCTCATATATCATTAAATTCACCTTGTATTTACATTTCATTAATAAGACCTCTCTTTTCTTTTTGTTTCCTGCAAGCCTTCCAGAGAGTATAAGTGTTTAGAAAGGTAATTCGGTGACATGTGTCTAAAATTGGCTTTAGAGCCCCTGCTGACAGTATAGTGAATATTCTCTGCATGAGTCAACATACTTTTCAAAAAGTGAGAGTGAAAGTATAAGAACAGAAGATGCTGAAAATATATGGTAAATAACATAGCCTCTGCTCCAACCAATCAGAATGGATATTATGACTAATAAGAACACTGTCCACAATTAGTGCATCTTTATCTGTGCCGAATGCAGACTATACAACCTGAAGATGAAGATCACCAGGACAGATTTTAGAATGTAGGAATAACGATGAAGACATGTTTGTATGTCTTTAAACATAACAGAAAAGTTGGCATAATGTAAAATTTTAAAGTATGGTAACTGATTTTACCATCCTCATCGACTCCTGCCCCCGACACACACACACACACACAAATGAAAATGAAAACAGAGAAACAATCTTAAACTATCAAGATATATGACTTTATTTGAATGTAGAAAGCTGTTATATAAATGCTAACATGGAAAATAGATGCCATTTTTATTTTTCTTTAAATTTATATTAAAATATTTTATTTTATATGCAGTGCATACATGAATGAATTCATGCCCCACATCAGTAATCATTTCTCTATCAGATAACAGAATTTGCATAAAGACGAGTTTCATGTGAAAACTGTTTTTGGTATATTGTTAGCAATAGATAATTTGGTGAAGTCTCCAACTATGCAAAGGAGCCACCCATGATGAAAGGGGCTGATTAATGCCCCCTGACAGTGCATGGGATGCTGAGCAATTCTAAGAAACTGTCCAAATTTCAAAAAAAAAAAAAAAACAAAAAAACATAGGGTGACCATGGAGGAGGAAGATATATTTTGAAGTTATTTCAGAAGGGTAAATGCCCTAAGCTTTCTTTTGTGTCCTCAAAATAAAAAGAATTCTATAGAATGTTTAAAGCTTTCATTACATAAAAACAAGATTGCAAAGGAAAAATGGACAAGACATGAAAATAATCACTCAGTGAACCACTGACAGTTTAAATTCTTGTTTGAGAAAGTAGAAAACTTTTTTGACTGTCTGTCACTCCTGGTCACTCTTTAGATGCCTACAAGAGAATGTGTTTCATCTAAAACAAACTTTCTCTTTCTGAGATCCTAAACAACACTTTTGTAACCAATAGGCTTTTAGGAGACTGAGGAGTATGTATTCTGAATAATGGCATATTTTCTTTTCCCCTTATTGTTAACTTTGACAACACTCTTTGGTGTATCAGACTCTAGATAGGAAATTAATATTTACAACTCTCTTGCTACGTAGATGTGCTCCTATCCATAAAGATGGCAATTTCCTTGAGTTGAGTCATTGAACCTTTTGTAAAGCATAACATTTATGAAATTATATTTTTATACATGACTACTTTTTTCAAGTATTTTTCATCAAAATTCATTTTTAAAAATATATTTTTTCCACCATGGCCCAGTAAACATATTCATATGCTTACATATATATGTAATTGAAATGAAGACCTTTACTATGCAATGAAGACTGATATCCTCTATTCTGATATAGTTGGGTCACTCTTAACCTGCTATATTTTGTGTTTTAATCATAATTGCTTGTCTAGACCTATTAAATCAGTATCACAACCCATTTATAAGTTGTATTTTTCAATCTGGGGAACACCACTGTAAATATCTCAAAATATTATTCTCTGATCCAAATGGGAAGAAATTCAAGAAATCGGGCTTTCTCTTAGAGATAATAAGTTCTCTACAAACAAACAAACTAACAAACAAATCCTCCTTCCTCTGGAAGACTAAGACAAGTGAGGTAGGAAACTGTTTCAGGCATAAGGATCTGTCTTACTAAATGCCTTTAAACAATTGCTAAAGCTTGATGGTAAAAGCCCAAAATCTCACAACATTGTGGGAAATCTACAGTAATATGTTTGAATTCACCCTGTAGTCCCCCCTTATTTCTTCCAGAGATGGAGTTATGCATTAAATGTGGAAGCACCAAAGGAGCCAGTTGTCTCTTTGTTTGGAATAAGGTCATGAGGGAGACCAACAGGGCATCTTAAGGACTGTGAGATGTCAGTGTGAACCTGATATTGCAACATTATTTTCAGCATAGTGATAGTATATCAATGTCAAATAGGGTGGATATTATGATAGATGGCTAATGAAGGCAAATGCCCCACAAAATGGTCCCGTAGTTCTATAAGCCTACCAGGATATATTTAGTATCTTTATTACAAAAAAAGTTTTGAGGCATTTTCCTAGTGCCTACAATTAGTTAGCATTTATTTCATTTAAATTTGCATTTGCTTTTTAAAAATATTCTGCAGTTTTCTTAAACCACAAGTTCCCAGGCATGCTTCTTCTATTTTAATCATATATATATGATATACATATATATATTCTTTTTAATTATACATTAAAGTGCATGGCCCCTCAAGCTTGTCAAAAGAAAAAACTTACACAGCAGACGATGTTATTGTTCTCTTACTAAACAAGGGCAACAAAACAGCATGACTAGAAGATTTTCCCTCATATAAAATATTTTTTCCAGGAAAATATTTGTAGAGTTAGTGTAAGAACCTAGTGGCATGCCTTACTTGATAAGAGTCCATTATCTGGCATTATTCATTATCTCTGACTATGGATTATATTCTAGCAAAAAGGTGGTAAAGAAATCACTTTTTAGGACCACATTATTTTATTCAGGCTTTTGAAGTGTCTATATATATTGAAGAGAGAGCTTAGGATCCCCAAAGGTTTAATGCACCCATATTAAATAAAGAAGAGAGTCTCTTTTTCCCAGTCAACCTAACATGGGAATAAAAAAGACCAAGAGACAAGAAAAAAAAAAAAAAAAAAAGCAGGCTACACTAAATTTAATACAAACATGTCCAGTTATTCCAAACAAGTACATTTGATACACCCTAAAATTCTAATCAACTGAAAACATTTACACAAACACCAGTCATCTTATTGCATGAAGTTTTATGTTCTCTTTGGCACAAAACAGGAAAGTATAAAAAAAAGACATACATAAAGATAGGGTATAAATGTACCCTCACTTCTCAACAAGATGCAAAAAAAAAAAAAAAAAGAAAAGCTCATTTTGCTGTTTTCTAAAGAATTGTAAAAGACTACTTCAGCTGGAAGTATGATTTATTTGTGACTAAAATTTTGTGTTCATGTGTTCAATAGAGTATAATTTGCTCAAATCTGCCCACAGCACATTTTCAATAATTACTTATTCAACAAGTAACATGATATTTATCTTATATCCTCTCATATTCAAATGTTTATTAGATATTTAAATAAAAGCTACTTGATAGTCTAATAATATTGGGTTTGTTTAGGTATATAAGTATTGCTTCTAGCAGCAAATACTTATGTAGAATTAATCTGAATAGGAAAAATATGTATTTGATGTTAATGGAACTCTAAATATGTATTCTATTGTAATGTGTGTATGTGTATGCTTATGGTGACACTATTATTTTTCTTTTTAGCATAAATAAGCAATATTTAGTTAAATATAGCATTAGCAATTATAATATTGCTGAAGTTAAATCTTCACAATAGTAATATTGAGAGTCTTAAAATTAGCTAGATATTGAAAAAAAAACTTAATTACTTTAGTCTTAAAAGAGACTCTACATAATTTCTCACAAAGACACTTCAAGTCATGTGTGACTTGGTTCCAAATACTATAGGTCTATATTATTAATCTTTGACTGCTAGACTAAAAATGAGGATTAAAAGCCTTCCAACTAAAAATCTTTATCTTTAATCATTAGCAAATATTTGCGTTACAAGTTTGTTAGAAAACCTGACTTTGCTCTTTGTTGTTACAACAGTTTTTTTTTTTTTTAATTTAACTATGGAATTTCTGCTCACTTTCATAGACTATATAAACCATACTGTTTTAGTGTCATGAGAAGACATCCACTGAGTGGACAGGAAGCATTAATAAAAACATGTCATTTGCTGGGAGAAAGTTTTTGCAAACTATGCATCTGACAAAGGTCTAATATCCAACATTTATAAGGAACTTAAACAAATATTCAAGTGAACAATAACCCCATTAAAAAGCAGGAAAAAGGACATGAATAGACACTTTTCAAAAGATGGCATACATGTGGCCAACAATCGTTTGAGAGAAAGCTCAACATCACTGATAATTAGAGAAATGCAAATCAAAACCACAATGAGATACGATCTCACCAGTCAGAATAGCTATTAATTAAAAAGTCATAAAGCAACAGATGCTGTTGAGGTTGCAGAGAAAAAGGAACGCTTAAACACAGTTGGTGGGAGTGTAAATTAGTTCAACCATTGTGGAAGACAGAAATACCATTTGACCCAGTAATCCTATTACTGAGTATATATGCAAAGCAATATAAATTGTTCTATCATAAAGTCACATGCACATGTATGTTCACTGCAGTGTTTTTTACAATACCAAACACATAGAATCAACCTAAATGTCCATCAATGACAGACTGGATAAAGAAAATGTGGTACATATATACCATGGGTTACTATGCAGTCATAAAAAAGGAAGAGGTTATGTCCTTTGCAGGAACATGGATGGAGCTGGAGGACATTATCGTTAGCAAACTAATACAGGAACAGAAAACCAAATACCACATGTTCTCACTTATGAGTAGAAGCTAAATGATGAGAACACATGGACACATAGAGGGGAACAACACATACTGGGACCCATCAGAGGGTTATGGCTCATTGGAATCATTAACATAATATGTCACAGTTGTGGTGAGAATAATTCCTTTGTAGTGATACCAAAAAAATCTATGTTCGTTCTGTACAAAATAGCGTGGGCTAAACACACATACGCACACACGTATGCAAAGGCACTCTGTTGCTGAGTGAAACTTTTTAGGCAGGGCCAAACAGAATAAGAAGAAATGTTAAAGAATAAACCTTTGAATTTTAATTCCACTATAAGGAAAAAAGAGTGATCCATTTGTGAGCCAATAATTAAGAAAAGTAAGTTGCCTTTTTCAGTGGAAATAAACATTTTCTTGATAATTAAAGGGGTTTAATTGCATTAATTGGTCTATAGTTCTATCCATTTCAGTGTATAATGCTGTTTGATGAGTGCAATTGGACAAAAAGAAGAAGTATTTAAGGTAGGGAATAAAAGAAATGGCAAATCATTGACTTGGTATGGCCTTAGATAGCATAAATTAATGTTTTCTCTGGACCATTTGTGGAAGCTCCTAGTGGGTTTATAAAAGATTTGAGGGTGGCACAGCTTTTAAATACATCCACAAATTCTTTGATACCCTTTCTTTGAAGTGGCAATGTTTTATTTCCTGCCTCTTAAGTATGGGCTGGATTTAACGACTCACTTCTAAAGAATAGTGTGTGGCAGAAGTGAGAGTTATGGCATACAAGATTAGGACATAAAAGATATTTCGCCTTTCTCCTTGGTTTGTCCTCTTGGATTGCAGTCTCCCAAGGAAGCAGCTGCAATGTCATAAGGACACTCAAGGAGCTCCACAGAGAAGTCCATTGGAAGAACTGGGGCTTCCAGACAACAACCTTGTGAGTGAGCCATCATGGAAGCAAATTCTCCAATCCAATCAAACCTTCCAACAATTGGAGCATCAGTTGACACCTTATGGACCACCTCATGAGAAACTCAGAACCAGAACCACCCAGAATAGCCATTTCTAGATAATAAACATTTGTTGTTTTAAGTTGCTAAGTTTTGGGGTAATGTGTTACCCTGTAATAGATAGTAAGAACACAGGAGCTTAACGGCTTGTAGCATTAATACCAGATGTACAAAACAGAGTGCTGAAAGTTCCCAAGAAAAGCACTCCAATGGTGCACGGAGGACTTAACTGATGTCTGCAGACATCTTCCCTCGAAAGGAACAGCCTCACCCTTAGCTGATCATAGACCTGACATTTCACTCCATTTAATCAAGAGAAGAAAGAACAAAATTAGTACAATTTTGGTCTATGGAGAAAGAAACTAAAACTCCTTCCTTCAACTCCTCTCCCTCTTACTATACCTCAAGGAGGAACAAGAATCTGGTGAAAAACATTCTAACACCAAGGAAGAGCATGTACTATATTGAATTTCTTGGGGAGGAGCTATGGGTTAACAAGTCTAGTCACATTTAGCAACTCTCATGAAACCTAGATGGTGAAGACTCTGAGGTTCCCACTATAAAGTAAGTCTATACAATCTTCTCTCTTTCTACTTTTTTCCTCTTCTATCCACAAGTCTGCTAGAAAAGTCCAGAATTTGTTTTTTTCTCAAAAAAACACTGGCTGTTTCTTTCTTCTCTTCTCCTTCCTGGGAGCTAGGACTAGACTTTTGGAGCATACAACTTAATACAGTTCCATTTTGGGCAATAGAGGCAAATTCTCTCTCTCTCTCTCTCTCTCTCTCTCTCTCTCTCTCTCTCTCTCTCTGTCTCTCAGGTAGATAGTTAGACAAATAGATAGATCTGTATCTATATCTGTATCTCTGTCTCTCTCTCAGATAGATAGAGATAGATACAGATAAATAGATCTCTCTCTCTCTCTCTCTCTCTCTCCCCCTCTCTCTCTCTCTCTCCCTCTCTCTCTCCCCCCCCCCCTTCTTTTACCACTTTTCTCAAACATCAGCACAGATGTCGCTATCCTGCCATGCATGGTTTAGATTCTAGATTCATATAGGGGTCTTGAAGGGAAGTAGCCTACCAAATATAGAGAAAGAGAGCCTTTCCTTGAAGACCAATCTACCTACTAGAGCTTTATACTGGGTTCCAGAGCAAAAATTCAACCCCAAAATGAAATGTCCTTTGCCTTCTTTGTGCTTCTTCGTGTGTGTGTGTGCATGTGTGTATGTATGTGTGTATGTGTGTGTGTATGTGTTTGGAGCGTTTAGGAAAAGAGGGCAACTGGGATAAAACAGTATTCAGATGTTAGTTCTGAGTGCCCACTGTTTATTTTTTGTTCTTTTTAATATTCAATTATTACATGAAATATGGGAATTGTCTGCTTGCATTAATTGGTTAACAAAACTATTAAATAGATACAATGGCATCAGCCTAGGCTATCTGACTGCCAAGTTGTCAGTCAAGCCAATGCTCTGTAAAATGCGAGGGAATGCAAAATTATTCCAAGCAATAGTTGGGTGCTCCAATAGCAGGCAAAATTCCATAGTATCAGGCTCAAAGTAAGGCACATTTGAAGTATCAATTTAACATCCTTTGCCCTGGTTTTGTAGTCTCTGTACCAAACTCCCATTATTTAAGAAGGCAGTTTTGCCTGAGTATGAACTGTGGAATTGAATCATAGCTGATATACTGTGAAATAATTTAACCACCATGAGAAGGAAGAACTAAAAATTTCCAAGAGTTATTGTCATAACAGATTAACAAAGTCTTCTATTTGGTGTGAAAAGAACCTTACAAAGCAAAACTTTAGTTAGTCTAAAAAGGTAAATATTATATATTAAAAACATGCATTGAGTTCTGGTATACACCAAATTTATCATATGATTATCTTAATTTTTCTTCAAAAATGCCTGTGAGGGCAGTGCTATTATCATCTCTATTTTACAGATAGAGAAACTGAGACTTAAGGAATTTAAATGTGTTGTTCATGATCATACAAAGAGTCAGGAGGCAAATACAGGTAGGCTGGCCTCACAATGTCTATTTGTAACCACCTCACTGTAGTATCCCTAACAGGAAAGGACCCTGAAAATACTGAAGTATTAACAAATACCATCATATTCTGATACAGGATTATGAGCTCTCTCACTCATATAAATATGTGAACCCTGATTATTGCAAAGGTGAAAAATGAAAAATATTTACCTGTTATGTCTTTTCCTGGCTATCACTGTCAGCCTAGTAATATTACAGTTTCTGTCTTTCTTCATAGCGTCCCCCCCCCGCCCCACCGCTTTCTTTCTCTTCATTATTTCTCTCTCTCTCTCTCTCTCTCTCTCTCTCTCTCTCTCATTTGAATATCCCAGGAATTTCCAATTCTATCTCTCTGACTTATATCTGGGTATCTAGAAGATATTCTTTGTGTAGCTCAAAATTGCCACCTTCTTCCACACTCTAAACACAGCCTAATCAGTTCCGGCTCACTGTACCAAACCGCGCCTAGCATCCTAAAGAAAAATCTATAGGCTGCTCCCTTGCTGTTGCCCAGTGAAGCCATTGTAAAATGTTCTTCTGTTACCTGCATCATTGAACAGATGGCTTTCCTATCCACTTCAACTCTCCTGATGCTGAATCCACAGAGAACACTGCTCTGAGTCCTCAGCTTTGTACAGGAATATTAGCGACACCTGCTGTTTGACTCTTTTATCTCCCCCTCACTTGAGAACTCTGGCATTGAGCCTAAGGGAGCTGAGCTGGACAATCTGAGTATTAGTTTACCATGACTAAACGAAAGTGTGCTCTCCTCATTACACAAATAAAATGTCATGAAGACATTTCTACCCCCGGTCCTTTTGCTAACCAGGGTGAATTGAGCAGGACTAGCTGTCAGCCCCAAAACCTGCCTTTGTTTTCTCTCCGTCAGGCTCCAATGGCTCCTCATAAAAATGGCCACCGGCAGCTCCACTAGTCAGCTTTCAAAACATGACCAGATGAATCTGAATCTACAAGATACAGGGTTTGGGCATCATTTTAGCATTCTGTATACATTGGCAGAAACCCATCATCACTTAGCATTAGGATATCCAACATATTAAAACCTACTCAAACAAGTATCTTTTTTTTTTTTTTTTTTTTTTTTTTAGATGGAGTCTTGCTCTTGTTGCCCAGGCTGGAGTGCAATGGCACGATCTCGGCTCACTGCATCACTGCAACCTCTGCCTCCAGGTTCAAGCGACTCTCCTGCCTTACCCTCCCAAGTAGCTGGGATTACAGGTGCTTGCCACCATACCCAACTAACTTTTGTATTTTTAGTAGAGACGGGGGTTTCACCACGTTGGCCAGGCTGGTCTCGAACTCCTGACCTCAGGTGATACACCCGCCTCAGCCTCCCACAGTTCTGGGATTACAGGGATGAGCCACTGAGCCCGGCCTAAGTATGAATTTTTGAAATTCATGCTCTAGCTGGAACTTAAATAGTTTGTGAAAACATTGGTAAGTACTTTATTTATGATTAAACTAGAAACTCAACAATTCTATGTAACTTTCCTTAGATTTTGGAAAACTTCCAATTTCAATGCACTATCAATATGTTATAAAAATATATTTAAGTATATCTGCATGTCAATTGAGGTATAAAAGCATGTCTAATAATAGAGGCAGAATTGATAAGGTCCTGATAAGTTCTTGGTTCAAAAAAAAAAAAAAAAAGCCACTAGAATAAACGTTTGTTATGAAAATTAAGGTAACAATTAGGCTTAATTTTGCAGGGCAAGCTCTTGTGACAATGGTGTAAAATAACCTTTTGTGAATCTCCAGGCTGTCTTTTCTGAGATCCATTGTAGGTAAAGCTCATCATAGAAGAATGGACAAAAAGCCTAAGAAACCTAACAACTTTTGGGAAAAAGCTTGAGAGTCTAACCTCTGCTTTCCAAAGCTCTAAATTAAGGAAACATTGTAGAACAGACTGATTTGCCCTCTCTAAGGTCTACTGGCAGGAGTGGATTCTAAGATTGGAACCATGATCTCTTGATGCCAGTGTCAGGTCTTGATCTACTAACTTAGACATGCCCCTAGGTACAAGCATGCACATTGCAATGAGATGTGACAGGCAATAGGAGTTTCCTTCATACATCATTTATGAAGACCCCACTCAGTTTCCAGAAAATCTCCCAGAGAGTCATTACATAGACATTTTACCTGCTCTGAAGACAATTATAGTGATAGTTGGGATAGGATAATATTGGACATCTAAATTTTCATGTGGTATCCTGGTTAACTTTCTCAGCAACCCAATGAAGTAGACATGTTCTTTATAATTTTTCAGATGAGGAAAACTAGGCTGAAAGAAATTAACCTACTTATCCATAGTCACAGGAGTAAATGATAAAGCTGAGATTTGGACCTGTATCTGCCTGATACGAAATTTCATACTTCTTCAGAGTTTGAGAGGTTGGAAATGAGATCACAAATTTTAAAACACATTCAGATGAACCTCTGTAGAGTGAAGACTGAGAACTTTGCAACTGAAGAGATCAGAAATTGATAATGGCAGGAGATTAGAAAATAGATAATGAAAATCCAGAGGAAAAAGGCAGCAGTTGTCATGAAAGTCAGCAGAGGTGGGTCAAGTACCAGTTATTAAAAGCACAGGGATGGGTCTGTGTGAGAGAAGGTGGAGTATGTAATCAGGAAAACTTCATCACTACACAATATATCATGTAATAAAAATGCACTTGTACCCCCTAAATCTATTTTAAAAATTAAATATTTAAAAAAGAAAAAATCAATAAAGGCAGTCAGACTTCACAGATGGTTTCATAAGTTAATAGTGAGATTTCAAAGAGGAATTAATTTTCTTGACGTCTGACATCAAAAGAGTTAGAGATTTCTTACCACATGACATTTAATAAATGCCCTATTTTCTGAATTAAATGGCTTTATAGATTATATTACAGTGAGTTTCTGCCATTGGGAAACCAGAATATATATTATTTTATAAATTTAAATCTAAAAGGATGAGTTGGAAAAGAGAATGTTATAAATTTCCATCACTGGACTTAGATATTAAACTAGTAAGTTTTAAAATATTTTCTATTAAAACAACATTGTGACATTGTACTGACCGTAATAGGATAGCTTACTGTCTTCCCCCAAATCTGTTCTCTTCATTCACCACCATAACAAAACCCAATTTTATTTGGGTGAAGGATACTAGCTAAAAGACTACATTTCACAGATTTTCTTGTGTAAAGGTACAGCTTCAGTCAATGAGATGTGAGTGGAAAACTTGTGTAAGATTTCTAAGAAAGCATAGGTTGCCTCTGAAAACTCTAAAGATGACAGAGCAGCAAGATAAAGGGAGATGGCATCTCTGATAACCCTGGAGCCAACAACACCGAGGACTGCCTATCTCTGGACTTCCCTAGGAGTGAGTAAAGACTTTCCTTGTGTGTTAACACATCACTTTGGATTTTCCCATTTTATTTGGTCAAATCTGACCCTACCTCTAGGAGTAAAGACTTTCCTTGTGTGTTAACCTTTTACTTTGGGTTTTCCCATTTTATTTAGTCAAATCTGATCCTAACCAATACAGGACTACTTGGATTGAATGATCATTGCTTTAAATGTTAGATAATCTTAAATTAAAATAGATGTAAATTTATCTATTTATCAAAAATAATCCAAATAATTCAAAATTTATACATGAAGTTTTAGCTAAGTTAGGTCCATAAGTATCAAATATGATAATTATTTGAACATTGATTTAGGAGGAATTAGTCAGAGTTAGATGGTAACAGGTAAAAATTGTCTTGAATTTTTCCCACATTTCTAGTATTTCACAGAGAGTAGGCAACTAAGACAACAAAGTTGTTGAACAATTTCCATACATAATTAATATTCTATAATAAAAAGGAAAATGTTAAAATGCAACAGAAAGGCAGAAATTGATTTTAATCTCCCATTTCACTGAAATATATATACTTTTCTACTGTTACATTATTAAAGAAAATGTGCTATTTAAAAGTAACATGATTCTTACGTATAAATCTTATGATAATCTAATACACATAAAATTAGTAATAAAAGAAATAACAGATTGTGGAAGGGTCATGCTAGAAGGTCTTCCCAAAATTTTGCTATAATTTGGCTTCCTTACCTACCCAGGTAACTATAGGCCAATAAAAGACATTGGGAAATTGATCACAGAACTGGGGGCTTCCAGAAGTAAGAAAGAAAGGAAGGGCCATGAAACAGTACTAAGTACGGTTAGTACCTTTAGTTACAATACTAAGAAACAGTACTAAGTACTGTTAGCACCACGCATCCTTTAAAAATCTTCTGTTAATTGAAAAATTTTTAGAAAAATAATAATTAATGAGAGATAAAATGTCAATAATCAAGCCAAATTTCTGTCAGGGAATGAAAAGAAAAACTTCAAAAAGCAATTTTCTAGCTTCAAAAAGAAAAATACATTTAAGGTATCATACTAATCAGAAAGTTTTACATATATGCTCATTTTATCTTGTTTTATGCTTTATTATTGAATAATTTAGCTAACTCCACAGCCTCAGTCATCACTTACTTACAAAGGAATCGCAAATGTCCATCTCTTGGCCTCACTTCTGCCCTGAATTCTAGACCTGAATGCTGTTATCCTCACATGAATGTCAAATCAGCATGAATAACCCAAAGACATCAAACATGAAAAATAAATAGCTGTATCTTCTCCTTACCTGTTCCTAATTCACATGCTCTCTACCTTGGTAATGTCATTACCTTTAATACCCATTCTCTCTCTCTCTCTCTCTCTCTCTCTCTCTCTCTCTCTGTCTGTCTTTCTCCTGGTCATCACCAAATGGACTTACTTCTGCAAGTTTCCTTTTATGTATACCCTCTTTTTCATTATCTTTGCTAATGATTTACATCAGCCATCCTGACTCCTGTCTCTCACCCTGACCATTGGATATCCTTATAAAGGTCTTCATCCTTTTCATCCTTCCCATTTACTTTCCCTTCTACTGATGATGATTTGTTTTAAAAAACCCAGATCTGACCATACTTAACTCCTTCCTTAAAAACCTTCGATGAAAATCTGTCCCTAACCACCTTTATATTTTCACCTCTGGTCATTTATTTCCCATAAAGTTGTATTCTGGCAAGATGAAGCAATTCACATTTCTTCAAACAAGGTATGCACTTTGTGCCTGGATGACTTTCCTGGTGCTCTTTCCTCTGCATGAAATGCCTTCTCTACTTCTCTCTCTGCCTGTTTACATTACCTGTATGTGTACATCTGTGTTACCTGCTGTGTCCTTCCTATCAGAATGAATTCTCTCTCTCCTTGGTGCTCTTAAAGCATTTGTAATACACCTCTATTAAAACGTGTATCTACTGTATGGTACTTACATTTCTAATCCTCATTCTATCACTAGTCTGTGAGTTCTTAGACCATATTTTATCCATTTTTATATCTTCAGCATATAACACTCTGCCTTGTACAAAGTAAATGCTTGCTTTTTGAGAATTGACGTAAAATGTACTGTCACATTATCCAAATAAAGGTTGTTTCTTGTTTTATGTATTTTTCTTTTTCCTTAAAAAGTTATCCATTGCTTTAGTTTTATTCTCAAAAGATAATGACTTAAAATGAGTAGGAAATCAAACTTGGAAGATATTCGCACTAGTGTTTACACAACACATTTTAAGTGCACCATAATGCTTAATAATCACCCTAATTATTTATTAAAATTTAATTTTTTTCCAGTTAATTAAACTTGCATTTGGTAAAGCTGTCCAATTTTGGCAGATGAGCAGCTTTCTTATGATTATGTATGTTGCTAGAGGCTGACTGGATACAATTTTACAGCGCTAAAGGTTTTGAAATTTCTCTTCTTACTTAAATACACGGCAACATTACTTCTTTAATATAGAAAGGTTCAATCTATTGTGAGATAACCTATTGTCTCTAAGGAGAAAATCTTAAATAATTTAGAGAGTTGTTTTTTTTTCTTATATATCTATATGCTTATAGGTTACAAATACCCGTTTTTAAAAAGCTTAAATATTAAAGGCTTTTGGTCTTCCTAAATAATTTATCTTACTATGAGTAAATGATCTAGATTTTATGCCAACAAAAAGTAGAAAGCTCTTAGTACTTCAAACTTTCTCATCTCAGAAATGTACCAATTCTCACACAGTCTGTTACTTTTCTAAGACACACTTGCCTTCTTTTCTGGTTTTGGATGCAGGTGCTCTTTCTGTAGTGCACAGGCAGAGGCAGACAAGTTTTACAGATATGCAGAGTCTCAGGAACTGCTGATATGATTCCGGAGGTTCAATCACAAAAAATATCACACCACAATAGGAGTCAACCTTCTCCACATACCATTCTGTAAGGAGCTTCCTCTGGACATCCAAATTGGAATGGCTTTGAAACTTGACTACAGTTCTTTTTTTATTTTTAAGGGAACCCATAATCATCTCTCTTTAAACTGTTTAAATTATTTAATTATGGAAGTTTTAAACATACCAAAGAAATAGAGAAATAACAGGCTTCCACATGTCCATCACTAATATTTAATAGGCACTAATATTTTGCCACAATTTACTTCAGAATTTTTAAAGAAATAAATCTGTGTCATTTTAAGTCTCACTCCCCATCCTTTCTTCCTCTTTCTTATCCAAGTAATAATATACAAAATAGTATTAAGTCTTATTTTTGATGCATCCAAATGTAATACAAATTCATAAAAACCATTTTGTTCAAACTAGCAACCTGACAATTACAAAAAAGAATGGATTAATTGAAAATTTGTGAAACCATAGTCTCAATTCCAGAGCATGAGTTGGCAAACTTTTTCTGTAAAAGATGAGATAGCGAATATTTGAGGTCTCTGTTGCAACTACTCAACACTGCTTTCACACTACGAAAGCAATGTGAAATTGCTTTCCTGCTGCTGGAAATGTGGTTTCAGTAACTGGAATTCTATCTTTGTTCATGAGGACATAGGCTTCACCCAAAAACTGGAGGACCAGTGAGCTGGAAGGAATCCAGGTTTTCAGGGACTCAGTAGAGATAGATCCTATTAGCCATATTATCCTTCAAATATCTACCTCCATCAACTTTTTGAAAAGAGAAATAAACTTCCATATTATTAAACTATGAGGGGCTTTTTAGTTCCTCTGTTACTGTCAATCATACCTAATTCATACTGACATAACTCTTAGGCCTCACTCAATAGGCAATAGGCAAATGGTCAGGTCCACCCAACATCAATATTCTGGTCTAGTGGAATCTCCTCCCTCCTCATCCACATTCTGCATTGCTCACTTGTGTTCATCATGAGATCTTTTGGGGAATTAACTATTATTTACTTACATTAGGAAGGTTATACAAAATGTAAAGAAGCATCAATCTTCTGTCTACAATTGTCCAAAGTATAAACCTAAAATACTATACAGAGACTTTATCTCATGCATTCCCCTAATTCTAGTTGAAAAGTTCAATGTGCTTTGTTCTAAATGCTGATGCCTATTACTCTGGAGAATGTATTCTCTTTAGCTATACTGCCAAAAGTTGTCTCTACACAGGTGCCACCACAATAGCAGTTTCAATTGTTATTTGTGCTGCTATAGTTGCAGCTAGAAGTAAATAGATTTCAGACTGGGAAATATCTGAAAAGAGTTACCCCAGTGCATGGAAACCAAGTATTCTATATTTCTTTGAATTTCTTATCTTATATGCCCTTAGATATAACATCTTGGGTTTGAAGTAATTTATTTCATACTATTTTTATGTATAGCACTTTTATTAATTAGATTCTAGATGATGAATAGAAAAGGTAAGTTGTAAAATAAATTACAATCTCAATTTAAATATTATTTAAAATAAGAGAAAGAGAAGCAGATATAAATAATGTTTCTAACATGAAAAAATTACCAGGAAGAGCCAGAATGTTGATGTTGCTTATCTCTAAGTTATGAGTGATTTCTTTCTTTCTTTTTATTTTCTAAATATTCTACAACAAACATTACTTTTGAGAGCAGAAAAAAAATGTATAACTCAAGTTCCTGAAACACTTGATTAAATAAAGAAAACACATATGAGAATAAAAAGTATTAGGAAAATCGACATGGTGTTGAAATTAAAAGTAAATTATAGACCAAAAGTTCTTATTTATCTGTGCTCAAAGAAGCCAACAAACGCATAGCTATTCCAAAGAGCAAATGACCCAATGATCCATTTTGCTTTGGTTGGTTCTGAAACACCTGTGTAATTAACCTTCCAGTAATTTCCTCTCTGAACCTTTAAACCTCATTTGCCTCCTCTGTAAAAGTGTACCCATCCCTCAGAGCTGCTGAGAAGACCGAAAATTGATGTGAAAGCACCTCAATTTCAATTTCTAGCAGATGAATAATCAGTTCATTTTATTGTAATAGCAGATGTTCAATCAATTCATGAAATGCTATGTGAGTGCACATTTGTGGGCATCAATATTGTGTGGAAAACAAAGATGAATGAAAAAGCCACCCTGCGTGTAAGGACCTCGCAATTGAGTTTGAGTGATAAGACACATACTCAAATAGTTACAATGCAATGTTCCTCGTGAGAGAGGAAAAAAGAACAAGAATGTTCAGAGGCAAGATAGAAAGGTTTTACAAGGCAGAGCAGTCTAGTGTAAAGATGTAAAGAAACATTCTGTTACAGAAAGTGATAATTCTGAATTCCAGAGTTGGCTGTCCCACCAACTATGTGACCCAGGACAGGTTTGCAAACCTTCTCTGAGTTTCAGATTTATCATTTTTCCAATTAAGAGGATTTTCCCAGATATCTAAGATAACTTCTGTTTTTATAACAAACACTGACATAATACTTGGTACACAAACTGTTCTAACTTCTTCATAGGTACAGCTATAAATAAAGATTGAATGTATATGTGTGTGTGTGTACACATATGCTTACATGTGTATAGCATCTATTATAAGAATCTGTGTATATTTATTCCTCATATCAACTATATGATACAAAACAATTATTATCATTTCTAACTTTTAGCCAAGAAATTGAAGCACATAGAGATAAAGTTCTCCAAAATCTCACAACTAGAATTCAGACCCAAGCAGTCAGTACTATTTGATTGGACCCTTGAAAGATTTTTAGTATTTCACAGAACAAATAGAGGAAAGAGTGCTTTCCATAACGGAAGCTCACCATGAGCAAAGGCACAGAAGTAGGTGAGCAAGAGAGCTTTAAAGAGACAGCACATGATCCTGGAAAGAGTAAACTCTAAATATAGGAGTTTGAATCCTTATTTATTTTGTGACTGTAATAAAATTACTTAAGTACTCTAAGCTTTAATTGTCTATAAAGTAAGGATAACAACATGATCCTTGCTAGGTTGAAAACCAAATAAGACACTGCATGAAAATGCTAAACACAGCATCTAGCACATGGTAGGCACCTCATAAAGTAAAGTAATTTCTACTAATGGGGGAAAAACCTAGTTTGGACAAAACATAAGTTAGGATAAAGAGAAAACTGGGCAGAAACTAGCTACAGAGATTGTTAGAATACATCTTGGGAAGGTCTTGAATGCCTGGCCAGCAAGTTTGGATTTTCTATGGAGTCACTGAAAGTTTTCAAGGATGGGATTTTGTATGGCTTTTTTTAATTTCCTGAGCACTCACTTGGTGAGCAGGAGGAAGATGGAACTGTGGGAGGATCACAGGCAATATAAAAATGTAGGGAAAGTCACCCACATTCATTTACAAAGACACTGTCTCTGACCTTCCAGTTTATGATTGCTGAAATTTCTGTATAGAAAAAATACATTATTAAATTCTAGAAGTATCAATTTCTAAAAGACTGAAATTACATAAAGAAATCTTAAAATAGGATAGTGATTGAACTGCCTTTATTCATTTTACCATCAAAGGTCAATATGAAATCTATGACTTCTCATTCTGAGCAAATGAGAATGTGTCCAGAAAAGAAAGAAAGAAAGCATAAACTAAATCAAAAGAAAAATGTCCAAATTCACGCTTGTTGGACACTTACAAGTTAAGAATGGTAAGCTGGGAGCAATGGCTCATGCCTGTAATTCTAGTAATCGGGGAGGCCAAGGCAGGTGGATCCCTTGGGATTACTTGTTCCAGATCAGTCTAGGCAAAATGGTGAAACCTCGTCTCTGCTAAAAAAACAAAACACACACACACACACACACAAATTATCCTGGCATAATGGCATGCTCCTGTAATCCCAGCTACTCCAGAGGCTGAGGTGGAAGGATCTCTTAAGCCCAGGAGGCTGAGGCTGCAGTGAGCTAAAATGGCACCACTGCACTCCAGCCTGGGTGACACAGTGAGACCCTATCTCCAAAAAAAAAAAGTGAATATGGAATTAGGCAATTTCACCAATAAATAATCATCATTTATTGATAGGACTTGTTTAAACTTTGCTTAGAGCTTCACATACTTTATTTCATTTAATCCCCATAGCATACTCGTGTGTGTGTGTGTGTGTGTGTGTGTGTGTGTTTAGATTGAGTCTCATTCTGTCACCCAGGCTTGAGTGCAGTGATATGAACATGACTCATTGCAGCCTTGACTTCCTGGGCTCAGGTGATACTCACAGCTGATAATTTTTCACCCCCTTGGAGACAGAGTCCCACTCTGCTGCCCAGGCTGGAGTGCCATGACACAATCTCAGCTCACTACAACCTCCGCCTTCCCAGGCTCAAGTGATCCTCCTGTCTCAGCCTCTTGAGTAGCTGGGATTACAGGCATGCTCCACTACACCCAGTT
This sequence comes from Chlorocebus sabaeus, assembly GCF_047675955.1. Classification (NCBI taxonomy): domain Eukaryota; kingdom Metazoa; phylum Chordata; class Mammalia; order Primates; family Cercopithecidae; genus Chlorocebus; species Chlorocebus sabaeus. Next base: position 59,258,260 of record NC_132924.1, read on the forward strand.
ACTTTTTGTCTTTTTAGTAGAGACGGGGTTTCACCATTTTGGCCAGGCTGGTCTCGAACTCCTGACCCAGATCATCCACTCGCCTTGGGCACACAAAATGCTGGGATTACAGGCATAAGCCACCACACCCGGCCCTACCTCAGAATTTTTAGCAATATGTTTTTAGAGGAGAAAACTGAGGCTCAGAGACAAACAATTTGCCAAAGTATAGAAAGATGGGAGATGACTTAAAGCAGGATTGAAAACCCATCTGCTCTATTATTTAGTGGAAATTGGTAATACCACTATTACTACCACTAATGCCACAACTACCACTTCTACCCACATCTCAAGAATCACTGCCACCATCACAACCATTAGCACTACCACCATTAATTTATGATTAGTACAACCACCATCTCCAACACTATTACCCCTACCACGACCATCAACATGACCACCACCAGCACAATCAAATTACCACAAACATCAATACTACCACCTGCAGCTTCATCACTATCACTGTCACCACCATTGCTTCCATTATGTCTATTACCACCACTGTCATCATCCCACCAACAGCAATACCAGAACAACCGCACAACCACCACCGTCACTATCTTACTAGGAACAATCAACATCAAATCATCACTACTTCCATTACCGGTACTGCCAATGCTGCCACCACCACAACCATCTCCACTGCCACCATTGCACCACCACCATCACCATAACTAACACCACAACCACCATCACCACCACACCACTTCTTCCATTACTACTACCACCACCATCAGCATTACCACCTGTGCACCAGTACCGCCAATCTCACCACTAATGCCAGCCATCTCCACCACCAATACTCCCTTCTGTCTCTCAGGGATACTAGTTCTTTTAAAATCAAATCCCCTTCCAGGAAAAACAAAACACACCCATAAAATCCCCCACAAATTAATTTATTTCCCAACCTCCCCAATCACAAGGGGCATGTCCTCCTCAACAGCACCTCTCTCCTAGGGCAGCTGCCCTCCATATTCCCAGTACAGATAGTTGAGAAGATATTTTGGAGAGAAAGAAAACCAGAATTAGTCCTACTTTCCATGGTCATGCAGTAATGTATTTTATATACTAAAGTATATTTCCAAATTTTAAAAGAATAAAGTGTATAAGATGATATGCATATTTGTGGAAAATGATTCCAAAGCCTTGCTACTTAAAAGAAGACCAATGAACATTTCATCAGCATGACAGCTCATTAGAAATGCGGAATCTCAGGCCCCACTCTTGACCTGAAAGTCAGAATCTGCATTTTAGCAAGATCCCCAGGTCATTTGCAGCACATTAAAACATCACCCTAAATCCCTTAAACAAATCTATCACTCTGCACATCACAGTGGGTAATTTCGGTTTGGCCATTTTTATGAAGATTTCAACTCAAACTCATAATAAAGATAAAAATATTTCCTGTTAAATAATATTTTAATATAGAGCTGCTTTCAAAAAGCTGGAATCTAGGTGGCTCATCACTGAGTAATAAGAAAGAAACAGGTATTTTTTAGAAGGGTGAAGGCAGGCTGCGTCAAGTACAAGGAGAGATTTTGAGTATATGGGAAAAGAATACCAGAAAGGGTTAAATGACAAGGTAAAATATGAAGAGACATTTGAAAGAAACAATAACAGAGAGAAAACATTCTTTAAATAGAGCAGGAATACAGAGGACATGGGAAAATGCTGCCCCCCTTTGAAGTAGAAAAGAGAAAGCTGGTAAAAGCTGAAGCTAAAGTGATAGAGGCAGTTACTGAGCTTCTGAAGATGTGATTTTCACTTCCTTCCCCACAATATATATTGTAATCTGTAATCAATTTAGTACTTTGTAATCAACATTTAAGAATGACAACCTCAGTGACTAGGGGAGTTTAAGAATCACCCCAGAGATAAAATACTGCATCTCTTCCAGTTCCTTTCTCCTCTCCAGTCCTTCCCACGTTCCTGGTCATTTCTTTCTCTTTATGGTGAAAAATTCCTTTTCTCTTTTCAGTTTCTATCTTTGAAATATTTGTGCATCCTCATTGTCTTCTTTTCTGAGTAACATATGTAATTAAACTCAATTTCTGAATTATTTATAAATGCCTTTCATGGGCCTATTCTTCTATGATTCTAAATAAGATTTTTGAAAATTAGAGAAGCCTACAAAAAGTAGAGCAGCTCATCTGATTTTGTAACCTTTGAGGGTTTAAACTTAATCACTCTGTTCTCTCTTTCCTTCTTCTCCTGCCAGTCAGGACTGGTGTTGATGGGACAGCAGATCCCAAATTCTACAGTATTTTCATATGTTTTCAGCCTCCAATTTAGCAATTGGGTTGTTACACTTCCTGTTTTTATTTTGCCTTAAAGGTATCTTTTCTCAGTGTTTTGTACTGATTTCATTTTCTTTTCTATGCTTTAAACGCCCCAGCCATGCAAATTGTCACCCAAATAACATTTCTGTTTGAACTATGGAGTGGAAAGAATCTGTGATAAATGTTTAAATGTAATATCCAAAGAAAAGTTGAGTGGACAACATATTCCACTGTTACACAATTTCATTCACATATATTTACTATGTAATTTTAAATGTCACCTCTTAGAGTAAAAAAGGAAAAGTCCATTTCTGGAGCATGTATAGCTCTGTGTTCCTAACACTCACTCACACCAGAATCTGTTAGTGCTGGTGTATTAGATTTCAGAGAGACGATAACTAGTAAAAGCAAATATCTTCCCGGCAGAATTAATCCCCTCCGTTTTCAGCTCCCAGGGCACTGGGAAATACTTCTGCTGCAGATGTTTGAATTTTATTTATTAATTGTTTAAATGGCTTGCCTCCTTCATTAGCCTATACTCAGGTGAAAAGATAAAACTCTCTGTTATTCAGATGGCTAGGTGTTTAGTTTGTGACTGAATTGGAAATTACTTGTTTGAAAGATTTTTGTTTGGTTGTCATTTAAAAATATGTGTCTACGTATAGAATTGCCTAGTAAAATAATCTTATGCCTGGCTATTTTTTACCTATAAGTAGACTTACATCTGTGCTGAGTAATAACTGAACAAGGATTAGTTGGATATGTATTAATATATATGTTAGACTGCCTGTGTTAGAATATTGAATACTTTGTCAAATCATTTATTGTGTTGTCTTTGCATCTGTACAATGCAAATAATTGTGCGTACCTCATAGAAGTAAAATAAGAAAATGCATTAAGATGCTTAATAAAATGCTCAGCACATAGTAGAAGTTCAGTAAGGCAAAATTAATACAACTGTTGATTTTTAATCAGAAAACAGAAAAGTAAGAATTGTAGGCTTTAAAGACAAGTTTTGTTTTAGTTCTGAAGGAAGTTCCATATTTCTTTGCATTTTAGCACGTTGCAAACAAAACCTGAGACAATCTAAGCTAAAAAGTTAGTGCTATGTGAGGGTTCTTTCCTAATTTAACTTTATATAGCCCAACATGTAAGTACAGAAAATTATCATTACCTATCTCATGCCTCTCATCTCCTAGATCCCTGAGTGTCAACTAAATAGGAATAAATTACAAAGAGCCTTTTACAAAGACACACATGTGTGCGCGCGCACACACACACACACTATCACAATCCCAAAAGAGTAGATTCCTGACCCAAATGTTATTTATTTTTATTTAAAGGGAGGTGAAGCAACACGTTATGATAATTTTACTAGGGAACTCATGATGACTGGCTTCTCATTTACATCTCAGCTCAAAGAGAGCTTTTCCTGGCCATCCTAGAATAGCATTACCCCATGCCTGCCTCTCAGTCTTCTGTCAATGATCTTTTAACATTGTCAGTATCTGAAATTAACAATTTATTTCTTATTTTGTTTATTACCTATCTCCCTCTTCCCACTAGAATATAAGCTTTGGGGGCCTCAATTTTTCTTTATTTGTTGAATGAATGAATGAATGAATATCTGCATACATTTGCTTCTGCAGTATTTTTTCTGGCTCCTGGGTTTCCCTTTAGAATTTTCTTTAAAATATAGGAAATGGATATTTCTGAACTTCATCAGAGATGCATCTATTAGTTTCCACTGCTGCTTTATGGTGTTAAGTCCCCGCCATCTCCTCCCACTCTGAGTTATTTACACATTAAGTTAACAGTTAACCCAACTGAAGTTTATGTAAGTACGATCTGGAAAGACACTTCCTAGTTCAAGTGGAATTTGTTTTTTCCCTGCCAAAAGACATGGTCTGTAGAGAAACACAACTGTGTCGCACCTTTGGAAAGATGAAGACAGAAGAGAGACTTACAAGTACCCCAGCTCCTATTTCTGCAAGAGAGGTGGAAAATCGAAGCAGGACACTTCCTGCAAGAGAGCATGATTTATCAGATTGAAATTTAAATTGTTTTCCAAGGAAAACGTTTGTTTTTCACTAAGGCAAATTACTATTCGCCCTGTCATGGTGAGACCTGTAAATCTAGGTAGAGTAATTATATAAAGAATAATTACCAGCTGTTGTCTATTTGGAAGGAGGCTACAAGAGGAAGAAACAAATGTTCTTGAATAGACTGTGGGTTTCTTGAGGGTAGGAGCTGCATATTGTGCTTTTTGGGTCCCCTGTAAGTGGCTAGCCAAGTGTGTTCTGACATTATGTGGTGTTAAATATGTACTAAATTACCAACACATAAGCATAATGGATTGAGCTGGATTTCAACGTAAGGAAAACTTTGCTGATAGGGAGCTATTCAAGTTAACCACTGGGTTCCTGAGAGAGCCCAGAAATGTTTCTTCTAAATTCCTGTTAAAAAGAGAATAAACTCTATTTAATCTTATAACAATTTTTTTCCAAGAAGAACTAAATGACTTTCTTCAGTGTCTACAAAGTGTGACCTCCCTCACATTAACCATATTTAACAGGAACAGGTATTAATAGAGTTAGTCTTTAATAATGGGCAATCTTCCCTCCTTTTACTGAAATTCAAACTTTCATGATTTTTAAGGAAAGGTCGCCGAATTCTTGAACCGTAAGTGTCCAGAAAGTGGTATGTATGGTTCAAACTCTGGCAAACTTTGTCTGGAAAGACAGTTGGGAGGTCAGATAACCCTTTGTTAGTGGCAGGACTTCACACCCTCAGCAATGAGGATGGAGGGTTTCAGAATTGAAGTGGAGTTTGCATTGAAAAGTCTGTAGACAAGATACACAGAATACTTCTCCCTAAATTAGTAATTGTCCAGTGGGGAAATTTTCTAAAGAGGAAGAGGGACAGAGATAAAGGGGCAAAGTCTCATAAAGACAGGGAATTTTAAAATAAACAATCAAGAAAAGTACCAGGAATGTGTGACTGCCACATTTTAAGATGTTTATTTTCTGAATGCCCCTTTGATGGACTAATTTCATTTGAAAGCTTATTTGAAAATATAAGGTATTCTACTTGAAGAATAGCTTATTCTAACCAAGTGTCTTAAGGTATTTTTGTGATCCACAGAAAGAAATATATTTTACTTTGCAATTTAATATACACACACACACACACACACAGAGAGAGAGAGAGAGAGAGAGAGAGAGAGACTTAAGTTTCAAGAAACTACTCTTGTGCTTTAAAATGGCAATGAACTCTGATATTTTCTATCCTATTCCACTTCATTTTTTAAATGTTCCTTATGCCCACTAACTTGATTTCAAGATCCAGTAATGGGTCCCCTAACATTTTCAAAACAATGCCAATTTCTCTTATCAGACCACCCCATGTTAACATCCATCCTCCAAAAACTTACCACACTGTGTCCATGTAGAAAATATTGCAATAATATTAAGAAAGCAGTAGAGTTAAATTTCTGTGAAATCCAAGTGTTTCCAACAGGTACATAACCCCTTTGGTGTTCAATAAATATCTGTTACTGACAAAGTCAATTTAATCTTCTTAGGGGACCAGAGAGCTTCATCTTGCTTCTGCTGTGTCACCTTCCCTGAAATAGTCTGCCTACAGGTAACTCACATTGTTTCCCCCAATATTATATCAAACACAGTTTACACTTTAATCAGCTGAGGTTGCTTATGCTTAGACCACACACAGTTTAAAGTTTTATAATACACCATGCCATTTTTCTCAATAACTTTTAGATTTTGCTTTGTTTAGATTATGGTTAAGGGCTGGTATCCCACATATGTTCATTAGATTTATAGAATCAAGCCCATCCTGCTTTCAGAATACTGGCTGTCAATATCAGGCAGGCTGCCCTAGGATTTAACCTCCAGCAGAAAAATCTTCTTGTACTTGTTCTATCACACAATGCTGAGGGCGGCAACACTTTCTACTTGGCAATCGTCTCCCTGAATCATTGTTATTTCAGCGACTTGGGCTACAACCCGAGAAATTCTCAGTGTTTGGCCCCCAGCAATTGACCAAAGGAGACTCTCAAACAACTTTAGTATTTCTCTGCTGTTTGCACCAAAAGAAGGTAATTAATATTCCAAAAGAGAATTCTCACAGGAGGTCATGGTCAAGTGTTGACTGGTCAGGAGCAGCTGGAAAGCAGGGAGCTATTGAACCCAAGACAGATAGATAGTATAGAGTGAAGATTTGTATCTAAATTCTGAATTCAGAAGGGTTTCTTATACAGGCTTTGTTTAAGTTACTGTGTGTGTGTGTGTGTGTGTGTGTGTGTGTGTGTGTGTGTTCCTTTGAAAGCCTCCTTGTCTCCCAGTTGCCCAGCCTCCTTTCCTAGTCACATTTCTTACTGCTAACAACATCATTCCCACTTATCCTGGGAATGAAGGTACTGTACAATCTTCCTCTGCAGTGAGTCCGTGCCTTAGGGTTTGAATGCACAGTGAGTCACACACAGCCCTCTGGGTCACCAGACAGGAGATGGCAGGGAAGGGGGGAGCATATAGAGGAGGGAGCCTGGAAAAATAAAATCCCTGGAATGTTGGGTATGAGAGCTGATCTCATCCTGGAGTCTGTCCTCCACTGGATCTCCTGCCTCAACCACACAAATTAGGGGTCCCTGTTGTCTCTCTGGGGTGGGGCATGAGGATTCAAAATAAACAGGAGCATGCAAAATAAAACGGGCACATCTTTTGCCTACAGTCACTGATGTTTCCATGGAAGAGCTCCAAGGATGGTCGGGTGAGGGCTGCAGTTCCATTCACAGGACACCTCCTTCTCTGTCACCTGGTGGTGTCCCGTGTGCTTATGAGAACCTAAGACCACCAGGGAAAGTGTGCTGTTCCCGTCTGACTTCCTTCCCCTCCTATTAAATTATTGCTATTATTTATTTTGCCAAGGAGACAGTGTTTAGTAACCTCGACGGTGCACAGCCACCTTGTGGTCCCGGGACGCACCGGATGCTGCTTTCTTAGTCCAACACCGCCTAAACAGAGTTAGGAAAAAAGTGTTGACTCCTGCCTTGCTCCACCCAGTTGTGGGCTAAAAGAGGTTGAGGGTGACTCGTCCTTGGAATCAACTTGCCTGCCTCCCAGAGCGCTCCTGCCAGCCTCCGCTGCGCCCCGCCTGGAATTGGATTGTCCCGGACTCCTGCTGACATCGAGGGTTTTAGGGGGAAAGAAGAGGAGTCGCAGTGTCCGACACCAAGTCAGGCACCCCATATCCCCGTCTTCCCTCGCCGTCCTCTCTGTTTTCATTCACCCTAAAACACTGTGCCCACCAGTAGTCCCCTGCACGGAGAGCACTCTTTCTCCAAATCCAAGTTGTGCCCCCAACCTACAGTCGCCCAACTCCGGACGCTCTCCCAGGGTTTGCGTGACCCCCAAGGTGTCTCTTCTCATCTCCTTCCTCTCAGCTCTTTTTTCCTTTTAGCACCCCAGCTCTTAGCCAGCCGTCTTCCCACGCCCTCATCTCACTTTCACTACCTAGCCCACTACCGACCCTTCCTCCACAGGCTCCCCAGTGCTATCCCCGGAGTGGCGGCTGAAGAAGCCAGGGTCACACTGTCTCTGGGGTAAGGTTCTTGTGGAAACTCACATCCTCCGGGGAGGGGACAGGGCTCCCAGAAAGCTGTCTCCCAGCCCAGGCTGTCGCCCCCCTCTCCCTCCCTACTCAAGGTCTAACTCGGGTCCCTCGCCTGCTTCCTGTGTTTACGCGGCGCTTTAGTCTCCCGGACTCGCAGAGTGAGCTCCAGCCCCGACTGGAGCTAGGCAGCAGCTGCGAGCGCAACCCCACTCGCGGGCTGGGGCGACGGGGGCTGGCGGGAGGCGCACGGAGCTCACCAGCTCTCCCCTCCCTCTCCTGGGACTGGAGGGGGCTGACTGGGGCGGCGGGGTCCGGGAGTGGCGGGGCTGGCTCTCATCAATTCTGCTGCCACCTAGTCTGCCGCCTGTCGGGAGGCGGGCGGGGGTGGGGCGGGAGCGCAGGCGAGGATTGAGACTCTTAAGTCAGGAGAAGTTTGCGCACAGCTTCACAGCTGGGCGAGCGCAGGAAGGCGCTGACAAGGTGAGCCTCCCGGACTTTGGGAAGGGAGAAAGCAAGCCTGGGGAAAGAACAGTTGTCTTTTAGCTGATAATACAACCTAGACTTGGGTCTGAACCATCTAAGACAGATTTAAAGTGTCAAAAAACCAGGAGAGGGGCGGAGAGGGAGGACAGAGACTAACGCAGTTTACTCTCACGTCAAACTAGGAAAGCCAGCCCCCCAGTCTCTGGGTGGGCTGCGCCGCGCGACTGGCGGCCTTCCCGGGTTGGAGAGGTGGGCACGTCCGCACCTCACCCTGCGGCTGACATCTTCTGCCCATGAGACGGGCACTGAAGCTTGGACTCCTGAATCCCCGGAGCCACACCTGCGAACGCCCTTCGCTTCTATTGAGCTGTGCCTGGCCGCCCAGTGACAGAATTCCAGGTAAGGAGGGTCTGGAAATGAGCGGGACTTAAGGATCTGGGGTGTCCAAGGGATGTTTAACAGTGCAGGGGCGATAGGCACCTTGCTTTTTAATTATAGAACTGCGGTTTGATTGTGGTGCTTGAGGTTCTCATGTAGGGTCAGCTAGGTCTCAGACGCTTTACTTTACCCTTAATAAAGAAAAAAGAACAATAGGTGTCCTGGGAAGAGCCAACAACTTATAGTTTCGTATTGAAGAATCTTTTGATTTCTTGTGACTTTTACTATGTTGTTAATATCAATTTTCCCTCAAAAGTTTTATTCTCCAACTTACTGGGTAGGAAAACTACGGGGGATAAAGTTGTGAATTTTTCCAAAGGGTGTTTATTAACTGACAAACAGATAATACCGGCATCTATAAGATGTGTCGTGGTGGTTCTGGATACTGGAAGTGAGCACAGTAGTGAATGGAGTTGCTTGTTAGGTCATGTTTTACAGAGAATTATTTTCCAACAATCATTTATGCATAGCAGCCATTCTTCACACCTATTAGGAAAAATATGTTGTGTGCATAGTTTCCAAAAGAGTACTATTTTTCATGATACTCTTCCCAAGTCTGGGTGAAAGACATCAAGAAAAGCTGTGACAAATTAATTCCTTTTCTCAAAACATTCATTGTCCTTGAGGTCCAAGCCAAAAATCAACAATACAATTGAGATTAGTAAACTACCATACCGACTTTATTTAGCAAATCTACCTAAGCAAAGTTTTATATGAAAGCTTTAACCTAATATTATGTGATATTTGCAAGAAGAGAAGGCAGTGTTCCACTTGCTGATCTTCAGGAGACCCTATTTCCTGGCTGTGGTTAACCAGAATCAAGTTATCTGTGTAAGGCTATTTGTTTAAATTATTCGGTGATTGAAAGTGAAATGTTCAAAATAAGTCAAAGTTTTACAAAGTAGTTCTTAAAGCTAATCTTTAAATTATAGAGTGTCCGAGTTTAAGTCTGTATTAAATGATCATAGAAAGCAAATATTTTGTGTATTTTGACCAGTTGGCTTACCATTAAGGACAAAGTAGGAATGCTTTTAGTGTTATGGAATTTATAAAGTGTAATTTCTAATAGCATATTGCTAGCCTATGAGTTCAGTAGTAAAAGAACTCAGCTTTAAAAAGTTGAGATTGCTGGTTATACACTAGTATTATAAGAGAAACTAAGGTGATTAGATTTGTAAAACTTTTACAGTTTAAGTTGATATTCTCAGTGGGAACTCATTTCTACTCAATATTTCAACATAGCTCAAAACATCCATTAGCCGGGATTTGTTCTGGTTGAATGCCTCTAACCTGTAGCTTATTCTATGAACTATAGCCCAAGAATAATATCTGGTCGTATTATAAAATGTTCTAAGTTTATTCACTGACTACATCAACACAATAAGTAAACAAGTAATCTTCATTATAACTAGTTTATAAGAACATATAAATAATCTTGGAGTTGTTTTGTTTCATGATTCTCAAAGTTAAAAAGAAATAGCTGATATAAATACAGCTTCTGTTTCTCATTTTGAAACCGGAGGTAATGATTGATGGTGGATGGAGAGCATTTGCTCTAATCAGTTAAAGAAAGGGAGCTAACTATTAGTTTAGTTGTGCCATGGCAATTCTGTTCTTGATGAACCTCTCAGACTCTGTCAATGTTAACATGAATGAAAATAATATCTATTGTCAGTTTTTATTAGAGTCCAAGTGAGATGGAAATAGGAGACGGGTAACGTTTTCAATGATAATCTAAACCAGTATTCTCAACTCAGGCTGCAAATTAGGGTTAATAGGAGAACTTTCAAAAAATACGGATGCCCAACCTTACCCCAATTCAATTAAATCAGAGTATCTGTGGAAAGGGTCTGCAATTTGATGTATTTCTTTAGGTGATTGTAGTACGCAACCAGGACTGAGAGCCTCTGACCAAGAGGATTTCCACCAGACTTGGTAGAACTCACTGATGTTGGAGGCTCTTGATAAAAATAAATGCTGTTTGTTATATTGCTGGTTAAATAGTTTTTTCTTTTTAAAAAAGAAACATGTATGTATAAACATATATATATATGTATAACTTGATCTTACAATTAGAAGAAAAATATTTTAATATTTGATGTTAGATATTTAGACCATAACAGCTTCTCGGAAAAACATTTTTTATCCAGAAAACAAGCTATTGAGTTTGAAGTTGATCTGCCCAACCAGAAAATGCTTTAGTAAATGAACTCTAGCTTTGAGAGATGTTGAAAATAATACTTGATGAAACATACAATTTCATCTCCTTTTGCTTAAGACCTGTATGATGTGTAAGGTACAAATACATACCCTTTCAAAAGGGAAGAAAGAGAAAAATAGCATCATTCCCCTTGGCACACTAACTACCATATACCCGGTGCTAATGATAATCTAGTACTTTTATAAAAATTATGTTTTAAACTAAGAGTAGCCTTGTGAGTTACAAGCTATTATTATGATTTTATGTTTGAGGAAACTGAGGACCCATTAGGTTAATGAACTTGCTCAAAGCCACGAACCAAGTAAATTAAAAATATATTTGAACCCAGGTCTTTTTAAGTTCAATGATGGATTACATTACATATTTATATACATATTTGTATTTTTTACAACTTAACAGCAGCATTTATTTAAAGATAATATAAGTTAAGAGTACAAATTCTGTCACAGCTCTGCTTGAGTTTGACTTCTGGCTCCATAACTTTCTATCTGTGTGATTTGGGCACATAATGTAACATCTCCGTGCCTCAATTTTCTTTGTAGAATAAGAATTAAATAAGTTATTATTTGTGAAGTATTTGGGTAGGTGTCTGGTGCATGGTAAGTTCTATGTAAGTGTTATATTTTTTATAATGTCATTCATTCAAAAAAATTTTGATTGTTATATGCCGAGCATTGCACTGAGTCTGAAGAGACATAGACAAATAAGTCATATCCCCATCCTCAAGGATGTCGTGTCTGGTAGAGAATGAGAAATACATAAGTAATCATCCCAATCAGGTATGGATCTTTCACTTAATTAAAAGCATCATTTATGTGACAATTATGTGCTTTTCAATGTGAATGTGATCTTCTAGAGCTTCATATAATGAGTGTTATAAAACCAAGTGATAAGATTTTGTGTTTTCATAATGATACTAACTTGTTTTCAATTCTAGTATCAAAACACAGAAAATCATATTAACATATGTTTCTGGCTTCCCTTATATGTTTAGAAAACCAGCAATATGGAGAGGTTTGAGGTCTTTAAATTTTTATGTTAAAAGTGAATCATGAAGATAGAACACTGGAGAAGAATCAGTAGAAAAAATGTTATCAGTATCTGTTGCTCAATACTTCTAACAGTAATTTTCTTGAATTGGCTTTTCAAAAACAGTGTTGTCTGATTAGAATGTAGTTTTGTTTTGGTTTTTAAGAAAAAAAATGTTTCAGGGAAGAAAGAGTGGATCACAGAATACAGAAAAATATCCCTAATACAAGTTGGCAAGGCAACATGTATCTCAGTGAAGCTGGCGGCACTTCCTAGCCTATGCCTGCAGCTCTGCACAGCTGCCTGGTACCTCCGGGGTACCAGGGGATACCTGAGGTATAAGATTCTGTCTTTGTTAAAAATTAAAGTCTTGCTTTATTTGAAAAAATAGCATATAAATTGGTATTCTTTGTACCAGAATAACACATATAATCTAAACCCAAGGAGTTATTTCTCAAAGAAATAAAGTACCTGATTCAGTGAAATATTTGACTATTCCATTTCACTAAAATTTAAACTATGTTTAACTATTTCAGTAAAATTTATGTCTTTCCTCTCTCTTATCAAGTCTCAGGCTACTTCCAGATTTTCCCATGGATGCTACCTATTTCTTCCTCTAAGTATCACTGTCACACCTCTAGTTTAAGTTTTTGTTATCATTAATAAAATACTTATTCTCCTGATATTCAGTCACATTTTCTTTTTGCTGAATTCAGTATTATACAACATGGTTAGACTTGCTTTCTAATCTCTAATTTTGTCCCCTTCTGTCCATAATTGTTCAGTGATTGTCCAAGGACGGCAAGACTTAGAACTCCTCTTCAGCCCAGTATTTAAGATGTTTCATGGTATAATCCTAGCTTAGCTTTCCTATCCAAGTCAGGTAGAAAACCTCAACAGCTCCTTAATTTTAGTTCTGAAGCTGTAGTTACACTAGAAAAACTGATTCCTGATTTGGAGTCCATTCTTCACTTTCAACCCTGTGCCCTTGCGTGTCAACCTCAGTCTATATTCTTCTGCCTCAAAATTGATGTGTGTGTGTGTGTGTGTGTGTGTCCCTTTACATCAATGGTTCCATTGCAGAGCTGCTTTTCTTTGGTTTTCATGTCTCGCTGCAACCCTAGTCTCACTCCCTGCCCTTTATTTGTCCGGTAGTTCAGAATTCATCATTTCAAATCTTACCTTCTTCCATCCTTAAAATGTATTAATCATTCTCCCGTAACACATCTAACAAATTTCCATCTGAATAGCTTTGCTCATATTTTAAAACTCAATACATATGCACTAAGTGCCTATTATGTCCTAGTCAGGAGATATTGTGACAGATTACAGATCCTGCTTTCATGGGGACTGGAAGAGACAGACAAACCAACAAACATTATACAGCCCTGTAGTATGTATTCCAGTAGAGAAATGCCATGAGGGTGTCTAACCGGACACCTAACCCGAGCATCAGGGAAATTTTATAGGGAGGTTACCCTAAAGGGGATATGATTCAGCATTGAAATGACAGAACAGAATGAGCTAGATAAGGAGGGGAAAAAATGAAGTGTTACAGCCAGGACACTAGATTGTGGCTTCAAACAACATGGTGACTTGGGGAAACCACAGGTATTTTGGTTGCCCCAGCAGGGTCTAAAGGACACAGATTATACACAAGGAAGCTTGCATGCCTACCATACTAAAGGGTTTGCATTTTATCGGGAAGATAGTAGATAGGGGTCCTTGAAGGAGTTAATATAGGTTTCTGAAATAATCAGATTTGCCATTTTGGTAGATCACTCTGGTGGAAAAATAAGAGGCATATTAGATTGAAAAAAGGAAGGATACAGATTAACTGGACACCTGCAGTCTTGCTGCAGTGACAGAGGGAAGAATCAATTAGGCCTCCTTGTTGGAGATAGAAAAGGGGAAAAAAATCAGGAAATTATTTTAAAGGTAGATTTTGTAGGATTTGGTGAACTATGGAAATTAGAGGTGAGATGAAAGAGAAAAATTGTATAATGAATTCCAGGCCTCTTTCATAGATAATAAGAGAGATGTAATGTCATTCACCAAGTCGGGACGAGGAGTATTTTGGAGAGGGAAGATAAATAGTTGAATTTGGAGGAAAAGAAATAATGTCTTTGGCTTATCCATGTGATAATGTTAAGTAGAAGTAGATATAGAAATTAGTGCCTCAAGAGAGAATTTCATTCTAGAAATATAAATTTAAGAGACATAGTGAATCTACTTCAGCTGACAGCATAGGAATAAAGCATATTATCTCTGGAGAAGTAAAAACAGGGAATAAGGAAAGAAAATATACAGGAAAAAAAAAGGTAGAAAATTAAAAGAAAAGTAAAACATCCTGGAAAACACAAATATTCAAAGGGAAATGGGAAACAATCCTGTAAAGAAAGACAGAGGTGAAAGACTACAGGAGAGAGAGAGAGAGACAGGAGGGAGAGAGAGAGAGAGAGAGAGAGAGAGAGAGAGAGAGAGAGAGAGAGAGAGAGAGAGAGAGAGAGAATGTAATTTTATGGAAGTCAGGGAGGAGAAAGCGAGCACTCATGCAGGATGTTACCAGTAGATCATCAAGTGGGACAAGGACTGAGAGCTCACAATTGGATTTAATTGAGAGCAATTTTAATCGTGAGTTGGGTGGGGGTCGAGAAATAAATGTGAAGTGAGGAAATGGAGACACTGATTGTACACAATAATTTCAATCAGTTTGAGACGCCTGCCTTACTTTACTTTCCCTTTTTGAAAGGTGCAGTCTCCTAAAGCTTAACTTACATGCTGCTTCCTTCTTTTTAGCCTTTCCTGGACAGCGTTTAATTTCCCCAACCAAGATGTCATGTTATATCATGATTGATATCTCTTGTTTTAGAGTTTCCAGAGGTCCTGTGCATGTGAGCTGTGTGTTTGTGTATGTATGAATATATAGGTATATATTAAATACTTATGTATTATGTAAAGTATTCTTCTCTGTTGCTATGCATTCATTGAAATAATTTTCTCTATCTCTATTGGGGAAAAAAATGAGTTTCTAAGCCCCTGCCCTCAAGAATAATGATCTGGAAATTCTAGCATTTATGCATATACCAAATATTTCCCAGACTGTTTGTGTATTTAAAAGTTGCATAGAGCAGTCATAAAAAAAGGATGAGTTCATATCCTTTGCAGGGACATGGATGAAGCTGGAAACCTTCATTCTCAGCAAACTATCACAAGGACAGAAAACCAAACACGGCAAGTTCTCACTCATAGGTGGGAATTGAACAATGAGAACACTTGGACACAGAGCGGGGAACATCACACACCTGGGCCTGCCCGGGGACTGAGGGTTGAGGGAGGAATAGCATCAGAAGACATACCTCATGTAAATGATGAGTTGATGGGTGCAGGAAACCAGCACGGCAAATGTATACCTATGTAACAAACCTGCATGTTGTGCACATGTACCCTAGAACTTAAAGTATAATTAAAAAAGAAAAACCTTTTTATAAAAAAAAGTTGCATCGATAAATTTTTTAGGACAAATATAGCAATTTTTGAATCACAAATTATACCATTTTATACTTGTTTTATGGTGGTTTAATCTCCCTTTTGTATTGTAGATAGCTACCTGCTAATTTTTCTTATTTCTCTACCAGATTACAAAGGACAGAGTTATCATTTATTTCTTTGTCCCAGCACATCCAGGAGACTGTCTCTTCTCTTAGAGAAATGAATTAAAACTTCCCTAAATGTGTCCAGAAATAGAGTTTTTTTTTTCTCCTGCAGTGATTCTTGCCACACTGAGGCTTAAAGTTTTCTTGTTTTAAGGTATCAACTAGCTGTTTCCCCAGAGCTTTAAGCTATTTTTCTGTAGTACTTCCTCCAAACCAATAATTCATTCATATTCTTAACATCCATTCTTCTATTTTGGGTTTGAGTTGGTTTTCTTTAGTGAGCATTTAAAACATAGCACGCATATTCAGAACATAGCATTCAGTTTAATCATGCAGAACTGTTACAGCCCTCTGCTCTCTTAATCATGAAGTCATGCCTCTATTTCTCCTCTGCTTCTAGGACTAGGCTGGAGCTACTTAGGTGGTATTTATGCCTCTTATAGGCAAGAAAAAAAAAACCCAAAAAACATTTTTCCTTCTCATTTTCCCAATGTGGATCCAAGACCTGAAAGCAATTAATCCTAAATTGTTTGAGTAGCTAATTTCTTCTCTAGTGAGGTGTTCATAAAGTCAACACAGGTAACAAGGGAAAAAGAAGGAATCAAGTTTACAAATAATAGTAATTTTTAAAGAAAGCATTGCTTTTTAAGATTTCTTCTCTAGTGAGGTGTTCATAAAGTCAACACAGGCAACAAGGGAAAAAGAAAGGAAAATTGTACTGCTGTCAAATTTAAATTTTAAATTGACTTGACTCATCCATTAATTAATCCAACTTCCAGCTTAATTATTTGTTTCTAACCTTAAGTCTGACTGACAGAATTCTTTCAAGTATAAGGATGTATCATAGAAAACATTGGTGTTTATGGACATTGGAATGGAATCTCTTTAGCCCAAGATTCACAGAAGTTCATGGCACAGGGTACATAGCAATGCAAATTGCTTTAGCACCTTCTTCCCTGGGCCTACTACAGGACTGAAAGGACAGAATGATATTAGACCACTTTTTCATTACTAACATCACATAGACTGCAAAGGTGGCACTAAAGCAAAATCCCAGCAAAGTGGTGAATGATCCTTGCTCGAGGGCCAATTTAGAAAAAATTAAGAATTTAATGGGTTGCTTCTTTTCCCATTCAAAATGAAAACGATTGTATTGCATCCCATGAGGAAAATACATATTCTTCAAATTAGATGTGTTATTTTAGTGAATACAAGGTCAATGAGAAACTTAGCATTTCTTCTCAGCTACTGAAATATTAATATCTGGGCATATTTGAAGAGTAGCAACGTGGAGTCCACAAATATCAAAACTGGAAGCTATGGTCTGCATTTTAATTTGTTAAAGAGGCATTTCTAGCATTTGAAGTAATGCCATATATCTTCTTGATAACTAATATTTTACCCTTATTATTATTCAGGAGCCCAATGCATTCATTAAAGAGGAGACCATGGCAGAGATGACGTATTTTCCAACCAGGAGGTAATACTTCTGCCATGAGAACTCCAGCCTTCTGACTCCACATCTAGTGGTCTCCTTAAAGGAACTACAAAGCTGCAGGGAGCCATAAGTGAATGCAGAAAAATATGTGCATTAATGTACTTATAGATGACCTCAAAGACAGTTAAACATATGAATAAGAGTGGCTCTGCATTACATTGTATAAGAGGCAGAACTTGTCTCTCGTGTCCCCTCCCCTTCTCCTAGTTTGTCCCGCACCTACCATTTTATATAGCATTCTCATTTATTCTAGAAGTTGGCCTTCCCAAGGAAAAGCCTCATTGTTTGAATCGTTCCACAATATCTCTCTCAACCCCCCATTGCCCCTACTTCAAAATTAATTACTTTTATTTTGCCCTATTCCTACAACGCCTGCTTTCTGCAAAGTAGGACATAGTGAAGTAAACACTGACTACCTTCAGAAAAAAAAAAAAAAATGGCTGTGCAGTGGCCCACTCCTGTAATCCCAGCACTTTGGGAGGCTGAGGCAGGTGGATTGCCTGAGGTCAGGAGTTCGAGACCAGCCTGGCCAACATAGTGAAACCCCGTCTCTACTAAAAATACAAAAAATTAGCTAGGGGTGGTGGTGTGTGCCTGTAATCCCAGCTACTTGGGAGGCTGAGGCAGGATAATTGCTTGAACCTGGGAGGTGGAAGTTGCAGTGAGCCAAGATAGTGCCATTGCACTCCAGCCTGGGCAACAAGAGCAAATCTCCATCTCAAAAAAAAAAAAAAAAGTGTATTAGCAATATTAATGATATGTTCTTTGATCAAATGTGTTTGAGTCTTTATTCCTAAACTTGAAGAAGCTTTATACTAAACTTTAGCATGTTAAAAGTTTAATATCCACTGCCTCTAAGGTAGGCAGACCACTGTCATCTATCACTTGGACTACTCCAGCAACCTTCCATCTGACCTGCTCGCCAGCATTGTGCCCTCCCCACACATTCACCACTTAGTACCTAAAGTACTCTCTTTCTGGTAGATTCTCGGAAATTAAATGATAGTGTTGACACTGATTGGAATATAATCTAAACAGACACCTGTGTGAAACTTTGATCAATCCCTGATTCCCAGAAATGCATAATTTCTACTTTCTAAAAAAAAGTAAGTTGTGAAAACTTTCTAGAAAACTCAGATATGAAATAGACATTGAAATATTTCAATAATAGCAATAATGGTAATAATAGCTAACACAGAGTACTTACTATGAGCCAGTAATTTTCTATGCCTTTTATCGATTTTAATGTATTTTAATTTCACAGCCACCCTCTGAGGTAGGTACTATTGCATGCTTTTACTCATAAGGAAACTGAAGAACAGAGAGGTAAGTAACCTACGGAAGAACACACAACTAATAAGATGGATTCGGAAATGAACCAAGGAGGTCTGACTCCAGTATGTAAGTAGATCAGAAAAGGGAAGTGTGCTCATTATAAATGCATGACAGCCAAAGCTCTGTTGTTAGGATATAAAATGTTTTTCACTTTTGCATTTTGTGTGCCTTTGAGCAGCAGATCCATGGATAGAAAGTCAAGAGAATTAAATAGTGATTTTTCTTATTTATTCTAAATATTAACCTCTGCAGCTGTCATGGGATATACTCAGGCTTATAATATTC
Source organism: Chlorocebus sabaeus (assembly GCF_047675955.1). Lineage (NCBI taxonomy): Eukaryota > Metazoa > Chordata > Mammalia > Primates > Cercopithecidae > Chlorocebus > Chlorocebus sabaeus. Next base: position 59,277,154 of record NC_132924.1, read on the forward strand.
CACTCTGCATTGTGGTTTACACAAAAGGGAAATTGTGCTTTGCCAGGTTGGCATCCCATTCATAAAAATTAGAGTCAAATGCAAAAACCTAATCTGCTTTACTGTTTTAAAGGTGCAATTTCTACTAACAAAATACAAAATACAACTCTTAGCAAAACATGGCTTTAAATAGAATTTCAAAACTATACTTTGATTACTTACATGAAAATTAGTCAGAAACCCATGGTATGTGTGGTTTTAATGATGTGAAGAGAAAAAGAGTGGTCTAAAAATGGCAAGAAAAAAATACATTGAATTTTAATTAGGCTAAAAATAGTCAAGTTTCCTATTCACTCACTTGGAAATGATAAACTTTCCAAGATCTATTTTGGAGCATGGCGACTCTTTTCCATGTGTTCGAAATGGTCTCATTTCCCTATATGATGACTACCTTGGCAGTCTGTGTACTTGTGCAATGGGAGGGATCTGTTCTGATACTCAAAGGAAACTTTGTGTGTACTTCCATGTTCAGGCTACACAGCCTTTTGCAAGTGACTTTTATTTACTATCTCTGGTATTTTTAAATTTATTTACCATATTTGAGGTTATTTTCTTTTCTAATTTAATTTTAGCTCTTTTGTTTACTGTTTTTAAATTTTTCATACGTTCTATATTTGCACATGCTTTAGTCTAAAGCTCTTTCCCTTTCATTGCTCCAGCTCATTTTAAGAATAATAAAAGAAAGAATATTGATCTCAAACCTTAACTGCTTACATTAGATTATCCAATTTCCCCATGAATTAGAAAATTGTTAGGATATTCTTTATTGAAGAACCAAGATTAGAGTAATACAGGCTGATTTTATCTGTTTGTTTTATTCCATTACTGTCCAGAATCTTCCAACAGGCCAGATTTTGCCCCACATTAAATAAAAGGGAGGTTTGGGTTCCAGATATAACCGCAGTGATGACTAGTGGGCAATAGGTGTGGGAGATAAATGCACCATGGTTGACTCCTAGAATTGTCCAGGACACCTGAAAATATTAGCTTATGCAGGAGAGAAAGCAAGTATATCTGGTCTTACCATCATTCATATCCAAGCTGAAGGTGTTTTTAAAATTATAATGTCTTCATTTTTTTTTTGTTGCTGTTGTTCCTTTTTATAATACTTGTAAGTAGAGCTTCAGAATAGATATTGGTCAGTCTTTAAGTGAAAATCATGTGTATGTTTTGCTTTTAACACTATTATCAGGCTTTTAATACATGCCAAGTTATGTACAAACATGCATTACCTCATTTAGGCTCCACAGCAACTCTGAAAACTAGGTACTTTATCTCAATTTTACAGAATATGAAGACTGAAAATCAAAGAAGCTAAATAAATTAATAATCGTATGAAATAAGAATAAAAATAATAATTACTAATAATAGTGTTAAGTTAAATTTAAAACTAACATTTATCGAGGGCTTAATATAAAGATTCTTGGATGAATCATTCCATTTAATTTTCATAATAATCATATTATTATGAGACTTACCTGATTTATTGCTATATCCATTTTAACTCCAGGAGATGATGAGGCTTAGAGACATAAAGATCATACAAGCAGAAGCAGAGGTAGGATTTAAACCTAAAATACCTAACTACAGAGCTCACGGTCTGAATCGCAGTCCTATACTCCTACTAAAGACAGAGCACACATTCTTACTCAGGGCCTGTTTGCTGAACAGCCTGTGATTTTTCAGGGTCTCACACAGTTTTTAATCTAAAACAGTGGTTCTCAAATGTGGTCTAATGATCCATGCTGATCCATGACAGGGTTTCGAGATTTCACTGTCTGGCAGCAAAATAAAAAGATAGAAGATAATTTTAAGAGATTTTCTTACCATTAAGTATGTTCAATTTAAAGAATCACACTTGGTTCTGGGATTATATCCTTTCTTTTCTGGATCAAAAATATCCCTTCCTTTTATCTAATGACGGTGATAGTTGATGATAGTATAGTTTTAAACTTTTTTAATTAAAAATTATAACTTTCTTAACCATATGTCCCCTGCCTCACACTGTGGACAACAGAGAAGGAATTGTATTTATTTATTTGGCAAATTTAAAAATCTAGGCTCTTTTGAAAAAGCAAAAGTGCTATTAAGGAATGAAGGGTGGTACCCAAAGCAACCTCTGTAAGAGTGTCCAAGATTAAGCCTTATGCTAGTCAGTACCATTTTATGGTTTTTAAGGAATTTTCAGTGATGCAGGTTACACTTGAAAGAAAATGATGTTATTAGTGTATAAACATATTTTTACAGAATAGCACTGTTCAAATACAAAACACTTAAGTTTTGGCTGAGTCATGTGCCTGCAACCTACTAAGTGCTTTCACATTCAGCATTTCATTGGAGCTGCACCCAACATTCCGTGACACAGTGCTACTGTAACAGAAAGGAAATGCAACAGGACATACTTCTTATTAGTATTATTCAACCTCTCTTAGCCTCAGTTTCCTTTTAGGAATGAATTGTTTCTATCTTAAAGGATTATTTCATGGATTTTAAATAATGTAGGAAAACTTTGGTCATGGCACAAGGCTTATAGCAGTCAATAACTGCTATCTATTGTTGCAACTATTATGATCCTCATTTTACAAGTGAGAAAACTACAACTCAGATTAAAGCATGAGTTAAAGTAGTTCATCTGGTTAAGTGATGAAGTTGGAGCTTGAGACAAATTCTATCTGCATCCCCCAAGTTTCTTTTGGTTATCACTCACCCACAGTTCTATATGAATCCCAAACGTTCTCTTCACTATCCCACACAACAATTTTAGTAATGGTTAGAAGCTGAGAAATGCCACTGATCTAAATGTGCCTCCACCATTCTGTAGATATGTGTCTTTGATGTCTTTGTCCACTTGGTCACAGCAAATAAACTTTTCAGTAGAAAAATCAAATAAAATTTAAAATGATTCATTGTACATATCAATACAATAAAAGTTGCATTAGAACAAATAGAGGTATAAATTAAAATTGTAAAGCTTTTCAGATGATCTGAAAAGTAGGATCCTACAGTGCATAAAGGAGGCTGTGGCTGAAGGTCACCAGTTTAAGGGAAGATAAAATTTGAAGGTGGACCAATAATTTTTATATCTATAAAAGATACCTTAATGTATAATAGGTACATACCAGCAGATATATTTTTCAAAATTGTTAGATACCAATAGTCAGTGTGCTTATTTATGTTTATTTTGTTTTTGGTTTAAATTACCTGGAGAGTGACATCATCTCTCTAGGGTAGAACATTGTTTTAATTGTCAATGGAAAATTAGAAAAAGTGGACATGTCACTGATTCCTTAGTTAAAAACTTTATTTTCATCATAATTCTAAAGAATAAAGAGTTTCTGTCTTTTTAAAGAGAAAGCAGAAGTATGACATAGTTCAGTTCTCAGAGGGAGAAAATGAGGAAGGAAAAACAATCTCTTTTCCTTTCTTTCAGAGGGCTTTTTTTTATCTTACTGTAACATACTTATTAGGGTCCCATCTCTTGTTTTGAGCTCATCAGAGATTTGGATTTAAATAGTTGTTTCTAATATATTCAGAGACAAGTAAATACTGAATATACGTGGTGTTGTGAGAATGAGCATCATAAACTTAAAGGATTTAACAGTTATTAAGTTTCATACCTTACTGTTATTTAGGGTGCAAATTTGCAGCAGAGAGATTGTTACATGTTTTGTCAGCCACCAGACAGAAAGGATAACAAAGCCCCGATCTCCAAAGGGAAGTTGAGTTATAAGAGACTGGAATACCAGTGAGAAGTATGAGAGAGTGGGTGGGAGATAATGTTTGAGAATCTCTTTTGCTGCCCCCAATTTATGAAAATGGCTTGAAAATATTTACAGTAAAAGACCGAAATATTTCCTCAAAGATTAGCTTTGCTCCATTAAAAGTAATGAGTAGAAATATTAAAAAAAAAAAAAAAGTTTTAAGTACCTGAGTATCTTGCCAGCAAATTAACACCACTGTTAAAAGTGAGGAGAGACACAGCTTTCATCATTGGGACTGCAGGTTTATTTCAGGTAATGGAAATATTTTGGATGAAATAAGAGATTGACTAATGACACAAATAAATCATTCTGCTAAGCTACAAAAGGTCAAAGGTCTTTGTACATAACCCAGGAGGGTGTGAAAGGCACTTTTTAATAGGCAAGCTGTAGAAAACCAGATTGGCCTGGTTCTGCCCAACAGCAATCATGTAAACTGATTTGTTGCATCTTAGGGACTGATGGAAGGGAGTGGAAAAGTTTTGATTCCTCAGTATCTAATTAAGCAGGGCTGTCCTTTGGACAGCCTGGTTTCTGTGCATGAATCTGGGTAAGAAAGAGGTGTGGTAGAAGCTTGCCTAATGTGCCTACTAATTTTTAAAGTTACAATTTGCTGCCAGTCTTACCATATTTTCTCAAATAATTTTTCCCACTTCCCTTTTATCCTCATGACATGGAAGTTGATGACAGAGACAAGGATTTTTTGTTATTTGACAGATTTTTAAACCTTCCATGTCATCCCAACACACTGCTCTCCTTGCTGCACTCAAGTGGTGGTTTTCTCACTTTAATCAGCAATGGAATCACCCGAAGAGCTTCTCAAAACAGATTGCTGGCCCCACTCCCAGAGTTTCTGATTCAGTCTAAGGTGAGGCCCAAGGATTTGCATTTCTAGTAAGTTCTCAGGTCATTTTGATGCTGTTGGTCAACATATCAAACTCACATTCCTTCCTAGGGATTTCATTTGACATACTCTCTTCCCCATCCTTTCCACAGTTCAAGGGGTTTTGAGTGAAGCATTTCAAATTCTTTGCTTCATCACTACCCATGTTTCTAGTATTTTCTTTTCTTCCAGTAATTTCTTTCCAATATTCCAAATTTATATGAGAAAGAACTGTATAAATAAGGGAAAAAAAGTTGCTTTTTTTCATTCCAGTTAAATGATGATAAATACAATAAAAAGAGTCTTTATTTAAACGACTATCAAGAACAGCAAGACATGTGAAACCTACCTTTTTCCTCTCAATATCTCTACTGATTCTTTGAGAGATACAGAGAAATAATGAAGCTCTATTTTCTTCAAATGGCATTCTTCTAACTCACTAAAGGTACAAGTTCCAGGAAATATTTTTTTCTTTCTAAAACAAATAGCAGAGTAAATAATGTCATTTTAAATAGTATAAATAAATAAACATTATCAAACCATGGTATACAAAGAAATAAGGATTCTACCAATATGACTGCTTTGAAAGCTACTACTACTGGAAAAATAATTTTATAAAGCACAAGAATTATTGTATTTCTTTCTGAAAATTGGATACAGGGCAGTAGGTAGAAGGGTATTTATATTTTTGTTTTATATTGTTTTCTGTATTCGTGATTAATTTCATCAATAAGAATTTTTAAGAAACAGCAAAAAAATAGGTGTTAAAAAAGACTATGAGATTTAAGTTTGTTTATTCAACTCACCTAAATTGAGTGCCTAGTCTGAGCTAAGTATTATTTTAGGCAATTATAATAAAGACAAGGTGACATTTCCCTGAAAGCCTCTAAAGCACAAACTAGGTAATAAGCAAATAAACAAATATAACTAAAAGATTAAAAGGAGTTAGGGTCTTGCTTTTTCAAGGGTCAAAACATACCATGAAGCTGAAATAGCTAAAGTACTACAGTACTGACACAGAAACGGATAAATAGATTAAGGAAACAAAATAAAGAGTCTAGGAACATATCAGAATTCAGTATATGATAACATTGGCATTTTAAATCAGTGTCAAAATGACAGAAAATTCAAAATATCTACCTTCTATCATACTCAGAAACAAATATTGATATACTAGGAGAAATACAAGATGATATATTTGTTATAATCTAGGTGTTATAATCATAAACATAACACAAAACTCAAAAGCCAAAAGATAAAGAGAGAATGAAAGACTTGACTATATCTAAATATAAAATTTCTATATGGTGATAATTTCTGAAAATAGTAATACGCCAACTAACAGCATAGAAAAAGTATTCACAATGTATAGAACAAATAATATTCATTGAACACATATTCTGTACCAAGCACCATTCTAAAAATTTACAATCACCGTGTTATTTTTAAGACTTAAGAAAAAAACTACCATTTTTTCTTGCATATGTTAATTAGCTTGATTTAGCCATTCCACAATGTATACATGTATCAAAACATAAAGTTGCATACCATAAATATATATATAATATTAATTTGTCAATTTAAAAATTTTTTTAAAGAGATAAAAACTATCAGATGTGTACTCTTATTATCCTCGTTTTATACATAAGCAGTCTGAGAATTGGAGACATTTGGTAAAGTGCCAGTCATCTAGCAAGAAAGAGGCAAAACTGGGATTCAAATTCAGATCTCTCTGATTCCAAAGTTATTAAACACAGAGGTAAACAGAGTTTCTATAAGTTCAAAATAAAAAGGACAAAAAGTAGGAAGTCATAGAAGTTAAATCAAATGGCCAAGGTAGTTATGATAAGACATTTAGCCTCACTAATAATCAAAGAGAAGCTGAAAATTTAGTATTGCTTGTGAAAATTACAAATCTTAAATGCTTCGGCCCAGCATTTCTACATATTTTCTACCCTACAGAAATGCGAGTCTTTCTGTACTTATCTTTAGGTGCATCTAGAATGTTCTTTGCAGTATCATTTGTAGTATTTCAAAAATGGATATTGCCTAAATGCCAATCAATAGGGAAATACTCAAATGTATTATGTCATATACCTATTTTTAAAGAATGAGGCAGATCTATATGTACTGACATGAAAATATGGTCATCATATATAAGTAAAAAGAAAGTTTCAGGACAATATATAGAGAGAGACAAAAAAGATCCTGTTGTATAAAATTATACATTCTACACATGCCTATGTGCACAGAAAAATATTTAGAATGGTAAACCTCAAATTGTTAACTGTTTCTGTTTCTGAGGAGTTATGTGGGAGATGTAGAATGGGTATGAGGGAAAACTTTTACACATAAAATAAATTACAAAACAAAAGTTATCTCCAGTTCAGATTTCATAATTTAAAATACATATTTTGTTAAAGGTAATCAGAAAAAAATATATAATGGAAAATATTTTAAAACAAATTTTAATGAAAAAGTGAAAGACATTTAAAGACATTTGAACTCAAACACTGTAGACCAGTTGTTCTTGAACAGGATCTCAGAATATTGGGAAAATACTTCTCACTTATATCTGACTCAAGAGTATCAGTGCCCTTTAGTGTCAGGCTTTGCTTTCATGCCAATATCAGGCCACTGACAATAAGGTCCATCCAAATTCCATTTGTTTTCTTTCTGCATCCCTACTCTACTGTTTTTAAGCAAACACTTGCCCCGGGGAAAAAAATTCAAGTATCCCCAAGTATCTTGATGACTTAAAGATAACCTTAATGGATTCAGAAATAATTCCATGGCCATGTTCATTTAGGAACTCTTTGCAGGATGCCGTGTTTGGTTAAGGGAAGCCACACAGTGTGAAATATCTGTCCCGAGCAATTGCTATTTGAGTCACCTCGGTATTACAGAAGAGCTTTACTCTTTTCATTATTGTTCTAAAAGACCTCAGTTAACATGAATGTTTTCATTACAATAAAAATAGAGCAGAAAAACTTGTTCATTCATAAATGCAATAAATATCTGTCCACTGATTATCCCAAGTATAGTTTCCTTCCTATCAAGTTCTTGTTTATTAAGACCTGTTTTTAAAAATATGATTTCAGAATATATGTTAACTTTATGTTTCCACGTGTTTTAATAAACATATGATAAACTCAGTGCTGTGCTTAATCTATGCCACTTTGAATAATTGCTGGACTGTACCAATAAACTATTTACCAAGTTTGGAATTCAATGTTTCCTATTTGATAAATGTTTGAAAGGGTAAATCCTTTCAAAACAACTGGAAGGTAGACATCATTCAAAATGCTTAGTTTTTTTTGTTGTTGTTGTGTTGTTTTGTTTTGTTTTGTTTTGTTTCCTTCTCCATAAGTGACTTTTTGCAGTTTAATCCACTATCAAATTCATTTGGGCTGCTAACCCTAGTCCTTTCCTGTCTATTCCAGATGACCCCAGGAGTATGCAGGCTTGTTATTTCTTCCCTATAGCTAGTTTGAAAGTAATAAGTCAGCCTTTTTCTAGCATACCCATAGTCCCTCAGGACTCTGCATTAACTGTACCCACACTGTTTCAAGCACAGAAATGATAGGGCATTGCTGAAGCATGATCAGATAAAAGTCCCCTTTCAGCTACCAAACCCTGACCTCCTTTTATTCATCCAAGGAGTTCTCCAGTGCTGTGCAGAGGACTGACACATGAGTAGTATGTCTATTTGACATCCCCTGTCATCTGGCTGGGACCTGCCTACGCAGAAGTTCCCAGCAGCCCTCAAACCCAAGGGAGATGGAACCTAACAATTCCCTGTAACCAGCACCGCCAGTCCCCTCAGTGTAGCAGTTCAGTACACAGACTCTGGAGTCAGAGATTCTAAGATCAAGTCTTGGTCTTGCTAGTTACTGCAAACATGGCCTGCAAAAAAAACAATTTGATTTTCTCATGCTTTAATTTTCTCACATAATCAATAGGGACAATCCTAGCTCTCAGAGTTACTGTGTCAATAAAGACTGAATGAGTAAGGTTCTCAGCACATGATTAGTGCAGAATAAGTGCTCATATAATGATATTGTGTACTTTCTAAAATGACATGTACATATAATATATATATGGCCTGGCAATTTGAACATCTATCATCTTTACCTTCAGAATTCTGCATTTATCCTATCCTGGAAAATGGGACTTCCCTTTGGAACACAGTGCTTAGATTAAACTGGAAATAAGCCTGCTAATGGGTCTTAAACTTTCTGCTCTTCCTAGTGTGCTATTGCTGGACTCTGTATTGCTATAGTCCTTTCTCATCCCTCCCTTCCGTAGGTTTAGCTACCTTGTTCTCACAACCAGAAAGGGTTGTGATCAGTATAAATCCCTTGTTGGAAATGAATTATGACAGTGTTAACTTTGAGGTGTTAATCATTGAGGTGTTAATCATTGAGTGTTAATCATTGAGGTCACTCATGCTGTCTAGCTTCTATCTTCTTTGATCTCTTTCCTTTCTTCAAAGAAAGTTTGCATATGTAAGATGATTCTTATTCTATAAGAAATAGAAACAGATATATTCTAGTAACTGTTGAAAACCTTACTTGCCAAATTCTAGGAAACAGAATTTCATGAGAAATAAATATATTGTCTAACACATGACTTGTAATAGAAATGATGTTTCCAGCAAAACATATTTTATACACTAATTTTCATGATAACAACTTCTCATATAAAAAAATAAAGACAAAAGCAGTCTTGTAGTAATTTGACAAACCCATGTGAAATGTCACAGCAAAGCAAAAAGTGGAGTACATATAGCAATGGAAGGTTTAATCTCTGACCCTGACAAGTTTAACAGTTAAAGTTTAAATCCAAATTTCTTAAACAAACTTACAAAAGCAGAAATGACAAGTAGGTTTCTTTTCATTGTCTACTCTAGATCTCTGCTTTGAGAAGGATGCTGAGGTCACATTTAAGTGCAGTGGGATTTAGTGGCATGTTAGAAGACAGTATCTATCATGGCAATAGAGTGGGATGTGATAGGATTTGTATCATGTAGTTACCATCCCTGCTTGCTTTTGGTACTCAAATACGATATAAATTTGTGGAGAGGGAGAAGACACTAACATTTGGTGGAAGAGTACAGAAGATTAGTCTGAACCAAGTGCTTTTCAAAGCACTTCAAATGTACTAACTCATGGAATCATCATAATAAACACTATAAATATATGCTGTTATTAGCCCCATTTTCCAAATGAGGACATTGAGGCACAGAAAACATCAGTAGCTTGCCCAAGTGATACAGTTAATAATGATAATGAGCAGAGCTTATTGACAGAGCTATCAGGAAATCTGACCCCACTCTGTGTCTTTACCACTTGTATTAATCTGCCTCCAAAGTTTGTTGTGCCAAAAAAAAAAAAAGGGTAAGTTTTCATTAACATATTTCTACGGCATGCGTTTTGTAAACCTAGCACCACAGAATGCTCATGTAACAGGGATCTTGCTCATTATCTGGACCAAACTTCCGTCTGTTAAGGGATCCTATCCTTAATACCCAGTACCTCCTCAGGATCTCCCGGCTCTTCCCTTGTTGAGCAGCTCTGGAAACTCTTTGACATATTGAACCAAAATCTCCCTCCCTCTGGTTCGCACCTTTGATGGAGCAACACAAACCAATCTACACTGTCTTCCACAGGATGACAATCTACATCTTGTCAGTAAAATATCTCCACCATGGGTGAAATTTGATGAGAAAGGAAGTAGCAGATTTTTTAAATAGCCCATAATTAAATAAAAGCTCATTTTATTTGAAAACTTTTTCCCTCTAAAATAACATGATGTATTTCGAAAGGAGAAGGTGTGAGTTCAGGTGTCCATTATGTAGCCAGACAGATGGATATGTTGTTGTTTTACCATTGCCATAGAAACAAGTGCTAGGTTTATCTCATCCAGTGAGGAAGAATTTATTGGGTCTTTCCCAAAAGCTGTGACATGTGCTACACTGAATATGGTCCACCATGTCCATCTGGACAAAATAAATCCCCTTTTTACTGGGGAGGAGTGCTACATAGGGAAGAGGGGAACTCTACTTGAGCATTTCTTCCTATGAGCTCTGTCAATTTCTTGTTATTTGAGATTCACAAATTATCTTTAATATAACAATCTATTAATGTGCTATACTCATGTTTGGAGATAATGCTAATTATCAAAGAAATTAGGCATCTAGTTCTATCCTCTAGAGAACATTGGAAAAGGCCGAAGAGGAATAATTAGAGAGATGTGGTTTAATATAAAGGTTTTATATCAAACCTGATTCAGCCATACTCCTGGCCGTGAAAGTGGCTTTGTAAAGATGGTGCTGAATAAAATATAGCCAATCAATGGGTTCATAAAGATCAGTCCTTGACCTTAGTTTTAGTTGAAATCATATTCGTAGGCCCATTCATTTGTATACCAATGAAGCTGAATCTTAGCTTTAAATGACTTAACATAAGACCTGAAACAGTGTGGCCTGGGAAAGGGCATCACATAAACTATCAGGACACCCAAGTTCCATCTCCAGCTCTGCCAACAGGTTTTGTGACTTTGCTAAGCTCATAATATTTACTGAGCAACTGTTTGGCTTTGAGAACTTTAGTTGGGCATTTTACCTTATTTAATTTTCATAGCCACTTTGTAAGTTAGGTAACCCATTTACCTTGTACAGATGAGAAAATTTAGTCTGAGGGGCTAATTAACAATGCCCAAGATCACTCAACTGATAAATGGCAACGCTAGAATGTGATGACTCAAGCTTTTCTGTGCATTAAACTATTTCTATCCCTTCACTTCCTGAGTTTTAGTGTACATCTTCATAGCCACAAGGTCGACATGCTCTGCACATTCTTTGCCACTTTGACATTCTTTGATTTCAGGGTAAATATTTCAATATAATGTCCTGTTCTTTTTATTATGGTTATCCATTTCACTGCTGACAGACCTTTTTCTTAAGTTGTGTCATCTATATTGAAAATTTATCTCAATCATATTTACCAAACTATGAAATCTCTACTTAGATAGACTTAACACACTATATCATCAGGATGTAATTTCACATTTGTGAGATCTGTAAAATAAAGCAAAATACTGCAGAATTTGACTCCTACAGTCCAAAACTACAGATACCTTTGCTGGCAGTAGAGGTCACTGGCACCTTCCATTCTCTCCACGCAGGAGATGTTCCCCACAAAGGTCAGAGGGTGGTAGACCAGAAGCTCCTACAAGATTTTACCGAACTCCTCTTTACTTTTGCTGTCACTTTTGACTTAGTGCCTACAAATAAAGTTATTACCGTATTTGTGGAAATGGAACCCAAAACAACTGGCACTAAAAAACCCATGAAGAAGTTGTTGTTATGGTTGTTTGAACATTTAGGAATTGATAATGAGCATATGAATCATGTCAGCAAAAAGTCCTCAGTAATAAATAGGGGCATCGCTTGTTAAATGAGTTGGGAAAGTTTTACCTGCGTACATCCAGAGCTTCATCCCTAACAAAGGCTCTTAGAACCCTCCCTGATGAAGTACTCATTTCAAGGTCTTGAGCGCATTTCTTAGGAGTTGACAAGTTCTCCATTAGGTGGCGCAGTGTTAACACTCTGTTAATGACTTTTTGCCTTTTTAAAAAAGAATTTTCTTTAACTTGTTTGAAAATCTCAGGACAGACATGCTTTTATACATGGTGTTTTCACATACACTCAGCATATTTACTCCATTTGTAGAAATATATTTTGAAATTAAGTAATTTGCAAGTTTTTATATCTTGTTTTGTGTTGGTTTGCTAATTTTAGACTCATTCATAATGCCTTCTTCCTTCAAATATTTAAATTATACATGTCTAATTATTTTTTCTTTCTCAGAGATAAGTAGAAGCACATATAAATTTAAAATATACCTTTAAATATTACAGATGTTTTTAGTAAACTTCTTGGAAGTGAAAATTTGTAGAAACAAGAATATCTGTGTTGGATTGCTAGAAGCTGGTATCACAGGTGCACTATTTGCAGTTGAACCATAGTAGTAGCTAAGTAAACAACAAGAAGGTCACATGTACAAATTATGCAGATGATTCAGACAAAAACATCAATGCATTTTAGTTATTCGAATATATCAAGTAGGCGTTTTGTCATTGCATTCAGATATTGTTCTTGTCTGATACCCTTTAGCAATTGTCACAAAACTCACTCACTCTCTCGTGTGTGTGTGTGTGTGTGTGTGTGTGTGTGTTTCGCCCAAATGGAAATGCTTGGTTGTAATTATCGTGAATTCTAAAAATACTAAAGCAGCCAACATTGACCAAATTGACAAGACAATTTTCTTTCCCTTTTTTTTTCCCCCCCGAGACGGAGTTTTACTCTTGTTGCCCAGGCTGGAGTGCAATGGCATGATCTCTGCTCACTGCAACCTCTGCTTCCTGGGTTCAAGCGATTGTCCTGCCTCAGCCTCCTGAGTAGCTGGGATTACAGGCATGTGCCACCACACCTGGCTAATTTTTTGTATTTTTAGTAGAGACGGGGTTTCACCATGTTTACCAGGCAGGTCTCGAACTCCTGACCTCAGGTGATCTACCTGCCTCGGCCTCCCAACTTGCTGGGATTACAGGAGTGAGCCACCATGCCCAGCCTAAATTGACAATTTTCTTCACTAATTTTTCTTTAAAGGGAAAACAAAACGATATACATAGAATATGTAGTAAATGCCATCTAACCAAGTCATTATTTTAAAAAATAAAGCTGATTAAATATTCTATTCTAAATTTAAAAAGATTCCACCTCATATTTTGACATATTGTTGTATTTAGTTAAGGTGCAACAAATGATGAACTCTATCATTTATGTTCTGAAGCAAATTATTGCATTTAATTATATTGCCAGTCTGATCTCTTCAGAAGATGAGATTTTTAGTGATTGAAACTGAATTGCCTATTTGTGCTGTTTAAAGCACTACTCTATCGGCAGCATGCGGTCATTTTGGATAGGTTAGCTCCTGGATAGCATCTCTTGAATGCACTTATTATGGTAATGTTTTAACACTGTTCATGGTGTTTACGTTTCAGTTAGGTTACAAAGACACACAGCTGCCCCGTTGGCTTTGCATTTTCCATTAATTTTATTTAATAAGGTCTTCGTCAAGCCCTAACCCCTAATAGAGGAGGCTTATCTAGTTGGACTGCTTGAATGAATTTTAAAATCAAGGTCTCAATGTTTTTAATTTGATGTTTTCATTTTTGATACCTTAACCACAAATCCTAACCTAAAATTATTCTCCTAGGAAACTTTCTGTGGAAAATCATGATTAACTTCCTCTCTTAGTCTCCAGGGCAATTGTCTTTATGTTATTTAACAACAACTTCCTAAGCTGGGTATTTTAAATGGTTTACAAATTTAGAATGCTCAGGAAACTGGAAAATTCAGTAGTTGAGAGGACCTCATTCTCCCTTTTCTATCAGATATCCCTTTTTTTCTCTCTACCTTCCCTAGTTGAGAAAAGGGAATAGACTTGAGAACTAAGATAATCATTTGAAAAATATGTTGTTGCCCTTAGTTATTAAAAAAAAAAAAAAACAGGTCTAAGAATACTTCCTCGTCATTCAGATTTTAAGATTCCATCTGAATAAAGAGTTCAGCAGCTAAAATAATAAATGGTGATTATCCAACCCCTCCACTGTAAACATGAGAACATGAAGTCACAAAAAGCTAAATGATCAACTAGACATCCTTCTTTGAATAATTGGCAGAAACTTAACAGTTAGAAATTCTATATCTTTTTTTGTCATGTTGTAACTATATTTCCATTTCCCTTCCCAAAAATAAAGAAATAACTTAAATCCAACATAATACCTTTTTCCTTGAAAATTTTTATAATCACAGCATTACAATTCTCGGGGAAAAAAAGAAAAAAAAAACTGTATAAAAATTTAAACCTTAATAAAAGTCCCAGGGAATAAAACTTTAAATTCATAAACACACACACACACACAATTCTTCTGGATTGAATTATTACAAATATTATCAACTCACAATTGGCCAAGACAACGTAACTACATTATGAATTCTAATAATTCCTAAATATTTAAAGTAAAACTTTTTTACAAATGCTTCTCTTAATGAGATCAGTGAAGTATTTTGTTTTGGGTTTTTCTTTTCCTGTTTTTCTTTATTTTAACTAGTTCATGTATTCATGCTCAAATATTATATTTTGCTAGAAGTACATAAACATTACCCTCACTTCTATTCATAATTTTGTTTTTTCTGACCTCAGTGCTGAAAAACATGTTTATATTAAAAGTAGGTGAAATTGGAGTTGTATTATAGTTATTTCCCTCGGTTCTATAAATTCCTCCCTAGTTATATGTCAGAAATCACATGATGATTGATCATTAAGAATTATGTGTAATCATTTTTCAGCTTAACAACTTATTTAGATCCTCCTATAATTTTGTTGAAAGCAAAGAACTGGAAACCACCAGACTTGCAAAAAGCTTTGTTAACCGGTCATTAGAGTCGTTCACTTTGCCAACAAGCCCTAGTGTTTGGAGCCAAGAGGTTCTTTATCTCCCAAAAAGATGCTCTATCCAAGATGACTGAGAGGTGGGCTTTTGTGTTTTGTTTGTTCTTTTGTAAAGTGGGAGAAGGGTGTTTATGAACAGGAGTTAGAGAAAAGAGAGCTCCTCATACCTCAGACAAGTTGTAAGACAGATCAGTCTTAGGAAAGATAATATACAGAGATTGAGAACCCAATAACTGAAACTCAAAACTACTCATATGCCCTCCCCCTTAGAAAGAATTTCCATAGACAGGGTTATGTGTGTGCCTATTTGAAAACCACTGTCTTAGGGAAGTCTCATGGAAGCAATGTTCTGAAGCATGAGCAGTGTGGCCTTGAAATAAACATCTGTTCTCATGCTTAAGCAATCAGGACAGTCCCATAAGCTCCTTTTTTAGGGGCAAACTACCCCCCGTACAATGTTCTGAGGCCTTTGATGAGATGGCACACCTGAAAGTCCATGATAGCGAGGTCAAGTGGATTCAGAAACAGCCCATTAAGTTACTGGGACCAATTACTTGCTTTGAATACTCCGGTGTGACTTTCCAAGTGTGAGGAAACATAATTGCATGGGATTATCTATTGCTGTGATTGAGCTGGGAGCACCTGCATTCTAATTCAAACTCCACATGGTTGACCTGTGTGGACTTCTAGTAGATCACCCATATCTCTGCTTTCCTGACCATAAAACAGAGGAGCAAATTAAGTATGGCCTGCTTCAAATTCTTTGTTGAATGAGTATTAGGACAAATGTGGTTTTCATGGACAAAGCCACCTACAAAAATTATTCGAATTAAATAGTATGCTTCTAATTTTTAAGGCATTGGAAATTTTAAGTAACAAAAAAGTAAATTTGTTAGCGGGATAATAAATGATATTTTGAATGCAATTTACTTAGCACTTTTCATGTATTTGTTTATATATCCCCCAATGTTTTCTGCATTCAGAAATTAGAAATCAATAAACTGCAGTGCTATCTATAGCATTATGTATAACATAAACTATAAAGGGGACTGCGATCTATAAATTAACATAATGTTTTTTGTGACCCTAACTACCAGCTAAAATATGCAATCTCTAGCTTTCATCCAGATCTGCCAAGAGTAGAGTTCCCATAAGTCAGATAACAGGTTCTAAGAGGTCTGTACCATGAGATCAAGCGTCTTTTCCCTTGTTTTTTGGAATTTGCTAGAGTCAGGTGAGAGAATTTCTATCTCCATTCTGCACTTTCATCTCAGGTGCCTTCTGAGAGCTTGTCCCTTCATATACTCACATATCTCCTTTACCCAACTATGGGAGGATATAGATGAGAATGAAGGCATACATAGCAGTTTATCTTGAGGAAGAGAACCCAAGTCTGCATCCAGTTTCTCCTCCAATCTAATAATATTCTTTGAATTAGAAGTCATGCAGGGTGTGGTGGCTCACGCCTGTAATCCCAACACTTTGGGAGGCCAAGGCAGGTGGATCACCTGAGCCTAGGAGTTCAAGACCAGCCTGGGCAACATGGCAAAACCCCATCTCTACCAAAAAAAAAAAAAAATACGAAAATTATCCAAGTGTGGTCATGCATGCCTGTTATCCCAAGCTACTCAGGAGGCTGAGGTGGGAGGATCACTTGAGCCAAAAGGTCAAGGCTGCAGTGAGCTGTGATCGCACCACTGCACTCCACCTTATCTCGAAAAAAAAAAAAAAAAATTGACACTCACTTATGGGCCCAGCTTCAGGACAAATGTTGGGAAGCCACCATTTCAGGCTCTGAGGCCAGACAGTCTGGGTTTGACTTCCAGCTACTGCCACTTAAATACTGTGTGGCTTTAAATAAATTATTTACCCTTTATGTAAATCAGTTCCTCAGTGAGGATCATAATAATAGCATCTTTGTCACAGTTCTCTTTAAGATAAAGGATAATCAGTCACATAAAAATAGTATAACCATATAAATTGTCATTCAAACTGGTACACTTTTGTGAGTGAACAGGGATGTTATTAAAAATTACCTCAGGACAACAGGTGTGAGCCACTACTTTATTGGGAAATACAGGGTGTAGGGGTTTGCTCTGTAATAAAACACCTGGCATGATACCTGGACCTTGCATGATACCTGGACCTTGTTAGAGTTAATGGGCTACTCACATCCTATTAATAAAATATTGATATTGCCTATGGGATTACGGAAAAAAAATTCTTAGAATATGGCATTCTCTTTCATATCAGCATTTTCTGAATTTGTTAATTTGCAGCAGTATTTTGTGTGTGTGTGTGTGTGTGTGTTTTTTTAGTAAGGGGAGAGAGTGTGCTCAAATGTATACATGTAGGGGAGCTTCTTATGACTGTTTCATTTGTTTTGCCCCTACTCTAATCCCTAATTAGGCTTAGTTGCTAGAGAAAAGCTCACTTTGTCCAAGAGAAACCCAAGCATGGAGTGTAGTAGTAAGGATATTCCTTGCTTTTGCTCCAATCTCCACCCTTGTCAGATGATGAAAAAGGGGTGATATGAGGTCAATCCCGTGGTAGTTGCAGGACTAAAGTTTAACTTCAGGAAGTTGACAGCTATTTTTTGTTTAGATTTTAAAAATTTTAATACTGTGTCAAAAATCCAGCAAAAATAATCGGTAATTCAGAAGTCCCATGAAGTAATCTCTATACTTCTTGCCAGCATAGGGTCTTTTTAAAACATGTTCTCAGGGTCCTGGCTAGCCTAGCATCAGCTGCCCCAAAGATGGGACTTCCATCATTTTTTGGCAAAACATCATCAAAGTCTAGCAGGCAAGGTCGTTTGACCTGGATCTTTTAATTCAACATAATCCTAATATGAGGACATACCACGTTAAATTTCTGTTAAATGCAACTTCTTAACCAAAATTCACTTTGTTTGATTCTGTCTATCTACAGGCAGAAATTACATTGGATAGTTTAAATTCTTTTAATATTTATTTCCCTTCTAAGTCTAAATTTAACAAAACCAGCACTCTACAGCCAGAGGACAGGATTTTTAATCTATGTAACCTGAAAAGCAACAGCATACATGAAAGTCATATTTTATCCAGGAGCCAACTAAGTTCCTTTATTCCTGATAATAATATCAACTGGAACAGCATTTGTGTAAGGCCTCTGTGTTTACAAGGTAGGCTGAGAGACATATCACATGAGTACCTTATCCTTTCCATCCCACCAACTTAACCTGCAGCAGGCCCAACCTTATCCGTGAAGCAGCCTGAAGAAAAAGTCCAAGCAATAGTACCACAGAGCATGTTTTCTGCCCTTCTCCGCAGTCTAGGGAAAGTGTGGGACAGCTCCAGAAAAGATGAGTTCATATTCAGCCTGGGAAAGCTGCACAACGGCCTTTCCTGCTGCTCAGCATGAAATGAGCCATGAGCAGCATGAAATCACTGACCACAGGTGTAGAGATTCGCAGTGACATAAATATCTTTGCTGTTGAGCAGTTGGAGGAAAGCTGTGGGAAGATTTGCCACAAGCTCCTCCTGGCCAAATCTGCCTTTATAAAGGAATCGTCATTTAGGTCACACTGTTGCTGAGAAGCTTGTTGAGTCCCATTCCAACTTCCAATTAAAAGACCTACGAAGAATTAGAAAAACATGTAGATGAGTCTATATCTCAGACTATTCAAAGGAGAAAAGCAAAATACCATACAGTGCAAAACTAAAATATTTTATGTGTGAAAAAAACCTTCATAAACAAAATTTACAAAGAAAAATAAAGGCAAAATCCCAATCTATATAATAGACAAGTTATTAAAAATACATCCATGATGTTTTAAAATTCTTTCAAAAATGACAAACTAATATGAAAATATGCAAAGAAAATAGAAAGCAAATACCAAAGGGAGAAAGTCTTAACAAAATACATGAAAAATGTTCAAATTTACTAACGATGAGAGATGTAAACGAATGTAGCTAGTACAATATTTGCCTACAAACTGGAAGACTTCTTAAAAAATTGTGAACACCCAGCCTTAGCTAGCATATGGAGACTCTAGCCCACCTGATTTTTAATTTTTTAACCCTTCTTCCATTTTATTAATATTTGGTATCAGAAGAAATTTCATTTTTATTTTATTCATTAATTTTTTCATTATTTGTTTTAGTTTCTTATCAATGTAAGCAAGATATAGTTTTTTTAAACAAAATTAGAAATTACTATATTTTAATGGAAGAGTGTATTCCAACTACGTTTATTGTCATAATTGTCATGATTGGTCTTAAGTTATGCTGTAAATTTTTCAATTTCTATTCTGCTTTTTTATTTTGTTTGTATGTTAAGCAGTTTATGTCTTGTTTACTTTTAATTTCTACTAAAATATAAAAAACAGAAGTACCGTAGCAATTATTATCACATATAAATATACCCTAACTACTAATTATAATAATTACTGAGACCAGTAATGGAAGAAACAATACAACTAAGCAATAATTTAAAATATTAAATATGATAGTTTTAACAATTTGATAGACTAATGTGTCATTGTTAAAATTTTGGTTTTAAAAAAATTGGGCCTGGAAAAAAATCTAATTGGAAAAAAATCTTAGCCAAAAAAACTAGTTATAGTATGATCCCAAATGCACAATAACTGTACGTTCTCAGGTGTGTGTGTATATATGTATAATCATTGGCCGCACAATGACATTTAAGTCAAATATAGACTGCATAAACAACAGTGGTCCCATAAGATTATAATGGAGCTGAAGAATTCTTATCATCTAGTGATGCCATTGCCATGCTCACATTGTAGCCTTACTTTCCATGCTTGTGGTGATGCTGGTGTAAATGAACCTACTGCACTACCAGTTGTATAAAAGTGTAACATACAGGCCAGGCACAGTGACTCATGCTTGTAATCCCAGCACTTTGGGAGGCCGAGGTGGGCAGATCACTTGAGATCAGGAGATTGA
Source organism: Chlorocebus sabaeus (assembly GCF_047675955.1). Lineage (NCBI taxonomy): Eukaryota > Metazoa > Chordata > Mammalia > Primates > Cercopithecidae > Chlorocebus > Chlorocebus sabaeus. The sequence continues at coordinate 59,297,306 of NC_132924.1, forward strand.
GACCAGCCTGACCAGCACGGTGAAACCCGGTCTCTACTAAAAATACAAAAATTAGCCAGTTGCCATAGTGGGCACCTGTAATCCCAGCTGCTCAGGAGGCTGAGGCATGCAAATCACTTGAATCTGGGAGGTGGAGGTTGCACTGAGCAGAGACCGTGCGACTGCACACCAGCCTGGTGTGTCTAACTATAGCCCTATATACAACTATAATACAACTATAACTGTAGCCCCAGAGCAAGACCCTATCTTAAAACAAAAAACAAAAACAAAAAACAAACAAAAAGTATAGCATATACAATTATGTGCATTACATAATATATAATAATAAACGAATATGTTGATGGTTTATATATTAATATACCATACCTTTTACCATTATTTTAGAATGTACTCCTTCTACTTACTTTAAAAAAAAAAAAGTCAGTGAACTGCAAAACCATCTCAGGCAGGTCCTCTAGGAGGTATTCCAGAGACAACATTGTTGTCACTGGAGATGACAACTCCATGTGTCTTATTGCCCCGACGACTTTCTAGTGGTATAAGATACGAAGGTAGAAAACAGTGTATTGATGATCCTGACCCTGTGGGTTTAGGCTAATGTGTGTGTTTGTGTCTTAGTTTTTAACAAAAATGTTTAAAAAGAAAAAAATTAATTAAAAATATTATAAAATAAAGAAATAAAACATTTTTGTACATATGTACAATTTGTGTTTTAAGCCGTGTTGTTACAAAAGAGCCAAAAACTTCAAAAGATTTAAAAGTTCATAAATTTTAAAAGTTACAGTAAGTTAAATATAAATTATTGGAGAAAGAAAAATATTTTTTCATAAGTTTTGTGTAGGCTAAGTGTACAGTGTTTATAAAGTCTACATCGTGTGCAGTAATGTCCTAGGCTTTCACATTCACTCACCACTCACTCATTGACTCACCCAGAGCAACTTCCTGTCCTGTAAGCTCCGTTTATAAGTGCCCTGCACAGGTACGCCATTTTAAAAATCTTTCAGACTGTGTTTCCGCTGTATTTTTTCTACACTGTGATATGTTTAGATACACAAACACTTGCGATCATCTTACAGTTGTCTAGAGTACCCATTATAGTAACATGCTATACAGGTTTGTATCCTAGGAGCAATAGGCTATCCTGTCCAACCAAGGTGTATAGTAAGCTATACCACCTAGGTTTGTGTAAGTACACTGTATGATATTTGCACAATGACAAAATCGCCCAAGGATGCATTTCTCAGAACTTGTCTTTGTCGTTAAGCAACATATCACTGTATAGATTTGCATTCGTAGAAAAACAGACTGACAGGTAAACATCAAAATGGCAGCAAAGATTATCACTCATTTATTAGTTTTTGGTGATTTTTTTCTCTATGTATTTTTTTCTGATTTTCCAAATTTTATGTAATCAGCCATACTGTGTTTATGTCCAAAAAATACCAGCTACTAATGTGAATTTTAACATAATGCTCATCAAAGAGTTTCTCAGAAAGTAAAAACATCACAAATTTGTCTAATGCCCTATAGCAGACTATAGGGATTATTTAGAAGTCTGGAGATCCAGTTTACTGTGGATAACCATAGACCAAACTCTTTAAGAAGGGTGAATACTTCCAGCCATATAGCTCTTGAAATCTGCATGTGGACAAACGGATAGGATGGAACTTGAATTGCACTCAGCAGCTTTCTTTGTATGTTAGCACATAAGTCACAATCTTGTGCTGTCCTCTAGCCCTATCATATACCAAAAGAACATAAAACACCTCAGCAGCTGATTTTTTTCAATAATAAAAGTATTCAATATATTTTTCTGAAGTCAATATTTATTGTAAATACAGAAGTGAATGTATCTTTCCCCAGTTTCTAGCACTTAACTTCAATTATGTTGCTCTTTTACCGTAAAAATAAAGGCCGGCGCCGTGGCTCACTCCTGGAATCCCAGCGCTTTGGGAGGCCGAGCCAGGCGGATCACCAGGTCAAGAGAGAGAGACCAACATAGTGAAACCGCATCTCTACTAAAAATACAAAAAAAAAAAAATAGCCGGGTGTGATAGTGGGCACCTGTAATCCCAGCTACTCGGGAGGTTGAAGCGGGAGAATCGTTTGAACCCAGGAGGCGGAGGTTGCAGTGAGCCGAAATCGCGCCACTGCACTCCAGCCTGGCGACAGAACGAGACTCCGTCTCAAATAATAATAAGTTTGGTGTTTCATTTACAAAGTCATAATTTGACTTTGACACTTTGAGATTTATAATCCAATTTGTATGTCTTGTTCAGCCCAGTGGAGTGAATTTGCATGGCAATCATATTTTACAAAGTATAAACCAAAACATATCTGAATTTGTTCAGTCTTTATAAGGCTGTAGTTAGTTCTAATGCCAAATCACTCGTTTGTCATTTTTCTTAATGAAATTGAATTTTTTGCTATTAATATTGAACTGTTTTCTACTGAATCCTGATTATGAGTGGGCAAAGAAAGATGCTGAATTAACTTGATTTATAGAGAAATGTTTATATACTCCCATTCTCTGTTTATACCACTTAAATATAATAAAGATGTATATATTTTTCCTTAGAGCTATCATAAAGTTTGAGCATATTTTAAAATTAGGACAGTTAGAGATAAAACAAATACAAATTATTAAAAGGAATAAGAAAAGATAAAGTTTGTTAGCCATTTAAAATATCCTGATTACCATGGGGCATTAAATTTGTCTTGATTTTTGCTGTAAGTAAATGCAAATAAAGAAACACAGGGAGTTACATAAAGATCAAAATAGTTGGAAATTTTATCAATAAATGTAAACATTTTATTGGATCTCAATTCAAACAGAATTTTATTACATGGTACCATGTATTTAAAATGTTGAACATCAGCACAAAATAGTTTCAACTGCAATTTTAACAAAAACAGAAAGACTGTATTCAAATGGGCCAATGTATTTACCTGCCATCCATACAAAAGAGTAGTATCCTACCCATTGACTGCTGTCTTCCTACTTAGTATACCCATGCAACCCTTTCACAGGCACTGAAAACTCACCAGGTCCAATATTGAATTACCTGCTTTTCAAGTCCTGCTGAATTAATCGGAGTTTTTGATTGCACATAAAAATTAATTCGCAGTCATCAGGGCAACAAGTATTTTGTTGGAAGAATCCTAGGGTTGCGGACTTTCCGAATCTGAAAGCAGCTACTCTCTTTCTTCTCTCCATAGTTCCCTCAAGGGAATGGAACTAGGCATTGAAAGCCTAGTAGGAAACCAGGAAGCACTTTCTTATTCTCATCTCTGCTGCTGTATGCTCCTCTGCCTCATTTCATTGTAGACCTGGAATGTCTTCAGCAGTGGACAGCGGCCCCACAAATCCTTACTTTGACGTGGGTTCTTCAGTTCAGGTCATACAAAGGTGTGAACTGCTTCTCTTTCCTACTCTCTAGAATTACATCAGAGGGAAGTTTCTTTTACTTCTTGGAGCACACCATGCTCTTTCCATCACAGCCTTTGCCATAGAATGTTCTGCCTTTCCCCATTCAGCAACCACCTTTTACATATGGAAAAACCAAGCCTTTCAGAGGTGTTAAGTAACTTGCACAAGAACACACAATAAATATTCGAGCTGGGATATAACCCTAGGTGATATATGCCTGATTCCAGGGATGTATACCATCTAGAAACGACTCTTTGGCTGTAATTGACCAAAGAATACATTGTCAGAGACTCATAAGGAGAGTCACTGATTTCAGAGGAACACTTCTTTACAGAGCCATGCATTCATCAACCAAGAATGATTTAGGTTTCTCAGTATTACTAGAACACTGGGCTGAGTAATTGGTAACTAAATAGATATATAATACTAGATCCTAAAAGTCCGTGATTGAAATGGCAGAACTGAGATAATCATAATACACCTACTCTAAATGGCAACCAAGATTTTGAATACATAAAACATGATATATTTGCCAAACAAGTGATATAGTCAATAAATGTAGATCATCATAGGCTACGAAATTCACAAGACACTTCAGAGGAGAGATGGGCCTTTGATTTAGTGATTGGGATTTCATAAATCCATACCCCAGGGATTTTAATGGACTTTATATATAGAAAGAACGACAATGAGAAGAAAACTGCCTGGGGAGCTATTGTAACATATCAACATGTTACAACGTCACATACTGAATAAAGCATATAAGATCTCTGAGTTTAGATTCTTCTAAGAGTTGAGAAATACAAAATCTGGAAGAAGAATAGAGTGAAAATGTTTCATCTGAGACTCTTAAACTCTAGAGGAGTCTGTTTCAGAATATAACACCATCTGCATACATCAGTGTCACCTAGAGTTTGTTAAAATATGGATTCTAGATCCTCCTCAGTTGTATTCAACTAATATCTCAGGGGATTGGTCTCAGGAATCCACTGTTTAAATAATCATCTAAGCAGATTATTTTATTTTGACAACCTCTATTCCAAAGGGTGCATGTACAATCTCTAGGAGGCACAGCACACATGAAAAGGTTCGTGAAGTCTTGAGCATGTACACCTATCTGTCTAGAGAAAGGTCAGTGACTCTCATCAGATGCACAAAAGGGATCTGCAATCCAAAAAAACAAAAAACAACAACAACAACAACAAAAACAACAGGTTAAGTATCACCAGAATATAGGAAAGAAGGCCAAGGTATTTTAAATATTGAGAAACAGAATGGTTTCAATATTAAGGGAATAAACATTACCTAGCCCAGGATAGAAGCCCTAAACTGAGGGAAGATCTCAGCATACAATGATGTTAAAAAGATGTTAATTCCAAAAACTAAAAATAAGTATTTACTATCTCCACTGAAAGTGGAAGAAGAATAACTTTCATAAAACTATAGCAGAAGAAACTGAGACAGGAAATAAATACTTCTTCACACTAAAAATGCTGGGAATACCCCAGAGGGTAGGAATAAACTAGACAATCATCTATCCAGGAAGTCAGACACACGAAAAGATATGTTATCCAGGCCTGTTTGCTTTTTCAGTAGAACCATACTATGCATTTCTTGGCTATTTTTGTAATTGTAATAACCACAAAGGTCCCAATAAAGAAAAAGACCTTATGATATTTAAGGTATTTTGAGTGCATAACTTTATTAACAATTTAAGTTAGTCCCTTATTATATTTTCTATGTTCTTCATTAATTTTCCATTATTATAGCAAAATGATCACTAAAATGAAATTTAGTGATTTCTTTTAAAATGCACATGTTGAGCACATGATTTGGCTAATTTTCTACTAGAAAAATATGATAAATGTTTTATTTAATAATACCCATTTTAATAAACTAAGTTTACATTTATGAATGGGATACCATAAAATACATTGTCTTGGGACCCGAATAAAATGATCTCATATAAAATAGTCAATTTCATTGATTTGGTCAGGAAAATACAAACCTCTCAAATATGTTGTTTTACTTTTCATAAGAGATTAAAATGTTGACTTTTCATCCAGATGGTTTATATATATGTATGTATGTGTGTGTGTGTATGCACATATATAATCAAAACAAGGATAAGAAGTTTGTAAAATGTGTTTCATGGAAAGCACTGTAACAAGCTGGTTAAGTAATTGACATAAAATTATTTTTGTTATTTTTTGAAATAAAATTGCAAGAAATGATTAAATAAGCTAATTGCTAAAGGCTAAATTTAAAATAATCATAGCTATAAAAAAACTGTAAATTGAAGAGTTGAAAATGTATACTATAGAACTAAACTAATAAAAGCATTATCTAATGCAACATAGTGAAAGAAAAATAACATCAGGAGACATCAGTTCTGTTCCCATTTCAGCCACCAATATTTGTCTTAATCTGTTCTGATATACTGCAGTTCCATGAGGTAACCTAGCAAATGATACCTTCATTACCCAAAATATTAAACTATATTCTTCTCATCTGAAGTACTAAATTCACATTAGAAGATGGTGGCAATGAGAGAATTTCACTATAACCTAAAACTTGGAACACTATGTAAGATAAAACAACTTTATTACTTCACTAAACAATTTAATAAATGTTTATGAATGCTTATTTAAAATGAGGAAAGTTGTCTCACAACTTTTTCTTAACATTAGTTTTTTTTTTCTTTTTTACTTTTTGATTGCATCGAATTTCAAGCTTAGAAAAAAGTCACGAGAATAGTAACAAAAAATCCTATATGTTCTTTATCCAGATTTTCCAATCCATTTTCTTTATAATCTTTAACATTTATATTTTTTCTAAATCACTTAATGGTAAGTTGGAAATATTGTGCTACTTTACCCTAAAATATTTTGTGTATATTTTCTAAGAACAAGTGTATTCTCTTAGATAACTGCAGCTGAGTTCTCAAAATCAGGAAATTTAACAGTGATATAATACCATAATTTAATTCACAATTCATACTTAAATTCCACCACGAATGTCTTATGTCAAGAATGATCCAAAAGAAAAAAAAGTCAAGAATAGTAAAAATAAACTCCATGAGAATATACAAAAAAATTCAGAAGTTACTAAACATATAAGAGAAACAAAATGGTTTACTCTTGGGGGGAAAAGAAAAAGATGATGCAGTCCACTTTTCTCTATAATTCTTAGAGATTTTATTCTTTACATAAAATCAAAATAATTCAGAGTTTTCTGCAGAGTCTCTGTTTTTTCTTTCCAAAATTAGTCAATAGGACACATTAACGTTTCTTAAACAGAAGTGAATGGCACTATGAGACAGATTTCTCTAAGCGGATCATTAGAGCACAAACACAATTAATGGCTAGGGCTACTGGCAAAGTATGCCACTCACTTCCATGAAATAGTGTGTGTCTGTCTAGGGGCAAGAGGCATTTAGCACAGAAAACAGCTATCAGGATTTATTTCCCACTTTAAAAAGTGCTCTTACACTTGCTGCACACACAACTTAAAATCAATGACTGGAAGCAAGAAAGAACTGGACAGCTTCACCAGTTAAGTTACTCCTTTTCCTCAAAGGCAGTAGCAAAATATTAACCTGAATGCATTATCTACACTAGCATGGACATACATACAGATAGCAGCATTAAATAAATACATAAAATTATTCAATGTGATACAGGTTAAGAAGGCTGAGATTTGAGTGGATGCAAAAAACTATTTCAAATATATTTTTAAACTGAAAATTCTGTTTTTAACCAGAGAACTTTACATATTATAGCATTAGCAAGAGAGTTCGGCTTTGTTTGGTAATTCCAAAGGTCCCAAAATATGGCTTAGTCTGCATCTAACTTCATAATGTGGTCACAGAAGTCGTCACCGTCTCTTAGGCCAAGGACACATCCATAAAGAGCATACACAGCCCTTGGTGAATAAGTTGAGGTTATTTGTTTCTGGTTTTAAATATGAAATTATTTCAGTTTTGACAGTCTGTTGTAATTTTCTGTATAACTCAAGTGAAAACTACTGGACCAAGGAGAGATGCCCTGTGGTCTCTATGAAAACATTATTTACTCATACATTCAAAAACTGTGAGTTTATTCATAGAAGTAGTAGTGTCATAACAATCACTATGTGTGTCCATTTTCAGTTCATAAGACTTTAGCATACATAATGTTATGTCATCCTCATACTTAACTGATGAAAGGTGTGCTTAAGTGCTAAAGAATAAAAAGTTAAGACGGGCCCATGTACTTAAGAAATTTAAACTTCCATGGAGAAATACCCAGCTAGGTGTAATTATTTTAGTGGGAAGAATAATATTTGCCCTTCAGCTTGTTTAGGATATATTATCCCATAGATTTCAGTTGTGTAATTACCTATGTCTCATATAAGCTATGTCTTATTATTACAGGAAATGTTGATTGGACTTGGAGAACTAGAGCATAAGTATAAAACGAAAAATCGTAGGTCAGCAAGATTCAATAATAGTGAGTTTTACTTTCATTTCTGAGTATTCAAGTGAAAAATTATGGAAAGATTACAAACAGCCATGAAACAATTTGTAAATAATGTTGAGAGGCACTATAGTTTACTGAGCTGGGAAGATTAGCATCACAGCTTAATTACTGACTGATTTAATGATCTTGGGCAAGTTTTTAATTCTCTAAACCTTAGTTTTCTCATCTGTAAGATGAAGGCAAGAATCAGTCTCTCTACTGGATTCTATATAGATTGAACGCTCTATATAAAACACCTAGTATAATTCAATAAATGTTCTCTTTTGTATTTGAATAATTCCATACTGGATTTTCTATGTATTTCTAAACACTGTAGGCTCTCTGGACTTGTATTAGAATAAATATTTCTTGTAACAGCTGTGTGTTTCTTCAGTAAAGCCTTGTGCTGCAATGATTTGACTGGAAAATGAAGGAGGAAGAGAAAAATGTAATGAAACTCCAGTTTCAGAAGAATATTTTGTCTTCAGTTCTATAATCCTGTTATGTATGAGTTTAATACTCCCTCATTATCACTATTAGATAATGAAAACCCTTCCTAAGCATGGCCTCTTTTGAAATTGTAATTAGTAAAAGTGGAATTTTGTTGGAAAGGGTACTAACATAGTTGAGATAATGTCTACTTGCGTTGATATCTTTATTCAAAAGAGTGACAATTATTTTTGAAGGAGTCAAGCTTAACATCTTGAGCAATTCTGTGCACTTGTGACCAGAGAGACCACATCTTAAGAGGCAGCATTGTGTACAGGGAAATGAGTGAGCTCTGGAGCAGGCTCTCCTACTTTATAAATCTCAGCTCATCCATTTACTTTCTGTGTGATTTTGGATTTACTCCTTAATCATACTCAGCTTTACTTTCTACTCTTTAAACTGGAGATAAAAATATGTACTTGTTAGGGCTATTGTAAATATCAGACCGTTATGCAGTCGTCAAACACTTGATACATGGATACTAAATCATGTTTCTTAGCTTTATATTTAGCTATTTGTATTCAGAACTTTATGACATTGACAAAACCTTTATAGTCATATTTCTACTTTAGATCATTCTTTTTATAGTGGTATTTTCAAAATTATGCTTATGTTAGATAAACACATTGATCCTTTATTAACCAATGGTGGTCTATTTGTTTTCTACTTTAAAATGTGGGATGGAGAGATGGTCTCTAGAGCAATGAGAGTGTCTGTACTACTGCTAAACATTACGAAGGTAAAAGCAGGCTACTACCAAACCCGTGAGCAGTGACCTCCAGATTTATTTCCCAAAGATAAAATATTTATAGTAGAAGAAAATGGAGTAATTTTTTAATTTTATTTTTTTAATTTACTGGGAAAGGAAAAAAAAAAGTCTCTAAAACATTGATACTTTATAGGTTTTAGATCTACTTACCTACAAAGTTTTATGAGCTAAGAACCCCATCTGTATACTTCCTTCGAATCAGAGCAAATCCAGCCTTTCAGAGTGCTTCCACACCTAAACCTTCCAGTACCTGTCTAAGCATCTAACAATGCCCCCACTTTTTTAAAAAAAAAAATATTTCCTTCAACCTCTTCTCCCATTGGAACCTTATCTCAATGCTTCATTAACACAGAAACCAATAGCAGTTTAGTGCTTCATCCCTCCTATTGGTCTTTGCACTTCAACAGAAGTCAAAGGCTGATAATTACGTTGAAAGTACGAAGCGTAATTTGTAAAAAAGTGTCAGGCTTCTGGAGGAAAGAGTTCTAGAACATTTTGCGAAAATAAAATCATACTGGACGATTGGTACCAAGCCATTTTTGGGGCATTTTAGCCAATACAGAAAAAAATGAAAGTGTCTATCAGACATGTTTTTGGCTTATTCAAAATAAAAACCACATTGAGTCCCAAGAAAAAGGGAGTACAGTTAGTCCTCGCCTAATATTGTCAATAGGTTCTTGGTAACTGTGACTTTAAGCAAAATGATGTATAACGAAGCCATTATTACGTATTTCAAATGTAATAATAAAATGAAGTTGAACAAAACTATGTTATTAGAGTACTTTTCAATTTAGGTTACCAATTTCATTGAATAAACAAGGATAAAAATGAGGAAATTGGCTTCACTTTTATCCTCTAAAATGTTAGTCCCCAGGTTATTTTTAGGGAATTACCCTCTTTAATCCCTCAGATGTGTTTCTAGGTATTTTCCCACTTCATACTTGTCACAATCCTGGAAGGCAAATACTATTATCACCTTCATTTTGTGAAAGCTCATGAAAGAAAAGTAGTTAGGGTTGAGTAAGTAATTTTTTTTTTTTTTTTTTTTTTTTTTTTTGCTTTGGACATGAGGAATCAAGGCTATTGTATGATGTAGATTTGTATTGAATTCCTGTGGAAGTGCTCTTAGGTCTTTTGGCAAAGGATCACACCTGCCATTTGTATTGTAAAGAATTGCATCCATAGGCCACAATCTGTCCACTCTTCCAAAACCTAACCAGATGGGCTGTTAGTAAGTCTGTCCCAGTTTAGGGAACCATTCCAGTGTCTGATATAAAGTGCTTTAATAATTTTGTTTCATGTATATCAGCCGTTGACTGAGCTTTTGGCACACTATGAAGAGCAATTATGTAGCTTTCTCATCACTCTCATTATCTATCTGTAAAGAACGCCGTCAATAAATTACATTCCCTGCTGGTTGGGGTCTTTTTTAACCTAACCTCCTGAACTTTACTCTACTCTGCCTAAGGCAAAAAGAGGAGCAGCAAACATCAGCACAAATATCAGGAGGACTTATAAAGTAGTGATAGAAGAGAGTAGAAAAGACTGAATGACTGGCAAGAGTTCCCTCCCTGTCTTCAGCACTGTTACACTCTTGGAGCTAAACCTTTCAACACCAGATATACTCTCCTTGAGGCTTGTGAAGATAGATTTTTATCATAGAGGTTGCACTTGCCTTTAGACAGACTTCATCATCTTTTGCAGTCTCTCTCCCAAAATTAAAAAGGAGGGAACTTTTGAAGCAGTGAAAACTGATTTATTTTACCACTACTTTCTTTTATTCATGTCATATAGTTATGACAATTATTTCTTCATGGCTATCAAGAGATAGTACTTTAGGGTATTTGATAGTGTTTATACTACCAAAACACATATTAATCTTGCATTATAGTTGTTTTTTAAAATATTAGAAAGAATGACATTTTTAACTTTGAGTATATGTTAATCATATTAATGATCATTGTTAATTTATTTATCCAGTTATATGTACTAAGTATTCTTCAGATCAATGAATTTATAAAAACCTTTATGATAATTCATTGAGGATGACTTCATCATATTAAAATTTTAGTCGCTGCACATTGAATTTTGATTAAGATTTAGTTAACCCAATCTTTGGGTTGTTTCAAGTATTCTAAGCTAGAGGACTTTTCTTTTGCTTGTTTTTTAAGCTTCCATTACAAGTTGTGTTCACAGTTGGCATTGTTGACATGAAAACTAGTATAAGGATGAACACAGTTAAAGAAATCAAGAGAAATCAAGGGTTAGAGAATGTAAATATAATTGTAAGATCACATATATCCATATTCCCATGGAATTGTGAAATTGCTTTGAGGAGTATATAAAAATAAATTCAAGCAAAAGAAACTTATTCCATGTTAGCACTCTAGATTGACAATTTGCTGATTTCTCCATCTTCCAGTATGGCGTGTGATTTTCTGCTCTGTTTCATAATATGTAAAGTTAATGTGTGATGGAAGGGTACGTTTCTGAAGTCACAGGGCATGGAGGATGGACATATGAGAAACCAAAGGTAGTAATTTAGTATCTCAAATCCCTGCCAATATGCAGACTTTAGTAACAACTCAGCCCAGGTTCCTACTCAATAATTTCCATTCCTCCATTGCCTAAAGCAAATTCTTCTCCACAGAGTGAAGGCACATGTAGTATCCATATAGTGTTATGTTGAGAAATTCTTAATTAAATTACATTAATTCTAATGAATTCAAAATAAAGACATAAAAAAAGAATTTAACATCCTGTTTATGGTCAAATAATGTTTTATAATTTAAATATAATGTAAACTATAATAATAATTTAACTTGTACATTCCATTATAATCTCTGTGGAGAGCCTTTTCCCCAGGCACCTCCCAAATAACTTACAACAAAGATTCTCAAATTTTTGTTTACATGGGAAACATCTGGAAGGCTTATCAAAATGCTGATTGCTAGGCCTCACTACTAAAGTTTCTGGTTCAGTGGGTCTGGAGTGAGGCGAAAGAATTTGCATTTCTGACAAGCTCTCCAGTGATGTCTGTGCTGCTAGTCCAGGGACTACACTTGAAGAACCAGTAGCTTAAAGGGCCCTCCATCCTGCTAGGATTGGATTTTCCAACAACCAGCCATTCTGAAAGTTTAAAAATGAGCAGAGAATTTATATAAGGATGTAATGAGACTGGAGTGTTGACAGGAAATGCTTTGAATGGCATTTAATATTACTGTTTGTTTCCAGAGACTTGAAAGTTCTTTTCATGGATAGTGCTGCTCTCCTCACTCAAAGGATTTAACCACCAGCATCTGTGTGACTAATTGCCATCTGTGCTCTCTGAAATCTTGCTAATAGAAGAGCATGTCAAAGATCTCTAATGAATTTTAAAATGTACCACTTGTAGATGATTTGAGATTATTTTTGTGTAAAGGAAATTATAGGCCTCCTGTCTAATATATTAATCAAAAAAATTGAGTGTTATGATTGAGTGATGTGGCATTAAAGTTAGATTAAAGGTGGAAATAGTCACATAATCAATGTGACTTGTAGCATGTAAAACAAAACAAGATAAACAAACAACAAAAACTGGTCCGCCTGCTCAGTACCCAAATAATCTATTAATGGTAGTTGAGAAAGGACTAGGCAGTCTGAATATTTTGATTTATAAATCAAATAAATTGTGATCTATAAATAAAAAAAAAAATCACAACTTCTTTTTTTTTTTTTATTTTGAGACAGAGTCTTGCTCTGTCGCCCAGGCTGGAGTGCAGTGGCCAGATCTCAGCTCACTGCAAGCTCCGCCTCCCGGGTTCACACCATTCTCCTGCCTCAGCCTCCCGAGTAGCTGGGACTACAGGCGTCCGCCACGTCGCCCTGCTAGCTTTTTGTATTTTTTAGTAGAGACGGGGTTTCGCCGTGTTAGCCAGGATGGTCTCGATCTCCTGACCTCGTGATCCACCCGTCTCGGCCTCCCAAAGTGCTGAGATTACAGGCTTGAGCCACCGCGCCTGGCCAAATCACAACTTCTGACACTGACTTTCTGTGATGATCACTTAACTTCTAAAACACACTTTTCTCATTTCCACAATAAGGGATAATCATGTTGACCTGCCCCATAATTAAGTGAGAATAGGAATAATTGAAAGGAGCTCTTTTTAGAACTTGATTTTTAAAAATAATAGTGGAAATACCTTTTAGTATATATTTGTTCAATTTGTTTAACCAATTTACCTGAGAGATCATGCTATGAAACTGGAGTACAACAAAGAGCAATGAAAACAAGAGCTGTGCTTTATGTATAGAAATGTAGAAATAGTGGTATTTGTAAGGCTTTTGCTATTACAGAGAGAATGTAAATTGGATTGTTACTCTAAACACAGACTTAAATTTTGCCTTCACATATATTAACATTCGTTTGATTTTCCAATGACTGTTCTAAGTATTTTAGAGTGGTAACCACTGACTTCATCCAAACGTTTGTCATCTTTTCCTTTATTTATTTCTTCATTGAGCAAATGCTAGTATCTGGTGTTCTTTTAAACTGTGCCTTGACTCAATATTTTAATCAAAGTTGTATATCTCAGATACAAGATGTCCAAATATGAAATTAGAAGAAATAAAGACACATGAAAAGTTACCTGACGTCTATAGGATGCGTGATTTAAAAATAAATGAAAAATAATAATAATAAATATGTAGTTCTTGTGGTTCTTCAAATGGTTGCTTTGCAACTACATGAAGTGTATATGTATTAGTCTATTCTTACATTGCAGTAAAGAAATAACTGAGATTGAGTAATTCATAAAGAAAAGAGGTTTAATTAACTCATGGTTCTGCAGGCTATACAAGAAGCATGGTGACTCCTGCTTCTGGGAAAGCCTCAGGAAGTTTCCAAGCATGGCAGAAAGCAAAGGGGGAGCAGGTATCTTACATGGTGGGAGCAGGAACAAGAGGGAGAGAGTGGGGAGGTGCTGCACACTTTTAAACAACCAGATCTCACGAGAACTCATCACTATCACTAGAACAGCACCAAGAGGATGGTGCTAAGCCAGTCATGAGAAATCTACACCCATGATCCAATCATCTCCCACTAGGCCTCACCTTCAGCATTGGGGATTACAGTTCAACATAAGATTTGAGTGCAGACAAATATACAAACTATATCAACATCTTTATTATATCTTTATCATATGTCCAGATGTCATTCATTCATCCATGCATGCATGCAATATGCATTCATATAAACTCATTTTCAAAAAATCATATGCCTACAGTTGTACAGCACAGCATTACTACAGAAGAAATTGAAGACCAAGATTTCTTACAGAAATAAGCTAAATTCCTTTCTCACAAAATTTTTGATAAAGTTGGTTAAATACTATCAGTATCAGGCTAAATTAGCAACTTGAATGGGAGTAAATCAGATGCCTTAATCAGGTCAAGTATCTTGTGGTCAAATAGAATATTAGTATTATGGAACTTAAACTTTAGGAAATTATAGTATGACTTTTCTTTTGTGTTTAACTTATTCTTTAAAGGCTACATGATGAATAACATATACTGCCAATTATCTGTCAAAGTCCTTTAAGATTATATTACATTTTTAAATAAAATCTATTTTGATAATTAGACAATGATGATTTAGGGCTTATTTATACTATACCATAAAATTTTAAATTTCTCAGAAATATTCCAAGAACTTATTGAGCATATACTTTGTGCAGACATTGTTCTTGGTGCTGGTAATGCATAAGTGAGTGTAGTACAGCAATGGGCCTGAAAGTGTTCAGGCAGCAACAATCTTTGTTAGAAGTGTACGAAATTTATTGAAACCTGGACTTACCTTTTGAACTAATCAAAGGTACCAGAACATTTTCTGAGCAGTTTTAGACTCTGAGGAAAAGATACGAATATTTCAGAGCTGTAGATAATGATATCTTATATTCTGAAACCTCAAATAAACCATTAGATTACTATGCTTCTTGAATATACTTACCAATTAAATTTTTTGAGGCAAAAAATAACAAAAGTGTTCATCCTTGTTATTAAAACTGAACAAGTCTGTGTCTTCCAAACATGCTACGGCTTTAATCATTTTAACTCTGAAGATAACATTTTCTTTCCCACTAAATCAAACTTACATAATGGAGCACAGAATTCTGCCCTGATGAAATGGGCCTCCATTGAATAAAGTGCTTCTGTAGTTTATGTTAATCTTTTATAATAGATGTGGACTACTGTTTTGTTTTAGAAGCTTATATGCAGGGCTATCCCTAGACAGCATTTTGAAGTGGGCAAAATTTATGTTGATTGTGCTCTTTCTAGAACCAGTCAGTTATTTGCTAAAGACGGCTGCTAATTTTTAATTTGTCATCTTTACTCAGAGGTCCTAAAGCAAACTGAAATTTAAAAATTATTACTCAAAAATCACAAAACTAGTACAAAATAATTTAAGCAATTAAATTTCAAGCATTATTTTTATAAGTTTGTAGCATTTATAGTATGGAAGTGATTAAAGTTTAAAACTGTACTAAGCCTTTTGGGACAACTTGCATATAGAAATATAGTCGACATTCAGATATACCATTTAAATATAAATTTGTGCTTTTCAGTGAATAACATATAATATGTATTAACACATAAAAAGTTATATGTCATATATACATTTGTATAAATATGTTTACATGTTTATTTTAGTATAATGATATGTACATATTTCATAAACATAAATATACTATATATATGCAATTCCCTGAAATTCTTCCATTTGCCAAGACACCTATTAGAAAGATGAGAGAAAAAAGTAGATATGTTATTGGGTGAATCTGAAGTTCTATTAAAAACTTTAAAGTTACTTTTCATATATAAACATACCTTATAAAGAAAAATACATTTCATAATACAAATCCAAATTTGAGAGAAAGAGATCAGGTATGAAGAAAAAAATAGACTTTTCCCCAAAAACTGTTTTACTTTATAGTTTTATGTTCTTTGGAACAATTTGGTTCACTTTATATTATGATATAACTAACTTAATGCCATGTATTCATGGAATGGAGTGACTCAAAGCTAGAATTTTGTTATTTTTAATTGGTCACAATCTTATGTTGTCACACATAGAGTCTTTCTCCTTTAAAAGAAATTGTTGAAGTCATAAGTAACTATGTTGTTGAATAAACTTCTAAAATTTTTGTAGTTAAAGGAATGAATTAACATATTGGACTATCTATTGAATAAACACAGGATGTCTTTTATCTCTTCTTGCAACAATTTACTGTTTAAATGTTTTGACTTGCCTTAATGGAATAAAATTTCATAAATTATTACTTTACATTATTTCATATTCTCTAGAATATCTCAAAAGTCTTATTAACATTCTTTAAGACCACACTTAAATAAGTAATCCATATACAATTCTATATGAATCATAATATACATTATAAATTGCAATCTATATTTTTTCCTTTATCTTATCTCTGAGTCAGTATTGGTAATTCTCTGCCTTTTTCCCCTTCTTTGCTATACTGTTTGAGTCAGTATGGGTAATTCTCTGCCTTTTCCCCCTTCTTTGATATACTGAGTCAGTATTGGTAATTCTCTGCCTTTTACCCCCTTCTTTGCTATCCTGTTCTAGAGAGAATGTTGGCCACTTATCTCCAAAGGACAAGTAACAGTGTGATGTATTGGTGAGACAAAAGAATAAATGCCAAAGGAAACGGTATCTCATCCATGCTGTGTTACTGTTCAGTAGTGTCATCTTGGAGAAAATCACTTTATCACTTAGGGTCCAAGTTTCCTCACTTAAACAAACATACGAACAAACAAAAGTGATCCAGTTCACAAAGATGGACTCTAAAGCCCCTTTCTGTATCTTACTGCCCATGAATCATTTTGAAATAGTGGTTTCTAATCTTTATGTTGACTTCCCATTAGAACAGTTTATTGAGAAGTCTTGCAATATCCATTGATTCCAATCACATCTCATCTGTTCCTATTTACTATTTTGCATCTCATGACTTTATAAAAATTAAATGTCTACAAGTGACAGTGAAAGCAAAAAGGTTAATAGCAAAGGCTAATAGTGCTCATGTGTTCCACTAGAATTAAACACTGATTCCCATGCCTCCTCCCCACAAAAGAGATTTTTTTTCCAAGGTCAGTAACTTTTAAATTAACTTAATGTAAAACAAATCTCTTAACTGCATAAAGAACATTAACTGAAGAAAAATATTTGAAGCCGTTATTGAAATATGTTACATTCAAGGCAATCACAATTTAAGAATTAATTCTGCCTGACTATTGTCAATCTGGCTTCTAACTGACTGTCAAACTTTTAAATTGACAAATTTACTGACTTAAATCTCTAGACTAACTCTCCATCCTTGATCTCAGTAAATGTATGAACTGTAGTACTGTTAGCCAGACAGAATACATTGTCCTCTGACAAAGTAGGTTTGAATTGAGTTCAAGGCCCCTTTGCTATGTTCAACATACACACCATGACCTGCTCTGCTTCATATTCTGCTCTATTCCTTAACCTCAACAGTTCTCTGCCATGATGAGATAAGTATTTCATGCTGTTAGTTTGAACATTGTACTGAGAAATCCAACCAGGTCACTTCTGAGATAGCCTTCAAGCCCCTAGTAGCCTAGCAAGTTCTGTTACACAAAAGCCAGACTCTGCTAAAAAAAATTCTTTTTAATAATTGGATAAAAGTATAGCAGGGATCTAGTATTAAAAGGTAATGTTTCCTAACTTTTTTTTGCATTTGTCAAGTGGAAAGATAGGAATGTATAGAACTGAGGGGAGATAGGAATGTTTAAGTGACTTCTAAAATATTATTATGAAAAAGAAACTATTATCATTTTTTATTTCCCTGAGTCTAGGAAAAGAAAAAATTTTAAACCTCAAAATTTGGAATTAATGTTTTGACCATAAGACTTTCCCTGCAAGAATAATTCTAATTATGAAGTATTTTGTATGAATTAGATATTTTCTAAGCATATTGCAGGCATAGATTCTTTAATATTCCAAACAACACAATAAGGTAAGTATTTATATAAGCCCTTTATTTTTAAAGATGAAGATACTGATGCTTAGAGGTTATGTGACTTGCCCTAAAATCTTTAGTTTTGTATTAGAAACCAATAGGGACACAACATTTACTTTATAGTGTGCTTTGTGATAAGTATCTTTGGGATTAATTTTCTGGGAAAGGTTGTGGAGTCTCATTATCTACTTGAGACAAAGGATTATAGATACAGATATTTATAAAAATTACACACATATACACATATGTACATTATTTTCATTTTTATCTGTGAGAATGATTACATATGTGAGCCCTCTGTGGGAAGAGAACATAATAAGCATGGAACAACTTGGAATTATATTTGCTTAGTTACTATTAGAAAGCGTTTTTCTCCTCAAGCAGAAATTAAGCTAATAAATAAAATATATGAGATATAAGAATACTGTTACAATTTGAATATAACTTGGAAAAGAAAATCAGAAATGTGTGTTTTAAAAAACCAAATAGTAAATAAATTGACCAAAACATTGGAGGCATTTGGGGGTGGTGAGACTCTAGCCAACTTTTTATTTCTTTATATATTTTTCATTTTACTTAATGAGTAACATTACTACTAGTGTGATGAAACATATTCAAGGATGAAAGTAGGAAATGTAATTATATAGTGTTATAGTCAGAGTCTTAGAGTTATAAATACATTATCTGTAATAATTTCTATGAAGTATGAGCATCCATTAGAGAAACTATTAGGCAGTAATAAGCACATTTGTTAGATTTTGGATCTTAGAAAATCAATGAATTCGAAAGGAAACTTACCTCATTATCAAAATATTAGATATTGGAATTAGATATCAAATGAATAATATAAAAATATTAGAAGTTTCTTTATATTGACCTGAATTTTATTTCAATAGCATGGTTTGTGCTTATAAAAATAGAAAAAAAGTCCTGGACTTAAAAAAGCAATCTAAGGTGATATTTGGCTTATTTACTAGTACTTCTGAAGTGCTACTTTATTCATAGCATAATAAGAACTTATTTGAAGCTTACAGAGATCAATAGAATATGAGTTCTTTTCTCAAAGAACTCTCAGACTAGGTAAAGACATTAGACATATACCTAAATAAAAGTCAGAAGAAATCATTGATTCATTCTGCAAGCAGTACTGAATAGCTAGTAGATGACAGGAATACACTAGCAAATAAGACACAGTCTCTGCCTGCAATAACCTCACAGTCCAGGAGAGGAACTAAATAAGAAATGTAGTGATTACAAGAACAATGTATATATGGATTCATTCTTTTATCCCTAGTCTATTTCAAGGCTTTTATTAAGCACCTTCTGTGTTTCTACCAAAAAACAGGGAGGAGACCGTGAGGGGTACAGAAGCATGTCAAAATCAAGTCCTTATGGAAAGGTATAATATGCAATCCAGAATGAAGTAGGCAACTGTTTATACTTGAAACTATTGGAGAGAAAATTCAAAGCAATTTTTCTAGGTTCTAAGTGGTAAAGAGGGAAACAAATTAGCACCCTGATTAATCCAGGAACACATTCATAGATGAAGTGTTCTTGAGTATTCATTTTAACAAATAAATTTTAATTTACCATATTCTATTCTATTTCAAAGTGATCAGTATTGCTTCAAATGCTAATTTAAAACATTAACTTTAATAATGTAGTAGTAGAATCATCTCAATTTTCTTCACCTATTTTCAACAAACTGAAAAAAGCAGAAAGTAATAAGCTAACTAAAAATAAATTGATTGTGCTTCATTCCTTGATTTTTTTTCCAAAAGGTTTGCCGGTGGCATATCAGAACATGACTTTAAAAAATCATTAACTTAAATACTTGTCTTTTTTCTTAATCATATATATCTTCATACTAACATGAGAGGAACTGTACAAAACAAGAGAGCATGATGGAATTGAAGGAAGCCTGGAGCACAGATGGCATGCTGGGCTTTTCCTGACTATGCCTTGAACTGGCTTTGTGATCTCGTAAAGACTACTCAGCTCTGTTTGACTCAATTCACTTAGATTCAAAATGGGAAGATTTGAAGGAAATTGTAGAAATAATTTTACCCTGCAAGTCTGAAATACTTCATTTTTATAAGGCAAATTCTTGACACCTAAAAATTTACATGAAAAGGATATGGTAGGTAGATGGATAGACAGGTAAGTAGGTGAACATACCTATGTGCAAGTACACTCAGCCCCCAGTTCTGAAAGCCCTTGAAGGACCCAGAGGGCCAAAAACGAAGGAGAGAGAGATATGCTTCCTGTCCACGGAGTATCCAAAGCAAACAATCACATAATATTCAATTCAGTTAATGATGATAAATCTTGACTAGAAAAGAGAAATAGTTTCAAATATCTTACAAATTGATAAGTCGGTATCAGCGTTGAGATATTTAAAGCTATTTTCTTTATATCTTTGCTAGATATATCACCTAAAAAATTGGATAGTTTTTAAGTTGATAAACTTAAAAATGGCTTTTTCCATGATATGAGTGATGTGCCTCATGCTGTGTTTAAAAAAATAAATAAATAAATCCCTGCTCAGACACACATGCAAACATACACAAATTGTTTCATTTACATATTTATAATTATGGAAGTTATCTTTGAACTATTGTTCAAAAAATAAAACAAAATATTGGGGAAAGGGAAACAATTCACTGAAGTTAAGAGCATTCAGAAATTTGTTGATAATTTTTTGATTTCTCCAAAATGATACTATAAAGCAAGAGTTTGACCACATAACAAAAGTTAGCAATCAAAATGTTGTATCTCTTGGGATTTTGATAAAGAGAAAGAATTATTTAATTCTTAATGCAGATTTGAATTATTTAATAAAGTATTTAATAGATATGTAATGGAATAGAATAGTATTAATAGATATGTAATAGGTATCGCAATATCTGTGCATCTTCATATCATGATTCTGCACAGTTCTGAATGAGAAAGAGTCCCCAGGAATGAATTATATGGATTCAAAAAGAGTGGTTTGGAATTATGTGGCTATGAAAAGAATACTTTAGAAAAATAAAATCTAGAATATAGGATGAAAATTAAAGGGATCTTATAGCCCTGTAATGTTTATCAGCAGCAGATTCTCCCCCTAGCTTCCTGAATTAGAAGATGTACTTTCTTGGTACATTTATTTTTTGTGGTTAAGGAAAAATATATATTTGGGAAATATGAATGTACTCACTTTAATATATGGCTAATTCCTTTGTATCTATAAAAATGAGGTTGTTCCTACTTGCCAGTAGGATCTGGACAGTATACTATTTCTCGTGCATAGAAGAGGTGGCCAATTGCTACTATACCAGACATATCTTCCTACCAAGTGCCTTTGTATCCACTGACTTCTGTGGCCTGGGCCACTGAACAGAGGTACGGTTCACCTAGGCTGGCCCCAACTTTAGCCTTACTGGCAACAAATCAATCAATTGGAATTCAGACGTACTAGAACTTATAGTCCCTAGAGCTATTTACTAAATAAGATCTTAATGTGACAAATTGTTGAAATTTTTTTTTTTTAAATAACATTAGATGTACCTGGTGAAGGGTTTGGACCTTTCACTGGCTGTGAAACATAGGGAAGGAAATGTGTCACCTACACAGGAAGCCAACACCAAATATTTTATAGCCATGGTTTCCTAATAAAACCCCTAATTTGCAGGAAGTCATGGTGACCTTTCTCGAATTGCACGTATTTGTTGCTAATGGTCTCCAACACCATTTAAAGTGTCCCTATAAAAAGTATAAATCTAAAAATACGCACCAAAATTTTGTCCTTGTTTCTTTACGTTCAATAGAACTCAAAGTAAAAGAGTTCATCAAAAAATTGGCCCCACTTTCAGGTAGGAAGTGCATCACATAGCATTTAAAATAAATAAAAATCAGGCAATTTCTATAGAAGAAACCTGCATTTTTTGTCAGAATATTTGTAGCTATAGTTAGCTCTCTCCAAGGTAAATAAGCTAATTTTTGTAGAGTTGATGTTTTTCTCTTTTTTATAGCTATACATGGAATTATTATGAATTAAGTAGGGTGGGAGGAATGCTATATCTTTGCAAGAAATAAAATAAATTTTCTAAATTCAGCAACATTTACTTATACAAATAAAAACAGCACAATAAGGAACAATGAGGACTGTAAAAAATAGTCAACAATGCTTCTTCTGATGCAACAAATGGAAAATATTCCATTTACTCTCTCAATGATTAAATCATGGTATAAGTGAAATGTAGGGAAAATAGTTAAGTAAAATGCTACACATATTGTTTACATATTTCCTGTCAAGAAAGTAAAAACTAACTAATTGAACGAAGTCCTCATACACCAGTAATCTCGTTCCCCACCATCAGGTTGAATGGCATTTACTTCCTCCTTGTGAACTCATTTGGCAATTCCGATTCAGGGTCTATCTTCATCTCACTTTCCTTTATTAATATCTACCAGCTATTTTCCATCTTTTTTTGCATATTCCATTATTTCTGCTTGAGAAACTGAAAGTAATATTTGCAACTCTGATATTTTTCAACAAATGAGACATAGTTGCTTCTTCTTCAAAAATAACAGTAATTTATTCTGTATTTATGAACACAGTTTGAAAAATGTTTATATTTGAAGATAAACTGTATCAGTTTATTTTCATACTGCCATAAAGAACTTCCCAAGACTAGGTAATTTATAAAGGAAAGAGGTTTAATTGACTCACCATTCCACATGGCTAGGGAGGCTGCAGGAAACCTACAATCATAGTCAAAGGTAAAGGGGAAGCAAGGAACTTCTTCACGTGGCAGCAGGAGAGAGAAGGGTGAGCGAGTCCAGGGGAACTGCCCTTTAAACGTCAGCTCTCATGAGACTTATTCACTGTCACGAGTATAGCATGTGAAAAATCGCCCCCATGATTTAATCACCTCCCACCAGGTCTCTCCCTTAACCTGGGGATAATAACTCAAAATGAGATTTGGGTGGGACACAGAGCCTAACCATATCACAGACTATATTGTAACAGAATGGAATTTGAAAATGTCTTTCAAAAGTATTTTAATAATAATATAAATAATGATAATGCTCAACATATTTATTAAATACTGTGTGCTGAGGACTGTTAAACATTTTATATGTATTAATCTACCTAATTCCCCAACTTCCCTATAATATAAAGACGGACTATCATTTACCTCATTGTACAAATGAGTAAATTGAGGCTAAGAGTGGTTAAGTAACTTTCCTAGGGTCACCCTACTAATAAATGAGAGAGCCTGTATGTAAATTTAGATAGTTGAATCCTAGAATCACTACTCTATAAAATTATTTTAATTAAACTATCATATTGATGCTACATATCAGTTTTCATTTAAGTTATGTTAAGCTAACTAGATAATTACGGCAATATAAGGAATTCTAGATATATGACAAACAAATTTATAGAATTTAAATTCACACAACAAAAAAAAAAAAACAGGAGAAAACATTAGTATGTATGAGTGAAGACTGAACATCTTTAAAGTCTATAAGTTTAAAAAAGCCTTCATGTAAAAACTCTTAAAAAATAGAAGATTATATACAGTGGTGTTAATAAGCATAATTCACAACTCAGCATGGCTTAAGCTTTTTATTACATAATTAACATGATCATTATGTAAGAGTTGAATAATACAAAAGATTTAGATAAAAATTTTTTTCTCTCAATCGTACAACTCAACTCCTCAGAGGAACACACATTAAATTGTTTCTTTTTTATCATTACAGATATATTTTGGTAAATATAAATGTATGTCTATTAGAAACACAAATTGCATAAAACTATAAATGTTAATATATACTTTATTTTTAACTTAACAATGCCCCTTGAAGGTCTTTCCGTATTATCCCATAGAGATTGATCTCATTCTTAATAGTTATATAATATTCTATTTCATTTATGAAAAAATCAGTATTCTAGATTGTTTCTAGTTTTTTGCTGTTTATGAAACTGCTGCAATAAACATCTCTGTATACTCTCCACATCCTGGTATAGTTCTAGTAAATTTATAGGAATGGTTGGGTTTCATTATTTTGTAGATATTGCCCTTCAAAAAGATTGTATCTCTATGTTCCCACCAGTAATACAGAAGTGCATTTTTCTTCATATAAACACCAATGTTGGACAGTAGAAGACAGTTTAGTCTTTGCTAAGCTAACAGGTGGGAAAACTCATGACATTAATTTGCACATATGTAAATATGAATAGAATTATTTATGATAAAGTATTTGTGAGTAGAGTTTTCTCATATTTGAATAGGTCATTTGTATTTTTTGTTGTTCATTTTTATTGAGTTTTCATCTTATTGATTTGTTACTTGTTTTTATACGGACTTTAGACCTACTTTCTGTCACATATGTTGTAAATGTTTTTCCCAGTTCTTGAATTTTTTTATGTTTTGGAGCGTGTGTGTGTGTGTGTGTGGTGGGTGGGAGGGGGGGTCTTGTAAATAAATTTTAAATTCCTATCTTGCCCGAATTATCAATTTTGGCTTTTATGCCTTCTAAATGTGATGTCACCCGTGGAAGTTCTTTTTCTATTCTGTGATTACAAAAATACATATATTTTTATCTACTATTCTGAATGTTTCATGTTTTTACATTTACTTGTTTTATCCATCTGAAATTTATTTAGAAGTAGGGACTGAAGAAGAAACCCATTTTTTCCCCAAAGGCTTTGCTGTTGTTCCAGGACCATTTATTAAATAACCCATCTTGTCCCTACCAATATAAAATGTCACCTTTCCCTATAATAAATTCCTAAGGGGAGTTGTACTTATTTCTGGATTTTCTATTTAGTTATATTGAACTAATCTCTTTCAAAGTTCTCCTTCCGTCAATGTTTCACTCAATGAGATTTCTTTATCTTGGATTGAAAAGGTATCCTCATTACAACCATGAGATAGAAAGAAATCCTAAGAGGTCACTGTCTTCACAGTAACTAAACACAAAGAAGTTCAGTGTGTTTTGTTTCATTTTTAATATTTCAGATCCTTAAAGTTTTGATAGCTTGAATGTAAGAATAATTAAAGTTTTGTTTTTCTTTCCATATAGTTCGCCTGCTTTTAGTTTTCAGTTATGTAATCTTCAAGAACTCTAAGCAGATAGCAGCACTGTTATGGATTGTAATGCTATATTTAAAAGGCCTTTTGCAAAAATAGGCATAGTAATAATTTATGGAAACAAATCATTGCTAGTTTATAATGTATGATTATTTAATCTTTCCAACTATGTGAAGAAGCATTATTAATATCATCTACATTTATAGGGAGAAATTCTGTCTCAGAAATGCAAGTCATTAGCACAAGGCCATATGGCTAGCAAATTAGAAAGAAAAAAAATCTCAAATCAAACTCTGATTTTTTTATAGTAATCCAAAGTTCTTTCCACTACTTCAGATTTCCTGAGGTTAGAAGCATTTTTAAAGTTTGGGCTTTGTGCCTGGCACTGTGATAGGTATTGAGTGGTAAAAACATCTTCTGTTCTCACTCCCTATGTTAAGATGGAATTACTTCTGAAGTCCATAATAGACTAGGCAGAAGCAAAACTGTGAAATTAGTGGTTAATGATGACATCCTCCTTGCAACCTTATGAACCCTGCTTTTCAATGCCCAGCCATTTTATACTCTCATGGTTCTAATGTGCAAAAAGCCACTCCAATGTCCTAACCAAGTCTGTCTTCCTTCGACTTACTCTTATGCGCTAAACCATAATTTCTTTTCACTTTTAACACTATAAATTTACAGCTCTGGATCTTAAAGTGGTCTCCTAAAAACCCATGATAATTTAAGAGTGATGCAACATCATCCTCTCTTCTGGGCCATTTATACTTTATGGAGGACTTTTGATACTCTATTATTACTTTCTAATTATTAAAGAAATATATAGATCATTTTGGAAAATAAGTAGCATTATGGGAAAACTTCATCCATCATCTTATATTTAGAGATAATCTTTATGTATGTACATGTAACATACTTTTTGACTCTCTTTGACGTGCATGTATTTATTCTTTGAAGGGTTCTACTGACCATAATGGCTGATAGTCTCCTTTTTGTTTTTTATTTTAGGATATGTTTACAATATCTTTCCATGATACTGAATTCTCTTCCAACATAATTGCTGCATAGCAATCCACAATGTGTCCATCTCCTTGTTGTGAGACATTAGGCTGTTTTCATTGTTTGGTGTAATGATACTAGCCCCAAGGTTAGTATCCTTGCAGCAAAATCTTTATCCATATATGATTATTTCCTTAGAATAAATTCTGAACAGTGAATTCATGAATCAATGTGAACACAAAATTTTGAAGCTTTGTGAAATAACTTAGCCTAAAGAAACAACTTCCTAGTGGGGCATTCTAGGACATTCTAGTGGGTGCACCATAGTTTCTTGGATCACATCACAACAATCATCCAACTATGCCATCTATTTATGCCAACTATTTGCTTACAAGTTTGGAATTATCATGGTTTTGAAGAGCCAAATTAAAACCATTTTATATGTGTAATAGAGGGTGATGCTCAACCTTTTACATTTTTCGAAGAA
The DNA here is from genome assembly GCF_047675955.1 of Chlorocebus sabaeus. Classification (NCBI taxonomy): domain Eukaryota; kingdom Metazoa; phylum Chordata; class Mammalia; order Primates; family Cercopithecidae; genus Chlorocebus; species Chlorocebus sabaeus. The sequence goes on from NC_132924.1 coordinate 59,324,108, forward strand.
AATTTTAAGGTGAGACTTGTAAAAGAAAGGATAGGACTCTGGGATATGGTCACACTGATTTTGAATAATAATGGAAATTATACACACACATTATTTTATGTATCACTATAAAGAAAATAAAGTTCAATTATACTATGACTCAATGCTTTCTTATTTTTTTAATTTTTATTTTATTATTATTGAAAGAATTATTTTAGATCCATTTATAGATAGATTTTTATAATATATCAGTCTTGTGGAAACATTGAAATAAAAATAAAGAGATAAAAGCAAAATTGCTTAATGCACCCTAAAACTTCACATTCAGATATTGACATTTCTTAAATCACTTTTTGACTCAAAATTGTCCATGTCCAAATTTTTCTACTCAGCTTTGAATTCTGAAGCTCATTCTACAAATTTGAATGTACATTGGTAAGAAAGGACAGACAGCTTTGTCGTGACTGCCTTCTGACTGACAGCAATTATAAGATCCAAATCTACTTTTGAGATACTCAGTTGTGAAAAATGTGCAAATGGTGTATATGTACATATTTCATTAGAATCAATCAAACAAGAGTGTAGCAAAGAAAACATATATATAAGCAGATATATTTGAGAAACATAAACACCAAAATAATAACAGCTAAAGTAATACTATTCATAATAATCACAATGATATATTTTATTTGTGCCACTGATCGTTACTAATCAGATGAGATTTTCCAAGCATGCATGCATTTTTGGTCAAAATAGAAGGTCCCTGCTTTGACACACCTCCTTTGCTATAAACACACCGAGTCAGGGAGATAGTAACAGATGATGGCTAGCAATTCATCTCCCAAAGGGTAATAACTTCATGCTGTTTGCTTCAGAACTCCTACAAATTTTCTGCTAATAAGTATTTTTTCCAAGCACAAGAATTCATATGTTAGAAGTTTTTTTAGTCTTCCTTATAGCCATTCTTGAGAATGGCTTGAAAGAAAGTGATTTACCATTATAAAAATCATGAATTGATCAGTGTAATTCAATTTGTCAAAATGTATTTATCCAGAAGGTATGAAGAAAAAGGATTTTCTACTGATGTCAGAAACACTTGAAGATGTGTTTGAATCCAGAAGAAAAACATGTTCATGTTTTTAGAAAGGACATAGGTGTTGCTGGAATCCACATGGCCTTGGAATATAATTGAGTGGTACAGTTTTAAGTTGCATGCGCATGAGATTACCTTTTCCATTAGATTTCTAAAAGTATTTCTGAATAACCTAGATTCACTACTTATTTGCTCTGCTACCATTCTTAATGGCTCATAATGCAGTGGCAAGCTATTGTCTCTGAATAATAGAACTTTTAGGATTATCTATTGGTTAATTGGCTGCATTCTTAGAGAAAGAGAAAATAAAATTTATTGGGAAACTGATGCAGTACCTTTAAAATATGCACATGAAATCAAGTACCGCAAATCAGAACATTCTTAATGTTTTCAATAAGTAATTATTTTGAGCACATTAGTACATTCACAGACATGATGCTGAATATAAGAAATTAAATTACTTTAGATTTGGTATCAGTAATAGAGTGGTGTCAACTTTAGTGAGCTGCCATAATTCAGATTAGATTCTTATGTTAATAATATTGTATTATTATATTGAAAGTTTTAATAGTTTCTGATAATTTTATATTATATTCATAACAACAAATTATTTATCTTGAAGTATTGAAGCACTAACTGGAATTCCTCAGCATGGATCCTCTTCATACTTAGAGCTCAATATGAGCCCTTTACAAAAGTATTATAGCTACAAATGTTTAAAAGACTGTAAATATGTGGCCAACCTCAGATTCAAAGGTGTCAATTATTACACATTATATGGTATTTTTTTCTTTTCTGCTATAGCATATAGTAACCAAAATTGCACATGCAAAAATAAATTATTTTATATTTCTTTGATGGTAAGGTTACCTCTTAATTGAGAATAGGAGTTATATTCAGGCTATTTCAGTACGTAGACTAAAAATTCACCATCTTAGCCCACCTTGTCCTTTGCTTTGTGCAGAGTATAGTAAGTGCTCTGAGGGTGAATGAAATTGTGATAAGCAAAGTTCTAATGACTGATTCAAACATAGAATGTCACCCCCTGTGTCCAGCCTGTGATTTGAGGGAAAATGCTGCACTACAAGTGTTTGTCTATCAGATCTCCAAAGCACATTGACCAAAAGATTTGAAGCATTCTTCATGGTTGTTCAATGCGGCGACCGTGACATGAAAGAGTTTTGGAATATTGTAGCATGAGAAGGGAGGAGAGGGGATTTTAATTTCCTTCCTCCACTTCTGTGTGGGTGAAAACCATTCCATAATTACCTTTTGTTTTGAATGTTTATGGTTATCTTCTGTGTCTTTTCCTGCTCTAAGCCCTTATGTCAGCAAAGAAAAGGGAAGAGAGGAATAAGCCATTCTACTTTCTGGTTACCCTCATAACACCAAGTGTAAGTCTATTTCTTACTAAAGTTGCAAAAGACAGAAAACCAAACACCGCATGTTTTCACTCATAGGTGGGAACTGAACAATGAGATCACTTGGACTCGGGAAGGGGAACATCACACACCAGGGCCTATCATGGGGAGGGGGGAGGGGGGAGGGATTGCGTTGGGAGTTATATCTGATGTAAATGACGAGTTAATGGGTGCTGACGAGTTGATGGGTGCAGCACACCAACATGGCACAAGTATACATATGTAACAAACCTGCACGTTATGCACATGTACCCTAGAACTCAAAGTATAATAATAATTTAAAAAAAAAAAGTTGCAAAAGAAAATTGTAGCCACAAACTTCCAGAAACGGCCCTCAGGATGTCAAAAAATGGAGAAACATCTATAAATTCCTCTAGGCCTATATTTGGTTTTAAATTACGACTTTTACAAATAAGGAAAGGCTAATTTGCTATGTTTATTTCCTTTGTTGGTAAATACGGAGTATGTTAAAGATATCTGGTGAGACCTAATGACTTCAAAATTAGACTTGAAGGGGGTCTCAAGCACATCATAGAGGCTGCACAATGAGGCAAAGAAAATGGTTTTCAACTGGCAAGATTTGGGTTGTAGTTTTTACTTTAGCACTTATTAATTGGATAAAAATGCAGATTCCTTGGTCTCCTTGTCTTATATCTAGCCTGTATAGATGGTAAACCACGAGCAAGTTCTTTCTATTTTCTTGAGAAGGAGTCTCACTCTGTTGCCCAGGCTGGAGAGCAGTGGCACGATCTCGGCTCACTAAAACCTCCGCCTCCTGGGTTCAAGATATTCTCCTGCCTCAACCTTCCCAGTAACTGGGATTACAAGTGCGTGCCACCACGCCAGGTGAATTTTTTGTATTTTTAGTAGAAATAGGGTTTCACCATGTTGTCCAGGCTGCTGTTGAACTCCTGACCTCAAGTGATCCATCTGCCTCGGCCTCCCAAAGTGCTGGATTAGAGGCATGAGCCATTTGCTGCCTCTATTAAGGGTTGTTGTGAAGTATAAGATCATGTATGTGGAAGTCAACTGCAAATTATGACATGGTATAAGATTCAAAGATTCAGAACGATGCACTCACAAGGATACTAATCTTCATACAAATTCTGCTCAGACCTTTCTGGTCTCTTGGCTTGGTCCATCTACTCTTGCTATGTAAGGAGACTGACACTGATACAAACAAACAGGCTACTAACTCTGCAGAAATATTAGGCCTTTAAAGTTAAAATTTCATTGTAACATATAATAACCAAGAAGATTTTCACCCTTCCTCTTACATAAAGTGTTAACAGTTTATGCTCATTATGTGGAAGGTGGACGTAACTCCTATAAAATAGGTCCCCTTTGTCTCGCCACAACTGGAACTTACTAAACTTACTAATTCTTTTATTAGGTGAGTATCACAGCATAAACAAATAATCCAGTCAGCAAACTGGAGAAGATTAGATCTATAGGAAGTCAATCTCATTTTCTCTGTTTTCAAGGCAAATGAAATCTCTTGTACTTTATTTTCAATGACTAAGACAGTAAGCTAGTTTTGTGGGTAGAGGTCAAGTGCAATTTGATAAGGATCTTAGTCTCAAAACATATTAAAGATCAGGATATCATATAAAAGATTAGGATGAAGTTTCTTGAGCTGTTATAAAAACTAGAGGATGTCAAGTTTCAAAGGACCTTAGATATCAGCTAATAAAACTTTTTCATTTTATGGATGGGAAACTAGAGTGATATATTGATTGGCCTAAGATGATATGGATACAGTGAGCAGTAAAAGCAGGACAAGATTGTGGGTCAATGTGACTTGAATATTATTTGCAATTGCAGTAATTGTATACAGTCTTTAAGTTTCATTCTAATTTTAGTTATAAATGTTGTTTCATAGGTGCTTAGGGCATTCCCTAAAACTCTTTCCCCATCTCCTCAGGATGCAGAGCTGGTTCCATATATGGATGATATACTCAAAGGAAGCTTTCAATAGAGAGGGTAAAGAAGAGAGATGGGATTTCATCATTTCTTTAATCTGAAAGCTGTTTGTTCATTTGCATTCAGGATATCTAGGGCAACATGCCTTAATGTGATGCTCCCAGGACATAGCACATCAATTACTCCTTCTTCTCTTCTTAATATCTTTGTGCCTCATTTTTTATCTGTAACATGGGGTGACAACAGTACCTACCCTATCCATTATGGTGAGAATTAAATGAGATGACATATGTAAAGCATTTTGAAAATTATTGATACATAGTGCTAATAATATTAGCTCTTATTATTGCTATTGTTATTTTTATTTACTAAACCCTATCATCAGTGTTGGTGAGATGCAGTTTTTAATCTATGAAGGCTAGTAACAGGGCACAGGAAAAAAAATCTGGCCAAATAGCCTCAATATAATAGTCAAGATTACTCAAAAAGACCAGTTTCAGAGCTGAATAATTTTAAGATTCTATTGAAGATTATTCCTTATAATTATAATGAGAAAAGGTGGTGTAGAGGATAGTACATGTATGAACAGAACAATTTTTTTTTTAATTTTAGAGGTTAAAATTTGGTCATGAAAGAAAAAATGTTCACCAGGTATGTGCAAAAACAACCCCGTAAATGTTTGACTCTCTCCTAAGAATCTTGTTGTACAAGAAGATAAAGGTTATTATCTTCATTCTATAAGCTTTTAAAGACTTTCTACCTGTCTGATTCTTGACTCTCCCTCTGGCTTATTAGGCCTTCTCGAGGCTACTTTCTTAAACTACAGTTTATGCTGAAGGAGAAAAGGAGCAGGCCTAGGTCACAATAAAATAAATATCTATATTTTTTTGGAAATGAAATAAATATTTATATATTTATTTGTAAGTGAAGTAAATATCTATATATTTATTTGTAAATGAAATAAATATGTTTATTTGTAAGTAAAAACAAGTATCTATTTATTTGTAAATTAAAACAAATAACTACATATTAAATACTTACTGCATGTCAACTGTTTTATGGACCTAACCTCCTTGAAGATCACATTAACACTGCAAGAGAGGCATTAAAATCTCCATTTTTCAAATGAGAAAATGGAGTCTCAAAACATTCACTTTCCCAGGGTCACACAACTTGTAAAGACCATAGCAGGAACTCAGCGGTAGCTTACTTGCTCGACGATGCCATCTGCAAAGTTTAAGTGGTTTTATTGAAAAACCAACCTTCTAGAAAACATTACCTTTTATAATACATACAGAAACATTAAGAATGAAACATGGGACCACAACTCAAATAAATGAAAATATAAAAAGGGAAGAAATCGCTTTTTAAACCAGCTATTCTATGAGAAAGCAGTGGTTCTATACTGTAGTATTTAATAAGGTATCCTAGTAAATAAACCTATATATACTTCTTTTAATAGCAGATGTTATTAGAAAGATGTTTTTCATTTAAAACATTTATTACGTAAATGATCTTCCTTTAAAATAATTTTTTTCACATTCTATGTGGAACATTTGGGGCTGCCAATTGTCATTTGGGATTACTCATAGGTACCCCCAATTTCCTTTGAAGCCAGTATTACGTTAAGACCATGATAGAAGTGCACTGAGAGACAAAGCAGTCAGGATTCACACGGAAGTGGCATTTCCAGGCTTTCTAGAGTGTAGAACAGTGTGGAGACAGCAGCTCTGTGTCTGTATTTGGGCAATGGACATGTATTAGGAGAATGTTAACAGTTATTCCTAGCCTTCATGGGGTCTCTGGTTTACCTTAAATATTTTGTTTTGTTATATAACAGGCTTTACTGTCTTACTAATCAGATGCCAGCTCCTAAATACAATAATCATTTGTTAGAAGGAAAACAGTTATCATAAGTTATGTCAGTATTGCTGCTTATCAAGGAAAAAATTTTCTGAGTGCTATTTAGAAGCATAAAATTTTCCTTGGAATTGTATGATACCCTTGCATGTGTAAGGGGCAGATGCAGCCAAATTGCACGGCGCTCTTCAAGAACTGCTGAAGAGCATCTTCCACTCTGCAAGAGAAATTGCTTTTTAATTAGCCTTTTCAGATTGTCTGTACAAGCCATAATAATTCATTTCATCAAAAAAATATAATTATCTTAAATATTTTAGGATACTCAGCTGGATTTAATTAAGCAAGAGGGTGTCCCCGTGTTTATACTCTTCAAATGGTTGCTGATTCCATGTAAACTTTATAAAAGTCTCTTCTTATGTGTATTTTTAAGGCCCTGAATTACTTTTATTACAAATTGTGATGTCATAAAAGAAAAGAAAGCCTTTTCTAAAAGAAGAGGCCAGTCTAAGGCACTGGGAAAATGAAACCATGAGCTGTACAGTCAGAAAGACTTGGGTTTGAATTTAGATTCTACCTCTTGCTCAATGAAAGACCATGGGTAAGTCTCTTAATCTCTCTGGGATGCACTTGAGTTGCTTCCTCAATAAAATGAAGATACGATGTACCATATAGGGCTGCTATGTAAAGTAAATAGCATGATGATGCCTGGTCACACCAGGTCTCAAACGTTTTGAGGTCCTTTCTGTAATAGTCACAAAGCATACTCTGCCAGACATGTAGTAAGAAGATTGAACATTATTCTGCCTACCTTTCAACCACCACTGAAGAGGCCGTAGTTAATGGGAACTGCATTTTAGCTGGGACTTAGTTGGCTCCTAAGGAAAAGCATTAAGCTTGGCTGGTTCTAAGTGAAAACAGTATTCCAGCTGGAGGACATTAAAACAGGGCAGATTTATGGCTGGATTTAACTGTAGGATCTGATAGTGACCTCCACCTCTCTACATTTACTTGTATGCCAGTAGTGCATGCCTACCCAGAAAACAAGATTCTTTCTTTTGCTGGGTCCAATCTGCTGTTAAGCCCATCCAATGCATTATTATTTCAGATATAGGACTTTTTTATTCCTAGAATTTCCATTTGTTTTTTTATTAAATTTTTAAAATCTCTCCTGAAATTCCCTGCCACCTCATCCACAATGGCCATCATTCACCAAGGTTTAATCCACTGTATTCATCATTTTCTATAATTATTTAATGTATGTTTAATAACTGTTTTAAAGTGTTGGTCTGAAAAGTCCAACAACTGCATTGTCTATGAATATACTATTTTTTTTCCTCTTCAAAAGGAATTACGTTTTCCTACTTTTCACATATCTAGTAATTTTTTACTGTGGATGAGTCTCACCTCTGAGCATAAACCAAAATGTTCAATAAATTGTTGATAAAGTGATTGTTATAAAACTCCATGTAAGCCTAGATTTAGAACTCTCAACAATAGGAGGTTTGTCTTAAACTCTCCCACATATTAATTTACTAAATTATATATTACTTAATTGTTTTTAAGGAATTTAGATTAAATCTTGAGTAGTTATAAAAATATATATAGGACATAAAAATAATTGTATAATGAACACCCATATACTAGTTTAGGAAGATCTTTAGCAGTACCCGTGATTCCTTCTCCAACCTCATCCACCATCCACTCCTTCCCACTCAGAGGTAACTTACTTGTTATTCTAGAATTTTTAGTTACTGTGTTTATGATTTATTTTCTTAATTACATATGTTTATGTCCCTGTGCTATATAGATATGGCATATGTGTGTGTATGTGTGTGTGTGTGTGTATAGAGAGAGAGAAAGACAGAAGTTTTTTTCACTGTGCAAGTTTTTACACTTCTCTTTCTGCTCTCAATTCAAGGTCACCTTCTCTATGAAGTCTTCCCAAATCACCCAGGCCCCATTCCCTAACTAGCTTTCCTTCCAGGCTTGCTGTTCCCCAACCCATTCTTCAAATAGAATCTCATCACTCTCCTAAATAATTTTTGTTTGTTTGTTTGTGTTTGTTTGTGTCTGTAGAGACAGGGTCTCGCTCTGTTGTCCAAGCTGGATGGAGTGGCAGTGGTGCTATCATAGCTCACTGCAGCTTTGAACTCCTGGGCTCAAGAAATCCTCCCGCCTTGGCCTCTCCAGTAGCTGGGACTACAGACACGTGCCATTACACCTAGCTAATTTTTAAAAGCTTTTATTTTATAGAGACAGTGTCTCTTTATGTTGCCCAGACTGGTCTCCAACTCCTAGCCTCAAGCAATTCTCCCACTTTAGCCTCCCAAAGCATTGGGATTATAAGCTTGAGCCACCTCACCCCACCCTCTTTAGAGACCCCTCATCTCTTTTTGTCCAGGCTTAGAAGCAAAGAATTTGGGGGATATACATGTGCAAGCTGTAGTGCTATTTGTAGTTTTAAATGTTCTCAAGTAACTAAAACTCCTTTGGGAAAGCTTTGCTACTCACTGATGGGTGCCTCCCTGGCCCACCAGATCAGATAGAAGTCTTCACGGGGCTGCCACAGAGAGACTTGGAGACTTTCTGACCTCCAGTGAAAGATGAACCCAGCCTCAACATTAATGAGGGACCTTTCCCCCATGGACATTGGACGGGTCCTAAGGAGCTCCTGATGTTACTCTGAACCAGAAAAACATGGAGTGGAGAAATGCCGGCCTACTCTGATTTTTAATAACAGCTTTTAGGAGGAGAAGTCATAGTTTTATATAATCAATGTAAATAATTATTGAGTACCCACCACCCTACTCTGAGTTCCGCTTTGATCAATGAAATAATAAATAAATGTCCTTGCTCATGACAAAGAAATTTATACAAGAAAAAAAATCTCAAAAGTCTTTAGTAAGAGTTGTTTATTCTTTATAAAGATATAGATCACTCCAAATCGTCTCTGAAAAATTAAAAAAATATTAAAAGCGTTATAAATATAATGCCCAAATAACTTGATTGGAGGGAAGCTTTAAGTCAAACAAATGATGTAAGTAAACGATATTTTATGTGTTAATCCTATACATATCCACTTTTTGGGATTCAACTTAAATATTACTAATTTTACTATAGGAATTTTTCAGTGCAGTATTTAGACTTTCATGATATAATATTGTCATATATATATAATTTATTTGATTCTAAGTTTGTAGTCAGGGACACAGTCTACAAATGCAACATTATTCCTGGAATAAATAAGATTAACTTGAGTGAATGATTTTATTGAGTAAATAAACTGGAAACTTCTATATTTGGCAGAAAGTTAATCTCCACATATGTGAGTATTCTAAACCTCGCTTTGCCCAAAGATTTTGAAAGAAAATAAAGCTAGTTTCTGCTTTGAAAGCAGTTGACCTCTAGAGTGTTAGATTGATTCTAAATTGGATTTTTTTTTGCTGAGTTGTCTTAAAAGTTTTTTCATTTTGTTTTGTTTTTGTCCTATGTACTAAAGGGTCCAAAAGGATTTCAGGCTTCTCTTCATTTATATCATTTGACTTAGGAAGCCTGTTAGTTCTTAAATGTCCTATTAGGATGTTCTCCTTTCCAGATAATGTATTTCTAATACTTGAATTTTAGAGTTGCCTGCAACTCTAGGAGAAGATGGCTCCTTAAATTAGATTTTCAGTAGTGTGAAAGGTAAGACTTCATCATTTCCTGTCTAAAACCCAGTATTGTTGGGGGCAATTTAAAGAAATTTAGAGAAAAGAATTTTGCCTGGGAATCTTATGGGATTCCTCTCTGCTATGCTTTTATCTGAGCCAATATGGCACCACGGTGTCTTGCTCTACTCAAATTCAAGAGGAGGGAACATACACCCCACCTCTCAATGAAAGAGTATCCACTTCCTCTTATAGGCAAATCACATGAGATGAGATAGAATAGCTGGGAATTTAGTTTTAGTGAGGGAGTAGGAAAGAGAAACCCAAATTCTCAATTTTTAACACAGTGCTGTAGAAATTACTCCTCTGAAATCAGGGAGACATTATTGCAGGGGTACATTACTGCATGTACCTAGGGTTACGAGGTACATGGACAGTAAGATCTTACAGACCAGGTACTAAGTTCCAAATCTTCCACTTTCTTGTCTGCAAACCTGCTTTTCTTTGAGGGTTGTTGAGAGTTAATTTAGGTAACGAAAGTAAAGGCCTTAGGCACCACTCTAGGCACACAGCTATTATAACAAACAGATCACTACATGGATTTGCTGGAAAATTAGCTCTCTACCTGTAATGCCTTGACTAATCTTCATTTCAAACAGGGTTAGTTAAAAATAATTCAATGACCCTACCCACTAGACCATTCAAATACTTTTTAAATTCGTAACTATGCTTATTTATTTGCTACATGAGAGTTCAACAATGTTAATAGAAGCAGAATTAGAATTAAGGCTTAAAATCACTAAAACTGCATATAAAAGTAATTCTATTTAATGGTTTGATTGAATTTTGCTAAAATTTAAAAAAAAGATTGTTTAAAAAAAAAAAGGTCCATCTTCCTTTGTGAGTCCACATGATCTCTGATAGCCACAGTTTTGAGAGTGTAGTATGCCTAACTGGAAAATGTACTACTTTCTGCTTTGATTCTTTTTCCCCTTCTCCTGACTAAGCACATTGAGCATTTTGTTTGTTTGTTTGTTTGTTTTTTCTTTTTGGCAAAATATCCAATATATACATTAGAATTATCTTATGTCAACATTTGTGAGGTAAGTGTACATTTATTTTTCTTTGGCAAATGGCAATATACTTGTGAATTGTATTTAGTGCATATGCTTTCATAAGATTCTCCGAGTATATCTTATGAAATATCATAAAATGGTTCTGGAACTTGTATGTTAATCAGAGATTCTAGGTTTCAGCAAATTGGGTATATTAATTCTTAAAATGAAAATCCAAGAAAGGTTGTCTTCTTCATCTTGGTCCATGTGAACAATTTTTTCTTGTTTTTTTTGGTTTTGTTTTGTTTTTTGTTTTTTGTTTTTTTTGAGATGGAGTCTTGCTCTGTTGCCCAGGCTGGAATGGAATGGCACCATCTCAGCTCACTGCAAGCTCTGCCTCCCGGATTCATGCCATTCTCCTGCCTCAGCCTCCCAAGTAGTTGGGACTACAGGCACCCGCCACCATGCCCGGCTAAATTTTTTTTTTTTTTTTTTTAGTAGAGACGGGATTTCACCGTGTTAGCCAGGATGGTCTCAATCTCCTGACCTCGATCTGCCTACCTCAGCCTCCCAAAGTGCTGGGATTACAAGCGTGAGCCACCGCGCCCAACCTTCTTTTTTTTTTTTTTTTTAAACGCAGACTTCATCAGCTTGATTTTAGTTCTGCACAAACAATGGTGGAGGGAAAGGTTTCTTTGGTTTCTTCTGCTTTTCTTAGTCACTTTCTTTCCCTGGGACCTGATTCAACATCTAGGCTGTCTTGAAAACCCTACACTGAGGGCCCCTCGTGGCAGCACCCCTGTTCTTTTCAGTCCTGGCTCTTTACCCTCCTCGCTGCTCATTGCCCTAACAGCTGGCTCTCCCTTTGAAGTACTTTTCCTAACCTAATGTTTTCTCCATCGGGTATTAACTGACATATAACACTTGACTTGTCCCCCCTACCCCACCTCTTTTTAACCACTTTCTCATCTTATTAGTCTATTTACTTGTGTGTGTGTGTGTGTGTGTGTGTGTGTGTGTGTGTGTGTTCAACAAGGAAGTATTCTGTGCCTCCTTATTACATTAAGCCTGCTTACACTTCACTGACCCTAAATTAATTCTAATTTGGCCCTTTGGGACTTTATTCTTTCCTGATGTATTAGTCCATTCTCACACTGCTAATGAAGACATACCTGAGACTGGGTAATTTATAAGGAAAAAGATGTTTAATGGACTCACAGTTCCACATGTCTGGGAAGGCCTCACAATCATGGTGAAGCAGGAGCAAAGGCACGTCTTACATGGTGGCAGGCAAGAGAGCATGTGCAGGGTAACTGCCCTTTATAAAACCATCAGATCTCATGTGACTTATTCACTATTATGAGAACAGCATGAGAAAAACCCACCCACATGATTCAGTTACCTTTCACTGGCTCCTTCTCATAACAGGTGAGGATTGTGGGAACTACAATTCAAGATGAGATTTAGGTGGGGACACAATCAAACCATATCACCTGATAATTAGTCAGCTTCTTGGAGGAGAAGCTCATGCACAGGAGAATAAGCGAGGAAGCAGAGAATCTCCTGGTCTTATGCCCCACAACCACCAAGTGAAGCCAAAAAAAAAAAAAAAATCACAATCAACAACTGTTTGACCAAATAATTCAACAAACGATTGAGCCATCTAGATATTTGGTAGCGTGTTGTAACAGCAACAGAATCCTGTTTGTTTTCTACAGGGCCATTTAGCAATTTTCTTCTGTAGTGAGGAAATTGTTGCTTTTGTTTGTTTGAAGGACATTAAGGAAATACACTAAGTAACATTAAACACTACCTCTGTGACTGCTCTTAAAGTCACTGTGAGTTGGTTATGAGGCCTTAAGTGTGTAACTGAGAAACACACCTGCAGGAGAATATGGATGAGAAACCGTGAAATTTGTCTTTAATGAAAACAATTTCAAGTCCTAAACTTATGAACCTCCCCCAAAATCCTAATCCTCCTTCCATGTACCCTATCTCAGCCAATCCCATCTGCATCAGTCATATTATAAAAGCCAGAAACCTGATGAAGCAGCACAATTTTCTGGAGTAAATAACTGGGGTTTGTCATCTCATACTAAGAAAACTAAGGACGCAGACACACACACAGAGTGAGTTTAGGAGTGGTAGTTTAATAGGCAAAAGAAAGAGAAGGAACAACTTTCTGTGTTCTGAGAGACAGGGGCACCTGAGTAGGACATTTGGCCTGAGGCAGAGTGCGCCGGATTTTAGAGACAGACTTGAGAAGGCAATGTCTGATTTACATAGGGCCAAAAGATGGGTTGGACCAGGTGTGATGTTTACATAATGTGTGGGGCCCCTAATCTTATTATGCAAATAGGGTCTTTGCCTAGCTGGGTCCTTGTTACCTGACCCTTTCTGTACATGGGGCTGGCAAAGAGAAGGGAAGGTGGATCCGCCATTTTGAACATACTTAGTCCCAGGTGACCTTTTAACCTGTACAAACTTCTAACTAGAATGGATGGTAAAAAGAAGTGTGTGCGCATTATTTTGCCTCCTATTTTGCATGAGAGAGGTTCTCTTTTTATCCTATTTTATAGACATGGCTTATCTACTTCTCTCTTGATTTAGTCTTTATAATGGATTATAGTGAAGATAAGAAGTTTGGCAAAGTTCCCTGAAGGAAGGAGACAAGGGAGAAGACGGAGGAGAAGGACATAGTGAAATGTTCACAGAAGACCATCCAGCACATACCTGATTCCCATTGCTGTGTACACACTTTGTAAATTTGGACAAGTTCTTTCTCCTCCCTGAGCCTTGGTTTCTTCATTTTCAGATGAGGGTTTCATATTAGATAATCTCTAATGTCTGATTGTCTGACTCAAACATCTTTCATGTCTAAACTTTCCTGAATCTATCACACTAATTCAGAGCCTCCTAAATGTCCCAAATTAAAGTACAACTATTTTCACAACCAGTGTATCAAACTCTTCCTGCTTTGACAAAAACAGATGCAACTAGATGTGCCAACTGATTCTTTGAAAAGGAAACTCAAACTATTTTTGGGGGGGAGTTCTGCAAAGAACACTGTGGTGACTGACTTTTTGTAGGTTTTTGTTTTTTCACTTAGCTATATCTAGTCTTATCTAGACATCATTGAAAATATGCCTGAATTACAGGCCTTTTTCAGGTGTTCTTGAAATTACTAAGAACTGGTACCTTCCTTGACACTTCTTTTTATTAAATAGTGTGGGTGGTGGGACTATATCAGGAGTGGCAGATATAAATTTCCATAGGGGCCCCACTGTTTATACTATAAAAGCTCTTTTTGCAGCAGCATCTTCAGAGAGGAGGTGAGATACCTCATGGAAATATTGCTGCACCCGTAAGATTCTTACATAAGTCTTGTGTGGATGCCTTTGCTTTAGAAGGAACTTGGAATTGTCAGTCACAATTATTACCAGAGTGAGTAGATAACACTAACTCAGAGTGTTATATAACTCAGAGAGAATACCAGAAAAGATTAACTGGACAGATTTTACCTCATTCTTATGGCATGAAGTTATTTCATTTCAGGAAACTTAAATTCTTTGTTGTACTAAATTAAAAAACAATACAGTTTTGCCTAGGGGGAAAAGGAAAGAAAAGGAATAGCAGTTGAGGATATTGAACGTTTTGAACACTTATCTCTCTTAGGTCTTAAAAACTTATGGATCGTGGTGGACATATTTACCAGTACTATTTGAGTGTCTGCCCAAGATGGCAGATCACAGGTTTTACATACGGTGGGAGAAAGAAAAAGACGCTGTTGCGCAGAGGAAATAATACATGGTTAAAGAATTTCTACTGGAATGCATTCAGCACCAAATATTGCTGAAGTTAGATATTGAAACTACCTCATGGTCTATTACTTTGCAGTCAGGGGTTTCCTTATTTCCAGCACAGAAATAACTATTTTTAGCTACACTTAAACAATATTACAATGATAGTGTTTTTAGGGAAGGCAAGTGTGAAATGTAAGATAGAATTTGTTGTTGTTGTTGTCGTTCCTGTTCGGGGGGAATTTCCAAATAAGTCAAACAACAATAAGAATTAAAATGGGAAATGTGGGCAGTTTTCTATAATATCGTTGAATGCTTTCTGCCTTTGTTTGTATGTTGTTGGAAGCTGTTTTTATGGGTGTATTATGACTATTCTTCATTGGCCACTGAGATTAATTTCCCTTTATAGTTTTGTAATTACATTTGTGAAATACATTTTTTAACACCTAATCACCACCAGGGCACTCTTAAGAGATGTAATTAGAAAGTCCATCAGACATTCTGTCTTCAGTGTATTGCTAATTAGTGCTAATTCATTTTTTTTATTGCAACTTGCTGTTGGTATCATGAATGAAACCTTCATTATAGAGAATAGTTCTCATTGAAATGGCGTTCCCATTGGTTTAAGAGCCTTCTTTTAATTTGAGGATTGTTCCTTATTGGGGATTATTGTCAAACGTTTTTAAAAAGTATATTTCCAGTTATCTAAAGACAGATTGAAAGCAGACCCAAGCAATTAGGTGAGACAAGTATAACTTCCCGCCTTCTCCTACTATTTTCTTACTCTGTACTCCAAAGCTACACCACTGGGAACATTCCTATCAGCAACAGTGCATAAAACACAGAACAAGAACAAGATAGCTCATTTCCTTTGTTCATTTTTTTCAAAAGCAATTCCTGTATATTGCAAAAATTAGAAAATGCAGACAAGCAAAATCAAATCAAATCAAATAAATCACTTTCAATCCCACCATCTGGAGAGGTTCCAGTACCATCTTTGTCACCTTGCTATGGAAACTTGTGCAGTTTTCCTCTGTGTTGTGTGTGTGTGTGCGTGTGTGTATGTTTCTAATTATTTGCTTTCTCCTTCCTCAGAAAAAGCATATATATTCATGATATGTTAACTTTGGCCTTAATGTTGTAACTTGCTTAGGGCAATAGGGTGTGAGTAGTTGTGTCTTGCCTCATCTGAGCAAAGTGCCGCTCCCCTGGCAGGACCATCTTCTGCCCTGAGAACAGCATATTCCAGGCGAGTGCTGCTCCATCAGCCCTGCTCACAGAGAGAAAATCATGTGGAGCAGTTCCACAGCGGGTGCTTCAGCTGCCCCACTGTTACCATGTAATTTGAGGAAAAGAAAAAATCAGTTCTTTTTAAAAACTGAGATTTGGAGGTTATTTGTTACATAGCAAATCTAGTATTTTACCTAGTCTCTCTAAGACTCAGTTTCATGGCTGCAAAATTACAGTAACAATAAGAGTATCTACATGTGAAGGCTATTGAAAATATTAAAGGAGGTAATGCATGTATACTCATAGTGGCTGCTGCATAATATTATATTCTTCAAGCCTTTTTCTGTTCACATATAAAATATAATTATAAAAATAAGATTACATCGTACATTCAGTTTGTAGTCCCTTTTTAAAGTAATAACATACCAAAAACATCTATCTAGATAATTAAATATTCTAGTACACAATTTTTAATGGCTGCAGAGTATTCCATTAGTATAGGTGTGCCAAAGATTAACAAATTCATTATTTTGGACATTTAGATTATTTTCATATTCCACCACAGTAGACAAAGTTATGATGGACATTCCTACAATCAAATCTGGACCAATTTATAATATCAAGAGGAAAAAAACCTTAGTCAAAGAGTCTGGATGTTTTAAGAATTTTGGCATGTAGAGTTGTTTATAGCTTACAAACTTACAATGTTAATACAGCAAACCTTAGCTAGAAGATAGTTACATAATCTTTGAGGGTAGATCAATTAAAGAGAAAAATCATGGACAACTTATTTTCAAACTTCATTATTTTCAATGTGCGTGTTTATTTAAATACGTATGTTTCTAGAATCAGTGTGAAATACGGAAAGAAAATAGATTTTTGAAGTAAGAACTATTTTCAAGTTCTGTCTCTGACGCTTATTGACTGTGAGATCTTAATCAAGTTACTTAACCTCTGTGAACCTCTATTTCCTTATTTATAAAGTGGAGATTTAAATTCCAATTTGCATTTCATATGAGGATAATGTAATGTGTATACATTGTCTAGCTCCTATATGCATTCAGCTCATTTTAGTTCCTTCCTTCCTTTCCCACTAGTTATCCCCTACTCCTAACCCCTCCTCAAAAAAGGAGTCCATTTTAATGTTTTAATTTGACCAAAGACTACCATATATTCTTGTGTATCAGCCAACAAGGATAACAGATAGAGTTTCTTGATAAACATTAGGTTTCATCTATATCTCTCCAAAGAATATCAGAACTTTCTCTGAGAACAGAGACCAAGGGAGGAGCCCTGTTGCCTGTCACCCATCCGGCAGCAGTTAGTTCAGGACCCAGAACCTGCACATTAGCAACAGCAGAGAAGCAGTGAACTTCATTTAGAGTCTACTGGCACTTGGAGAAGCTATGCTAGTCAGGGTTCCTTTAGGGAAAGCCACAGATCCTGTTCAGATTAATTTAGTCAACTCAGTTATTCCAGTTCAGCTCACTGACTTTGCATAAGTTCTGGTTTAGTTCTACACTGCTTCCTTTAACTCCCATTACTGAATGTGTACCACCACCAGAGAGAGGTGAGGAGATACAAGATGTCATAGAAATATGAGTCAGCTATCAGCAAAATATGAATCATATTACCTATGGATCTAAGTCAAGTAGACATCTCTAGACACATTCTGAAATAACTGAACTTCTCAGTTATTATTCTGTCTGCATCCCCAAACAAAATCACATTAGTTAAGATTAATTCTTTGGTATTCCTCATTAAGTTTGTGGAGTTGATTAAACCTTGTTTTATAGGCTGTAATTTTTTATATACTTAATTTTTAAAAAGTGAACTGGTGATTTGATCATTGTACCTCATAAATTTATAAAATTTAATGTGTCAATTTTTTAAAAGTGAACTGTCAAGGTGAGTCATATGCAAGTTTCTCACAAGGACTACGCTTTCTTGAATAAAGCCGGATGTTCAGTTCACCTGAAAAATTAAATTGTCACATTGAAGTTGACTTTAACATCATCATTTTAGATAAAGGCAGTCAGATCAGATCACTGACTATAAGATCTTAGGGTCATGGTGTGAAACAACTGCTATGATGAAAACTATTTGTATATCGTTGTTGACATTTAGAGATCCAACTTGGTTGGCCATCGCTTGTATCATTAATCTCACTTAATTGCTCTGTTTTTCAAGGGAATCTAGCTAATTTTATAGAACCTTTTGAACTACTTACACAGCCGTGAAGAAAGGATAATTTCCAAAGGCACTCAAATTTCAGGGAAATGGATTCTTAAATAATTCAATAGGAAGAAAAGGAAAGTTTGTAATGATTAAATTACATTTGATGATGCTTTTCTTTATTAGTAAATATATGCACTGAAATTGGAAATGCAGGAGCAAGCTTGTCTCTTATAAGGTTCTAGATGAAATATCTTTGTATGAAATCCCATAAGTGGTGAGAGGATTGGGACACATGTGCGTTAAGGGGGTGCATGAGGGTAGCTCCCATTCAAGCTTTCTCTGCAATACAGAAAGACTCCGTAAGAGCAAGTACTGGATCTGGATTCAGTAAATATTTGATAAGTGAATCTATAAACACAATAAGTGCTCTGCTTCATTCTACCCCACCTCCACTTCTACAAGCACAAACATACAAAGATAAATGTATGTACAATGCATAGCAAGGTTATGGGGGAGAGGCAGAAAATCAAGAACCCCAGATTGGTTTATAGCTAGTGAGTATTGGTACAATAGGGCCTGTGGCTAACAGCCTGCAATTGTTCTAATTGGTGGATGTTGCAGAGGCAACAATTGTTAAATACGTTGAGTAACACCCCAGATATCCTTTTATTTAACCTCATTTTATTCAAGTCTAAGCACATTCTTTCTTAAAACAGTCTTGATATCAGAACCAAACAGAATTTCTAAAGGTGATTAAGAGAAATTAAACCGGGCAAGTGGATGAACTATTGTTATGGCTATTTCCACCCCAACTAGACTAAGCTTTAGAACTTCACTGCAGAATATTGAAGCCAACTAGGAAAAATCTTTGATGCGAGACAGAGTAGTAATTTAGAACATGAACTAGGTTGGACTCCGTGACAGAGTTTTAATTAGAGCTCTTCCACTAACTTTCAAACAGATTTAAAATAAATGATTCACTAGGTTTTCTTTTGCTCATCTATAGTGTGAGAAGTTTGGGATATTTGAATTCTAAGATCCCTTCCAATTTCATCATTTAATAAAATCAGGTGTACTTTATTCTGATAGAGGATTTTTTCAACTGTGTGTATGTAAGGACAAAATGATATTTTGTATAAGGACTATATCTTAATCCCACCATTTTAAATTCCTGTTCATATTTATAGAATGGTTTCATATGTGTGTGGCATTGACTTCTACATAAATATTTTAAAACTTGGCTTAAAAGAGTTTATAACTTGTGCCAACCAATTTAGTTCCATTCAGGAAGCCTCCTGTGTAAGATATAATAGAAGCGTAATCCATCAGAATTTGTGAAAGTGGACTTTCAAAACGAAGCACCAACATATTTAACCAATCATATATTTACCAGAGTTTCAATTAACCAAACAAGTCGTGGCAAAGTCCTGCAATTTCTTTTCCAATATAATAAAGAAATGCTGATAAGTCTGCAACATTTACCTTTTACTGCAACTTTTTCTGCTAATCAAGATTTTTATTCAGGAAAATACTTTTCATTCAGGAAATCAGTGGAAGTCAATTATTACCCAGACTTGGTCATCCATTCTTTGAACGTTCATTGCACATTAATGTTGGTAAATGTAATTAGAAATAGCAGCTAATTTAAATGAATTTATTTAGAGGATCCATGGTTGCAGGATTTTGCAGAACTTTTAATATCCTAACATACTTGCGAATTTCCAGAGAAAAGCACATGGTATTTCACATTTCACACCTTTCACAAACTTTGTTCCAGTGGACTACTCATTCCTCTTTTTGTTATTAATGAGTGTTTGCAGAGATCATATTTTGTAAAACCAATGTGAAAATGCTGTTTTAGTGTATGTTCTATTACAGTGTCAAGTAGAGTCAATATTTATCTACACATTGCTACGTTGTCTCTGTCTTCCAAATACATGTTTTGTATTTTAATGATGGTTGCATTAGAGCCTATCCTGGAGTGAAAAAGACCTTTAATTATAATTCAGTGTTATAAGTAGTGAAATGCATGCCCAGAAAGATATAGTAACATGCTTAAGAGTCATGTGGTGAGTTTGAAATTGTTCTGGGATTACAATATGTATCTCTTATTCCTTTACCCACTATTTTTTTTCCATTATGCCATATTGACTTTTCTTCTAATATTTGCCATAGTTGATCTTAACAGAAGTTGAAAAGTTACAAAGAAACCATGAACATGCTAATTACAATCAGTTTCTCCAAGTAGAAGACCCTTCTGATAATTCAATTTCCATTTGTCCAAAACTGAGTTTACTTTATTCTCTCATATATGACAGTCTATATGTAGTGACTAAGAACACAAATTTTGGAATAAAGCCACTCAGGGTTTCTTCAGTATGCTTAGTGATTCCAGTATCTTCATGCTGATCCTTTAGATTAGATTATTTTTCTCCCAATCTCTCACATATTGAAGTTCAGCTTTACCTTAAGAAAGCATTGAAACACATCTAATAAGTACATGATGTATTTTTAGTTAAATTGATTTGAACCAAACAGTTTCTATCTTGCCTTTATCATGGCTGTTATTGAGTTCCGATACTAGCAAGTATACATGAGGTTATAATGTCCTTTTCTTAAATTAGTTTTAATTAGACAAATCGTATCTAATTATCCATTAATAATAGCCATTCGAGTAACGGCACAATTCTGAACTGCACATAATTCTGAACCATTTCTCTAAGATCTCCTTGTTTATTAATGTTGCCTGACCAACTACTTAGATGTCATGTATCTGTTCATTCAATAAATACTTATTGAGCACTTACTATGTGCAAGGCTTTGTGTAGAGTCTTGTATTAACTACTCTGTTACACAGGATGTGGTACTCAAATTCAAAGTAAACTAATTATTTTTGAAAACTTCCACCAAACCAGTATACATCATTGCTTCATTTTACATCTTATATCATTGTTATGTTTCCCACTAGCAAGTATAATTAAAGTTACTTAAGGAGATGGGTCTTAGAGTAGAAATGCCGACAAAAATGTGACCAGTAACTTTTCAAAATTTGTCAAGTAGTTTATACCATTTCCACCAGGATTAGGTTAGCATCTTGGAGTAGAAATGTGCTTTCTAGCCATTTCCCCTTAATAGCTAGAAATATATATCCATGCTGGATTATTCCTACCAGGGATTTCTGGACTGTGGGCTTTTTGTCTTTGAACTTCTGGCAGTGATAATAAAAACATTATCTATGTGCTTAAAAATAACAGTGAAAATAACATATGAGTTGATAAACAGATATAACAGAGATCAAGAGTAATTTGAGACTGGGTTCTCCATGGAAACTTTGAAAAGATATGAAGGGCATGGCTATTAGATCTTCTTTTCATTTATACCCTCAAAAAACATGTATTAAACAAGTATGATATGGAAAGCCCTGGGCTGGTTGAAGTCAGGGATATTGTTAAGACAGAAATAGCTTGGTGGTTGGAGAGACCACTCTGAGGGCACAGGACTAGGAGTCAGAACACCTGATTTGTCCACTCAATAACTTCATGACTGGAAACTAACCTAATCTGCTAATCTCCTTGAGCTTTGAGTTGCTCATCCATAAGCTAAGTGTAAAAGGAGAATCTACAACGTTTTGTCTTAAGAACTAAATCAAAGAACATGTATGTAATAATATAGCCTGGTACTGAAAACACAGTAACTATTAAATGCCAATTAGATGATGTATACACAAAATGCAAGATACAAAGTTGTTAAGTTTATAAGAGCTCAGTATGCTCAATAAGAGCTAAATTAGCATGACTGATGTAAAAATACATAGCTGAGTCAGGTCATTGACATGAGTAAAAGAAAAAGTCTTATTTCTTTCAATATGACATCATTTTTATTCTATTTCCCCTATCATCTGAATTATTTCTCTGACATTGTGTGTCATGCTGTTTACCCAAAACAGTTCGCCAATGCAGAAAGTGCCAAGTCTTTCTACCAGCTATACTTGGAGCCTGAATTTAGATAGACATTTTAAACTCATGAGGAGGAGTAGGAAGGCACTCTGTTTTGCTTAATGTGGCAACATAAATTGGGTTTATGGCCATATTATGCCTTGGCAAGTTAGTTCCTGTAATGATGAAGAATGATTTTCAAGTAGGTTATATAATCAAGGAGTCGTCCAACAGAAGGCTTTGCTATGACAACAAACCAGCCTATCCTGTGGTTTCACAAAGTTCATTTACTTATTCACTTAGACTGCAGCTACAGAAACATATTAAATAGAATTATCTAGAAAGAAATGCCAAATTTTATATTTGAAAAAGATTCTAGGCCTTGGGTTTCAACAACTCATAGCTGTTTTGAGACAAGCCATGTTCCTTTTCACTACTCTTTGCCCACATTCCTCATCCTACTCCTTGTTCTCATAGTCAAGATATTGGTGGAAAGGTTCTTGACAAATACTGCTCCAAGGGAGTAATCGCCTATGAGATGCCCGTTATAGTACTGGGCGTACCAAGGCTAGAGAATGTTGAAGACCTCAGGAATTCCTCTTTTGCTTCATGAATGGGAAAGAGAGAAAATTATAAGTAAAAGGGCAGCTTGTTCTCATGATTTGCAGGCTTAATCAACTAGAGTGGTTTAGAAATTGCCATTGAGCTAAAAGAGCATTTTCCAAAGTATACTCTATAGATGGGTTATTAATTGTTATCACACCATAAAAGTGTTTCATGGTCAATCAGGTTTGGGAAATGAAGAGTTAACATCAAAGGGGTCTTTTTTGTACAGAAAAATTAGAGTCTTTAAAGTGCTAATGTCTGCAGTAAATCTCTGAGAGAAGAATAGGAAAGACTTAATTTCCTAAACTTATTCGGCCTTGGAAAGTTTATTTTGTGCTGCTTCTCATGGGATTGCTGCTCTTCTATGGAACATGCTTTTGGAAATGTCAATCTATGAGAATACACACATTATTTTCAGACATTGACATTTTGTACTCTTCCCACAAAAAATAAAGATAATTTCACTTTACTTTTCAAGTAAATTTGTTCCCCGTACATGAAGACATTCTGTTCAATCATATTATCATTGATTTACTGATTTTGATTTTATTTATTCACAGAAGAAATGATTTCCACTGATCCACCCACTTTTGCCATCCTAGGATGAAATTTTCTGGAGAGAAGATTAGTGGCAAGTGTCGATTTATGGATACAAACCAGTGTGGATTCGGTTGTCCCACCAGTAACTGAACCTCTGACAATAGCTTTTTCATTTGCACGTTCTAAATCAGCCATGACAATGAGATGTTTAGGCTCCACATTGACCTGGTTTAGGCTTCACATTGACTCTACCAGGATGGGGCTCCTGTCAGGGTTTTTGTTTGAAAAAAAGTGGTTAAAAGACATGTTGGAAATCATTACTCTAAGGAGCCAGATTACTGAGACAGGTCTTGTATACTTCTCCTATTCAAGGAGGGCATGGCTAAGTAGTCATTCTATAGATAAGAAACTGGCATAAAAGTGAAGTTCTTTGTTCAAAAATAACAATAATAATAATAAAGGGAGAAGCAGAAATTAGAATTTTTTTGGCTCCACGATTAGGGCACTTTAAGTAAAGGTCAATGCTTCCTGTCTTACTAAATTATCAGATTGACATTCCTTAGGTTCTGTCCCTAAATTATCCCTTAAACCAAGCAGCCAACATCTACTGAGCATTTACTATGTTCCAGGCTCTTCTCTAGGTTCTTGGGTTGCAAGAGTGAACAAAATCCTTGCTATGGAGATGGTAATTCATCAAGAAGCAAGTAAATAAATAATCTTATGTCAAAGTTAAACTTTGTTCTGATTTTCTTTGAGTGATCTTCCTGGTGTACCAGATGATTTTCTGGTTGCAGGTCTTCTGTATCACCTGTTTCCATTCCAATTTGAAAGTTCTCAAGGTGCATTTCATACCAACTAACTGCTGTTTGGTAATATTGTCCTTTCTAGCTGGGTCCAGTTTCACTCTCTAAGGCTCAGGTCAGGGCTATTTTCCTGAAGGTCACTGAACTGTGAACACAACCAATATCACCGTGAATCTTGCCTGTTTTAAATCGCACACTAAATCAATCTCTAGATTCCACCCTCCAGTCTATCCATCCTTTCATTCTGTCTTTTAATCATCTCTTCAACTAAGCCATCGGCCTCTGTCAGTTCATCCTGGATTCCCCACGGTCGTCACTCTCATTAACACTCTCTCCCATTCTTTTCTTCCTTCTAATAATCTCAGGAAAGGGAAATTATCTCATTCTTCAGCCTGATTCTACTCTTCTTTCCCTGCTTTTCTCTCTGAAACTGATAAAGCACCTCCTTTCTTCACAACTCTACCTGTATATGTTTTTTTCTCCCCTCCTCAGGAATCACCATAATGTGCTTTTTTTCAAAAAACTATATGTACAAGGCATTGTTTAACCCAGGACAACTGCAGTGCAAGTTTTCCGACTAGAGGCAGGCTTGGTGAGCAGAGATCTACTATAATTTGTGCATGAGGCATTTGTTATAGTTCCAAATAATGCAAGTCTTTAAAATTAAGACCTCTTCAATTAATAGGCAAAACAAAAGACATTGTTTCTTATCTAAATCTCCTCTGTTGTTTCTGAATATTCACTCTCAGATCTGTTTTCATGCTATTTTTGTTCTTATAAGCTGCTTGTGATACATTTGTAAATGTCGCATGTGGGGCTTTAAGACCATGGGGGTCCCCTTTCCTACAACAAGATGACTGTGCAGCTCATTCACCTTAAAGTGATAAGTCTCCCATTGCCTCCAGTGCTCCTCATTTTAATAACACTGTTGAGTCAAACAGCAACTTCTACATTACAAAATATCAAATACATGACATGGATAGTACCATGTACTATCAATTAGCCATCTAATCACCCATATTCACCTTCATAAAGAAGCTGGCTTCTCACCATATTAGCTCTCACGTTTGGAATTAATGAGGAGGATCATGTCAAGAGAAGATTTGGTTTTTCATTCTGGCACCACCCATGGTGTTCTAAGTATCCTTCTTCTCTCAGAGGCTAAATTACAGGACAATCATGCCTTTAGGAATTTAATGTGTGTCAATGATTTCTTTGTACTTTGTAAGATGCAGGATATAGACAAGGAAAACTGTGTCAGTTTCACAAGTATGTATACATCTCAAAAGCTCTACTTTTCACACCAGGAAATAAGCCTCACCCAATATATGGAAGTAGTAATTTTCCCAATCAACAAGAAAGACACAAATCAAAAGTTTGCCTCCTCCACCTACTTTCCTCTCCTGAATTTCTTATCTGGCCTTTTATTTTCCTCTCCTGAATTTCTTATCTGTCCTTTTACCAAGCCACAAATCTAAGAGACAATTTTAATTTTTCTCTATTTCTCTTCATGATCACACTGGTGCTTGTTACTATAACGGGGTCCTGTATTGTACTCCTCGCCAATGGTTCTTTGCACTTACTTAAAGTTTGTAGGGAATTGCTAAAGAAGAGTAAAATTGCACTCATTTTAATATGGAATACCAGTTGGAGTGATTACGACTTGAAGCAGGGAAACTGGGCTAGAGGCTGTTGCCAGGGAACTGAAGAGAAAGATGGTGACCTGCACTAAAGCAGTAGATAGGATGGACATGTTTGAAAAGATCCCAAAATGCAGATGGAATCAGAGAGTCCTAGAGATTAGAAGCTTGGAATGAAGAAGTGAGTAGAATTGAGAAGGATCGCTACTTTCTTATTCATACAATTCATGGATAATTGTGTAAGACACTGATATGAGAAATGCAAGAAAATGGACAGAGAAATTAATAAATTTAGATTTGCCAATGTGGTGGTGTGGTGAGGATACAGTTGTAAAAAATCAGAATTCCATGTTTTAGTTAACTCATTAGATCACAAGCCACCATCATTATCAGTAATAATAAACATCAATAATAATAAACCTAAACAAAAATAAACAATTTTGTGATGTGCCAGAGATGCATAGCTATCTAAAAAATAATTCTTATCTGAAAGGGTTTAGCATTAGGTAAGGTTGTTAAGATGTGTATATATGTAGATGAAAATACATAGAAATACACAGAATGCCAAATGGGTAGTTTGGGTAATACATTTCCTAAGCACTCAAAACCTACCTTTTCAGCCGTATTTCCACTCCCTAAGAGGCTTTATGCTCCAGCTAACTTAAACTATTATATTCATTATTCTTTAGTTATCCTAAGTTTTCCTAGATCCATATGTTGTTTTTATTTGCTTTCTCTGACTAGGAGGTCTTTGCTTTTCAAGACCCTATTCAAGTTTTCAAATTTTATCTCAAAATATAATACCCTCCCTGATCTCCCAATCAAAAATTATGTAACCCTCTTATAAGGCCCTACATTTTTGCAATTTCATTGAACATTTTATCCAGTCTGCATTTGAGTTATTTTGCAACATCTTATATCGTGTATGCCCTTCCCCACTCAGATGCTCAACTTCTTATACTGGAACCATATCTCATCCAGCTCATATTTAAATTTCATGTAGTGCCTCAGCACTTAATGCATGTGTGTATATGCTTCTAATTTATTGAGTGAACTTGAAATAAATCAGAAACAATGAATAATGATCAACATATAAAATGACATTTGAAAATTATAATTTACATTCTCAATTTCCTGTTATACCAATATGTAAATTGAATAGAATTTACTCTTTTGGTGATAAGTATAATAGGCATACATTGTAGACAGTAATTTATATCTGGTAAAATCTGTAAATACATTTTTAACTATTCTTTGATTTTTTTAAATATGTGAGTATATATTTCATTTATTTTAATTTTTTTCTTTTTAAAAAATAAGATTTTTACACCTATTGACCTGTCCTCTAAGTTTCCTCCCTTCACACCACCCACCAACAGGGCTTGCTGTGTGTTGTTCCCCTCTCTGTGTTCATGTGTTCTCATTGTTCAACTCCCACTTATGAACGAGAATATGTGGTGTTTGGTTTTCTGTTCCTGTGTTAGTTTGCTGAGGATGATGACTTTCAGCTTCATCCTTTGCAGGGATATGAGCTCATTCCTTTTTATGGCTGCATAGTATTCCATGGTATATATGTACCACATTTTCTTTATACAGTTTGTCTTTGATGGGCATTTTGGTTGGTTCCATGACATTGTTATTGTAAATAGTGCTGCAGTAAACATACATGTGCATGTGTCTTCATAGTTGAATGATTTGTATTCCTTTGGATATATACCCAGTAATGGGATTGCTGGGTCAAATGGTATTTCTGGTTCTAGATCCTTGAGGAATCACCATGCTATCTTCTACAATGGTTGAGCTAATTTACATTCCCACCAACAGTGTAAAAGCATTCCTATTTCTCCACAGCCTCTAGCATCTATGGTTTCTTGACTTTTTAATAATCACCATTCTGACTGGTGTGACATGCATGGTATCTTATTGTGGTTTTGATTTGCATTTCCATAAGGATCAGCGATGTTGAGCTTTTTTTCATATGTTTGTTGACTGTGTAAATGTCTTCTTTTGAGAAGTGTCCAGATCTTTTGCCCACTTTTTGATGGGGTGGTTTGTTTTCTTCTTGTAAATTTGTTTAAATTCCTTGTAAATTTTGGATATTAGACCTTTGTCAGGTAGATTGCAAAAATTTTCTCCCATTCTGTAGATTGCTGGTTCACTCTGATGATAGTTTCTTTTGCTGTGTGGAAGTTCTTTAGTTTAATTAGCTCCCATTTATCTATTTTGGCTTTTGTTGCAATTGCTTTTGGCATTTTTGTCATGAAGTCTTTGCCAGTGCCTATGTCCTGAATGGTATTACCTAGATTTTCTTCTAGAGTTTTTATGGTTTGGGGTTTTTATTTAAGAATTTAATCTATCTTGAGTTAATTTTTGTATAAGGTGTAAGGAAGAGGTTCATTTTTAGTTTTCTGCATATGGCTACTACTTTTCCCAACACTATTTATTGAATAGGAAATCCTTTCCCCATTGCTTGTTTTTGTCAAGTTTGCTGAAGATCAGATAGTTGTAGATGTGTGGTGTTATTTTTGGTCTCTGTTTATTTAGGTCTCTGTTCTGTTCCATTCCATTGGTCTATATGTCTGTTTTGGTACCAGTGCCATGCTGTTTTGGTTACTGTAGCTTTGTAGTATAGTTTGAAGTCAGGTAGTGTGATGCCTCCAGCTTTGTTCTTTTTGCTTAGGATTATCTTGGCTATATGGGTTCTTTCTTGATTCCATATGAAATTTAAAGTAGTTTTTTCTAATTCTATGAAAAATGTCAGTGGTAGTTTGATGGGAATAGCATAGAATCTATAAATTACTTTGAGCAGTATGGCCATTTTCATGATATTGATTCTTCCTATCCATGAGGATGGAATATTTTTCCATTTGTTTGTGTAATCTCTTATTTCCTTGAGCAGTGATTTGTAGTTCTCCTTGAAGAGGTCCTTCATATCCCTCATTAGCTGTATTCCTGGGTGTTTTATTCTCTTTGTAATGATTGTGAATTGGCTCTCTGCTTGTCTATTGTTGGATTAAAGGAATGCTTGCAATTTTCGCACATTGGTTATGTATCCTGAGACTTTGCTGAAGTTACTTATCAGCTTAAGGAGTTTTGGGGCTGAGATGATGGGGTATTCTAAATATAAAATGTCTGCAAACACAGACAATTTGACTTCCTCTATTCCTATTTGAATACCCTTCATTTATTTATCTTGCCTGATTTTTGCCCTGGCCAGAACTTCCAATACCATGTTGAACAGGAGCAGTGAGAGAGGGTATTCTTGTCTATGTTGGTTTTCAAAGGGAATGCTTTCAGTTTTCCCCATTCAATATGATATTGGCTGTGGGTTTGTCATAAATAACTTATTTTGAGATATGTTCCATCAGTACCTAGTCTATTGAGAGTTTTTAACATGAAGGTATGTTGACTTTTATCAAAGGCCTTTTCTGCATCTATTGAGATAATCATGTGGTTTTTGTCTTTGGTTCTGTTTATGTGATGGATTACATTTATTAATTTGCATATGTTGAACCAGACTTGCATCTCAGGATGAAGCCAACTTGATCATGGTAGATATGTTTTTTGATGTCCTGCTGGGTTCAGTTTGCCAATATTTTATTGAGGATTTTCACATCAATGCTCTTCAGGGATATTGGTCTGAAGTTTTCTTCTTTTGTTGTGTCTCTGCCCGGATTTGGTATCAGGATGATGCTGGCTTCATAAAATGAGCTAGAAAGGAGTCCCTCATTTTCAATTCTTTGGAATAGTTTCAGAAGAAATGGTACCAACTCTTCTTTGTATCTCTTGTAGAATTCAGCTGTGGATCCATTTGGTCCTGGGCATTTTTTGGTTCATAGGCCATTAATTACTGCCTCAATTTCAGAACTTGCTACTGTACTATTCAGGGCTTCAGCTTCTTCCTAGTTTAGTCTTGGGAGGGTACCAGGAATTTTTCCATTTCTTCTAGATTTTCTAGTTTATTTGTGTAGAGGTTTTTATAGTATTCTCTGATGGTAGTTTGTATTTCTGTGGCGTCAGTGGTGATACTCCCTTTTTCATATTTTATTGTATCTATTTGAATCTTCTCTCTTTCCTTCTTTATTAGTCTAGCTAGTGGTCTATCTATTTTGTTAATTTTTTCAAAAAACCAGCTCCTGGTTTCATTGATTTTTTGGAGGGTTGTTTGAGTTTCTATGTCCATCAATTCTGCTCTGCTCTTCATTATTTCTTGTTTTCTGCTAGCTTTTGGATTAGTTTGCTTTTGCCTCTCTAGCTCTTTTAATTGTGATGTTAGGGTGTCGATTTGAGATCTTTGCAACTTTGTGATGTGTGCATTTAGTACTATAAATTTCCCTCTTAACACTGCTTTAGCTGTGTCACAGAGATTCTGGTACATTGTCTCTTTATTCTCATCGGTTTCCAAGAACTTCTTGATTTCTGCCTGAATTCCTTTATTTACCCAGGAGTCACTTGGAAGCAGGTTGTTCAATTTCCATGTAATTGTGTGGTTTTGAATGTGTTTCTTAATCCTGAGGTCTAATTTGATTGCATTGTGGTCTGAGAGACTGTTTGTTATGATTTTAGTTCTTTTGCATTTGCTGAGGAGTATTTTACTTCCAATTATGTGGTTGATTTTAGAACTAGTTCCATGTGGCACTGAGAAGAATGTATATTCTGTTGATTTGGGTTGGAGAATTCTGTAGATGTCTATTAGGTCCACTTGATACAGAGGTGAATTAAAGCCTTGAATATCCTTGCTAATTTTCTGTCTCATTGATCTCTCTAATATTGATAGTAGAGTGTTAAAGTCTCCCACTATTATTGTGTGAGAGTCTAAGTGTCTTTGTAGGTCTCTGATAACTTGTTTTATGAATCTGGGTGTTCCTGTATTGGGTGAATATATTTATTTGGAGGAGTTAGCTCTTGTTGAATTATTCCCTTTACCGTTATGTAAGGCCCTTCCTTCTTTGTCTCTTTTTTTTTTTTCTTTTTCTTTTTTTTTTTTTTATCTTGTTGGTTTAAAGTCTGTTTTTCAGAGACTAGGATTGTAACCCCTGCTTTTTTTGTTTGTTTGTTTGTTTTGTTTTGTTTTGTTTTCCATTTGCTGGGTAGATTTTCCTCCATCCCTTTACTTTGAACCTATGTGTGTCTTTGCACATGAAATGGATCTCCTGAATATAGCACATCAATGGGTCTTGATTTTTTACCCAATTTGCCAGTCTGTGTCTTTTAATTGGGGCATTTAGCCCATTTACATTTAAGGTTAGCATTCTTATGTGTGAATTTGATCCATCATCATGATGCTATCTGGTTATTTTGCACAACAGTTGATGCAGTTTCTTCATAGTGCCGTTGGTCTTTATATTTTGGTGTGTTTTTGCAGTGGCTGGTACTGGTTTTTCCTTTCCATATTTAGTGCTTCTTTCAGGAGCTTTTGCAAGGCAAGACTAGTGGTAATAAAATCTCTCAGCATTTGCTTGCCTGGAAACGATTTTATATCTCCTTCGCTTATGAAGCTTAGTTTGACCGAATGTTAAATTCTGAGTTGAAAATTCTTTTATTTAAGAATGTTGAAATTGGCCCCCAATCTCCTCTGGCTTGCAGAGTTTCTGTGGAGAGGTCTGCTGTTAGTCTGATGGGCTTTGCTTTGTAGGTTACTTTGCCTTTCTCTCTGGCTGCCCTTAATATTTTTTCATTCATTTCGACCTTGGAGAATCTGATGATTATGTGTCTTGGAGTTGATCTTCTCATGAAATATCTTAGTGGTGTTCTCTGTATTTCCTGAATTTGCATGTTGGCCAGTCTTGCTAGGTTGAGGAAGTTCTCCTGGATAAAGGATAGGTAAATTCTATAGGTAATACAATGGATGTAGTACCAGAGGAAATTATCAGTTAAGATGCAATCATAACCACTCACCCCTAGTCGGAATGTAGATTTCACACAAATCCCACTGATGAAAAGAAATATATGTATATTTCAAATATTTAACCCTTTGTTATCTTTTCTTGCATAAAATTATCTGCAGAGCCATGAAAAACTGTTTGATATTTGTGACTAAGCAGACTGTTTGGGTGATTATGCTCTTGAGTATGAATGGTGAGTTGTTAAATGAAATACTCAATCATTGCTATGGAAGAAATTTGTTCTTACTAGCAACTTGAAGCTTAAAGAAACATTTATAGGAAAGAAAATTACTCAAAGCTTTAAATAAGGCTACTTTTAGAGTTGACCTTAGACTACCTAGAGGGCATGATGATTAATCTTTCGCAAATTATAGATTTTATTTGTTTATGTCCAGTGAGGTGACTTCTTGGTAGATGTCTTCATTGCAATTTTCAGCAGCTGTATTGATGACACTTGTTAATTGAAGTTGACGTGATTTGCTCTTGCTCTCTTGGAATGTCTTTATTTCTGTCCTAATATGCAAAGGCAGTTCCAGAATTTCTTAATAGGAGGGTCTCAAGTATAACAATCTGGTTGACAGGAAAAGCAATGGAATCTTCACTGCATTTGCATCACAAGCATACTGTTCTTTCCTACATGTGTTTTTTAGGGTGTCTTGGGACTTCGATCCTCTTTAAGTAGAAAAAAATGAAAATGAAATGCCATAGCCAATATTAGAGATATATTAATTTTAGTCTTTGTTGCTTTTATATTTTTCTAGGACAAAGAGATCTTCAAAAACCAAAAATGAGGTTCGCATTTACATGCCGGTGCTTCGCACTGTTTCTGCTTCTAAATGTAAGTAAAACAAAATTATTCAAAGCCATGCTAATGAAGAATGTTGAATAAGGAGGAATGTTCTGAGTGTGATTGAATAAGTATTTGCAAGGGTAGGCATTGGTCTCCAGAAGCCAAAACTAAGTTCCTCAAAAACATTATTTTGCTTAATATTTTGTTAACAAATCTCTCCTCTGAACGGTCTCTAATTTAAATTAGTGTTTATAGTCTACCCAGAAATTTGAGCTTTGTTTATAAGACTTTAGCATTAATTTGAGACATCTCCATATTATCTTAGAAATTAACCTAGATGGTAAATAATATTCTCAGGTAAAATGTTTTCATGTTGATAAAACTATGTTTTGAATCATAGTTCAAAACTATGATTTGAATGATAGTTTCTGGGCTGTTCAATCCTTTTAAAACATCTGGGCTGTTCAATCCTTTTAAAACATCTGAACTCTTTCAGTCTGGCATTTGATTTCAAATGTATTTTTCATCAAAAACTGACTACAGAATCTTCAAGTCTTTATATACCACTATTATTCTATAATTCTTTCTCCAACCTTTTAAATTATGTTTATGTAATTGTATTTTGTTTTATTCCTAAAAGATTTAGCAAGTAATCGGAAATACAATCATCTTAGAAAATACTATCAATGCCTATTATTTGTGTCAACATTGTTAACCCACCATCACATCAGCTTCAATAGCACATGAAAGGGAGATGAGTAAATTTTACATAAATCAATGTGGAGCTGCCTTGCTTCTTATCCTTTCTATCACATCAGAGTAACATTTGCTAATGAATTACAGCTGGCTACAAAGATCACTCAATATCTCATACTGTCATACTGACCCACAAAAAGCTTGCATAGGGTTCCAGGATTTCCATTGTTTATTAATGTGTAGTATAGGCCTACAAGTCTGTCTAAACTGTTTGTCTTTATATTATTCAAGAAAAAATATTACTACTATTTCATAAATGTTAATTTAGTTTGTAAGGCAATTTTTATTTTGTAATACTGTACATCAAATAAATGGTTTAGGGGAATGACTATTAATGCAACCCTTTTGCACCTATTTGGACAATGAGTATAACTTATTTTATTATCAGGTTGTCTTATCATTTTATCCTATTAAATATTTCTTTAGATAAATTACAGTATAGTTTTCTAAAAGTAATTAGCATTTGGAAATGCAGGTTTCTTTATGTCATTGGAAATATAATAAAAACACTAAACAACACTACTGTGGAAACTAATAGAATATTTTAATTTGTCTGTAAATATCCAGGCCTTATGTGGTCTTCTATGGATACAAAAATATTGCTATATATTATTGATACTGTTATTTTTCATAGCTCAAATGAAATCCTAAGTGATCTAGTATATGTGAATGTTTTTGAATAATCATGTTTCATAAATCAAATAATTATATTGAACATGACAGAAGAAAAACTAAAGAACTAAATACTAACAAAATTGTTTGAAGATTATCTAATTGCCTTTTTTATTACAAAGACTTTAGAAAATTTGTAGTGTGTTAAAAAAGTAAAGCAGGTCATTTTTATTCAAAACTTTTAGCTAATGTAGTCTATAATTTAAATATTGAAAAAAATGCACATCTTTGCATGAGCCATGGACAGAAACATTTTATGGCTTGTGGGCACCTCTTGACCAGCAAGCATAACTGAACAGGGCATTTAAATGGGTTTGTGCTCTCTTTGCTGTGACAGAGAGAAATTTGCTTCTCTCTCTGTATTTGGATTATATATTTGATTTGGAGGATTTGTCCATAAAACAAAATTTGATATGTCCATTTTCTTCAAAACATTTATTATGTGCACATTGACACTTCCCAGAGAAAAAAAAATTTAATGACAATGTTCCTAACTCATCCAAAATATTACTTTTTAGACAATAGATTGTTGTGAAAATACACTAACTATCAAACTCTATCGATTTGATTTCCATATAGTTTTTAAAGTATCAGTTTGAGTCACCACCTTCAACTAACCTCTTTCCATTAGCCATAACCACCCACTCAATTCCTCTCCCTCCTGTGAGGTATATAGTAAGCTTAGAACAGTGGTTGGTATACAGTGAACTCTCAGAAAAAGATGCTAGTGATGATGCGGATGACCACAATGCCAATGGCAATAATGAAGACATAAAAAATTAGGTTCTTCAGAGCAGGTGTTATTGTTATGTGTTTACTTAGCTATGTTCACCTATTTGCTTTGAATTTATGATATATGCAGTTTTGTTGTTTATATAATGTAAGTAGAATTACACAGTACACCAGCCAGGCGTCTGATCCTACCCAGGAAAACCAGGACTAACACTTTTACAACAGTGTGCTTTGTCCTTTCTTATTTTGAAACGTATAAGTAACTGAAAAGCAAAAATAATTATATACATTATCAACATTAAGGATGGTGACATGAAAATCCCATTGGTTACATCAGTTTGTAGATTCTAGGTTTATATTCTTTTTAGAGCAGTTATGCCTGTGGCAATCAACAGGAAGCTCTCCCTTCAGCACAGTAGCTTGGGTCCATACACTCAGTGGGCTTGAACTATTGCAGAGATGGACCATTTCTCAAGGTTCCATGAAGAACAGCTCTGTAACTGTCTCTCTACTACTAGAAACTGTAACCCAAAAGCAACCTGACTGTCCTACATCACAGTAGGAATTGCATAAGCATATGACCATTTCAAATCAGATAGCTTTCTTGTGGACTCCATGATTAGTGTGGATAAAATCTAGAATGTAAGCTCCATGAGAGCAGGTGACTTGCCAGTTTTGTTCACTGCTGAATTTGCAGAACCTAGAAGAGTGCCTGACATGTGAGAGGCACTCAAAGTATTTGTTGACTGAAAAAAACAATGATGCTTGGGCTGCTGACTACTGCTGTTGGTGGCAGCTTGGTGGTCGTATTTGTGGCGCCATTTACTTGAACCTTTAGGAGTGACATCACATATACGGCAGCTAAACTGTTACATGGGACAACAAGAGGTTTGTTTGTTTGTTTGTTGAAAAATAATGTAAGATGGTTTATATGCAAAACTTTGAAAACTGATGTTTTTTTTTCAGAAAAACAATATGCCCTTAATATTTCATTTATATCTGGATGTGATCATATAATCATATATTTATTTAACCCCCTGAAATAAGTAGTACAGACTTAACACTTATAATAAGTAGGATATTTTAAGTCTCTTACATTGCTTGGTAGTTTCATCCAATCATTACTGGTTTTATTTTGTCTCTGTATTGCTGAAAATAATACCACCTTCCCAGCAATTCTTATTTGTATAAAATTATCAGCAAAAGTTTAACATTTAATAAACTTCATGAAATTTGTATATGTGTTATTTTTAAGCTTATATGTATATGTATTATATATATATAATCATACATATGCATATATTTATATGTTTATATCTATCTATCTATCTATCTATCTATCTATCTATCCAGTCAGCCCTCTGTATCCATGAGTTGTACATCCATAGATTGAACCAATCTCAGATAGAAAATATTCAGGAAAAAAATGTATTGAAAACATACAGACTATTTTTCTTTTTATTGTTTCCTAAATAATACAGTATACCAACTATTTACATCACATTTATATTGTACTAGGTATAAATAATCTAGAGATGATTTAAATAATACAGGAGGATGTACATAGGTTATATGCAAATACTACACCATTTTATATGAAGGACCTAAGCATCCTCAGATTTTGGTGTCCACAGGAGGTCCTGCAACCAATCCCCTGAGTATACAAAGGGATGACTGTATACATAAACAGAATGTGCCAATGAGTATGTTATTTTAGGAAGAAGACCACTGAGACATTCATCTACTGCTGGGAAAATTCCATCTTCAGCGCTCAAATATGAACCAGACCAGGAACTGATGCCGATTATTACCGCTCATCTGACAACAGAGGTTCTAATTTTTCATTCCTTCAGTGTTGAAACAATCTCTACTGAACCAGCTTCAAACAAATTCACTGGAGTTTGTTTCAATATTGCAAGAATGATAAGATGGAAGCTACCTTCATCAGCATGAATTATAACTACTCATATACAGATTGTCATATTTCCACTGTTACTGATGTTAAAACTGCATTAAAGCAAATAAAAATGTAATTGAAAATACAAGCGTAGGGTTTTCTACTTGATATCCTTGGACATACTATTTGCCTATGGTTTCCATGAATTTCCAACTAAAGCAGGAAAATCTCTTACTTGGTTGTCAGCCATTTAAAAAGAGAATTCAGAATGTTACTTTTGGGAAGAAAGCCAGCTTTAAACAAAATAGTTCTTAGTGTTTAGCATATCTAATACAAGTGACAGATAAGATTTATATATGACATAATATTCCATCTTTGAATTCAATTTGAAGATGGTGAGAAAATGGTCCAGAAATTAATAATATATCAAATGATCATTCTCATATTAACTGAAGATTTCAGGGCCACAAAAGAAGAATCTAAAACACATGTATAAACTGAACCAATAATTAATATCTCTATTGTGAAGGCATCATGATCCATCCTTGCTTTGATGGTTACTGATATGTAATTTAATTTTTAAAACGTATATATTCATACAAATGTTCAGTAATAGACTAAAAAAGAAACCTCAACATAGAATCCCTTCAAATTACCTTTTTTAAAAAAAAAATTTTGCAAATCATGTTCCAATTCCATTAGGAATATCTAAGAATTTTATGACTGATGATTCTTTATTGTTCATAACTTAAGGTATCAGAAATGCATTTTATAGTGTTGGTCTGTCTTGCCAGACAGTAAGCTCTATGAGAGCATGATCCACACTTATTTTATTCAACACTGTATCCTCAGTATCTGGCACAATGTTGGGCTCATCAAGTTTGATCAATATTTGCTGACTGATCTGAAGGCCAGTGGGGAAAGTGCCATATATCAAAAGGAATTGTGTTCAGCTGCATTG
Source organism: Chlorocebus sabaeus (assembly GCF_047675955.1). Lineage (NCBI taxonomy): Eukaryota > Metazoa > Chordata > Mammalia > Primates > Cercopithecidae > Chlorocebus > Chlorocebus sabaeus. The sequence goes on from NC_132924.1 coordinate 59,361,511, forward strand.
GTAAAGGATTTGCACAGTTTTAATCATTTTTGTGGGTTCATTACTTTCTCTTGTGACATAAATTCAAGAGACATTAAAATTAGAAATAAACAAAATGTTTAAATAGTAGTGTCAACTTTATTCACAATTGGTGTCCATTTGAAGTTATCACATAATGTTATAATAATATTAAGTATTCACCATCTTCTCTTTGCAAGCTATTTCCACTGGGATGGCTTGCTACCATCTCCAAATCTAACCCAAAATAGGACTTACTTACTAAGGGGAAGAAGCCCCCCTAAAAATGTTTTTCTTTCCCAGCGTCTCCCCTTTCTTGGGAACTATATTTTTCCCCAAATATCTAGGCTAAATACCTGGACTATTTGACTATTACTGTTTCCCATTCCTTGTATTCAAATATGCCTTCATGTTTTTATTCTTGAGAAAGTGCTAAGAGTGGTACTTTCTTGTTCCAGCCAGGCCTTCAACTTCCTGCTGCCCCCACCCCATCCTGCACCTGTAACCTGTGGACATCTGATGCCTGCTGCATGAATTTTACTAAAAATTCTCCTTTCACAACCTTCACTGATCAAAAATCTATAAAACATCTTTATCATATTACATTATGTTATATACCATGTTTTAACAATATTAGCTAAAATGTTTTGAACCTTTCGTGTCCCTCACACTTTGTGTTTATTTTCTTGTTCATCCTCACAACATCATAGATGATAAATATTATTCTTTCTGCTCTTCTTATTTTACATTTCCTAGGTTGAGGAAACAGATCTAGTGAGAGGTTGCTAATCTGCTCAAAGTGACAAAACAAGTCTTAACTTTTTTTGCTATCTGAAGATTCAGATAATGCAGAGTCTTGAAAGCAAAGTCCTGACCTTCTTACCCTCAAATATACTCCCCTTCAGGCAAGATGATTTTCTCACAGTGGTTCATGCATGTCATTTCCAACCTCCTGACTTTTGTGGGAAAGGTCCCTCCATCCCAAAAAGCTTCTCAGCCCACCTTGTGCCTATGCAGAAACTACATACACTCAAGGTTCAATTCAAATTCTACCTTGTATCTGTAGCCATCCTGAATGTTTGTGCTCCCTACTCTCTCCAAACTCTGAATTTTGATTGGATTGTGTGCTGGACAGCTTAGCAGTTAGTGATGTGCTGTCATGTAGGACATACACACCGACATGCATGGAAAACAGTGAGGATTCACCATGAAGAGCCAGGAATATACATGTCAACTTAATAAGGATGAGTTTTGTTTAGAAACTAGCACATATAGAAGAGTACATAACACCACTTCTGCCATCAGTACAACTGGAGAAACTTCATTCTTACAACTGAAGTTTCAACAGGTATGATAGAAATTAAACAGCATTCCTAAATTCAGAAAAAGGAAAGTCAGTGCAGGCTGATGTTTTTAGGTTTCTCAAAAAAAAAAAAAGAAAAAAGAAAAAAGAAAAAATCTCTATGTAGAACATGGATATTAAAAAGTCGCAGATTCCAACACCACTAAAAACATTGGTCATAGCCACAAAAGAAATTGAAATCTGTATAAACACAAGTTAGAAAGAGCAATGTGACAGAGTGATCTTTTCAAACACCCACATTACCTTTGAAAAAGAGAGACTTGTGATAGTGATGATTAACTGAAACTGAAAAAAAACTATTGTCAATCTGTACCAAAATGCAAATGTGCTGAGATAAATATCTAAGAAATACATCGATTTTTCATTAGTGAAAATAAATTGCCCTGTACAGGTCATCTGCTGTTGAAACCAATTTAAGGAAATTATGGTCAATTATGAGGAGCATAAAACATATTTTGTTTGTTCCATGGAATAGATGGGATAAATTTCTAGCAGTGTACACAGCACCAATAAAATTTAGCTGAAATAATCAAATAAAAAAGCTTATTTATTGAACTATGTCTATTTTTTAATAACATGATTCATGATTCTTTAGAGTAAGGCAAAGTTGATTTAATATTTTATTTTTTGGAAATTAGATTATTTGTTTTGTTTACTTCTAAACTTTAGAATCATAATACAGTTAAAACAATCCTAGCTGATAAAGAGGTGTATGAGTGTGTGTAGGTGTTATCCATTTTCAATAGTAAATGCAAATATAAAATGTGCAGGTAGAATTTGTAGATGAAATGTAAAAACATTTTTAGTTATATATAGGAAAAAAAATTGTACGTAGAGACCATGAATAAATATTGCTTAGAGAGCAAAAACAAATATTTTCAAATTTTTTCGCTGTCTCATTTGTTTGTGCTCACCCATTCCTCCTGTCTATAAGTAACTGATTTTTCTTTTTAATACAGCACCCAATCCCAATTCTTCCTGCCTTTTCAAATCAAACCTATCCAACAATAGAGCCCGAGCCATTTCTTTACATCGTAGGACGAAAGAAGATGATGGATGCACAGTACAAATGCTATGACCGGATGCAGCAGTTACCCCCATACCAAGGAGAAGGTAAAGAGAAGGATATATATGAACGTATGTTTGAAACAACATTAAAGACATTTTCTTTTGTGGTTAAATATGTGTTGAATAACTTTAATTTAATATGCCAGCAGTTTTCACACTGTGGTATGTTTGTGTATTTCACGCAATGCATATGCCTAATTTCTTTGCCCAAGTTCATCTGACTGCAATTTGACTAACATCTGCCCTCATGATAAAATGACTGCAATAATTCCGTATTCACACCTGGCGAGCAGGAACAATACAGGACCGAGTGGGGAAGGGGATGTAGAAAATGACAGGAAAGGGATTTGGAAAATAATGGGCAGAGAATTTGACTGAGGTGGATGCTATCAAACCCTATCTTGCTTGGATTCAGTAGGTAGTATCTTCCCTTTAACTGTCAACTGGTTGGCAACCCATACTATTCTCCCACACTTTCTGGCCCCACTTTCCAGGAGAATTACAAGATGATACCTGCTAGCCAGACATTGCTTATCTACCAGCTTCTCCAGAATGGTTGTATGTGACTGCCCAGATATTTTCCGGTCTAAATATATTCTATTAGCTGTAGAGGATCCATAGAAAGCAAAAGGGGAGATGTGATGGGCAAGCTCATTGCAACATCCCTTTAAATTTTCCTATTTGTCCCCTGAGGCATTTGAAAAGATTTAATAAGATCTTTTACAATCTCATATATATTTGAGACAGGGTCTCCCTCTCTCACCCAGAACGATCCTCCCACTTTAGCCTCCTGAGCAATTGGGACTACAGGTGCATACCACCATGCCTGGCAAATTTTTGTATTTTTTTGTAGAGCATGTATTTTTTTTGTAGAGCATGTTGTCCATGCTGGTCTCCAACTCCTGGGCTCAAGAAAGCCTCCCAAAGTGCTAGGATTACAGGTGTGAGACACTGTGTCTGGTCTACTACCAGGTACATTTTAAGACAAGCCAACTTGGTAGGAAAAAAATGGTTAAATATACTCTGTTACTGCACATTCTTTGCTTTCAAATAGTTCAAGTTTTAGTTTGTAGTTCTTATTTTTAGCATTTTCCTTTAAACAAAAACATCAAGTCAACTGAAAGGCAGATACATGTTATTCTTCTGTCTGCAGTAATTTCAGTGTTTATCAAGAACTGAACAGGCATTAGATATAACTCTGACCGAAGGAGAAACAATTTCATTGAAGCCAATGAGACAATAAAAACACAGTACTGATATTTTCGGGGGTTTTCTGAGAACTCTTTTCATTTTTTAAATAATTTTTGAGAGCTTTCTTGAAAGCCTGAATCTGATTCTTTTGAATACATACCTTTATAGACGTAAATCTTCATGGTTTTGGGTAGGTTTTTGTTTGTTTGTTTGTTTTGTTTTGTTTTGTTTTGTTTTTGAGAGAGAGAGGGTCTTGCAGTCTTTGGGGCATTTGCTTTTTTGATAAGCTCAACTTTGGAACCTTTTACAAAGTAGAAATAGAGCCCTGCTTGTCATCCAATGAGATAATTTAGTCACACATATGCTAAGGCTATTTGAAACTGTATTTCCAAAATCAATGACTTTGGCTCGTTTGAAAAGTATGTGGTTATGACTGGTGTAGTGAGCCCAGCTACATGTAATACTGTCTTGAGATCAATCTTCTCATTTAGTTAAATCCACAAGGCTTCAATATTAATTTCCTTCTAAATGGCCAGGTCCATATTGCAATCGCACCTGGGATGGATGGCTGTGCTGGGATGACACACCGGCTGGAGTACTGTCCTATCAGTTCTGCCCAGATTATTTTCCAGATTTTGACCCATCAGGTAGAGTGCTTATTTTCATTTTATGCTCTTGCTATGAAGCTTTTAGAGTTTTCATGGTTTTGAGAAGAAAATCCGATACAAAATGTACCTACCTAATCATACTCCACATTTCAGCAGCTTCTGAAGCGTTTCCTTAATTGAAATACTGCTTAGTTGTACAAATATTACAAGCTATCCTTTTTTTAAGGCATATTGCTGGTCAGTTATATGTGTTGGTATTAAATTCTGGTTTATAAACATAGCTTTTCTAAAACTCTGTGAATAGTTTTATTTAAATGTGAGTTTTAACATTTTTCAATTGTCTCACTGAAAAGGGGGTAGAAATCTTAATTATGAAGCAGACCCAGATGCTGAAACTAAATGGATTAGCTATGGGCACAACATATAGGTTGTTAATGGGTGAAATTTGTTCCTGAGAGTAAAGTGAGCCTGAGCCTACAGAGGTTAAGTGGCTTTAGAATCCCAATTAAAGAAGAAAAATGAATCTACCCCTGAAACAATGTTTGAAAAATGCTTTTTGTGCTTCCTTCAAGAGTAAAAGATCTAATTTGTCCCTGAAAACAAAATTTCACCTCAGTAAGGCAGAGATAATGGAAGTGGGATTGCAGAGGACCTCTTTTAAAACCAGTGCAGGCTAGCCACTTCTGGGAATTCCCATTGTGATGGAAAAGTTGGGATGTGAAGAAAGAAAGGGCTTTGTGCTGTGCGCTAAATCGGCTACATTCCTGGAATCGCTAACTAAATGCTATTTGATGATAATCCTTCAGGACCTTATTGACTCTTCCCAATGAATGATGCTTCATTATCTTTATTTGACAACTACATTAGAAGTAACTTGATTGGCACAAAGAGCTGTTGTGCAGTTGAGGATACTAGGCCAGTTCCAAAGTAACAATGCGGCTCTTGCCAAAGTAGATATAAATATTGACTACAAGGCAAGATTTTGATCAACAAATCAGAGATTTCCAGGCATCGATCCATCTTTTCAGCCTGGTTCTTATACAGAAACCTCTCAGCTGCAGGACAAATTCACTTTAAAATGTGTCTGAAATATATACATGTATTCCAAACTTAAATTATAAATACACACACACACACACACAACACATTAATGAAATGCCAGAGGTTTCACTTTGGAAAAAGTCCTTGGTAAAAGACAGATAGTGAAAGAACTGTATTGAAATTCAAAAGAGGCTGACATTCTGAAGGAATATGCTGGAATGTAAAAAGCAAAATTTAACAAGAAAGCATTTACAGCCCCACACTTGAAGCCAAACAAACAACTTTAATGGCACAGAGCCAAGATGGTCCAAATATGGTTTGGGACAGTGATTCTCAACCCAGATACCCTTTCACAAAATGAAAAAAAAATGGTGAGCTTTTAAAAAATGCAGATGCCTGACCCTGTCCAGATCAATAGAATTTGAATCTCTAGGGACAGGACCTCAGAATCTTCAAGTAGTTCCCCCATGTGAATCTGGAGTAAGAGAAGCACATTGTACTTTTCACAGGTCAGTCCACACATAGAGTATTTTAGAGAGAAATATCAATCATCAAAGCACATGTGGAGAGTCTCCAGGCTGTGAGTGGACAAGCTGTGGGGAGTGAGTAATGGAGGATGTTTGGTTTGTAAAGGGAAGACCCAGAGTAAACATAATCCTTTCTTCAAATATTGAAAGACTCATCAGGTGAAGGAGAACAAATTCTTGATAGTTGTAACAGTTAAAACCAAGAAATGACTCGATCCAGACTTAAATTAAAACAAAACAAGAAATACCGTTTCCTATAGCCTCGTTCATGAGTGGAATGACCTTTAAGAGTAGCATCTCTCTGCACACAATATATTTTCCCATATCCGGCTACATAACTTCATTGAAACCAAATTATATTCATTTTATTTAAAAAAAACTACTTTCGGCAATCTGATAAATATAAAATGTGGCCACTTTTAAAAATCGCAAGTAAACTTGGAAGGGTTGGTCATTGACAAATAGCGTTAGCAAAATAATTGACAAATTTTCAACATCAATTTTTTGTGCTGATCAGTGCTAATCCTTTTTCACATGTTGTTAATGTCCAATAGAGATGCTTTAAATAGGGTTTGTCTGCTGGCTATCTCAGTAAATTTACAGTTTTAAGTTTTCTTATTTAACTTTGTAACGGATTTACATGAAGCAGTAATGATTCTAATAGGTTGCTTGAAAACATCTTTTGCTTGAAAAAATATTTTTTCATACATTTTAAATAAAAATTAAACATACAAATAACTCTATAACCTGCAGTTTAAATCTTGCATTTAGTAAAATAATACCTGTTTCAGTCATACAATAAAAAATGATGCATTACACCTAAAAACTGCCATGGAAAAAGGATTTTTGCACTAGTTCTTAGCATATTGAGTAACCAAACCTACTAGTAGAAAATTGTTTTAAATATTATCAGATCTCAGTGATTTTTCAGCCAAATAGGGTTCCCTTTTTTTCAGTATGTTTTTTCCTTAGCCTTTAAAACAATAGCAATATTCTTCAAATATTACCATATGATTCTGACTTCCACATCCTGTGCTAAAAAAGAAAATAACCATCTATAAAAGCATTATCTATAGGTACAGCAATGCTATGCCTCTGTTAACATAGGAAAATGCTTCAAAAATATTTTCCCTGAGAAATTATCAAAGATTAAAATTTTGTGAAGATTCCAAATACACTTGCAAAATCTCCCGGCATATTATACCAATCTAGGCTTGCTATTTGATCTCTCAGACAATAAACACATCACATAGGTGCTTTGAAGAACTAGAGAATATCTGAATAATTGAGATTAAATTTGGCAAGTACATTCATTTTAATATTTGCTTGTTCATTATTTCTATGTTAATTAATTCAACCTGATTTTTTCTTTCAGTTGCTTGGCCAATTCAGAGGTTAGAATTTAAATATTATCTTGTAGCCAACAACATTATCTAAAATTCTTTAGGTCACTGGAATGGAATATAGATAACCTTGATCATTTATGAGATTTCACCTTCTAGAGTCCCAGTACCAAATTAAAATATTGTTGACCTGTATTATAATACAATCCAGCTAAATTCTAATTTTAGTTAAGTGCCACTTTAGTTGTTTGCTAACAATATACTAGTTTCACAGTGTGTTTATCCTGCTGATAATAATGTCTTGATAAATATTATCTCACCATTCTGACCACTCTTTACTCCCAATATATATTGTGATTTCCCAGCCTCATGCACTTAACCCAGAGTCTCAGATATATACTCAGTTAATAATTTAAGCAACATACAGAACAAAGAAGTTTTCTTATTTATTTCTAAGATAGAGCACTTGATATAGGGTCTGGTAATGGTAAGTTATCAAATATTATTTTAAAAAATTATGAAAATTGCTATCATGGCCTAATATTTTAGTATGAATTTCAGCAAAGATATTATGAGTCATCCCCATGGGAACTTATCATTTCTATCAAATTTGGAACTTTACTTTGTACTGATACATATACACTGGCTAAAAAATTAAAATTCAAAAAGCACCAAGGCTTTATCATATTGTAACCAGCACTGAATATATCACACAAAAATAATTGAAAAAATAATAAGCCTGATGGGAACCAGCAGACACCACAAAGCAAGCACTTGGAAGGTTCTTTCTCAGGCCCCAAACAAAATCTTCTTGTCCTTTTCCTCCAAAATATTTTAGTGTAAGCGGAACTCTTAACCTCAGTGAGCAACCCCAGAATCATTGACCTGCTGGTTGGAGGGACAGTAAGATGCCAGGCTTTCCTCCTCTTTGCTAAGCATCAATTTAAAAAAAAAAAAGTGGGGGGCCAAACCAGTGTTATCTTTTATTTCTATGCCAAATCCAATTTCCAGGTGCCATTTACATCGTCTTATTTTCTCACCTACATCTGCATCTTAACAATAAGGGCTTGCCTGTTTTGTTTCCTCTGATCAGTTGGCACATTGCCACAGAAATAAGTGGCTTAATTAGTGCTTAATAGCTCTGCAATAGATTTGGAATGAAGTAGACTCGGATTTGATGCCTGACCTTACTAGATGCTAGTTATGGAAGGGAAATTTATTTATATATAAAATAGGGAGAACAATATTCACTTCAAAGACTCATTATTAACGTTAAAGAAGATAATTCTACAAAGCGCTGAGCGGTGCCTGGCCCCCACATAGCGAAGGTGGAGATCTTTAATATGTCAGTCCAGCTGAGTTAGGAATTTCATTAACTAGCATCTATGAGATACTTTAAAAAGTAAACAGTAAAGGCTAAAGCCTGGATCCCTATATATTTTCTGTGGGGTGAAGAGAGATGATTCAAATGAAATCTCTTGAGAGGCAGAAAAATGACCTCTTGATATATCCCTTAGTTTTGGACTTCTTTGTTCTATTGGATTTAACCATATGGGACTGGGAAGATTTGACCATTTGATCCAAAAATTACTGTTTCATACAGTTAATCTAATGAAAAAACATTGCAAGTAAATAAAGAAAGGTATGTTCTTGTTCTTCTCCAATAGTTTCCATCTACAATCAAAAGTTTAATGTCTGTTAAAAAATTACGAGGGAGAGGATAGGTAGCACTTTGGAGTCTGACCCATATCCATGTCTTTGGGTCTAAGTCCTGGTTCAGTCTCAGTGGCTTTTCAAGCCCATGACTCCTCTCACTGTCGGCTTTGAATTTGTAAAATGAAGATGACAATGCCTACTTCACATGGCTTTGCTAAAGTTAAAACGAGACAATGCATATTAATACACTTTGTATAATACATGATTTGTGATAGTCTCTATTGACATATTCACATTCAAGTTCTATAAAGTGATTAATATGTTGGAATGGCTTTTAAGCTTTAATTTATTATTTTTCCTTCTTGGGATTTTGAGATATTTGTGTAATAATTGTTATGTTTCATTAACAGAAAAGGTTACAAAATATTGTGATGAAAACGGCGTTTGGTTTAAACATCCTGAAAACAATCGAACCTGGTCCAACTATACTATGTGCAATGCTTTCACTCCTGAGAAGCTGAAGGTAGGGTCTTTTTCACATTTCAGTATTGAGTGAGAATGTCATTATTTGTACAAGGAAATGGACATATAACTGTAAAATATCTGCTACCGAGAAACCAACAGATTTTGTGGAAAGAAATCATATGATAACTGGTAAGTTCTAGGAATCTCTAGAGCAGCATTAGAGAAAATGACATTTCACTTCTTGGTTGGCACTCAGAGTCAAGAGTCAATTGAAGTTCCATGAGCATACAGAATCAGTCCATTTATGGCAGGGGGATAAGTGTCCATAGAGCAGATGAACGGATTCCCAATGATGCCAAAATTAGGCAACATTTCAAGGGACTCTCTAACATCTCACTTTTCCTGGAAGAGTTTCAGAACTACAGATTTTTCCACAAGTCACAAGATAGCATGCTTTCCCTGTGTTGGCCATGACCTTAGTTTTACAATAAGGCACAGAAAGAACTCCTAAAGTGGGGCATCTCATCAGTCCGCTAATACGGGTATGGCTGCTTAGATTATTTTCATTGGAAGTTCATTCTTATTTGTTAGTATTTGCATTTTACTGTCTGTTAAATATTTTGAATATTATCTCTGCTTAGAAATATTCATCTAAGCAAATGGTGGGGGAACAGATGCTCTTTCTTCCTCAGATGCATCAAAAATCTGAAAAGTTCATTAAGCCTACAACCAGCCTCCTCACCACACAGAACTGGGAGTTACAGTTGGTCAATGTTTAGCTGTGCAGGGCGTCTCTAAGCAACCCTGCTAACTCTAACATAAACCTATCATTTCCGTCAAAGATAGGCCTGAATACTAAATAATTATTCAGTTGAAAGCTAAAAGCACACTAATGCCGTTGTTTGTTGTTGAGATGCTTTCAGGGTGTAGAAAAGTTTTCTTTTATTAAAAACAAAACAAATAACAACAACAAACAAGATGAACATATAGCTTAGAGACCAATTGAATAGGAGGGACACCTCATCACAAGCACAGGCTAAGGCACCACGGTCAGTTGTCTCTTTACAAATGGTTTAGTCACCCTGAGAATCAGATGCATGTCTACACCCTAATAGAGAGCTGTTAATAAAGTCTGATTAATAAGCTATGTCACGGAGTAGTGAATTTTCTGAATGAGTGCTGATTATGATGCTACAGAAACAAATTTTACTGACGTTAACTGGATTGTTGTAAGTGTGCAAGTCCAAATCATTCTTAGTGTTGTCTTTGGACTTCTCACGTACACTGGCCACATCTGAAAAGGAAATAATTTAAAGAAGAAATGCTCCTCTCTAGGCACCTAGTATAATGATTAAAATGCTTTCCACAAATCTTCCATATAAATATCGTCACATTAAAATTTGAAGGAACCAACCTAGAATTCATTTAAAAAAAAAAAAAAACTCAACCTTGAGAATGACACAAGGATGGCAACTAAATTATGAGTTGTTGATTTAATCTTACGTATTTAGACAACTCTATTTCAGAAGAACAAATGTTTTTAAAAGGAGTATTCTGGAAGCAACTGAAAAGAATATGAATTAAGTTATATAAATTTTTCTTAGAAATAAAGTATGCAAAGATTTCTTAAAAGACTGACAGAAGAGGAGGTGCAGATATATATCCAAATTAATTAAGGGGCAAGAGTGTTCTACGTAGTAAACTATTTAGAAGGAAAAACTTTTAGAAAATGCCTCTCCTGATACTGTCTACAAGTGAAGTTAGAAAAATAGCTAGAAAATGAATTCCTGGGAGAAAAGATAGGAGGTGAATGTTTGTGTGTGTGTGTGTGTGTGTGTGTGTAAGATTCCTAAATCCCTCCCAAGAAAGCTATCTGAAGATTTTATCAGCTCCAATTATAAACCTACTATTCTAACTTTATTAACATTTCCTGTAAGAGTAAAATGTGCTATTAAGAGAGTGGTATCAACAATGAAAATGCCCCAAAAATATGGAATGCCTAGTCAAATGATGCAACAGGCACAACTTAGGAGAAGCTAATTAGTCCATTTTGAAATTCTAAGGTCTAGAAAAGGAATGTTCATTTCAGGACAGCAATAATGCACATAACCAAGAAAGGGCTCTGAACAGTTTGGGTGCATTTTAGCTGAATTAGTGCTTCAATCCCAGACTCTTCCTGAGGAAATTGACAAAAATCAAAATGTTCAAGGCTATATAAATCCCACATTTATTCCAGGAAATCAAAGAACTTCATAGAGGTTATTAATTCTATCTACACTACATTTGCATTCATACCAAGACCCAACAAACTGTAGAAGGAACTTAAAACCAAAAGTCAAGAGATTAAGGTACAACTACAAAATAATATACAAATTATGCTCCACCAAGAAAAACAAGTGAAAACAAAATCCCTAGTTACAATAGATTCAAGTCTACTTCAATTACAGTTGATGAAACTGGCTGAATAGTACAAAATGCAAAAGCTAGTGTCAAAATAGAGTGAATGAGAGAGAGAGAGACCAGAAACATAGAAACAGACAAAGAGAAACAGAGAGACAGAGAAGACAGAGAGAGAATGGGTGACTAGATCAATTGCTGTTTTCTCTGTGATAAAATTATATTATAAGGAAAGGAAAGATTGTGATGACTAGGAAAAAAAAGATGCTATGACATTATGCATTTCATGAGAGGGACATTCTTCCAAGTCAACATAACATTATGGGAGAATAAATAAAATTAACCATGATTATGAAAAAAACAATTATCAAATGGCTGCCAAGGGGAAAGTTTGCAGCTTCAACCAACTAAATACTAATGATATCATTTTAAACAAAGGCATAGCAACCCGCCACCATACTCTCCTCACCCTCTGTATATGCTGAGAGTCAGGACAGCTTGGAAAGTTGATTGCTATTTTGCCAGGTCTGTGGTATAGAATTACGTATCCACTGTCTAAAAGATTCCAGAAGTTTAAAACTACTGGGATTGCTTACTGGGCTTAGGGATGATAATTTTTAATGAATTTAAAGCTACTTCTGAAATATATTTTTTGAATGAGGAACTTCATCTCAAGGAACTTTATTCTTTGAAATTGACAATTTATTTTCATACCATGAGTAAAGATAAAAAAATAATTTCATTGTCTGAAATATTTGTTATAATTGTAGCAGTTTTTTAAAAGGAGGAAAACATTTGTTGATTTACATATATTTAGAAAAAGGAATGATTTTCTCTCCGATGAATCATTCATTCATTTTGTGTTTGTTTGTTTTTACTTTTTGTTGTTCCAGAATGCGTATGTTCTGTACTATTTGGCTATCGTGGGTCATTCTTTGTCAATTTTCACCTTAGTGATTTCCCTGGGGATTTTCGTGTTTTTCAAGTAAGTACACTTACAGCATCTGCTCTTTATTTCCTCCTTTAAGTTATTGAAATAAATGGTGAATTCTGCAAGAGTGGAGGTGTGGAAGGGTCTTCAGCAAATTACAAGCGACATGCAATGTTAGGAGTCATGAAGTAGCAAGAAAAATGAAATTAATTTAAATATGCTTTTAATCCTATCTTTGGGGAGAAGGGGATAAATTTATATTATTTTCAAAAGCACTATGACTTGAGGCTTCCTAAAGTAAGACAGTCCTGTGAGCCCATAAGTACACTGTTGTAACGTGATAAAGGTTCCATTTACCATGGGTAAGTTACCATTAAGGGTAAAGGAGAGGATTCTCCACCTTCTTTTACTCCCACTCTAATTTTCGGCGACCATAGCCACAAATCCACATATACCCTGCCTAATTATTTCTTGCTAGCATATGTAAGACTAAGGAATAAACAAGCACATCAGAGCATGTTTCTACAAAACCTAATTTAATATGCTTGTCTTTAGGTTTTATGGTGCACAATTATGCTAGAAAGCAAAATATGAGAAAACACACAAGGAAAACTTGAATACTTTAAATTATCTTGTCAACTTACATGAATATAAAATAGGATCTTTACAGGTAATGGTACATTTAAGTTAGAAACTGTTATGTATGCTTTCATCACAACAAACTTTAGTGAAAATAAAGCACTCATAACATTGTCCTAGGCTGGCTTTCTGAAGTATATTCTCAAATGTAGATTCAGAGTAAGCCACATGTGTATTTTTCTCTAGACACACCACGGTTCAGTAAATATGTTCGAAACTGAAGTAAATTAGATAAAAATGAAATAATATATGTAAGGTGTCTGGATTCATGTCTGACACATAAGTGAAATATGTGTTTGATATCGTTATTATTATTATTGGTCATAATAGTCATGGTGGTATCATAGAAATCATAAAGAAGAGCCCTTTTGCAGACTCAGATGACAATCATCCACACTTTAAAAATGTGGTATGTGATTAAATGTACAGTGATTCACATATAGAATGAGGGGGGAGAAGAATATATATGTATTTATCACCCCTGAACTATATACTTAAAATGGCAAAGATGGTAAATTATACATCTATACTTTACCTCAAAAATAAATTTAAAACATAGAACAATAGAATCTTGATTTGATTTTTGTTAAAACATTGTCAGGATAGTACTAAGGAAAATTAAACCAAGGGGAAAATAATCACCTGTAAATACATCCTTAGTACAATTACTATTTTTTCCTTCATCATTTTTCAATCTTTGTCTGTATCTTAGTCAAGATTCTTATATTGACTAAGCAATAGAAGTGAATAGCAATTTTTAACTGGATAGCAAATGATAACATAAGCAAACAGACAATGAGCTCCTTCCATAAATGGTTTAACAGGAGAAAGACTGATAAACAAAGCAAAATGACATGAATTATTAATTACTCAAATTAGAATGGAAGAATATTTTCGATGATCAGAATACAGTATTCACACAACGTGATTAATCTTGGAATGTCTTCATTTTTCAATTGCACTTCATTATGGCAAATAAACATATCATCATGGTTCTCAAACAAATTTTATTTTAAAATATGCCACTAAAGCATATTTTTTAAGTTTTTTAAATATAATCATAAAAAAATTGAAAGAAAAATTTCCCAAATTTGTAATCATGCAACTAATTGTAGTTAGGACTTTAAAGGTAATAATGTCAAAGGCATTATAGATCTTAATTCCTTTTTTCTCCAGTAACTTAAATAAGTGAGGAGACGTGAAAGCCAAATCAGCAAATAAATTAAGAATTTTTTTTCAATGATCATTTCTATATTAAGCTACTGGAGATGAGTATGTTAAAGTGCAGCACATGGGCAAAGTAGAATATTTCTCAACTCCAGTTAGTCCCAAAGCAAAATGATGCTGATCAAACCCTTGCGAGAGTGTGAGGACAGATTGTCTAGAAAGCACCCAACTTTGCCCTACTGTCTCTCAGTTCTAAGAACCAACTAAACAGCAACTTAAATCTGAGGAAGAAAAACAAGTCTTATTGATGTATCATCTGAGCCTAATAATGAGAAGAAATGAACTGAAATAGCTAGTTCTTCAGAGCAGACACAACAAGAAACAAATGACATACCAAAAGCACATATGTTGAGATGCCAAATATTCAAACCAAAAAAAGCTATATAAAATTTTTATACTTGTTTTCAACCATATCTTAAACCTTACCCAAACTAAAAATATAAAGGACTTCTGTTTTCTTAAAATTTAAGTTCGATCCTGACCCTTTAATATTTTTTATATTTGAATTTCAGAAACATTAAAAGTGATTGTGGAAGTGAAAATAATACTGATATATCACTGGAATTTATTTGTGGATTAGCAAACTTTTTCCAGAATTTATTTTCAAATACTCTACATCATCTTTAAGATCTTCACTGCACATTACAATAGAAAGTTTCATAATTTATGCACTTAAATGGCATCATCTGTGTGCAACCTGAGCAAAAAATATCATCACTCCCTTGCTTAATTCTATATTCCCAGGGTTGAGTAATTTTGCAGACTCCAAACAGTTTTATAAAACTTTCAGGAAACCAGAGTGAAAAGTTACCCAGCTCCAATTCTGAGAGCTGATGCCCCATTCATAATCATTCCATTGAAATCTCACTGTAAAGCCCTCAGAACTCCTCAAATGCACCTTATGAAAAGGAGGAACCCTGCAGCTGTCCTCCTCAAATGAGCAGGCCTAGGAGGCCTGCAGAGAAATTTAAAGTCGCTGACCATACAAGAGGCTTTGGAACTGCCAATACCTCACTAAAATCTTGGGATATTACTCAGAATTAGTTTATTAAAGTATGCCTTTAATCTTAATGTAATTTTATTCTGAGCATGCAGGGGAAGGTAAAAGGCAGAACTACGTAAACTTAAAGCAAATAGAAATCATGCTCCTTGTGCTGTTGGAAAATTAATGTATAAATGTATATAAAGCCTTCATTTTAATAGAAGAAAATTGATCTTTTATACCTTCTTCCTAGAGAAAGAGAAAATGTAGAAAAAAACGGTTTCTCGGGTTTAATTCATAGAAAAGTCAGCATTAAAAATCTTAACTGTTCAAAGGTTTAAATAATATTCAAGATGATATGCAGGTCATTTCTGGTACACCAGTTAAAGATAGAAGACAGGATTATTAGGATGGTATTTAGTTTAAAATCTTCACAGAAAAAATTGGAATGATAATATGGAAAGGGATTAAATATAAACATCCAATTAGTTCAGCAAGATCTCTTACTGCTGGATTCCAATAGTAAGTGTCAACAAGAGAGCTAAAATGAAGATGCCCTTAGGGAAGACTGGTTTGGGAAAGACACATAAATGGACATTTATTTGAGATTGGTTCTTGACCATTTTCAGCAAATTTCCAATAAATTCACTTATCTATAAATTTCAATTACAATTTATCAATTTGCTTTTCTGTGGAATAATCCTAAATATGTAAGCCTCTCATTGTATTACCTCATGAAAAGCATAACAGGCCATTCATTAGCATTTATTTTGACTGATTGTTATCCATGTCTTTCTGATTGGTATTTTAAATATTATTCTTGCCTGAAAGTTGATAGAAATATAGGTTGGAAAACAGGCAGTCTCTTCATTTTATTGTCTACATGACATTACATTGGCCACATTAACCAAAAGCATATATAGGTAATCATGGAGGTCAACAAAAGTGGCTTCCAGTGGGACATACTGAGGGAAGACTGATTCCTCTGCTACTTACTATTCCCTTTGTTCTATGTCACCTCTACATATTGGGTGAGTATATGAATCTTTATCTTGTGTAGTATTCACCATTATACATCTCTGGCAGCCTTCCTGTTGCTCCAAGGAAACCATGAAATCTATGGTATCAAAGATGGCCTCCTTTCTTCCAACTCACCACTGGCAGGACAGACAACAAAGATAACTGTTGATCATACCACGGCATATTCTTCACCCATAGAATAGTGGTAATAGGAAAAGCAAGAATTTTGATTGAAATAATTTATTAACGATAAGGATTTTGTGCTAAATCAAAAAGCATAAAGTCTCTTGTCAAATAGTGAAGATATATAATATATTGTATTTGAATTTTCCCAGGAGTTTTAATGCAATCCACTTCACTTCATTTTCTCTTTTCTTTTCAGTTCTCATGTTATCATGAATAACATATGATCCTTAGGTAAATGAAAATGAAAAGTTACACTAGAAGATATGACTTTGGCTTGTACCAGTTACAGAAATTATCCCTAATTCATATTTTCCCATGCACCAGGAACTTCACAACAACTTTTACTTGTTTTTTTTTTTTTTGCTACTTTCTTCGTTTGCTTTGAATGTGACTATAATCACACGGTCTTATATATGAGATATATAAGAGAAAATACTGCTGTTCCTCACACTGTGATAGCAAACTCATTTACACAATCGGCAAAACTCAAGACCAATATCAAATGCCATCTCATACAACTACAAGCTCCCAAAAAGTACACACTCACACACACGGGGTACTAATAGCTTGAAACAAATGTGAAAGATTTACACCAGATAAACTATAACTATGCAAATGACTTTTTGCTTTAGCCTTAAAATGTGACATCTTGAGATTCATACTCAAGTAAATCATTATCTCTTCCTCACATTTGAATGACACCTTGATTGGTAGATTATGTTGTAGAAGTAGATTATGTTGTCTCAACCTCCTACTACTGGAGAATTTGTGGTACTTATGGTTTCCCGTCACTCAAATAATAAGCAATGTTCTGTCCATCTAAATGTCTGGATTTTTTTAATCAAGGGAATAGAATATAGTAAGTGTCAAGTTGGTGCTATTTCTACCTAAGACATCTCAGATCTGACCAAAAAATGTTGTCAGCTTCTCTCATCTTCATTTAAGTGACATATTTGTACTGAGGATTTTTAATGTTAAGTTTAATTAATTCTCTCTAGCATCCCACCCCTCTTCTTCAGAACAATTATCACAATAAAAGTAAATAAAAAATGGCATAGTATATAAGGGCCCTAAAGGCAAGAGTGCCTGTTTGTCCTCCATTATATTCCTGATATCTACCAGGTCTGGATCATAATGAGTGCACAATCATATATTTTGGATTATTGAATGAATTTTGAAAAATTTGCAGTACCTTCGACTCACTTCAAAAAGATGACTGTAAATGTTTTCAAGTTAGTATCATAAAAATTTTAAAACTCCATGAGCAAAAATTATATTAAAACTTTCAAAAAACAGAAACTCAAGTATTAGTCATACTTCTCCTTTGGAGACTAGCAGTTTATCTAGTTTTAAACTATCATTTTCTCTGTGTTTCCAATGAAAAAAAATGTATGTTTTTATATAGAGAGATACAGTACTCTTTATATATACTGTACCTATCTATATACAATATACTGTTTGTATGTATATATGCTATATGATATATTTATTTTTAACTAGTGTTGAACAACAGGATAATGTTCCATATTAGCTAGTTAATATGAAACTGAAGAATCTGGCAAATATTCAGTATGGTATGAAGTATAAAGTAGGAAATCATCTAACATTTAATGGAATTCATTGGTGTACTAGAAAATTGCTTAGTGGTCACAGCTCAAAACAGAACATATTTCTTAAATATATTTTTAAATTTTAAAAAAATGAAGCTTAAGCCCAGTGATGTGTCAGACAGTGTTCTAGGTGTATAAAATAAATTCCTTTAGCACTTTCATTTTAGTGGGAGGAAAGGAGAGAATAACAGGCAATAAATAAACATATACTGCGTCAGGAGGTGATAAGTGTTAAGAAGAAATGTAAAGCAGGCACACAAGAGAGTAAGCTGGAGGTGGAGGAAGTATATTTTATTCAGGGTGGCTTGAGTTTATACAGGAGAATGAAGTTAATGAAGTCATTTAAGGTAATGTACAACAGCTGATTATTGAGCTCTCCCCAGTCAAAAGAAAACCAGGTGTAAGAATATCATCGCTGTATGATACATTCGTTCATACTCCTTAGTTCTAGATAATGTCAATTATCATTGGCCTAAGCCAGGCTGAATTAAACAATGAATTCCATAATTAACCGCCAGTGAGAATTATAAATTGCTCTTGTGACTATGAAAGATGGCAGGTCACAGATTCGACTGTGCTGATTGCAGCAGTCACAAGATGGAAGTTTATGCAGTATAAACGATCATGAGGTTTCACATAAGTGATATTTTTGTTTAAATTTAATTTTGCAACCTACTTTTAGTGCTTTATAAAACCAGTTGGGTTTGATTTATTTAACAGACTTCCATACTGCTGAATAGAGTAGTCCATAGAAGTGTGTGTGTAAGAGAATGCTCTTTCCTAAATCCTGTCTTTATCAGAGCCTGCCTCATGGATGTAAATTCTACATCCTATCCCTGTTCAACAAGTTAAATTTTTTAAAATATTATTTATTAATGAGTTATTGTTTATCCTTCCCAAAAAGTTGAAAACTGTAGCTATAATAGTTAAAATATGCTCTAACAGCTGCCTTTATTACTTAAATTTGCTTTTTGCTACGGATAATTGACAACTATTTTTCCTTTGAATTGGAAATATAGGAAGGCATTGTAAGTAAACCCAGACCATTTTTGTATTTCATTTTTCCTCAGAATTTTCTTTTCA
Source organism: Chlorocebus sabaeus (assembly GCF_047675955.1). NCBI lineage: Eukaryota > Metazoa > Chordata > Mammalia > Primates > Cercopithecidae > Chlorocebus > Chlorocebus sabaeus. Next base: position 59,380,845 of record NC_132924.1, read on the forward strand.
AAATTCTTCATTTCTAACTTTATTCCATAAAGATATTTTTAGGAATAGTTAGTGTTATGAGTCATTGGCATCATTAACTGCATGTTTTAAGCTTTCACATGGCAAATGATGTTATGCTAATATTTTTTGCCTTATCAAATATGATAAATATAAGATTTTCATTTGTCTAGGATAATCACTGCAATTCTGTTATAGTCATGATGTAGGCTCTCTTCATTACATCAAAAAAAAAATGAAAATAGGGTATTCAAATTAATGTTTGTTTATGTGAACATTCACACCAACACATATGTACAAGTTTATGAACTGGAGGAGAAAAGAATAAAAGCCCAACAAATGGCTTAATACCCAAAAGGTGGGGAATGACTCTGCCAAGAAACAGCAGCACTTAGACAGCTTTCATTGGATCCAAATCACAATATGCCTCATAATGACATTTCATTTGCACCTATTAAGAATTCTCTGCCTGTGTCTGAGCTCCACCATCAGGAGGGTTGGAAAAGAGGAACTACAGTGATGATTCTAGTCGGAATATAAGATATAAGAAGATAGCAACAGAAATAATGGAAGAGGAGGATGCCAGGAGATGTGAAGTGTGTGTATGCAGTGACTCAAGGACATAGATTCGGTACCTTGTCACAGGCAGCCTTGGTTCTGACTTCATGCTCTGTGACCCCACTGGCCACATATTTTCTTCCTGGTTGCAACAATGAATAGTAGGCTTTTCATTTGAAGCACACTGCAAACCCTAATAGTTTCTAATCTAAGAGTCCTTCTGTTAACTAATTTTACAGCATTTGTTATAATTAAAAGAGATTTTATCACTCATTCTTTCAGTTATTGTATGAAGTCACTCTGAGGACTGAAAACTATGAGCTGCTATGATTGAAAACATCTTTTTAAAAATCAGGCAGAAAAGTAGTAATACATCTGAAAAAGGAGACCAGCCTTACTTTTTTCTCTATGCTCTTTCATCTTTTTTTTAAAGAAAATATGAAAAATATTACCAAAATGTTTTTTTCCCAGGTACTCTAACATTTTGGCACTGGTCAATGCTTTATGTTACTTTTTCTTCCAGGAGCCTTGGCTGCCAAAGGGTAACCCTGCACAAGAACATGTTTCTTACTTACATTCTGAATTCTATGATTATCATCATCCACCTGGTTGAAGTAGTACCCAATGGAGAGCTCGTGCGAAGGGACCCGGTAAGTACTGCATAGTTTTGTTTTTACTTTTATTTTAAAGGATATAGTACCTGTAAATAGTGAACGCGGTGTTCATGTTGGACTTAAGCAGTTGTGTACATATGTAATCATATTTGCTTCCACAGTTGAGTTTTGCATTTTGTGAGGCATGTCATTTCTATGTAGTTTCTGGAAGAAATTATTACAAGCTATACTAAAGAACTGAAAATAACTGAATCATAAGCAGATAAGAATCATACAACAAACCATAAATTTTTTTTTTTTTTTTTTTTTTTTTTTTTTTTAGACAGAGTCTCACTCTGTCACCTAGGCTGGAGTGCAGTGGTGGGATCTTGGCTCACTGCAAACTCTGCCTCCCAGGTTCAAGCAATTCTTCTGCCTCAGCCTCCTGAGTGGCTGGGATTACAGGCATGCGACACCATGCCGGCTAATTTTTTTGTATTTTTAGTAGAGACGGGGTTTCACCATATTGGCCAGGCTGGTCTTGAACTCCTGACCTCGTGATCTTCCCGCCTTGGCCTCCCAAAGTGCTGGGATTACAGGCATGAGCCACTGCACCCAGCCCAAACCATGCATTTCTAAGACTGACCAATAATTTATTAATATCTATGACAAATATATTGAGCACGTCTTGTGAACATAGATGATACTAGGTACACTCAGGCAGTGCTTCCCAGTCATCCTAGTGTGCCACAAGTGATTACAGGTTTGCCTAGATATTGATCCCCTCTTCATTCTCATGCTAAGCTGGGCTTGGCCCAGTCATCTCCACTATGAGTAGCTATTCCCTTATGCTAATGAACCATACAAATATGATCACGTTTTGTGTCATTATGCTCTGAAAAAGGTTTATAATGACACAAGAAATCCAAAAGTTAGGGCAATAGGACATAACATCTCTGAAACTCATGCCCACATGCACAATTGCAACAAGCAAATATGGTGACTGTCCTCTTTCTATTTGAGTACTACAGAGAACAGGAGAGCTGAAATCATTTAGCTCCATTACTCAGAACCATTCTGGATTTCTTCTACCAGAATTGTCCTGAGAGTTGTTCAGAATAACTGGTATTTGTCATCAGTCTTCTCTCTTTATACCCAAGATAGTGTTTTTCACAGTGATTTCCAATCCTGGCTGCACTTCAGAATCAATGGGGGAGATTTCGTAAATATGAAATAGCTACTGTCCCCGTGATACTAGAGAGTCAGTAGGTATGAGGTGGAGCCGAGGAATATACCCTGGATATTTCTTCTGTGCTGCCAAGTTGGGAAATCATCAGCTAACTACTGAATGAAGCAAATAAACTGTCAGGGAAGGACAGAGGAGGAGCACCTTGAGGCTCTGCTTTTTCACTGATATCAGTCCCTGGTATTACAAATTAACAAAAACCAGAACTAAAAGGGATTTTGGAGGTTGTTTATCCCTGACTCCTCATTTTACAGATCAGAAACTTGATGACAAAAAGGCAAAGCGATTTTCCTCAAATCATATAACTGATTGGAGTGGGGAGCGGGCACTCAAATTAAGGTCTCCTTACTCTCAGTTTTTGTTCTTTCCTTTGCATCATCAGATGTATCTCTGTAAATCAGTGAGGGCTTATTTATACCAAACTGCTTGATTAGGTTTCCAAATATACCAGATTAATTTTTAAAAAATCAAATCACTTTGGTGCTGTGATACCAAGTAACCATTTACTTTACAGAAATTTTTGTTTATCAATCCAGTGTTTAAATAATTTACAATTACAGCTTCTATTATTTAATAGCTATTTTGCCCTCAGTAAATATTTTCATCCCAAAAAATCTCCAAGTGCTTCTCTGCTGTCTCCTTTGCAAACCTGCTTTCCTTAATTTTAACAACAAATATTTTCCTTACTTGTTAATGAACTGCACTTTAATTGAATGATTCAAAACAGTTTAATGATGTAACTGTTTATTAGATTGAGTATGAAATTACCAATATTTGATAATTTTTGTTCTGCAAAATTGATGAATCCATATGTTTTATCCTAATGCAAATGGGGAGACAATACGCTGGAATCTAGTGACAGTGGGGACTATTACCACCCCAGGCCCGAATGGACAAATGGAGGGAAAGGTATATGAACCTGAAGATAGAAAGGTGGTGTGGTAAAGGAGGCCCTACAGAAACTGAGGACTTCTGTCTTAGGACACAGCCAGCCTGTGGCAACTCCACAAAAGGAAGTGGAGAAATAAATATCCCTTGTTCACTCACTCTCATCTTCCAGTCTCTACTGAGGGTCCCCATAGCTGAGCTCATCCAGAAACCAGAGGGCAAGGCAGCCCTGCTGGAGATGTACAGATTTATTTCTGTGGGCCCAGGGTAGTGGGAGCAGGATAGAAAGTGCATCTGGAAGCACAGATAGAAGCTACCTAGCTCGCAGTGAAGGGCCAAGGGATATTTTCATTTTTGTTTCTCTGCTTAACTGTGTTATGCAAGCATCTGTAGATAGCCTCATCTTTCAAAACTGGCATTTGACAATTCTGCCAACCCAATAACTAAAATGTGTGAAATCTGCCCAGAGCATGTATCCTGTGTAACAGTGGCATGGCATGGGAAAGCAGCTTAATTTAGCTTCTAATGGCTCCACAGTGTTAATAATTTTTGCAGTATGAATATATGCAGAGAGACATTATAATCTATCTTTCAAAACCATGGCATCTGTTATCAGAGACAAAGTCCCATCTTACCTGCAGAATAATGTGACCAAATGTGTTTATCTTGATGAATTTTCCTTTTTAATGTCAATTGATTTAATCTGTGCAATATCCCAGCAACGGGTGGAATTATCCCCATTTTTAAAGCTGAGGAAACTGAGGCTTGGTGAGAGCAAGTGTCCCTCGAACCATGAGTACTTAAGGATGGGATTCAAACCCAGACCTATCTCACACAGGAGCCAACCTCTCTCTTCTTTACCACTTGGTGCTCTTGATTGTCTTTATTTATTGCCCTAGAAAGATATGTTCTTAATGAAATGGGCTCAGCCATTCCAAAATGATGGCTGCCTGTAACTAGACATGCCCGCTACAGTTAATTAGGGAAGCGGACCCCCACTGAGATGAAAACAGAGGTAGAAGCAATTAACTAAGAATCTCTCTGCAGAGAACAGTCACATCGTGGCTCTCCATTTCCCATTAAGAGTGGAAACTGTAGGAAAGTTACTCTCTGTAGGGAGTAGGCCAAGAAATGAGGCTTCAGTTTTTGAATAATCAACCACATTGATCTGGGAGCATGCTCAGTCACATTGCGAAGTATCATAAATTCTTGAATAGACTCTTTCTCCTCTTCTTTTGGGAGTCTCACACCCATGTCTCCCTGTCTCCCACCTATAAATGTAAAAGAGACTTCCTATCCACTGCAAGATCTTGTTCAACCTATCTTCCTGTAATAGTCAAAATTCAGGATTTTTCTGAGCTTGCTACTAAATTATAGAAACCATGTAGCTTTATGCATCAAGTGAGAATAATAAAAACTGCTCTAGTCACTTCCCAGTGGTTGTCCTGGAGCCTAAAGAAGCATAAAGCTTTTCAAAACCCCCAAGGGCCTAATATTGCAAGTGATTGCTCACAAGGTTGCTGTCAACTCTCTCCTTATGACTAACTCCCTAGGTCTCTGTCCTTGACTTTTCCAACAAATCTGTTACTCTATTAATTGCTCTTGGCAGTCTCATTCATTGTCATTGCTAGATGTTTCCACTTTCATAGGCCTTTTAGGGGTGGACCTGCCCAGGGACTCTGCCAGCCACAGCACATAGGCTGTCCCCCAGCCACCACTAAGTCAAACCACATATGCCCTGCAACTCCTCTGTTGTCTAGTAACCTTTAATAAACCCCATAAGCAGGTGTCTAGGGACCTGGCTCTGCCACTATGCACCTGATTTCCTAGGAGAATATGAGTGTGAGATTCAGGAAGCCAGAGAAATTAACAGGAAACTTTCCTCTGAGTATGGAGGAGTGAGATTGATTCACCCAAACACATTAGGCATTCTTAAAGTAAGTTTGAAAGAAAGGAAAGCAGCTTATCTTTATGGCATGAGTAGCACCTGGTTCTTCCAATCAGTGTATTTTTAACCTAACAGACTTGATGTTTTTAGCTATGCAAGAATGAACTTCCTAAGAAAAAATGATAAAACATTTTAAAAATAGAATTTTATCCAATCAGTCAAATACTTATTGACCACCAAAAATGTAATCCCTCGCAATGAGCCAAGTCTAACATGGAAATAGCTTTGTGAGTTTTGCAACCACACATATGGGGTTTGGTCACATTTTTATCTATTTCAAACTGTATTTTTTCCACAGAAAACAAAGAGGCAAAAAATTTAGACATTTTTCTCTATATGCCTAAAAGAGTCCATTTCCCTCTGAAGTTAGACAAAATGAAAACAAGCCACCAATAACAAGCCATTTACAATGATCAATGGGACAATATCATATGTGAGAACACACTGTGCCTCTTGCATATTTTCAAATGTCTGTTTCTTCCGTAAGAGAAAATCTGGAAACATACATCCCTCCTCAAATACATATAAATAGCATAGACTAAAACAAGATAACTACAATGACAAAACTTAATTCATGTCTGTAAATTGTGAAGCATACACTTCACCCAGAGGAAATAAAGTAGGCTATTTGTTTTTAGTACTTTCTCAGTGTTAAAATAACACAGTCATTGTTTTCCAATGAGAGTGCTGTTAGATCTCTTATCTAACCCTCCCTATACAAGCAACATGGGGTTGCTGTCTCTAGGCATGGGAAAGTCAGTTTAAGAAAGGGAAGGAGGCCGGGCGCGGTGGCTCAAGCCTGTAATCCCAGCACTTTGGGAGGCCGAGACGGGTGGATTACGAGGTCAGGAGATCGAGACCATCCTGGCTAACACGGTGAAACCCCGTCTCTACTAAAAAATACAAAAAACTAGCCGGGCGAGGTGGCGGGCAACTGTAGTCCCAGCTACTCGGGAGGCTGAGGCAGGAGAATGGCCTAAACCTGGGAGGCGGAGCTTGCAGTGAGCTGAGATCTGGCCACTGCACTCCAACCTGGGCGACACAGCGAGACTCCGTCTCAAAAAAAAAAAAAAAAAAAAAGAAAGGGAAGGAAATAATTCTCAAGGAGACATGTTTTATACATTATTCATCCTAAAAACTGGTTATGTGCCACCACCAAGAGAGACACACATGGTGAAATTTGTATTGTATTTCACCTTGAAAATGCACATTCTGCCATAAATGCATTCATAGAAGTCCAATTTCTTGAGTATCTTTTCCCATCCAAAAGATTATTAAAGTAGATTACAGTTGAAACTGTAAATTCAGGTATCATGAAAGCAGTTTTCCCCATTGTAATAGATTTCATTATAAAGGGGATAAAAAAGAACTAGAAAAGATTTCACTGCTATTTTCAAGACCCATCTTTTCTAGGAATAGAATTCTTCACTTCTAAAGATATAGGAAAAAGAGTATCCAAAGGCTGAGAATCATGTCATGAACATTACTAAGTCATGTGCAGAATCATATATTTAAAATTACTTGAAATAAATTATTTTAAATACTGATTTTTTCTTGAAAAACTGACACTCCAGAATACACTAGATTAAGGTCCTCCCTAGCCAAGAAAAGTAGAGACAAGGAGGAGAAGAAGAAGAAGAAGAAGAAGAAGAAGAAGAAGAAGAAGAAGAAGAAGAAGAAGAAGAAGAAGAAGAAGAAGAGAGAAGGGAGAAGGGAGAAGGGAGAAGGGAGAAGGGAGGAAGGAGAAGGGAGGAAGGAAGAAAGAAAAGCAGCCAAAAAAATTGGGGAAAGAGAAGTTATTGGACATTGTCAATCTACAAATATTTATTGAAATTGAAACTAACATGAGAATGACAACCACAGTCATAAATTTAAAAAAAGTGTATCTATCAGCATGTCATCTGTCAGTATTCAGGCATATGTTTTCTTCAAAAAAAAAAAAAAATACGAAATTTTTAAAGACACTTTGTTCTTAAGCAAACTGAAGACAGACAGAGGGGTGGGTTTTTTGTGTGTGTTTATTGTTGTTGTTGTTGTTTGCTTGTTTTCATTTTGGACCAATTCAAGGTCACTGAATCAGCAATCATTTTCCTCGCCAATGCCCATGGGAATATATTAAAAAGTTATTTTTTGAAGAGGAAGGCTGCCTCATCCCAAATATTGTCACACTATTTCTATGAGTTTTTTGTTGTTGTTGTTGTTGTTATTTTGTTGAGGGTAAGGAAAACACACACACACACACACACACGCACACACAATGCCCTGTCCTCACTGTCAGTGGAGAATCCCTGTGGATCTGTGGTCCTTTTCCCATTTAATAGTTTCTTCCCTGGGTAGTTTTTGGGAAGTTATATTATCTCCTGAACGGCCAAGGGTGAGAATCTTATTCCTTCCACGTTCTTTTTTTTAAAAAAGTTAAACTCAGAATAACTCATGGCATAAAGAAGGGCTGAATACATCCTCAGTTTATTGAGTGATGTGAAAATTGCCCATTGTTATTTGTGTCATTTGAGCATTTCATTTCCATAATATCTGAAATGTTATTTTATTTTTTTGTTCTATGTGCTCATTCGATGATCTTCATGTAGAAAGTCAGGAGGCAGAATTAAAAGCATTGTTCTTGCTGCATCTAAAGGAAGCTAGCAGGATATTTGTCATTTTTTTAGAAATAAATTTCTCTCTGATTTTTTTATCTGGGTCTGAAAGGCACAATGCAGAGAGATTAGTTTTTATTGGAAACCTGAGCACTTTGCACCTCAGAAACTGAAACAATCTAGTCGTATTTTCTATAGCCACTTATATAAGTAAAGTCAAATGAATTCCAAGTTCTGGAAAGCAACATGAATGTCTTCTAAACTTTATTTTTTCAGGACAATTGAGCCACCAGGCTATGTCAGAGCTTCTTCTTAGGTAGGCACAGGAAGATTAGCTTAGAATGGATGCTCAGAGCCAAGACACTAGAGAAGACAAAACCCAGGGTGGAAACTGGACTCCTGCCCAGTCCAAGGGAGGCTGGTGCAAGGGAGAATATATAAATATGAGAGAGGTAATCGCGATAGCAGAGTTTTTGAGATGAGTGGTCAATGGTAAATAAAACCAGATTGAAATGATCCATTTCAGTAGCTTATGAAAAAAAACTAGATTGGGAACGAAAGTGTATGATGCATTTGAAGGACAATGCAGAAAGAGTAATGCCAAGATGTGGTAATGGAATGAAGTATCCTCCCCTAGCCATTTATGCTACTTCACTTTACTTGCATGTCAAAACCCATAAATGATGTTTTAACCAAGGTCACATGGTGCAGAAAAGTATAGAGGATTTCTTTATTCCTTTTTAAAGTTATTATTTATAATTGGATGCTTTCTCATACAGATTTCAAGGAGAATCTCTTCCTAAAGTGGATATAAACATATACCCATTCTCCAGTTTCCTTCATTTGGCCGATTTTGGTAGTACCACTACATATGAAATCAGTGACTTACAAATGGTATCTTGTGACATGTTTTACATAGCAAGTCTTCATCTCAAAATTTGCGGTTAGCTTCCCCTGCTTTGAGAAGGCTGTCATGAATTTAGTGCAGAATTTGTTATATATTTGTTTTTATTGTCAAAGAGCTTCCAATTGAGATGCTAGAGGTTTTGCACACTCTGTTAGGGTATGTTGGATCATTGCTGGAAAGTTGTGAAGTGACACTCGAATTTGATATTTGTTGTGCTTAGCTGGATTAGTCCAAATTACATTATTGTTCTTGCTGAACTGCAGGATCTAAATCCTCGCTCTTCTACTTAACAGATTAATCTTTAATATTAGGTAAGTTACTTAAGCTCACCGTACCTTTCTTTCCTAATGGAGATCATAATAGTACCTTTCTCATAAAGCTGTCTATGAAAAATAAGCCAGTATTCCTAAAGTCCACAAAACATCGTCTGGCACACAACTCTCAAAATCAGCTATCATTATTTGTATTATCATTGTTAGCTTTATCATTAGGGCTTTATCACCTGTCAATTACTAACCGTGGCACCTTGTTCATTTCTGTGTGATACAGCACAGGAGGTGTGAAACTCAGAGCATTTGTAAAACACTGCTTGATTCTAAAAGGGACTAAGTATAAAAGTAGAATACACGTATGTAGAGGCTTGTAAATCACAAATAACCTCAAGAGCTGTGGTCTGAAAACATACAGCTAAATCAATGGTGGCTTGAGAATCCCCAGTGAAGGGTGATATAAGACTCTCACTATACCATATAGAGAACAAACCCTGAGAGTAGTAAGTGGTTAACTTTTATTCCCCTACCACATTTCTTTGTTGTTGTTGTTGTTTTGTTTTTTAATCAGAATTGTGTATAGCCTACCCTTCTGTTTGCTCTGGCATTGTCTTCCTAACACTTCCAAATTGGCTTCCTTTGCCAATTTCAGGATCATCTCCCACTGTATTTATCTCAGATGAGACTTTGTTCTCCAGTGTTTGTTTTTAATTCTTTTCCTAAACACACCAAATCACAACTACGCAGTTCCACAAAGTCAAACTCATTTTCTCTGAGACTTTATCAGGAATCATCTCAAGATTGCACAACAGACTCACTTTTAATTGAAAATGTTACATCCTTAAATTCCTCTGAGGAAAGATTGCAGCACTTTCCTACATAGCTGCTTACTGCTAGACTTTCTGATGAGGTTTCTACTTCATTCAGCTGGCTTTAAAGACTGTACAAGTTGACAGTTTTCCAGGTGAGATGAGGGTCTTTTTGTCCCTTAGTTTATCAACTGAACTGGCATTTTGACAAAGAGGTCTGTAATTCCTCCTTATGAGGTTTTAAAATATATGTGAATCAAAGTCAGGGTGTTTCTCATTGCACTGAGTTTACTGCAACAGGAGTTTACAACAGGAGTTGCAGTAAATTCACTGCAACAAGTACTGAGGAGGCCCTCTCTGAACCCTAAATTCTTCCAAGACATGGTCTGCATCAGCATCACCTGGGCTTTGGTTAGAGATGCAGAATCTCATGTAGGCTTTTACATGGGCATCTTGCATGGAGTTGAGGTTTGGGGTACAGGTCCTGTCACCTGGGTAGTGAGCATAGTACCCAATAGTTGGTTTCTCAACCCACATCGTCCGCTCTCCCTCTTGCCTCTACTAGTCCCCAGTCTCTGTTGTTTCCATGTTTATGTTCTCGTGTGATCAATGTTTAACTCTCACTTATAAAAGACAACATCTGATACTTGGTTTCCTGTTCTTGCATTAATTAAGATAATGGCCTCCAGAAGCATTTATGTTGCTGCAGAGAACATTATCTCATTCTTTCTTATGTCTACATGGTATTCCATGGTGTATATATATCTTCTGTATCTATAATAAAAGGAGAACTTTAAAAAACTAAAAAATAAAATTAAAATATTATTACGTTTAAATAAATAAATAAGAAATGCAGAATCTCAAGCCCCACACCACACCTTATGAATCAGAATCTCAAATTCTTTCTCATGGACAAGGGCAGACTGGTGGAAAACAAAACTTATGTGATGACCCCAGGAAGTGGGACCCTTTCCATCTTTTGTTGTTGTTGTTGTTGTTTTAAGTTTGTTTGCTCTGTAATTGCTCTTTTTCTGAGGAAACACAGTTTGGGATGGAGGGATGGAGAGAATGGACTCTGAGTATATTTGATTCAGACAAAGCTTATTTTCTTTTAATTGAAATGATAAGGGGAGCAGAAAAGGACAAGCTTTTAAATGAGCCCCATGTAAAAATGGTCATTGTAGAAAAAATATTCAATTGCATGCATAAATAGTATTTCAATGGCAAGCATCCTTCTTAGTGTCACATGTAATTGAATTCGGCTGATAAATAAGCCTTGCATGTCTTCTTTATGAGAAAAAGTGCTTATGGGTTTTACATGTAATAAGTTCAAGGGCTTTGAAAAGTTCTGGATGATTTGCATGCAGTGTAAATAATTTAAAAATGTGAACTATTGTTACGAAGTAAAAGCAAGTATACTATCAAAATTTAACCACAATGTTTACAGGCAACTATATTTTTAAATATTTTATTTGAGCATTATCTCAAGACCAGAAAGGCATTAACATAAACTACAAATCATGAAGGCAGGAATTGTCTCAGAAAAAAAAAGTGTTACAACTAAATAGATAAACTGGGGGAAAAAGATTACTCCTGAAATGTAGATGGACTGTTATTGAGCTACATATCCTGTAATATCTGAATAATATAAGACCTACTTTTTGAAGGAAATTGTTTTATTTAAAATTTCCCATATGATTACCCTACTACCATAATTTTCATGTGATGTTACAGAGTATATATTACAGTGGTTCATTATCTAAAATTGATTAAAAATAAAATGGTGATGGCTGAATAGCTCCTGTCTGGCAAAAACCTCTCACAGATAACAACTACAAACCCTGAACAAAATATAAAAAGAAATTATCTGAAGATCCTGGAGAGAGACCAAGACAGGGAGATGCTAGAAAGAAGATGAGACTTTAAAATGGAAATAGTTGTGAGTAGAGTTCCCATGGTTTTATCCCTTTCCAGGACAGGTAAAACTCTGATAGAAAACTCTCGATTTTACTGACTTGAACAATAGAAGACAGAATTTAGGCCAACTACAGCTCCCCAAAAGTGAAGGAAATAAATCTCAAAAAGAAGAGAGTCAGAGAAGACGGTCCTCAGATTCTGTGTATACACTTGTGTGTGGTCTTTTACTGACCCCATAACCATGTGAATGTGAAGGAGCCCATGAGCATGTCACACTTGTTCAATATGTATTTTTTAGTGTATGAATGAAAGGATGATCTAGTAGCCACACCCTACATAGAACATTCCAACAAGCTAGAATACCCCATATCAAATTTATTTACTTTAAGAGGTCTGACAGAGAAAAACAGAACATCTCAAGGTAGGATTAGGGCACCTTTACTAATCTTTAAAGGAGCTTTTTCCATTGTCCCATTGTTTGACATTTGAAAGTTTTTTAACACTTGAGTAATGAACCACAGTAAACTTTGTTTCAGATGAAAAGTGTTCTTTTATGTTGTAAAGCGAAAGGATAGATGGAAAAGGATAAAGAATGCTACGAAACGATGCAAATGGCCATTGAATATTCACATGCCCCTTGGACAGTCTTTGTGTATACCCAAAGGCACATATGCATGCCCAGTCTGAAGACCATAGTTCAAAGGGAAATACCTGTTCGACCAAGACTGCAGGGGATAAATGACAGGGTATAGCAGACCTTAGGGACTGCTATCCTCTAAAGAACCCACACTGGAAACCTAGAAAAACTTGACAAAAATTTAAGATGCCCCCACAGGAATTCACCCAGCATTTTAAGTTTTCTATTGATGTCAGCAGCCTGACCCCTGCAGGTATGTACTGATCTTTGCAGACATTTGTAAGAATTAATGTGCTGTTAGGTTAAAAGTTCCCTGGAATTTATTTGTCAGATCATAGATAAGCAGCTGTTGTTTGGATACTTGATAAAATAATATTGAATTAGGAGTTAAAATATTTTCAATCGAACAACATTATAAACACTACCAAAAGCCATATTCATTTTGATTTAATAAGCAACTGCTGCTCACTCTCTATATAAATATTATTGGGTTTAAGTCCTGAGGGTGGAGATGGAAGAGGCAGCAGAGATTAAAATGGATCAGGTAGAAACATATTTAACAGCAATTACAAGTTCACTCAATATGTAATCTAGATATACATTAAATAAAACTTAATAAAAAAAATTAACCTGACCAATTTAACCAACATAGACCATAAATCTTTACTATTCAGTCTCTCTTAAAATGTCTATTTCTTCAGGTAAAATATTTATAAATTGACTTATTGATTTGTCTTCACCTGCTCAGGTAAACATCACTTCACACTCTTCCTTCTGTGCTAAAGCGAACTGATGAGAAAACGTTTTTAGAAGCTTCAGGGAAATGTAAATAATTATCTTTAATCATTAGAGATCATGCTGAACATATAGCAAAGTTTATTTCTGTTTTGAAACAAAACTTGGCAGAAATAAAATTGGCAGCTTTGATTCAGTGCAAAGTATTTTGGAGTTGGTACTCTTTAGACCATTTCAAAATAATTTTTAAATATTTTATTTATTAATATGTTTGTATAGTGGGGTATGTGGTTTTAGTTGTTTGCTGTAAGTTTCCAAACATATTTATTTGGCCCCCTAATAACTAAAGAAACGGGGAAGAAACTCTTCAGGATCTTCATTTTGCCTCAGTTTTGTCCATGTGAATTTGAAAAGTAAATTAATAGTCACTTCTTTTACTATAAAGTAACCTATATTGCATCCCCAAAAATAGAAAATAGAAAAGTTGGAAGAAGAGTAGAATGTGTGTGACTTTGGCAAAATCTGCTAATCTGTTCCTTGTAAATTTTCACACAAACTGGATAGATTATTTAATATTAATAACACAAGCCCTACTAGTTTGATCCATTTTTTCTCCTCTGACTTAACTGAGAAGAAAATTTTTAACTGTCTTAAAGTAGGCTACAAAAATTACCTTTTCTAGAAATCATTGTACATTGTGGCACTTATTTGTTTATGTATGTGTCTCCCCAACTGAAGGTAACTTCCTTGATTGCAAGCATTGAACTTTATTTTTGCAGCCCTAGCCCAGGATTGGACACAAAAATGCAAGCACAGTTACTGCATCAAACTTAGCCACCGTTTTGAAAAACCAAAAGATCTTATCTAAACTGTGCATTTTAATCAAATCCTGGCAGAATATAGGAAACATATGGCTATTCTTTTAAATTATCCTTTGCCAAATGTGTTTTACAGCAAAACAAAACTAAAACATCTCACAAAATTTTCCTTAATGTATTATTATACCTAACCATATGAAATCAACACAGAAGTTGAATCTAATATCCCAATTTTACCAATGAGAGGGAGAAGTTGCAGTTGTGTGTGTGTGTGTGTGTCTGTGTGTGTGTGTGTGTGAAAGCTAAGAGTTTTTGTGCACATGAAATGTATCATGAGAATTAAGTATACCCTGATAATGAAATATGCACAAGCTTGGCCCTTGCCAAAGTTTTCAGAGTGCTTACTTTTCGCAGCAATTCCCTGGATCTTATCTTTGTGAACCTGTCAAGATGGTAAATTTCTTAGGAATAGGGACTCTGACAACTTTGGATCTTCCAGCCAAATACAAATACAATACAAGCTCAATAAATATTTGATAAATCACATTCCAAATCTGCATTCTTTATGATCAGTTTTCCTACTGTATGATTTCAGAGAGTGATAGGGTAAAATGTGTGTGTAATCCCTTCCTGAGGTGTTGGCATTTTAGTAAGGAAAACAGCTTTAAGCTAAAGAAATGAAACCATATGGCATTTCAGGCATTCTGAAGATGATGGAAGACATTCTGAGAGGTGAGATAGTATTCCTTAGCTCCCTGTTATACCTGGTAATAGGTCTGTGGTGCAAATGGTGCCAAGAATAGTTCATGGTGGATTTTCAATTGCTTAAAAGTAGGACATAGGCCATGATTATTGCTTTTTGTTGTTTTCACAGATCAGCTCTGGTCTCCTCTCTATTTCTCATACTGAAGCTCTTCCTCTACCCCCACCACAACAGAAAAACACCTCAAAACTTTGATTATCTATTATAAGGTTGCTCTTTTCTTAAAAAACAAAAATTCCAAAACAGTTTACATTTGGAAGCACTCTTTGCCCCCTTATCAATGGTTCTTGAACATATTGCCACACAAGATTTCCTATGTTATGTAGATCAGAGGAATTTTCTTAAGTGTCCTTGAAAAATATAATAGGAAATAAATTAACTGCTGAGCATCTATCTTGTATAAAGTTTTGAGGTTGACTTGATTTATTAGATTAAGGAAAAACTGTTCTGTAATTCTGATTCCATTTTAATCAAATTATTATAAGCGCCCTTTGGGGCATTTTGTGGAAAAGATAGATGAAATAGTGTACCCAGTCAAAAAACTGAAGGATCCCTTCCACCTGAAAGTTACATACTGCTCAACAAACCGTATATTTTTATTAAAACATGAACTACTAGTAAGGGCACTGAATAGTGTTACGACTCACTGAAGCCAAAGTGGATAGCATGGCTTTTACTTACATATCATTCACAGTGGCAATTATCTCTTTTTATGTTAATGAAGAAAATAAAATAGAGTATAACTCTCAAATTTTATCTACTTTTGACTTCAAGTATTTCTTGTTTAACTTGGGAGTGATGCATTTATATTATTTGAATATAGATTTTTGTCTTGCAATTTGGGAGATCATACTACTTTAAACAAAATTACACTGGTGTGACTTACCTTTAGAAAGCTAGTGAAAAGTTGCTTAGCTTATTTGATCTGAGAGTGACTTCCTTAATACCCCATGCTGCTAATTAGGAAACCATCTCAGAATGGCGGTTGGGACTAACCCTAATCAAGAGACCCCATCATTTTGTTTAATGCCTAGTTTACTCCACCCTTGATGGAAAGGTTATAGTTAAGTCAGGGGCTATATGACAATATCTTATTCATGTTGATACTCCCAGAGCTGGCTTAGTTCCTGGCTCATAGCAGGTGTTCCATAAATGTTTGTTCAATACAACTGAATTACCTTGAATACCTTGGGTACAGGATTCTTAACCAGGGGCCTAAATTAGAAATACTGGAAAATAGTTTGAAAACAAAAAGAGAGATGAGGTATGGTTATGTGTATTTGTTAAAAAATTCTCAAGTGACACTGATAAACCACCTTAGTTATGAAACATTGATCTAAGTGCTAAACTATTTTTGTGAAAAATTCTAATAGCTTGATCACCTGGATATTTCTAATTATTTTCATGAGGTGTTTATTTCTAAAATGAATAGACTGGTGATTTTCAAAATTTGTGTGAGCTTTTGAGGCCTTTAGCCTCCAAACAATATCTTACGTCAAACCCAAATATGGTCAATTGTCATTTTTATTCATGAATTTCACCTTTGAAAATTTGTTTTTTCCTATAAATTATTTGTAACCCCCAAATCAATACTAGCAAATTCACTATCATTCACAGACACTCACAGAGTGTCCAGAAATTGGAGTCACCTGATGTGCAGCTCCCAGCTGAGGTTAAACAAGGCAATGCTCTGTGCCTTCTTGTTTCAGTTCTCATACTATAAACAAATGTCCTTTTTGTGATCTATTTATTGCCAAGATTTTTACATTTTTATGAATTTTGTTGGTGATTTTACTGTTTTAAATAGCCACCCAAGTATAATATTGAAGTGCTGTATGGTGTTCCTAAGTACAAAAAAGCGGTGATGTGACTTACAGAGAATATGTGTGTGTCAGTGAAGTTTTCTTCAGGTAGAAGTTATAGTGCTATTGACAGATTTCAGTGTGAATGAAGCAACAACATACGTTAAATAAGGTGTCTTTAAACAAAACACATAAAACAAAGTTAGCTATCGTTTGCTGGATGAAAATGTTGTGACCAGAGGCTTATAGGAACCTAACCATGTGTTTCCCCTAGGAGCAATGGCTCACTATTTGCTATTTCAGTTTTTGAAGCAACTTTATAGACCATAACTACTGAAAATAACAATAATTAACTGTATATAAAATTTGAAGCCAAAAATTGCTCTGGGTGACAAAGGCATAAGACCATCATCTTTGTTCTCTTCCCATCTCCTTCTCCCCACGTGACAGCCTCCAAACCGTATGCTTAATTTCTGGATCCAGAAGGAATAGGACTTTTAAATAAGAATAGTCTTCCAAATGAATCCAGAGTAACAACTGAATTTCATATTTTAGTTATATATTTGGATGTTAGGTAAATATAGCAAGTACTTGCTTAGAAAATACAAAACTAGCATTATATTAAATCAAATAATCCCAGTTAGGAAGGTAATCAGGTGGGGGGAAGGGAAGCCAGTGCTTTTCTGAGCCAAATATAAATTACTTTTAGATTAGCTGGTGTTTTTAATTATCTGCACCACTGTACCACTTTGGTCAGAATCAGAGGTTGATTCTACCTCTGACAATGCCATATCTGCCTTCTCCTGGGCCCAGGGGGCTTTTCCTTATGTTCAATAAACCCTGATAGAAAAGGAAACACAATATAATGTCTGTTGGCTCAGCACAACAGGTTCTGAGTAAATGAATTACTATTCTTATGCATTAAATAAAATGCATGGTTTGGAAAAGGTTGCTACAGTACTGAAAGTCACTTCATGGCTATCTTGCTTTTTAAGGAAAAGGCCTAAAATGCAGTCAAATTCAAAATAAGAAGCAACATAATGTAAAACAGAGTATTTGGTAAAATAATAGTAAAGCAAATAACTACTCCCTAATACCTAAGATTTTGAATGCTAAATTCTGTTGTCATTATTGTTGTTGTTATAGTTGTTAAGAGATCAGCACAGCTAAGTACCCTCAGTCAGGCATCCTCAACTGGGGGCATTTTGCTCCCCAGGGGAGATTGGGCAACATCTGGAGACACTTTTGATTGTCAAGAGTGTGTGGGAGATGCTACTAATATCTAATGGATAGAAATTAGTTATACTGCTAAACTCCCAACAATATACAAGGCAGCCCCCACAACAGCAACAAAAAACTACTCCAAAATGCTAATGTACCAAGATGAAAAATCCTATTCCGGGAGTGACTAGTGAATAAAAGTATTCCGTTATGCAGTATAAGCAATGGTTATTTCTATACAGACAACAATATTGATCTGACCCTTCCAAGGGTATAGCTCCTATATCTGCATTGAGTTCTCAGCAAGGATGCCATCCTAATCTCTGTGCCCAGAGAGGGCTTGATCCCAATATGTAAACCAAGGCTCCCATATGAAAACAAAAGCATAAACAGCAGCTAGGCTCAGCATACCTCCTGGGTTTAGACGTGAAATTTATCACTTGACTCTCTCCTCTTTACTGCTAAAGGGACATCATCAACAAATCAGAGAATTTCAGGAGAAGCATTAAAAATATCTGGGTTATTTGCTTCATTGACCATAGAAAAGGGGCCATAAAAGTCATGCATCAAATCCCTAGATAGTGCCTAAGATTATGAGTCTGACTAATTGAAGGAAAATGATCCCATCTGTGTAAGTCTCCAGAATGTAACAAGGAAGAACATTTTGTGGACTAGTTTTCCACTGGCTTATTTGGCTATTTACATGTAATACCAGTGATCTGTGCATTCACTCTGATTTGTGGGTATAGCGGGTGGCACATGTTTACAGATGCTTGGGAAACTGCCTTGCAAGCTGAATGTAGATACTTTGGCTTCTTTTCACATTTACTCTGTGTTCACTGCCAGATCTTCACCTGTGTCTTCCTCTGAGTATCTTCCTTTCTTTCTGACAGGTGAGCTGCAAGATTTTGCATTTTTTCCACCAGTACATGATGGCCTGCAACTATTTCTGGATGCTCTGTGAAGGGATCTATCTTCATACACTCATCGTCATGGCCGTGTTTACTGAGAAGCAACGCTTGCGGTGGTATTATCTCTTGGGCTGGGGTATGTATTTTCTGCAGCTAAGTTTTGAGCCACTTTCACCTCTGTCTGTATGCTTTCAGTCTTCTTCTAGTCTTGGTCTCAGAGAATAGAGTAAAGTCCCAGGTCCTTCAAGGAATGATGGAACACAGGTACTGGCAGGAGTTCAGTCTCCAAAAGACTTGTAGAAGCCCTTTAACAATCTCAATCCAACTGTGCTGAACATGAGGGTCTGCACAGAGAAGGAAAGTATGACTATAAGGGTGACTGCCAAAGGGTGGCTTCAGGGAACAAACTTAGCTAATAATGGACACAAAACATTCCCTTATTGAGAGAAGATCTGATTAGGCCTCCTTCTGCTTTATTCATCACGTTTGTAGAGCAAAGGAGAATTTCACCTTTTGAATTATGTACCTCCCCTATCCTGGCTTCATTTTCCTTCCTCAAGAACATTTCTTCCTGTCAATCCATCAGCAGGATTCCTCCAGTGAAAGCTCAGGAAGCGGAGTCCAGCTGAGAGGCAGATACAACCACATGGGCTTCCAAGTAGAGCCAGTGTGACATCACAGCACATGGCAATGGCTCGAGAAAGCTTAAGGCTGGATTGTTTAAGCTGTGGCTGCTTCTGTACAAACTAAGGGAGGGTGCTGAAATCCTTCAGGGATGCTCTAGAGTTACTCACTTTCCCCCAGGGCTGCTGAAAGTCCAGATCCCCCCGGTGGAAGGGAACTGAACAGAAGGTGAGGCAATGAAAGAAAATTAAATGCTGCGATAAAAACACCTACTGCCTTATCAAAAAAAAGTTTCAGCCTTACCTTGAAACTTCTATACCAGAGGAGGAACTCGCGGGCCATCCCTCACTGACTATAGAGCCAAAGGCTTCTCTCACCACATCCACACCACATGATGGGTGACTGTGACTCTGAGAGCAGAGGCTGTGGATGGCCTTCAACTAAGCTTGCCCTTTAATGCAGCAGGCTGGGGAGTCCCTCCAAATACTGGTAAGAGAGGAGAGATGAAGTGAGGAGGGAGGATAATCCAAGGGATTTTTAAAAACATCACCCTTTGTATTTAAAGCCCTGCCCAACAGGCATTGTCACCAACTTTATAGAAATGTGCTTGGGAAGTCATATAAGCAGCCTGGAGTCTTTTGTGCAGTCTGCAAACTGCAGAAAGGGGCTGGTGTTATGCCATACTGGTTTCCGTAACACCCTTACATGACAGGAGTACATGGTTTTAACCAAATGCATTCCCCAAACCCAATGGGATAATCCGATAATGGTGGGTCAGTGGGGCAGATAGGCGGGATGCCTCAAAATTGAATTGATGATGCCACAATTATCTGGTTGCAAGCAACAGAGTAAGATGTTCTAACTTAAGCAAATGCAGAGAAGTTGTCAGAATCTAATGTATCTCATGGAATCCAAGGGCAGAAATACAGCCAGGCAACTAAAAGGGCTGTAGCCTGGGACCGGATAAACCAGGAGCTCTCTCCCTCTGCCTTTTGTCTTTGTTTTTCCTCTGCGTATCTGTTTTTACCCTTCTCTTTCTTTACAGACCATAGACCACAGGGTCTCTGTTCCATCCAGTTCATAGTAAATATATCCTGCCCCATCGTTTCCTGAGTACACATGTTTCTGTTCTAGGCACTCACAGAAACTAAATGCTTATCTTTAAGTTCCAGTTCTGAATAGCAGGACAAGAGAATCTGATTGATCCAACTGTAGGCAAATAGCCTACCCTGGTTCAATAAACTGTGGCCAAGAAAATTGAGGGGGATGTTGTCACATAGTGTGAACATGTCTAGGGATGGTGAACCCTCCAGAAAAGGACTGAGAAATGGGTCTTTGTGAACTGTACAGGCTGTCTAGGATATGCACCAGATCACCTCATCTGCATGGCTGCTCCCTTACATGGAGCAGCTGTTAAGGAAGCAGCTGCACCCTGTTTCCTTAACCATCCAGTGAGGTTAGAAATGAGGCTATCACTATCCTGCTGGTTCCACATCAGGTAACAAGTTCTCCTGCTCTTTCCTGTCCTAAAATGACAAAATTTTCTCAAAATGGCCTTTTACTATTTATTTTTTGGCTTTTAGCCCCAGCCTTCCAAAGAGACTAATTTTTCCTTTCCCTGGCCTTCTCATCTGTATGTACACCCTCTCAACAATTTCTAGACTTCCAAATCTGGTCATGCCAAGAATAGACTCAATACAATTTAATCACTCCAATGGCAGTTCTGATAATCACAATCATAATAATTTGTGCTGATCAAATGCCTTCCAAAGACCTGATAATAACATTCCACCCCAAACACACACACAAACACACACTTTCTACCAGATTTATTTCCTTTGAAATAAAATCTATGGTATATTTCTTCTACTGGTTTTGATTGTTCAAAACATCTATCTGCCACACTCAGAAAATTTTTCATGGGAAAAAAAGGCTGTAAATTTATTATTGTCTGTGACATTCAGCAGAGACAAGGGCACCCTGGAAGGAACAATTTATACTGTTCTTGAAGTATCCTGATGCATTGTGAATTAGTTATAAAACTTTTTGGCATCATCATGGACAGCACAATGAAGATATCTGCTTAAAACACATAAACAATTCAAAGGAAAAAAGGAACAAGCTGCTCAGCTGTATCAAAAACAAAGGCAATCATAATAAGTAAATTCTTTATGTGATACCTTAAGCTTCTGTAATCAACAACTATTTAAAACTTCATTAGAGTGATTCAAGTAGAATCCCAAAGAACACTACACTTAGTAAGGTAAGCACAGAATGGAAGTTGCTAATCAATGGTTATACAGATTAAGTAACGCAAGATGAGTAAATTTTAGGTTTCTGCTGTACAACATTGTGCCTATAGGTAACAATATTGTACTATGCACTTAAAAATCTGTTTAGAGGGCAGACCTCATGTTAATTGTTCTTGCCACAATAATATAAAAATTTAAATTAAAAAAAGAATTAGAAGGATTTGCACTTCTGTAGATAGATTTTTGGAAAGATAGTCAACCAAATAGTTCTAAAATGTAATGTTTTTAGCATGCCAAAGCTAAGACTATCTTTCTACATGCACACACACACACACACCCCAAAATTCCACCAAACTTGTTACCACTGAAAAATCACATTGCCAAATCTGAACTCTGAGAACAAAATTAACCTATTTTAAAGCAATGGCTCCTTTCTTAGAACTTTAAGCAAGCATTATCTTTGGATGAGAGGACAATGGGTAAAATTAATACCAATTAATTTCTCAAGAAAAAACAGCTTCACAGAAACTTTATAAAGTTTAATGGATCAAGAGAATAAATCTCTTCTGGATAATATTTTTATAGTCCTTTGAAAATTTTTTTCACATGAAGACAGTATGATAGGTTCTAAATTTTACAATGCCAGAAAAAAAGCAAAACCTACCTACTTTTAAAAGAGCCTTGAAAGTTAGACTGCAGAAAATTTGGCCCAAAAACGCCCAGTTGTATTATAGCACCTAATTTGTTTGCAGGTGATATAAAGCCCATTCATTTAATTCAGCTGTGAATAATGTTACCAACTCTAGGATTTGAAACCAATCTCAAAGAATTATAAGAGACATTGTAAACATCAGCCACTGGGTGAACAAGTATCTGATGGTGAAATTCTGCCCAACAGAAAATCAAAGAACGGTTCTTTCAGTAGTTACTCCCTTCCAAGTCTACATGGCACCACTTAGTTGTTTATTTCTCTCCAATCGAAGTAACTTCAAAACTGAAGTTTAGCTCTCAGGAAAATCATTTATTTTGCAACCCTCTTCAAACTGTTTCTTCGCCTTGCCTTGCTGGTTTTCCCCTTGTTAAAAATCAAAGGAAGGAAATTTCCCCCATGGATTTCTACATTGAACAAATAGAATTTATTAAATCCCTCTAAAAAATGAACCCTACAGAGACAGGATTATTCTGAATCTCATCATCTTTGGTGAGAAGAATGGGTTGTTATGGATCTTGGGACCTTGAAAAGAATAGAAAGAAAAAAGAAAAAAGAAAAAAACAGAAAAAGAAACTACCTAAAAGGAGGTATCATAGCCAGAGGAAGGCAAAGAGCCCCGGATGTTAAAAAGTGTGGGGTCTATACTCCTCTCCAGATGAAGTAGAAAGCACTTTCCTTTCTACAAAATGGTGAGGTGGGATTCAGTTTTCCATATGCCTCTCTTTCTGTCTAATTCTAAAATATGCATCTCAAAATAAATTCAGAGACTTTTGTTTCTTTTTCTGAGCCCAAGTGGGAAAATGGCATGTTAGAACTGCAGCGAATAACACAATCATGTTTTGTGTAAAGAAACTCAAAATTATTTCAGGCCAAACATTAAATCTATGGTCCTATTAAATATATGCTTCCTGGGTTTAAAAGCTGAGGTTGTTCTCAGGTGAAAATTCAATAGTTTGAGACCTCTTTTTGTATATAACTCACGGAAAATAAAAATGCATTGATTTCATTCTTTCCTAAGACATTTCTTAATCTGATGACAATAACAAAATTTCTTTCTATAGATGTCTCAATCAAATCAAGCAATATTCTATTGTACATCTGAGTAAAAAGACTTATTTTTTCTTTTTTAATGAAAATTACAACTTTAGGTTATACTTATAGAATACAAATTGATTTAAAAATTATAATCTAGAAGGACGTATTCCAATAACTGTCTCCCTTTTCCCGTTTATAAATTTAAAAGTTTGGTTTTTTTTTTTTTTACTAGCACTTTGAGTTTAGTCAGGGAGGTACAGTAAGCTGCCTTCATAAAGTTTCTCTAGCCAGAACCTACAGAAAGTAGGGAATGTACTGGCTTCTCTGAAATATTCATATTAAAAGGAAACAGAATCACTGCATGAGATATAAACAGACAGAAAAACAAAAAAGCCTAGAAGAAAGAATGTGAACATCAGCTAAGGCTTTAGGAGCAATCAGACTATTGCTTTCATACACAGTCCCAGGTCACATCCCTCTGGGGTGACCCAGCTCCTCTCCATGAGAGAGCCCAGGTCACCTACAATGAAAGGCTTTCTGGTCTCAGTTAATAGTCACCATTACGAACATAACAATGGTAATAATAGTCATCGTGTACCTACTACACTCAGCAATTTGTAAAAGGCTTTTAATTATTTGGATGCTCTTAACCAAACTCTCCGGGAGTACATGATGTTCTAACTGGGAACATTTTGACTGACTTGACCAAAGACGATTTTTGTGAAAATATCAGGGGAACATCTTGACAGATACACTCAATTTGCCAGTATTTTTGCAAGTACACTACCATTTTCCATGCAGCTGTACTTAAAGGTTATGACCAAGAAACCAAGTGTAATTTGTACTTTTCACATTTGTAGGGTTTCCGCTGGTGCCAACCACTATCCATGCTATTACCAGGGCCGTGTACTTCAATGACAAGTAAGTATTATGGTAATGTTTAAGTTAATATATTCATGAATAAAATGTATTTGTGTATTAATGTGTCCCCTCGCCCTTTTTCAGCTGCTGGCTGAGTGTGGAAACCCATTTGCTTTACATAATCCATGGCCCTGTCATGGCGGCACTTGTGGTGAGAATTAGTTTTTTACTGCAATGTTAGTAGTGTTATCTCTTAGTTGAGATTTCTGTGTATATGGTTCTGTGTATCATGTTTTATAACTTCAAAATGAAGCTAATTTGATGGTATTCTATAGTAAAAAGAAAAAACAATTTGATTTTAGAATCTTCAAAAAAATGCCTTTTACTTACACGTGGAGGGGTTATCATGAGCTCATTTTCATTACAGACTCACACTATAACAGCAATGTAGCTCATATTTTAAGACTTTTATAACTAGTCTCCCTAGGTAAAGGTGAGAGGCCAAGGGGCTGCAAGAAGTTTGCTCGTGTTATGAACATCTAGGATCTTTGAAAACTTTGACTTTCCAGAGCTCTAAAAGTCTTTGGTTCTGTGAACTTAAGGTCCAGAAATTCAAATATTCAACACAAGCTCAATTAGTGAGATAGTAATAAATAGTGGACTCCAGCCAAATGTCAGATTCTTCCTGAGGATGCTACGGTTCTTACTTACCTAGGATTCAGTAGACTTGGCCTCATGTCTTAGCTCTATCATCTACCAGCTCTGAAAATTTAGATAAATCAATTAACCTAAAAATGTCCCCTGATTTTTTTAAGGAAAAAGTTAGATTAAATAGTCTTTCAGGTACTTTTGGAAGATAATCTCTAACTCTAGGTCATTAAAACTTAGTACTGCTCCATATCTTTATCTGTTAAAAATAACAAAAGTAATAATAGCTACTCATAAATTCGTGGTTATAAAATATCTCCTAATAAAATAATAAATGAAGTAAAATATTTAGCAATTATTCTTATATTTAAAATTCTAAAACACACATTTCTTGCCTTAATTATCTAGAAATTTTTAAGGAAATGCAGATTCCAGGATCCAAATTAAAAATGTGTATCTGAGATAATTATATGCATACTTCACTGTGAATGACTATAAATTAACAGAAATTGATACATTTGGAATTCCTAATTTCATGACTAAAGGAAATGCACATTAGTGCATTTCAAAACTAAAAAAAAAGATTTATCAATTAATTATCATTTTGAGAGCTGTCCATGCAAATGTGGGCACTTAATTTATGACAGCAACACTTTTGAGCAGAGGAAGGAGATGGTCAATTAGATATACATACAGAAAAAATATCAAACATGTATTTAGCAATTGCATATGTGTGAAGAAAAAAGTAATTCTGATTCCTTCCACAACCAGGCACAAAAAAAAAAATATGTTTTCAGTTAACTGTAGGTTTAAATGTGAAAGACCAAACAATAGAGGCCCCCCAAAAAAGACACATTAGGTGACTATCTTCATGAGCTTCAGATACAGAAAGATTTCTAAAGCAGGATAAAAAAAGCACTTAAGGAAGAGATTGATAAATCAGCTACATTAAAATGAAGACAACATTTAAAGACTGAAAAGACAAACCTTAGAGTCCAAGAAGGTATCTGCAATGTTCCAAATAAAGACTAATAAATGTATGAAAAAGTGTTCAGCTCATGTATCATCAGGAAAATGCAGATTAAAACAAGAATGAGATAATACTACCCTCCACCACCCCCGCCGTGGAAAGGCTCATATTAAAAAGAGTGTTCATACCAAGTGTTGGCAAGGATGATAAGCAACTGTTTTATATACTGCTGGAGGGAACATAAAATTAAACCACTTCTCCAGAGCCCTAGAAATGCTGAGCAAATTGTGCTACCTCCCAGGTAGACTCTCTAGTTCTACATAGGTAACATTTGTTGCTCACACTGGATAAACAAAAACTGAGGACGGTGCACATTCTTAAGTGATACTTTTCTGTATGATTTGCTCATAACACCATATATTTGCAGGTCAATTTCTTCTTTTTGCTCAACA
Organism: Chlorocebus sabaeus; assembly: GCF_047675955.1. Lineage (NCBI taxonomy): Eukaryota > Metazoa > Chordata > Mammalia > Primates > Cercopithecidae > Chlorocebus > Chlorocebus sabaeus. The sequence goes on from NC_132924.1 coordinate 59,407,012, forward strand.
TTGTCCGCGTGCTTGTGACCAAAATGAGGGAAACCCATGAGGCGGAATCCCACATGTACCTGAAGGCTGTGAAGGCCACCATGATCCTTGTGCCCCTGCTGGGAATCCAGTTTGTCGTCTTTCCCTGGAGACCTTCCAACAAGATACTTGGGAAGATATATGATTACGTGATGCACTCTCTGATTCATTTCCAGGTAAGGAAGCCAATGGTGTATTTATTCAACTACTGTGTTTATTCAGCTAGCTGATTTTAACTCTAAAGCCCATGATCTTTTATTATTATTTATTTATTTATTTATTATTTTTAGACAGAGTCTCACTCTGTCCACCAGGCTGGAGTGCAGTGCCACACTCTCAGTTCACTGCAACCTCCATCTCCCGGGCTCAAGCAATTCTCCTGCCTCAGCCTCCCGAGTAGCTGGGATTACAGGTGTGTGCCACCCTGCCCGGCTAATTTTTGTATTTTTAATAGATGGGGTTTCACCATGTTGGCCAGGCTGGTATCGAACTCCTGACCTCAGGTAATCTGCCCGCCTCGGCCTCCCAAAGTGCTGGGATTACGGATGTGAGCCACTGCGCACGCCTGAAGAACCCATGATCTTAAATGTCATAACATTTAAGCCTCCAATTCAATGAGCCCAGACAAAATTCTTAAGGACATCAGTTTTTTTGAGTTCTTTCTTCCTGTATCGTTCTGTACCTGCTTTCCTGTCATTCCCAGGGCCCTCAGCTGGTCCCATCCAGGCATGTTCTCCCTGGTCATAGATACAGAAATTGTCAGATTTTCCTTTATAAATAAATGCTGGCTCTAGGGTAATGAGGAATTTTGCACAAAGCTGTCCATGCCTCCTGCTCTACCACCCTTCACTTGTCAGGCAAATGTCAGGAATCCATTCATGACGGTTCAGTGCTATAAAGGGAAGTTGTATCCAGGCCTCTCCTCATGTAGGAAAGAATGCATCAGACTCTCAGGGGCTGTTCTGGGCTGTCCAGTGTCTGCCACACTGGATAGAAGAATGGCTGCCCTAGTTCTATTCACTTTTCCCCAGATCTAAAGCCCCACTGAAAGCATACTGCTGTATTTGGATAGCAAGATAGGATGTGGGAGTCCTCAGCAGGAGTAATTCTATCACAGGCTCTTAGGCAGAGTTTTGCTGTCTCTATTACAAATTTCAAAATAGTTTTATTTTCTATATTAGTTTAATGTGAGGAGGAGGCCAAAATTAATAGGGCTAGAAAGTTAGTTTAGGGATTGTTTGAATAGTTCAAGCTGTGCTTTTGGCCATAGTCAAACCTTGGGCACAAGAAATCTTCAAGCAGTGACCAGGACTCAGGCTGTTTCTTAGTCCATGTCCTTATCTGAGAGGTGAACTTAGCAGTGGGTACGGTACTGCACTAGTTCACCGTGACAACACAGGACACAGACCCACAGCCATCCACTGTGACACTTGTCCTTGTAAAAGATCCCTCTACTGAATTCTACAAGGTCTCCATTTTTAAATTTTCTAAGCGTAGTGTTTTTTTCAAATTCACCATAATCAGCATATGCTGCTATAAATCTCCATGTTAAAGGGAGCAAAATATTAATTAGATTTACTAGAGCTGTCCTTTTAGCCAAACAGTGGAATCCTAACAAGAAAAAATATATTTCTAATGGAATATTCTTATAGTGCAGCACTGACTATGAATGGTAGATAATTCTTTTTCTTGCTTTTTCTCCTTCATCAAGCCTTCTCTGGGCAGTCTATCATATTGTTTACTAAACAACAAAATGAGCACAAAAATAACTTGAACTGTATTTTTTCCTTCCCTTTTTAGGGCTTCTTTGTTGCGACCATCTACTGCTTCTGCAACAATGAGGTAAGCATGCATTTCTTGTAATACTATCACTTATTTATGTAAAGGCAGCATTTTTTCCAAAGGGCCTCCATGCACATTTCATTTCATCTCACTTCTACAGTTGACCTCATAGGGTTTTGTGATTAGCAACATTATGTTTTTTCCACTACTCCAAGCTCAATCTTTTCTATGGATGTGTAGTACAATGGTAACTATGATTTAGACAGTCAGCTAATTTCCTCGGGTTGTATCTTGAACAGATCAGCACCCTTAGCAGCAATAGTGAAAGCTATTCTGGATGCCATTAGAAAGAGAAGTCATATGCCTATTCCCTTTGGAAGACCCAAGCCCTAATTAGGGCAGACAATCTCCATTCGGTTTGTACTAGTTCCTACCTTCTTTTCCAGTTGCTTGGTGCTAGCGCCCTACTACTTATTCAGAGTTTGTAAATCACCCTGAAGTTAAGATTCAAAAAGGTTTCTCAAATAATCTACAATGCGAATATTTAGATCAGTAAAATCTAGAGAGCCATAAGGCTGATCCATTCTGTTCTCAGGGCGTTTTTAGCCAGAGTTACCCTTTCTTCCAACCAAATCTTTCCTGGGAGCCAAATCTATAAAACATAAAAGTGGAGCTTCTATAGCTCCAGACGTCCTTCCAAAGAACTTCCAGAGTTCTAGGGAACATGATTCAAAATCTTCCTCATTTTTCAGGGAAGAAATCTAAACTCCAGAAAGATCATGTGATTTGCCCAATGTCACAAATGCAGTTATGGTTATAACCCAGACTGGAACACAGATTTCCTGATTTTGAATTAAATTGACTAAGTCCCAATTAACTTACCTATATCTATAATTCCTTCCTGGAGCTATGTTAGTATACTTTTTCTAGAACCACACAACTTTTAATGCCCATGCATATTCGAACATTTTAAATCAATTCCTATTAAGAATAATTCCATACAAGGCAAATCACATTTTGCCAAGACATCAATATATTACTTTCCTATTAGTAATTAGAAATGTTTCTAACCATTGTCAGTTGATAATTTTTCCCTATTCCTTTTTCTAAGTTAAATAATATTTAGTGAGCACCTACAATATTTTGCTGTTCTGTGACCTGTTCATACCTGTTTCCAACCCCAACATGACAAAGTTTTCATTGTTCCTATTCATTTTAATTATTACATTTTATTCCTTCCTTTCTTCATCAATTCATCTACCAACTCATTCTTTCCTTCAACAAAAATACATTGTGCATTTACTATTGCTAAGGGCTAGACTAAGGGCCTAGAATATAAATGAAAAGACATCCTTCCATTGCCAGCTATTAGAGTGGCAATATTTTTAGAATTTTAATATTTTTTAGAATGATAAAAGCTAATAAATGAGAAGGGCATAAGTCACCCCATGTTTATATCAATTTCTGTAAATGTATATCCATGCCTTTTGGGTTGTTTCAGGTGGCATGCAAAATAAACTTTTTCATCTAAAATAATATCAAAATAGAGCTGATATAAGAAATCAAGCTCTGTGGGGCATACCTGGAAAAACACAAGAGGATTGCATGCATTTGTAAAAATATCACAATATTTATTGCGTCTTAGCTATGATACTGTCATTGGAAGTGTCGGACATAGAAAGAAAACCCAGGGGTACCCTAGCAATTGAATGTCTCAAGTTCATTTGAGTGTATGTTATCTCTGATTTTGAAGTAAAGAAACCATTTCCATTTTCATTAAGATCCCGTTACTGGGGGAAGGTACAAGTGTGACATTTCTAATAATGTAGAAATTGTGTGCTGTGCCAAATGTAATATCACAGGTCCATGGATTTTAGGCATCTGAGTCTCAGCTGGGCATTCTGTGAATGCGTCACCTTACAACATTGAACACAGGCAGGGCACTCACACATGCGGGAAGTTATTTCCAGCTGCATCTAAGATAGGGCTGTGATGGGACGATGCCTGACTGAATACTGAGTTTTAGCAGAAATCTAGGGGGCTAACTCAATGTGATAATGAGATCACATCACATTGTGTTATGTGCAATTTAATGTTGATTATGATTGGTATGTTATCAATGAAATGATTATTTCATTTTTGAATTTTGATTCATGATTGGTATGTTATCGGTGAAATGATCATTATGAAAATGAATCATATAGAGAGTCAGTGGGTAGACTAGAAGCAGGAAAGGAATGTGAAGAATTAAAGTAACAGGAATCAGGAGGTGACCATAGAGCATGCATATGTATCAAGCATTTCCTACAATGACTCTTCCAAGTGAGTAGACATTGATTATCCAAACATATCAATAAATTATTAGGTATCTAAAAGACCTGAAAGAGATGATTGCAGCTATAAAAAAATGCACAATTTGTTTCCAAGAAGTAGCTTAGAAATGAAAGTTCTAACAACACACTGGATTTTCTCCCTTTTCTTGTGTCTTGCTATTCTCTGTACATCGTGGATAAAATAGTTTATAGATGAAAGTAGCATGATGAGAAACATCTCCATTTAACTGTCACAAATTGGAGTGTGCAAAAGCTAAAATTTTGTTTATTTCCTGTAGCTTATCCTGCTTTCAAGAGGCTATTCCACCAGTTTCTAGTGGTTTACAGCAGTCTCTTTGCAGAAAATATTCAGTAAATTCAAAAAGCCTTTGTCCAAAAGAGCAACTGGCTGCCAAGTTATAATGCCGGCACCCACTGTTGAAGTTCACACTGGTTCCCCTTACTACTAAGCACTCAAGAGGTCTTTTCACTCTGTGGCCTCCTTGATGAAGCCACAGCCCTATTCTGATTCACGAGTTCTTTCCACCAAGCCACCTGAGGAGCCTGGAACTCCAGCTCCTTTCTTCACACCATATAGAGCCTGTGAATCTATCTTCCTTACATGCCATAGCCGTTGCTGCTCTGCTGTTGGACATAGTGCCAGCGGCAAATGTGGAGTTTCTTTTCAGGGCTAGCTATTTTCAAGACTCTGCTTTCGAATCGAAAAGAAAAACTTGATACAATGGAGTGTTCCTAAGAAAGCAAATTATCTCTTGCTTGATTTCTTCTCCCCATTTTCCCAGGTACTCCCACCATGAAGGAGAAATGTAAGGCCATTTGTGCAACTGTCTTTCTCTCCTCTTCCTCTCAGGCCTCTTAGGGCTGTGCACTCACCACTTCCCCTTCCTGTCTGTGAGGGTCTCTACCTATATCATATTCTACATGTTTTCTACCCTGTAGCTTTTAGTAAAATACTATCTGCAGACCAGTAAGATTTTCACAAGATATGCAAAGAGAAGTTTTTTTCTGTTTAGAAATTCTCCACTCAATAAAGCCTGATTTTCAATACAATATCTTTCTAGAGATATAAGAAAGTCAGCTTTGAGACTCATAGTCTCAAAGCTAAGCAATAATTTTCTTTGGTCTAGACCAGTATTCTCAAACTTGAGTGTACATCAGAATCACCTGGAAGATTTGTGAAACCAGAGATTGCTTGACCCTAGCAGCAGAGTTTCCTATTCAGTAGGTCTGGGGTGGGGTTTGAGAATCTGCATTTCTAACCAAGTTCCTAGGTGATACTGATGCTGCTGACCCAGAGACTACACTTCAAGAACCACAATTCTAGACACAATCATACTTGTGTTTCAAGCAGTGGATGACCTTGACTTAATGAATTGGGGAGATGTGGGAAATTTTATTTAAGAAAATTAAGAAATACAAAGGTTAAATGTTTTCAAAAAGTTTACCCTTATTATAAATGATACTTATGTATTGTTATCTTTTAGAACAAGGAATCTTCCCCAAACATAGGAAAACAGATAATGAATGGGAATCAAAAAGCCCTGATCATGTACTTAATTATAAATTATAGATAAATTAATAATTTAATTATAGAGCATATAGACTTTGTAAGATAAAATCAGAGACCAGTAGAGATATTGCCACTATGGCCTCCAAAAGGCTGAAAAGAATGTTGGCAACAACTTTGTAAATAATATTCACAAGTATCCCTTAGCATCTAATTAATAGGACTTAATAGGAATCTGGCTTTCAGAAGTCATATAAAATCATCTAGGCCAGGCGTGGTGGCTCACGCCTATAAGCCCAGCACTTTAGGAGGCCGAGGTGGGTAGATCACAAGGTCAAGAGATTGAGACCCTCCTGGCTAACATGGTGAAACGCCATCTCTACTAAAAAAAAAAAAAATACAAAAAAAATTATCTGGGCGTGGTGGCAGGCGCCTGTAGTCCCAGCTACTTGGGAGGCTGAGGCAGGAGAATCGCTTGAATCCAGGATGCGGAGCTTGCAGTGAGCTGAGCTCGTGCCACTGCACTCCAGCCTGGGAGACAGAGTGAGACTCCATCTCAAAAAAAAAGAAAAAAACACCAAACAAACAAACAAAAAAAAGGTGTGCAATTACTTTTTAACTTCCAGGGAATTTAAATTTTTTTTTTTTTTTTTAAATCATGATTTCTAAATCTTAAGCTCAGATTGCAGCAGGTCTGTTAGATTGTGGTGACAGTGTGAAGGAGTAGGCATTACAATCTTTGCATTCATTGGATGAAAACTCCTAGGGTAAACCTCACCTTCCATTCTGCAGCACGTAACTATAGTAGGTGCTTATAATGAACTCAGGAAAAGAAAGGTGAAAGACAAAAACGTTCAAATCCAACCATGAAGACTCTAACCTTATTTTGTTTTGTACAAATGTAGGAACTGAGACCTAAACATACCAACTTTGCAAAGCTTACTAATAGAGCCAGATGTAATAGTTATGTCTTCAAACTGTAAGACCAGGACTCTACTTCTTTAAGTTGGCAATACATAAATGGATATAATTAGGAAAAAATGTAAAATGTGTGTTGCTTTTTTAGTGAGTGATGAATTTATATAATTCAAATCTTTTTGTTGTTGTTACATTTATCCCATTTACAACTAATAACATTTCTTTTATTTTCAGGAGCAACAAAACTCTCCCTGTTTTGTTTTATTTTGTTTTTCAGATTAAATGCCCTTATTCTTGTCATCGGAGCAGCATCAGGCTCAACCTGTGATATTGTAGGAGATAATTGCCCTTATTAGTCTATAATTCTTTAGGTGTCTTTTATATGCTGCTAAGGGCCTGTTATTACATGAATAGTTTACAAATCAAAACTGGTTGCCGTCTCCACACAAAAGGATAGGTTATAATTTTAGATGCGATTAGAGAAGGCCGTGATCCTTTCTGTAATAATAACTTTAAAAAATTAAAATAGAAATCAAACCGTTTGGCCCCATGCTGGGCTGTGTACTTTATTAATATAAATGGATACTCTGATGGGAGTTATTTTAAAAGGACAGGTGAGAAATAAAAGACCTGTTTTTCATGCTGGATCCTTTTGCAAACTAACTCTAAACTCGTAACTGCCTGCTTGGATACTTGTAAATATATGTGTAAGTTTCAGCTACAAGGAAAATCTTGGTATTTAAGAGATACTGAATTAGTGGAAATTATCAGCTTCCCTTTTTTTTTTTTTTTTTTTTTTTTGAGACGGAGTCTCGCTCTTTCCCCCAGGCTGGAGTGCAGTGGCGCAATCTGGGCTCACTGCAAGCTCCGCCTCCCAGGTTCACGCCATTCTCCTGCCCCAGCCTCTTGAGTAGCTGGGACAGCAGGCACCCGCCCCCACGCCCGGCTAATTTTTTGTATTATTAGTAGAGACGGGGTTTCGCTGTGTTAGCCAGCATGGTCTAGATCTCCTGACCTCGTGATCCACCCACCTCGGCTTCCCAAAGTGCTGGGATTACAGGTGTGAGCCACCACGCCCGGCCTCTCAGCTTCCTTTGACTGGAGACATTGTTTCTCCAAAAACGTGCTAAACCTGTATATTTCCCAGTTTCTCAGTGGGGCATTTGATGGTTCCTAGATTATAACCCTGGCATTTGAAGCTACGGTAATGGTACCATCCAAATAAAGCCAGGCTCTGCTTGGTACTGTGGCTTTGCCACATTCTAGCTATATGATTTTGGACACATTGAGTAACCTCAGTGCCCCATCCGTAAAGTGAAGATAATAGTGCCCTTCCCATAGGGCTGTTGTGAGGATTAAATAAGTTAATACAGATCACATACTTATGTACATAGTAAACACTCAATGAACAGCTGAAACTTGTTATTCTATCTTTTGTTCCTGTGTGGCTTTTTTCAATACAACTTTTAGCTGCATGGCCCACCTTATTCCTTAGCACTTAAAGTTTTTGTCTTTGTCTGTTTTAAATCACTTTAGATATAAAGTACCCTGCATGCAAGCACTCATTACCTCCAAAACAAAGCAAAACAAAACTCAGGATGTGTTGCCTCCATAATCTGAAAAGTCTACTATTCCAAACTATCAGCTTGCTAAATAATTCTGATTGCCATTTGTCACCTCAAACCTTACGGTTGCTGTGCTATGTGAAGATAAACTTCTCCAGCTACAACTTCTGTACTCCGTTTAGTTGCTTTTTGAGGAATCATTTGACTTTGTCTTTCCCTGAGTAAAATCTTTAAAAATATCTGAACAATATAATTCTCAGAGGAGACTGTTACTCTACTAGATACAGAAAAAAAGTATATTTGCCACAGAACCATTCAGCCTTATATTATACATACAATTTTATAACAGTAATCGGTTTTGCTGTCATTTTTCTCATCTTTCAGATTTGTACAAATGTAAAGTAGATAAAATGATTCTCCATGATCAAGTAGTTTTCATGATTTATTTCACATTATATATTCCCCAGTTTCTCTCTCATGTGTCTAGCTGTCATATGTGAGTTTGGCAGCAGAATGAACTAAGGATGTATTAATAAATTGATGCAAATATTTTTAGGTAAGCTTGTCATATGTACAAAGCAATAGAAACTCAGAAACACAAAATAGAGATTATTGCAATAATCTCTTTTTTAGTTTTGTTCAGCTATAGAGAAAAGCAAGAATTTTGGAGACAACAGGAAGGAGGAACTTATCTACTAAGTTGAATTTGGTTCTATAAAAAGCAGAGCTAGACAAGCAAATTCACTGTCTGTGATACTGTTTTCAGTTGTGGTTATTATATTTTTCATATTTAGAGCTTTCTGATGTTAACATTCACCTCTTGTGTTCAATATATAATTTATTGTATTTATAAAACAAGTCCGGAAAGTTTATTTACGTTTTAGAAGTCTTTCAAAAGAAAGAGATTGAAATCTTATTCTTAAGAAGTTGTCATGGCATTAACCAGAGGTGTGTCTGGCATACCCGCTCTCAAGTCATGTCGGACAAGGAAAAGTTCACGGTATGAGGCTGTTATCATAAAATCCAGAACTGTGCTATGGTTTACATATATATTTTTCATGTGCACACTTAAATAAAAACTTCTGCCTTATCAGGGATGGTAGCATATAAAAAGTTTTATCAACCTTTCTCCCTATTATGACATGCATACCACATTACCTGGTAAACCAAATCAACTTTTATTCACTAGATATGAAAGCGAAAGAAACCTGTTCTTAAAACTAGCAAACAACCTTGTCAGGGGTAATTTAGGCAAGTAACTCAGTTCTTCCATTTGCAAATTCTTCTTCCAAGTATATTCTGTGGCCACAGCATACACAGCCCAGCCCTTTAGATCAGAATTACAATTTAAACTTTCTTTAACATCTGATAAGCTCTAAGAATGAGGTTCATAAACTTTGCATGGATCGTTTCTGACTATCATATAAAAACCAGGCTGCTTTTTCTCTTCCAGGTCCAGACCACCGTGAAGCGCCAATGGGTCCAATTCAAAATTCAATGGAACCAGCGCTGGGGGAGGCGCCCCTCCAACCGCTCGGCTCGCGCTGCAGCTGCGGCGGAGGCCGGCGACATCCCGGTTTACATCTGCCATCAGGAGCCGAGGAATGAACCAGCCAACAACCAAGGCGAGGAGAGTATTGAGATCATCCCTTTGAATATCATAGAGCAAGAAACATCCGCTTGAATGTGAAGCAAACACTGCATCGTGATCACTGAGCCATCATTTCCTGGGAGAAACACCATGTGTTTAAAGTGTTCTCCATCCTCCCAGGAACCGAACATATCATTTGTGAAGAATTATTCAGTGAATTTGTCCATAGTAAATTTGAAGAAAGTTAATCTTGGTACTATTGCTTTGGGAGACAGTCTAGGAATGGAATCTCCCACTGCAACTTGTGAACTCCATCATTCATCCAGGACTGAGATGCAAATGTCACAGTAGTGCAAGCAAAGTATCAAAGAAAAAACAATGAAATTGACCTAGTTCAGATACAGGGTGCTCCTTGTCAATTTTGAGCCATTTATAACTTTGAAAAATTAAAATCATTGTCAATATTTTTCTTTTTAACTCTGGATTTTGAATTAGAATATTTCTGTATTTGGCTATGGATCTGATTTTTATTTTTTTTAATTTCAGTCAATTCTGATGTTACTGAGATGTTTTACCATCCTTACAATGTAAACCACATGAACTACGTGACCTCTGCAAGACAAAGTGGCTTTCTAATAGAGAGATTACTAAATATGTGAAGAAAAATACCTGCATTTGGCAGGAAGATGTATGCTTTGAATGCAAAAGAAATTTAGAGTCAATTTGCTGGAAACATTACATGCTCAACTTGGTTTTGGATAATCCTGTCCATTGGGCAGGCCCTAGCTGTTGTAAAGAATTGGTCTTAATGTTGAATGTACTTTAGTTGCTGACATTTATAAACTGAGAGGTCACAAAAAAATCTATCACTAAAAATTTTTACAAAACTGCCAAAAATATAATTCTTAGTGGAAGACAATACTCTCTTTAAAGAGAGTTTTCCACTTTCCTAAACTCCAGGATTTATAAAGCAAATTACTCCAAGGTTTATAAAGCAGATTACCTCTTGCCCTTGGGTGCTATCTAACAGTAAGAGATAAATTTGTTGAAAATTGGTAATTAAAAGACTCCACATAAGTCCATTAACTGCTTTCTACCCAGCTTCAAAGCTTAACAAGATCTCAGTTTTTTTCCAGGAAGATTCAGGAGGGCTAATTATAAATCATTTTGTGGTTGACCTCTTGTTTCTTGTTATTACCAAAATAGGAGGGGGAAAAAAATTAGCTGCTACAAATTTAACCATAAATTAATTCATGTTTAACGGTTCTCATTAAAATCCAGTATTGTATTCCCATATCTCTCTTTACTTCCCAGTATAAGATTTTTGACAATCCTGAATAAACTAGTATCATTAATGGCACCTGAAATTAGTTTGTGAATTTGCAACAGTAATCAGAGTTACCATTATTTAATTTGTACACTAAATGAGGAAGTACATTGAAACCCTCCAAATCTCCAGTCTCATCTGTGTCATATTTTGCCACTGCCTTTCAGAAGTGATTTAGTTGTGGAAAGATAATAAATTGATTTGTTATGGTTACATATTTAGTGCACCCAGAGAAAATTATATTTCTACAGAGAAAGTGAATTTTGGATACTAAAGTAGTTTAAGTCTCCTTTACTGAGTGTAAGGGGGGAATTGAAAAGAAGGTATTTTTCCAATCACAGTGTTATGTAATGTTGTTCTATTTTTGTTTACAAGCATGGAAAACAGAGTATTTCTGGCAGCTCTAGTACAAATGTGATAATATATTGCTAAAACATTTTAGATGTTATTATGCTAATATAGTAGTGGCTGAAGAAAACAAAATAGCTTATTATAGAATTGTGCACAGTTCTGCCCAAATTATGTGAAATGTTTATGCTATGTATATGTATAAATTAATACAGAGCATGTTAAAAGCAAAAAGATGTATATTTGCATATTTTTCTAAAGAAATATATTACTCATCTTTTCATTCATTCATCTCGTCTCCTGTTCATTCCATGCTGTTTTTCATTTCAGCCATGGGCTGCTAACATCCCATCTCGTTTGTACTGTAGGAGTGGGAAAGATAATCTAAAAGCATAGGTTAAAAACCATACGCAAACATATCAAATTTATTATCTTTATTAGTACAACCATCTTTAGTCTCAATTTGATTGTAAATTCAGTGACACTGTTCTCATGCCCTTGATAACCCAACACCACACACCAGTGTCAATCAATATTGCATAAGTTTAGGAAGCACAGCGAAGAAATCAAGTGTAAGAAAGTATTATATCCTTTTATTCTTGTTTTTTTATTCATTATTCTGGGACCAGACTTGATCTGTCCAATATCACATCAGATCATTAGAATTGTTACAATCATTGGCTTTTAATATAGTTTGGGAGAGAAACTAAGGCTAGATGAAAGACAACTAATTAACTATCATTAGAATGCATAAAGGCCACCACTGGAAAGGTTTTCAGATCTGGAAAGCATGAAATGGAAAAAATGACGATTAAATGAGAACTCTGATGGACTAATAAAGGGGAACAGGAGCAATTTGTAGATTCTTCTCATTATGGGAGAGCATCCAAAATTGTGGCCTCATGAGATCTGGGAAACTTCTTCTGAAAAGATATGTAAGGATTACATCTTTCCCTTACATTCCAGGGGTGAATATAAATAAATATTATTATCATTGTGATCTTAAAGAACAAAACAATTTCGCATCATACCATAAAACATGATTTCTCAAGAGATAAATTTGTACTCAGATGGTCAGCTTCCCTTTAGCTTTGGCTCATATTTTTTGACCCAAAATAGGCTTTTAGGTGCAAATGAATATTACAGTTACTGCAGGGGAAAATGTTGGAAAAAACATGATAAAAATGCTATCATCATTGAGCTACAATCATTCTCATTCATCACTTCGCTCATTAGACATCGATTCAACAGATATTTCATATGCCTTCCATCCTGCTATATAACAAATACTTATTAATAGCAGTTATCAAGGCAAACCTTCTTTACAGTAGGGACTGCTTCTTTTCGGTGCAGGGGTAAAAATATAAACCTTCTAAGTGAACTATTAGCCTAAAACCATAACCATTGATATCTTTGGGGTGGAAGAGCAAAGTGAAACATGTGGCTGGAGGTGGTAGCTGAGTGTGATCTTCCCTCCTCATTAATACTGGACATAAGAGCTCTAGTTGTAAGAAACATTCTCAGAACAAGATCTCAGGACAAAGGCTCAAGCGGGAGTCACTTTCTTGACAAGGTCTAAAATGGTGGTTCTTTCATTGGTTAAATTACAGCTTAACTAGTTATCACAGGAGTTAACACTTTTGGGTTTAAAATGAAATTATTTATGAAGAGGGTAGATCAGAATCCATATTTAGAAGAGTAATCAGGTAAACGCAGAAGGAAATTCTATTTGCTATTTTGACAGAGTAAACAAGATGACATTCCTAACTTAAGCTTATGAAAGTTGATTTACTGAACTAATAACTTGTATCAAGCAGGAGGTTACAGGAAACAATAACTGGAAACATGCAAAAAAGGATGATAATATGTGCATGTGAGGGCAAAAGAAGACAGAGAAGCAACGTTTGCAAATTAAGAACTAACTGTATTTCTGATTTTTTTCTTCTGGACATGAAATTAACATTTTTTAATATCTCTGAATAATATGAAGCATTGAAGGAAAGAAAACACAGTCACTGAAACTGTAACCAACAAAGGACAGGAAGATTTTCTAATATTATGTCTTCCTCCATTCAGATTAGCAAGCATCTCTGACAATTTTCAGAGATTTTTCATTATCTTAAGCATTGGCCAGCCAGTCTCTTAAGTCACTGATCAATGCCATTTTCCATTTACAGAAATTCAATGCCTTCTATCTAGCTTTCCCAGAAATCCTCCACTGAGACACAAACTGTGCCATGCCTCTTCACCTATTGACCAGCAATGTCACCTCATGCCACTACAGTCTCTTTTGCTTAAGAGAACTGTTATTTTAATTTGAAGAATTTTGCCTCCAATAAAATCTCAGAGTCTTGCAGGTGAAGTGCCTAGCAGAAATTCAATACAACCAGTTGAGATGTCTTTAATGAAAACAAAAAAAAAAATCAGAAAAGATTGAGAAATCTGTCTCCATCCAAACCTGCCAGACTGGCTTATTAAAGCTAGCACACTGGTCTCTCATACAGAGGCCATACAACTAAACATAGAACCAGCTGTAAACTCCTGAAATTTCTGCACAGCAGAATTGGTGGCTAGTCTCTGTGCAGCAAGCATTTCTCAGGATGTAGTCTCTTCTTCACTGCACTCATGCATTGCAGCTTCTGTATGCTCTCATCAGGAGAGGAATATTGTGAGTTTAAAGATGTTCAGAGCATCCCTTTAACAGAGATGATTTAAGAAGAGAGAGATATAAACACTAATCATTAAAACACAGTACTCAATATAATAGACCAACAGACATTAGCTCACCTACTCTTTATAACATTATGAATCCTCTCTTTATGCCCATTTTAGTGATGAGAAAATTACATGGAAGAGAAATTGAGTAAATTTTCTACCACAATCACACAGTTAGTAAGTAGTTGAGCTAGGATTTGAATCAAGGCTGCCCAATGCCTCTGTTTTTTAAATTGCCATCTTGGTGGGTCCTACTATACCAGCCAGCCTCTCGAGGTAAGGCTGTTCCCCTTTTTTAGCTCTAAAAAATATTACATATTAAATTCCCATTGGTTAAGAGAAGAGAGATCATTCACAACATGTATCTTTTTGGTCCAAAATTAACTTAATTCATTGTCCATAGATTCCTTCAACCAAAAAGGGTCTTCAGATAAAATTTATTTTTCTATAGTTTTAAGGGTTTCTTTCCATAGTGGTGATTTCTATTTTTAGCCAGCGAGTTTTTCACACACAACACTAGTTTGCAGCTTCTTCACTTTGAATGTTGTCTTTGTGCAGATATTTGAGAGACAAAACATGTTTTGGGAAACTTTTCATGGTTTCTCAATGGACACACTAGTCCTAATTTGAGGCCTGCAAAAAAGCTACCTATAAGTAGTCAGGGCTGCACTTAATACTGTTTATAGCAGGATTTCCACTTATTAGTTTCGAGAATTGGGGTCTGAATAGACAGGATGATGAAGATTATGAATATCATTCACCATTCAACTATGCAACAGATGATGAAAAAAGGTAGAGAGTCAAGAAAGAAGAGACACTGAGGAACGGGAGGGACAGCCAAGACAGCAAACTGGTTAGGGTGCTAGTTCCTCTCTGGACACCAACCCTGGACAAATTATAGAAGCAGAGAGGACACACGCATGTCAATAATTAGTAATTAATTTTAAAAGAAACAACAGAAAAAAAGGAAGCCAGTGGGATTACTGGTTATAAAAATGCAATATCTGAAGTAACACTATACAGAATAGTTGAAATAAATAACACGTGATAATTTAGACACTACTTAAAAATTAATTAGTGAGCTAAAAACTAGATTGGAAATCTCAGAGGAAGCAGGAAATAATAAAGAGATAGAAAGCAGAAAAGAAAAACCAAGAGATATAGAAATTGAATTGCCAATATCAACAGTAGGAGTACCAGAAAGACACAAAAAATGAAAATGGAGAAGGGGACATATTCACAGAAATATGTTTTAAAACTCTCTATGGTTAAAGACAAAAGACCTCAACTAGCAATAACTCCAAAATTGCCAAATAAATGCCCCAAGCTAAAAGTTTTGTTAATATTGACAAGATTAGGACAAGAAGAAATCATGACCTGAGAGCAGGATAAAGATTCTCTCTTTTAGGAGAAAGAGAGAGATTTGGTAATTTAAAAAGCAGTGTGGGTAACTTAAAGAGTATGGGTCTTAAGATGTGTGAAATAAGTCTTCATATAACATTTATAATAAGGTGATCATAGTTGCCAATTAGAAACAGAGATTCTCTTATTGGAAAAAAAACAACCCACAGACAACAAGAGATGCACATAAGACACAAAGCACAACAGGCAATAAGAGATATACATAAGAAAATAAGAAAACAAAAGATCAAAAATGAATGGGAAAAGTTATGCTGGGGAAATATGAACCAAAATAAATTGGAAGTTCTCTCTTAATATCTGACTAAATAGAATTTTGTTGTTGTTGAGATGGAGTTTCGCTCTTATCGCCCAGGCTGAAGTGCAGCGGCACGATTTCGGTCCACGGCAACCTCCACCTCCCGGGTTCAAGTGATTCTCCTGCCTCAGCCTCCCAAGTAACTGGGATTACAGGCAGGCACCACCACACCTGGCTAATTTTTTTGTATTTTTAGTAGAGATGGGGTTTCTCCATGTTAGTCAGGCTGGTCTCGAACTCCCAACCGCAGGTGATCCACCCTCCTCAACCTCCCAAAGTGCTGGGATTACAGGAGTGAGCCACTGGGCCTGGCCCTAAATAGAATTTAGAACAAAAAAAATATCATAAAGGGCAGCATCTTGATACATTCAGGTTGCTGTAACAGCACACCTTAGACTGGGTTATTTAGACAGAAGTTGATTGCCCACAGTTCCAGAGGCTGACATGTCTAAGACAAAGGCACTAACAGATTTGGTGTCCGGTGAGGGCCTGTTCCTCAAAGAAGTTATCTCCTATTTGTCTTCCCATGGTGGAAGAAGGTAAAGAAGCTTCATCAGGCCTAATTTATGTATTTATTTATTTGTTTATTTATTTATTTATTTATTGAGATGAAGTCTCGCTGAGTCGCCCAAGCTGGAGTGCAGTGGTATGATCTCTGCTCCTGCAACCTCCGCCTCCTGGGTTCAAGTGATTCTCCTGCTGCAGGCTCCTGAGTAACTGGGATCTCAGGCCTCTTTTATAAGAGCACTCATTCCATTCATGAGGTAGGCACACTTATGACTTTATCACTCCCAGAAAGGCTCCACCTCCTAATACTGCCACATTGGGGATTAAGTTTTAACATACGAATTTTCAGAGAACACAAACGTTCAGATCCTATGGATGATTTATCAGTTGTAATTGAGGATTTTAACACATCTGTCTTAGAATATGCTAGATCAAACAAATAAAATATTAGCAGTATGGTAAAATACCTGAAAAAATACAACTGTCAATCTCAAGCAATTAAAAATATACCAAACGCTATACTCAACAAACAGGAAATGTGCATTCTTTTAAATATCCAGAGAAAGTTTACTAAACAGCCATATTTAAGATCCTAAAGACAACCTCCATTAATTCTAAAGAATGTATACCATGCCAAAGATCTCTGACCATAATGCAAAAAAATGAGAAATTAATAGCAAAATTGTAGCCTAAGTAATCTGATGTTGGAGACAATAAACATATCTAAATAATCCTTGCCTTTAAAAGGATAGTAAGAATTAAAGAATGGTACCAATCTTATATCAGTCAAAACATATTAGTTTTACCTACAGTTGTTCCTGGATGTCCACCAGGAGATTGGTTCTAGAATCCCTCCCCCATACCAAAATCCAAGGATGCTAAATTTCCTTATATAAAATGGTGTTGTATTTGCATACAATCTACATACATCCTTTCATATACTTTGAATTATCTCTGGATTACTTACAATACCTAACACAATGTAAATAATACATAGTTACTATAACATATTTTCCATTTGCATTTTTTTCAGTCGTTGTATTGTTAATTGAACTGTTTCTTAAATATAGTTTTTATCCATAGTTGGCTCAATCTGCAGGTGTGGAATCCACAACTATGTAGGGCCAACTGTATTAATACTACTTCGATAAAGAAACCATTACATCTCTAAATTTATGGAACATGCCTAGAGCAGTTCCTAGAAGGAAGCTTAAAATTTAGATGCCTTTAAGAACAAATCAGAAAGTCAGCAACAGAGTAAAAGCAAAAACACAAGAAGGGCAATGTCATATGAGACATTACCTTCATGTAACAATAACCTCCAAGTATATTTGCATGCAAGCTATCCCAGGAAGGCTCACAGACTAAGTTAAGATGCTCAAATCATGCAGTTTACTTAAGCAATTAGTGGAAAGCTTTAGGAAGGAGATGAGGTAGGTTAGCACACCTAGGATAGAGCATTAGCATGGTAGTATAGCCACACTACGTGAATCCTTTGGTACAGTGTTCACATGTCCTCTCTAATCACATATTCCCTGCTGAAGATGTGGATGTGAGAAACCAGAGTTGAGGCTTAGCAATGGGATACAGGATATGAAAAGTGACTAGAGCCAACATATAGTACATACTCTATCAAGGAGTTGCAGGGACAAGTACTTGTGACTACTGTTGAGCTTTCTAATTATTATCAGCTATGAGTTTTATATGCACTTCTTGGGCAGAGGACACAAGAAGTAGAATAGGTGTCACCATGGGTAGAAGATTTAAGTCTATGTTAAACACACATCTGCTCTATTCAACTCATTCTTTGTCTACTATATCTCACAGTTTACTAACTACTTGTTATTCATACTTCTTTTTCACTTTCCTCATTCTGTAGTAGAATCGAATGTTCTAAAATAACTCATCAAACACATATTGCAAAGGGACAAGTGTTTCAAACAGAAATCAGTGAAATAAGGAATGAGAGAGAGAAAGAGTAAGAGAGAAGATCAAAAAAACCAAAACTAACAAAATTAACCATATTAGTTAAAACTAACCTGACACTGAGGCAACATTCTACAATTCTTAATATTCTATAAAAAGTAAGAGTTATTTAGAAATATTTCTTGTTTCCAACACAAGATTGTTTAACAGTAATGTCAATTTGGTGTCAGAAAATATAGTATATTTTAAAAAAGATCTCTAGTGAGACTGATCAGAGTAAAGAGGCTTCTTATTTCAAATATATGTAATAAAAGGGTGGATAATAAAGGTACCACAGAGATTATAAAAACAGTAATATAATTATGATGTCCACATAAATATGTTCAGTATGCAAGCATACATGAGTAAATTTGAAAACTTAGATGAAACAAATTTCTAAAGATACATATATATGAACAAAATAGGCACAAAAAGAGAACTTGAGTAAAACATGTAGTCAAAAACTACAGGCTGAGATCATTTTACGGTTAAGTTCTATGAAATGTATTGAGGAGGGGGTGGAGCAAGATGGCCGAATAGGAACAGCTCCAGTCCCCAGCTCCCAGCGTGAGCGACACAGAAGACAGGTGATTTCTGCATTATCAGCTGAGGTACTGGGTTCATCTCACTGGGGAGTGCCGGACAATCAGTGCTGGTCAGCTGTTGCAGCCCGACCAGCCAGAGTTGAAGCAGGGCGAGGCATCGCCTCACCTGGGAAGTGCAAGGGGGAAGGGAATCCCTTTTCCTAGCCAGAGGAACTGAGACACACAACACCTGGAAAATCAATACTGCGCTTTAAGCAAACGGGCACACCAGGAGATTATATCCCACACCTGGCCGGAAGGGTCCCACGCCCACGGAGCCTTCCTCATTGCTAGCACACCAGTCTGCGATCTAACGGAAAGGCAGCAGCGAGGCTGCGGGAGGGGCGCCCGCCATTGCTGAGGCTTAAGAAGGTAAAGAAAGCCCTGGGAAGATCAAACTGGGTGGAGCTCACAGCAGCTCAAGGAGGCCTGCCAGTCTCTGTAGACTCCACCTCTGGGGACAGGGCACAAACACATTCAAAAGCTAGCAGAAGGCAAGAAATAACTAAGATCAGAGCAGAACTGAAGGAGATAGAGACACAAAAAACCCTCCAAAAAATCAATGAATCCAGGAGTTGGTTTTTTGAAAAGATCAACAAAATTGATAGACTGATAGCAAGACTAATAAAGAAGAAAAGAGAGAAGAATCAAATAGATGCAATAAAAAAATGATAAAGGGGATATCACCACCGACCCCACAGAAATACAAACTACCATAAGAGAATACTATAAACACCTCTATGCAAATAAACTAGAAAATCTAGAAGAAATGGATAATTTCCTGGACACTTACACTCTCCCAAGACTAAACCAGGAAGAAGCTGAATCCCTGAATAGACCAATAGCAGGCTCTGAAATTGAGGCAATAATTAATAGCATACCAACCAAAAAAAGTCCAGGACCAGATGGATTCACAGCTGAATTCTACCAGAGGTACAAGGGGGAGCTGGTACCATTCCTTCTGAAAGTATTCCAATCAATAGAAAAAGAGGGAATCCTCCCTAACTCATTTTATGAGGCCAACATCATCCTGATACCAAAGCCTGGCAGAGACACAACAAAAAAACAGAATTTTAGACCAATATCCCTGATGAACATCGATGCAAAAATCCTCAATAAAATACTGGCAAACCGGATCCAGCAGCACATCAAAAAGCTTATCCACCATGATCAAGTGGGCTTCATCCCTGAGATGCAAGGCTGGTTCAACATATGCAAATCAATAAACGTAATCCAGCATATAAACAGAACCAAAGACAAAAACCACATGATTATCACAATAGATGCAGAAAAGGCTTTTGACAAAATTTAACAGCCCTTCATGCTAAAAACTCTCAATAAATTCGGTATTGATGGAACGTATCTCAAAATCATAAGAGCTATTTATAACAAACACACAGCCAATATCATACTGAATGGGCAAAAACTGGAAAAATTCCCTTTGAAAACTGGCACAAGACAGGGATGCCCTCTCTCACTATTCCTATTCAACATAGTGTTGGAAGTTCTGGCTAGGGCAATCAGGCAAGAGAAAGAAATCAAGGGGATTCGGTTAGGAAAAGAAGAAGTCAAATTGGCCCTGTTTGCAGATGACATGATTGTATATTTAGAAAACCCCATTGTCTCAGCTCAAAATCTCCTTAAGCTGATAAGAAACTTCAGCAAAGTCTCAGGATACAAAATTAATGTGCAAAAATCACAAGCATTCTTATACACCAGTAACAGACAGAGAGCCAAATCATGAATGAACTTCCATTCACAATTGCTTCAAAGAGAATAAAATACCTAGGAATCCAACTTACAAGGGATGTAAAGGACCTCTTCAAGGAGAACGACAAACCACTGCTCAGTGAAATAAAAGAGGACATAAACAAATGGAAGAATATACCATGCTCATGGAAAGGAAGAATCAATATCGTGAAAATGGCCATACTGCCCAAGGTAATTTATAGATTCAATGCCATCCCCATCAAGCTACCAATGAGTTTCTTCACAGAATTGGAAAAAACTGCTTTAAAGTTCATACGGAACCAAAAAAGAGCCCGCATCTCCAAGACTATCCTAAGTCAAAAGAACGAAGCTGGAGGCATCACGCTACCTGACTTCAAACTATACTACAAGGCTACAGTAACCAAAACAGCATGGTACTGGTACCAAAACAGAGATATAGACCAATGGAACAGAATAGAGTCCTCAGAAATAATACCACACATCTACAGCCATCTGTTCTTTGACAAACCTGAGAAAAACAAGAAATGGGGAAGGACTCCCTATTTAATAAATGGTGCTGAGAAAATTGGCTAGCCATAAGTAGAAAGCTGAAACTGGATCCTTTCCTTACTCCTTATACGAAAATTAATTCAAGATGGATTAGAGACTTAAATGTTAGACCTAATACCATAAAAACCCTAGAAGAAAACCTAGGTAATACCAGTCAGGACATAGGCATGGGCAAGGACTTCATGTCTAAAACACCAAAAGCAATGGCAACAAAAGTCAAAATTGACAAATGGGATCTAATTAAACTAAAGAGCTTCTGCACAGCAAAAGAAAATACCATCAGAGTGAACAGGCAACCTACAGAATGGGAAAAAATTTTTGCAATCTACTCATCAGACAAAGGGCTAATATCCAGAACCTACAAAGAACTCAAACAAATTTATAGGAAAAAAAAACAAACAACCCCATCAAAAAGTGAGCAAAGGATATGAACAGACATTTTTCAAAAGAGGACGTTCATACAGCCAACAGACACATGAAAAAATTCTCATCATCACTGGCCATCAGAGAAATGCAAATCAAAACCACAATGAGATACCATCTCACACCGGTTAGAATGGCAATCATTAAAAAGTCAGGAAACAACAGGTGCTGGAGAGGATGTGGAGAAATAGGAACACTTTTACACTGTGGGTGGGATTGTAAACCAGTTCAACCATTATGGAAAACAGTATGGCGATTCCTCAAGGATCTAGAACTAGATGTACCATATGACCCAGCCATCCCATTACTGGGTATATACCCAAAGGATTATAAATCATGCTGCTATAAAGACACATGCACATGTATGTTTATTGCGGCACTACTCACAATAGCAAAGACTTGGAATCAACCCAAATGTCCATCAGTGACAGACTGGATTAAGAAAATGTGGCACATATACACCATGGAATACTATGCAGCCATAAAAAAGGATGAGTTTGTGTCCTTTGTAGGGACATGGATGCAGCTGGAAACCATCATTCTCAGCAAACTATCGCAAGAACAGAAAACCAAACACCGCATGTTCTCACTCATAGGTGGGAACTGAACAATGAGATCACTTGAACTCGGGAAGGGGAACATCACACACCGGGGCCTATCACAGGGAGGGGGGAGGGGGGAGGGATTGCATTGGGAGTTATACCTGATGTAAATGATGAGTTGATGGGTGCTGACGAGTTGATAGGTGCAGCACACCAACATGGCCCAAGTATACATATGTAACAAACCTGCATGTTATGCACATGTACCCTAGAACTTAAAGTATAATTTAAAAAAAAAAAGAAAGAAATGTATTGAGGAAGTATTAATTTTTATCTTGAAATAATTTTCCAATATATAAGATTTTCCAGAATATATAATGAAGGTGGCACTACAAATCAGGGAAAAATAATTAGTTACTTAATAGATGATGATAGAAAAGCAGGTTCACAACATGGAGAAAAATAAAACTGAACTCTGAAAAATCTCACATAAAAAGGTAGATTCCTAGGAGAAAATGTATCTAATTCTAAAAGATCAATCTATACATTTTTAAAAAGAATATGTATGAAAATATTTTAGAGTAAGAAAAAATTTATCAAACAGTGTAAATCAAAAGGCAGAAAGAAATATTTGTTTACATTAAAATACAAATATTTGTTCAACAAGAAATAGTGTCCCTTATTAAACAGATAACTTGAATTGACAAATGATAGCATTAAGGACAAATGTGACAATGAATTGATATCTAGAACATAAAAAGAACTTCAGCAAATCAACAAGAAAGTATGGATAAGGGATATGCACAGGCAGTTTACAGAAGAGGCAACAGAGGTAATCCAAAAGGTTAACAAGTATGTGAAGATAGGCACAGACTCATTAATTAGCAGACAAGTTCTTACTCAAATGATGCCTCTATTACACATAGGAACAGAGTATTTAGTATTTCTCGGGAGAACCACCAGAGTTTCTACTCAATGTTGTGACAGAGGGGAACCTGAAAAGTAGCCGTTATGTTTGTCTGACTCAAAAGTTGTCACAGATGTTATGTACTTTAGGAACAAACAGGTATTCCTAATTGGGGGAAACCAACCCTCCTCCAGTTTATTGGAAGACTATAAAGAATAGAAGAAAGTAATTCTGAAATATCAGAAAGGAAATGAAGTCAAAGTTTGAAACTTAGTGAATAGAAAAACACACCTAGAAAAGATAACTTTATGTGATTTGTGAGATAGCTAAGTGATCATAGAGAGTAAAATTGGAGTGTTTAGTCAACAGCAAGAATAATAACAGAGAAAACCCACCAGCCTACAAGATGGTTAATAATAAGAAATAACATGTCTACTGCCTACTCTCAGTATATGTTTTGAAATGATTGAATCAAAGAAGGCAACTCATGTACTTAAAAAATGGATAAATCTCTACCCATTCTAGAACAGTGAGTGTGTTGATGTACTAATAAGCCACTCACCACTTCTTCGTACACACCACTATCTAAAAGACTGTCCCCTACCCATGGCTTTGGCAGACCTGTCTAGACCAGGTGACCTTGCTGTCATTGCCATAGAACATTGGATGTTGACAGTCACCTAACTTGAGCTGGGTTAATCAAATTGTCTCTCGGAAATTTTAAATAAGAGATATAAAAACTATTAACCATGGTGATGGACCTTAGAGATATAAGTCCAAATAGTTGCTTGATTATTCATACACACACACACACACACACACACACACACACACACTCGAAGTTCTGGGGTACATGTACAGAACGTGCAGATTTGTTACATAGGTATACATGTGCCATGGTGGTTTGCTGCACCCATCAACCCATCATCTACATTAGGTATTTCTCCTAATGCTATCTTAAGAGACATGGCTGTATTTCTCACCACAGAATTCTATAATATTTCCCTGTATTCTCACAATTAATCCATTTTTGTCTTAAAATACTTTGAGTGGGTTTCTTTCCTAAAAACACAACTTGGCCTGGCTAGAATAATTAGCTTCTAAGACCATATATCTAGGCCCTGAACAAAAGCTTACAAAGGTTCATTACATGGAACAGATATACTCTTCTTATTCCCGTGAGAATATATAGTAATGTCAAAAATATGTTTCCTTTCACAGAGGGTTATAGGTAAGAAGCTGAAGATCATGAAAGCACAGATAGTTTTCATTTCTTCTTCCAAATGAAGTAGCAGCTTTGCCAGAAAAGAAGATAAAATAACAATAATCCATCTGAGGATATCAGTGAAAAAAGGAATTTGATTTTCTGAGTCTTATTGCAACAGCACATTGAGTAACTGCTGAGGGCCTGTTTGTCCACCCTAAAGGTTGAAAGGATTCCATTGGACAGAAAACCTATGGTAAAATGAAGACATTTTTTAATTGAAACATTAGACAGAAAGGGATAATGGTTTCCACATATAACTCTAAAATCTTTTCTGGAGGAGCCCAGCAGACAGATAAAATAGAATCACAGGAGAAGAATAGGATACATTTCATGGGAAATTATCTAGGGAAAAAGTCAGAAATAATTTGTACGTCCTACAATCATTATATAACAGGGCAGCTTGGGAACACCACGGTGAATTAGAAATTTGAAAACCAGTAGAAAAGTAACGTAACATGGATATTACAGAGTTACAGAGACAGCAGCAATTTAAAAAATATGACAGCTTTCTGTTTTTTTGGGTTTTTTTTTTGTTTTGTTTTGTTTTGTTTTGTTTTTTTTGTTTTTAAGGACTCACCTATTGAAGGGGTGGAAGACCAGAATAGTATTTTACAAATGTATAGAAAAATCACTGTTTTGCTTGTACAACCAAAAGTGGACTTGATGAGGAGAGGGGGAAAGAGCATCTAAAGTAATCAGTATGTTATTCAGAAAACTCTGTAAGCAGCATGAAGCACATTATGAAGAAAAATGCATACCTGAAGCTCTTATTTCTATTAGTGCTTGATCAGGTAATTCAGATAATTTTGTCTCAGAAAACAACTAAAATTTCTGATTAAATATTAAAATCATCTTGCTAAAACATAGAAGTGAAAAGAGGAAGGAAAAGAAGCCTAAAATTGAAAAGCAAAGAGAAAACAATAGGAAGAAGCCACTTGCACACTGAGGGTATTTGCCAATGTAAATCTTAATTTTGATGAAAAAGGAGAACAGGCAAATAACAGACAAAAAAATTCTCCCCATGTTAAGCTGGCATCCCCTTCAAGATAAGGATGAATTAGAAAGAAACAACTCTTATGGAGTTATAAGCTCACTTCACTCCCTAGTATAAACTCTTGAACTTATTTTAAGTTCTCCAGAAATACTTATGCTCCCAACTGCTTGGCAAAAGTGTAAGCTTTTTTAATAATCAAACAAGAAAAAGTTAAATATGTTATCCAGCACACAGTCAAAGATAATTCAGCGCATAAGAAAGTAGGCTATATGAAGACAATTGAGAAAAAAATATGAGAAGATATCAAGTATTGAAATTGCTATATACAGACTATAAAACAACTTTGCTGACTATGTTTAAACATACTAAAATGTTAAGATATATGCAAATGATAAAACAATTATACAGTGTGATGCAATGGTACAAGAATGGAACATAATTTCTACAACAAAAAATATAATATTTGAGATAGAGTTGATGGGATAGTTTTATTGGAGATTAGGCAGAGATATAGCAAATTCATGAACTGGAAGAAGAATGACAAGAAATTAACCAGTGCTTACATATAAAGGGAAGGAGCAGGGAAATATGGCCCAATCAAAAAATAAAATAAGTAAGCTAACTTCAAAGATATGGAAGTATATGAATTGCCTGATAAATAATTCAAAATAACTGTCATAAAGATGGTCAATGAGCTCAGGAAAATAAAGCATGAACAAAATAAAAATCTCAAACAAAGATAAATATTTAAAAAACGAAACAGAAATGTTTGATCTGAAAAATACAATAACTGAATTGAACATTTTACTATAAGGGTTCAACAGAAGACTTGATTAAGCAGAAAAAAAGGAATCAGTTCATTCAAATACAGATTATTTGAAATTATCCAGTCAGAGAAACAAACAAGCAAACAAACAAACAAACAGAAAAAAAGGAAGAAAGCCTAGGGGACTTATGAGATACTATCAAGCAAACCAATATATGCATTGTGAGAGTTCCAGAAGAGGAAGAGAAAGAGAAAGGAACAGAAAGTTGATTTGAAGATATGTGACCAAAAAATCCCCAAATATGGGGAAGATAATGGACATCCAGACTCAAGAAGCTTGAAGGACAAATTGATTGAAGCCAAAAATACACAAAAAAATGAGGAAGAAATCAAAGTCACTACGAAAAATTAACAAAACACAAAGGAAGGCAGCAGGAGAGGAAAAGAAGGGGGGAAAACTACAAAACAGAGAGAAAACAATTAAGAACAAAGCAATAATAAGTTATTTCCTATCAGTGATTGCTTTAAATCTAAAATGTCCCTAATCAAAAGACATAAAGTGACTGAATGGACAAAAAAACAAGATCCAACTATATGCTGCCTATAAGTGATTCACTTTAAATTTAAAAACACATATAGAGCAGAACTGAGGAGATAGAAAAAGATACTCCACACAAATTGTAACCAAAAGAGAATAGAGATGGCCATATTTATATCAGACAAAATAGATTTTAAGTGTCAAAACCATCACAAGAGAAATCAAAACATTTTATAATGCTAAAAGGATCTATTCACCCAGAAGTTATCACAATTATATAGATATATGCAACCAAATATATAAAGCAAACATTGAGACACCTGGAGGAAGAAATACACAGCAATACAACAATTGTAGTTTATTTCAATACACAACTTTCAATAATGTCTAGAACATTCAGACAGAAGATCAATAAAGAAAAAGTGGACTTGAACAACACTGTAGAACAAATGAACATAAAAAAAATTCAGAATATTGCACCCAACAGGAGCAGAATACACATCCTTCTCAAGTGCATACAGAACATTGTGCAAAATAATTCACATATCGGGTCACAAGACAAGTCTTAACAAAATTAAGATTAAAATCATACCAAGTATCTTTTCTAACAAATTGGAATGGAACAACCAGTAGCAGGAAAAATATTGGAAAATTTAAAAAGTTGTGGAAATTAAACTACACACTCTTTGAGCAAACACTAGGTCAAAGAAAAATATCAAAAGAGCAATTTGAAAATATGTTGAGACAAAAATGAAAACACCGCATACAAAAACTTATGTGATGCTGCAAAAGCAGTAATAAAAGAGAAGTTTATAGCACTAAATGCCCACAATAAAAAGAAGAAAAAATCTTTTAAAAAATCTAAATTGGCCGGGCGCGGTGGCTCAAGCCTGTAATCCCAGCACTTTGGGAGGCCGAGACGGGTGGATCACGAGGTCAGAAGATCGAGACCATCCTGGTTAACACGGTGAAACCCCGTCTCTACTAAAAAATACAAAAAACTAGCTGGGCGAGGTGGCGGGCGCCTGTAGTCCCAGCTACTCGGGAGGCTGAGGCAGGAGAATGGCGTGAACCCGGGAGGCGGAGCTTGCGGTGAGCTGAGATCCGGCCACTGCACTCCAGCCTGGGCGACAGAGCGAGACTCCGTTTCAAAAAAAAAAAAAATTTAAATTAAGAGGTAAATTGTCCCAGTTTGCAGAAAATATGATAATCTACACAGAAAACCTGAAAAAAAAAAAAATGAAGAGGCAAATTGTCCCAGTTTGTAGAAGACATAATCTTATACACAGAAAACTCACTGACAAGGAAATTAAGAAAATAATTTGGTTTATAATAACATAACACCAAAAAGAAAATCTTAGAAATAACCTTAACTAAAGAGGGGAAATACTTTAACACTAATAATGAGAAAATATTGATAAAATATATTTTAAAATACACACAAAAATGGAAAGAAATTCTGTGTTCATGAATTGGAAGATTTAATATTGTTAAAATTTCTATACTACCCAGAGTTATAGACAGATTCAATGCAATTGCTACCAAAATCTCAATGGAATTTTCTAGCAGAAATAGAAAAAGCAATTCTGAAGTTCCTGTGGAACTACAAAAGACTCTGAATAGCCAAATTAACCTTGAGAAAAAAGAATAAAGCTGGAGGCATCACACTTTCTGATTTTGAAATGTATTACAAAACTAAAATAATTAAACCAGAATAGTGCCAGCATAAAGACAAGTAGATAGACAAATGAAACAGAATAGGGAGCCCAGAAATAAATCCATGCATATATGACCAACTGAATCTCAACAAGGGTGTGAAGAATACACAATATGGAA
Organism: Chlorocebus sabaeus; assembly: GCF_047675955.1. Classification (NCBI taxonomy): domain Eukaryota; kingdom Metazoa; phylum Chordata; class Mammalia; order Primates; family Cercopithecidae; genus Chlorocebus; species Chlorocebus sabaeus. The sequence goes on from NC_132924.1 coordinate 59,435,442, forward strand.
AGGATAGCCTCTTCAACAAATGGTGTTGGAAACACTGAGTATCCACCTACAAAAGACTGAAATTGGACCCTTATCTTATGCCATAAACAAAAATCAACTCAAAATGGATTACTAATCCAGTTTAAAAATGGGCTAAAAACTTCAATAGACATTTCTCCAAAGAAGGCATACAAATGGGCAACACAGGTATATGAAAAAACATTCATCACGAATCATCAGGTAAATGCAAATCAAAACCATAATGAGATGTCACCTCGCATCTCTTAGGATGACTATTATCAAAAAAAAAAAAAAAGAAGAAGAAAAATCCATCAGCAGTCCTCCTATGTGACCTTACGATTGACAGAGACCATTTCTGAGTTTGGGTCTATAAACAAGAAAACAAAGGTTAAAACAAGTTTTAATTTCTGCACGTGAGAGCAGTTACTAGCTTCATTATATCCAGTTATTCTCTCTGTCATGGGCACATGGGAAGGTTTCCCAGCTTCCTTGCACGTAACGGCACTATGTGCTTATTCTGGCCAATGGCCTGAGTATAGAAAATGATGTGTGCAGAGAGTAAGAAAAGTGTGCTTTATTCATTGCTCTCTCTGCTGCAGCAACTATAGAAGTCACAGCAACGTAAGATGGCAAAAGAACCTCGGACAACCTGGCTTCCCTGCAGCAGAGCCCTCACCTAGCCAGCATCAGCCATGTGCGACATGCAAGAAAATAACTTTGTTGTGTTAAATCCAAATTTTGTAAGCTAATTTGTTACAACAATATAACCTAGCCTACTCAGACTCATAACTGGATTTTTTGAAGCAACTTACACTGGAATGGAGATGTAATAAAGGGATCATGGCATGAAAGACAGTCTCAGTTATGCTCCTAACTTGTTATCCAACCTTAGTCAAGCCACTTCACCTTTCTGAACATCACTTTCCGAATCTGTAAAGTGAAGATTTTTGGCTTACATTCAATTCAACAAGTGTTGATGGAACATTTAATATTGTAAGATGTGGAGCAGTGTGCTGGGTGCTAGATAGTCAATGATCATAAAAATTTCTTCCAGATCTCTAATTCCACACCAGGAAACCTCAATCACCTGACCTCTAACATCGCCTACAACCTGGTGAGTGTGAATGAGGACCAGTGGCAAGTCCACACTTTGGATGATAATCGTAAAGCAGGTGTGTGAATGATCTCACCTCTTGAGGGAGAAATCAAAAGCACTTTCATTCATTCTCATCATTTCCTTTAAACTCATTTTGTAAACTGGTTCTTCCACACTTCCTGATAATGTCTGGGAAAGGCACCTTTGCATTCAGAAGAACAATCTCATGTCTGGAATTAAAATGTTTAAGAGAGTGCAATAAGCACATAACTTCAAAATTATTTCAACCTAAAACCTTTTCCCCCCTTAGGCTCAAGCAGAGAAAACTACAGTGGAGGTAGGGGAGATAGTGCCGATCAGTTTTTCTACCCCACACTCTACCTGATGTTTCTGACTCCTCCAGAGTTAGGCATAGGGATGGCAGTCTTAGGAGAGAAAAAAGTTGTCTTACATGGTAGTTATATCTGTGATCTATCTTTATTCATTCTGGATGTGTAGGACCTAGAGTTTCTGGCTGTTTCTAGTGCAGGGTCCTCAGACATCGTTGCCCAGAGGTTACTACCCTCTGACCCTCTGACGGAGGCTTTATTTGTGGGGGCAAAGGGTAAGGGAAGACACTACTCTCTTATAAGCTGACTTTCTCTCAGCCTGGGACTCCACAATATACCCCCTCTGGTAATTTCACCTCTTCATTCCAGGCTGGCTCTCCTTCACTAAGTTCACATTTGATCCCTGGAGAGCATTCATCTTTACCCCACTGAATGCAAGCCCAGAAACCCTCTCTACCTGCCATTAAGGCAGGGCAGCTTCAATCTGTCTCACAATTACGGGCTCTGTGGTGGACATCTAACCTCTGCCTTTTTCTTACACTCGTTTCAGTATATCAACTTCTTTCCTCTCAATGCGCCTCTTTTCAGCACTTCTACTCTGGTTTATGATGGAGAGGAAGACATTGCCTTCCTTATGCCATCGGTGGAGAAAAGGGGAAGTTGGGGATTGTTGCATATTTACGACTCTCCAAGGAAATCCTTTCTCTTCAGGCCTCTTTACTTCAATCCTTTAAGTGCCTCAAAGTGCATGATAGAACAATATTGGGAAAACATACTTACGATACCTTGGGACTTCCAGTGTGGGCTAACACGTTGCTTTCAGGCATTCTGTAGGGATATTAGACATCTAACAAATTGTTCTTGGCCATTCTAGTCTCAGTTAAAAATGGGACACATTTTGACATTCTATTTATAATACTAACATATATGTATATGAGTTTCACAAACTTCTTATTTGTAGTCAGGTTGGTATAATGAAATGAACACAGCTTCTATTATTGAATAGAATTTGGTTCAAATTTACCTCTGCCATTAGTAACTGCATATCATATTCTCCATCTATTAAATGAAGATAATGCCTAATTTTCTCAGCATTTTGAGAATTAAATTAGTCATATGTAAATATAACACCATTATTGACTCATTGTAAGAAATCAACAAATCAACTTCCTTTTTCCTTCCCAAGCTTCCAGCAGATAATATGGTCATTACCAATTTCCTAATGACATTAAGTCAGGAAATAAATGACAGAGGCCAGCCTTAAATACAGGTTTTCATGCTCCAAATCTCACTTCTTTGGCCAAATCAGCTTGTCTTTATGTGCCAAAGCTTGAGATATACGTAGGTGCTTCAGAAAAAAAACATTTCTTTTTATTGACTGTTTCTAGTTTGTAAAATTTAATAGAAGTGGTGGAAGACATATTACTAAGCCCACTCAGATACTTCCCTGGTGGCTTAGTATGCATCATGTATGCCCATTTGTGTTCAGAATTTTGATTAGTTAGCAAAAGCACAATAATTTGAAAAGTAGGAACTAATTCACAGCTCTGGGGATGACCGTTGATGATTATATTTACAGAGATTGCTGTGCAGAGAGCATAATTGATTGTTTGCCAAGTTCCAAGCACCATCATTAAAATTTATAAATTATTTTTGCACCCAGGATGTTCAAAGTCTTTGCATTGGCAGCAGTTTTCATCCAACAAAGTAAGTGAGACATTGGTCTCCTAGGCTTATTTATTTATACCAAGCTTGTATCCACAGCTTTACATATTTAAAAGAACACAGATTGGGGTTTTGACAGACATGGAGAGTGTCATTTGGTTACCCCTCTCAGAAAGTACTGGCTAACCAGTACCCATTTTTTAAGCTGAGTGTACACTCTTCTCAAGGTGGCACCAGCCAATGATTAAATGTTATTAAATTTCTTTAAGGTAAAGTCCAGAAGCAAAACATGCAAGAGAAGAATTAAAGAGTAATATTTGTATATAGTTTTAGCATTTTCCAATCTTTACAGTTGTCTCACTCATCCTTAGTTCAACAATAATTTTTGTAACTCACTCATTGTTGTTGTTCCAAAGAATCTAACTTAATTTTCTCAGAAAAAAAACAACTCTCTTTTCACACTCTTATTAGCTTTATGTGATATTTAGTTAAATTATTTAATTACAAAAGCAAGAGTAACTAGTAGCAAATGACTTGGGAACAAGTACTTGTTATGCAGATATTCTTGTAATAGTGACTATGAATCACTTAAACTTTAGCGATGATGAATCATCTGGGGATTGTTAAAACGCAGACTTCTCTTTAGCAGGTCTGAGGTTGGGTTACTAACATCAGATAATCATGCAGGTGATGCCAACTGCTGTTCGTCCTTGACCACACCACATGCATAACATGTGTTATGCACCACACCTGCATAACAAGTACTTGTTCCCAAGTCATTTGATACTAGTTACTCTTATTTTTGTAATTACATAATTTAACTAAATATCACATTCAGCATGCCCTGGGCACCCACTAGTATGTTTTAAAAAGGGAAGAAACAACATGGCTTCACCTGACAAATCAGGAGAGTTTCTTCAATGAGGATAAATGAGGTTTTACTTTGGTTATATGCTATGCTGAGCACTTTACTTACATCATCTCATTTAATTGCCTGAAACATTGTATCCACAAAGGTAATATTCTTACTGTATGGATCACAAAACTAAGGCTCAGCCAGCTAACCTGCTCAATGTCACACAACCATTAAGTGACAGGAGACACTCAACTAGGAGAGAACAGCCATACATTTTTCCAGTTAAGATTTTTAAAATCAGCTAAATCCAGGAAATCTAAACCAGGTCTGTAGCCTAAAAAGACAAGCCCACCTCTCACTTTTTAAAAATTATAGTTCAGGGAATGTTTCCCAAAATGAATGTGAAGAAAATGAAAGACTAAACAAAGTATTCAAATTCTTAGACTTCTGGAACAGACCTTGGGTGAGGTAAGCCCATGCCATACCTCATTTACTGAAGAAAAAAAAAAAAAAAAACTTATTCTTATCAATGGAAACACCTTTTATGATTGAAATTCTGATTGATTTACTAATTCATAATATCTATGGATTTACATGAATCAAACCTTTATATCACATTAGTCTTATAAGGGATACAGAATATTCTGGAGTGATATCAACAAGGTGGCCTACTAAAGGTGCCTAACATTCATTCCCCTACACAAAAAGCACCCAAAACCATTAATAAACAATCATATTTCGACTAGAGTGTCTGAAGGAGAGGGTTGGAGTACAACAGGGGAATGGCAGACACTCTGGGAAGCAGAGATTCAGGATGCCCACGTTAAAAAGGGGGGAAAAAAAGCCCACTCTGCCTATGCCACTCTGTCTTCCCAGTTGGGATCAGCCTGGGACCAGGAGTGACTCTCCCTGTGAGAAAAGGGTAAGCAGGGGACCTCCAATTGTCCCCATTAAAGCTGCAGACATCTACAATCTTCATTGCTCGAGAACCCTGTAGTCCTCATAGGCCCTGAAACCAGTCCAGTAAGCCGTCTGGAGTTCATATTGGATGCATGACTAAAAGATATTCATGTTGTTCCCCTTCTCCTCTCTCCCATGATTCAAGCCCCATTGTGAAACCAGAGTCACTTCTAAAGCAGGTTCTGCTCTAGGGGCCAGTAGGTACTGCATCTTTCCATCTCTGAGGCTCTGTTGCCACTACATGGCACATATACATGCTAACACTCTTCCCCAGCAGAGTAGTTACAGCTTCATACACACTGGGAATAAACTACATAGGAGGCACTCCATCTTCCCCATCCTAATGGCTGCACTACCCCAAATCCAACTACTCAGAGCCTAAGTCCAGCTAAACAGCCATAATTCTGGCATCTAAACTCATGTAATGTCCTGTCCCCTAGAGAACAAGCAGTTCTGCACAGTATGGAGACTTGTGCCTAATCCAGCGAAGCAGCTCCCACGTGCCCTTGGCATGAGGAATAACCTGGCACTCCTGTCCCCAGTTGGGAGACCACACCTGACCAAGCAGAGCATCCCCTGCACACTCTCAGCACACAGAACAGCCAGCACCCCCAATCCCAACGGGGGAGCCAGATTTGACTCAACAGAGCACCTGCAAAAACTCCTCCAGCCTAGGCCACTGTGTGTGGCACTCACAGGCATCACTGACATTTAGTGCGGCTAAAGAAACTGCACAGAGATTACACTATACACACTGGGAACCAAAGACAATGCACCTTACCCAACCAATACCCTAGGACAAGACTGCAAGCGAAAAATTTTTTCTATGATAGCTACCCTATAAAATTTTAAAAGGTAATTGCTCCACCAGACACACAGATATTAATCAATGCCAGAATACAAGAAACATGAAAAATCAATGAGAGATGATTTCATCAAAGAAACACAGTAACTCTCCAGTAACTGACCCCAAAGAAATCATAATTTATGAATTGCCTTTAAAGGAATTAAAAATAATGAACTTAAGGAAACTCAGCAAGATACAAGAGGATACAGATAGATAATTCAACAAATCAGAAAAACAATTTATTATCTGAATGAGACATTTAACAGAGATAAATACCATTTTAAAAAAACAAATCTTGGTACTGAAGACTTCAATAAAAAATTAAAAATACAGTTGGAAACTTCAACAGCATATTAAATCAAACCAAAGAAAGAATTTTTTAACTTAAAACAAGCTTTTTGAAATAAGTCAGTGGAATAAAAAGAAAAAAGAATGGAAAATGACCAAAAAAAGACCTACAAGACCTATGAGAAACCATTAAGCAAACAAAAATTTACATTATGGAGTTTTCATAAAGAAAAGAGATAGAGAAAGGCACAGAAAGCTTATGTAACAAAATAATAGCTGGAAACATCCCATGTCTTTAGAGAAATATGGATATCCAGATCTATAAAGCCCAAGGGATCCCAATTATATTCAACCCAAATAGGTCCCCTCTGAGGCATATTGTAATCAACTGTCAGAATCAAACACAACAAGAGTTTTCAAAGCATCAAAAGAAAGTGTCAACTCACATATAAGGGAATTCTCATTGGATTATTAGCAGATTTCTCAGCAGAAACCTTGCAGACCAAGAAAAAATGAATGGAATAATACATTAAAAGTGCAGAAGGAGAAAAAAAAACTTCCATCCTAGAATACTATACCCAGAAAAGCTATCTTTTTGAGATGAAAGAGGAAAAAAGTCTTTCCCAGACAAACCAAAGCTGAGAAAATTCATCACCACTATGCTAGCCCTACAAGAAATGCTTAAGGGAGTGCTTCAGTTAGAAACAAAAAGATGTTAATTTCTACCATGAAATCACACAAAAGTGTAAAACTCACTGAGGTAAACTCATAATCAAATTCAGAATACTCTGTTACTTTAATGGTGGAATATAATCTTTCAAATGTCTAGTATGAAGGTGAAAGTCAAAATGGTCTACAATAACCATAGTTAAAATTAGTTTTTAAGGATTACACAATATAAAAATATGTAAATTAAAGCAAAAAAATTAACTGTGTGACCAGGAGGGTAAAAGTCTAGAATATTTATGTGCTACCAAAATTAAGTTGCTATTAGATTAAAATAGTCATCTATAACTGTAGTATTTATTAATGTAAGCCTCAAGGTAATCATGAAAAAAATGCAGCAGAGTCACAAATGAGAAAGAGAAAGGAAACAAAGCTCAACACTATAAAAATCCACAAAACTGCAAAAGTAAATGAGAGAAAAAAAGAGGGAAAAATGTCTACCAAATAACCAGAAAACAATTAACAGAATGGCAAGAGTTAATATCCTTGAATGAAAATGGATTAAATTATCCAATTAAAAGATATAGAGTGGGAGAATTTAAAATTTAAAAAGACCCAACCATATGCTGTCTATAAGATAGTCAGTTAACCTGTAGAAACACACATAGACTTAAAGGAAGAGAAAATGACATAACATGCAAATGGAAACCAAAATAGAACAGGAATAACTATATGTATATCAGATAAAATAGACTTTAAATCGTAAACAGTAAAAAGAGACAAAGACAATTATTATATAACGATAAAGATGTCAATTTAGCAAGAGGATATAACTGTAAATATAAGTGTACCCAAAACCAGAGCACCCAAAAATATAAAGCAAATATTATTAGATCTAAAAAGAGATACAATAATCATAGGGAATTTAAACACTCACTTTTAGCAATTCACAGATCATCATGACAGAAAATCAACAAAGAAACATCAGATTTAAACTACACTCTAAATCAAATGGACCTAACAGACATATAGAGAACATTCCACATTCTTCTCATCAGCACATGGAAATTTCTCCAGGATAGATTGCATATTAGGCCACAAAATAAGTTTCAACACATTTTTAACATGTAAATAATATCAAGTATCCTTTCTGACCACAATGGGATGAAACTAAAAATCAGTAATAAGAGGAAGTTTTGAAACTGTATAAATAAAAGGAAATTTAAAAACATATTCCTGAATGACCAATAGGTCAATAAAGAAATTAAGGAGGATATCAAAAATTTCTGGAAATACACGAAAATGCGAATACAACATACAAAAATCTATGGGATACAGCAAAATTAGTACAAAAGAGAATTTCATAGCAATAAATGCCTATATCGAAAAAGTAAAAAGATTTCAAATAAACAACCTAATGAAGCACCTCAAGGATCTAGAAAAGGAAAAACTAACCAAACCCAAAATTAGTAGAAGGAAAGAAATAATAAAGAATTAATAATAAAGAACAGAGCAGAAATTTATGAAATTTGACTAAAAAAATACAGAAAATTAACAACATGAAAAGTTGATTTTTTAAAAAGATATACAAAATCAACAACCTTCTAGTTAAATGAACTTTAAAAAGAAAATATTCAAATAATTAAAATAAGGAATTTAAAAGGAGACATTACAACCAATATCACAAAAATGCAAAGGATCATAAAAGACTATTATAAACAACTCTCCACTAACATATTGGAAAACCTGGGAAAAAATGAATAAATTTCTGGACACATACAACCTGCCATAATTAAATCATGAGGAAAAGGAAAATCTGAACAGACCGTTGACTAGTAACAAGATTGGATGCGTTATAAAAAGTCTCCCATCAGAGAAAGGCTCAGGACCTGATGGCTTCACTACTGAATTCTAGCAAGCATTTAAAGAATTAATACCAATCCTATGCAAACTATTAGAAAAAAAATTAAAGAAAAGAGAATTATTCCAAACCCATTCTATGATGCCAGCATTATCATGGTACCAAAACCCAACAAGGATCCAACAACGAAAAAAAAATATAGGTCAACATTCCTGTTGGACATAGATGAAAAATTTCTCAACAGAAAACCAGCATACAAACTCAGCAGCTCATTAAAATGCTCATTCACAGTGATCAAATGGGATTCATCTTGGGGATGAAAGAATGTTTCAATATATGCAAATCAATAAATATGATTTGTCCCATTAACAGAATCAAAGACAAAACCCATATGATCATTTCAATAAGCACAGAAAAATCATTTGAGAAAACATCCCTTCGTGATTAAAAACTCAACAAATGGGACATAAAAGAAGCATAAAGGCCATATATAACAAACTCACAGCCAACATCATACTGAAATGGGAAAAGTTGAAAACTTTTCCTCTAAAATCTGGAAGAAGATAAGGATGCCAACTTCCACCACTTTTATTTAACATAGTATTGAAAGTCTTAGCCAGAGAAACTAGTTTAAAGAAAGAAAGGGAATCTAAATCGGAGAGGAGGAAGTCCAATTGCTAATCTTTGCAGATTACATGATCTTATATATAGAAAACCCTAAAGACTCCACACATACAAAAAAAAGAAAAAAAAACCTGTTAGAACTAATAAACAAATTCAGTAAAGTTGCAGAATACAAAATCAGCTCACACAATTCAGTAGTTTTTCTATATGCCAATAGCAAACTATCCAGGAAAAAAATCAGACAAGCAATTCTGTTTACGATAGGTGCAAAAATAATAAAACACCTATGAATAAATGTAACCAAGGAGGTGAAAGAACACTACAATTAAAATTATAAACATTGATGAACAAAATGGAAGAAGACACAATGAAATGGAAATATATTCTACATTCATGGATTAGAAGAATTAATATTGTTAAAATTTCCATACTACCCAGAGCAAGCTACAGATTTGATAGAAACACTATCAAAATACCAATGGCATTCTTCACAGAAATAGAAAACACAATCCTAAAATTCTTATTGAACCACAAAAGACCCCAAATAGCTACAGTTACCTTAGGCATAAAGAACAAATCTGAAGGCATCACTACCTGACTTCAAAATACACAACAAAGCTATATAACCTAAACAGCATGGTAGTGGCATAAAAACAGACACATAGACCAATGAAACACAATAGAGAGTACAGAAATAAACCCACACAGAGCAAATTGATTTTCAACAAAGACACCAAGAACATACACTGGGGAAAGAGTATTTTCAATAAGTTGTGCTGGGAAAACTGAGTATTCTTATGCAAAAGAATGAAACTAGAACAGTATCTTTCATATTATGAAAAAACAACTCAAAATGGATTAAGACTGAAATGTATGACCTGAAATGATAAAACTACTAGAAGATAAGACAGCATAAATACTTCATGGTATACAGAAGGATTTTTTCTTGCACAGGCAATGAAATAAAAAATCAACAAATGAGATTACATCAAAATAAAAAGCTTCTGCACAGCAAAGGAAACAATCAACAGAGTGGAGACACAAACTACTGAGTAGGAGAAAATACATGCAAGCCATGCATCTGACACGGGGTTAATATCCAAATGATGTAAGGACCTCAAACAATAGCAAAAAACAATCTGATTTTAAAGTGGACAAAAGACCTAAATAGGAATTTCTCAAAAGACTTACTAATGGCCAACAATTATATGAAAAAAAAATGCTCAATGTCACTAATCATCACACAAATGCAAATCAAAGCCACAATGAGATATCATCTCACCCCAACTACAATGGTTATTATCAAAACGACCAAAAGTAACAAATGCTGGCATGGAGGTGGAGAAATGGAAACCCTTATACACTGTTGACGGCATGTAAATTAGTACAACTACTGTGGAAAACAGTATGGAGATTTCTCAAAAAATTAAAAATAGAACTACCATATTATCCAGCAATCCCACTGCTGGGTAAATATTAAGTTATTATTTTGGTTTAGGGACCATTTTTGACCATGCTACTATGAATCCTAAGAATCTGATTCTATTCTACCAAGGTTCTCATCATCTTTACCTTATTAGTCAGTTTACTATTTGAAGAATGATATTTAAAGTAATTATTCCAACAGACACTGGGGCCTGCCGGAGGGTAGAAGGTGGGAGGAGGGAGAGGAATAGAAAAAATAACTCTTGAGTATTAGGCTTAATACCTGGGAGACTAAATAATCTGTATCTCAAACCACCGTGACTCGAGTTTACCTGTATAACAAGCCTGCACATGTACTCCTGAACCTAAAATATAAGTTATATTAAAAATTTTAAAAAATAAAGTAGCTGTTCCTGAGGCTGCATGTCATATACTACACAATTTTGGGGGTGGCAGGCAATATTCATATCAACTGCAATGGAACAAATGCCTCTCAAAAATGTTCACTGTCCCTTGTTCATTCCACTACTTCCTGAATGATGAAACCATCAGGAAAGCAAGACAAGAACTCCTCAGCAGAATAAACTTCCTTTAGCAGAATAAGCCTTATAGAAGGTACTCTCAGATTTGAGGTTCACCACGTTGCTCTAAATTGCCTCTGAAGGAAAGATGATAGAATGCTACAGTGGATCTCCAGCCTAATTTTAACTTGACTTCACTGCTCGATCTGTGACTGGGAATTTTACTTTTATAAATGCTCCTAACCATAGTTCTCTCATCTGTAAAATGGGAATTACATCTAACGGTTGACATGGGGTCAACATAAGACAATATATGTGAAAGTGCTTGAGACAGATCCTCACACAGTCGTGCTGTGGTGAGTGAATGGAGATAGTCCTCCACTGCTCAGCCCCACACTCCGCCCCCACCACAACCTCTAGCTTGATGATTTGTTGCATAAGCATATGATAGTTAAACTTGATTTCCTTCTGTCCCAACACAAATGCTCCCTGTTTGGCATTGTCCTTATATCCAGTGCTACTCTCTACTCATTCTTGTAGATCAGTTTCTTTTTAACGAGATCTATTCTTCTATCACTGTTTTCCCATCAAATGTCTCAGTACTCCCAGCTGTGGTGATACTTTTGAGTCATTACTTCAGAGTCTTCCCTCTACTGCCAAATCTCAGTACATGCTATATATCTGAGGCCAGAAGTGCTGTCCCTAACTCTTTCTTCTTATCAATTTTTGTTCTCCTAAAAATAACTGACAACCCCCTTTTTCCTTTTCTGGTTGGTCAGAAAAATTTTCAAGGTAGGTGGAGCTCCATAATAGGGTGGTGATCATTGTGGCATGGATTGATAAATTGATGGTTTTTGTAAATGAAGAGAGATGCTCTGCTCAGAGAAGGTCTGGTGGAAAAACACTTCCGTGTTTGCAATGTAGTTGCACTTCTGGGCAGTGAGGAAAGTGTAATCCACATGTAATTTCTCCTGCATTTCATTGCTGTGTAGATTACATTGGTTGCTTTAAGACATATTGAAATATTGCATCTCTAGGATAAACATCACTTTACCATGGTTTATAATTCATTTTATATATCACCGAATTGTATTTTTAATATTTTAATTAGATTAGAATATAGATTTTTGTATCTACATTCATGAGGAATATTGGTTTGTAGTTTTCTTTTCTGAATGGTCTTTGTAGGGTTTTGGTGTTAGAGTAATAACAGCTTTATAAAAGGAATTGGGATATGTTTCCTCTTTTGATGTTTTATGGAAAAGATTGTTTAGAATTGGTGTTAATTCTTCTTTAACCATTTGATAAAATTCTTCAGTGAAACAATCTGGACCTGGAGATTTCTTCTTTGGAAATTTTAAATTACAATTACAGTTTCTTTAGTAGATACAGAGCTAATCAAATGCTTGTAATAGTTCCTTATTATCCTTTTTGTGTCTGCAGTGTCTATAGTGACATCCTTGTTTAATTCCTGATATTGGTAATCTGTGTCTTTTCTTTTTTAGTATTTGTAAATCTTGCTAGAGGTTTGACAATCTTACTGGCCTTTGCAAAGAACCACCTTTTGTTTCACTGACTTTTCTCTATTGCTTTTCTGTTTCCAATTTTATTGACTTCTGTTCTTTTTTTTGTTTAATTTCTTTCTTTGGGTTCCTTTGTATAATGAATTATAATTTTATGTTGCCTCAGTATTCATTTTTAATACAAATTTAACTTTCTCAAGCCAGAAGCAGAGCCCAGTCACCCTTGACTTTGGGAATTTTACTTTCATAAACTTGAAAGTCACTCTTGACACAGCTTCCAGATGTACAACACATCCAGATGGCTCAAGCTGGTGGCCAGAGATAGGAATTCAGAGGAATCTCTCCTCATTTTCTTTCCACTTTTTTTGAACAAACCATTCAAGTTCTTGCCTGGGAACTTACAGTGACCCACATCCTCATCCCTTATATGTACTGCCAGTTGCCCTGTGCTCATCTCTCCCTACCTGACTCTGCATTCCTGCCTCATGTGACCCAAACAAGGCCTGCCCTCCCAACTCATTGCACCCTCCTTGCCCAGAATCTGTAAGCAAAAATCTTTGAACTTGTTCTCTATTGTAGTAGCATGTTGAATTTGCATCTTCCATCTGAAGGACTAAGTAAGGGCTGCCCCAGGTTGAATTTTCCCCAAATGACAGGGAGAGCACAAAATTGGGCTCCCAGTACCAGAGTAAAGACCAGGCAGGTATAAAGAAAAGAACCACAAAGGTATTTACCACTATAAACAAGGATCCGGCATAAAGGATCCCTGTGTCTCCAGTCAAACAACTAGGCTTTAGGCCATCTTCCGGGGTTAAAGAAAAGAAAAGAAAGGAAAAAAGGATCTCCCATGAAAGGCGTGCTGTAAACACTCACACCCAGCTCCTCTTCAATTTCTATTAGGGCAAGATTGCCAGCCACTCTGGTACTGAAACCCCAATTTACTTGGAGGTTCTCAAAACACTTTGATCTTCTTTTTTGGTAGGTACTTATATTATTGATTTGAGACTTTTTTCTAATGTAAGCATTTGGTACAATTTCACTCTCAGCAGTGATTTAGCTCCTTCCCACAAGTTTTAATATGTTGTATTTTTACTTTCATTTAGTTCAATTTATGTTTTGACTTCCTCAAGGCTTTCTCTTTGACCTATAGTTTATTTAGAAGTGTGTTGCTTAGTTTCCAAGTGTTTGGAGATTTTTCTATTAGCTTTTTGCTATTGATTCCAGTTTGGTTCCGTTGGAATAAATTCAATGGCGAAAGGATAGTACACAAAAAGCAATTTAGAGAAAAATAAGTATTTATTCATAATAAAAACTCTCAAGGAAAGGAATAACAGGGAACCTACTCCTCTTGCTAACGAGTACCTACCAAAACACTACAGCCAGCATTGTAGTTAACAGTGAGAAACTAAATTATTTCCCTTCAAGATTGGGAACAAAACAAGGATGTCTGCTCTCAACACTCTTACCTGCTTTTACTCCAAGATTTATTATAAAGATGCAGTAATCAAGATGGTTTGGTAGTGCTGTCATGATGGACATATAGACAAATGGAACATAGTTGAAAGTCCAGAAATAGAGCCACATATATGTCAATTGAGGTTCAACAAAATACAAAGATAATTTGCTTGGGAAAGAATGTCTTTTCCAGAGGTGCCAGAGCAATTGGATATCTGTAAGAAAAAAGCACTCTCAAAAATCTCCCAAAATAAAAAAAAAAAAAAAAAGATTCATAGTTTGCATCAGATACAAAAATTAGCTCAAAATGAATTCTAAACCTAAATATAAAACCTAAAACTATTAAACTTCTAGAAAGAAACAGAAATAATTCTTTCTGACTTTGGATTAAAGATTTCTTAAACTCGGCCGGGCGCAGTGGCTCATGCCTGTAATCCCAGCAACTTTGGGAGGCTGAGGCGGCTGGATCACGAGGTCAGAGGATCGAGACCATCCTAGCTAACATGGTGAAACCCCATCTCTACGAAAAATGTAAAAAATTAGCCGGGCATAGTGGCGGGCGCCTGTAGTCCCAGCTACTAGGGAGGCTGAGGCAGGAGAATGGCATAAACCCAGGAGGTGGAGCTTGCAGTGAGCCGAGATCGCGACACTGCACTCCAGCCTGGGTGACAGAGCAAGACTCCACCTCAAAAAAAAAAAAAAAAAGAAAAAGAAAAAAAGATTTCTCAGACTCATCATCCAAAGCATGTTCCATAAAAGCAATATTTATAAATTGGACTGCATAAAAAATAAGAACTTCTGCACTTTAGTAGAGGCATGCACTGCATGTTGAAAGACATTATTAAAAGAAAAAAGACAAGTAGTAAACTGAGAGAAAATACTCGCAAATCATATATCTGATGAAACTATTACATCTAGAGTATCTAAAATTCCCTCAAAACTCAAACATTAGGGAACAAAAGCCCAATTAAAAATGAGCAAAATATACAATAGATAGTTCAACCTAAAAGATATATTGGCTACAATAAGACTATGGAAAGATGCTCGACATCATTAGCTATTATTAAGGGATCTTAAGTGCAGTTTATAGTATGTCAATTTTACCTCAATAAAACTGCTGAAAAAATACACTTATGTATTATTTTACACTTGCTACAATGTTAAGAAGTTCAATTTCAGTCATGTTTAGGGGCCCTTCCCTCCACTAAGACCATATAAGAATTACAGAGTCTCCCATGGTTACTGGAAAATGGGTGTGGAACCTGGTCTTCCCCATTCCCATTGACCTTTGCTGCTACTGATGCTGCTGTGGGGTCTGGTTCTACCTCTGCTCTTGGGTCATCATACATGGGTTTAACTCAGAGACAACCTACTCCCTGTTATTTACAAGTCAAAGGCTCAGACCCAGAGGCCCCCGCAGCATCATAGGACTCTGCAACTACCCTCCGCAACATTCCTTGCCTTCCTAGCCCCATCTGGAGTCCTGCACAGAAGCGAGATGTAAAAGGAAGCAGTACCCAACAAGCTCTGTGTCAGTGAGGAAGCACAAAATCTTGAAGAGTCTCCTTGGGAAAGGGGGCCCACACTAAAAACACATTTAGGTTCCTCCAGCAGTGAGAACAAAACACAAAGCCCCTTCTGAAACTTGTTCTACTCCCATACGTCATTATACTTGTTATCATTGAGGCCTGCCTGACTCTAAAACTCAAGCAGAACCTTCAAACCCTTTTGGGCCTAATATTTATTGACATAATGTTTCTAAAATATCTCAGTCTGGTAAATGCACACTATTGATAAATAGCTGAGGGTTAATTGAGACATTTTTTGTTTTGTTTTTGTTTCGACAATGATTAAATACCTTATAGTAACTGAGAGTCATCAATCTCAGAATTAATTCTTAAAATTCAAACATTTCAATATACATGAAAGAGATCAACTGTATCTGTCCTTTTTGGGGGGTTAGTATTTTCACTAAATCTTGTGATTTGTGCTTCTTTAACTGTATTCTGTTTTCGCAAAAGGAATGCTACTGAATCAAAAATGATATTGAATCAAACTTGTGGTTGAGATTTTATCTTTATTCTGAAGCTAGTCAGTGGATATCTAGACAATTTGAAGGAAGTTTATGAGTTGTTTAATGACAGGGACAATAGACAGAGAATCTGTATCTTTAAATAACTTCAGTAAGTCTTGAATGCAAAAAATTTAATGAGGTATAATTCAGATTGCACACAAAAATTATAGCATAAAAATTACAGTATTTCATATTGGCACCCTTAACCTGAAAGTATTCTGAGTGGAGCATTAATTTTTGGATGAGAAAAGGCAAGTCTTTGCCTCTTATTGGAGTAACCCACCCCCAATATTTCAACATACATTCTTTCTATTTTCCCTAAGTGTCAGCCAACTGAGAAATAAAGAGAAAGAGTACCAAGAGAGGAATTTTACAGTTGGACCTCCGGGGGTGACGTTACATATCGGTAGGACCGTGATGACCACCTGAACTGGAAAACCAGCAGGTTTTTATTAAGGACTTTAAAAGGGGAGGGGGTGTATGAACAGAGAGTAGGTCACGAAGATCACATGGTTCAAAGGACAAAAAGGAGAACAAAGATCACATGCTTCTGAGGCCAATAAAGATCATATGGCATAGGGCAAAGCAAAGATCACAAGACAAAGGGCGAAATCAAAAACTCCCGATAAGGGTCTATGTTCAGTTGTGCATGTATTGCCTTGATAAACATCTTAAACAACAGAAAACAGGGTTCAGGAGCAGAGAACCAGTCTGACCTCAAATTCACCAGGGTGAGATTTCTTCCCCACCCTAATAAGCCTGTACTGCAGGAGACCGGGGCATATTTCAGTACTTATCTCAACCGCATAAGACAGACACTCACAGAGCGGCCATTTATAGACCTCCCCTCAGGAATGCATTCCTTTCCCAGGGTCTTAATTATTAATATTCTTTGTTAGGAAAATAATTCAGCAATATCTTCCCTACTTGCACATCCATTTATAGACTCTCCGCAAGAAGAAAAATATGGCTCTATTCTGCCCAACTGCACAGGCAGTCAGACCTTATGGTTGTCTTCCCTCCTTCCCTGAAAATTGCTGTTATTCTGTTCTTTTTCAAGGTGCACTGATTTCATATTGTTCAAACACACATGTTTTGCAATCAATTTGTATAGTAGTGGTCCTGAGGTTACGAACATTCTCAGCCTACAAAGATAATAGGATTAAGAGATTAAAGTAAAGACATAAGGAATTATAAAAGTATTAATTTTGGGAACTGATAAATGCCCATATTAAAATGAAATCTTCACAATTTATGTTCAGAGATTGAAGTAAATACAGGCATAAGAAATTATAAAAGTATTATTTGGGAACAGATAAATATCCATAAAATCTTCACAATTTATGTTCCTCTGCCACAGCTCCAACCAGTCCCTCCATTCGGGGTCCCTGACTTCCCACAACAGCCTCTATAACCTCCATCAAAAAATTAATTGTAATGTTTGGCATAAGGTATACTTTTATTTGGAAGTGTAATGGTTAATTTTGTGTGTCAACTTGACTGGGCCATAGGGTGCCCAGGAATTTGGTCAAACAGTATTCTAGGTGTGTCTGTGAGGTTATTCTTGGATGAGACTAGCATTGAAATCAGTAGACTGAGGAAAGTAGATTGTCATCCCTAATGTGGGTGGGTCTCATCTAATCAGTTAAAGGTCTAAATCACACAAGAGCATGCACACACACACACACACACACACACACACACGTCTCCTATTGGTTTAGTTTTTCTGGGGAATCCTAATCCAATAAGTTTCCCTAGTTTGAATGCATCCTCCTGGGCCCTGCAGAGATATGAGTATTGGCTAGTTTCTCTGGTCTCATTTATCTTACTGAGCTCAACAGCTTTAACACATATGAAATATGCCATTTCAGAAAAGATGGGTGATTTCAGAAAGTCATTGCTTTGACCAGAGTCTCTCCTTCTGTGTCAGCTACAGAAAAACATTCCCATTGAGAGTAAAACCAAAACTTCATTTGAGTGAACATGTGCATGTCTGTTTAAACCATTTCTGCTTTTGGCAGTGAGCAGTCTTCTGTCTAGTGAGTTTATAAGTGAAAAATACAATCTTTAGCATTGTTTGGAGTTCCTGAATTGACCAACCAACCAGGTCTAGTTGGGCTGCACCAGATGTGGGACGAATTCTAAAACAGGGTTGCAGGTTTTGGGAGAAGAACACTCTATGCTGTGTTCCTAAACATTCTAAAAGGATTCCTTGTAGATTTCTGGTTAGTGGATGTCTTGAATGGGTGGGAAGAAAAGGAATTAAAGAGGGAAAGTAAAGGGAAAGAGAAACCACAACAGTGCCTGAAAGTACATCCTTTGTAAAGTCGCCATGTGAGCATGAGAAATTCATTGAAAGCTTAGAGTTAGTGTATCATGTCCTTTTTCAGATATGCTATTCAGGATTTCCTTTGTGTCTCTCAGATTGTGAAACCTAAAGTGTTCAGAAGAGTACATATAAAGAAGTTCCATTATGCTAAATCCCAGGAGAGGACTGTGGTGAGGCTTTCTTCCCCCAGCTTTAGTTTCTATTTCAGTTGGTGTTCAGTTTACCCACATTATGCGAGGCATGCATCTAAATTAAAGACCATACACTGCTAAGTAGAGGGTGCCTATTTCCCCAGCAGATTTCCCCTGGCTGACTTTTTTTTTTTTTCATAACTTAGGGCTCAGTGCAAATCTAAATTGCTCAAAGATGCCCTTTGTGATGGTTAATTTCATATGTCAACTTGACTGGGCCATGGGGTGTCCAGACATTTGGTCAGACATTGTTCTGAGTATTTCCATGAGGATTTTTCTCATGAGATTACAATTTAAATCAACAGACTGAGTAAAGCAGATTGTTCTCCCCAGAGTGGGTAGGTCTCATTCAATCAGTTGAAGGCCTGAATAGAACAAATGGCTGAACCTCCCCTGAGTAAGATAATTATCTTACCTGACAACTTTTAAACTGGGACATCAGCTCTTCCAGGTTCTACAGCATCTTTGATCATTGGATTTGAACTGGGACCTCAGCTGTGCAGAAATTGGACTTTCCAGTCTCCATTGTGCCATAAGCCAAATCCTTATTTTATATATCTTACACACAAACACACACACACATTTCTCTGGAAAACTTTGACTTATTCAACTGGTAACTCTATCTAAAGTATCATTCTAGCTGCAGTCACCTAGTTTCTCTGTATTATGTCACCCTGACTCATTTTCTTTTTTCATAGTATTTATCAGTATTGGTGAAATTTTATTTATTTTTATTCTTGTTTACTTTTTGTTTTACTCCACTTGAATACAAGTTTCCCGAGACCAGGGATTCTGTTCCTCTCATCCACTGCTGCATCCCCAGTGCTTAGTATTCAATAAATACATTTTGGATTAATTACAGTGGACATATTTAAAAATAAATGTTAAATGAATTGGTGACTCCAAAGCACTGTACTAGGAAATTAGAATACATGAACATGAGGAAGGTGTAAATTTGGCCCTTGATGAATACATACATACACACACACACACACACACACACACACACACACAACTTTTCTAACTGGAAAAAAAGTTTCATAGTGCTTCTTAGCTAATAGCCACAGGATATGTTCTTCCAGTTATCTTGTCCCAGCAATGGATAAGGCTTTACATTTACCTAAGTACAAGTTCTCACCCACATCTTTTTTGGAATGAATTTGCCATATTGCTAAGTGAGTCAATTATAAGGAGATGCACAGGTGCTGGTTATATAGCATCATGGAAAGAGTTTTGCTGTGTTTCCAATCATGTTGTTATAACTGACCAACAAACTGAGCATGTCAGCCACAGAGGTTCTCATTAACAACTAGGAAGTGAGGGAGTGTCTCTGATATGCTGATATGCTGAAGGCCATCCTGATGAACATTTCAAATGGTGTGCCGCTCAGAACATTGAGTCTCAGGATGTTAACTGATATTAAGTGAATAAAATAATGTGTGGTTGCACACATTTTGGAAATGCTAGGTTAAAAGAAAATCAGATGATTCATTGACTTCAAAACCTTTAATGTGCTAATACACATTTGCAAAGAGGATTGTATAATGTGCAATATTTCTCAACCTTATTTGACCAGTGTATGGGTGGAATTGTTTCCCCCAAAAAAATATGTGTTGAAGCCTAACTCCCAGTACCTCAGAATGTAATCTTATTTGGAAATGGTGTCACTGTAGAAGTAATTTGGTAAGATAAGGTCATATGGAGTAGGACAGGTTCCTAATCCAATATGACTGGTGTCCTTATAAGAAGAAAGAGACACATACAGAGAGGACAGCCATGGAAAGAAGGAGGCAGAGATTGGAATGATGCACCTCAAAGCCAAGGAGTATCAAAGATTGCTGGCTGTCACTGGTAGATAGGAGAGGACAGGCATGAAACAGATTGTCACGTAGAACCCTCAGAAAGAACCAACACTGCCAATACCTTAACTTCAGAATTCTGACCCCCAGAACTGTGAGAGAATAAATTTCTGTTGTTTTAAGTTACCCAGTTTCTGGTAATTTGTTACACAGCTGCCATATAAAACTAATAAAACCATGGGTATATTTTGCTCAGGGAATATCTTGGGAGAACAGTCTTGGAAAAACACTTTTCTAGGTGACTTTATATGTTGAAATGTGATTTTCCAGTCCTCGCTATACTTTAATAAATAGTATAGGGAGGTTTAGCTGAAAGAACCTTTTTCATGGCCTTTGTAAAAACCAACACTTTGAAGATTTTACTGTTGCAATAAGCACTTGTGTTTACTTGGCAGAGAACTTTTAGCATTAGAAAAAGTCATGATTTATGAGAATCTCTTCATGAAGATAATGACAAATCTCAGACAAAGAGCACAGTCTTCCCAGGGCACTGGGGGAGCCCCTCAGAGCCTGTTCGAGGAATGCTGAGTGTGGTGGTGGAAGGAGCTCTCGGGTCAGACAGAGCATGGGTCTAAAACCAGGGTTTCTGGCCTTAGATGAATCACTGGGCCTCTCTACACTTTGTTTTTTGCTGGTGACAATAAGAGATACTAATGGCAACAGCCCTGACACTGACAGCCTCACCAAGTTACTTTGCAAACTGTGAAGTGTAACTGTAAATTTAAGGTTTTCATTAGGTAAAAAATCACTTTTCCATTCTTTTTACCGTTTGTTGAACAGAGTTTGGTTGTAAAGTTTTATATATCAAAATTTGACACCTATGTATTCTCGAGGCAAAGTGACTTACAATGAGCCATGGATTTATATCTTAAGCTTCTCTGATTAATAATAATTAATAATCCCAGACATTTCTAGCTTCTCTCTTCCCCAGCTACAATTAAAATTGAGAATAAGTCTCATTAGCCATGCCTGGATTATATATCCATGCTTGCAGCCAGAAGCAGGTATATAAGAGTCTGTGTGATCCAATTTACCAGAATAAGGAGGGGTGGTTCACAAAAAGCAAATCAAAGTGCTGTCACTAGAAACAGAAGAAAAAGATGATGGGCTAGTAAAACCTACAAATACCTATCAAAAGTAGTCAGGACCCTTTGACCACATGCAACGACACCACCAACTGTAACTTAGACAATGAAAAGAAATTTTTAGTTCACAAAATCAAACTACTGGGAATGCACAAGAGTAGCTGGGCTTCAGGAACTTCAGACACTGCCAGGACAGTCTCTCTCTTCAAGTCTGTGCTAGTCCTGTGTGCCAGGCTCATTCTCTTAGCCTGGACTCTACCATGCTGGAAACATGGGTATCTACAGCTTCTAATATCTCCAGTCTCAGCTTCACCCATGAAAGGGTACTATGATTATACTCTCTGGACTCAGTTTTTTAAATCCCGGGGAAGGGTTATGACTGGCTCAGCTTGAAGTAGTGCCATCCTTGGATTAATTTTTCTCTCCAGGAGATGACAACTTTGGATAAAACCATGAGAGTTCTGTTATGGCTGCAATGGTGGAAAGAAAGGTTCCCAGAAGATGAAAGATACAATTCCCAAAAGAAGGCAGGGCAAACTGAACAGTATAAGATGAGAATAAGTTGATTTGCATCGCAGTACACTATATGGGTCTTTTCTATTTTAGTCCCTATAGATATACCGACTATATATCTGAAAGCAGATATAGGAGATAGATAGATAGATAGATAGTTAGATAGATAGATAGATAGATAGATAGATAGATAGATAGATAGATAGAAAGATAGATAGATAGATAGATAGATGATAGATGACAGAATAGATAGATTAGATCCATAGAAAGATAGACAGACAGATAAGATAAATAGATTAGACAGACAGATAAACAGACAGGCTGACTGAGAGAGAGACGCATGGATATCTTGTGATGACTGTATTTTAATAAAGAATTCTTATAAGTTTTTCCAGGGCCTCTTCCTTTGTGTTCTGTCTGCAAGCGGAGTTATCCTCCAACACAAAGCTGTCTTGTAAAAAAAAGTTTCATAAGAAGGTACAAGCTTCAGTTCAATTCTGATCCCTATAAATATACCTGGAACTGCCTTTAAGTAGACTTGATTTCTACATAACATGCCCTATTTTCCTTTTCTCTTCAGCTGCCATGAAGATTAGACAAATGCTTTTGTATTATATCAGTAATTCCCTGGGAAATGAAACCTGGTACAGTGTTTTTCCCTCTTCATATATGTCTGATTTATTTTTTAAATATGTACGTATGGTTTACTAAAAATTGCTTCAAGTTACTTTTGAAGTACAATATTAAGGTATTTTGGATATTTATGTCAGTCCAAAAAATCTTCCTTTTCTGGATCCTACATCTGATTCCTCATAGTCCCAGTTCTATTACAACACAAGTTAAATCTTTCAGGGCCAACTAAGACCCCCGGTTTATAACAATGTCTGAAGTCAAGCTTACATTAAGTATTAGTTTACTGGGGAGGGAAGCCCCAAAGCGTGTTTCCTCCACATGTAAATTTAGGAATTTCCTAATTCTGGCTAAGGATCAAGTCAAGATGCGTCACCAAAAGGTGGAAAATCCCATTTACATACATTGCAGTTAGCAACATGGAATATTTTGGTTGATGTTTTCCCAGAAATATTTTCAAACTCTAATGAAACTCTTTCTAAGGAAAGAGTGCCAACAATAACCACTTAAAATCACATTTTGCTATTTACACCATACGTGAGGAGAATAAACTAATTACCATATGTGTCTTTTGTGTGAAAGGAATAAGAATCCCATTACTTTCTACTCAAGTCTTTCCTAGGAGGATGGTTGGTGTCTATTTTTATTACACCTGACTTACCATTTGGTAATAAACATAGAATATTCTGAAAACTTTCAGGTGAAAACAAATCAATGCTTCAGTTACGTGAAATGATTCAGTGTTGCTCTTTGGCAGGGCTGGACCTATGATTTATCTTTTTAAAAAGAGGAAAACCTTTCCTGTCAAATACAACTAGACAACATTTGTTTAGTGTATTCTCTCTTTTATGAACAATTTTTGTCCTTATTCAAGGTTGATAAATATCATGTTAAATATCCTAAAATGCACAATTTACAAATATTTTAAGACCCAGCAGTTTTTCGTCACATCACAGCTTCTTATTTGTTTTTTTAACAATTCCAAAGGATTATTTCCTTAAGCTGATATCATGCAATATAATGCAAAAGGCAGAAAAATCACACAAAATTAATTTTATAATAGATGAAGGATCCAAAACTATCTCCTGGAGAACATACAACCAGGAGGCAGCATTAGTGAGTCTGGGGCAGTCAGAATCTGTTCCAGACACACACACGCACACACACACACGCACACACACACACACACACCCCCTACATACACACAACATGGCATAATCCTCACCATGTTGCCCAGGCTGCCCTTGAACTCCTCAGCTCTAGTTATCTGCCCACGTTGGCTTCCCAAAATGCTAGGATTACAGGCACACATGGCCATGACAGCTTCTTGTTTGTGGTAGTTCTTTTGGTGGTCACAAGACATTTTTTTTTTTTTTTTGAAACGGAGTCTCGCTCTGTCGCCCAGGCTGGAGTACAGTGGCCGGATCTCAGCTCACTGCAAGCTCCGCCTCCCGGGTTTACGCCTTTCTCCTGCCTCAGCCTCCCAAGTAGCTGGGACTACAGGCGCTCGCCACCTCGCCTGGCTAGTTTTTTTGTATTTTTTAAGTAGAGACGGGGTTTCACCGTGTTAGCCAGGATGGTCTTGATCTCCTGACCTCGTGATCCGCCCGTCTCGGCCTCCCAAAGTGCTGGGATTACAGGCTTGAGCCACCGCACCCGACTTTTTCTAAATAAATGGTTCTTTACTTTTGGTAAAGCATTTGGATTTTCAGTGAACTGACCTTACCTGCTTTCCTGCCTTCCTCAGCTGCCTGGATGGACAAGAAGAGTTTTGTTTTGGTTGGTTTTATTTTCTTCTTTGACAAAACCAGTAAATTTTGTTTGTTTTGGTATTTACTACCCCACAGAGTGATGTCTTATTCTTGAAAAAAATCGCTATGAATATATACATTCGAATTAATATTATTTGAAGATTCTTTTTATTGCTTACTTCACATTTCCTAAAAATTCTAAAATTATTTGTATTTCTATAATTCAAATAGTCAGGAATGATCATTCTTATATAAAACACACTTGAGAACATTTTTCCCCTGACAAACTAGAAAATTACATAATTTGCAAAGTACTTTGTTATTTTGATGCTGTGTTAAAGCAGAAGGTTAATTATAATGCACCTTAATCCTGCTTTTAAAAAGCAATTTGTAGGAATTTGTTATGTAAATAGATTTAGTTTGGCACTCTCTAAACAGATTTCTAATAGGGTACTTGAAAGATTTTGCATTTTAAAGAGTACTTTTTAATTTTCATTTATGCAAAATTTTTGGTCAGATTCAGGTTGAAAAATACATCTTTTTAAAGATGTATTTTTACATCTTTACATGTTTTTACAAAAAAAAAATTGTAAATTGTTCATTTTAGGATATTGAACATGACATTTATCAACCTTGAATAAGGACAAAAATTACCTTTAAAAGATAATTTTTAAAAATTTTAATTTTACAGGCACGGTGGCTCTTGCCTGTAATCCTAGCACTTTGGGACACCCAGGCAAGCGGACCACTTGAGCTCAGGAATTCGGGACCAGCCTGGGCAACATGGCAAAACTTCATCTCTACCAAAAATACAAAAATTAGCCAGGTGTGATGGCATGCACCTGTATTCCCAGCCACTCAGGAGGCTGAGTGGGGAGGATGGCTGGAGCCTAAGAGGTGGAGGTTGCAATAAGCCAAGATTGCATCACTGCACTCCAGCCTGGGTGACAGAGTGAGACTCTGCCTCAAAAAAAAAAAAAAAAAAAAAGTAAATGATACAAAAATATGACACTTTCTAAAAACCAAAACTAATCCATTTGGAGAAATACTTTCACAAATAACTTTTGAACTAAAAAGATAAATCCAGGGAGAAGAAATATAACTAAAGTTATTAGTAGACGTAAAATTATATTCAAATCTTAAATGGGAAATTAATTTTTTTAAATTACCAAATAGCATACCCCAAGGAATTCCATCATAATCTTGGGAGGCTGTGTGTTCCTTCTGTTATACTGTGGTGAGCAGCTCACTACCTGAGAAGTGTAGGCAAAATGGAAGGAGTTCAGAGATAAGTAGCAGACATGACCAATAGCCTTGAAAATCTAACCCACAGGGAAAGATACAGAAAAGTCCAATAGTCCACCTAGAAATACTGGCCAAGCTGAGCACACAGTGAGGGGATAACATCACATGAAGAAGTAGCACCATGGTAGGTGTAGTAGAACTACAGTAAGTGTGGTAGAACTATTTTGGAAGGGGGGTGTGGTGGAAAGGACCAAAATGAGCACGTAAAACTGGATAGAGAAACCAACAAGGACATTTTTCAGGATGCTGATATGTGATGCTGGGTGAGCAACTTCAAAGTGTACTGGACCAGAATCTTTAAGAGTCTAGCATATGTGACTTTTTTCACAAGAAGTAGTGATAGATTTGCTGTATCCTACTATGCACTCAGCCCTCAAAAATGGAAAATCTTCCTTTCCTCCAAGACCAACCCCTGCAAGTTACTTCCAGCTTCAAGAGGCCGTGCAGAGGAAGGGGCCTCTGTGTGTGTAATTTTTATGTCAAGATAGGCCATCTGTATGTTTCTAGTTTGCATTTAGAGTCTTGTATGTGTTGATGCACTCCTGGCAATTTGGACCAAGTAAGCTATGTTCCAAAAACCATGCTGTGCTTCAGATTTTTCTGTTCAATCTCTTCAACCAAATGCAAAGGTGAACAAAGCCATTATGACCTTTCAGGGTGTATTTATTTCGTACTGTGTTTAATTTACAAAAGCATTTAAAGTGAGTCCATTCTAAGCTCAAACTTTTTAAAGTCTTGAAGTGTTAAAATATGTAAAGATATAAGAAAATGTAAACAACTCTGATTTTAAAGCACAGTATAGAGAAAAACATTCTAATAATAAAAACTACACAATTTTTTGGAGATATAATATTAACCCCTTTTTTGACAATGCTATTCAATTAGACTGGCCTCTCTGGCTTAGATCATGGATCTTTAAAATGTCTTATGAGTTAAAAGAGAAGCTTGGGCTTTGGGGGTGAACCAGAGAGAGGAAAATTAGCAGAGAATAAGAGAAATTTATGAATCAAACCATCATACCCAGGTGACCTATGTGACAAATTGTGGCATGCGAGAATACACCTAAAATATTTATAGAAGAGAAAATAAAATGGAGTTATCCCACGGATGGCTTGAGAGAACTTCAGATAGTTTAGAAAACAGCCAGTCATCTTGCAGCAGAGTTATTGAGTTACTTTTTCTGCTAGTGTTAAAGAAGCATGGAAGTATAGGATGCCTTGCCTGATGGTTATAACTATCTTTTCCCACCAGGTGAGTCATGGTTTTTTTCCTAGTTTTTAAAACTTGACTTGCTTGAATGCATGCACACACACACACACCACACACAACTCCTTAAAATAAATCTATCTCTGTCTATGTACACATCCTGCTGGTTTTGTGGGAAACCCTGACTAATACACTGAGCATATAGCAAATGGCAATTGACCATAACCCAACCACCTAACCTTCCATGTCAGGCTCAACTGTCAGCTTTACCGAGTCATAAGAAGGAAATCTCGTCTTACTTCTTAGTTTCTTCTTTGTTTCTAATTCCTTAGCCAGGATTGAGTGGGCTCTTGCTTTCTTATTTTCTGGGCCCCCATGTAGTTTCTCCAGTCTCCTTAGGTAGAGAAACAGCACACTTTTTGTTTTGACTTTTTAATTAAATTTTCTATTTTGAGATAATTGTAGATTAGCACGAAGTTGTAGGAAATAATACAGAGAGATCATCTTTAGTCTTTACCCAATTTTCCCCAATGGCAACATCTTGCAAAACTATAGTTCCACAGGCATGAGGTTGACATTGATATAGTCAAGATACAGGATGTCTTCATCACCACAAGGATCCCTCCTGTTGCTCTTTTAAAGACATGCTTACTTCCCTCTCACTCTCACCTCCTCCTTACCTCCGGGCAATCACTAATTTGTTCTCATGTCTCTAATTTTATCCTGTCAAAAATCCTATATAAATGAAATTATACTGATTATAACCTTAGAATTGGCTTTTTCATTCAGCAGAATTATATAGAAATTTATTCAGGTTGTTGCATGTATCTGAATAGTTTTCCTTGGTATGAGTATACCACAGTTTTTCAACCATTCTTTTCTTGAAGGACATCTGGATTGCTTCCAGTTTGGGCTATCATGGATACAGCTGTTATGAATGTTCATGTGTGTGTTTTCACGTGAACATAAATTTTTATTTATCTGGAATAAATGCTTAGAAGTGAAATTACTGGATCGTACGAAAATTACATTTTTAGGTTTTAGAAACTACAAAACCGTTTTCTAGATGATTGTACCGCTTTACATTCCTGCTAGCAATGAGTCATTCAAGTTCTCTATCTTTTCCAGAATTTTGTGTTGTCACTATTTTTTATTTTAGCCATTCTGATAGTTATGTAATGATATTTCAGTGCAATTTTAATTTCCTTAAAGGCTAATGGTTTGACATCTTTTCATGTGCTTATTTGTATCTACGTATCCTTTCTGGTCAAATCTCTTGTGTCTTTTGCCCAATTTTTAATGGATTTTTTTTTTTTTTTTTACTATTGAGATTTGAGAAATCTTTATCTATTCTAGATATTAGTATTTTGCTAGATATGTGTTTGCAATTTTTCTTTCAGCTTGAAGCTTGTTTTTTAATCATCTTAAGAGAGTTTTTTGCAGAAAAGTTTTTCATTTTGATGAAGTACAGTTTTTCAGTTTTTTTTTAACGGACCATGCTTTTGGTGTTAAATCTAAATACTCTTTGCCTAGCCCTAGATCTCAAAGATTTTCTCCTGTGTTTTTCTAACATTTTTATAGTTTTACATTTAAGTCTGTGATTCATTGTGTGTGTGTGTGTGTGTGTGTGTGTGTGTGTGTGTGTGTGTGTTTGTATTAAGTCTGATTTTTATATTCTTATCTTGTATCCTGGGCCTCTGCTGAACTCACTTTATTAGTTCTAAAAGTATTTTTATACATTCCTTGGAATTTTCATGCAAATATTCATGTCACCTGCAAATAGGGGCAGGTGAACTTCTTCCTTTCCTATCTGTATGACTTTTATTTCTACTCCTTTTATTTGTTCTTTCTTTTCTTGCTAGAACTTCCAGTGCTATACTGAATAAGAAGAGAGTGGACATCTTAGCTTTGTTCCTGATTTTAGAATGAAAGCAGTCAGTATAATGTCAGTTGTAGGTTGTTTGAAGATACTCTTTATCAAGTTTAGAAAGTTCTCCTCTACTACAGTTTTTCTGTTTTTTTTCTCATGAATGTGTGCTGAAATTTGTTAAATAATTTTTCTGTATTTCTTGACACAAACATGTGATTTCCTTTAACCTGTTAAGATAGTGATTACTTTGATTTTCAACTAGTGAGCCAACTTTGCATTCCTGGAATAAACCTCCTGGTCATGGTATATAATTCTTACCATATAGGGCCAAAATCCATTTGGTAATATTTTCCTAATAATTTTTGCATCAATATTTATGAGGAATATTGGTCAGTAGTTTTCTCTCTTTTTTAATGTTTTTGTCTGATTTTGGTATCAGGGTAATACCAGCTTCATAAAATGAATTAGGAAGCATTTTCTTTTCTTCCCTTTTCTGGGAGAGATTACACAGATTTGGTTTTATTTTTTCTTTTGGAATTATTTATTTATTTATTTATTTAGTTTTTGAGATGAAGTCTCACTCTGTTGTCCAGGCTGAAGTTCAATGGTGCGATCTCGGCTCACTGCAACATCTGCCTCCCAGCTAGTCTACTGCCTCAGTCTCCCGAGTAGCTGGGATTACAGATGCCTGATACCACACCCAGCTGATTTTTGTATTTTTAGTAGAGATGGGGTTTCACCATGATGGCCAGGCTAGTCGCGAACTCCTGGCCTCAAGTGATCCATCTGCCTTGGCCTCCCAAAGTGCTGGGATTACAGGTGTGAGCCACTGCTCTCGGCCCCTCTGGAAAATTTTAACTTACAAATTTAAATTATTTAATAACTATAGAACTACTCAAATTATCTGTTTCATGCTAGGTGAGATGTAGTAGTTTCTGTTTTTTGAGGAATTGTTCATTTTATCTAAGCTTTCAAATGTATGTGTGTAGAGTCATCTGTAGTATGCCCTTCTAACCCTTTTGTTGCCTGTATAGTCTATAGTGACATCCTCTGTTTCATTCATGGTATTGGTAATTTGTATCTACTCTCTTTATTCCTTGTAATGCTGCTGAGAAGAGGTGGACATTTAGGTTTCCCTGCTGGTTGCTGCCCCTCATCAGGAGGAAAGTACAGAGAGTAGGGTGAGGTGGGGAGTGAGCAGGTGTGATGATGGGGAGTGAACCTTGGCACTGCCTTGTGGGGATAAAAGTTCTGCCTCTTTATTCAGCTCTCCCTGACAACACCCTGATGAAAGTCAAGGTAGACTGGGATGCTTCCTTATAGCTTGGTTATGGTGGAAGCCTATGCTCCTCATTTAGCCTTTGCTAGCCTAGATGAGGGTGGGTCCACCATTTTATTTGGGGTGTTTGAGCAGTGGGGTAATTTTTTCTAAAATATTTTCTTTTTGCTAGTCTTCTGTATTAGTCAGTATATATATATATATATGTATGTATGTATGTATACACACACACACACATATTTATTAAGTATTCATTAAGTATGAACTTACATGATCACAAGGTCCCACAATAGGCTGTCTGCAAAACAAGGAGCAAGGAGAGCCAGTCCAAGACCCAAAACTGAAGAATTTGGAGTCCAATGTTCGAGAGCAGGAAGCATCCACCACGGGAGAAACATATGGATTGGGAGGCTAGGATTTTATCGTCACTTCACGTTTTTCTACCTGCTTTGTATTCACTGGTGGCTGATTAGATGTGCCCACCTGATTAAGAGTGGATCTGCCTTTCCCAGCTCACTGACTCAAGTGTTAATCTCCTTTGGCAATGCCCTCACAGACACACCCAGGATCAACATTGCATCCTTCAATCTAATCAAGTTGACACTCAGTGTTAACCATCACAGCTTCTTTCCTGGTCCTTTGCTTAGAGAGAGTAGGCTTTTCTTGGGGCTCATTCTGATCTGTGCCCATTGGTTTTCCTGTGTTGCTGGCTTCTTCAACTTCTACTCTGGGATATATGAGGCAAAAAGAAAACTAAAGGGATTTACCACCGTTTTTTTGCCAGGGAGTCCTGAGGTCTCTAGCTTGTCTGTCTTCTTCCTCGCATCTTTCAGAGTTCTTCTCTATCTATCATCTGTCCGTGTATTATCTCCAGGATTTTATTCCAGGGAGGAATAGAGAAAATAGAGAAATTTACATATACTTCATTTTCCTGGGAGTGCAAGTTCTCAGCATGTTTTTTAAAAAATAAAATAATCATCAAATAAAAAATAAAATACCAGAATCCTTACAATATCTTTGTTGTAGGCAAGGCTACCTACAGCTTGCTTTTCAATGTATGTGGGCTGAATAGATGTCAGTTTCCTATCTTCTCAGCCAGCTTGGAGTCAACGCTGCACATTTGATTTGTGTTTGCAATTATACATGATTCTGACCTTCACATTCTTTTTGACAGCTCAGTGGCTATGTTTGGTGCCTTTTCAATTACAAAGAAAAACTGAAGCCCAAGCTTTGCCTTTTGGCTTTTGCTCACTGGAATGGCTTCCTTCTAATTTGAGGGGATCAAAACTGTCAAGCGTTTTCTGCTCCCTCCCTGGGAAGGGGAAGATTTAACATGAGGAGAAATTATGAGTTGGTCCACTTCTCCCTTTTCTTCTCTTGAAGGCTGCTCTATTCCTCACCCACCTGTAGCCACAACCTTGCCAAGAATCTAGCATCTGTTGAGCCCCTATAGCTGTACCCCCACTGGGATCTGCCCTTCATAGAATTCTGTGGGATTTTGACTCTTCTTGCTCCCTGCTGCCAAATATCTTTATTTGGAATCCCTTTTCTTCATCTAGCCCATGGCTGAGAAATAGATGAAGAATATCTGTAAATATATGGATGGTTGTTTACTCCTGTGTTAACCTTTCTAGTTAAAGAATTTTCATCTGACAATGGTCTTCCTCAGGCAGGGTCTTAATATAAAATGACTTACAAGGTGGCATGTTAGTAGGGATTATGTTTATAAGGAAGGACATTTAGGGTCTTTTCAGTCATAGCATTTGGCGTCTTTGTATTTTATTCAAGCATAGTTGTTAAAGAGACAGGGGCTGTATTCATCCTTCAAGACTCACCTGAGGCTTAGCCTTTTTGAAAGTTTTCTCTGACTTCCTCCATTGTGGTATAGATCATCTTCCATCCTCTGTGTTTCCACATCACCTGGTAAGTCATTCCATTATTGCTGTGATCATTCAGTATTTGTAATTGTTAGTTTATGTGTCTACATCTCTTACTAAACTTTAAGAGAGGGCCTATGTTGGTCAACTTTGTAACTGCAATTATCTATCACAGTAATTGTACATGGAGATACTCAATAATACTTGCTACACGAATACATAGACGAATAAATGAATGATGGATTGATCTAGGTTATTAGATAAAAAGGCCTTTTATAGGTCTTTTACCTTTCTCTCTTTTGGCTTTGGGTGAATGGTGATTTTTGCCTTTAGGCTCACAAAAAAATATTATCACTTGGAAGAAGCAAAAACCCTATAACTCAGAGAGCAGAAATCGTGCATGAAAGGTTAAATGAGTGTAACTTGTCATATAACTGAAATTTAAATATAACATACTAGTTTTATAGGGAAGAACCTTCCATAAACCTTTCGTGGGAATTAAACGTGAAGTTTAAAGAGGAGCACTTAAACTGTCACTTTAGTTTATTAGGAAAATACTTACTTGCTTTATCCAAAAGCAGAATAATCATTGCTGCAAAAGTCTGAAATTGACTATGGCTTCAGATCACTGAAATATGCTGGATTATACTTTTAAAGATTATACAATCTTGTAAAGTTATATATTTTGAGTATAGTAAGTTTGTAAAGGAAATTTAAATTGAGCATGATATAAGGAATATTCTTCCTTCTCCAACTGTGTCTGCCCTAATCTTTTGGACATTTTATTGTTATGAAAATGGTGAACATAATTATTCTAATGGTTTATCATTACAAGTTTATTTAATAACATGGAAAATTATACATACTCACTTATTTGCTTAAAATTAGAGGCTACTAGAGAAGTGTGAATCTATAGCCTGCTTCAAAGAAGCAGTGATTTGTTTATGAATTACTCATAGTAATGAACTATTTGATTACAGGTTTCTTGATTCATGGTCATAATTTGCTAGTTGTTATCTCCCACAGAGAGGAACAGAGTTTTAGAGAAAGAAAGTTTAATATATATTTAGTCATTAATCTCCCAATAAGAACTGGGTTTGGGTAAGACTATAAATTTCAGCAAGAAAAAGATTAAAATGTCAATCTTTAAGTTTCTTGACAAACTTGGACGATATTGTTCATTTGTTCATGCTTTTATTTATATTTGAAACATATTATAAATCCAACCCAACATTTTCTCCACCTACAATATTCTTTCTTCACATCTTTTCCTTCTCACCAAGCTCCTCTCTTAGTTAATGCCGTAAACATCCTTCTAGTCTCCTGACTGGAAATCTTGAAGCCATTTCCAACTCTTCATTTTCCTTCATCTCCCACAACCTATGAAATACTAATTCTAGTTGGTTCTGCTCACAAATTTGCTCTCATACTTGCTATTTCC
This sequence comes from Chlorocebus sabaeus, assembly GCF_047675955.1. Lineage (NCBI taxonomy): Eukaryota > Metazoa > Chordata > Mammalia > Primates > Cercopithecidae > Chlorocebus > Chlorocebus sabaeus. Next base: position 59,468,968 of record NC_132924.1, read on the forward strand.
TTTTCATTGACACTACCATTGGCTGATCCCAAGTTCTTAGTATGTCCTGCTTGAATTAATAACATACTCTCTATCTTGAGTACATGTTTCTGATATTTACCACTTTTCATCCATTGTGCCATTGTTCTTCTTTAATGCTGTGAAATTCTTTGCATTGCATTCGAGTCTCTTGTATTGATCCTTCAATACTACCATGGCAGCCCACAGTTTCCCAAGCATGCCATTTTTAAACCTCTGTTTGGTTTATGCTAGAAATGGCAAAATAGACCTTAATGCTGAGGCTCAAATCAGAAGCAACTTTTGACAGTTTCCATGCAATTCCTACCCTTCTGAACTATGTGGCAGGAAAGAGTATATGGTAAAAGAGAAGGAAGAATGTACTAGAAACATGTTATACTCCTTTTCCCCTCATCAGCCTCCTCATACTTCCAGTATCATTATTATTTTTTCTAATACCCTCTAAATGACCCCTGCATGTCCTATATCCTGACCTGGGGCAGGGCTGATTGGGAGGGTCTAGTTGGGAGCTGAAGAAAAGGAGAAAAGCTAAACCTCAATACACATGCCACTTTTGAGTGAACCTAGGGTCTGAAGCATTCCTTGAGGAACAGTAGAATCATGGGCTTGGTGTTGACCCAGACCAATCATTCATTTATTTAATTCAGCTTTATTGCTCACCAGTTTCCCAAACTTAGGGGCAATGCATTTAATGCCATTTGCACCTTGATTCTCTCCTATGTGAAAAGGTGATGATAGATTTAAAACCACCCACCTTTTTCTGCTGATGGTACATTCCTTATCATATCAAAAAAATAGAGCAGAAGAAGCACAGATGTGGAGAGAAGCTGTGCAAGTGTCATGTGGACATGCTTTTGAAGTACATTCCTCATGCTCTCTTCTGCCCAAACTTTCTTTCTGACGTGTGAAGTAGAAGTAAGGGAAAGGTGGAAAGTGGGTCAGGGATTTTCCCACTACTATAATGCAGCTACTACTCATGTGCTCTGTAACGGCAAATGTAAGGAGGAGACAGACAGCTCTCAGTAGCTCCACAGGCTGCTGTTTCATGCTTTCTACACAGCATGGTTCAGACTGGAGCCCTGCTAGGAGAGAGGAGACAGACGCAGTCCTCATTGAGAAGAGGTTGTGGACTGGCCTCTAAATGGAAATGGAAGAATTTAGATCATAGAATTGGAGAGATGAATAAGGTTCTCAGCTCTTCAGAATTAGCACCAGAGTCTTATGCTGTAAAACATATGCAGAACCCAGAAAAAAGTAAACTGGCAATGGTAAAGCCTATGGATCATGGAAAGGCCCCATTCTACAAGGGCAGGTGATTGCTCAAACCAGTAAACTTGTTACTTGTTTAGAGGGAATGGTTAAAGAGGGAATATATTTTTCTAAAATGAGAAGCCATAGCCCATAAATATTAAGTGGCAAGTTGTGAGCCACTGAAAAGTCAATCTAGAAACATGTTAATTAGAGTAAGAGCCAGAGAAATGGCTAAATAAATACCTCGGAAATGAAATTTGGTCTCGGTAGTACTTGATTGATCACACTGTGGATAAAGGGCTGTAAATCATGTGGTGGAAGCTAGAACCTTGTGAGAATGGAAATGGGGCTACAAATTATGACAATTTATTTTTTTTTCTTTTCATAAATTAGCAATAATGCAAAGACAGGTCAGTAGTGTATTCATTCTTTACATACTAACATCTTCTTTGGAAGGATGATGTTAGTCTACCTAATCATTCCTCTTCAGCGCTGGTAAAATAATTCTGTTTAACTTTAGTCTCTATGTGTTTATTTCTACAGTGTTTATCACTGGCAAACCTTCAAAATAATAACCATATTTAGATCAAATACAAAGTTGATTTAAGCTATGATAAAATTATTTAGAAATTACTCCGGGTGCTTGCTGGAGTGTAAATGTGTACATCTGAATAGGATGTTGGAAGAAGATAATCTCAAGCCATTGTCCTTGTCTACACCATCAATTACAAGGGATTTAGCAACATGTTCTGAAGAGTTATTTTCTTCATGTTCAGTTATTTTGTACTTTTTCAGTTTCTCCGAAAATAAGAAGGTGGGATTTTAGAACAGGTCATCTGAACCCTGGGACATGTATACATTCAGAGAAGGGTTTTCACATTCGTAGAAGATTGTCATTAAAATGCTGTAATCAAAAGCAAGTAGAGCATAGAGCATAAGATTCCGTTTATGGGGAGCTAGAGTTGGGCTAGCCTGTAAGGGTCTTTTAGGTGCCTGAAATGAGGGACTCAATTAGCTTGGAATGAAAATTTGTTAGCTCCTTAAGGATTTTTTTCTCTGTAGCTGTAGAGAGTATAATGCCACTGTTGACTAACACTTGTAGAATGTGAGAAACCGTGCTGTGAAATTATTTCCTAAAATAACATCTCTAACTGTGATGTTCTATAAAGTAAGAGTGTAACTATAAATTGAAGTTACCAATCCAAATGATGGTAGGTAAGAGGGAGGATCTCCGAGCTGAGATAATGTTTGAATTAAAAATGAAAAGTTACAGGCAATTACAGTCATTTTATGATATGTATTTTATTTTCTATTTTTTGAGGGAAAAGTGTAGCCCTTTATCAATCCAAAATAAAACAAAGCAGTTGTTTCAATTTTGGAAAGTGTTGACTGCTGATATATAAGCAGTTCACAGTTCTTGCTTGCTCTTGGCAAAGAACATTCTGTAACTTGAAATATTCTACTGTTTGCTAGGCCCTAGAAATGTCAACAGTAGTAAAGTGAGGATGAGATTTGGTGAGCTTAAGAGTGGTTTGGCTAGAAAACCAGAGAAAGTACTCAGGAACACCATCCTAGCTGACAGAGTGGTGTATTTCCAAGGTACTAGAATGGGGTAGACATGGCTTGCCTTCTCTGGCGGTCTTCTAATGAAAGATGTGGGGTTTTTCTTACTGAGATGGCTCAGATAACATCCTCTTTGGGTTAAGTATATAGTCCTTCTGTCCCTGAGGTTTAATGAATTTCCTTGCAGACCCCAGGGACACATTCTGTCATCTGGAGTAATTTTAATAGAGGATTGCATTTAAATTACCTGTTCTTGGGCCTGCATTACTTACTATACCATAGTGTCACCCCCACGTTCTCCCAGAGCCACATCCCCACTTTTCTGAATGCTGGGGGAAGTTCTGCACATCAACAGGAAAAGTAAGGTCAATGGAACCCCAAGCCCAGCCAGGCAGAAATAAAGAAGATACAATAGTCATTCTGGAAAGAGGTAAGATTAAGTTCCCTTCCAGAACTTAAGGGAAAGTTCATCTTAGCACTTTCTTTTCTAGGTCATGGCAGAGGTCTGCCTTTAATCCACTATCAAAAACAGTTTCTCTTTCTCCTTTCCCAGACTACATATCAGCCACGTCCGTTTGTGGAGAAAGAGTTGGTCTATCAAATTCTGCTGAGCCTTTGTACTTTTGCCAAAACATTTAATCATCTCTATGGACAGCTGAAAGCCAAATAGAACCAACTATGCAATCACCTTTTTTGTTTTGATTAATTAATTAAAATTGTTAACATTTAACTTGTCAGGCTTTCCTCTGAAATTAGTGGGAAATATAAAGACAACTTCTTGCTGAAAAATAAGACATGATTCTAAAGGTAAATTAAATTTTTTTAAAAAGTGGTTGTGTCTCACAAGCTCAGAGTTTCCATTATAATGGTCCAGCTGCTTGGCAGTAAACCACGTTAGTGCAGCAGTGACACATTTTTAGATTTCACCATCAAAATGCACACAGCAAAACCCAGCAGAAAAGCAGAAAAGCCCAACTGGAGTAAATGCACAATTCATCAAGATACAAAGTGCCAGAGGACATCTAAAATGTTTCTTTAGAGGTCCTTCTTCCTGCATTTGCTTATTTCTTTTAATAGAGGTAGAATAGAAACTGTGATTAACCAGAAGTTCCTATTCAAATATGCTTTCTTGTGATATAGAAAACATTTTTATTTTTACTTTCAGACATATCCAGAACTGAAATGTAATGGTAAATAGGGTAATGATTTGGATAGAAAAATAGAAGATGTTTGATTTTAGTCATTGCAAAGGAAAATGGTTTTTAACTGGAGTCTTAGTTTGATGGCATTGGAAAACCACGAAGATGAGAAGACTGAATTAAAGACACTTAACTAGATATCTCAAGAACAATGGTCTTGACGAAACAATGAAAACTATGGCTTTTAGATTGGAAAATACTTTGCAAGTCAAACATTTGATAACTTCATTTTAGACACATATGAGGTTTAACATATGATGGTAATATAAAGTTAAATATGTAAGTAAGGTGTAATCTGAAATTGTCCACTTTCAGTCAGTCTGTGGGTATATATTTGGTAACCTTCATGTGTCTAACTGGAAAGGACCAGCTCCCAGCACACTTGTCCCCCAGGAGTGACTCACACCCCTAAGCAGGGTGCTGCTCCTCTTTCAGCTTGGGTCATGCTGCCTTGTCCTCTGGTCATTCACCAAGCTATGTAGTCATTCCCTGTGTTTGGTCACATCCCCATGGTGGATCCTCCTGGATATTGTCCTAAGAAGCAGCCCAAAGTATAATCACCTTCAATTGCTAAAATGGCAAAACCCTAAGGTTTTGCCACGAAACAGTGCTTTATGCCTTCAATCCTTACTGTACCTGAGCTACTCTGTGGTTTGTGTCAAGGTGATTGTCTGCCCACACTGAGCATAACTTTGTACCTGGACATGAGCATTACCTCTTGTGCTCTGAGTCTCACCAAGTCTCTTGTGAAAATGTTTTTTTCACTTTCTGCTTGAAAACTACCTCCTCTTAAAGACTCAAAACTTAGCTGGTCCAGGATCAGATGCCACCACAATTTCTTTTCACAGCCCTCCTCTGGTTTCCAGGTAGTCAATTAACTCCTGCAATTAGACTCTGTTGTGTTGCCCCAGCAATAGCACCTCATCCTACACACCTCGAAAGGACTGCATTTCCTTTAGGGCCTGCCAGGACCACTCACGCTGTGTTGAGAGAACTGTCTCTATCACAAATGAAGGAGAAGCCTTAAGCTCTGCAGAATTTACACATCTAAAGTTGTTTCCAGACAGACCTCAAAGCTTTTCAGACCATCCCCTTCTCCCTTCACTCCAAACAACTCCTCCCAGGAACCTCAAGCAGTAGGAGAGAAAAGTAAAGGGAGACAAATCAATCCATCATACATTTAAATGAGCATGACAAGGCAATCCTGAAACTTCCGTGTGACAAAGAAACTCAACACTTGTGAAACTGCTGGAGCACATGTAGTCAATATGGAAGTTGGGAAAACTCATTTTTGTTTCATCCAGGTACTCCTTCTGATTTAAAGTGATCAAAGTGGAAAAAGAGACTAAAACTTCATGTTCTCTAAAATTGATCCACAGAAGCACAGGACTCAGAGGACAATCTAGATCCAGTTATCCTCCTTCTATACACCTTAGAATTTAGGAAATTTCACAAAATGACTTCATCCATCAAAAGCCTATATTGACTAATAACAAACTTATGGGTTGATGGGATTTCTTTTACTTGTTGATTATTGAATCTGTCAGGAAATGCTAGAAATACGTTGTATTTTTTTTCTTACCTAGAGAGAGAAGTTGTATATGTCATGTATATATCACATCAGTGATAATGTCTTGTCACAACTAAAGTTGAATGTATGAATAAAAAGACTTAGTACTTTGAGCATTATCTTGGAGGGAGTACCTACTGACTGAAAAAATTTTAAGGGACTCTAGGGAACTTTAAAGTAGAGGTCTTTTTTAAAATAACAATTTGTATTACTATAGTTTATTTGCTTCCCTACCTCCACCCAAAAGAAAAAAAATGGAATGAAGGTGTAAGGAGTCAAAAGTGAGTGATTTGGGGGAAAGACTAAAATTTTATTTGGGGAAATAAACTGGAAACTTACCTGCTTAGGACGTGGAACTTCCTGGGGCTAAATTGCCTTTACAGAGGATAAAGGAATTTTCAGACTTTGAAATACTCTTTGCAGATGTACAGATGTAGTCAGGTTTATTGACTGATCTTTTATTAACAGTTTTAAGAAGTACAATAGATCCATGACATGGTCAACTTTAAAAAACACCATTTGGACAACTCATAAGCAACCCAAAGGGTCGAAAATATGTGTTTTGCTGTGGCACAAATTTGATACAAAACCACTGCAAGGATAAATGAAGAAAGGGGTTTCTTAGTTATATGGTTAGACTAGTAGGCATTCACATTGGGTAAAAGAAGGGCACAATTAAATTGTTAGAACCCAGGGGATCAAAGAAGAGACCCCCCTCCTCCATTTCCAGAGCTGATGCTTGATGGTGCTTGGGTTTTTGAGGGAGAACATAGAGCAGGAGATGAGCAGTGTGGCTGATGCTGATACCTCTCGGGCCCACACTGTGGAGTGCTTGGACCAATTGATGCAGAACAGCTAGCTGCTATTCTGAACTTAGTGCAGCTGGGACTGAGAGCGCTTAGAGAAACTGGAAACTGGAGCTGGCGCTGGAGTTGTCATCTGCAACTAGGCAGATGCTGAGAGAATCTAGAAACCTGTCAATCACCAGCCAATGGCTCACATCGATGAAACCATACTGGAATCCAGCTGGCAAGGAAACCTAGGATATGAAGTTTCCAGAGCCTCAGACTTGCCACCCCAGAATGGAATACAGAAGAGAGTGTTAGCACTATGTTCAAGAGACAGTTTGTCAGTAATCCCATACAGAAACCCTACTCATCTTCAGAAATGTTGGCCAACTTGCCCAAAGTCACAGCTGGGAAGCAGAAGGGATGGGATTCTTGGCTAGACATACGGGGATGGAAAAACCCATTCTCTTCCTATTATATCAAGATGCTTCGAAATGGAAAAAAAAGTTCCATTTTTAATTTATTATTATTAAAAGAAACACCCATCAGCCACATTAAAAATGCAACATAGCTCTGTGATGGCCTAAATGACTATTACTAGTATATGTTCTTTATTGCTGGGATTGAATGGGGAGGAAAATTTTCATGGATGCCATGTAACTTATACTACTGAAAGAACTATTGTTCACTTATTTCTTTTTCGAATTTGAAAAAGAAACCCATTTTATGAATGTAAGAGTAATCTATGCTAATTACGAAAATTCAGAACAAAACCAAGAATTTAAAGAAGAAAATAAAAATAATTGAGTCCATCAATGAGGGTAACCTCTGTTAACTTTTGTTAGCTATAATTTCAGTTATAAAATGCTGTAAAATGAAAACAATCACTTTATTTATATTTTTGAAAGTTTAATCTTTACTGAGGAAATTTTTCTATGGTCATAATTGTAAAGCCAGAAAAAGCCTCATTTTAGATGTGGAAACCAACACATAGAATGTGACAGTATTAGGCTGAGAACACTGGTGTTTGGTCTCCATATCCACGGTCCTTTCAGCATACTCCAGCTCACTTCACATTTACCTGTCATTGTTTCTTGCAGAAAGGAAGCTTTGTTTTCAAGAAAATGGAAATGGTATTTGTAGGTTGTATTTTTTAAAATAACTTCTACTAAATTTTATTTTCCTATTTCCCCCAAGTGATTCAGTTTTTTAAAAACAGAAAACAGAGTTGGTTGGTTATTGTAGACTCTAAATCAACTACACAGGACCCTTCAATTTCCGCAGCTTTAGAACAGATGAGGCTTTATGGTGCAGTACCACTTCTGAACCATTAGTAGGCACTCAAATATTTACCAAGCTGGGTAAGACTTGTGGTAAACACCTAACAGACTGAAATTACCGTTTGCAAACTGTTTTTCTGCTTGAGGGTATTATTAAGTTAAATGCATTCCTTAAAATCCTGTCAACTGGTAATTAACGTAACTAAAGTTGCAAATGTTCGTGAAATCAGAAATTGCTTTTAGTTGTACCATTGTTCTGGAAGAACAATTTTCAAACATCTGATTTCTTTTTTCATGGTTCATGGTCCTAGTTTATTATGTTGCTTTTTTCTCTTGTAGGTGGTAAATAGTGATTCAAAGAATAAGATAAAATATAAATGTGACTTTCCTTCCTTTTAGATTCTTACCAGTAAAGAAGAAAAACTATTCTAGATTTTTTAAAGGCTGAATCATTTGACAACTTTGTAAATACTTAGGACTCAGTAACCTAACTCAATCTGAGTTTATATACTTATCTTTGTAAGTTTTGACATTGCACCTCCCTTTTTATTTTATTTTTGTAAGTTTATTTTCTTTTTAATTGACACAATTATTGTACATAATTTTGAGGTACAATATATTGTTTCCATACATGTATCCATTGTATAATGACCAAATAAGGTTATTTAGCATATCCATCACATCATTTATCATCTCTTTGTGATGAGAACTTTCAGAATCCTCTCTTCTAGTTATTTGTTCTAGTTTTAACAGCATTGTCAACCCTACTGTGCCACAGAACAGCAGAAATTATTTCTCCTATCTAACTGTAATTTTGTACCTATTGCATAATCTCTCCCTATCCGCCTTCCCATTACCCTCCTCAGCCTCTGGTAACTACTATTCTACTTCTGTAATATCATCTTTTTAAGATTCCACAAATGAATGACATCATGTCATATGGTTTGGCTCTGTGTTCCCATCCAAATCTCATCTTGAATAGTACTCTCATAATTCCCATCTATTGTGGAAGGGACCCAGTGGGAGATAATTGAATCATGGGGGCATTTTCCACCATACTCTTCTCACGGTAATGAATAAGTCTCACTAGATCTGATGGTTTTATCAGGGGTTTCCACTTTTGCATCTTCTTCATTCTTTTTGCTTGCTGCCAACCATGTAAGATGTGACTTTCTCTTCCTTGATTTCCGCCATTATTGTGAGGCTTCCCCAGCCATGTGGAACTCTAAAGTCCATTATAAACCTTTTTCTTTTGTAAATTGCCCAGTCTCAGGTATGTCTTTATCAGCAGTATGAAAATGGACTAATACAGTAAATTGGTACCAGTAGAGTGGGTTGTTGCTGAAAAAATACCTGAAAATGTGGAAGCGACTTTGGAACTGGGTAACAGGCAGAGATTGCAACAGTTTGGAGGGTTCGGAAGAATACAGGAAAATGTGGGAAAGTGTGGAACTCCCTAGAGACTTGTTGAATGGCTTTGCCAAAAATGCTAATAATGATATGGACAATGAAACCCAGGCTGAGGTGGTCTCAGATGGTGATGGGGAACTTATTGGGAACTGGAGCAAAGGTGAATCTTGTTATGTTTTAGCAAAGAGACTGGTGGCATTTTGTCCCTGACCTAGAGATTCGTGGAACTTTGAACTTGAGAGAGATTATTTAGGGTATCTGGTAGAAGACATTTCTAAGCAGCAAAACATTCAGGAGGTGATTCAAGTACTGTTAAAGGCATTCAGTTTTAAAAGGAAAATAGTGCATAAAATTTGGAAAAATTTGCAGCCTGACAATGCGATAGAAAAGAAAATCCCATTTTCTGAGAAGAAATTCAAGCTGGCTGTAGAGGTTTGCATAAGTAATGAGGTGCTGAATGTTAATGCCCAAAACAATGAGGAAAATGTCTCCAGGGCATGTCAGAGATCTTCATGGCAGCCCCTCCCATCACAGGCCTGGTGGCCTACGAGGAAAAAGTGGTTTCATGGGCCAGGCCCAGGGTCCCCGAGCTGTGTGCAGCCGAGGGACTTGGTGCTTTGTGTCCCAACCACTCTAGCCATGGTTGAAAGGAGCCAACATAGACCTCAGATGGTGGCTTCAGATGGTGCAAGCCCCAAGCCTTGGCAGCTTCCACATAGTGTTGAGCCTGTAGGTGCACAGAAGTCAAAAACTGAGGTTTGGGAAACTCCACCTAGATTTTAGAAGATATATGGAAATACCTGGATGCCCAGGCAGAAGTTTGCTGCAGCAGCAGGACTCTCATGGAGAACCTCTGCTAGGGCAATACAGAAGGGAAATGTGGGGTCAGAGCCCCTACACAGAGTCCCTACTGGGGCACCACCTAGTGGAGCTGTGAGAAGAGGGTCACATCCCCCAGACTACAGAATGGTAGATCCACCAACAGCTCACATTATGCACCTGGAAAAGCTGCAGACACTCAACAGCAGCCCAAGAAAGCAGCCAGGAGGGAGCCTGTACCCTGTAGAGCCACAGGAGCAGAGCTGCCCAAGACTGTGGGAACCTACCTCTTGCATCAGCATGACCTGTATGTGAGACATGGAGTCAAAGGACATCATCCTGGAGTTTTAAGATTTGACCACTGCACTGGATTTTGGACTTGCATGGGCCCTGTGGCCCCTTTGTTTTGTTCAATTTCTCCCATTTGGAATGGTTGTATCTACCCAATGTCTGTATCCCCATTGTATCTAGGAAATAATTAGCTTGTTTTTGATTTTATAGGCTGATAGGTGGAAAGGACTTGCCTTGTCTCAGATGAGACTTTGGACTGTGGACTTTTGAGTTAATGCTGAAATGAGTTAAGACTTTTGGGGGAACTGCATGATTGGTTTCAAAATGTGAAAATGTGAGATTTGATGGGAGCCAGGGGTGGAACGATATGGTTTGGCTGTGCCCCCATCCAGATCTCATCTTGAATTTTACTCCCGTAATTTCCACATGTCCTGAGAGGGACCCAATGGGAGATATTTGAATCATGGAAGTGGTTTCCCCCATAAGTTCTAATAATAGTGGATAAGTCTCACAAGATCTGAAGGTTTTTTTAGGGGTTTTCACTTTTGTGTCTTCCTCATTCTCTTTTTGCTTGCTGCCATCCATGTAAGATGTGACTTGCTCCTCCTTGCCTTCCGCCATGACTGTGAGGCTTCCCCAGTCTTTCTTTTGTAAATTGCCCCATCTCAGACATGTCTTTAACAGGAGCATGAAAATGGACTAATACATCATGTAATATTTCTCTTTCTGGGCCTCGTTTGTTCAACCTAACATAATGTCCTCTAGGTCATCTATGTTGCCGCAAATTATAGGATTTCATTCTTTTTAAATGGCTGAATAATATTGCATTGTGTATATAAACCACATTTTATTCACTCATTCATCTGTTGATGGGCACTTAGTTTGATTCTCTATGCTGGCTATTGTGAATAGTGCTGCAATATTAATGGGAGTGCAAATATCTCTTCAACATACTGATTTTGTGGTCTTTGGATAAATACAGGCATACCTCAGAGATATCATGGGTATAATTTCAGACCACCATAATAAAGCAAATATTGCAATAAAGTGAGTCACAAAAATGTTTTGGTTTCCCAGTGCATATAAAAGTTATGTTTACACTGCACTGTAGTCTATTAAATGTGTAATAGCATTATGTCTGAAAAAATGTACATGCCTTAATTTAAAATACTTTATTGCTGGAAAATACTAGTGATCATCCAAGTCTTAAGCAAATTATAATCTTTTTGCTGGTGAAGGGTCTTGGCTTGATGTTGATGGCTGTCGACTAATCAGAATAGTGATTGCTGAAGGTTGGGGTGGCTTTTATAGCATGTACATTTTTATATACAATTTATTAAAATAAGACAACAATAAAAGTGTGCCACATCAAATTACTCTTTCACGAAAGATTTCTCTGTAGAAATGTGATGCTGTTTGGTAGCATTTTACCACAGTAGAATTTCTTTCAAGACTGCAGTCAATCTTCTCAAATGCTGATGCCACTTCATCAAGTTAGTTCTTTGCTGTCATTTTAACAATGTGCAAAGCATCTTCCCCAGCATTAGATTCCACCTCAATAAATCATTTTGTTCGCTCATCCATGAGAAGCAACTCCTCATCTGTTCAAGTTTTATTGTGAGATTGCAGCAACTCAGTCACATTTTTAGGCTTCACTTCTAATTCTAGTTATCTTGCTATATTCACCATCTCTGCAGTGACTTCCTCCACGAAGTTTTGAACACCTGAAAGTCATCTCTTATGGTTGAAACCAACTTCTTCTATACTCCTGTCAATTATATTTTAAACTTCTCTCATGATTCATGAATGTTTTGATGGCATCTAGAACTGGTAGATGCCTTTTTAGAAGGTTTTCATTTACTTTGCTCAGTCATAAGAGAAATCATTATCTGTGGCAGTTATAGCCTTATGAATTTTTTTTTCATTTATAAAGAAAATAGGTCTATTTGGCTGAGAGTTCTACAGACTGTTAAAAAAACATGGTGCCAGCATCTGTTTCTGGTGAGGGCCTCAATAAGCTTCCATTCACAGCAGAAGACAAAGGGGGAGCAGGTGTATCACATGGTGAGAAAGGGGACAAGAGAGAGAGGTGACAATGCCAGCCTCTTTTAAAAAAAACAAATCGCACATGAACTCATTACCATGGGAAGGGCACCAAGCCATTCATGAGGGATCTGCCCCCATGACCCGAAACTTCTCACCAGGCCCCACGTCCAACATTGAGGATTACATTTCAACATAAACTTTTGAGGGAACAAACATCCAAACTATATTATTCCACTCCTGGATCCCCAAAACTCATGCTCTTCTCACATTGTAAAATACAATTGTACCTTCCCAATAGTCTCCCAGGATTAACTAAAAGTCCAAAGTCTCGTTTGATACTCAAGGTAAGTTTCTTTCACCTATGAGCCTGTAAAATCAAAAACATGATTTTGATCATGTTTATGTGAAACATGCAATATTTGCAATAAAGTGAGTCACAAAAATGTTTTGGTTTCCCAGTGCATATAAAAGTTACGTTTGCACTGCACTGTGGCAACATGCCCCATGCAAGTCTGAAACCCAGCAAGGCAGGCATTAAAATTTAAAGCTCCAGAATAATTTCATTTGACTCCATGTCCTGCAACCAGGGCACACTGATACAAGAAGTGGGTTCCCAAGGCCTTGGGCACCTTTGCTCCTGTGGCTTCTCTCACAGGTTGGAGTTGAGTGCTCACAACTTTTCCAGGTGCAGGGTGCTGGTGGTTCTACTACTCTGCAGTCTGGAGGGCAGTGGCCCCATTCCCACGGCTCCACTAGGCAGTGCCTGGTGGCGACTCTGTGTAAGGTCTCCAACTCCACATTTCCCCTTGGCACTGCTAGTAGAGTCTCTCTACAGGGCCTTTTCCCCTGCAGCAGGCTTTTGTCTGGGTACCCAGGCTTTCCTATATATCCTCTGGGAATCTAGATGGAAGCTATCACTTTCTTCACTCTTGCATTCTGTAATGCTTGCAGGCTTAACACCACATGGAAATCATCAAAGCTCATGGCTTGAGCCCACTGAAGTGGTGGCCTGACCAGTATCTGAACTAAGGCTGGAGCTAGAGCTGCTGGGATGCAGGAAAGCAGTCTCCTAAGGTGTTGCACAGCAGTGGCACCCTGGGCCTGGTCTCCAAAACTATTCTTTCTATAGGTGTCTGGCCTTGTGATGGGAAGGGTGGCCTGAAAGACTTCTGAAAAGCTTTTGTGGCCTTCCCCTACCTTGTATTGAATATGAACACTTGGCTCCCTTTTAGTCATGCAAATCTCTCTAGCAAGTGGTTGCTCCCCAGTCCTCTTATATTCCTCTCCCGAAAATGCTTTCTTTCTCCACCACATGGATGGGCTGCAAATTATCCAAACTTTTACACTTTGTTTCTCTTTTAAATACAAGTTGCAACTATAATTTTATTTATTTGCTCCTGTATCTGATCACAGGTTGTTAGAAGCAGCCATGCCATATCTTGACCACTTTACTGCTTAGAAATTTCTTCTACCAGATACCCCAGGTCACCACTCTTAGGTTTGACCCTCCACAAAGCCCCAGGGAATGGACACAATGCCATCCAATTCTTTGCTAAAGCATAACAAGGGTGACCATTGTTCCAGTTCCCCCAAAATTTCTCATTATCATCTGAGATGTCATCAGCCTTCCCTTCACTGTCCGTATCTCTATCTGCATTTTGGTCACAGCAATTTAACCAGTCTCTAACAAATTCCAAACGTTCCCTCATCTTCCTGTCTTCTTCTGAGACCTCCAAACTCTTCCAACCTCTCCCCATTACCCAGTTCTAAAACTGCTTCCACATCTTTGGTATCTTTATAACAATGCCTCATTCCTTGGTACAAGTTTTCAGTGTCAGCCTGTTAGCATTGCTATAAAGGAATACCCGAGGCTGGGTAATTTATAAACAAAAAAGGTTTACTTGGCTCATGGTTCTGCAGACTGTACAAGAAATGTAATGTCAGAATCCACTTCTGGTAATGGTATCAGGAAGCTTCCTCTTGTGGCAGAAGGCAAAGAGGATGCAGGCGTATCACATGGCAAGAGAAGGAGTAAGAGGATGAAATGTATTCCTTAAAGAAAAAGACTTGAAAGTTAGAATTACTCCTTGATTCAATGGGCTGCAGGCATGAAAATGACATTCTTTTCCTTGTACATCTCCATCAGAGCTCTTGGATGACTAGGTGCATTGTCAATGTGCAGTAATATTTTGAAAAGAATCTGTTTTTCTGAGCAGTAGGTCTCAACAGTGGGCTTAAGATATTCAGGCTGTAAACAAATGTGCTATCATCCAGGCTTTGTGTTTCCACTTACAGAACACAAGCAGAATTAACATAATTTCTTAAGGGCTCTAGTTTTTTGAAATGGTAAATGAGCATTGGCTTTAACTCAAAGTCACCTAATATCAGCCCCTAAAAAGAGAGTCAGCTTGTCCTTTGATGCTTTGAAGCCAAGCATTGACTTCTCTTTAGATATGAAAGTCCTGGATGGCATCTTCTTTCACTATAAAGCTATTTTGTCTACATTGAACATCTGCTTGGTGTAGCCAGCTTCATCAATTCCCTTAGCCAGGTCTTCTAGTTTACTTGCTGTAGCTTCTACATCAGCACTTGCTGCTTCACCATGCACTTTTATATTATGGGGACAGCTTCTTTACTTGAACCTCAATTAATGAAACTTTACTAACTTTAGAGTTTTCTTCTGTAGTTTTTCATCTCTCTCAGCCTTCATAAAATTGAAGAGAATTAGGGTCTTCCTCTGGATGAGGATTTGGCTTAAGGGAATGTTGTGACTGATTTGATCATCTGTCCAAATCACTCAAACTTTCCCCATATCAGCAATAAAGTTATTTTACTTTCTTATCATTTGTGTGTTTATTAGATTAACATTTTTAATTTCCTTGTAGAACTTTTCCATTCCATTGCATTCACAATTTGGCTGCTTAGTACAAAAGGCCTAGCTCTTGGCCTGTCTCTGCTGTTGGCATGCCTTCCTCACTGAGCTTAATAGTCTGTAACTTTTGATTTAAGGTGACAGACATGGGACTCTTCCTTTCAACTGAATACTTAGAGGATTATTAATTGGCCTAATTTCAACATTTTTGTATCTCGGGGAATAGAATGGCCCAAAGAGAGGGAGAGAGTTGGGGGAAGGGCTGGTTTGTGGAGCAGTCAGAACACACAACATTTATCCATTAAATTTGTTGTCTTATATGGGTGCAGTTTGTGGCACCCCAGGACAGCTACAATAGTAACATCAAAGATCACTGATCACAGTTCACCATAATAAATGTAATAATAATGGAAATGTTTAATATGAGAATTACCAAACTGTGACAGAGACATGAAGTGAGCACTTGTTGCTGGAAAAATGTATAGACTTGCTTGATGCAGGGTTAACACAGACTTTCAGTTTGTAAAAAATGAAAATCTGTGAAGCACAATAAAGCAAAATGCAATAAAAGGAGGTATGCCTATATTGTATGTGCTTTACTTTACTCTGTATTTTACACATTTTAGCTAATTTAATCCCATGACATGTTATTCTATTATTCCAGTTTTACAGATGAGAAACCAAGGCACATGGAGGTTAAGTAAGTTGCCCAAGTTCTCTTAGCATGTTAGAATCTGGAACTGAGTTGCTTAAGCACTATGCTTTATACTGTCTCTCCCAAAATGAAGCAGATTATTAAAAAATGATCAGGAAAAGGTATCACAGTATTGTGTGCAGAAACTGGAAGGGAATTTAGCTCTAGGGGAAGAACACTTTAAAAATAAAAAAAAAGACTAAAAACAAAGAAATTGTAACTATGGAGTTCAAAACAATCATTCTGAGGAAGGAGAAAGTCATCTAAAGAAGCCAGGGTGCCTGAGTGAAGTATATTATGCTCACCCCACTGTAAATAGTACAAGAGATAAGAAGAGCAGTGCATAACCAAAATCACACACCAAAGAGTGGCGAGACCTTCCAGGAGGTTAACGTGTAGCATGGCCTGCAATATAAGGTGACTTAGGACAACTCTAAGGGTTTTTACATATGTGTTCTAAGAGGGAAGAAGGATGAAAACATGTTCCTGCTTGAAGCATATAGAATAATATTTATTAGGTTTAAAGGAAAAAAAGAAGTTATTTATAATTAGACAGAAAAGAACAAACACAGTTAATAAAAATGATAACCAGATATCAATGATACCTCATTGGGTAAAGAAACAACTAGAAATTTTACATGAATTCAAGCCTTTTTTTGTGGTTATAAAGGAACTAGAAGTGAGAACTAGAAAAAATTTCTGCACAGTTATATGAGTGGAGAAGTGTCTGAAATCTGGAATTAAGTGAATAACATTCTAATTTGAGAGGAATTAGCTCTCACAATTATCCAGTGAGCTTACCATGGAATATTTACCAGACTTCAAAAATGGAATATTAAAAAATAGGTTATGAATACTTAGAAAAATAAAAGATCATCACTAAAAGCCATTATAGTTTCAAGTGAGGACAAGAATATCAAAATATTTCCACTTTTCATTTTGAGGGTGTTGTTGGTATTTTATTTTTAGCAAAGAATTTCACAAAATTTCATATTACCTTTGTGGTCAAACTGGAAAAGCATGAAAAAAATGATAAAAGGTAGTACATCGTGGCTTGAATACATCTGTTCAAAGAGGTCTGATTACTGGAGTTGCCTTGTGCTGGGCCCAAGAGCTCTGCCCTTGGTTCTATCCCACTCACATTTGTATCCACTTGGATGATGACCTGTAAGAAATACTTTATCACGTGAGTAGCAAAGTGGGACATGCTGGATATTCTGAAGGACAGAATATGGAACCAAAACATTCCAGACAGACTGCAACAAAGCCAGAAGTAATAAAATAATATTTGGAAGAAAATTTCTCAAAATCTTGAATTTACATTTATTTACATTTCAAACAACCCATCATATGCATGTTGATGGGGATGGACTTTAACAGTAGTGAATGAACAAGAGTTTCAGTTGACAACATGCCCAAAATGAATTAACATTCTGTATATGATTTGGCTGTTGTCAGTCAATGCAGCTGCAGACAGCATTAATGGAAGGGAGATACACAGGTTTCTGTATTCTCCCTGGTCAGAGGGGCAGAACACGAGACAATGACTGTAGACTCTGTGAAGTGCAATATCAGATCTACGAAGATCTCTGATGATCAAAGCTGTCTTCAGAAGGAAACAAAATTCCTATCACTGGAAATTCTTAGGAATAGCTAAGAGTGCTGTAGAATACAGACCTGTGGATAATAAATATCCATAACCTTCCTAGTGGAAGATGTACTAGGTGATGTCTAAGCTTCCTACTAGCTTCAAAACTGTTATATTTTACTCTGAAAGCTTCTCAGTCGTGTTATCCCCTGCAGCTACATGTTCTGAGACGCCTGCTGCCAGGCGCATGTGCTGACTCCCACACAGATTTACTGGATCCTAGGTAAGCATTATGTTCCTGGACTTCAGGCTCACAAAAGACTGCTGACACCACCTGCCAAATCACCACTCCTCACTTCCCTGCCATTCCACTGTGGACCTCCTAAATCATGGCAGAGATAATTTCGTGTCTTTCTTCTGCACGATCAGTGTATGTTTTTACTAAAAAAATTTTTTGCTTTCCTATACCATCTTGCCAGGTGGACAATTCTAGTGTGATACTGTCATTGCTAAATCTTCCTGTTTCAAATGCCACAATTATATCATTTATACATTGTCCCTGAAGCTTGAAGAGTAACAGCTCATAGCACCACCTGGTCAATCCCTGCCACCCTATCCTGGCACAAAGTCTTCTATGCCACCATTAGTTTAATCAAATCATAATCTCTTCCCAAAGTTCATATTCTCTTGAAGATGAAATCTAAGAGCCGAAAGAGGAAAAAAAAAAATAGCCAAAGGAAAAGAGGATATTTGACCGCTTACAAGAAAAGACCAAGTTTATTTTAGCTAAAAGCCAAACCAAACAAAAAAGCATCAGAATGGTTTAACTATCTTCACAAAAGCCAAGTTCCTCTCATCATGGTTAATTCCAGCCAAACAAGATTTCAAATTGCCAATATATTGAAAATTCCACTAATACGCTGAAAGTGATCAAGTGGCTCATCTCTCCAAGATGGTTTAAAAAGTATTTGAACCAGCTTCCAACAAGTGAGCTTTTAAAGACAAAGTACTTACAAGTTATCAAGCACTGACAAATCTCAGTCCCTGGATGTGCACTAATTACAATCTCACTTAGAATTTTATTATTGACACACACTTAACTCTCAGGGACAAAACTGCAATTAGTTTGCTTGCAGCAAGCCTTGTCTCAAAGATTAATGACTCAGCAGTGGTAACTGATGGACCTCAACTCAAATAGATTTTAAAATAACCATCCCATTATCTAAAGAAACACATACCAGGCAGTAGATTTGTTTAGTCAGTGATGTTAGGGCAGGAGGAAGTGTGTGTGTGTGTGTGTGTGTGTGTGTGTGTGTGTGTGTGTGTGTACATATGAGCTTGTGAGCTTGGATATGAAAATATTAGGTTTTTGTATTTATAAATATACAAACTGCAAAGAATTCTTCTAAAAGAAATGAGAGTACTCTCCCAATAATCTTATTAATAAGATATTGATCAATGGCAGGGTTATTTCCCTATTAATGCCTCTGTTGGTTTTCTGTGTATTTCTGTTTTCTTTGCATCTCATTAGCATCCAAGTGTCATTTTCGCTCCTTCGACCCTCAAACAAGCTGAAAAGGAGTCTAAGAAACTGCTGATCTAAGCATGAACTAAAACGTGCCCACTTGCAGATCACTTCCTGTGTGGGTAAAGCAATGGAGTAGAAGGGACTCAATGCTGGGCTGCCCTAAGTGTGGATGTTTCTAATACCTGTGCTCCCTACCTTTCAGCAACTCCAAACTTAAGCCCCCTGAACATAGGATGGGAGAGCTGTATACCTTGTATGGGGAGAAGGATAAAGGGAAAACTTTCCCCACAATTGAAGTAGAAGTGAACATAACAGTTGGAATTTCCTTAGGAGCTTGTGTGGTAGCACAAACAGTGCCATTGGCACATGAATTTCTTTCTTTTTTTTTTTTTTTTTTTTTTTTGAGACAGAGTCTCGCTCTGTCGCCCAGGCGGGGGTGCTGTGGCCGGATCTCAGCTCACTGCAAGCTCCGCCTCCCGGGTTCACGCCATTCTCCTGCCTCAGCCTCCCGAGTAGCTGGGACTACAGGCGCCCGCCACCTCGCCCGGCTAGTTTTTTGTATTTTTTAGTAGAGACGGGGTTCCACCGTGTTAGCCAGGATGGTCTCGATCTCATGACCTCGTGATCCGCCCGTCTCGGCCTCCCAAAGTGCTGGGATTACAGGCTTGAGCCACCGCGCCCGGCTGACACATGAATTTCTTAGCAGTCAGAATAGTGTCTCTTAGGTGGTTTATCAAAAGAATGCATAAAGGAAGAGGCTTTAAAGCATTCACCTGTATATGGAATAACCATTGATTCTTACTTCCCCTGCTTTGGGTCACATTACTCACTACTAGCAATATGATGCTATGAAATCTGCAGGCACTAAAAATTGAAGGAGTTCCACTTAGGACCAGCACACGTTCTGAGTATGCTAACTAACCCTTTGGGAAGGAGTGAAATACACAGCCATGGAATTGATACTGGGATGCAATCTGGCAGACTAGTGACCTGAAGAAATGTGACGAGGTCCATCAGTGGCCATACCTGGACCACATGGCTGCTGGAAGCAGTGACGGAAAGAGTGGTGGATTCAAGATCTGGTTCGACCCCTTGCACTGTGGTTTTGGGAAAACTGTCTAATACTCTTGAGCCCCAGTCACCTCCTCCACAAAACAACGTTAATAATAATGACTACCATTCACTGAACTATATACAAAACACTGTTCTGAGAATTTTTTCATTCTTTTATTCTTACAATAGCCCTAGGAAGTAGATACTATTATTATTGCCATCTTGGAGAAAAGGAAATGGCACAGAAGGGTAACTGGAGACTAGGCAAGGAAACAAATGAACTCAATAGAGCCCCAGCCATTAACTCATGTCAGGCTCGTGGTAAGTCTGACATGGAAACAAACAGGAGAGGAATGCTACATTAACTCTATCTAGAATGAGACATGTCTTTCCTAAATTAATCAAACAAAAATTATTTGCTTCAGATGACTTCTAGGGTAATAGATAAATGCACAGGCTGTGGCATCATGGTAGATTGTTGGCTGAGTCAAACCCACCTCCTTCACTTACTGAGTTGCACAGAAATTAAATGGATTATATAATTTCCTCATTTGTAGAGAGTAGGAGTAATAATAATGCTAGCTGCCATACGGATTTGTTAGAATTAAATGTATAAAGGTAAATCATTTAAGGCATGCTTGGTGAATGTTATGCACTAAGTTTATTGTGACTAATTGTTCAGTGCTGGCTCGAGTGTTGTGGGAGACACATAAATGTGGTGGATAGCCCCTTGCACAGGAAACAAGCCAAGGTAATATATCCAAGATAACATAGCATGAAGAGCTTGGAACGTGGTGTAAGTGGTAGGCTGGGGAATTGATGCTGCTGGCAGGAAGCCATCACTGAGAGGATTCCTGAGGGAATGTGGATATAGAAACAGAGGCCATTAAAGAGGTAGTGACAGCAAAGGACTACTGGGAGGAGCTGGCAGATGGCATCCATACAGAGGAGACAGGTCATGGGAGGAGGCTTGCTTTGTAGGCTGTCTGCAAGACAAAAGTAAGTTGGACACATATTCTTTTGAGAAAGGATAGATCTTTGAAAGTTCTCAGAAAGTGTAGTTCTTAGAATTTGCTTTATAAGGAACATACAAAAAAAAAAAAAATGTTGTGCCTTGTGCCTGATTTTAAGTCACTTTTCCAACCATCCCCTCCCCCAGTAATTCTGACTGATGAATTCAATCATCCTGATGTATTCTATTAGGAAAAGAATTATAATAGCCCTTTTTTTTGTGTTGAGCTTTGTGGAAATTTCAGAATAACTTCAGCTTAATAACTCCACTTTTTCATTTTAAAAGCTAAAAGAGATGTTCTTGAACACCACCTTTACAGAGTCCAGCTGTGGCTTTGTAATAGAAACAGGTGCCTCTACAAATCCTTCTGTATTTGCAAATACAAAGTTGCACATTAACCAATTCTGTCAGATGTTTTAGCACTTCTTAGATTTGGGGGACTCTCAGCAAAGTGAAATTTTACAAGCTGATTCACATACAATAACCATCTGGATGGCTAGCTTCCCTTACCAGATCATGACCTGGCTTCTCTCTCCACCTGATTCAATTAACTGCTAAGAAAATCAAAGACCAAATCACTGTAAGATACATTACATTATTCTTATAGTCCCACCTGTCTCACTGCTCATGACTCATGCACCAATTAAAAATCTCCTGGGAGAATCTTTGTTAATCAACTCAAGTCAGTGTGAAGGACATGCAACATGCTTGCTGGCCTGTTCAAACACCAGTCACTTAGAGGCTCCTTCAGGAAAGCTAATAATATTCTGTGTCTAAGATTTATCTTGAAGAATAGTAACAATTATTAAGTGGATAAAAGATAAATAATTTTCTAAAAACTAAAACAAGGCCTTCTCCTCCGTCTGTTTGGAATAGCTATACGGTAGTTTTTTTTAATTAGGGGAAAGTTACAGGTGAACTTCTCTGGATCGCTTTCATTCTCTGTATGTGTGTGTGTGTATACAAGTAGGTGCAAGGCAATGGTTCCCAAACTTTAGTGTGCATCATTGCTTGTTGAAATGCCCATCACTGAGCTTCCTCCCAAGTTTCTGATTCTGCATGTCTAGGGGCAGGGTGGGGGACCCGAGAATCTGCCTTTCTGACAAGTTCCCAGGTAATAAATGCTGAAGCTACTGGGAACCACATTTTTAGAACCAGGGGTCTGGGGCAGTCTAATACAACAAGACAAGTTTCAACTTACACAGCATGCAAATGTTAAAAAAAAAAAAAAAAAAAAAAAGGAATTGAGGTAAGTTTTGCTTCTTTATAAACCACTAATATTTTAGCTTCAAATGCCAATGCACATCTCTCTTCAACAATTACTTAGTAATTAGTCTTCTTTCAACAATATTGAAAAATCAGTGTTACATGTTTGATCCAGGACAGACAGCTTTGGAGTGTAAGGAGTATATATGTGCCAGTGCTGCCCCAAAGGAACTCACCAACTCTTTAGTTCAGTTTAGGCAAAAATTCTAGTTCAAAGGGCCTGAGTAGAGGATTTCATCCATCTTAGCTGAGATTCTGTGCCAGATGCTGTCAAGGATGCACAGCAGAACCCACAGATGAAGTTCTGGGTCTCTCTTCTCTACAGACTCCCTTCTTCCCCTCAAGTAATGGGCCAGCAGGAGTGATTAGTTCATTTGGATGCAGTTTAAAATTATAATTCAAGTGCCTGTAGGTACAGCCTGGCCCACACTGTCCATTTTTCAAAATGCTAGTCACTCATTATTGAATAACATTTGCTGCTTTACTTGCGTGTTTCCTGCTTGAAGACGTCTACGTTTGCAGCTCCTCCTCCGCCTCTTGTACCTCTTTCCGCCTCCCTTTTATAGGCCAAACACACTGCCCTTTCTGATCCTCAAACATGCTCTTCCCTCAGCCTCCTCATTCAACTCCTACTCATCCTGTTTCCACTTGAATGTCTTCCTCACGTGAGTCTTTCCTGAACACTAACCCCCAGCATTTTCCTTTGGAATACTCACCAATATGTAATGAAATGTTTGTTTTACATCTATTTATCCTGCTAGATTTTAGCTCCTTGAGGGCACACGTCATTCGTCCTATCTACTAGAGCATTCTTAATGCCCAGCCAGTGTCATGGAGGAAGACACTCTGGGACCACATGGTCCTGAAACTCACTCAGTCGCCCAGATGACAAGCTGCACCAGAGTGCATCTTCCGGCAAGAGTGACGGCTTCCCAGTTAAAGGAGTTACAAATGTCCACCCAGTAGGTCCCTGGGTGGCAAGATGTTCTCATATTTGCTCCAGAAAACTGCCCCTCCAGCACAGTACCCTGGTCCTGTCTCATCTCTCATGGAAACAATGGCAAGGGGATGGGGAGAAGTGCCTTTAAAAAATTTTTTACTGTCCTATGCTTGCAAGTTTTCTGCCTCCTAAATAAATCTTGGTTTTACGTTATATTCTGATGACTCCCACATTTACATCTACAGCTCTGACCTCTTCTCTGAACTCCAGACTTGCATGCAGGTACCCTCTCCTACACCTCCAACAATTTATCACCAAGTATCTCAAACTTCTCTGTCCAAAACTGTTTTCTTGATCTTGTTCACAAACCCAGTCTTCCCCAAAGACTTCTACTTCCTCCAGAAAGTCTTTAAGCACACCTTTCTCAAATATCAATCATTGTGTTTCTACCTTGGAAATATGTCCAGCGTCTGACCATCCCTCACCATATCCCGCAATGCTACTGCAATCCTAGCCTCCCATGGTTTACCAAATTAGCTTCCTACCTTGTTTCCTTGCTTTGCTTTTTGTCCCTCTCTAGCTCTTTCTCAAATATACAGAGTGGTTTTGGTAAACCCTAAGTCACAAATCAGGTCATCACTTGGTTCACAGCCCTTCAAATGCTTCCATCTGAAGGTGAAATCTAAAGTCCTTCCCTGTATGTGTCCCCTCCTGCCACATTCTCTCTGCTCTTTCTTTTTTCTGCTTACTATGCCATCCACACTGCCCTCCTTGCTGTTCTCTGAACAGCAGCCTCCACCCTGGGGCCTTTGCACTTGTCATTCCCTCAGCCTGCAACGCTCGCTCAGACATCTGCATGGCAAGACTCTTTCCTTCCTCCCAAGGGAGGCCTTCTGCCACGATCCTTGTTAAAGTCGTGCTATCATCATGACCATCACAACTCCCTATCAGTTTTTCTCGACAGCATCTCTCCTTGGGAAGGATAAGTTTCACAGAAAGGATAGCATTTTGCTTGGGTGCTTAAAGGTGGGATTGTGATCAGGAAAGCAGGGATAACAGAAGTAAGGTAAGGCAGATAGCAGGAAGCCAGCAAAAATAGTCTCCCAGTGGTTACCTGATGGTGTCACTACACTTTAGCATAGGCTCTAGTACTGAGCAGTGCCAAAATGGAAACCCTGACTACAAAGTCCTTTCTTTTTGGGTGAAGATGAGCATGCTTGTTATTTGGTGTAGCTGGATTAAAATGCCCACATTGTGGAAATGCCTTGTCTTTAAAGCAGAAATCCTTTTGGGACCTAGGATTGGGAAGGAACAGAGTAAAACAAAAACTACTGATGAAGAAAATCCCTTCCCTGGATGGAAAGGCTCAGCTCAGTGAGAAAAAATACCTACAGGGCAAATTTGGAAATCCTTATCAGGGCCAAGTCTTCTCAGTCTTGGGATCAAAAAGTGATGTCTAAATTAACTTATAAAAATGGTTCTTTATCAAAAACAGACCAAAAAGAGTTCTATATTATTCGTTATCAATAAAGGACTAAAATTCCAGAGGGATACTTCTAAGTGAAGGAGAATATTTAGCTGTGGTTTTGTTTTCATATTGAAAAAAATGATCTAGGTATTTAGCAATATTCAAAAAGGATATGTCAATCAAGAAAAGCATATCAAAGCAAATGGATTTTTTTCTCCATTCATTTTGAAACAGCTAACGGTTCTCTTGTATAAATCTGACACAGTTTTGTCCTTGTGAGAGCTGTACTGCTTAAACTTTTTCATGGCCTTTATAAATCTGTGGATAATAGGAATTGAGCAAATATTTTCCACAATAAGAAAAAATCTGTAGAAAGCTGCACCAGACTTAACATTTACAAAGATTACACCAGAGTATTAATAATTCTCTTGTCATTAATCATTGTCAGAAGCCAAGTATCATTTTGTTAACCACTTATCTGAATCAAAATTATTCCAAAAGAGAAATATATATGTGTGTGTGTATAATATATATATACGGAAATCCCCCCCACCCTGTACTTCTGTATGCTTTGAGCACAACTTATATTCATCAATTCATCTTCAGATCTGATTTTTTATTACAAAAGACAACTATGCTTACAAGGTGAATTGAATTGCAAGCCTTTTACTACTTTTCGGTGAGTAAAGAAAAAGGTATTTAATATAACAAAGTTTCACTTTAGCACTCAGCCAAATAGAAATTTTGAAACGAAATTTTATTTAAAGATATGGTAAAATACCATATGGCCCTGGTTTCAAGAGAAATTCATTTCATAAGTTGTGTAAATGAGTTTATTAGTTAAAGTGAACTTACAAGATCTCTGTTGGTTTTATAAACCAAAGCAAACTAGTTCATTTGAATTGCTATGTGTCCCCCTAGCATTTTTAAATGCAAGACAATGTATATGTAGAAAGAATCATTCTTTCTCAGGGAATGCTAATTTACCATGCTCCCACGGTAAATTCTACAGGACACTTTCATGGAAAATATCAAAGTTAAGGAAAGTTTAGACTCAAAAAGAATACATTTTTGGTAATGATAGTAGTTTTTGAAACATGTATAATTCTATTTACGTTCTCAGCTTTTCAATTCTATTTATCTTAAAATTAGTTTCACAAAATGTTACATGGTTATAATTCAATATTACTGTATAAAGTATTTGAGAAATGTCTGGTAACTCTCTTGTGATTAGGTAATTTCATGACTCAAATCTCCTGTTACTGTTTTGATGCTAGCTAGCACTTATTAAGCCACCTTTTAATGCAAAAAAAACACAAAACCAAAAACCAAAGAAACTTTTTTCAAAAGCATTAAAAATATTCACCATTTCATTTGAAGATGGAGAGAGCAAAGTAAGGGTAGGTTAAAATGTCTGTCAGATTGCATGGCTGAGTCTCTAACAAGATAAATAATTCTTTTGTATCAATTCCTATTACCTTGGAAAACACTGGGCTCTACCAGGCAGGTAATTACTGTTCATATTATCTAGGGCCAACTAAAGTAGAAATTAAAGGAAGCAACTATAAAATCCACGTAGAAAAGACAAATAAGCAGCTCCTCATCAATTGAAAATTTAAAAAGATTGATTAGCTCTTTATGTGCCCAGCTAAATATGCCATTTAAACTCAAGGACCCAGCTTATCTCATGTTTGTTTTCTTCAAGTGGCTGCATATAAATAATGGCTACAGGCAGAATCTACTTCACGAGTGTATAATCTAGCCACAAGCAAATCACAGTGGCACCAAACTCATACCTTTTTACAAGAGGAAAGTTTTAAACTGACAGTAAATGAACTGTGAAGTGAGAGGATGAAAACACTCAGCATACAGACACACACAAGCATATTCTGAAAGTGCTTCACATTACACTGTGCACTTACAGACATAGCAGGGGCTGATGGACACAGAGTAGCAATTGTTTCCTTATCACCTCCATGCTTGATCACATGCCATCCTGTGCCATCCATTTTATCACCTTAGGTCCCAGAGACTCACAAGACCCAAGGCCTGTTTCTCACATGATTCCTTAGGATTCCGTCAGCTGTTGATGTTACAGGTCATGCATGGCAATCATTGGACCAACGCCACACAAGTTTAGATGTCTTCCACTCCCCAGTCAGAAAGAACACACGCAAAATTCCTTATCAGATAGTTGGTAAGAGTACATGGAAAATGGATTTTCATGTCACATATATTAGGAGAAGATCCCTGGCTTCAGGGCAAAGTTTAGAGGAACAACACATACTTACTGAAGACTAAGTGGATTCCAGAGTTCATCATTGGCTAGACTGATATTATTTTACATTTGTGTTACAAAAGGCAGATATTTAAGAAGAGTGAACATATGACCATACATACATGCGTGACTAGCAGACAACTGCTTCCTGAGTCAGTTGACCTGGGTTTTACTGTCCTAGGACACAATGTGAATTTAGAGACCAAAACTTTAAACAAAAAAAACCATATGTTTATAAAGAAAGATAAAAGAAAATCTCATAATCATGATTCTGTATGCTACTCAGGCATTGAAAAGGTACACTCAATGAAATTACTTTTCACCATTGGTTTCAGGATACAAAACAATTAAAATTAGAACAAGCTAAAAGCTGCACTATAGTTCATGACATCTGCATGCCACACAAAAAATCAAAATGTAGTCTCATATAGGCTGATCATACTCGAGTATATTTATTACATTTCATCATTTATGATCACTTTGTTATAACTAAATTAACCCTGACATAAACTTTGACATTTTAAAAACAGAGAACATACTGATTTTTCATCTATGTTACTTACACGTGTTTTCTAATTCTCATGCAGTGCTCATAATTACGAGATACTACACATTCACCCTCACATTATGCTTAGTAAGAACCAAGCTCAGAGGGTAGAAAAATGCCAACTTCATTCTCCATAAACTTCCCATACATATATTAAGCCACTCTTCTTCTAATTATATACTTATGGTACATTCTTCTGTAAAATGTATTAACTGCAGTCACATAACCATTGTTATGACAAGGCAACAATATCATTTCAGATTACAACAAATGAGACCAAAAGTTGAAGAGACCACAGCATATAAAAGTCATGAGAACACCACACACATTTCAATGTTTTTCACTTTCCAGTCGAAAAAAACATGCACAAAGATTTTTTAGCAGATAGTTGTCAGAAGTGCATTAAAAAACTGGCTTTCAGGTCATATATGCTGAGTGAGGATCAATGCCATTGAGGAAAAAGAGCAGTGTTCATTATCTTTTAGGTCTGTCTATATCATCTATAGCTGCTAGAAGTTTTTGTCTTGCTTTCTTATTGATATGGGATCCCAGGCAAACATTCACCAGATTGGTCAGCTGCTTCGTTGAATATTCCTGCTCAAAGAAGAAAGATCCAAATTTAGTACCCTAAAAGGAATGTATCTGATTGGTGCAACAAAAGAACAGGCGGATATTCAGGTGCAGTGGATAGTTACTGAGCACTATAAAACAGTGAAAAACAGTGGAAATTACCGTTGGCAAATGAAAGGCAAATTGTTTACTGAGCTGTAATAGGAGGAAATAAGAATACTACAGTACACATTTCAAATAGTAAGCACTAGAATCTGTTTTAACACGGCAAGGTAATCTGACATGCATATGCTTCTTACTACTTTGATGATCACTTTACACTTGTTTCTGTGATAGTCTTTGTTATTGAGTCATCAAAATATATTGACATTTCAAATTTTTTAAATGCTACTGATGAAGTATTTTTCTGGTCCTCTACATTTTGTAAACACTTCAGTTAAAAAAAAAAAAATCTCCAACAAGAGAACAACAACTCTTCTAAGATACAACGAATGAATAAGGTAACAAAGAACACAAAGTCAGGGGAGCTGCAAATAAAATTAAGACTACAAGTATCTTTTGCAATCCAAATCCATCTGGTTCCTGAATTTCAGATATTGAATTGCCAGGATGAGAATAAACAGGGATTCATCAGAAATTTCTGCAGATTGATTTGGTACTGGAGGTTGAATAGCAAGAGTTCAGATAGGGAAAGATAGCTGTGTACTATTATCTAATAAGAAAAGAAAATGTGTCTTTATTGAAGGTAACCACTAAATATAGTACAGTTTCAAAACAGGAGAAAGAATTGATTTTAAAAACTTAGCAAACTGCTCAGCTTGTGTATCTGGTCTCTGAGAGCACCTGTCCCCACTTGGTAAGTAATCTCATTTAACCACTCAGCACTCAGTGAGGATCCATCGTCAGTAATCACTGGACTCAACATTTTGGGGAGTTTCCTTCAAAGACAGAAAAGAGTGTCCCTGCTGCTGCTGGGGAAATGTCACTGAATTATAAATATCAATCAGTTAAAGCTCTTTCAAAGTACTAAGCTGAAAAGAAAAAATCAGTCCACTATATTAAAAGAGTAAATCCAAAAAATGGGCATCATTCTTGCATCAAATAATGTGTATTTAGAGCTGCGCCTTTTCTCCTCAGCTACTTTGTACTCTTTTCCAAAACCCTTTCCTCAGTACCAACCCAGAAGTGTTTACAGCTTACTTTACTAAATGGAGTCTAGCAACATTCAGCAGTCCATCTGCATCTAGGTTTAACATTTTGGTTCTCAAATGTCAGTGGGGCTAAACGTGGGGAAGTTTTTCTCATTCTGGCTTACTGGCCAAACTCATTACAAATAACACATACATTCCTACTTTGCTTCTAAAGATCCAAAACCAACTAAGAGTGGGGACATTCACATAAGATTCAGGCCAATGTGAACGTTCTAGGCTAATGCTCATTTTATCTCTTTACAGCGTTAAGGCCAGAAAGGATGAGTCTGAGCAGGTATATACAAATAATTCTTTATTTTCTTACCCAAATGAAATAGAACTTGACTTAGCTTTTACGTATGACATTCATAGGTTAAGAAAATGTGAACCCTTGAGTTATCAAAGTAATGAGGATTTGGTGATGATTTTAACACATACCATATACAGAAAAGCTTCCCATACCAAGCACACTGAGTTGAACTGTGTCAAAAATTCGGCATCCTACGTAACAATAGTATTTTTCTTTATCTATATAGTCATACAAAAGAAAAATAATCAAATCTGTATTAAAGGCAAAATCTAATGTAAGATGCAAGTTAAGTTTAGCCATTTAAATATTAATGTCTTCAACCATCACTAATACATGTCAGTGTGTACGATGTTACCATTTCATTATTGAGGAGTACGAGAAGGTTTGTGTGAGGTTTAAGTTACATAATCGATTATGGCTTATGAATCATTTCATTGTTTCTGTATTCAATCTGTCTCAGCATTTATCAACTTCAGCCTTTTCCTATAATATAGTTGCAGGAAAAATTTAGCTAATGTCTTGACTTTGGCTGTATTTCTAGATAATTACAGTAACAGTACACAAAGGGCTGAAAAAGATTTGATGAGTCAAAGAGTACTGCTTAGATACAGTGCCCTTAGTCTGAAAATGGTAAAGAACTGACCTAAGTAGTTTGTATTAAAAAAGCAAATGTTTCCTTATATTTCACTCTCATGATTTTGAATTAAATAACACACGCGACAAGAACAGCACGAAGAAAAAGGAATAAAAACTTAATTAACTGTTTTCCAGTTCTCACCCTGTGCTCTTTGATCCAGCGTTCCATGTCATTCTCAGTTAGGTAATAGGCTTTAATATAAGTTTCCACAAATTCTTTATCAGGAATGGGTCTAATATCTGTTAGTTTTTCAAGTTTCATTAAAAACTGTTGAAAATCCAATTGCATCAGGGCACGACCCTCATTACTGCACTTCTTGACATTGGCATATCTAAGATGCAAAACAATAAAAAAATATATTATAGGATAATTAGAAGCAAAAAACTGTCGGGTATTTGAAGTTTTCTCTAACCTATATTTGGACAGATTCCCCAGAAATGAGAGGGTTATAGGAAATAGAGAACATAAGTCTTAAGTCAGAAAGACTGGGTTGTGTTTGTGCCCTGTCATTTTACCTATGGGGGCCTCAATTTTCTCATTTGCAAAGAGATCCAATGAGTTCAAGGCTCTTTGTTGTGCTACAGACCATAGTTCTCTGTATTCAATTAACATAATCATCTGTAAGAAAGTTAAACTGGTATTCCAGTTAATCTGGCTGCCAAGAGTTATTATAAAACTCAGCTTTAAATACTTCAAAGTAATCTTAGTTTTATGAAACTGTTCAATATTGTAAGTATTCAATGCAAAAGAAACAAATGAAATAATTCTCCCATGAACACTCTGAAAACATAAAGAAATGTGTAAGCATGTAAGCATAGAAAGTATATACATATTTTTCGTGATAAAAAGTTTATAGACTTATTCTGACATTCTACACTACTGAAACAATGTGTTTTAAGGTGGACTAGTAATAAAGACAAATATACTAACCCTAACAATACAACACTTTATTATTCATTAAGTCAGTGTTTCATTTTTTTCAATCAATCATACAAAACATGGAAAATTCAACTGTGGGAATGAGGTACTTACCCTAAGGAAAGTTACAAGAAAATAAAAGCTTATTTTATTTAAAATGACCAAGCTTTTTTTTTTTTTTAAAAAAAGAATATTTTATACAGAAATATTTACTCACATTTCTACTTAATTAGACAAATCTATTTAAAATACTCTTCATTCGCGATTGTTAACACAGCCGTTTTATAATTTATAGCACCGTTGGTTTCAATACAGAGTGCCAAGACTGTTGTCAGCTTGTCACTGTCGCCTTCCC
Source organism: Chlorocebus sabaeus (assembly GCF_047675955.1). Lineage (NCBI taxonomy): Eukaryota > Metazoa > Chordata > Mammalia > Primates > Cercopithecidae > Chlorocebus > Chlorocebus sabaeus. The sequence goes on from NC_132924.1 coordinate 59,500,429, forward strand.
ACTTTCTAATACATTCTTTTGTATAACAAATGAGAACAAAAGAAAAATCAGACAAATGATAGTGTGAAAATTCAACTGATGTGCAATTCTAGAGCACTGTACAGGGTCTCTGAAATAGCTGTTTGCTTCTCAGGGATATTTCAAATGTATTACTGATCCTTATTTGTGTCCTAGATGTTATGGGCAGAGTAAGCATGGTCTCTGAGTAAACGGGAAAATTACTATTAATAGATATATAACTTCAACACAAGAAAGATTTATACAGTTTACAATGATATGATGGTGATTATTATTAATGATGATATAAGGGTTTTGAGGGCTTATTTTGCCATCAGAAATCAGGAATACCACCAGGTGCAGTGGCTCATGTGTAATCCCAGCACTTTGGGAGGCTGAGGGGGGCAGATCAACTTAAGGCCAGGAGATCTAGAACAGCTTGGCCAACATGGTGAAACCCTGTCTCTACTAAAAATACAAAAAATTAGCAGGCATGGTGGCACACACCAGTAGTCTTAGCCACTCAGGAGGCTGAGGCACAAGAATTGCTTGAGCCCGAGAGGCGGAGGCTGCAGTGAGCCCAGATTGCACCACTGCACTCCAGCCTGGGCAACAAAGCAAGATTGTCTCAAAAAAAAAAAAAAAAAAAAAAAAAAAAAAAAAAAAAAGAAAGAAAAGAAAAAAAGAAATCAAGGGTACATATGCCTTTAAAAACTGTGTGAACTTGTTACCTAACCTCTTTAAGCCTCGGTTTTCTGAGACTAGGTTCTCTCCTTGATGAAACAGAATCATGGTACCTTGCAAAGAGAGTTTATTTCAGGTTTGGTGATATAATCCTTTGAAATGTCTGGTTCAGTAAATAACACATAGTTAATGCTCAAAAAATGTTAGGTATAACAATCATCATCATCATCATAATTTTATTATTAGGTAATAATAATTGTTAGTTTTAACTTTCAGATAACCATTAGATTCTGCATTCCTCACTCATCTACTAGCTGGGTCTATGCCACTAGCAAGAAAAGAAAGCAGAGACAAAGACAGACACAGTGGGGTCTAAGGTTTTTTTCTCTAATTATATCCCAAACTTGTCTGCTAGTTATCATTATTTCTACTTATTCTCTCCAACCATTAATACCATATGTTATTCATATATTACAATTTGTCATTAAAGAAACAAATAATGCTTTCATGAAAAACTTACCCTTCTACGATGGTTCGATTAGCCAATCGTATACAATGTTCCCAAAGTATATTAGACACAGGCAAGGGTATTCGAACTCTCTTAGAAACTTCATTTAGCCTCCTGTTAAACTGCTCAAATTCCTAAGAAGACAAATAGTAGCCATTTGTGAATATCATTAAAATGTCACAATGCTCTCCCATAAAAATGGTTTAAATAAAAAAGATTTAAAAAGACTCATAATCAAACCAAGTAAAATAAAAAAAGATAATGCCAAAGATAATTTGGACTTAGTATGAAGGTCTTAAAAATATATATGCACTAGTTTGAATAGATGATGTTATAATACAGAGTATACTACATTTTATTGCAAAAGGAGTAAGTGTCATTAACTGATTAAACCATGTTAACAATGTCCAAATGTCTCAAAATTTTCTATGGTTGTCAGTACAGATTAATACAGCTGAATGACCTAATTTGGCTTCAAAAATATCTTCAAGAAACCCAGGTTTAAAAACATGGTTTGATATGTGTTCAGTTCAGAACTATTTGTGATTTGTAGCTATACTCCTCAGAGTGCAATCTAATAAATTATCATTTTTCCTAAACATTTTTTAAAAGTAAATAATTATATGGGTTGAGGATGTCTTATCTAAAATGCTTGGGGCCAGAAGCGTTTCTGGACTCTGGACTTTTTCCAGTTTTGGAATATTTGCATTATACCTACTGGTTGGGAATCCCAAATCTGAAAATCCCAAACCAGAATTCTGAAATGCTCCAGTGACCAATTCCTTTGAGTGTCATGCTGGCACTCAAGAAGTTTTAGATTCTGGATTATTTCAAATATTAGATTTTCGAATTTGGGATGCTCAACTGTATACCAAATGGTTAAAAAATCATACTCTATCCACAAATTTTTAGTGCAATGGAAACAATAAAACACAGTTTCTATTACCTACAGAAAAACTGAATATTTTTATTGTCTTTTATGACATGATCGTACTAAAAATATAAATACATATACCTGATTTAGACAAGTCCAATAATTAGACGGAAACAGCAGAAGGTTTAGCCTTCAATGAATGTGTTTTTGGTCTCTTTGGACTATTACTATTTAAATATACTCATTTAATATTTAATGAAGTAAATGCTGTTGACTCTTCCCTGGCAATATATTTCAAATATAAGAAGGCTTGGGCCAGGGGCGGTGGCTCACGCCTGTAATCACAGCACTTTGGGAGGCCAAGGTGGGCAGATCATGAGGTCAGGAGATCGAGACCATCCTGGCTAACACGGTGAAACCCCGTCTCTACTAAAAATACAAAAAATTAGCTGGGCGTGGTGGCGGGCGCCTGTAGTCCCAGCTACTCAGGAGGCTGAGGCAGGAGAATGGCGTGAACCTGGGAGGCGGAGCTTGCAATGAGCGGAGATCCTGCCACTGCAGCCTGGGTGACAGAGCGAGACTCTGTCTCAAAAAAAAAAAAAAAGAAATCTTAAAATGACATTTTTCTTTAGTTACCTGAATAGAGAAGCTACACAATGTTTAACATGACTGACATGTGTTCAACTTTTCTAACAACACATAGGAGAAAAAAAATCTAATCTGATCACCACTCAGGCAATCACATAATGATAACTGTGTTATCCTCTGCTCTTTTGCTTCTTCTTTCTAAATCACAATTTTTCTTGCTAATTTATTTTTAACAATTAATTGCTTTTAATCATTAAAAAGAAGTGGATTGTCAATTCACGAAATTTATCTTCAAAAAATCAAAACTGTATAAATAATTGCTCTTTGTTGTTTCATTTCATGGATCTAGGAGAGTAGTAGTATTTGTTACTGTATTTATTTATGCATTCCTTAAACTGCTTTGGATTTCAAGAGTCATAATTCAATATTTTTCATCAATATTTAAAAGGTAAAGCTATATGTATAAAATGCTTTCTGTAAAAAATAACATTCTACTTATTGCTTAATTCAATGTTCAAAAATGCTTGTCATAAAATGAATCATACAAACATTTCATTTTTCTTATGATTCTTTTGGGGCAACATAAGCAAACTGTCTAGACTTAGATGCATAGACTTAGAAAAGTAACAGAAAGAACAAACGTTATCACAGAAAATTAATCTTTATGCTTAAAGAAGGCCTTAAGCTGCTAAAAATTGGGCTAGGTTAATAATCTGAATAACACGAGTTCTTTCTTATAACTGGAATAACAAATAACTGAAAAAAGCAGCCTCCTCATAGTATGTGTATTTGTTGAGCACAGAAGTCTTTTTCTCTTGCACCCCTATAAGGTCCATGGTTAGTATGTTCTATGGTCTGAATGTTGTGTCCTCCCTAAATTCATATGTTGAAATCCTAATCCCAGGGTGACAGTGTTGGGAGTTGGGGCTTTTTAAAAGTGATTAGGTCATGAGGGCCAAGCTCTCACCAAGGGAATTAACGCCCTTATAAAAGAGCCCCAGAGAGTTGCCTTGCCTCTTTTACCACGTGAGGGTACAGCAAGGTGACAGCTATGAGAAATCGGACCTTCACCATATACCAAATCTGCCTGAGCCGTGATCTTGATCTTGAACTTCCCAGGCTCCAGAACTGTGAGAAATAACTGCTCTGCTTATAAGCCACCTAGCCTGTGGAACTTTGTTGTAGTATCCTAAAGGACTAAGACAGCATGTCATAAAAAATAGAACCACTTTTTCAAAAACAGAATTGTTAAAAAAAAAAAGGGGGGGGGTTTCATTATTTATAAATCACATTTGTCTTTTACATTCCAAATGAAAATTTGCAATTGAAATCTCCTGGGTGCTCTAGAAACCAAGTTATTGCTTTGATTATTTTTCAAGGTCAATAATCTCTGAATTCCAGAGTGGCAAATATAGAGCACCCTTGGTGTCACTCCCCGCTAAGATCTCTATGGAAACTCCTAGCAATTGCTTACTGATGTTGGCATGATTAGTCCCGGAGTCTGGAGACAGCCTCACGGTCTTCAACCAAGGCCTCTGAAGGGGACCATAAATTGCTGGGACTTGGTGACTGAAGAAACTCCATTACCATCTCCATTTTAAATCTATAGCTCTGTTCATTGGTTCTCAGATGTCCTAGGCTCTTATTTGTTGACTTGGTCTGAGCAGGTAAGAATGATTGCGTAAATGAGATTAAAGTAAGGAGGTTAAGAAGGGACATTTTTCTTTTCAGTTACAAAAATGAAAAAATTTTTTCTGAAAGTTACTTTCATTTTCTCAGATGCTCTTTCCACACCTTATTTCCTTACTTCCCGCAGGCCTCATCTCCAGTCTCACCTTATCAGGGTCCTTCTCCGAGCATAACAAATACATGGTCTTCCTCTTCCACCCACATCCTGTCATTCTTTGTCTCTCTTCAGATGATTTTGTTTTTTTTCACAGCATTATTCATCATCTGACATTATATCTCAATTTATATGTTTACTGCTATCTCTGCCCTGGCATGTAAATTCCTTGAGGGCACATAAGTTCCCGAATTCACAGCTATACTGCCAGCACTTCTATCAGTGTGTGGCACATGCCAGGTGATCTACAGGTATCTATTAATGCATAAGTGAAAAAAAAACAACCACAATTCTTTCCAGGAAACGTATACACACAGGTCACTGACTCCAAAGAGGTGTTTGTATGACACACTGCAAAAGTAGTGTGATTTTCTACTCGGAATAATCAGAGGCATGGTCTCTTGCTAATGAATATTATGCTAAACTACAGAAATAATTTCTAATTAAACTGAAATATCTTCTTGTCATTATAGTGATGGCTACTGAGATTACATAATATGAAAGTCAGCCACGACATACAACAATTCAAAATGGGAAACTAGTGAACAAAGCTAAAAAAGTCTATGATGTATTCTTAGATATAATAGAAGACAAATTCAGAAAATAAGCCTATTTCAATTCAGGGTCTTTAATACCACAATGCTAGAAATGTGGTAATAACTATAATCTTACTATTTTAGAGCAACTGCAATAAAGGAACACTTCTCTTAGTAGGTTGATCTTTAGCAAAGGTGTTTCTCAGAAAACTTGCCTTTAATAGTGCATCTACATATATGTTGTGCTGTGACATAATTTCTTTTACATCCCATTTCACATTAGCCATGAGGAGCAGCATCTGTTCATAGTCAAGGGCTTTACCAGCTACAATCCAGTAAATTGGTTTGCGTAGTTCACTGGCAGTTGAGACTGTCTGAAATAAATTTCACAGAAATGGAAACAATTATTTTCTAAAAGTATCATATTGATAAAGAATACTTGCCCCTGTTTCCAGTATATATCATATCTGAAAATAAAACACTATATATTTTGGAGATTTAAATTACAAAAATATTTTAAATATTTGAGTGAAGGCAAAGGCCTTACTCAAAACATAATTTTGAGACATTCAATAAACTTGAAGCCATTGACACTGCAACTGTAAAAGAACTAGAGCTCTTCATGGAGCCTAGCAATTACTTCTCAAATTTTTCTACTTCTCTCCATTTCCACTCACACTACATGATGTTGGGATTCCACCATCTCTCCCCTGCAATCCTGGATCAGCCTTCAAATTAGTTTTCCTGTCTCTAGGACTGCCGTCTACAGTTCTTTCTTCACAATGCCCCCAGAAAACTCTTTCTAAAACACAAATCCAGCCATGCCACTCATCTGTTTCAAACCCTCCAGGAGCTTCCACGCCCTCCAAATAAAGTCCAACTCCTGAAGCAGGGTGCTTTATATGCCAGTGGCTCCTGCTGATTGCCCCAGCCATCTTTCTCATTCCCAGACCTCCTCCCTACTCCAACAAGCTTTCCTCAGCTGTTCGCATGCACATGTTCTTTCTCACAGGTCTTCACATATGCCATTCCCTTTGTCTAGAATACATCCCTCATTCACCCTCTCTACCTTGCTGGTCCAGTTTAAACATTACTTCCTCTAGATAGCCTTTCTAGATGACCTTCTCCCACCCAGAGCCTCTCCTGTCCTCCACTCTGGGTTAAATACCCTCATGGCACTTTCCCCTTACCACAGTACTTATCATGCTTTATTTTAATAGTTTTAACTGGTGCTTTCTCTCTCACTAGTCTAAAAGTTACATGAGGTGCTCAATAGTATGTATTTAACACAGGAATTCATGAGTGAATAAATGAATACTCTATCTGGCTCTCCTGGGTTTTCAAGACTGACTTCTAGTTAAACAAATAAACAACCAAATCTAAATAATCTGTGTCCTATCTTGCTCACAGTTGAAATGACATATAAGACCATATCTGACCTGAGAATAGAACTGCTGAAGAAAGGGCTTTTTGACTGCAGGCATCACAGCATCCAGATGCGGCTGAAGGAACTCAAACTGTTCAGCCAAGAATACCCTAAAGGGAATAAATAACCCACTGCGTAAACAAATTGTGTAGGATTTAGAGCCTGTCATGTTTTCGTATAAGTATTTTTTTAACATTTCTGAGCAAAACTTTAACAATAAAAATTACTTTCCACTTTAGTGGACGACCCTGTACTACCACTTGACATGTTCATTTATAATCTACACAATAAATAATGCTGAGTTTATGACTGAATGGAAGTTTAAGAGAAAGAAAAGCAACTTCAAAGGAGCCAAGCAGCTTACGATGAGGTGTAGGGTCATGTGCTTCAAATGTATGTGAGCCCAGAGTAGCAGGTTGAAAACAGAACACAAGGGTATTTTTTAAAGGATTTCTTTTAAAGATCTCATTCAGTTACATACAACAGACTCTTGAAATCTCAGATTTAATATCTGACACTTTTAATATCTGACACTTTTCAGAAGTAACCCCAAAATTCCTAATAGGCAGCAAACTGTAACTTGGCTGAGTATCACAAATGAACGACAGGTGCCAGAGGCTGGGTACAGGAATGGGAGTCAGTGGGCTGGTGAAGGAGCCTGGACTACTGCCTGCAGATGCACTGCATCCAGGCACTGTCTTTTTCTGCTTTTTGTTATTAATGCAAAAATTCTTACATTATATTGGACTACATTTTATAGAAATGCAGAAGAAGTTATATGCGTTAATTGTATTAATAACTCTGGGGATTTATAAAGGTCAGGAAGCATTCTTATTGATGTCAAGGGTCAATTACACTTAGCACTAAATTGACAATGCAACTACAGCTTCTCCTAGGATCATGAGTCATCAATAGGAAAATATGAAGCGTAGTATAACGCTTCCTAAAGCTATACTTAAAGCATGGATCATGTTGTTAAAGACTGAAAATTAAAAGATTTTCTTCTTTCCATTTCTATAATTGAAAAACCAACCATGCAGTTTAAAAAATCAATTGGTAATCTGTGTTAGAATATACTTGTCAGAAACATATAAGTGATATTTAGAAGTGGTAGATATATGCAGCTAACTAGAAGTCCAATTAAACAATGCTTACTTTTATAAACTTTCTTAAATATTTAATGGCAATGCAACTGTTTTGAACAACTTACAAGGATTCTGTGGCTACCACTCTTTCTGCCAACCCATACAATGTATCCCCAGATGTCAAAACCACCAGGTGACTGAGGTGTGGACTTGGCACCTTTTCCTTTCTTTCTTCTGCTGCTGTGAGTGTGGCAGTAGGGTCAGCGGAAACTTCCTGAAAATACAATACATATACAACCTGGAATAACAAATCTAACAGTAATAAACCACGTGATTTTGACATAACTAGAATTAAAATTAAAATACTCTTGGGGCATACGTTAATTACATTTAGGTTCAGTTCTTTTTATCCTGCTTTCATGTTTTGTAACTACTGGAACCTTCTTTTTAATCCTAACTGACAATGAGCCTATATAATATCATCCAAATCTACAGGCTACCATCTGTGCATGACCTGAAGTCTGTCAACACAAGGACTCTTTATGAATTGACAGATGTTTCATAGCAACAATAGTGAGATGGCCCTCAAGAACTTGTAAATGAGAGAAATATGATCATTCCTTGAGAACCACACTGATAGAATCCAAAATTATGGTTTGATTAACCATCTCACACCCAAATTTTAATGAAGTTTGCCTTGGTATATAATCTCAAGGAGGCAGGACTAGAATGAAGTTATAAACTGGAACAGAGCCAAATGTATTGTATATATCTGGGGACAGACTACTGATAAGAAGGAAGATGGTCAATGTGAACAAAGGAAAGGGATACCCAAGAAGCACGATGTGCCAGGTCCGTCAGCACTGTCCAGGAGAGAACCACTGATTCGGGTATACTGCCATGTAGTCAATAGGAGTGATGCAGTCTAATTTGTGGTCAGGAAAACTCATCAGACTTCAAATTTCTCAGTTTTACTTTCATCTGATGATATACTCACTAGAAATCTTCTCATTACTAATTTACCTTTCTAGGTATTCTGATGCCAGGCAAGGAGTGCCTTGAATATGAGTTACGTACATTCTTCGACTTCATATAAACATATCCTACATTATAAACAAACAGGTTGGCAAAGGAAGAGTTTCAAAGATACACTTACTCAACTTCTCCTCAATACATAGCAAGGGACTCATTTTTTACTAAGCTCTTAGCAAATAGTTAAAAAAACAAAAACACACTTCAACTCACAGGCACACTGGCCATCTTTTTTTGCCAGGAGGGTGGGAATATCTTGAGGTCATGGGTAAAGATGCACAAGGCTGGCTACTTGGAGTAGCTGACAGAGTACCAGAAGACTGCCAGCTCAAGAGTTACCAATCACTCCAAATATTTCAATATTTAACTTAATATAAACTTACTTCGGTGAATAAGTTTCCCTTTGTATAGAGAACATGAAAGAAGGCTGTTTAGAATACTGACATCATCATAATAGTTATTTGAACAGTTGCTGCATTACACCTCAGAGAAAGAGACTTTTAATTATTGTTTTCTGGGGCACAAAGGAGTGAGGTTAAGGCAGTGAGACTGTAGGAATCTTAACGTTACTGATGACAGTATAATCCAGTCACTTCACTGTGAAAGTCATTAAGAACTTTTATAACCAAATATATTTCTAATAACAATGAGCTTGAATTACAAATGTTCATTATACTTTTAGTTTAAGTATAGAGTTTTGCAGTACTGACATGGCAACAAACTCCATTCATTACATTTTGAAAAAAAATTCCATAAGAGAAATTTACGAAAAGAAAAAAAATAGAATAAAAGCTATGTAAGTTAAGGAATAGCTCATAGTACAAAAGTGCAGCTATGTTTTTTAAAGTTAACCTGAATACAAGTTAACCCCTGCCCCCATTCAAAGTTTTAAGACGTTGATTGAACCACAGAATGACAGAGTTAGAAGAGATGCTAAACATTATATAATACAACCCCTGCAGTTTATGTACTACTTTCAGTGTGGAAAACACTCCATGGTTATCTCTATTGCGGAGTTTAAAGGTGAGAACATATGAGTAGGCAGATAGCAAAACTAAATGTTTAAATGCAAAATAGCTTTAAAAGAACCTCAAAGAAAATTTAGCACAAAATTGGATGTAAACACATCTAATAGTGTACAATATATAAAGCTAGATTACTTTTTAAAACAACTTTTAGTAACAAATCTGCAATTATTTTCCATATGAATAAATGAGACATCAAAATGCATACATATAATTTACTCCTATAAATTTAGCAAAATGCAAATAAAACTTATAAAACCTTTCAAGTCAGAAAATGGTTTAATTCTTTATCTTTTTTTTTTATTTCCTATCTTCTCCTAAAGACAGTGTCTCTTTTCAATCTCTAATTACTCAATTAGCATTTAAAAGTTAGTTTGGGAATAACTGTGCTTCCTCTAGGGAGAAGCAGGATCATGGATCCATGCAAGTTAATTAATGTCATATCTCCATCATTCATTTCCCTCTAAAAAGGAAATAACCCTACTCCAGCAGAAAAAAAAAAAAGGAGAAAAAATTTACAAAATTAAATACTGTTTGGCACCAATTAGTTGTCTATCCTATTTAATTCTGGTAGTTATTGATAAGAAACAAGTAAGGAACCTTAAAGTCATTCACGACTCCCCTTCTTCCTTACCTTCCACATCCAATCAATCACTAAAACATGTCTAAACAGATACCTCTCCTTTGTTCCTTCCCGATATTACTACTTAAACAGGTCACAGGTTCCTTAGCAGTCTTGACTGGACTATTCTAAAAGCCCATGAATAGAGAGCTCTGTCTCTAGCTTCTCCTATTTCTATGCCAGTTTCCATACAGTTAACTGACAGATTTTTCAACAATACTGATGTGAACTTTCTCAAATAGAGATGTGATCATAACACTCCCTGGTTTTAAAGCCTTAATCCATTCCTCCCAGGAAAAAGTCTAAACATGTTACCATGATATTACCTGTCTACAACTGACTCTAGCCTAAAACACTGTTTCCCAAATTATCTTCCCCCTACTAGAAAATAAACTCTACATGGGTAGGGAGTTTTGTTTGGCTTCCCCACCTTCCCCTACAATTGTATCCTTAATTCCTGGAACAGTGCTTGGCACCATATAGAGTGTTCAACAAACAGACACTAAATAAACATTTGTTGAATAAGGGTGGCTCACACTCCTATTTCCTTTAGGGATCTGCTTCAATGGTCCTTCCTAGAGGGATCTTCTCTAACTGCCCAAATAACATTACACCCTTTCTCTCTCTGTACTTCTCACCTAAGTTCTTCATTGCTCTCAACACAATCTGACGTTAAATTAGATCTTCATTTATTCCTTAACTACCTCCTCCACTCTGGGGGCCATCAGTCTACCACAAAGTACCTAGGCATGCAATATGTATTGTTGAATGAATTAGGAATAAAGATAGCTATCCAACTATCTTGTATCTCATCCTGCACCCTCATCACATAGCTCATTTTCTGTCTGCTTCCAATACCTCTTATAGTGCTCTCAATTTTCTTCTTAGTTCAGAGTTGTAAATAACTATTTCAGAACAAGTCAAAGAATGATGAGGAGATGTAAAACTCTGAAACACGAAAAATGAATAAAGGAACTGGGAGAAGAAAGGACTCACTTGGGCAAAATGGCTAGGCTACTCAAAGTGATCCAAAAGAAGTAGAAATAGAAATAACAGAAAATAGTTCAAGAGATAAGCATATTTGGTTACATTATAACAAAGCACATTCTATCAGGCAGACTTAAGGCAAGCAGGGCTGCTTTGGGTGGTTATTAGTTCCCAAAAAAACATCACTGAAGATGTTAAAGCAGAAGCTTATGGTTACTAGGTATGTATGAATGCTGTACAGGTTAAATGAGCACAGATAAGTTTCCTTCTATGAGTAAAATCTTGGAAGATTATACTCCAACAGTATAACAAAACTCCTAAGCATCAAACACTTCTGCTTTTAAAATATTGTAGAATTAAGCTAAATCTAATATTAATTTTCTGACAATATTGTATAATCTCAAACTCAAAATAGCTCAAGGATCTCCATGAATACCAAACACTTACAATAGCAGTTAATTTTAAATTTCATTCTTTCGGATTAGATATCATATACACAATATATTTATAAAACTAAAAGTTTCTTTGAATTTAGGTACTGACTAAGTCAATTAGGGATAGAACAGGGAGGGGGCTCTAGAAAATAATGGAAGGCAAGAAAAGGGTATATCTGTAGTCTGAGAGAATACAGTTATCTTTCATACGACAAGAGGAGCCAAAAGCATTTACCTAACTACCTCCTTAATGGCTCCAACACAAATGCGTTGAGTTCCCTTCTACTCAGGGAGCTCTTTCACAAAAGCATTCTTTAGAAGATCACTGGAATTGTTGCCCCCACTTCAAAAGGCTTTCATTAAAATACCTTCCTTTGTTCCCAGTTGTATGCCTGGCATTTGAGGCATAAAATTTATGATAATTATTTGCTTAAAGACTAAAGTTCTGTGTTTATATTTAGGAAAATACGCTTGAAGAGAGCAAGAGAGTCACGAAAATGTCAAGCTGACATAAATAAATGGTATGTGCTTACTGCACACTTAAATAAAAAGCTCCTAAACTGGCTTTTTCAGTTTACAGGAGTGCAATAAGTAAAGGCTATAACCCTTTAAAGACTGAAAAATGAAACTTTAACCACCTTTATTCTCACTGTGAGAGTCACATTTTTTAACTTTTCCTACCACCAATGTGCTACTACAAAGAGAATTCATATTTACGAATTTTTCTGGACAAATTTAAAATATTATTATTAAAAATTTAAAGTTGGCTAAAGGCCCGGGTGCAGTAGCTCACGCCTGTAATCCCAGCACTTTGGGAGGCCGAGGCAGGAGGATCACCTGAGGTCAGAAGTTCAAGACCAGCCCGGCCAGCATGGCAAACCCATCTCTACTAAAAATACACAAACTAGCCAGGCGTGGTGGTGACAGCCTGTAATTACAGCTACTTGGAAGGCTGAGGCCGGAGAATCGCTTGAACCCGGGAGGTGGAGGTTGCAGTGAGCCGAGATCTTGCCACTGCACTCCAGCCTGGGTGACAGAGTGAGGCTCCGTCTCATAAGTAAATAAATAATAAATGAATAAATAAGTTGGCTAAATGTCTTAAAGCAAACAATTTAGTTAGCATAATCAAATGGGTTACTAAAAATTCACCTTCCTGCTGTCACTATCACCTATACCAGCTTCTTTTCTTACTTTTCCTGTTAGACAACTTTTCTTAAACTTTCATTTGATGTGACAAACAAATTTTCTTAGTTTACACTGAATTTATATGATAAATTATTTCAGGCGGCATTTTTAAGACCATAATGATTCTATTTTGCCTTTTACAGCTTAAAGAGAAGTAAAACTTAGAGTATCTATATGGAGAAAATAAAATTACCAAAAAAGTATTCATTAAGATTTTAAGTGACATGCAAGAGAAATATAAGGAAAAATATTACTTCCATCTAGTTGGTTTCAGATTCATTAAGCTATAAATTATTTCAGTAGCCAAAGAATGTATTGAGTAGCAAGAAATCAATTAATGTATTCTGCCAATGTAAATGCAAATTAATGAAGTGAAGAAAATTAATACATACCAGCTTAAAAAATCCTGAGATTTGGAAGGCCAAGACGAGCGGATCACGAGGTCAGGAGATCGAGACTATCCTGGCTAACACGGTGAAACCCCGTCTCTACTAAAAAATACAAAAAACTAGCTGGGCGAGGTGGCGGGCGCCTGTAGTCCCAGCTACTCAGGAGGCTGAGGCAGGAGAATGGCATAAACCCGGGAGGCGGAGCTTGCAGTGAGCTGAGATCCGGCCACTGCACTCCAGCCTGGGCGACAGAGCGAGACTCCGTCTCAAAAAAAAAAAAAAATCCTGAGATCAAGCAAGTTCTAATAAATGACAAATATATTTTCTAAAATAACAAACCAATGTTTATCAGTATGAGTAATAATTCATTATACACTATGTGGCAAAATCTGAAGCAGAAATCCACATCTTAAGGGTCAAATCTAGAACTGGAGTTTGATGATCACAAGACAGTAGCTAGCAGGAATGACACAGAAATGCCAGGGTGAATGGCTCTAGCGGTAAAATCGGGCCCATCGATCTTGGGCCTTTCAGTCAGAAACAAGAAAAACTTTAGCTGTGGAATAAGATCTGGAGAATAAGATTTGATGCTCAAGGTTATACTTAAGTATCGAATAAGAAGAAACAAAATCGAAACACAGAAAACTGCAAGTGGGGCTGAGACCAGTGGATTTTACAAAACAAAGACTAAAAACAAAAAGGAAAAGAAAAAAGAGAAACGAAAAGGCTGGGTCAAATAAGGAGCCTTGACTCTGAAATTAAAGATCAAGGATTAAACAAATATCATAACCAAGGAAACAAGCCAAGTTATGCCAAGAAACAAGAAACTAAGGGACTGGAGTATATTCATCTACTCTATGAACATTTACTGAAGCAATGCTATGTGCCAAGGTAAGTGATATGACTATATTTTTAAAAATGTGTTGGATAAAAGGATCTCCAAATGTTAAGAGAGAAGGATACCAGTTATTTCTTCTGTCCAAACAGCGCTCACCTGAGGTATCAGCACATGCCTCACTCACTTTATTCACAGCTCTGCTCAAGATCCCCATCCTATCACTGCTTCAGTTTTGTCTTAGTATTCAATGAGTATCTGACACTATGTTATACATTTGTTTGTCTCTCTGCTCCAATAAAATACAAGTTCCAAGACAGGAAATATCTCTTCCGTGCACTGATGAATTCCCAGCTCTATAACAATGCCTGGCATATAACAATTGTTGTAATAAGTATTCCTTAAAAGAATAATCATGGCTTTATAAAAAGCTTCAATAACAGAAGTATGCACATAATGTAGAGCTTATGAAAAATGAGGAAAATGATTGCTTGTTCATGTTAGGTTGAAGGAATAAAGGAAAATTCAGAGAAGCCTGGGGTTAAAATAGATGTGGAGAAACGTCTAAACAACATAAACTTCAGGCTACAGTGACCAACCACGAGAAAGTTTTTCTCATTTTAAATGCTTATGTTAGCTGAAACACTACAGGAGGTCAACTCTGTGCTATCTAACCTGTCTTCTTAAAACATGCATTTCATCCTGTGATGATAGTCAAAAACCGGGCTCCCTACTACACAGCAACTAAACCCAAACTTTCTCCTTGAATTTCAGAGCCGTTTATAAAGTGTCCCAAACACTCTCTGCAACCTAACTTTGCAGCATATACCAGTGTCCCAATCGTAAGATCTGTCAAACTTCAGACTGCACCCACCTCAAGGCCCTTGCTCACCCTGTGTACCTTAATTTAAAGACTTTTCCCTTTCCCATTAATCCTATGCCTGGTCTTCGAAGTCTAGCACAAGTATCACTTCTTCCTTTAGTCCTCCTCTGATATTAGTTTTTCACATAAACCTTTCTCTTCTTTGAACTTGTGCTAGACATATGACCAATATCATATTCTTTTATGTATACTAGTTTCTCTCTGATCAGACTATTATAAGCAATCTGTTTTACTTCCTATATGCACTCATTTAATTCTGAGGACTCGCTACTCAATATACATATAGACACACATTTATACGAAATTGATTGAATAGCTAATTTGTACTTCATATAATCCAAAAGAATTTATTCCAATTCATTACTTACTAGATCAATAAGGCTTTCTTGTATTCTGTTTAGAGTTGTTCTTAGTCTACTACTACTAAGGCCGAGTCCTGTTGATTCCAACTGAAAAAGAAAAAGGCTTGTTACATCATTCTAGAGATCATCTTGTAAATGTTACATCTTCATATTAACCAAGGTATTTGATGAGTTTTCACTCAGATACTTAGCCTTCAGAGGGTTTCCAAATTGCATTTACAAATTCTAACACATCAAGCAAAGGAGTCAAATCTCAAGGGAACCAAAGAAACATTTATCTGTGTGCATTCACAGGACACACTAACATGTATCAATCTTAAGAATTATCAAGAGAGTTCTCCAGAATTTCTTTCTCAAGAGTCATTATTTTTAGTTGTAAAACTTGAGATTTTAGATAAAGATATTACACTCTGTTGTATGTAAGATATGCTGTGCTGTGTTCATGTAGCAGCATAACAACATAAAGTTATTTATATTTTTTGCTCATTTATTTTTCTTATACAAATTAGCGATAGCTTAAATCCTCATTAAAAAATCAATACAATTTTCTATTAGGCTTGGTAAACATTTCACAGTATAGATAGAAATCTATTCACTATAACAAAGCCAAAGCATTTATAAAAACCTTCACAAGAGCATAATTGAGAAGGATAAGAATAAGACATGAAAAGCCAGTTAGTCAGCTCCCTGTGTGATGATTCCATTGATGAAAATAAAGGTAATTTAGAGGTAATCACACATAGTTAAAGGCATTTGGGAAAATGTTACAATGTTCTCTATAAGCCAATAAATTTAAAACATTATTAAGAGTAAGCTATAAAATGTATGTCATTAACATAGTCAGAAATTATGTATGTATGACTATGTGACTACATACACACACGTAAGCATACATGAACATTTATTATTCCTCTTCCTCTCCCATTTGAGATACAAGAATGAGAAATTATTTACATGTGTCAGAGAGTCTTAAGTGAAAATAGTTGTGCCATAACACTGTGCAATAAAACATGAACTGATTTTATATGCTAATTTTATGATATTTAATACATTTTATTTTCTCTAGGTTTTATAAACTTCATTAATCCATTTTTCTTCTCTTTTCATTAAGGTATTATTTATATATAAATTACATTCAATCTTTTTAAGTATAGTTTGATGAATTTGGTAATTGCATACAATCTTGCAACCAGCACCATAAAAAGATAGAGTTCTCTCACCCTTAAAAATGTCCTCATACCCTTTGCCCTTTTCCCCTTCCCTCACCCTTAACCACTGACCTGCTTTCCCTCACTGTAGTTTTTGCCTTTTCTAAAATTTCATATAAATGGATTCACATAGTACATAATCTTCTGTGTTTGATGTGTTTTACTTAGAATGCTTTTGAGATTCATCTGTGTTGGGTCTGGTGGTATTTTGTAGTGTTTTATTGCTTCATTGTATTTAGTAGTATGGATACAGTACAATCTCTTGTTCAGTTTACTTATTCGGTCAACTAACGTTTGGGTTCCAGGTTTAGGCTATTTGAATAATGTCACTATGAACATTCATGTGTGTGTCCTTTTCTGGACACATATTATTTTCACTTCTCTTGGGTAAATAACTAGAAATGGACTTTCTAATTCATATACTAAATATGTTTTTAACAATGTGGTACTTCCACATTGTTTTCTAAAGTAGCTGTACTGTTTTCATTTCCACACACAATGTATGTGAATTCTAGTTGTTCCATGTCACGGACTAAATGTTTGTGTTTTCCCTCAAAATGCATGTTGATGCCCTAACCCCTAATGTGATAGCATTTGGAGATGGGGCTTTTGGGAGATAAAATCAGTTTTAGATTAGGTCATGAGGGTGGGTCCCTGGTATGATGGGATTCATGACATTTTAAGAGACATTAGAGAGTTTACTATCTCCTTCCACGTGATCAAAGGAAAGGTCATGTGAAGACACAGGCAGAAAGCAACCATCTGCTAGCCAGAAAGGGTGCCCCCACCAGAAAAAGAATTGGCCACCACCTTGATCTTGGACTTCCAACCTCCAGAACTCTGAGAAATAAATTTCCGTTCTTTAGCAGCCCAGTCTACACTATTTTGCTATGGAAGTTGGAGCAGACTAAAAGACTCCACAAACTTGCCAATTCTTAATACTGTCAGTGCTTTTTAACTAGCCATTCTAGTGGTTGCACAGATGTATTGCAATGTGCATTTAACATGCACTTCTCTGATGACAGTGATGTCAAACATCTTCTCGTGTGCTAATTAGCCATTCTCATATCTTCTTTTACAGTGCAGATACCTGATAAAATCTCTTCCCATTTTTTAAGTGGGTTGTTTTCTTATTGAGCTATAAGAGTTGTTTATACTTTGTGTGAACACGGCCTTTCTCCACATGATTTGCAAAATTTTCTCCTGGTCTGACTTGACTTTTCGTATTTCTGCCTCTTTAGCAAATGTTGTTAACCATGAGGAAGCTCATTTTATCAATATTTTCTTTTATGCTTCATGCTTTTTGTGTCTTTTCAAAGAAGCATATGCCTAACCCAAATGTCACAAAGATTTTCTCCTAGTTTTTTCTAGACGTTTCATAGTTTTGGAACTTCTTTAGGTCTTATAAACAATGTTTATTTATATTCTTGTGTATGGTATGAAGAAGGGGGATTGAGGCTTTTTTTTTCTTTTCATATTCACATCCAAGTGTACCTACACCGTTTGCTAAAAAAACTGTTTTCTCTAATGAACTGCCTTAGTGCTGTTTTCAAAAATCAATTGACCATGTAAGTGTGTCCATTTCTGTTGCACTGATCTACTGTTAGGCCAGTACTATACTTTATCAACTACTGTAGCTCTGGAGTAAGTCTTTGTGAAGTCAGGTATAAAAATCCTCTAACTCTGTTCTTCAAAAATGTTTTGGCCATTATGAATCTTTGGCTTTTTGTATCAATTTTAAAATAAACTTCTAAATTTCTTGGAAAAAAAAAAAAACCTTGTTATAGTTTTGATTGGGATTGTACTGAACCTATAGATTTGGGGAAGACTGCCACCTTTACAGCACTGAGTTTTCTAATATATGCACATAGTGTATCTCATTATTTATTTACATAGCCTTTAATTCCCTTTCTAAAGACTTAATATTTTCAGTGTACAAACCTATCAAGTTATCTATTAAATTTCTTTAAAAATTTTGATGTTACCGTAAGTAAAGCTTTTTAAAAATTTTTTTCATTTTCAAACTGGATTATTGATTTCTGTATACTGACTTTATATTCTAGCAGTTTGCTAAATTATTTATTAGTTCTAGAAGCTTATTTGTGGATTCCTTAGGGTTTGCCATGTCATCTGCAATTAAGGACAACTTAACTTCTTTTCCAATCCATATGCCTTATATTTCTTATCTTATGACAAAGGCTAGGATCTCCAGCATAATCGTTTGGGGATTTTTTTTGTTTGTTTGGTTGGTTTTTTTTCTGGAGACAGGGTCTCGCTCTGTTGCCAGGCTGGAGTGCAGTGGCGTGATCACAGCTCACTGCAACCTCGACCTTCAGGGCTCAAGTGATCCTCCTGCCTCAGCATCCTGAGTAACTGGGACTACACGTGCAAGCCATCACACTTGGCTAATTTTTGTATTTTTAGTAGAGACTGGGTTTCACCAAATTTTCCAGTCTGGTCTCGAACTTCTGGGCTCAAGCGATCCTCCCACCTCAGCCTCCCAAAGTGCTGGGATTACAAGTCTGAACCACCATGCCTAGCCTCTTTTTATATTTAAAGTACGTTTTTGTTTTTTAGTGTGGACTTTGTTTTTAATCCATTCTGACAATCTCCGCCATTTGAGAGTTTAGTCCATTATCATCTAATGCAATGATTAGTTGAGTTTGCACCTACTGTTATATTTTATCTCTATTTTCCCTCCTTGGTTCTTCCTTTCCTGCCTTTTGTAATTATATAAATAAATTTTTAGATTTCTACTTTAATATTCCTGTTAGCTAAAGAGTTAAAGTTATTTGTATTGTTTCATGGTTGTCCTATGGATTACAATATTCATCACTGCTTTACTAATATACAGAAATCTTGCAACCTTATACGTCCACACTCTCCCTACATACTTTATTATAGTTTTTAAATGTAATACATCTACATGTATTATGAACTCCAGGAAGACTATGCTATGATTGCACTGTTAAACAGCCCTGTGGTTTATAAAGAAAGTAAGTGGAAAAAGAAAAAATTCTCTGTGAATTTCCACAGGTAGATTGCATTACCAATGCTCTTCACTCTTCTCTGAGGATCTAGGTTTTCATGTGTTATCATTCCCCTTCAGTCTCAATAACTTCCCTTAGGAATTTTTATATGTCCCTTGTGACAAATTCTCTTAGTTTTTTATTCTTTTAATCTAAAAGTTCTTAATTTCACTTTCATTTTCAAATGATGTTTTTACTGGATATAAAATTCTGAATAGACAATATTTCTTTTTCTTTTGTACCTTCAAGGTACAAAAAGCCCCCATAGCCTTTTAATGGGAAGTCAGCTGTTAATCAGATTATTGGTCCCTTTTATATAATATATCTACTATGTTTTTCAAGAAAAACTTTCATCATAGGTACTCTGCTGTACATTTCTTTATGCTTCCTCTTCTCGCTGTTCATTTAGCACCTTGTAGCTGCAAAATTTTGGCTAATGTTTTTTCAAATTTTTTTTCTGACTCATTCTCTCTTCTTCTCCATCTAGTATTCCAATCACATGTATGTTTTACCATGTGATATAATCAAACCATGTGATATAGTCTGTGAGATTTTTTTTCCTTTTAATCTTTTTTTACGTTCTTCACTTTGAATAATTTTGATTATCTTTAAGTTCACATATTCTTTCTTCTGTCATGTCCATTTGGCTATTAAGCATATTGAGTAAACTTTTTTGTTGTTTTTGAAATTGTATTTTTCATTTCTAGGATTTCCCTTTTTTTTTCATTATTGTCACTACCAGAATTTACTATTTCTCTGCTGAGATGTTCAAGCATTTAAAATATATTTTGTTTTAATTCATTGAAGACAGTGATAAAAGCCCATTTAAAATCCTTATCCCTTGGTTCCAATATCTTAGAGTTAAACTAGATTGATTTGGTGCTGTGTCTGTTAGGTAAAGTTGGATTACATCACCAATTTCATTCTGGAGATTCTGGACACTGTCATTTTTCTCCCATAAACATCATTTCCTTTGTTTTCAGTACATAAGTTTTCAGTACATAAGTTTCTTGGCTGGGCTTTAACTATAAACTGTCTCTCGTGCAGCAGCTTTGGTCTCTGTTTATATTTTTTTTCTTTCACTGAGCTGCAGTCAGTTTGTTCCATATAATCATGGATCATGGAATCACATATCTCACAGTCTGAGATATAGGTTGACTGAATTTGGAAATGCCCTCTCTGGATTTTTTTCTTCTGAGCTTTCTCCACTATTTTCAGTGTTTCCAGTTTTCTGGCTCCACTTTTCTGATTCTCCAGTCCATAAAAACTTAAGGTCTTCCTGTGCTTGTCTCTACCCACGGGCCACATGGACTGCACTTAGCCCTGAGCTAAAAGCCACGGGGATAAAATTTATTTTCATAGCTCCCCTTTCTCCCATCTGCAGACTAGCATGGACCCCTCACCAGAGTCTATTTGCTGCTTCTGTTTACTCTCCAGTGTCTTCAAATAGTTGCCTTTTCTATAACATTCAGATTTTATAGTTGTTTTCTGCAGGAAATATTATCTAGAAAGGTTTTAGTCTGTCATACCTGGAATTGGAAGTTAATTCATTTCTTAAATATATAGATACCTATTTATAGGCTCTCTACAAAGAAACAGTTTTACTAATGAAAGGTAACCTTAAACGAGGCTCACAAACTGTTGTCAAATAAGAATGTTCATAAGATTTACTGGAATGGCAAATAATCAGAAGATCAATCCATACACCATGAGTGTCTACTATGTGTTTACTACTGTTTTAAGTAAGTTACAGATGGTCTTCACAAAAAAATGTGAACCAGAAAGACCAAAGAAAACATAACTTAAGAGGTGAACAATGGAAAGCTGGGGACAAGGCAAAATAAAGCAATACTATGAATAACATTATTATAATAGAATCCAATGGATCAGATATAAAATAGAGCATGAGGAAGTAGGTAATAACCAGTTCACTGAATAGCAGGAGTTTCTGGAGGAAATAGTATTAATAGGAGGAATACTTTGGACTAATGTATATACTGTGTCCCCAACCAATAATTTCTAGAAGCCAGAACCCCTGAGAAAAAGATGTTTATTTTTGCACAAGAAGCATCCATCTAAATTCTCTCACACAAGTCCCTTTCTTCTGACAGAGAAGCAGATACAACCATATAACCTGTTCTTCCCATTCTACACATTACCTAATTCCCCCTCCCCTGGTACCACTAAGATTCAACAGCTAATAGGGTAAATTTGGAGTATTTATTTATTTTTATGAGTATGAAAACTTCTATGATTTCTAATGGGCCTGAAAAGCTTATTCTCTTAGGAAATTAAAAACTACCACTTCAATATTATACACATGCATGTGCTTATTTGTGCTATTTATGTATAGATTTTCTTTGTTTCAGTATAATTAAATAGCTCTTACTGAGTCTTACAGAATTGAAAATGGTTTAAATATAAAATATCAGAATACTGTGTTCATAACAAATCTTAAATCAAATATGCAATATATTTTACAATAAGTAACTATACTTTGCTAAATTTCTGGGGTACTAGAGAATGCCATTCTGAAAAAATTCTGTGTCAGTATATAACCAGCTGGGAAATCACACCCAAAACCATTTGGTTCCCAAAAGTTTCAGAAAGATCTTATTTTAACACACCTTATCAATAATGTGTTCTGGAACTGTTCTGTCCTATATGATAGTAGTCACATGTGGCTATTTATATTTAAAGGTAAACTAACTAAAATTAGACACAATTAAGAATTCAGTTCCTAAGTCACTAGTCATACATATTTCAAGTGCTCAACAGCCATGTGTGGCTAGTGGTTACCATACCGGACATTGCTAATACAGAATGTTTCTACTATTACGAAATTTCTTAGAAAGGACTGGTCTAGAGGCACGGCCCAAAAGACAAAGTAAGGGTCACCTACAAGACTAAAACATTCTGACAATTAGCTAAAACTCTACAAGGTCTTCCTTGATTAATATTCAGTGAGTTTCCAAATTCAGGGTGATGAATTAATACATACTTTATAGTATATAAATTCTGCAGCAACATTTTGTCACTGGTCATATTAGCATTCTTTCTAAGAAATATTTTTCAGAATTAAGAACCCAAGAAATTTGGGTCCTATATAAAATGATTATGTCTTTGGCATACTTGTGATCACAGCAAGGATATAAATATTTATATAATGAATGTAGTTATACATTGAAATTTACATTTTTAAAAAGATATGAAATATAACTAGTATTATATTCATAGGACTCAATGGAATGTTTTTACACAGAAAACTGTCAAACATCTATGCAAATCACATAATTAATTTTAAAGTATCAAATTAGTTACCTGCCTAATATTGTGTTATTTTCTGTGAGCAGTAGAAAAAGATATACTCAATAACAGTTTGGAAACGCAAAAAGGAGGTGCAGAAAAACATTAATTCTATGGCAGGTAGACGGCTCAGTTCAGATTTTCAATTATTTTAATAAATATTTTTCATTATCTTTTAGATGTACTAGTGACTGCTAAGGTTGTTAGCCAATATTTAAAATGTCTCATTTACTGTTTTGTATTTTACGTGGAGCCAGATTTAAATAAAGCAATCTGTACATTTTTCATTGCCAAAATATGTCAAGGTTAGAAACAGACGTTGCACTTTTTCTTCCAAAAAGTTGAAGTGTTTATCATACCAAAGCTTAAAATTAATATAAAAGGCAATAGGGCAGACAGAAAGCTGATATCAATAATTTTGTTTTTTATGCATTCCCCAAAACAATGTTATTTGTGTATCTTCTACAAAGAGAATGAAAAAGTTTGACATTTATAAAATAAATTTTAAAAGAAAAATTTTTTTCCCTCTAAAGGTGGACTTACTGAATCATTCCGACCAAAAAAGGTATATATTGCATACAAGTAATAATCAAATAGTTGAGACATGAAATGAATAACATCAAAGGCAATTGGCTTAAGAATGTTCATCATCTGCATATATTTTCCTGAAAAGAAAAAAGAATCAAAAATTAAGTAGAACAAAATTAAAATGTTAGTCTATAATTACAAAAGGACAATAAAATTACTGTACTAAAATATTTAAATATAATGAAATATTGCACACCTTCACAGTAGCCATGTCTCAAGTACTCAGTAGTTTCATGTGGCTAATGGCTATTGTGTGGGACAGCACAGATTACGAATAGTTCCATCATCTTGGAAAATTATACTGGAGAGTACTAATGTGAATACTACAATGATATTTTCCTCTGACTACATTTTACTGTTTCTCAGATTTTTATGGAACTCCTACACTCTTCTACAAATGTTACTGTACAAACAACATTGATTCTCTTTTCTAGGAGTTTCAATTTAAAATAATTTCTTTGAAAATGTGTAAGCTTAATAGAGTAAAATACAATATAATTAAGAAAATATTTATTTTTCATAAGCTTATACATGTAGAGCAAAAGTAGAAAAGCAAGAGGAAAAATGATACACACAAGGTACTGCCCATTCCCCTGAATCCTAGCCCTGTGAAATCTTGGGTCAGAGGCCAAGAACATTTCTTTATCACTATATCATTCAAGAGCTCAATATCCACAAGGTGAAAAGAACATATCTTTCTCATTCCTTCTTTTGGAAGATGCCAATATCTCATTCCGTTTCCTCTAAATATATAATCAGATATAGTCACAGAAAAAAAACACAATAAATTAAACTTCTGCATTTACAAACTTGCTTATGTATTAGAAGAGTTCAGGAGAGATGGGATGAATCAAATAACAAATAACTACAAGTCCGCAATTCTGTTTCTTTTTTATGGGAAATAATAGGAAAAGAAACATATCTATTAAAAATGCTCTATACTTTCTTCTGCAGAAGATCTTAAAAGAGGCCATTTACTTAATTTCCAAATAAGCCAATAATTCAGGTGCTGACTCTACTTCACGTACTGCTATGATTTTAAATTGGTACTATTAAAGACACCATGACTCAAGAGAAAACACATTCACTGCAGTACAAGAAATGACAAACATACTCCAATGGAAATGTCTACTATCAAAATCATTTCTTTAAGAACTTAGTACGTCATTCTTAATTTATGTGGGAAGTGATTTTAAATAATAGTTAGATGGTCGAGAAGAGAAACACAAACAAAAATATACATCAAAACACAGTAAAAACTACTCAACTAAGATTTTATTCTTATTCCTATTTTAAAATTCTTCTGTTTCATCCTTTGCAATCATTTCACACAGTCAGACATTTTCTTGAAAATCACATTTGAAAAATATTTGAAATATACTGTTCCTAAAACACTCTGGATCATTATGCAGGTAGTTCCTCAGCTACAAAACATATGGTTACTTAAGCTACAACTTGTTAACATATAAAATAATGCAACATCGTGAAGAAAAAAATAATATATTGCATTACTCAGTTAAAAAAAAACACAAACATGAAAAAGTAGAAAGAAGTAGAATGCAAATAAGTAGGCTGGCATGCCTCTCGAACACGAGGTCCTCTCCATTCCCGATAAGATTAACCATTGTTTATACACCTAATCTTGAAAAAGGATATAAAAATGAATTATTAATAGGGAAAAGAATTTTACATGTGTATTCAGAAGAAAAAAATAGCTGTTCCTCACCATCTTGAAAAGAAAATTCAAACATAAGGATATTAATTTATTCATTCAACAAACACGTTGTGAAGGCTTACTGTATACTTGGCTTTGTATTAAGGAACAAGGAAATACACAGAGTCCTGGCTGTTGCACCTCAAAAGGTCATACATGGAAGACAATAATCAATAAGCAGACCATCGGTATATTACAGAGTATAAGAATGAGGACTCTGTCTTTCCAGTTCAAGAGGACAGAACAGGCAGACAGTAGACATTTGGAGGCTTGAGGAGGCTTATATGCCTCCTCAGATCTTACTGAATTAAAAGAGAACATTACAATGAATTAATTACTTATCTATGAAGAGGGTGAGAAGGTGAGGCTGGTAGGTTTAAGCACAAGACAATGAAAAATGTCAAAACATTTCTAGACCAGAGGTGGGCAAATCTTTCCTGTAAAGGACCCAAGAGTAGATAGTTTAGGCTTTGCATACCACACAGTCTCTGTGGCAACTATTTAGCTCTGCTGTCTTCTGTTTCAACTGCTCAACTATGCCACTGTAGCACAAAAGCAGCTCCAGACAGACAATATGCAAACAAATGAGCATGGGTGTGCCAATAAAACTTTATTTACAAAAACAAGTAGCCAGCAACTCAAAACATTTGACACCTCAAAACGTCTGTTCTAGATGACAGACAGTAGATAGGAACAGGTTGATGGAAAAACATAAGAAGCCAATAAAACCATAAGAGGGCCACAAAGGAGGTGGAAGCTATTCACTAGGACAGTAACTACTTAGAATCAAGCTGGAATGGTAGGAGTGAGAAACGGGGCTGAAAAAGGATCAAGCTACAGGTTCACATGGGACAAACTGTTATCAGTCTACTTTCCCCACCACCACCACTATTCCCCTCTCCTCTCCAGCAGTTAGAGGTGTAGGCTTCTAGAATTTACCCACAAAACAAAATAGAAACCCTTGGGGTTCCTCTCTAAAAGAAACGATAGGCCAGGCGCGGTGGCTCACGCCTGTAATCCCAGCAGTCTGGGAGGCTGAGGTGGGCGGATCACGAGGTCAGGAGATCGAGACCGTCCTGGCTAACATGGTGAAACCCCGTCTCAACTAAAAAAAAAAAAAAAATACAAAAAATTAGCCGGGCGTGGTGGCGGGCGCCTGTAGTCCCAGCTATGCGGGAGGCTGAGGCAGGAGAATGGCAAGAATCCCGGAGGCGGAGCTTGCATTGAGCAGAGATGCACCACTGCACTCCAGCCTGGGTGACAGAGCAAGACTCCGTCTCAAAAAAAAAAAAAAAGAAAAAGAAAAAGAAAGAAATGATAAACAAACCGAGAGGAAAAAAAAAAGACAGAGGGGCAAACGAACTTAAAAAATAAAAATAAAAAACTGAAAAGCTAAGGCTTCTACCTAATTCTGGGATTTAGAGGATCTGTCCCCATAAAGACTGCCAGTAAATCTACCCAAGCCCTCTCCTATTTCACATGAAGTTCCCAGTCAGAATTTCTACTGAAGAGAAAGAGCCAGCTCGAACATAGTTCTAATTACTCACAAGAAACCCACAATGGCTATGTAAGCCTTCCATTTTAAATCTAAATAGATAATCAAAAATCACCAGGCACACAAAGAAAACTCAGAGTGTGAAAATAAAAAGAAAAGCTGATCCCAAACAAAACAGAATAATTCAAGCTAAAAAGAGAAATATAATAATTATGTAGAACTCAATAATACAAAATTATCAAAAAAAGAGAATATAAAAGACTTCTTAAAGGTAAAAATATAATGTTTAAAATAAAAAGTTAAATTAAGTCTCCTAAAAGGTATAGTAAAAGACAATACTGTGGGAAACATTTGAGAAAACAGATATAAAGGACCAATTTTAGTAATGGAGGAAATTGTTTTAAAAAGAGAGAACAAAGAACATACAAAGGTGGAAATTATCAAAGAAATACTAGTGTCAGTAATAGCTGAGGAACACAGGAGTCTTCAGATCAAGAGTCCACAAACTATCAAACACACTTACTGAAAAAGAAATCATACCTAGACACATCAACATAAAATTCTGCATCAAGGAAAAAAAACATTAAAACCTTTCAGACAGAGAGAGAAATTCATCTGCAACACA
The DNA here is from genome assembly GCF_047675955.1 of Chlorocebus sabaeus. NCBI lineage: Eukaryota > Metazoa > Chordata > Mammalia > Primates > Cercopithecidae > Chlorocebus > Chlorocebus sabaeus. The sequence goes on from NC_132924.1 coordinate 59,527,689, forward strand.
ATAGAATGCTAGAAGTTCCAGTTCAGAAGAAAATAATTTTTAATCTACAAGTTTATTCATAGCTAAATTGTCATTCAAGTGAAAGAGAAAAAAAAAAGACATTTTTCAGACTGACACGAATTCAAACATTTACTTCTTATCAGTCTTTTCTGGGGAATAACTAAACCATGGGGAAGAGATACACAGAGGGAGTGGCAAAGAAACCAACCAAGTAGCAGCATGGACAAGAACTAGAAACAAGAGAATGAACAGTGGGCCTGCCTTAGCCAACTCATCAGTGGGAGACACAGAGAGAAGTGTGGTTACCACACTTGAATGCTTCAAATACATTAGCAAGTTTGTAAATGCAGAAGTTTAATTTATTGTGTTTTTTTTTCTGTGACTATATCTGATTATATATTTAGAGGAAAAGGAATACGATATTGGCATCTTCCAAAAAAAGGAACGAGAAAGATATGCTCTTTGCACCTGGTGGATATTGAGCTCTTGAATGATATATAGTGATAAAGAAATGTTCTTGGCCTCTGACCCAAGATTTCACAGGGCTAGGATTCAGGGGAATGGGCAGTACCTTGCGTGTATCATTTTTTCTCTTGCTTTTCTACTTTTGCTATATATATATATATATAAACTTATAAAAATAAATATTTTCTTAAATATATTGTATTTTACTCTATTAAACTTACACATTTTCAAAGAAATTATTTTAAATTGAAACTCCTGGAAAAGAGAACTGATGTTGTTTGTATAGTGTCATTTGTAAAAGAGTATAGGAGTTCCATAACAATGCTGGAAACATGGGGGAGAAATTTTTCCCATTGGGATATGACAAGAGAGAAAATTGGTTTCTCCTATACTGAAGATTTTAAAAATTAAGGTTTGTCAGTCCAGCATCTATTGGGTTCCTACAAAAGTAAAAAGCACTTGGCCATGTGCCACATAAAGATGCTACAAAAATGATTTAAGGCTCTCATCTATTGGAGTTTATAACCTGATGGGACACAAGCAGGAACAGATTCTGAGTTGGAAGAATAGTCATTATTCTTATTTCAGTACACTAATGTGAGAAACCATCAATGAATATAAATGGCATGTAAGGCCATAATAGCACATAAGACAAACTGGAAAAGCTATAAAAGAGGCATAAAGGAAAGGAAAGTTGGTTCAGCTTGGACAATTTAGAAAAAGGTATTGAATAATGAAGTGAAGACCAGAGTAAAAAGATGACAAGTCCATTACCTAAGTGCCTGGCTACCAGGTTTATTTTTTAAATATTATATCTCAGCCCCCCAAATCTCCAATGTCATTTTCTTGTGACACGTACTGAGGGATGGTGCTTTTAGGATTATGCTCTCAAAAGATAAGGCTGTACATATAGGTAGCAATTCAGAAAATATTTTTAAATGTTAAAAATATAAATTCATGTAAATAACATCTAAATATATGTTATCTCATAGTATTATCTTATAGTATTAGTATGTAGATAATATATAGTATATATATTAGTATAGTATATATATTATACTATAGTATATATAGTAGCATAAATATTATATATAGTATAGTGTATATATTGTCTACATACTATTATATTAATGTATATATTATATATACTATATAATGTATATAATATATAAATGTATATTAATTATAGTATATTAATGATATAATTATATCATTATTATAATATGATTATAAACAGAAATACTAGCATGTAGTTTAAAGAGAATGACAAACTTTTTTTCCTTAAACATTACATATGAAAATATTGTTTATTTAAAAGATAACTTAATCATAAAACATGGTTTTAAAATTTTAAAACACATAAAAAAGTATTGTGATACTTCTGTAAGACTACACTATGACTTCATTGAACTCTAATTTTATCCAAATATCTGAAACAAGGATACTTTAAAAACAACTTATATTCAAAAAAACAAAAGAAGCTACCATTTTAATTACGTTATGCAGTCAAGAATTTTCCCGTTAAATACACATTGTTTTACATTTCAATTAGGAAAATAACAGAAAGGAACCAAAGGTTCTCAAAGTGTGGTCCCTAGACCAGCTGCATCAACATTACCTGGCAACTTGTTAAAGATGCCCATTCTCAGGTTATACCCTAGAGCTACTGAATCAGATACTCTGGGAGTGGGGGACAGCAATCTGTGTTTTGTTTGTTTATTTCAGACAGTCTTGCCCTGTCACCCAGGCTGTGGTGCAGTGGTACAATCTCAGCTTGCTGCAACCTTGGCTCACTGCAACCTCTGCCTCCTGGGTTCAAGCCATTCTCATGCCTCAGCCTCCCAACTAGGTGGGATTACAGGAGTGCCCTACCACATCTGGCTAATTTTTGTATTTGTAGAAGAGACAGGGTTTTGCCATGTTGGCCAGGCTGCTCTCAAACTCCTGACCTTAAGTGATCCATCTGCCTTGGCCTCCCAAAGTACTGGGATTACAGGTGTGAGCCACCAAACCCAGCCAGCAATCTGCGTTTTAACAATCCCTCTAGGTGATTCTGGTGGGTGCCAAAATTTAAAAATCAAAGGCTAGATCACCATAAAAGATGAATAAAACAATAAAGCACAGTTCTTCTTTCTTCTTGACAGGCCCTCATGCCTTGGTTTTCAAGACCTCTACTTCACCTCCTAATTTTTCTCCTGCCTTTCTGCTGCTCATTCATGACCTCCTTCACTGTCTGATCTTGCTGTTTGCCCTTCTAATATATCCATATCCACTGCTGTTTCCTAGGTTTCCACACTCAGCTATCTTGTGTTATACGTTTTTGTGTGTAGAAAGGGTAGTAGAACTTCTGTCTGATTTTCTATGAACTCAAAAGGTTAAGAGCTTCTGCCAAAATAAACTCATCCACTATCACAGTTTTAACTATTTTATAACAATGACTCAAATTATGTATCCTGATCATCTTTTTGCTCCTGACCTCCACATCCATCTATGTAACTACCTATAGACTATTTCTACTTAAACGTCCCAGAGGTACCTCTATACGTCCAAAGTCTACCCTATCATCAGCTCTGCAAACTTGGTCTTCCTCTCATCTTTCCTTTTTCATTTCTGGCATTATCACTAGTTAATCGCACAATCCTAAAATTTGAGTGATCGCTCATCACTGATTCACCGATTCTGTCTGTTGTATTTCTAAAATCTCTCTAATCTGCCCTTCTCTCTATTACAATGGCCACTGCCATCCATATCCAGGCTTATGTCCTCATCATCCCTTGCCTGGGACACTTCAACAGTCTGCCATCCAGTCTTTGACCTTCTCCAGTTTCCCCTTAGCCAAAGTCAATCCCTTATTTACACTTTTTTAAAAACAACAAATCTGCTGGGGTCTCTCCCCTGTTAGAAATCCCTGAAGGCGCTTGTGTCCAAGCTGCATAGGACAGTCTATGAGGCCTTCTGATAATCGGTTCTTGCCCATCTTTCTCGTCACATCTCCCCTGCTTCTGCCTCCAGCCCCCATCATGTTTCTCACATTCCAGCAAACTAGACTACTGGGATCTCTGAATATATCATGTCTTGCACATGTTCTTTCTGTCCAAAATGCCTTTATCAACTTCTTCATCTATGAGAACTTATTCATCTTTCAAACTCAATTAGGGTGTCAGTCCCCACAGTGAATCAGTCCTTTCACTTCCCACCCAAAAAGGAAAATTAATCATCATTCTTTCTCTCGCCTCTTTTCTGTTTATTTATGCTTATAACAACACACTGTAAATTTTTTTATTTGTATGCTATTTCCCTTGTTGGGTTCCTTAAGTAGAAAGACTATGGTTTCTTCATGACTGTATCTCCAACAGCTAGCTGGAAACAAAGTAGTGACTCAAAAAAACAAAAAATCTGTTGGACTAAAACTGATGAATGCAATATACATGGCAAAAAAGGAGCTGATTTCCTTAATGTTGAAATTAAAACCTATAATTTCCTTATTACGTAAAAATGAGCAGTGGATATAAGTAGTTCGCAAGTAAATAGAAATGTCTTTTAAGCATATGAAAAGATGCTTCAATTCACTCATAATTAAACACATTTTTGAATGAGATGGCATTTTTAACCTATCAGACTAGCAAGGACCCAAAGCTGGAGGATATACAGTGTTGCTGAGACTAAGAAAAGAGCTACCCTCAAATACTGTTGATGAATGAGTAAACTAACAGAACTCTGTTAGTAAGCTCGTTAGTAACCTCATTGGTAAATTGAGAATGTCCATCAAAACTGGAAATGTATATACTCTTTCATCCAGCTAGAGGAAGCATTTATAGGAATTTGTTCTATAGCTCTATCTGTATATGCACAAAGATATTTCTTCAAGGATACTTGCTGTGGTAGTTTGTAGTATGAAATGACGTAACCTATATGTTGAAAAGTAGAAGACGTATAAATTGTGGCACTTATAATATTACATCTATACAATAGGAAAAAAGAATGAAATCCACATATACTAAGATAAGTAATACATTAAGTTATTTTAAGTGTAATCTTAAGATATTTTAAGTAAAAAAGCCAGATAAAAACAGTATAGTGTAATCCAATTTTCGAAACAAACAAAACAACAACAAAAAAATAGGAGAGAGGAGATACACATATTAAATATATTTGTACTAACACTAATATTTCCAGAAGAAAACAGGAGAAACTGAGTCGTTTTGTCTGGGGAAGGAGATTTGCAGCTCAGGGGCTCTGCTTATACCTTGTGGTATTTTAATTTTTAACCACTTTCATGCATTACCTTTCAATTTAAAATGCTCAATGATAAAGAGTATGCCAGCAAACTAAAGTGCTGGGAAACTTCAACAGTCTGTCATCTAGTATTTTACCTTCCCCCAAGGAAAAGAATGTATATTATACCTAAAAGAATATATATTACACCTAAATATCCCTTAGATGCACATATCATATTTTCATTTTAAATACTGATGCATGTGCTAGGGTATATTTTTTTCTAGCTACTAAAGTGGTAATTTTGTTGTTGTCGGCAGTTGTTATAAGCATGGACTTCAGTAATCTAGCTCCTGCTCCTCAGACCTATCATACCTGCTCAAGTGAGAGCTGTTTCCAGGAGAGAGAACCACGAATACCAAGGCTATTTCACTGATGAGACACATTTCCTAAAATTTCTCTTTCTCTGTCTGCAAGAAACCATCAGGCTGACAGAATTTTCTCTTTATATAATACAAGCAAGTCTTCTGATCAGTTCTCTCCACTAGTGCAAAGCCTCCCTGAGCCTTTCTAATAAATTTAGTTACCACCTGGGGTAAGGGAGCCCCATTAACACTCTTTTGTTTACTCTCTGCTAATTATCTGCCAAGTAAATACTACTTGAAAGGGACATTTTAAATATGCCTTTAATGTTCTAATATGTGTTTCCGAAATACTCAATAATTAGTTCCTTCATCTTCTCAAGTACCAAAAATTAATCTGTCTTATTTACATAACCATACTTCTCCCTTTGTAGGAAGAGGCATGACTTTTGCCAGTTTATAATCTTCAGGCACTTCTATGCAATAACAACAGTGGATGGAATAGTGCATTTACTAGTCAGAGACCTCTGAGACAGTGGCTTCCTTAAAGTTCTGTTTTGTATATATCTAAAAACTGAAGATAAAAACATCCCAGGGAGAGAGAAAATGGTAAGAATAAAAGTCTACTGGGGATCCCAACTGAGGTGATAATGGCAGCACCTAATCCCAGTCCTAAATGAAAAGATATAAAAGTTAAATCGTCATACTCGGCATTGTTTCCTAATTGCAAGTCCAGTAAAAGATATGGTAGTGTAGAAAGCTGAAATTGCAAGAGTCAAATTCTCTTCACAGAGTAAGGTTTTATTCAGGACTGTGCCATACTTCAAAGGCTCTTGAATGTGGCTTTTCTCAGTTCCTATAAACCCACTGTTCAAAAGCAAGGCCCACTATGTTGATCAGCAATCTTCATATAAGAATTTGTTGTTACTATCGTCTGAATTCAGCACCAGAAGCATATTTCTACCATTATTATAAAGGCCTGTATCTTTTTCACAGATAATAAGGATAGTGGAATACATTGTTTTGTGAATTCCCTTATGCCTACCAAGAAGTTAAGCACTGTATTTGATGTCTGCATTAAATATGATATGATAAAGCATCATGTGCCCATTCCTCAACTTTGCCTTAGCCTTGTATTTTATTTTATTTGATTATTATGAAAATATGCCTTCAGAGTAAACAGCAACATGACTACCTCCAGCCCCTTTTGAACTAGGTAAGGTAAAAAATATAAACAACTGTTTAGATGTGTTTAATTATATTATTTTTCCCAATTTCTCATAAGAGCATGATACAGTCCCGCCCACTTTCCTTGACTTGCAGTGCTTCCTGTGGCAGAAGCATACTTCTCCCTCCCTTTGCCAAGCCTGACTTGCTTTGGCCATGACATGTCAGAGGAAGTCAAGGGTGACACATGGAAGCAGAAGCTTCAGGAGTCATAACAGAGTTTGCTCTTGCTCTTCTTCCCATGTTCCAGATTGGTTGGTACTATTCTTTCAACCTACATCTTAGAATGAAGAGACACACGGAGCAGAGCTACATATAATCAGGAGACAATGCGTATCACGAGTGAAAAATAAAACTTTGTGGTTGAAAGTCATTGATGCACCAAGAACTGCTTGTTACTTCAATATAATCTAGCAAAAGCTGACTACATCTCAAGTGATGTGTTCAGACACTGAAAACTGCTGAGTCTAGAAGGCTAAGGAGGATGACAATTATTCTGAAATGTCTGAATTTCTATCAGTGAGGACAAGATAAAGGAACTGAGCCCATGAAGCCTGAAAAATGGATTGTGGGGTGGTTGGTATGAGAAAAGGAAGGACAGGACAACTACCACCACATATCTGAAAAGTGATCACATGGAAGAAAAGAAGAAATAGAAGATAAAAGAAATAGAAGAACAGAATAAATAGAAATAGAAAAAAAAATTTTTTTTAAAGCATGAACTTATTCTTCTTGCTTCTAAGGGCAGAACTCTTAGACCAAAAGGACAGACCAAAAGCTAGAAACACAGAGAGACAGGTTTTGGTTTACCTTGGGGAAGAGACTTCTACTAATGAGATCAGTCTAATGATAGAATGAGTAGTCTTGCAAACCGCTATGTTTCCAATGACTGGGAATCACGAAACAGAAGCCAGACAGCCACCACATATTAGAGACATTACAGAAAGACAACCGACTTCATGGGAACTTATACCAATGACCTCTCAGCACTCTTCCAATTCTGATTCTACAAATTCTAGAGAGTTATTTCTGACACTATGTTCAGTCAGTTCTCTTGGAAGAAGAAGAAAAGTTTAGTTCCCTGGCAATAATTAGTCACAGAATAGCTTTTTAGAATCTATCCTTTCTTCTGAGCATCATGAAAATGTATACCTTTCTTTTCTTCTCAGTTCAGTAACATTTTTTGCTCTTTCTAGAGAAACCATGACTCCTAAAAAGCATTCTATACATTTTATCCTATTCACTAATTACATTTAATAATTATCTTAAAGAACACGGACTATTTCAATAGAGCTAAGATTAATCAAACTAGGCAATAGGTAAATACCATCTCCATAGATAGAGATTTTTATAGAAAACCACTAAAATTCCTGATTGGAATAATGAAGGTTAATATGAGAAGACATCTCTATAACTTATTTGTCAAATAGATAGACTTATTAGTGAGATAGAAAGGCTAAAAACATACAAGATGTTGAAATACTGACATTAAAAAAAAATCCACATCATCCTCAAACCCGAGTATTTAAAATATCATTTCTTCATATTGTTTCCCTTCTACAAAATCATCAATAAATGTCTTCTCTGTAATAAGAACAACATTTCCTATAATCTGAACATTTAGCTTGTAAATCCCTTGAGTCTGAAAATGTCAGAAAGTCACTATTCACTCTGCCTGACAGAATACCGTAAAGATCTATGAAACAACAAAGTAGAAAAATATTGTATAAATGTGAAACTGGTACTATCTTATCTTACATGTACCTCTAACCTACCTAGAGAATTTTTCATCACATTTCAATTAACTGAAATATTTTAGAAAAATTGGAAGATACAAAGACTTAATAAACAGGTAACTTAAAAAGAGAAACTGGCATTACTATTAGTATTATAGTATTTGGAACATTTAAAATGAGAAGCATAGACATATGATAACCTTAAATCCCTTATTGCAGAGAGCACTGGAGTATACCAGACAACGAAAACCACAAGTAAAAGTCATTCAGTAACAAACTAATTTAACTGTTATAATGTTTCTTTTTCTTTGTTTTTAAATGTGTAGCTACTTACCAACAAGTCTTATTACATTCAACGTTGTATTTGTTAAGATAGGGGCATTCACTTTATTTAGACTGTAATCTGATTTCTTCCTGCTTTTTAGAGTTTCCCGAGAAACACTTTATATGAAAAAACAAAACAGAGTTGCTAGAGTTGTCAAGTAATAAACCAATAAGTTACTCAGATTAGTCCATAGCCTTTATTAACTAATTATTTAATGAAAATCGTACTATGCATTAGGTAAAGATATAGAGATTAACTTCTTATCCTTATAAAATTTACAATCCATAAGTAAGGGAAATAAGTGAGCAAAAAAATAAAGTACCATAATGCATTTCTTCGATTATAAAACATTATCAACCACTAAAAAAACTAATCACTTTAAACAACAAATTTTCCAAGATAATTACATATCTAGGTGCAGATGTACTATGTTTCTTGATTTCAGAAACTTATAAACATGAAAAAATACCCTCCTAAGAATCTGAATTAAGTAGAGAATATTGGTGACAGTATTTGGGGTTAAGGGGCAGCATTAGGTTAGGTTCGAAAGAAAAGTAAAAGTTATATGGTCAGCACAGAAAAAAGGGCCAGCATAAAACAGGGTTAGAGATAAGAGAGAAGAGAGTGTGCTCAGAAAAGTACAAGGAGTTCACCACATTCGCAAGTAGAAGAAATGAACAGAGGGGAAAGTAACAAGAAAGGAGGCAAGTAAAGGCCGGATATCCCTGAAAGCAATCAAACCTGAGGGATATGAACCTTATCTTGAATACAGTGGTGAGTCACTAAAAGCTAACCAGAAAAACACCAAGATTAAATTTGTAACTATGAAAAAAAAAAAACCCTAAATTTAAATCTAAGAGTTGTTTGGAATGGGGCAAGCCTAGAGACAAGAATCCAAGGTAAAGGAGTTGATTTAATAATCTGGCACAGAGATAATTTTGGGATAAACTAGAATGGTAGTGGTGAAATGCCAGAAAAATTGGTCAACTCAAGAGACACAAGTTAGAATTGATAATAACTCTTAATTTATTGGCTTCAGGCACTAATTCATTCAATTCAGACTTCTTAGGGGTAAGTTTAGGGGGCTGCGGTAACCCTACCAAAAATGGAGGTATATACACATGGCAGACACTATCTTACTTGTACATTTCAATTCAAATAGACCTTTCCTTTTGGCCAAAATATGCCCAAAACATCTAATAAAGAATTCCAACAAAATAGTTCTATTTAGTTAACAGTAGATCATACTGACACTTAATATCATACATATGCAAAAACCAATAGAACAAATTTTTTCAATTAAAATAGCTACAATTTCGTGAATTGCTCACTTTTGAAAACAGTATTATTTCAGTCGGGATTTCAAGTTAAACAGTATTAAATAGGTAGCTTGGCGTTAAACGGTAAGAGTATACTTATCGTTACTACCATTAAGAAAAAAAGTACATTTATAGTCACTAAACGTATGATAGTCATGAAATCAAGTCATTTCAACATTCCAGAATCAGGCCCATTTAACTGGCAAAAGGTAAGAAAAAATTCTGTTATAATTATCATAGTTTTGAAGAGGTCAGTTTATCATAAAACAAAACTCAACCACTAATGAGGACACCTTGGTAGAAAGTTCAAATAGTGAACAAAAATGACACAGGGGAAATAAGTGGTGATTTTCTGTGTTTACAAGATTGAAGCAAGAACTCCACATACAAAACAAATGACCATTTTCTCCTTGAGGTTTTTTATTTATCTATGTAAATCACATAAATGGCCACCAAAGGCAGGATTGATTTTATAAATCTAAAGGCTTTTTCCTCTGCAAAAACTAATCTCTTTGATTATGCCCAATATTTTCGACAATAATTTTAACAGATTTTAAAAAATAACTAACTTCGTGATGCCATAAAAAAGGAATTAGAATCTTGCTACAAAAAGCAATGTCAAACACACTACATAACTCTAAGGAAAGCTACATTAAAACTAGCCATTTAAGAACTTTTAAATGGCTAAATCAATTTCTTTTTTGACACATTAACAATCCAGTTCATAGTTAAATGAACTGATTTGTGAGATGCTGGCAAAGGTTTTGCTAGGCAGAACTTTTCATATAACTATTTTATTTTTCATGAAATCCAGTTATGAAATGTTAGGAGGAAAAACACATTTTTAGCCTTCCAGGAATCATTTAAAACATACTAACTTCTGTCAGGTGACATAATAAGTACCAAAAAACATAATTTTTGTTTCTTCTTAACCTTAAAGGAAATCCTATATGTTAAGAGCACAAGATAAAATGCTAAATACCACACAATTTAAGAACAATCACCTTTTCACAGGAACATCTCCTGTCTGCTCATCCACATAGTCTCGTTTGAGTTCCTCAGGAACATCACTGTCACTGTCATACTCTTGATAAGCACTCTTTTCTTGTTCATCAGATTCATACTGAAGAAAACACAGGATATTAAAAAATGAGTATAAAGGGCCTCTTTTCGTGGGGTGTCTCAACACAGCGAAAGTACTCAATTTTATAAGAAACCGCTAAATACAAGAAAATCCGTAGTTTAGTTTTAATGTTGTCACCAAGAATCTGATTATTCTTCCATTGTCTTCATCATTCTACCTTAATCAGCACAAAAGAAAAATATTACACCTATAAAAGCTTGAATATGTGCAACAAAATAAAATCACCATAAACGAAAACCTAACAAACATTCCACTAGGCCTAAAAAGAGAAGAAGAGTACACATAAGCACGTTTGTTTTTTTTTTTTAACTTAAAGTCTCTCAGAAGTTTCACCATACTTATTTCCAATTTGCTAATAAAATTCATTAAAAAGAGGTTCAATATCCAATTCTGGCACTCTGGAAGTATTACTTTAGCTTAATAAACATGCACAACACACATGCTGATGTTTTAATTCACTATAAGACTTAATTTCAAGGGCAGCTTAGAAAATTAAGCTTAGAACACAGTGACCTGCTGAGAATGAGGACAAAAATGGTAGATTTACTCCTGAGAGGAAGGTTGTCTTCCTAACATTTTCATCATCTTTATGGCACCATGGCCCAGTGCCAGCACGGGAAAGGACAGTGGAATTCATGCACAGTAAAGGAAGCAGTGACAACACTTTCATCATCATCATCTATTAATGTTATAGATTAATATGATTAAATAATGGCTAATATTAGTATGATTAAATAATAGCTAACATTGAGTTTTTAACCAAGTATTATGCTAAGTTCTTTCATGAATTATCTCATTTAATTGTACAGACACTTCTATGAGGAAGTTTTATCTCCACATGACAGTTGAGAAAACCAGTATGATAACAACATGGAAATAATTTAGTCCCCTAATTCAACAACTGTTTTTTGAGAGTCTGTTAATAAAAAGGTCGTATTTAGATGTGGACCCTGATTCTCAAGGACATAAGTTGCACCTGGGAAGATGAGATCACACATTAATAACTGCAGGTACTCCTTTATACTTATACACAATGTGATCCTCATGCTATGCAGAAAGGTATTCTACACAAACTAGGATGTCCTGATTAGAACAACAGAGTTTTGTGACCACATCGTATCACAGATACCCATTATTTGAGGATTCAATGTTTGCAAATTTGCCTGCTCACTGAAATTTATTTGTAACCCTAAAGTCAACACTTATGATATTTCTGGAGTCATTCATAAATGTGCAGAACAGTGAAAAGTTTGAGTCATCCAACATGCATGTTCCCAGCTGAATACAAAGCATGCTCTGTCTTCTTGCTTAGGCTCTCATACTATAAACAAGTTTCCTTTTCATGACCTATTTAGTGCCAAGTGCTTTGTATTTTTGTGCTTTTTGTTGGTGATTTAACTGTTTAGAATGCCACCACAAGTGTAGCCCTGAAGTGCTGTCCAGTGTTTCTAAGCACAAGAAGGCTGTGATGTGCCTTAGAAATAAAACATGTGTGTCTGATAAGCTTCATTTAGGCAAGAGTTATGGTGTTGTTGACTATGAATTCAGATTATGTACTGATGGGCTGATAAATATGTTGTAACCAGAGGCTTATAGGAACCTAATCCTATATTTGCTCTGGGAGTAATGGTTGAGTATTTGTTAAATCAATATTCACAGCAACTTTATAGAACACACTGCTGCAAATAATGGGAATCAAATGCTATGTAAGTTTTAGTTAGTGAATCACTTTTATAGAGAGATATGTTATTCTAAAATAATTGGAATGACTTTAAATTCCTCTCAGTTTAGTCAATTTCACAGAGGCAAAATGTCACAAAGAATCACTGAATCATAATTTTAAATATGGCTTACTATGAAACAATTTAAACTTCATGAATTTCATCTTCACCAAATGAAAAATAAATTCTAAAACTAACATAAAATATAAAGACAAATCCTTCAACATATTTTTGTCACATCTGAATGGTTTTCACTTTAGCTTCATCAATCAAAAATAAAAATTATATTGGGTCATTATGGAAATTATGAAGATCAGAAGAAACCATCAAACAACTTATTAAGTCAAGTAAAATACCATGCAAGTAGCTGTGAAGCAAGCATTCCTCTCACTGTAAATATGGAGAAACTGAGGGTCACAAAGTTAAAATAATTTGCCAAGGGCCACACAGCTGATAAATAATAAAGATGATATTCATTATCTGCCTTCAAATCCTTTACATTAATTCACACTACATCTAGTTAATATTGTTTTTGAGGTCCTAAAAAGTGTTGTTAAAACATTGTACTTCTAAATCTCAAAAAAATATCCCTGCCAAGCAATTAAGCAAGACATTACCACTTTCTCTTAGACAAAGGGACATGGAACAAAAGCAATCTGTGACCCATAAAGGGTGTCGAGAAAAAGGGTAGATGATATCCATTCCCTCACTCATCTCACAATATATCACATCATATTCACATAATATATCACATAAATATTCAGTGAAGAAATTATACTACTATTTGATTAGCAACCTGATAAGAACATCATGTAATAAGAACATAAAGCAAACATAAAGGGAAAATTTACTATTCAAGAGGTCAAGGTCAACAAAGCATATTGTAAAGTCATTATCTATAAATGTAATATCATAGATACATTAAGTATATAGGTGGGCAGGGTGGTAGTAAATGGATACATAAATGGGTAGTAAATGGATATCTTTTTAAATAATAATTCATAGCCAATGTAGTAAATTGCCTTGCTCATTGAGTAGAACAGTTTTAAACTAAAAAAAATCTCACTTATGTTTCACATACACCACATACCCCATTAGAAGCTAAGACATCTTCTGTTTCTTCATCTTTGTGGTTGGCCTGAATTTCAAATGGATTCCCACCACTACAGTACTGCTCAAACAAGGTCACTGTTTTTGAAGAAGTTGAGACTGGCTGCTTACTAGGTGAAACTGATGGGGAGCGAGACTGTTCCATGAATTTAAATTCCTAGATGTTAAAAAAGGAGCCAGATACCTTTTAGCAACAATAAAATTCTAACACATAAACTGAATCCCTCAATATAAATGTAGACTTAGCAGAAAAACAACATCTTGATCTTCAAGTTATTGACTTTTAAACCTTTCAAGTTATCTAAAAGTACACACTTAGAAATACATGTCTAAAGGCTTTCCTAAAGACAACTCAGCGAATGATATCACTTAAAACAGTATCATCTGCATCAAACTACTTTTGGCTTCCTTTAAGAAACTGCGGAGATCATTTTTTAAAATAGCTTAAGAAATCTGAATGATGTCTTCTAAAAATTTTAACAGAACAGCAAAAATCCTAATCAATAAAGTCATTTACGAAAACTAATTGTTAAAGTAAAACACTATGCTTTTTCATATGTTGGCACCACTTAAGATATTCTATACAAATACATCAGAAACAAAGTATGAAGTGTATATGTGTTACATTGATGCCTACAAACTTTCATTTACTTTTCTCTATATACCAAGAAACAGACAACATGAACATATATGCCAAAGTCATATGATGTGTCCTCTACTCCTAGCAAAGCTAAAGAGTTGTAAGACCTAGTCTAAATTATGCATTAATCACATGAGGAAACTGAGGCAGTTTGAAGGGATTCAGTGCAAAGTTCAACCTCACACAGCTAATTAGAGGAAAAGCGGGAATAATCTCTAAAGTTCCTTTGAATTACAAAAATCTTGATTTAATGATTTATCACAAAATTTAACAAACATTTTTCTTTTCTCTAAATGGAATAATCCCAATATTTAAATCCCAAATATAAATTTCAATGATATTCTTGAAAGGTATTCTAAAAATTCTTGAAAGGTACATTGACTTGTTGTATTAAATGATATATGTGTTTATTTTCCTTTTACATTTCAACTATACATTTAATCATATACATTAATAATGCCTAAGTATCATGCCATTATTTTTATAATTCTAAACAAGGAGTGAATATACATCAACGAGACTAATTTTTAGAAAATCCAATCCACAGGAATGCATGTCAGGGAACACTAAGTTGTGAATAGTTTTCAAGGTAACTACTTTAAAGGAGATAATGTTCACCTAGATGGGAATGCTTCAACATGCCTTTTTTAAAAAACATGTCTTACAATTATACTAAGTGTGACAATGTCGCAACACACACACACAGTCTGATGGTTAAAAAGGAGTTCAAATAAAATTATTTAATAGATATTCTAAAATGAGTGTTAAACTCAGAATTCTAAATAATGTTAAGGAATTACCTTAAATCTTTGAGAACTCGTAAATCCTATGTTAATTTAATGTTGTTATGTTAATACTAATTAACATTAACATTAATTTTGCTGTCTTTAAAGCATTTAATAATCACTATGTTCCAGTGTTTTTAATATTTCTATAATAGGAAAACAATATAAAAAAACTGGATAAGAAGCTATTGTACAATATGAGCACAATCAATCCCTATTAAAAAAAACTTCTAATTATGTATTCTGTACATTTATCCAGAGTAAGAAAATTGCTTTCTAGAAAGGCATTCCTTCCAAAGGCAAAAACTAAAGACTCCGTACTTTCTGAACAAGAATCTAACTATATGCACTGCATTTTGACACTTGGTATTTGCAGAACACAATCTTTCACACAGGAATATTTATCTACAATGTGTTTCAACCAAGGGAAAAATCAAACCAATTAAAGACTTTTTCGCAGATTGCTTATTCTGTAAGTATTTGAGGAACTGATTAACTAATACAAATTAGTTAAGAGTATTTTTTATAAGTGCCTCTTTTATATCTGAGGCATTTTTTCATTACAGGCAAATTTAAGAATTGCAGCACAAATTAGGAACTTACTAGTCCCTTTAAGGAATAAAAAAATTCTATAAATATAATTATTTGTATTATATTTGTATATGTATTAAACTATGCCAAAATATAGCTAATTAATTATTTGCAAAATTTAAATACAGCAGTCAGCCCTTTTTGGAATTCAAAACAAACAAAAAATATCACTTTAACTGTAACTCTTTTTAGGCAAAAGAGATTTCCTGAAGTATGTAAACTGAATTTTATAAAAGAAGACTGATTTTTCACAACCATAAAAGGGTCATTCCTGTAAAAGAGGCTGGCTACTAATGACTTTCAAGGAAGGAAGATAAGAAACTGCTCCTTAATTTATTTTATAAATGTTTTCATATATTTGCGGACTTTTTTTTTCAAAGAAAAAGGGTAAAAAAGATGACTAAACGACAGATTTCTTTGTTCTTAAGAAACACTTACATGAAGTTGCAAGATGCTGAAATTTGACTTAACAGGACAAAGTTCCCAAGTCTCATTCTCTAAGAACATTCTCAGTTCATCAAGCCGTGTTCTTAAAAAAAGAAAATGAACACTCCAAAAAGTGAGAAAAGTACACTGCACACAAGAATTGAGGAAATAATGTACAATACAAATAATTATAGGATTAATGCCATGATCATAATCAACTTTGAGAACCCATTGGGATTAATACAGTAGACAGAAATGTTTACTTTTGTTAGTTAGTATCTTATCATCCTTGACAGAAAAACTCTCTCAAATGTTACTAAACTAAATATTTTTACTATATTGCAAAAGTAATGCATAGGAAATGACAGTTTTATTAGGGGACTAAATTAAAAGCTTGTCTCTAACTCACATAAATATCCTTAGCTGATCATATATCGATGCTAAAACATAAAGAAAAATCTACAGATTATATGAGATCATAAATACTAACACGTTATGTTAAACAGCACAGATCTGAATCATACCTAGTAAAGCTACAATAGCAAGATAATTATCACTTTCTGAAAACATTTAGCTCAGTGCCTGTCTCTACAAAGCATTTACAAATTACGTGAGCAGGTAAGACACATATATATTTGACATTCCACTAATCACTTATGCCATACTGATCTCTTCTTTCTTTAATGCTATTGTTCTTACTGTCTATCCTGAGTAATCAGCACATGATATAGGCAGTCCCAGAAAAACAAACCTTATTTTCAGTTGACAAAAGGGCCAGTGCCTGCCCTGTTCTTCCTCTTTCTACCACAAGTTGTTAGTACCATGCTAAAAATGAAATCTAGATTTTTTTAAATCCACAGGTTCAAAATAAAGAGACAATAAATACATGAATCTGTAAAAATCAGGAATTGCTCCAAATACTAGAGTTAACAGACAAGGACTTTAAGATAATTATTATAAGTTAAATAAAATATAAAAAATGTATAAAATGGATAGAAAAGAGAATTTCAAATAACTGCAATAAGAAAAAGAAACAATAAAAGAATCAAATAGACATTCAAGAACTGAAAAATACACTTCCAATTAAAAACTGATTGGATAAGTAAAACAGCAGTCTAGGGGTGGCTGAAGATGGCATTCATGAACTCAAAGATCAATAGAAAATATCTAAACTGAAGCAAAAATTTGAAAAAAACAAAGGAAGAAACAAAAGATCATAAGAGATATGTGAGAGAGTCAAAACATTTATTATGCAGGCAATTGGATGGAAAGGACAGAGAATAAGCAAAAGCAATATTTGAAGACATAATGGCCAAGAATTCCCAAAAGTGATTGTGCTCATAGCTCATACCACATACAAAAATTACCTCAAGTGGATCACAGTCCTAAGGTAAGAACTAAATGTACAAAACTTGACAACTCAACAATAAAAAACAGATACCCCAATTAAAAATGGACGAAAGCTTTGAACAAATATTTCTGTAAAGAAGATATACAAAAGGCCAATGAGCACCTTAAAAGCTGCTAAACATCATTAGTTATCAGGGAAATGAAAACCCAAAACATAATAAGATACCACTTCATGCCTACTAGGACAGCCATAATCAGAGACAGAAAACAACAGGTGGTGACAAGGTTTTGGAGAAATTGGAACCCTCATACAGTATTAGTAGGAACGTAAAATGTATCATGACTTTGGAAAAAAGTGTGATTCAGTTCCTCAAAATGTTAAACAGAGAGAGTTACCGCAGGACCCAGTAGTTCTACTCTGTATTAGTTTCCTGTGGCTGCTGTAACAAATTACCACAAACTAGGTGACTTAAACAAGCAGAAATTTATTCTCTCACAGTTCTAGAGGCCAGAGCCTGAAAATCAGTATCAGTGGGTTGAAATCAAGGTATTAGCAGAGCTCCACTCTCTGGAGGCCCTAGGGGATAATCTGCTTCCTGTCTCTTCCAGACAGGTTTGTGGTATTTATTACAGTAATTTAAAACTAATACAGTGATAAAAGGTACAACCCAGATTGAAGAAGTGCAGTCAACCCTAGGCATATAAAATGTATACAAAATAACATATGAAGTAAAAGTATATGACAAAACACCAAAAAGGTAAGAGAAGGTAAACGCAGTTACAAAGTTGGTTCCTGCATTATTCCGGAAGTATACCACCTAAGGTAGACTACAGTAGAACATAAGTGCATATTGAAATGTTGGTGGTAACCATTACAAGAATGTATTTTTATTTTTTTCCGAGACAGTCTCATTCTGTTGCCCAGGCTGGAGTGCAGTAGCGTGATCTTGGCTCACTGCAACCTCTGCCGCACAGATTCACACGATTCTCCTGCCTCGGCCTCCAGAGTAGCTGGGATTACAGGCACCTGCCACCATGCCCAGCTAATTTTTTTGTATTTCTAGTACAGACCGAGTTTCACCATCTTGGCCAGGCTGGTCTTGAACTCTTGACCTCGTGATCCATTCGCCTTGGCCTCCCAAAGTGCTGGGATTACAGGCGTGAGCCACTGCACCTGGCCCCTAATGTTGTTTTAAAATCTTGTCTGACAACTGTTATGTTTTCATATAACCATTTTTCCATTTACATTTAATGTATTTATTGACATAATTATTAATAGGTTTAAACCTATCATATTGCTGTTTGATATCTAAAAATGTTAAATATTTTAAAGAAATTTTCTCTTTCTGCATTTTTTGGATCGATCATATATATTTTTACTTTTTATATTATATATATATTTTTCTCAGTTAGTAAAACAACATCAACAACAACAAAATGAGACCAAACTTGATAAGCTGTTAACAAAGGGCACACTTTAAATATGAGAACATAATTAGAAAGAAAGTTAAAATTACACAAAAACACAATTTCTCAAAATCATGAACTGGGGTAGAATTTTTATCAAAATTATTTTCTCCGTCTATTAAAATAATAACTATGATATTTTCCTGTATTCTGTCAATTGGTAAATTAAATTTCTTAATTTATTTAATGTTTAGCCAACTCACGCTCTCCTATAATAAATCCTACCTGTTCACAGCATTTAACCTTTTTAGGTATCACTGAATTAAATTTGCCAATATTTTGTTTAGGATGTTGCATCTATGTTCTTATGAGATACTTGTCTGTCATTTTCTTTTTTTAATGTGCTCTTGTTATGCTTTGGTATCAACGCTATGCTGGCCTCATAAAATAAGTTATAAAACATTCCCTCTTTCTCTATTTTATGAAAGAATTGTGTTGGTATTGTTTTCTCCTTTAAGGTTTGGTAGAATTTACCAGTGACATCAGCAGGCCTGGAGATTTCTTTATGGAAATGTTTTGAAGCCCAGATATAATTTCTTCAAAAGACATCGGACTATTCATATTTTCTATATTTTGTTTTGTGAGCTCATTAAGTCTGGCTTTATAAGGAATTTGTTTATTTCATCTACTTTGCTGTATTTTCTTCTAAAAAGATAGGTGACTTCTATCTTCTAACACCAGTCAATGCAACTTTAGGATCCTTGAAAACATTTTATAAGCTTTGATTACTACAGTAATTACAAAATAAAATGTACTTATTAAATAGAATATTTTGACAACTATACATTGCTCTATAATTTTTATGTCATTAATGTTTAAATTAGAATATTTATGCTTTTAGAAATTCTCCAACATCTGACAGAATAGTGTTCTTTGGGTGTATATAAACTTAGTATCTGAATATTTTTAAAAATGGGAGGAAATAAAACTTATACTTTTGAGAAGTAGAAACAATAATAGAGGCTGTGTTCCCTCATATGTTCATACAGTTTTATCCTAGAAAAAGATAGTGGAATGCAAACTTTTATACGACTACCACAACTAACATTAATACATTTCATAAGTAGATGCTCCACCAAAAAGAAACTGCTCCTATTTTTATCTTTTTATTATCCCTGTAACTTCAAACCAATAGCTTAAATGGACTCAAAGTCAGAATAATTTGGTTCAAGAATTTCTTCATCCTCAAGAGCTCTATTTGGCAGCAGAGGACCATGAAACAAACTGTATGCACATTTAAACTCTTCTATTAGCAAAGTAAGAACACACTTCATCTATATTTCACCATGTTCCATATAGTTTTTCAGTATTTATTTAGTATGATTGGCAAAGGGAATATTAAATTGGGATTTTGCAGATTTATATTTATCACTGGCTAATGTAATGACTTTAGTCAATTCAATGTATGGACACTAGCATCATTTCTAAAGTTCGTGTCAAGTTTACCTTGTTTTGTAAAGAAATAAATGTACCTTAGAACACACTGATGGTTTGCACCAACTTTACGAAATGACTTCCACCGTAATTTTCCCGATGCAACTGTCAGAGCAAAAATGACTACAGACAGGACAGAAACTAGACTACCTTAAACTTCTGTTTAAATACTAGGGAAAAAGAAGAATACTAAGTAATAATTAAATCTTTGCTGTTTAACCTGCCCCAATTTTTACAATATACAATACTGCAAGAAAACGGGTCAAGATGTCTAGGCAACACTTATGGAGACCTTTTAATCTGGCCACTTCATTTTACAATTCATAGAATCACAGGCCAGAGAGGTTAAATGATTTGCCAATATCAGACAGTTGGTAAGCAGCAAAAAATGGGACAATAACCCAAGTCTACTATTACTCAACCCAGCTTTACTTCTAATAATATAGCACAGCCACTTCAATGAGAAATAAGTTTCACAAATGTTTCTAAGAGAAGTTCTTTAAAATGTTGAGTGTTTGGGGAAGATTTAAGTGATTCGTTTCTGTATTCTCTAATTTCATTAATGTGAACTCTGTGAGGAATTTTCATTATGGTCAAAATGCCCCTAGCTAGTTGCTACAGATGACAGACACCGTTTGATAATAAGTAAAACAGAATGCAGAATGGAAGCCACTAAATAAATCAGTGTTTTTATATTGTACACACATCCTAGACGCTGGGAACACCAAAAGTGATCCCAGTTGTCATGTTGGATATGAAGCAATCTCTGGGAAGAGAGACATTTGGTGTGCCTTCATACTGCAAGGAAAGTGAGGCTTCTGGCTCCTTTGTGTTTCCATTTTATTTCCCTATCCATGATTAACAGGCCCCTCCCCCTTCTATACAGGGCTCCCCCTTCTATATAGGGCTAGACTTTTCATTTAGTCAGGGCTTAAGTTTTAGCAGACAAGGAAGTTATAAATAAACGCAGTGTTAGGGTTTCCTGTTGGTCCCTTCCCACCGTTTCCCTGAGGTTTATTCAATTAAGTTTTTAAAAAATTTTTAAACACTCTCAGTTGTGAAACTCAAAGGCTTTGCTTTGGTATAGTTCAACTCAAATCTTTTTCAAACAATTTACTTGTTTACAATTAACACAGACAACTTGTATTCAAATATATTTAATAATGAATCAAAGGTTTGGTGTTCAGTCATCTCTCTTTTGACACGGCATATATCACTGTGAGTAGGTGCTGACTATGAACAAGGAGCAAAAGCAGAATTTCAAATCATGACTCTCTCTGGCACCAAATAAGGAAATCAAAACTTAAATTCAATTGTAAAAAGTAAAAGTTCAGAATAAAAAGTAACATGAAACTCAACTCAAAGGACAAAATACATGTAAGGGATACAACTTAGGGTCTAGCTTATATGAAGAAAAATCTAATGTTAGCTCTCCCTTCCTTCAATTTACTGCTGCTGTAAGCATATAATCACACCGCTATTACGAACATTCTTTCCCACCTTCCTCCTCTACCCAAATCATTCCTAGTCACTTTATAGCGAAATTCTGAATATCACATCCTCTCCTGTAGAAGCCTTCTTACTTCTAAAAGATAGATACTCTCAAGCACCCCCTCACTGAGCACTGATTTAACTTCCTTATAAGCACATGCATATGTATGCAGGTAATGGAACAGTAGCCAGATTCTTTCTGTGAACTTTGATCTAATAATCATGTTTTACTCATAAAGAAATCAGTTCAATATTTTAAGCCCCTCAAGACAAAGAATATTTTAAAATGTACAATGAATATGTAATGAGAACATTTCATCATATTTTGGTTAAAAAAATCCTTAGCCATCTTAAAAAAACTACAACACATTCAAATTCAAAAGTAATTGTTTAAAATCAATTAATGCTATAAGATTAAGTATTAGACAAAAGTATTCTCATTACCTAAATAAGTCCATTCATATTTTATTAGAGTTCTTACCTATGGTAATTCTTGAAATAATTGACACTTTGTTTTCTAATAGATTCCTGTAAAACTTCAGACTTGCTACCACAAAATTCTTCTCCAACTTGCATCAACCTAGTTGGATAAAAAGGTTTCAGTAAATTTCAGCAACATCCTTATAGAGAAAAAGAAGTGCGGGTTCTCTTTCTTCAAAGACTAAAAAAAATCGCTAAAATTTGGATATGTGAAAAAATTCTAAAGACCACAAATTCATAGAGGTTTACAAACATCCAAAGGGCAGAAATATTTAAATACACTCACAAACTTAGCAGCAAAAATTATCTTCATTTCCATAAAGAAGTTATAGATGAGAGCTCACTAGGTTCATGATTTCTTTGATTATCATGGTTGTATGACTCAAACTAAAGAATAAGACAAGATCTTAAACACTACCTGCTGATTATGTCCAAAACAAAGATGAAATCATCATATTTGAATATAGACAAATCGGTTCCAAGCAAGTAGGTTTTTACTTTTAGCTGAACATCCTGTAAGACAAAGAAAAAAAAAAAATCAAGCAAACCCAAAATACAGAAAATAAGTTATCAGAACCATTTACTCTATAGTTCCAGATTAAAATGAGACAGGAATATATTCCTAATTTGTTAAGGAGTATCTATTTAGGCCAATAGCCAACATCCTTAAGGGAGAGATAATAGAGACAATCCCATTTCCTATATCAGGAATGCCATCAGGTTGCCAAACTGAATGGAAACTAGCTACATAAAGTGCCAAGTCAGTATTTCCAAGTACATTGAATTACCAGAAATTCTATCATAGATTGTAAAATTTTAACTAAGTACAATTAAGGCCTACTGGGAGACTAAGTCAGAAACAAATCATATCTGACCCTGGGTGTATATTCAATAACTATAAGATTTTCCTTTCTTTTTATGCATTAATATTCAGAAAAAAGTCAGCCTAAATCCACAATGATACATTAAATATTTAATTTTAATAAATGTTTAATATGGTTATATGAGTTTAATACAGTCAAATGAGAAAATACATGTCAAACCTCTTACAACCACTACATAAATAAATTTCAAATACTAAAGTATAAAATCAAATAGCATATCCAATACAAAATTATCAAAAATAGAAGAGCACTAAATTATAAATACTGATTCATGAAGAAATTTACGTTCTCAAAATAAGTTTTCCTAAACAATTTTTTTCAAAACACATCCTATAAAAGATGGTCAAGCTGGGCATTGTGGCTCACGCCTATAATCCCAACACTTTGGGAGGCCAAGGCAGGAATATCACTTGGGCCCAGGAGTTCAAGACCAGTCTGGGCAACATAACAAGACCCCATGTCCACAAATAATAATTTAAGAAAATTAGGCATGGTGGTACATGTCTGTGGTCCCAGCTACTTAGGAGGCTGAGGCAGAAAGATCAGAGGAGCCCAAGAGGTCGAGGCTGCACTAGGCCATGATTCTGCCACCACACTCCAGCCTGGGTGACAACATGAGACCTTGCCTCAAAAAATAGTAAATAAATAAATATAAAGAAAAAAAAAAAGATAGTCAAAATAAAGATCAGCCTCATTAGAAAAATCAAAAATACATTTAAAAGACCATAATACGGCCAAAGGGTCTATAGTCTTCCAGGGTTCAAAGAAGTCCAAAAAGAGTAAGTTATCTTCAAAGAAATTACACTGTGATCTAAGAAGTAACAAATTATCTGATTATAACAACTGAGCTACTAAATTGCAAAGAAAAACTTAATAAGATACTGCTACGGACTGAATGTTTGTGTCTACCCAAAATTCCTATACTGAAATTCTAACCTCCAAGGTGATAATATATTAGAAAGTGGGGACTTTGTGAGGTGATTAAATCAAGAAGGTAGAGCCGTCATTAATGGCATTAGTTCCCCTATAGAAGGGACCCCAGAGGGCTCCCTCATCCCTTCCACTATTTGAGGATACAGCAAGACAATGTCTATGAACCAGGAAGCAGGCCCTTCCAACAATGCTGCCACCCTGTTCTCTGACTTCCAGCCTTTAGAATTCTGAGAAATAAACTTCTGTGTTTATAAACTATCCAGTCTAGAATATTTTGTTATAGGAGCCCAAATGGGCTAAAACCAGATATATTCAGCCAATAAGCATGTAAGATTCCCTCAAGGCACAAAGATCACTGACTGAGAAAAAAAAACAAACTGTTCATTCTGAGCTATAATCTGACCTAAGTATGCTACCTACTTAGTTACTCCTTTTCTAAAATTAACAGAAAAAAAAAATTAAGAAAACACAGATAAATGAAATAAAAATAAACAGAACATCTCACTGAGAAAACACACATTTCTTTACGATAGTGGAAATTCTCTAGGCCTCTAAAACAAAAAATGTACTCAAGGCATATATGAAAATTTCCAATGGAGATTTTCAAATTAAAAGTCTTTTTTTTTCTGCCACTTATAGTGCAAATACAATCACCAAATACATTACAGAAATTAAATGATAGCCTAATTCCAAACAGAAACATATGATTAAATTTGCAAAGAATACACATATAGAAAACTTAAAACTGAATTTCTATAACAACTTTGACATGACATTTATATTGCTTCTGTGAAAAAAATAATATTAAAAAAACCAAACCTGCCATATTCGTGTAAGTCCATGTTCTAATTTCTTTTTTATGTAGCCACGATCAAAATTAGTTTCTTCAGTACCTATCATATTACTCCCTTCTGAAAATAAAAGACATAAATATTTTTAGATTTAATCCAATTTGTGTTTGTTTTCCAAATATTTTCTATTTGGCCTCTCATACATTATAAGTCTATGTAAGATACAGAAAATATGTTTGATATTTATACAATCAAAACAATGTCAAACAATAGGTATTAGAAGTAAACCCATTTGGTAAAATAAATAAACTTAGACTATGAAATGCTAACTATACCTAAGACCACTGAGATCATATGTGACTGAGGCTGGGATTCTACCTGAGTCAGTGTGGGCCCAAAGACCAGGTTCTTAATACTGTCTACTGTAAGACCATGTAAAAGGCTGTGAGAAAGGCATTACAGGACCAATTAACCAAATTATCAATTAACATGCATGCTAAGAGGGCAGTCTACATTAA
Organism: Chlorocebus sabaeus; assembly: GCF_047675955.1. Lineage (NCBI taxonomy): Eukaryota > Metazoa > Chordata > Mammalia > Primates > Cercopithecidae > Chlorocebus > Chlorocebus sabaeus. Next base: position 59,553,103 of record NC_132924.1, read on the forward strand.
CAGCTCAAGCAGTGAGTTGATAATGCATATATTTTATATTTTTCATGATGAATAATAGTTTTATCCGCTCCAGATAAATAATTTAACAATGTCTAGTTTAATAGGTAAGATCAGTGATCTGCCTCCAATCTCCCCCTAAAGACAACTGAAAAATACACATACACATTTATATTAAAAAGATGAAGCTTTTGTGTGAATATCCTGTGCAGAACAACTAAGTGAGTATGTTATCATCTTGTCTCAGGTTGGGAAGGTGTCCACTGATAACTAGTAAAAGGTCCTTGGAAATGCCAGGCCTCAGATACATAGATGCATGACTAGTTTGCCTCTGAGCACTCCTAAAACATAAGCCTTATTATTACACGCATGGTATGGCTGTTAGGGATCCAGCAGCCTAAAGCAGTGCATCTGAACTAGAGCTTTAGAGCTTTATCTTAGAACATTAAAGTATTAGGTTACCAAACAATATCAAATATTGTCATTAAAGAGATACAGCAGATAAAGTCTAGAGTCCTCTTCAGTTTTATGAAGTTCCATGAAGAGTAATTTTCAATTTACTAATTTCTACAATTTTATTCCGGAATATAATATGATTAATTTCAGGTGAACAAATAACTTTTTACAGTTCTAGATACTACCAGCTGACTGCTTGAGCACTTGATATCCATAAAACATACATATTAGGAAGAAATTCTAGCAAAGAGGGTTGAGTAATAAGGATCAAATAGAGTTTTAAGTTTGACTCAGTACTCCAATGAATATAAACTATTGGCCTAAAGCAAAAAGCAAGCTTTACCGTGATGAATAAATAGATAACAGTCACCTAAATTCTGATATCTAAAATATGTGTTAATTCTATTCCAAACTTTTTCTTTGGTTTCTCCTTGAATAATGTACTAGAAAAGCAAATATGTCTTAACAGTCTCCAAGTATTTCACTATTATTATATTATCTCTTGATCCATTTCCTTTCATCATATTAACCACCACCAATGTAAGTACCTTACATGCTGTCCAAACTCTACAACGACCCTGCAGGGTACATGTGTTACTACTCTTTAAGTGTTTGGTTTGGTTTTGCTTTGCTTTTTAACTGATCATTTTTAGGAGCAAACTGAAGAGTGGAAAAAATAAGCAGTATCTTCAAGTTCTCACCTTTGGTAAACGGAAGTGAAAACTTGAAGCCAGACCTCTCAGACTGCAGAGCCCGTGGTCCCAGAGGTAGTACAGGGTAAGAGTACAAGTTTTGGGTAAAAATAGTCTGACCTGGAATCCTGGCTGTGTGTCCATCCTTCTCTCTGCCTTCTCCTCTTTCTCTCCCTTCCTTTACTCTCCCCAATAATACTTCTAAATGGATAAAAATCCATTCGTATAATTTTCCTCTTATTTTGTTTTCTATATTTACAAGCTTCTTGTAAGTCAAGACAAAGATTAAACTAATGCCTTCTAAATTACCAAAATGTTTAATCAAACAGTGAGATTTGGGTGTGTTGTTCACTCACCCAACAACAGAAAATAAGCACCTAAGAAACTGGAAGTTAGTAATTTGATTGAATAGCTACAATAAATTGTGTGTAATACAAAAAAAAAAAAGATGTGCAGTATAATTTATTTCATCCATATTAAACAAAACGCTGATAAAATCATTTACTGTTTTTGTAAGTATTCTGAATATTTAATCTCAGCTACTGTTCAAGGATAATCACTTAAAATATATAATTATACAAATGAAGCAATTTAAATAGAATGATTAATAAGTACAATAATTTTTCAAAGACTTGTTCTTTATTATTTAGCTGACTATACCATAGTCATTTAAAGTTATATTTTCCATTCAAAGATTAATATTTTAAGACATCATTTTTTAAATGAAATTCTAGTCCTGCTTCATTTTCAAGAAGGAAAGCATCAATATAATTATTGATTCTTAGAACCTAGCTTTATTACTGCAACTTGAAAATTGGCCAAATAGATTAATATTGACCATCTAGCATTAATTTCACAGTAAATTTAGACAGACCAATGTCTTATCTAGTTTGCAACTAATAATATTAACAACAACAAAAATTTATAAATTCAGTCCTAAAGCCATCAGCATACACTTCTGTAAACTGGTACTACGTGCCACTTAAAAAGTCCTTTGGCCCAGTTACTCTCTAAAGGTAATAGAACATTTGAAGTAGCTGAATCACTTTATTTGCCCAATATTTAGCCTACGGTCACCGTAATCCTTGAAATTCCAAAGGCATTCCTGCCCCTTTCCTTTCTTCTTACTCCAGTAATGTGGGATATTTATAGTTCAATTTTTAAAATAAAATAAAAATATTTTCCTACCAGAAGTTGAAGCAGTATCCTCATTGTCATGCTTTTCGTGCCATTCCATAGTCCTATAATAGCTGAGCATAACTTCCCACAGTGCTTTGCACAGGTCTGCAAGGCATGGAATATAGCTGTCTGGTGTAACATGCTAAAGGAAATGAGAAGAGACAACTTTCAATTTATTATGTTTACTCTAACACAGTTATAATAAAATATGTTATTAATCAAACATATTCAAAAATTAGAAATAACTAAGAAAATTTCTTCAACTGACTTATCTAAAGAAAAAACTCAATGATGAGAAAAAAATTTTTTAAATACTTCCCATCTCAACATTGCTTTTTTGTACACATTAAGAATATCAGCCCATAAGCTGTGAATCAATCTGTAGTTATAGAACCATAAAGAAATTACTGAAATAGCAAATGGTCCCAAAAATAGCAGTGTAAACATCCCCAAATGCATTTTTTGAAAGACATGATCCTAAACATGCAAATACAGCTTTACATAGCCTGGACCTCAGTCACAACGTGCAAAAAGGAGGTTGGATTTACAACTCTATCATTTCATTTGTGTAAATTAAGTAAATATCTTTGACAATCTCTAAGATTTTTAAATCATATGGAATAGATACTCTATGTCTGACAATAACATTTTAAAATAACTTCTAACATAAACAAGGTTATGAAACAATATATGAACTCAAATCCTCTCCCTAATGGAAGTACATGAATTTTGTTTCCCTTTGTAAAAACAACCAACTTGCCATTCTGCCCTTTTATTTTATTTTATTTTATTTTATTTTATTTTATTTTATTTTATTTTATTTTATTTTGCAGGCTTCCCATTTGTCATAATGCAGCAATTGCTCCATCATTTGAGATTTTCTAGCATTTCTTTAGTTTGTGATCAATTGACTACAACTTATGCTGATGAAATATTGAAAGGTGAAGACTCTGGTGTAAGTAAACTCCCCAAGATAAACAGCTAGTAGAAACAGGCTATGGCAAGTATTGCCATGGTATGGTTGATGCTCACGATATCACAGTTAGTAGTGGTCCTTGCTCTTTCAAAAGGCTTTTTCTTCCCGTAATGATCTCTCCCTCTAAACTCACTCACCAAAACATTGTTTTGGCAAGTAATAAAAATACTAACTTATAGGATTTACTACACTTCCATGTTAAGTATATCAAATCTTTGAAACTAAACTAGGAAGTACTAAAATAAAGAAGTTAAGCTCTGGAAACAGACCGTGGGGTTTATGCCAAGAATGCTAGAATGGCTTAATCTTACAAAATCTATTAATATAATTTGCTCTATTAATAGGTCTCAGAAGAAAAATCAAGTGATTATCTCAATAGATGCTGATTTTAAAAATTTTCTCAAAGTGGGCTTTAAGAAAATTCAAAACCCACTCCTAACAAAAACATATGAGGAAATAAGAATGAATAGGTATTTCCTTAATATGAGAAAACTCTAAGGCACAACCACTGTGGTCTCACACACACACACACACACACACACACACAAATGATGCCCATTATCTCCATGACTATTTAACTGTTTACATTGCTATTTATGAGAACACTTGCTAATTCAATAATTTCTTTGTTTGATTCACAGCAGATGGGCTGGTATTTAACAACGATTCAGAAGTACAAGCCAATGCAATTAGATTACAGAAAACAGAGGCAAAAGAATAGGACAAGAAAAAATAAAACTATATCTGCTAATGACATAAAAATATGCCCGGAAATTCCTAGAGAACCAATAATAAAACTAATTCAAACCATAAAAGAATTCAGCAAGGAAGTAAGTTATAAAATGTACATGCCCAAACCAATGGCATTTGTATACAAATAAACATTTAGAAGAGATACTGAATGAGAAACCCTCATTTATAATAACAAAAGAGAGAATTTTTAGGAATTTAATGAGAAATGATTGAAAACCAAGAAGAAAACCATGAAACACTCCCAAGAGACATAAAAACAGACTTGAAAAAATGGAAAGAAATCCCTTATTCTTGGTTAGGATGTCTCAACATCATCAAGATGTCAATTCTTCCTGAGTAAATTTATAAATTTACTGAGATACCAATAAAAAAGTACAGAAAAAGATCTGGTCTCATATAAAAATCTGGTATATGATAAAGATGGCATCTCACATCACTTAGATGAAGATAGTCTTTTCCTCACAAATTGTGTTGAGAAAACTGTATAGTTAGCTGGAAAAAGATAAAATTAGACATATTCCTCAAGAATACGTAAGAATAAACTCCAAATGAATAAGATATTTAAATGTCAAAAATAAAACTATACTAGAAGAAAACATGAATCAATGTCTCTCTAACACTGATATAAAGACTTTCTAATTACAACACAAAATTTACAAGCAATAAAAGTAACATTTGATTTTTCTATATAAAAAATAAACAATTTATATAGCAAAAAAAATACCATATATGAGGTCAAAAGACAAATGACAACTCTGTAAAATATTCACAACATATACTCACAATAAAAAGCTGATATTCCACATTTATATAGAATTCTTAAAAGTTTGGGGGAAAAAAAAAAGACTAAAACTTCTATCAAAAAAAATGAGAAAAAATGCACATGAACATACTTTATAAACAGAGATATAAAAATGGCCCTTCAACACAGAAAAGCATGTTCAACTTTACTTGTAACAGGACAAATATAAATTAAAACTACAAGATGCAAATTCTCACCAATCTCAAAGATTCTCACCAATCTCAATAGCTGAGCACTGACAAACATTCTCTCCTTAACCAAACTCTAGTGAGGCTCCTCTCAGCTATCTTCTTAACCATGGCCTAAAAAAATTTGGATGAAACACCTACCAGAGTCTCTAATGACTCAAGTCACACCCCTAGGATGACTTCAGCTCCCCCTTAAAGTGCCAGCCTGAAAAAAACTCAAGGTTGCCAATGTACTTGAAAAAAAAATGTACTATTTGTTCCAACATCTGAAGATAGGGCCCCTGTTCCCCAGTCTCTGTGAGAGGGTAGGAGCCTAACTTCCATAAACATCAGTTAGCAAATACTAATGGGTTTCACATGGACTAACTCCCTTCTCACTTTTTGTAAAATGTTCACTTTTCTGACTCCACTAAGCCCCTGCTCAACCCCTTCCCTCATTTTCCCTTTAAAAAATGCCCAGTCACCATTGTATAAATCAAAGTTGAGTCAGTTCACACTCGACTATTTTCCCTATTACAATAATATCTTCTGATTAAAACCTGTCCTTAACACTTTAGTATCTGGCTTTATCTTTGACATCATATACACTCTGTTGGCAAGGTTGTGATGAAACAGGCACTCGCATACATTACTGATGCAAAATAGTACAATCCCAAGGAGGGAAATTTGTCACGATCTAACAAAACCTACATGTGTATTTTTTCTTCAACCCAACAATTCTACTTCTGGGAATTTATACTGAAGGTATACCTCAAACAATGTGAAAATACATATGCACCATGTTATTTATTAAAGGATTATTTGTAATTGCAAAACACTGAAATATATTTAAATGTCCAAAGACAGGAGATTGGTATAACATTATTCATACATACAAAACAGTACTTTGCAGCTGTGAAAAACAATTTTGGGTAATTTCTCACATTTACTTTTATAATTGCTACCCTTACAATGAGTCAGTCTTAATGTTTTCCCTTGATGATATGGTTTGGCTGTGTCTGTCCCCAATCAAATCTCACCTTGCATTGTAATAATCCCCATGTGTCAAGGGCGGGGTGGTTTCCCCCATACTGTTCTCGTGATAGTGAATAAGTCTCATGAGATCTGATGGTTTTATAAGTGAGAGTTCCCCTGCACAAGCCCTCTTGCCGGCACCAGGTAAGATGAGACTTTGCTCCTCATTTGCCTTCCGCCATGATTATAAGGCCTCCCCAGCCATGTGGAACTGTGAGTCAAGTAAACCTCTTTCATTTCTAAATGACCCAGTCTTGGGTGTGCCTTTATTAGCAGCGTGAGAACAGACTAATACACTTGGTTTAGTTTTAGCACATAATTATACCTGACATCCCTCTTATACCATACACATATGACGAAAGCCAATACTAATGCACAGGGTCAGGAAAAGGCTAAAAACTTTTTCCGAGAACAAGGCAAAACAAAAATCCCAAAAAGTTCTGGGCTGCAACTCACCAATCATACACCCAAATAAAGGTACTCCGGTACAAGTCAGTATTTCTAACTTTTATTAGCCCAACTTTGCGTAAATTTATATACTATGCAAACAAATTTAATCTAAGTATAGCCCAACATTCTTTCTGGTAGATAAGAGAAAGGCAGTGTTAGTCATATTTTTTCCCAAAGAAAAATTATGACTGTACAAATAATTGTGCTATAGTCCTATAATTAATTTCTATTATACTTGTCACAGTTTAACAAACCAGAAAATTAAAACTTAGACCTACTATCTTCTATTCTCCACCCAACCACTGTCCAGCTCATTATCTGCCTATTTGAAAAAAAGGAGGTCCTTCATTATGTTATCTCTTGAAGATTTGCTGAAATTTAATGGGTTTGGAAGAGATATACACACACAGATGTTTATGTGAATCTTTTTTTCAAAAAAAGTTAGTTACATAGTGAAGCTATAGCAAGGCTTTCTTCCCACTGAACTGATTCAAGTGTAAATAATCCAGAGATCTAGCTAAACCACTGCACATACCTAAACGTCTCCCAAAAGAACCCAAATTTATTATCTTCAAATATATTCACATGTACAAACATAAGACTATGATATATGCAGCACCAGCAAACAAGATGATTCTTGCCTGTTTATATTCTATATAGGCACAAATGTAAAGACCATTTTATTAAATACATATACAATAAATAGTTTAAGGAAAAAAGGTAAGGTGGGGTAGATTAAAAACAAAAACAAAAACAATGTTTTCAATAAATTTAAGCCCAGCTATGTTAATCTCTGAGGGTTATATTGGCAATAAGTTAAAAGAGTTATTCCATTTTAACATTGAGCCCATTTCCATTATGCCGTGCAACCAACTGGTGTCAATTCTCACAGTGACAAATGCTTCTCATCCTTTTAACATCAAATAACTAAAATCATTTGCAACTAGCATTTTCTTTATTTTTTTTCAAGATATGCAGCAAGTTTAATACCTGAAGGTGAACAGAAATGACAACAGGACACAGATGCAATGCTACAGTAAAATGTGGTTGGGGATGGAAGGGGGCAGAGGGACACTGGATATCATCACAGCAACCCGTGAGTGAGTTCTCTGGTGCCCTGAGGAGGTGGTGAGACACTTGGCGTGTGTCACAAAGAATGGAATAAACTAACAACTCTGAAAGACAAGCAGGTGGCAGCATTGCTGAGATGAGACTCGGGGCAGGGGTCTGGAGCTCTGTCACAGAGTGTTAATGCTCAAGGATGCCTGGGCTCAAGAGTGTTCTGGTCAGTATTTTAAATCAGAAGAATGGCTTCTTCAGAACACACTTCCTTCTCTTAACATGAGGTGAAGAAACCCATCCCATTCTGAGTAACTGGGCCCCATAATACCTTGGTCTTTTGACACACAGCAGCACTACACACCACTGCGCTCCCCCAGCCAGCTTCACTCTGTCTGCTAAGCACCCACCCTGCAAATGGATCTCAGAGTGAACAAATCTAGAGGAGGTGGGAGGAGCCACCGTGGTGGGATGTGAGGGACAGGAGTTGGCTGGAGGAACAGATGGGTCCCATGTCAGGTCCCTCCTCGGCATCATGAAGATTGCTATCACTCAGAAGCATCTTTTCCCCAGGTTTGAAGCCTGGCATCCCAAGGTGGGGGCAGCTGGCACAGCGGAAGGCATCACCTAGATAGCAGTTTCAACAAGCCGACTTGGGTTGGGAGCTTATCTGTTCCCTCAACTTCTCTTTTTCTAGTTCTTCAGCAAGGCCCCAGGTGCTGTTCTTGCAGGCCTTCCTCTTTTTCCCTTCTCCACAAGAAGCAGCCCACAGGGAAGCCAGATCTGGCTTCTTCAAATCTTTTGGATCCAGCAGCTCATCTGAGTCAATGAGATCCATGCTGTCATCCTCCATATCGTTGGCTGAGAGGGTCCACAGCTTGGCAGCAACAGGGTCCACAGCAGGCTTCACTGAAGGAGAAGACTTCTTGGTGATGGAAAGCTTAAGCTGACTAGAAGAACCCACTTCAAAGTTTGATTTTTTGCCTGTGATCTGAACAAACAGCAGGTGGTCACTTTCATGACCAAGATATTCTCAAACAGACAGTACTTCCTCAGGGGTTAGGGCTCCCACTGCAGCTCTTTCACTTCCATAAGACCAGAAAGAGTCAGGGCTGAACACAGCTTAGATGCTGTCTTCACTTTGCTATTGTTATCTACAGCTGTCTCTTACTGGCTCTTTCAGAAAAAGATATTCACCAGGCCAAAGGATCCGGGCGATTTCAGTCAAAATCTCAGCACTGTGCAGAGTGGTGCTTCCCAGGACTAAACCCGACAAAATAATGTCAAAGTTGGATTCTTTGTGGGCAGACTGCAACAGCTGGTTGATGTTTTCCACAGACCTGCGGCCCTCATTGCCAGTTAACACTTGAAGCTTATCCACCAGACCTTTCAGAGCCTCCACTGGGGATGACTTATCCCAGACCACTGCCACAAACTGGCCAGCAGAGATCCCAAAATCTGCCATTCTTGCAGTGCAGTACTGACGGACCTAAAAACTGCTGGCCAAAAGAGAATCAAGACTGCCGCCCAGTATTTTCTACTTTATAAAAATCACCTCCAAATTTCAAATAAAGAATTTTATTACAAAGACATAAATGAATCATAACCAAAGAGATTCAATGAAGCCAGAGAATAAGCAAATAATTACACAAGTAATCAAAAAATAAAAGGCAGGCTAAGAAAAGGAACCTGAGTGTTCCACCCAAACATCAATTCTTCACATCTGCAGGGCATAATGGAAAGAGACCTAAATTAAGAATTGGAATCCCTGGATTCCAGCTGGCACTAGTTCCACAACTTACCAGTCACATGCCTTAGATAATAAACTACTCCGGTTCTCAGTTTCGCCTTTCATAAATATGTTAGAGATACCTGTATCTTCCTGTTTCATCACTGGTTGAAGTCATTCATTGATTACTAAATACCTACATTGAAACTCAGTTCAGGCTAAGGGGAGACTCATCTGGCATAATACTAGGAATATCATAGCAGAGGAGCACCATACTATAACGCAGTTCTATGTTCACATCACATATGGAAAATAGCAGTGAAAGTCTTGATTGAATCAATTTACAAAATATTCACATAGTAAGACACCCCAAGAGCTAAATAACACGTCTTGAAATTTTTTTAAGAATAGATAAGAAATCGCAATTTAATTACCAAATATTTCTCTGTGTTCTAAAGCTATTTTCCACTGCTACACTACAACTGAAAGCTAGTAGCATCAATTTATTTAGCAAAGATTATAAAGTGAGAGGAAAAGATAAAATAGGCATATAATCTTTGGAAAATATCCCAAGAAATACACAGAAAAAAAAAGGAAATTTTAAGCATCCTAATTTTAAAAAAATCCATAAACTTATAACAGAGACAACATACATGTCTAATACATGTGGTGATCATAAAAGGTCAACAAATATCCTAGGAGGAAGGATTTGGAGAATATGAACAAACTGGATGTTCTATGCAAGAAGCTCACAGCATTTCCACTATGCTTCACATTCAAACACCACAATTCACTCCTTAATCCAATTTTGATTAACACTTTCACAAAATCCACAAATCTGATTTCCCATCTCTTACCACTGTCAGTTCACAGTAACACTTGGCACCTTCCATTTCTACTATTAACCATCTCAACCAACCCACCTGGTTAAAATAAAAATGATGAAACTAGCTTATCAAAACCAGCAACATCTGAGTCTTGATTATAAAATATAAGTTGAGGCCATTTTCAAAGAACAGTATAAATCCAGAAATTAATATAAGCAGCCTTTATAAGTCTGAGGCACACAATAAGAGAATGTTGTCTTCTGAAAGTTATTTAAATGCAAAGTAAAGCAGTAAATACAGGGGGAAAAGCTGCTAGTCTTTTGCTTTTTATTCTATAATTTACTTTAATACTCATAAGAAATCTCTATAACTAAATCCCTACAAAAATTTCAAAGTAATGCTTTTTATATTAGAGCGTCAAAATGAAAAATCTTAGGGATGGTTGTAATGAATTATTTTGTTCTTGTTCCACGTTTTGATTTAGCACTCTAATCACATCCTAACAAACATAAAGGGAACAGATGTTTTGGCATCCTCACAGAGATCCAAAATTCCCAGTGCTTCCAGCCCCCAAAACACACACACAGTGATTGATTGATTTCAAAAAACAACAAAGAGTTATCAGTATCTTTAGATGAATGCTGTTGGCACTATAAGCTCACATCATCAGAAGCTGCTGGGGAGAATCCTGCTTATCTGAGTGGTTTCTGAAAATATGCTGCTGGTCAAAACAGCACTAGGCCCAGGGAGTTGAAAACAGCTCGGGGTAACTCTGGACCTACAGAAGCGTCTGGGCCAGTATCTAAAATTTAATTACTCCAATACCTAATTACTTCTGTGAGGGCCTACCTATATGAAATATGATTATCTTAAGAAGTTTCCAACCATTGGAAACCAGAGAGGTAGTACTGCATAGTGGAAAGAGCACTGAACTAGATGAAACATGTTTGGGCTTGGAGCCCAACTTCGCAACTTACTTGATCATGACTCCTGCATAGCTATTCCTGTATCTAAACCCCAAAGATTAAAGCAAATCTCCTAGAGTCCCTCTGAAGCTTTAAAAGCTATGAGTCTCCATAGACAAAACTATGCATATGCTTTTAACAAAATTTTCCTTGTAACTCACTGGTTTCATTCATTATTTAAAAACAACTATAAACGGGGAGAAAAACACTCATTCTCATCTACCAGGCATTTTATCATTAATGCTAAATATGTATATACACATAAGACATGTAATATGTATGATATAAATAATCCCAACTTGGAATTAAGTAACTAGCACTCGTTAAATTGTGAAATAAAAAGTTCTTCTTTAGTTGGCAGGTTATTCTAATTGCTGTTAAATGGCCTTAATCAAATAGATAGCTCAATATTATAAAACAAGCAAAGCATGTATAATCAGAATATATAATTATCTTTCAAAGTTTCAAGTGATAAGATGCTATTAACCCCCATGCTGCCTGAGATCACACACAAAAAGGTAGTATTTAAATACAAAGATACTATCAAATAATCAGGTGTTTGGCAGGTTTCAAATATAGTTTCCTGTTGGGCAAGGTGGCCCAAAAATGGTTTCCTACTAGTATATTATTTTTCCTTTCTGCTGGAAGCTGTGTGCCACCATAGGTTGGCTCTTTTTTACTTCCAATCCAATCCCCCTCCCGGAAAAAAATCACCCAGCAGTCTAAATTACATTGCTAATGTTAAGGGTTCTTAGACATGAACAATATAGAGGCCTTACCAGACCTGAGCCAGTTTCAAATGAAGAGAACACCCCTCCACTTCCAGCCAAGAGAGTAACACTGGTTACCTAGATAAATGGTTACCCAAAGCATGTGCTCCATAGGCACTCATTATTCCCTGGGTGCATTAGAAACAAACAAACCACCATACTGAAAAATCCGGTTAAACCAAGCCAGATAATCTACTGTTCCTTTCACCCGCCCTGTGCTTTCCTACTCTCATGGCATTGCTCATGATATTTCCTTTCCATTCCTGGACACACACTGTTCCCGTTGTGCCTGTTGAAATCTAAGACCCAATTTTTCCTCCCTTGCCAACCTTAAAGAGGTATTTTGACCCCTTGGATACTTTATGCCGTTTGACCTTTTCTTACTCTACCTCTGATCATAATTAATGTGACCTTAACTAGATGATTACTTTAAAGTCTTACTTGTCCTTGCTGATCTAAACTGATGACTAAGTAAGAAAACTGATGACTGTGTAAGAAAAGCTCAGTAGGCCGGGCACGGTGGCTAACACCTATAATCCCAGCACTTTGGGAGGCCAAGGTGGGCGGATCACCTGAGGTCCGAAGTTCCAGACCAGCCTGACCAACATGGTGAAACCCCATCTCTACTCAAAATACAAAAATTAGCTGGGTGTGGTGGTGGGAGTCTGTAATCCCAACTACTCAGGAGGCTGAGGCAGGAGGATCACTTGAACCTGCTGAACCTGGGAGGTGGAGGTTGCACTGAGCCAAGATCACGCCATTGCACTCCAGCCCAGGCAACAGAGGGTGACTCCACCTCAAAAAAAAAAAAAAAAAAAGAAAAGAAAAAAGAAACACTCAGTAATGACAAGGGAACTTAACACTTAACAAGTTATAGTGCTAAGAATATGAAGTCTGTGTCTTCTACCAGCATCCATGAAATAGTAACGGCCTAGCTTATTAATTTGCAAGTAGAATAAAATTTCAGATTCTTCACAATTTTTGATGATCCAGAGAGAAAATGGCAGGAAAAAAAGGAAGAAACGAATAAACTTTCTTTGCCTACCTTTTGGTCATTAAGTTTTAATTTTAAAAATTATTGAAACCTACTTAACCTAGAAATCATTACATAAAATCATATACTACAAAATTAGCTAGGCAGTCCATATATATGATAAGAATAAATCTGACAACTGAATTTTTAGCTCATTCTGAAACTGACCTGAGCAAACCAAGTAAATGATAATATTCTTTGAAGTGAAAATGTTTCTCTCTTCAACCAAATATTCAAATTTGTAACATTCAGCAAGAAAGGTCTACTCACCTATCCAACCACATCAAGCAAATTAACCTCAACAATCAATGAAATGTCATTTAACCTCCCTACCATCCCAAATATGCCTGAGTGGTATGCAACACAAATTATTTTTGATATGCTACCTCTGGCATCTGACAATTACGGCATTAAATAAAAGATAATCAGCATTCACGTGCTCAGGGAAAGGGATAAATGCACACTCTGCTGCTCAGGAGTGTAAATTGAAATATCATTTTTTTATAGTGCAATTTAGGAAAGACAAACCAAAAGCCTTTAAAATGTAAAGCTTTGACAGACAATGCAATTTCATTTCTCATGATTTATCCTAAAGAAACAATTAAAGATGTACACAAAGATTTAGCTTTTAAGAATATTTACTACAGTGCTATTCATAATGACAAAAGCTGGAAATAACATAAATATTCAAGAACAGGAAACCAGTTAATTAACCCACAGGACCTCTTACAGTGAAATATCATTTGGCCACTAAAAATTATACTGAAATGGAAAAATTGTTTATAATGTAGCAAGTGGGAAAAAAGTTATAAAACAGTTTGTGGAGCTACTTTTAAAAGCTATCAGCTTATACACATGAAAGAACCAGCTTTGCATGCAGACATATGCATTTTTACTTTCTTCTTTTTGCTTGTGCTTTTCCTACAATTAATGTTTTAGTTGTCTAATTTAAAATATGCACATTTTTGAGAATGTATATTAATGACTGCTTAATTTGAGTCACTATATAACTCATATCATCTCTAACCCTATAAAGACTGTGAGTAACATAAAGACATATAAATAACATACCAGTTTAAGAAACTGGAAAACAGAAAAGGGATAAGGAGGCAGCAGTTAATTCTATAGAGAACCCAAAACAAAATGGGTACTAAACGTGAACATTAACTTTAGCATTAACTTCCTGCAGCTTATCATCCATAGTAAAGAGAGTCACAGTATTGGATGACAGAAAATATTAATTCTTCACAAAAATCCTGAGAATTTAGGAACAAAAACGTGTTTTCACTCAAAAGAATCTGTCTTTGGGGTTTTATACTAATAACAAAATAAACTGTATCTTCTATAGGCACCTTACTAAAGATATTGTTTCACTCTCAAAAAACTGACAGGATTATAATTGAGTAACAAAAAATATTATTTTTAATAATGCAACTTTAAAAGCCTATAAGAATGGAACATTAGATCAATATTACAGTTTGTCTATGATGTACTAATATAAAGCACCTGTAAAAAGTACACAGCTCAGAGAAGGTGGTCAGTGTTGGTTTTCTTTCCCTCTCACTTAACCTAAACAGACTAGTTGTGTCAACACCACACCAATTGGAGACAAATATGGCAATCTAATTACTAAGGAAACACCTCCAATGTGCCAGGCACTATGAAAACACATAATGAAATAATTTTGAAAGCTGTTTCTAACAGAAACATTTTATTTTCTCCCAAATAATATATATGAGTGTGTATGTATATGTGTGTATATATAGAGAGAGAGAGTATATTTTTATATAGCACATATTTTTAGTACATTATGAAATTCATCATAAAAACAGAACTCAAAGCTCATTAAAATCATTTGGAAATGAACAATTTCAAAAATAGTTGAGAAAACTTCAGGCAGCCTAGCCAACCCTATTATCCTAAAATTAATCAATAACATCCTAATTAGCATCTTGAAATAAGCTCCCCCGGAAAACCCATCAGTCTGCCAAAGTAAAGTTATCTTTAAGAAGGAACAAAAAATCCTTATGAATACTTCATAAACTTTCAAATAAACCACAAAGTGTTTATCTACAAAGGTGCTAAATTAAAAGCTTCCAAATGTTGTCTATAAATCTCTGCAAACTGGTGTAAAAATGTAGGGTACATCAAAATGTAAATGCAATCACAAATAAGGCTTAATATTTTAAGTAAATAAAAGTACTACTATGAGCCCTTTATATTGTCCCTTTCCAGAAATGAAGTATGATAAATTTTCATTTGGAAATCTTGCTGCTAAGTATTACCAATTTATTTGGGTTTCAAAATAACATACCCGATTTTTTTTAAAAAGTACCTAAACAGCTGGTGTAAAAGCAGTAAACCAATACATTCAAGAAAAGCAGGGAAAACAGACTAAAAGACAGCCAATAAAAACCATGCATCTAATTAAACCACTCAAAAAATATGGTTTAGTAAAGAAAAAAAAGTACATTCAACTGCAAAATGATTTCAAAAAGCTCAAAACCAACTAAACTTTTAAACTCAGAGCAATGGTGAATGGAAACAAATGGCAGAAAATTGACTGGGAAAGGATGCTGCTGGCCTTAAGAACTTGAGGTTCTGTATACCAGAGTAAATAAAAATGGAACACTAATTTCATCCCAGATATCCAAGAGGGTGTTTTTTTTTTTTTTTTTAATTAGTTCAATTTCACTGTAGCTCATTTAGGCTGATATCTAAGAATGGTTTAAAATGATACTATGAATAACGCAAGCAGATGATTATCTCTTTTCATTTCCACTCTTTCCATTTAAAGGAAGCACAATTATTTCCTGTTCACAGGAACTCAATCTCCCTCTTAACTCTGTACCATTCATCTTAATTTTCAATGTTATTTTTAAGCTCTATGTATAATTAAACACTTCCTTCAAAACATTGCTACTGTGCAGAGGATATAAACTTCCAAAATGCCTAGACTCTTTCTTCTCATTTCATGTCAGTCAACACCCTGCACATCTTTTGAGGACTCGTCTGCTTCTTGCTCACCTGACGCTCCACTGCCACATTTGCTCTCACACAAGTATATCTTCAATAATTATTATCAGCTATTCTTAGTCAGAGGCTAAAATGATCCCCCACTGCCACATATTGAAAAATAAGAAGCTTACATTCTACTACGAGGTTCCTTCATGAATTATCTCTCTTACCTGAGTTATGCCACAACCTTGATATTTTTTCTTACCAGGAAAATGTATTTAGATTTTCTTTCATCAGCTTTTTATTCAGCTCCTAAGGGTTCTATCTTTCCTCTCCTTAGCTAACCATTATATTTTATATACATATGTATATACATATATATCACCTACTATCACACATACATGTATAATTTTATAATAAAGTACCAGAAGTTTCTTGGGGATAATTTTAGCAAGTATTTACTAAAGATGAAATCAAGAATAATCTATTTGTTATCTGATAATTTAAATATATACACAGCTACTTCAAAAGATTATTTTGTAGTCAGCTTTTTTTTTTTTTTTTTTTTTTTTTGAGACAAGAGTCTCACTCTCTCGCCCAGGCTGGACACCTCAGCCTCCCCAGGAGCAGGGATTAAAGGCATGCACCACTACACTCGGCTAATTTTTTTTTTTTTTTTTTTTTTTTGTATTTTTAGCAGAAGTAGGGTTTTGCCATGTTGCCCAGGCTGGTCTTGAACCCCTGGCCTCCTTGGCCTCCCAAAGTGCTGGGATTACAGGCATGAGCCACCACGCCCGGCCTACAGTCAGCTTTTTTAAAAAGTGAAAGAAACTCAGGAGAAACATAATGATAAACACCTTGAGCACAAAGTTTTGTTCATAAAAAATTTTGTTCAGCTTTTTATTATATAAATGCACAGAGGGGCTTTCTCAAGAAGCATGAGCACAATATATGTCCTTGATTGTTTTAAAAGCATATAAAAGTGGTCAATAAAAGAAAGCAAAATGCACACACACAAACATACTCAACAGATTTAACCAAATTTAAAAAGATGAAAAGACAAAAATCTAATTTGCTTAAAATGTTTGGTCTAATTTTTAAGAGTTCTTTTCTGCTTTAACAGAAAAAAATTGCCAACATAATAAATTGGTTTACCATCTATTAGTGAGAGCAACATTAGAATAAAAAAATTAATAAAACTTATTAGAATAAAAAAGGTGATTGAGTAATTTTATAATATATACTATCAAAGTAAGAACATAAGAAAAATAACAATAAACAACACATTTCAAAATTATTAATATTTACCAAATGATAACTGTACTTAAAACTGAACATTTAAAGACAAAATTATGCAGCTACATCACACTTAAAGTTAATAATCATAAAATCTGTAAAACAGTCCTCATAGTTTCTACAATTAGTTTAAAAAGATATTTTTAGCCACATGTTAACATACATCCACTGTCGTTATTAACTTAATCTTTAATACATCATATATAATACACCCTTCCAGGATACTTATTGTAACTCAGGTAAGAAAATTTCTCTAGTACCCAACAGACATATAACCAGCAGGTTTGACAACTCATTGTCATGACAATTCACTGAAGGATGAAGATTACTTAATTTTACACTAATTCCTCACGATTTTTCACCTAAGTCCTGTTCCTTCCCAGTCTTCCCTATAAAAGCAAATAGCACTACCATTCTCCCAATTATTCATCACTCTCTTTTCCTCACACTCTACATCAACTCATCAGCAGGACCTACTTCTAAAACAGAACCCAAGTCAGTACACTTCTCACCTGTTGGGTTATATTACTTAAAAACCTATGTTTCTTTAAAAAGAAAAAGAAAAAAACAGTTACAGATGCTGACAAAGGCAGCATTCATACACATGAAAAAACTGGTTGAAAATCTGTACAGAAAACCAGCAATGATGGTTGCTTAGAAGCCTACTGGATGCAATCATAGGAGATAATTTGGAACCGGAGAGAGATGGATAAAAGAAGCTATGAAATGGCAGAGTCGATTGAGAAGCAATCACGCTCCAATCTCAGTAACCTTTACCATTTGTGTGACTGAGTCCTCCAATTTCTCTAAGAGGAAAAGAACAACTTGGAAGAAAAAAAAATTTTGGCAAAGATTTATTTTTATTTTAGTAGCATCTTCAAATAGGTAGGTGCCAAGATAAAGGAAATACAAATTTAAAATCTAAAGCAGAGATATATGAATAGTAATTAAGTCACTACATACTGTACAGAGATCCTTATATTGCAGCTTTTGGAATTTTGTGTCTGTGTTTCCTGCACATAGTTCCACATAACCAAGAACAACTTGAAACACGGTGTTGTGAATGGCTTGGGTGAAGTGCATATGAAGTTGATCCATTGCTGTCTGTGGAAAGAAAAAATGCACAACATAATTTCACATTATTAAAATAAATAAATTTCAACAGATTGAAAAAACCCAGGGAAACATGTTTTCAAATAATAGTTAGAACACAAAGATAATATTTTTCCCAGAATTATAACTGTAGGGTATATTATTTGCAAATAACCCTTCACATAACCAGATTATCAGAGCACTCAAAATAAATGTGACTCATGAACAATGCTCTGTTGTTCTTTATTTATAACTGGTACTCATCTTGCTCTTTCTTAAATATGTTGTACATAACCGTATCTCTAATTACCCTCTGCATCATTCTGCATGCATTCATTCTTTTGTATCATTCAGTGCATTTCTCAGTGGTAATCTTCTCAGGGAACCTCCCATGACCAGCCAATATGAATCAGTACTTTCTATCTCTGCATCCACATACCCTGATTTATATTTCTTTGTAGCATCTGTTACTACCTGATAGCATATTCATTTACAGGCATAAATCACAAAGCAAATTTTTTGGTTTCCCAGTGCATATAAAAGTTACGTTTATACTGCACTATAGTCTATTTAAAGTGTGTAATAGCATTATGTCTTAAAAAAACAACATATAAACCTTAATTTTAAAAAAATTGCTAAAAATACTAATAATCATCTGGGCCTTCAGCAAGTCAATCTTTTTTCTGGTCGAGGGTCTTGCCTCAATGTTGATGGCTGCTGACTGATCAGGGTGCTGGCTGCTAAAGGCTGAAGTGGCTATGGCAATTTCTGAAAAGACAACAGTGAAGTTTGCTGCATTAGTTGACTCTTCTTTTCACAAAAGATTTCTCTGTAGCATGCGATGCTGTTTGATGGCATTTTATCCACAGTAGAACTTCTTTCAAAACTAGAGTCAATGCTCTCAGACCCTGCTGCTGTGTTACCAACTAAGTTAATGTAATATCCCAAATTATTTCTTGTTATTTCAACAACATTCATGGCATCTTCACTGGTAGATTCCATCTCAAGAAACCACTGTCTTTGCTCATCCATAAGAAGCAACTCTTACATCCATTCAATTTTATCATAAGATTGTAGCAATTCAGTCACATCTTCAGGCTCCACTTCTAATTCTACTTCTATTGCTGTTTATACCACATCTGCAGTGATTTCTTCCACTGAAGTTTTGAACTCCTCAAAGTCATCATGAAGGTTGGAATCAACTTCTTCCAAACTCCTGCTAATGTTGCTATTTTGACCATCTCATGAATCACGAATGTTCTTAATGGCATCTAGAATGGTGAATCCTTTATGGGAGCTTTTCAATTGACTTTCCTGAGATCCAGCAGAGGAATCACAAATGTTCTTAATGGCATATGGTAAATCCAGAAAGTTTTCAATTTACTCTCCCCAGATCCATCAGAATAATAACTATCTATGGTACCTATAGCCTTATAAAATGTATTTAAGTAGTAAGACTTGAAAGTCAAAATTACTCCTTGATCCATGTGATGCAGAATGACTGCTATATTATCAGGCATAAAAACAACACTCATCTTCTTGTACATCTCCATCAAAGTCATAGGGGACTAGGTACATTGTCAATGGACAGTAATATTTTGAAAGAGAAATTTTTTTCTGAGCAGGAGGTCTCAACGGTGGGCTTAACACATTCAGTAAGCCATGCTGTAATCGATGTACTATCATCCAGGCTTCGTTACTCCACTTATAGAGCACAGGCAGAGTAGATTTAGCATAACTCTTAAGTGCCCTAGGATTTTCAGAATCATAAATGAGCATTGGCTTCAACTTAAAGCCTCCACATGCCCTAGTCCCTAAAAAGAGAGTCAACCTGTCCTTTGATGCTTTGAAGCCAGGCATTGACTTATTCTCTGTACCTCTGAAAATCCTAGGTGGCATCTTCTTCCAATAGAAGGCCATTTCGTGTACACTCAAAATCTGTCCTTTAGCATAGCCGTCTTCACTAAGCTTAATCCTTTCTAGCTTTTTATCTAAAGTGAGAGACATGAAGCCACTGTAGGTTTCTTAATTGGCCTAATTTCAATACTGTTGTGTCTCAGAGAATAGAAGGGTCAAAAAAGAGGGAGAGAGAAGGGGGAATGGCCAGTTGGTGCAGTGGTCAGAACACACACATTTGTGAATTAAGTTCACCATTTTATATGGGTACAGTCCATGGACCACAAAACAATTACAATACTAATATGAAGCTCACTAAACATAAATCACCATCCCAGATATAATAATGATGAAAAAGTTGGAAATACTGCAAGAATCATGAAAATCTGACACACAGACATGAAGTAAGCACATGCATGCTGTTGGAAAAATGGCACTGACAGACTTGCTTGACGCAGGTTGGTCACAAACCTTTAATTTGTAAATAACACAGTATCTGAAAAGCACAGCAAAGTGAAGTGTAATAAAAAGAGGTATGCCAGTATCCCTCAGTAAAAGGTAAGATACATAAAAGCCTACATCCAGACACTTGAAACAATGCGCGTAGGAGGTACCAAAAATATTAATGGAATTTAAGACTTAATCTTATGGGGGAAATGAGAAATTATAATCCTATTTTCAAAGGTGTTTAAACATATCCCTCAAAATTGCTAAGTTCTTTCTTCTTAGATTTTTTCTTGGGTATAGCTTAAGACATGAAAACTAAATTACAATAAACAGTAAAATTTCTTTATTCACATCTCAAAATGTAGAGTTTAAATTGTTTAGTAAATTTTTAAACTTCCTTCTAAAAGAGGGGAGCAT
This sequence comes from Chlorocebus sabaeus, assembly GCF_047675955.1. Classification (NCBI taxonomy): domain Eukaryota; kingdom Metazoa; phylum Chordata; class Mammalia; order Primates; family Cercopithecidae; genus Chlorocebus; species Chlorocebus sabaeus. Next base: position 59,574,099 of record NC_132924.1, read on the forward strand.
TTAAGGGAATAAAACATTTACATCTATCACATTAAATGTTGTCTAGGTAAACATATAATCCTATACAAACAAAAGATACAATTAACTTGCAAAACAATGGCAACCGGTTTCAAGTCTTTCAAGGAAGCCCTTGAACAATAAGGGCATGAAAAGCCATACATTATGAGAGAAATTATGACATTTTGGGGATAAAAGGGCCCTCTGAAATATCTGATAAATAAAATGGACCTGTTTTACAGATAAATGTACAAAATGTACAATGCTGACATTATCATTTTGAGGGAGTCATGCTGGCCTATCTAACAACACATGAAGCTGCAAATTAGGAAGTCCTGTTTCAGAACCAAGAGCTGAGTTAAAAAAGACTACATATTGTCTCCCGCTGAATTATCTTATAATATACTTTTTGGAAAATCTACATAAAATTGTGAAAATATTAAAACTGACAAGTACTTCATAGTTCAAAACAAATTCCTGTAATGTTTTAATCACAGTATATGCCCTCTGAGTCTATGAGAATAACCATTTTATCACTGTTAATTCAGAATAAAAATGTACTTTGTTAAATAAAACTTTTTAAGGACATGAGATTTACAATATTCAGACTTAATCATGAAGGGCAACAAATTCCTGAATAAGGAAAAATTCAAACATGCTTTTGAAACAAACCTGTGTTTTTCCAAGGAGTCGATAAGCTTGTTGAACCTTGGTATAATGGTTAATGTCAAAATTCTTACAGATTTTGGAAAGAGCTACATCCAGCTGTTCCTATGTAATTAAAAGAAGCAAGAAATGGTTAAGGAATTATGTTTTCAAGGCAATGAGAGGAAAATATTAAGACTAATCTCTCACTTTTAGTTAACATTTACTATCATACCAGATTTAGAAGTCAAAAACAAAATTAAATAAAGTTATAAATTGCAATTGTAAATTTATTAGCAACTATAATCAAGTTTACCAAGATATTAACATATGAATTTCTATGTCTTAAAACCCATGCCTGGTGTTTTACAGGAAACAAAATAATAGTTTGGTAATAAATCTTACTCTTACTACTACTTAACGTTTCCTCAAGCATCTGCTAAAATCTTATATAAACTGAATTTGTGGTATTACTGGAATTACTAGAAAACAATAAAGCAATCTTTCTCTAATCAATGAAGAGGAATTCTCAACAAAACTACATTGAAATTAAAAGTATATTCCTCAAGATTTAAGCTCTTATATCTAAATTACTATGCTTTATGGATTTCCATTTCAATGATTTTACTTTGAAATAAGAGCTTTTAATATAAGTACAGAATAATATCTATTAAGAGTGAAGAAATACTGAGCTGTCAAAAGAAAGACTTCATTAAAATATTCAGAGAATTGTTAACTTAAGCCACTCAAAGCAGTTGTTTTTGTGACTATCAAATAAACTGTTATTCTCACAATTATTTAATAGCAAATAATTGCATTTATGGTCAAAAATTACTTTCTCAAAAGGTAATTTGAAAGTCCAATCTCAACTTTTATAAATACTCTTATCAGGAAAACAATAAAAGACTAGAAGAAAACAAATAATTCTTATTTATTAAAATGAATACCCCCCTCTGCAAAGATTGTCAAGGAAAGGGATGAATTTTGAATACATGTAACAGGCAAAACATGCTTCATGCTCACAATTACATATCTCTTCCTTTCTAGTTTCTACATTTTTGATGAACTATATGAGTATCATTATGAGGTTTAGGAATTTTGGAGGGTTTTCATCAGCCAATAATTACTTATAAGTAAATTAACTCACTATCACTATACTAAACAACAAAGTAACTGATAATTAAAATATAATTAATACATAGAATGTATTATGGCTATTATATAATTTTATGAGAACATACCTATGACTAACAGTTTGGAAATTTTTCTTGGAAATGGTAATATTTTCAAATACTGTTTTGATATCCCATAATTTACAAGTAAATTTTTAAACAAACTTGACCATAAATAGATATCCCAAATGAAAATCAAGAAATACAGTGATTTAGAGACATTGGTAATAACATAAAAGCCAAAACAAAATGTTGCACCTATGTTATTCAAAAACTTCTGAAAAGAAAAAGTCATTAAGGTTACGATATAATCCTTCTTACCTCAATCTGTTCCAAAGTATCTTGCAGCTTTGAATTCAATTCACTATTAAAAAAAAAACAAACACAGTTTTTTTCTATTACTAAAAGAGACAAACTAAGTGCTAAATAAATACATACTAACTGAATAATTAATCAGTAAATTCAAAGATTAAGGGTATAGACAGTAAGGCATGCTGCTGAATTCTACATATAGACAGTGCAATAAGAAAACGTACTAGAAGGGAATAAATAAGAGTCATTACCAGCAGCAACAGGATTGTGTGAGTAGAAAGAAAGAATCTACAGATAAAACTAAAAAAACTGAATAATTAAAATAGATAACTTCTACATAAACAATGTTTGTGTGTTTAACAGTCAACTGAATATCCTCTTTCTCAGTCATCTGAAGACCTTTACCCTTTATTTTCATTCTGTCTGTCTCAAGTGTATTGGTCATTCAGGAAATACAAATTAATACTATAAAAACACTGTAACAAATGAAAAGAATGGCTAAAAATTTTTTTTTTTAATTAAAAATGACACCACCAAATGTTGGCAAGGATGTTGAGCAAACAGAACCACTCATTTGATGCTAGAGGAAGGGGAAACTGATATAACCTCTTGGAAAACCCTAATATCTACTGAAACAACACACACTGTATCTCACAGCAGGTCTAGTCCTGGATACACACCGAACAGAAAAGCACACAGAATCCTTGCAGCATTAGTTTTAATCGGCAAAAACCTGAGGCAACACAATTGTCTAGAATAATTAGATAAGTAAAATATGATATATTCATACAATAAAATCTTATAGCAATTAAAATTTATGTGAACCCCAAAAACACGTTTGGCAAAAGAAGTCAGTAAAAATAGTATATACTGTATGCTTCCATTTATTTAAAGTTTAAACAAGCAAAACTAATTTTGGTGACAGAAGCCAGAACAGTGCTTACCTTAGAAGAATGACTGGGATGAGACATGAGAGAAGTTTGTGGGGTGTCAGAAATACTCTGTTTCTACTTCTGGGTGGTAATTACATAACTATGTTTACTTTATGAAAGTTTACTGAGTTATACTCATACACTTAGGACAAGTTATTGAATCTAGATTTTCCCCCCCTTTAATTCTTACAAGGTCAGTAAAAAAAATCAATAGAACTAACATTATTTGAATTATATCTCACTACTAAAAATGATGTGATATCTAACAAAATAAATGCGATCACAGAGAACATATTTTAACAAGAAAGAATAAAACCTAATTGTTCTTAAAATAGTACAAGTGAAAGACATTTAGCACACCAAAATCAAAGGTTTTTAAAATTGCTATCTACTGATAATAAACTTGACTCTCAAATTCCTAGCAGCCAAAGCAAATAGGGAGGACCACAGCACATAATTCAGAGTCTAAAACAGAAGAATATACCAGTAGCTCAAGGGAGAAAAATAAGTGAATACAAAAATATAAAAAATCACTTTCGTTGGCATTAAGTTCTGAGAGAAAATTTTGCCAGTTTCTTGATCTCCAAAGGCACAACACCCTTGACAATATCCTTACAATACATACAATAATGGGTTCCTTGCATTTTCTTCTTATAGAGCCTTTCAATGCAAGCTAAAGAGATACCAGAGTGAGATATAGATAGATATAGATAGCAATCTGTCAGAAAAGTAAAACCAATGTAATACAAGTACACAGTTTTGGATGCTCTCAATGATAAATGTCCAAACATCTAGAGAAATTAGATCATTTTCTGCAAATAGTATTTATCATAAGCATACTTTGAATTGAAGTTGAGGACTGGAGGTGTATTTTCCGGCAAAAACTGGAAGTGAGCAAACTATATCCTTTGACAATTAACAGTGTAGGACTGATACCTTATTAGAAAAAGTAAGATCTCTAACCAGGATTTGTGCCTGAAATACAGCCAAATCCTCAGACGCAGATTAAGGGAATACTTGTAGGTAGGACTGAAATTTCCTTAAAAAAATGATTCTAGGACAATTCCTGCCAAAAAAAAAAAAAAAATGAATGGATAAATGAGTGAATGAAGAATGAAAACTACTGCCCCCAAAATAATTCCCCCAAAAGAATAGCTATGATAGTGCCTTAACACTTTCAAAGAATTAAATAAATCTTCATCCAACCCCAAGAAAAGCAAAACAAAACAAATCAGTATCTTCTCTCCCTCAGAGCTGTTCTGTTTCCCATGTTCTCTGTCTCGATTCACAGTATCAGCTACTCAAACAAAGCTGAAAATCTCAGTCATCTTGCATTCTTCCCTCTCTATATGTAATTGGTAATCAAATCCTGATGATTCTACCATTTCATTTCAGATTTCCCATATCCACCTGTGCTTATCTTTTCTCAATTCTATGTCCTAATTCAAGCATTACTACCTTTTGCTTAGGGAATATAAATCATTTTGTTATAAAGATATATGCACGTGTATGTTCACTGCAGCACTATTCACAATAACAAAGACACGTGAATAGCAAAGACATGTGAATAGCAAAGAAATGGAGTCAATCCAAATGCCCATCAATGATAGACTGGATAAAGAAAATGTGGTACATATACACCATGGGATACTATGCAGTCATAAAAAGGAATCAGATCATGTCCTTTCCAGGGACATAGATGAAGCTGGAAGTCATTATCCCCAGCAAACTAACACAGGAATAGAAAACCAAACACCACATTTTCTAACTTATAAGTGGGAGCTGAACAGTGAGAATACATGGACACAGGGAGGGGAACAACACACGGTGGTACCTCAGGGGACGGGTGGGGAGAAGAGCATCAGGAAAAATAACTAATGCATGCCAGATTTAATACCTAGGTGATGGGTTGATAGGTGCAGCAAACCACCATGGCACACATTTGCCTATGTAACAGACCTGCACATCCTGCACACGTACCCGGAACTTAAAATAATGAAAAAAAAAAAAGCAGCCTCCTAACGAATCTGCACATGCAGCACACATACTTTAATCAACCCATCCATTTATTTGACAAACACCATCAACCAAACATTGTACAACATCCTTCAAAAAGCTGTCAGAAATAGTTCTGAGCAGGGGTCTAACTTCACATTGGATTTGGTCAATATTCTACATGATTTGGCAGACACAGTGTAGTCAAATGGCTTGTATGTGAACGGCTTTAGGCAAGGCAAGTGCTCTCTAGTCCCGTGGGCTCTACTATTTCCTGTGGTCTTACATCTGGCAGCCTCACATTTATGTTATCTGCCTGGTCCCTAAAGACATCTGAGTGCAGTTCTTAAGTAAAGCAAGAATAAAACCACATTAATCTCCTGCTTTCAATCTTTTGGTGGCTCCCTATTAAACTAAGGAGAAAAGCCCCAAATTAGTATGGCATATAAGACTTTTAACAATCTGACATGAAAAAAATAACTTCACATTGACTTCTCATTGCCTATATTTTAGACATATGTACTGTACACAGCACCTGAACCAAACTCCAGACTTTCACACCCTCAGTTCTTGTACACAGTGGTCACAATAACTTGAATATCCCTTCTTCCTTTCTCACTCACAAGCATCCATCTATCTTTCTAGGCTTAATTCAAATGCCATATTATCTGGGAAGTCTTTCCCTGCTAAGTAACTACCCCCACAATCTTCATAATACTCTGTTTACAGCATCCTATATTACAGTAAGGAATACCTGTGGCTGTGTCTCCAAGGCACAAGCATTTAAGGCACTGTGGCTTATTCACTAGTGACTTCCCAGAACTAAATTTACTACCTAAGATAGGTAATAAATATTCTAAGTCAAATTTGTAATTCAAAGAAAAATGGCAAAATTTTGCCATCATTCCATTAGCCCCTATTCTCTACCTTAATAAATAAAATTACAGAGATAGAAGGAAAGGGAAGAGAATGTTTTAGAAGAAAAAGAACCACACTGAACTCTGGGTCTGCAGGTGCCTTAGCAAGAGAAGAGAGATGAGTAAGAGTTAAAGACAGTTCCACTATCATATGAAGTTCAAAATTTCACCCAAGGCTGATCCTAGAGTAACAGAAACAGAGAGGCAAGGACAAGTGGAATAATGAGCAATTCAAAACTGGTAAACATATTCCTTTAGGGAATATTTTGAGTTTGGAGGAAAAAGAAATATATCTGAATTCATTCACAGGTGACAGCAATGATTTCTTCAACTTCTCTATCAAAACAAATGGGCTTTAGTGTTAGTTTATGAAATTATAATAAACCTAGATGTTTTCATGGCTGTTATTAAAGGTAAATGATTCTACATCCTATTTATTAAGATTTAATGCAAATGTGGTAAGGTAAACAGCATGTGGAAGATTATAAACATAAAAATCTATAAATCAAAAATTTGGTTTCAATAAAAATGCTTTCAAAATGTACAACTGCAATTTGACAACAATTTGCTACTAATTAAAAATACATATATAAAAGTTATGTGATTAAATAGTGGACATTAACTGTACAGCTTTTAAAGAAGCTCTTACCCATCATTTAGAAACATGAATTCAATCCATTTTGATCAATTAATCAAAGTATGTTAAAAGGATCTATTCATAAACATTTTGATAAATAAATGCAACATTATGGTCAAAAAATTACCAGTTCTAAGATGGAAGGCTAAAAGCCTTTAAAAGCTATCTGCAAGCTGAATGGAATGAATCAAACAATTCTACAAAGCGTTTTTACCATCACTACAGGAAATATTAAGAATAAATTATCCATAAAGAACTAATTAATAGTGTTCTTTAAACAACTGATCTAGGACACACATACACTCACAAGCATGAGTCCTAGAAAGGTTGCATATAAATCAAGATTTTGAACAAATCTGACTATACAAAAAGACAGGATGGCACAGCAATAATATCTTAATGATCTTTCCCTGGTCTGTTATTAATGAACCATATGATTTAAGTCAGGTCCTTTAATATCTCTGGGCATTAGTTTCCTATATAAAGGTGGGCTAGATAGCAAGGGTTGTTTCCAGCTCTAATGTTTCATGATTCTATTATATGCTGAAGACAAGTTACTCAATTGCCCAATTTGTACATGGTTCAGTAAAGCTCTAAAACTTTTAGAATGAGCTTAAGTAAAAGTACTTCCAAGTTTATACTGTATATCCATGGCCCGAAGATGTTGATGTTCTAGTCTGTTTAAATCAGAGCCTATTCCAGTGGTTTTCAATCTACTTACAGTAAGCAGAGAATTTATCAGCAGACCTCAGAGAAACTGATTTTTCAACATTCTGAAGCTAAACCAACAACTCTTAAGTACCATGAAGTGTCTATATGATCCTTCAAACCATATATAACCAGTCTATAACAGAAAGTCTAAGATCACTTTGGATCTAACTGGATCTCTGTCTTCACTTAACTTCACTTAACTCTGTTAATAAATCCCTGACCTTGGCCAGGTGCAGTGGCTCATGCTTATACTCCCAGCACTTTGGGAGGCTGAGGCAGGTGGATTGCCTGAGGTCAGGAGTTCAAGACCAGCCTGGCTAACATGATGAAACCCCATCTCTACTAAAAATAGAAAAAAATTAGCCAGGTGTAGTGGCGCATGCCTGTAGTCCCAGCTACTCAGGAGGCTGAGGCAGGAGAATCGCTTGAACCAGGGAGGCAGAGGTTGCAGTGAGCCGAGATTGCACCACTGCACCCCAGCCTGGGTGACAGAATGAGACTCTGTCTCAAAAAAGAAAAGAAAAGAAAAGAAATCCCTGACCTAATCTATCACCACAAAGCTCAGAGTCCAACACTAATAAGTTCAAAACGTCTCCAACTTTATTAACTATAATTCTAGATCAGCGATCAGAACCCACAGGCCAAATCCAGCTGGTAGTCTGTTTCTAAATAAAGTTTTAGTAGAACATAGCCACATCCCTTTGTTTACTTTTCGTCTACAGCTACTTTCAGACTACAAAGGCAGAGTTGAATAGTTGCAACAGAGACATCACGACATGTAAAACCTAAAATATTTACTATCAGGCCCTTTAAAGACAGTTTGCCAAGTCATGCTAGAGTTCAGCAGAAGAACTTTTAGTTGGTGAACTGATAAAAGTTAAAATAGGAAAGAGATATATGTGTGTATATGGGTCTGTGTGTGTGTGTATATATATATATATAATGTATAGACTTTTTAAAATTATTTTTTAAAAATTAATAAGCTGTAAAATCCCTGGTTTACTCCAGGGATTAGGAAAGGGAAGGGTGAATGGGGCATAAAGAAAACCGTTTGCTTTTTATTTAAAATCTTCTTGTTTATTAAGATTTTTGCCATGTGAAACTGTTATTTTACATTATTTAAAACAGCACAGCACAGCAGACTGTGCTGAGAGGCAGAGAAAAACAAGTTAAAATAGAAGATAAGAGTTCAGGTGTTATCAAAACTTGGTCCAAGCTGACCAAGCAATAAGGACTCAGGATCTAGACAATGGATCAAGCTAGAAGGCCTGGAAACCTAGCAGAAACAATCAATGTTCAAACATTACTCAAGGCAGGGCTCCTTATGTCCCTGATCTTACAGGAAGAAAGCAGACACATCTTGCTGTAAAGAAATTAAACGCAACAGGGGAAGAAAAGTTCCTAGTATTGCTATATTTGTAAGCTTTGTTCATTTGCCATATGACGTAAAGACATTCCACAACCTACAATTTTCACTAAACTACCAGGATCATATTCTGAGAAAAAATGAAGGAATTCTTGAAAGATTATGAGACATTTAATACATCTGTTTATGTTAAAGTACAGTACTCAACAAACCAGTTCAGTAGTATGCAAACTTTACAGTGCATAACACAAAATGCTATCAGGCTCCCTCAAGTAGTTTCTTTCAAATGAAATACAATAATAAAGCAATTTTGACTTTTAAAAATAACTTTCCTTGAAACAAATTGAGACAAATTTCAAGTGAAAAAGAAATTAAGTACTTCATTCACAGATGCACTTTAGCATAAACACATTCTGATTCTTATTCTCAATAAATCCCAACTATATGACTCTCTGTCAATCAACTCAGGAAATGTCAGACAATGTTAAAATGTTCTCTGTCAGTTATAAAAGTGAACAAAACTCAGATTACTGTATATTTTATTAAAGATGCTGAAACATGGCACATCTCAAGGAAGACACAAGGTGCAGAGGAAGTGCCAGCTCTCTTTCATTTTTCAATCAACTGGGTGCATCATTATATGACAGTCATTCCTCAGTCTCTGTGGGGATTATTCTGAGACCCTCCATAGGCATCAAAATCCATGGATGCTCAAGTCCTTTAAGTAAAATAGCACAGTACTTGCATATAACCTATCCGTATCCTCCTTTATACTTTAAATCATCTTGATTACTTATAATGTCTAATATAATACAAACGTATGAAACAGTTATGTTGTATTATTTTTATTATTTTTACGATTGCATTGTGATTTTTTGGGTTGTATTGTTATTTTTGTTCTTGTTTTTCCTTTCCAAATATTTTCCACTTCCAGCTGGTTGAATCCAGAAATACAGAACACATGGATACAGAGAGCCGATTACACTCGGTATTTCAGGTGTTAAACTACCTAGTTATATAATCTGAGACTTACAAGATACAGAGTCAGATTCTCTTTATGCAGAAGCAAATATGTAAATTCTGTTTTTCCTATTTTCAGAATCATAAGAGTCAGCCCAAAGTTTTTCCATCTCAGCTACTCCAAGTAACTCTCCTTGGAGAGTTTGCTCTCTACCCAAAACAAAAAATTTATTTCCAATAAAGGAGTAATGTGACTAGGAAAGAAAAGAGGAACACTCAATCTGCCAAGAAAAAACTAACAAGTAGACAAGTAGGTACACTTTGCATATAAACTTGCTTAAAATATTTTTTAAAAAATCACACCAGAATTCAGAAATGTTCTACATCATGGGGTAATCCTCTTAAAAATCATTTCTAAAAGGAAAATATTTATGATTCTCTAGTCATGAACAAGAATTAGCATAGATATAAATGTTTTTAAAATTGAGAATATATAAATTCAGTTGGAAGTTAATTAGTGTTCCTAAGACTACTAGAAGGCAAAATGCTTATTCACTCTAATTCACTCAAGTCCAAGCAAAGATTAAATCTTGCCTTTGGCTAAATTCCACAAGCCCAAGTCAATTAAATACATTTTAAAAGTGTGGATGAATCCTGTAGGAGTAGGCCCAACTAGAGAGCTCAAGAACAGGTGCAACACTGTACTGGGAAGACCAGAGAAAAAAGAGCAAAAACGCACAGAAAAAAAAAAAGAAAAGAGGTATATCAAATTTATAAAGACAAAAATAAAAGAACGTTAGAATAACAATGTATTTTATCTTTGTGGACTCAACATGACCTACATGTCAATTAACTCTATCCTTATATCCCACATTATATCATCTACAAAAGAAGTGAGCAAACGTATTATGTTCTCCCATATAAACAAAATAGTTAAACAACAGGTGAAGGGAAAGAGGGAATGGTGTTAGGCAGGTGAATGGTGGCTGGCAAAGGACACTGTGCCGGTATGGGGTGGAGAAGAGATGCTAGCAGAGGGGCTATCGTCACCACCAGACAGCTCCAACTGATAGCCCCGCTCTCTAAGTCACCCTGACACTGTCACTAAATCACCAACTTAAAAACTTTATCTAAGTTTTCGTAAGATATCTAAAGTAAAACCCCATTACAAAGAATTCCTTGGGATATGTGAATGTATGTGTGATGTATTTTTACCTATTTGCAGAGAATAAGACCAATTTTTCTTATTATCACATGCATGACTCACATATCTAAACATAGCATGCTTCTTATACACTGTATTACCTAAAATAACTATTAATTTAAATCTTTTCATTTCAACCTTTTAACCTCATATGATAACTGTAGCCACACCTCCTCCACATATCAGTATGTCCATTAATTTAAAAAGTGCTCAGAAGCCACTTGATATCAATTTTTAAAAGCCCAAATAAGAATTTCTTTCAAAGACATTTTTTACAGTTAACACTCATCATGTAAGACATTTACTTTAGCATAGCTAAAATAGATTTTTAATTATATAAAAGTTTCAACACATCACCTGCTCCCTCAATTTCCTGCCAACCAATTCCACGCTCATTCTTCCCTAATATGACAGTGACCTTTTCAAAGTCAATCTCTGCAATAATCCCTGCAAAGCCTTAGTATATTATTATGCTATTTTATTTTCAGCTTCTCACTCTCTCCCACCAATTTTCAAATATTGAGGTTTCTCCTTCTTAATTCTATATCCGTCCTCGTCACAAAATTTCCTCACCTTACACTTGATAGTTCAACCAACTCCCACCAAATCTGTCCCCAAAAGGTCAACTATGACCTCTTTGTTGCTATAAATCCAATAGATACATATTTTCAGTCTTCATTTTGCTTGGTATCTCCACAACAAAGATTTCATTTCTGTTGTAGACAGTTTCCTATTCACACCCTCATATCCTGGCCTACCTTAAGTTTTCCTGTTCTTCCTTCAGGTCCTCCTTAGTCTTGACCCCGGAAGGAGAGTTAGGTCCGAAAGCTTCCACTGTATGCACAACTTCCTTCTCTCTACAGCCTAATTCTATGGGCGCCTACTTTAATGTAAGTCCTTCTTGACAGATTATGTTCTTTATGAAACCAGGGATTATATTGATTACACTGTATGTGGTTTATCACCATACCGACAATTTTAAAGCAAAGTACCTGGCATAAACACTCCGTAAACTGCCTGAATTACTTTCACCCAATAAACAAGCTGTTACTATATAACAGATTTGTCACTACAAAACGAACTAAACAGATGCTTTGGTTCAAATGGATTTGCTTTTTCAGGACCCAGAATGGCTTGTTAGAAATTTCTAAATACACTCAACATACTAAAACTAATTCTCTATTTACCTAACCTAGTAAGTGTAAATGACATCATCAGGTTTCTAATAATGACAGTTAATGACTCTCAAAATGGGCAAAATGAAAGTGTCACTGGTACTACTCAATTTATATCCTAACGGAATAAAAAATGTGTAACTTCAAGCTGGGCATGGTGGAGTTAGAGACCAGCCTGGCTGACATGGCAAAACCTCATCTCTACTAAAAATACAAAAATTAGCTGGGCATGGTGGCAGGCACCTGTAATCCCAGTTATTCAGGAGACTGAGGCAGGAGAATCACTTAAACCCAGGAGGCAGAGGTTGCAGTGAGTCAAGATCACACTACTGCACTCCAGCCTGGGTGACAGAGTGGGACTCTATCTTAAAAAAAAAAAAAAAAAGTGTAACTTCAATCTGCACACTTTAAAGAAAAAAAAAAATACCATAGAGACTTAAACAGCATTTCTGGAAGGAAAATATCTAGCCCTTAGCCTATAACCAGCAAACCCTTGTAATATGAGATAATTTTTTTTTTAATTAATTCAAATCTATATTAATGTTTTGCTCTACTATAATGCTTTCAGTTTTCAGGTACTAGCAATCAACATCTACAACAACAGTGAGTCATGCTCACTGAATGCCAGAATTTCCATACAGGAGAGACAAAGGGGATGCAATCTGGGATGGGTATGAATTTAATTTGATATTGGATTTGTTTGGCAAGCACACTATTTTACTTAGATTGTACATTTATTTGTGATGGCTTTAGAGGAATGTTGGAAATTACACCTAGAGATTAGAGCTTCTCCAAGACTGTCACAAGTAATGCAAATTCCTCATTTTAAGCAAACCAAAATGCTATTAATAAAGTTAGAGATAATAGCAAAATATGCAGTGGCTATTTTTCTGTTGTACATTTAATAATAAAAGACATAACACATAGAATACATAATCACTTAACTATTACAAACATGATTATTGTATACATTGAAATTATACTTAAATTTTCCAAAAGACTTTTTATCATGATGAGCTGAACACTTGAACCATCTGGATCTTAAAAACAAGCTGCAATAATATCCTCAATATTTATAAGCTGGGCAAAGCTAAGGAAGAATTCCCAAGAGGTGCATTGAAGACATGAACAGATAATTTCTTCTTGTCTACAACTCTATAAAAATAGAATCCGTTGCATTGGAAAGAATATGAAAAATGAGTTTCAATGAGATGACAAGAAAAAGCAGGAATGAAAACTATCTGCTCTTTCACACCTTAAAATCTATTATTTATAATTTTATTGTACTACCCATATATAAATATGAATGTTAAACTAGAACACAGCACTTTATACTAACTTTCAATGTCTATTAACATTTTTACACAACTGCTACATAAAAAGCTGACAAGAGAATCTGCTTTAAACCTTTTACATGACCTTACCTTATACAACTGTAATGTTTAAAAGTGCTGGCAGCTTTCTGACATTCAAGGCACAACTGAATAGCTCCTGGATAATCTTCCTCCTTAAGATAACAACAACAGGAGTCATTAGAATACAAACATTTTTTTCTTAAAGCTCCTGATAAAAAAACACCTCTGTTCATATTTTAACCAAAAGTTGCAGAATCAAAAAATGTTAATTCCTCTTAGAATATCAATGATAGGTAAGTGACAAAATATAAGAGGCAACTAGTTCCAGGCCTAAGATATATACATAGAAGAAATATTTAAAATATTCTATTCCTTCAAAGTAACAGCCCCCTGAAGACCATGACTTACGGATAAATCCTACATTAAATCATTAGCTGCTTCACAGGGAAGGTTTTCTTTAACTGTTAACATATCTTCTTTCAGTAATGCCTATATAAAATGTTTCAAAATAGTATGCATTCTATTTGTAATTGATATTCAACAATTTACCACCAAGAAATCAATAAATAGTTCTAAAGAAATAGATTTAGAAAAAAACAATATACTAATTAATAAACTCAGAGTATTTTTATCACCTAACAGTAATTTAATGCCAAATGAATTTTTCATATGGGTAATAGTTGAGAAGTAATACAGCAATTATACAGAAAACCACAAAAACTGTCCCTACGCTCAATTCTAAATTCAACAGATGCAGTTCAAACCACTGGTGATGCTGATAACGACAAAGTACCTACCCCAAGGAGCTCAAGTATTATGAGGAAACACACATATTACATTACGCTTTGGAGAACCTTATGACAGAAGTAGACAGAAAATGCTAAGAATGCATCAAAGAAAAAACAGATGGCTCACTCAGAAAAGCAATTAATACACGATACTGAACAAAACTAAAGTATCACACAGTCCTTAAATTACTACTATATGTTAGATGAAAAAGATGTTAATTTTTATTGCTATTTGGATGTAATACAACCAAACAAGTTAACATTCCAATGTTATCAGAAGACAAATGTTTCCCCAAATACATTTGCTTTTCTAAATAAAGTATATATCATGTCAATAGAAAAAGGCTCTAGAACAAGTATTTTTACATGCCTAAAAATATTCTTTATATCATAAACCAATTTGAGAAAAATGCACTTCTAAATTTTGCCTGCTTTAATGTTTCTATATAGTATCAGTAGGACCTTAAATTTCCAAAACTTGTTAACTTACCTCCAGCATTTCACTTAACCGTACATCTGTTCTTTGCTGAAAAAACAAATATCAAAGGTAAAATCTGTTTCAACCACAAAATTCAGTTTTAACTTTTTTAAAATGACCCATATATACCAATGTTTTTATAGTTCTCAGAGATTTCAGAAGTCCAATCAGCAACTGACGTTTCCTTTGATTTGCAAGAAGGCCTAAACTAGCTTGAGTAAAACCTTCCTTTGCAATATTCAAGTGTCTGCAAAAGTGAACAATAAATAATTAAAAGTTTTTTATTATAATAAGAATACTATCCACACAGAACAATTAGGTAAGTAATAAAGCAACGAAATGGATTACTTTTAAAACCAAGGATTTAAACTACTATTTGACAAATGTACTCAATGGCCAGTCTAAACTAGCATTACTCAGAACACCACGAGAAGACTGGTGCCAATTCACAACCTGCTAGTGGTCTGTAACAAAAAATTACAGAAACTGAGAATAGGCACTTACTGCAAAACAGGCACTTACTGCAAAAGCTAACAGAATAATTATTTTTTGTGACTCAAATAATTTAAAAAATTAAGATTGTATTACATGTCTTTCCTTCTTTATTTCATTTGCCTAGTAATTTGTTTTTATTGCATTTTTTAAAAATCACAGCCTATAATAGATTGGAAATTTTAGAAAGAAAAAAATAGGTCCTTCATGGCAAACAGTTTGTGAAGTACTAGTCTAAATAATACAAAAATAGTAATTTTTTAAAAACCCATAAGTACATTTAGAAATATTTCCCACAAACCCTCTTAGTGTAGTCTTTAGATCATAATATATGTTCGCTTACGGAATGATATTCTAGAAACCACAGCCATAATTAAAAAAAATTATAAATTATAGATTCCATAGTTATTCTTGAAATATTGTCCAGCGTAAAGAACAAAATATCATCAAAAGCAATACCTTCTGCCATTTGTACAGATAACAGCAGCTAATTGAAGACCTGTTTGCAATGAGGTAACTCTTTCAAGTTCCTACGGAAAGATTAGGTACAGGTTACTGTTGGAGGAATTTTATTTTTCTATCTTATTTATATAGTACTCTAACAAAAACTCTAGTCAGATTCAAAGAAAATCTGCTTGAAAAACAAAGTAGCAACAAAAATACCTGAACTTGAAAAATGTTAGTATATTTTTCACAAAATTACTTAAAATGACTACTTGTAACTGATTTTCACAATGACAGATGACAAAATATTTAGTCAGTATTGCTTGTAAGGAAATCTAGACCAACTTGTTGCAGACAGGAATAAACAAATACCAGTGATATATCTGTTTAAATTTCTACCCAAGAGAACTTCACAAGGTAATTAAAGGATATGACAAACATGATTTCTGTTTACTAAGATGCTTTGACAATGAAAGTCTTCATTTGAACATTGGTAGACATTTCAATGGATTTTGAAGGCTCTGATTTTCTGATGAAAACACAGATTCAGTTAGTTCCAATTTTATCATATTTTAAAGCCAGATTGTTATATCGCCATTGAGTGGTCAATATTGGTGAATCTATTTGTTTAAATGTTAATGGGAGCAAATTTTCACTGGCTCTTCTAAAGTTTGAAAAACCCAAGAGATCACTTTAGAATCATATATAAAAACCCTTTGCTTCTTCTGTCTGGTAAATTACCCCAAATGGAAAAGAAAAATATACATACATACGTACATACATATACACACACAAACACACCCAAAGACAGTCACTATGTTGCTACAGAATTATTGACAAAAAGTACAATATTTTGACAATTTCAAGTGTAAATCACTCAAACATTTAAAAATTCTACTACAAAAAATAACATATATTATCCTACCTTTACGTAAGCAGGCTGTTTTTCAAGGATTAAATCTGCCACTTTTTTAGATACCTATAAGAAGATGTAATCAAACAAAGGAAGCAAAAGAATAAGCTTCATGCTTTCTAGGATATTTTATATTTGAATTTTTAAAAGAATATTCCATAGATCTCCCCAATAACTTCTAGAGCAGATATTGGCATACTATGGCCATACACATTTCCCCGGGTTATGAAATTAGTAAAAGAGGTAATATAATAAAGCACATAGCACAGGTCCTGGTCCTTAACAGAAACTCATAAATGGTCATTATTATTGTTAATAATATGAGTATCATTATCTGATTTACCTAACATTAACCAAAAAGTGTAACCATCTCTAAGGGAATAGGATTTGATTGAAAAAGATGAAATTAAGCAGATTTTTAATCAAATGAATTTATGGAGACAATATCTGGGAAAAAGAACTTGCTTGTATCCTTTAGATCCTTTATGCTGCCTAAGAAGACAAGCAAGTAGTTTGGTTCTCCACTTCTGAAAAGTTGAAAACATGTTTTTTGGAACGCTATGAAGATATCTAAGGTTGTGTGTATTGTTTCATGAATAATATTAATGTATGCAGGTTAGAAGTATAATGATTTTGAACATGAGGCTCTAATTCCACCATTTCAGGGCCCCTGCCAACTTCACTAACAGAGATAGCACATGTAGCATGAAGCAGGACATACAGAAAGTATTTAGGGAATGTTTGCTCCAGAAACACAACTGGCTCCCCTTCCCCAGGCCAACTGAGAACAAAACATTGCACACCTACTACACTACTGCATTAATCCTTTCACATTTTCTTAATCTGCTTCAAGCATCTTTGAAATTATGTAAATCAATTTTTAGATACATTCATTGCTTTTGTCTAGAAAGAGGGATTCCATTAAGGTTAAGAAAATCAAATTGTAAATGAGTTTTAGACTTCAATTAATGAAGAAATATCAATGTTATCTTAAACATCATTTTAAGAATTCCAAAGGTTCCACAGGATTGTCTAGTAACAGAGAGTACTGGTTCGTGGCCTGTGAGGAACCAGGCTACACAGCAGGAAGTGAGTGGCAGGTGAGCAAGCGAAGCTTCATCTGTATTTATGGCCGCTCCCCATCACTTGCATTACAGCGTGAGCTCCACCTCCCATCATATCAGCGGTGCCATTAGATTCTCATAAGAGCACTACCTCCATCCCTACTGTAAACTGCACATGCGAGGAATCTAGGTTGTGTGCTCCTTTTGAGACTCTAACACCTGATGACCTGTCACTGTCTCCCATCAGATGGGACCGTCTAACTGCAGGAAAACAAGCTGAGGGATTCCACTGATTCTACATTATGCTGAGTTGTATAATTATTTCATTATACATTATGATGTAATAATAACAGAAATAAAATACACAATAAATGAAATGCACTCAAATCATTCTGAAACCATCCCCACCCCACCCCTGCCAGTCCATGGAAAAATTGTCTTCCACAAAACTGGTCCCTGGTGCCAAAAGAATTGGCAACCACTGCTCTAGAGCTCAAATCCCTTCTCCTGCCCAAGACTGCCCTACACCAACACTGCTACCTCCAAGCAGACCCTAGCACCCACTGCGACTTCTGAGTGTAATAGAAAAGTATACCTTCCTTTGTTTGCCAGTTGTATTATTAAAAATCACACCTTAAATTCAAACAGATACATTTATTACTACTAGTCCTTTTGTTGAAAAAAATTAAAAGACCACATGCTACCATTAATTAATACCTACAGTAGAGTTTAAATTTCATAAAGTGGGTTTAGCCTAACATGAAGAAATTATAGAATCAGAGAATTTTACAGCATTAAAGAAAATTCTTGCATTTTCTTTATTAGGTTACTTAGTAAAGTAACCTATCACTTTACCGAAAAATAAAAGGGAGTCACTGAGGTTAAATGATTTACTCAACATCATAAATAAATAGTGACTACAACTCAGACTTTCTGAATCTCAGGGGGACTTTTATTCCGAGAGAATACTCCATTACAGGGCCAGGCATAGTGGCTTGCGGCTGTAATCCCAGTGCTTTGGGAGGCTGAGACAGGAGAATCGCTTAAGCCTGAGTTCGAGAACACCCTGGGCAACATAGTGAGATGTCATCTCTACAAAACATTAAAAAAATAGCCAGACTAGTGGCACATGACCGTAATCCCAACTACTCAGGAGGCTGAGGTGGGAGGATTATTTGAGTCCAGGAGGGATAGGCTGCAGTGAGCCATGATCACGCAACCGCACTCTAGCCTGGGCAACAGAGCAAGACCCTGTCTCAAAAAACAAAAAGGAATACTCAGTTACAAAACTATGGGTAGGGAAATCACATGTGTATGACAAGGAGCCTAAAGGTACTTACTAATCTAAAACAAAGTTCAAAGTTCTTTGATCACATTTAGGATTCCAGAGAGAAAATTCCAAGCTCTAGAAGCAAATCTATCAAGGTAACATAAGGAAAACCATATGCATTAAATTTTTAATATAAATGCATCATTTGAATCAGTCATATTAAATAACAAGATTTGTTTCTATGTTAATTATTAGTTAAAACCATAAATCTGCCAACATTATACCTCTCTGTTGTGTTTCATCTAGAGTTTTGTCAGAAAGAAATGTGTTTTTTTTTTTACTTACTGCAGCTTGCTGTTGTTTCAATTTGTCTCTGTACGCCTCTAATTCTTGCAAATTGAGAACAGGTGGAAGCTTCTGCAGAAAAAAAAATTCATGAATGAAAAGCAAAAATAAATTGTTGAATTTGGTTTCATTTACCTGGACCCTTCTGACTAGTGAACTACAAAGTACTCTGCATACAAAACATGTCACATCCCACTGCCCTCCATGCTGCCTGTTCTCCCAACCTCCCTCCTAGGCTCCAACCACAAAAACCTATACATCTTTAGCCCTCTGGTTCCATCCCTCATTCAGCCTTGTTACCTCCACTGCTGCTGCTCTGCCTTCTGAGAAACCCCACTACCACCTGGGACTCCGGACCCTAGGCCAACAGACACTGCTGCCACAGCCTATGTCAGGAGAATGTGAGAAAGTAACTAACCTAACCCCAACTCTACCATCCACAGATATATCTCTATTTGTTTATGACAGAACTCAAAACAGAGTTCTCCTCTGGAATATTAACAAACCATAAATACTACTGTGTGACCATTGTTGGACTACATTCTGGATTACATCAGCTTTCAGAGGACAGTATGGGAAACTAACCAAAAAATGCATACCATTGTGTATACAGGGAAACACTCTCAGTCAACTGATTGATGAAACTTCAAACTGAGTTGGGGACTGACTGTGAATAATGCATATAAAGTATATATGCATACGGCATTTGGTTGTATCTAAAACTAAATTTCACTATTCTGGCTTTTGTTAAAGTTCTATAAATTTAAAATGTCAGTATTATAAACACTATGGTATAAGAATTTTTATCATCACTAAACAATTATGTAAATACATATTTCATAATTAAAAGTCTGAGCTTCTCTAAACATAGACAATATAAAATAGGATAGACACAGCATACTAACACATTAAATGCTAACAGTTGAAAATCAAAAATACAGAAATGTTTCCCTGAACGGCTGTATTTAAAGTTACATCTAAAAAAAAATAATTTCATCGCCAAACAATGCTGACAGTTGATTTAATCACAATGTGGTAATCACAGACCTATTCTGGTACCAAAAATATATAAATGCCTCAAAAAAGCATCCAAATCTCACAAATCCAATCACTGAACAAAATACGCCTTAGTTATGTTTTAATGAAATTCTGTTTACCTCCAGCTCATATTTAACAACATCAAATGAATCCGCAGAAAAATACACTTGTTCAATACTATTAATAAGCTCTTGTTCAGCTTGAGGGTCACTTGGCTGTTCTCGAAGTTCCCTGAATTCTTCCTTTAAGAAAAAAAAAAAAAAAATCATAATTATAGTAATTGTAGCTGTTAAAATTCTACCTGCATGGAAATAAATGATCATTTGTCTTAACAGTCACATCTACCTGGTACAATTCTGACCAAGGAAACAAACCAACAGAAACCAGAAAAGTTCACAGGAAATTAGGAAACAGCCAACCATTAAGACTAACAACTAGGGAAGAAAACTAGCTAGTTTGAATATTCAGATTTTATCCTCAATTCCTTGCATGTCAAGAAGGTTGAAAAAAATGCTAATATTCAACAAAAGAAAAAAAAGTGACTACCTAAACCTATCATACATACATATCACAGATATATACATTTTACATTTAGAATATTTAATAACATTCTAAAATCTGTCTCACAACAGATAATAAGGGAAGAATACCTCAACAACTTCTGGGTCACAATCAACTTTGGAGCCCTGAGCAGAAGACATCAACTCTGCTAAAAAAACTCTCAGCACTCAACTAAGAAACAGTGGCTCCAGAAAAGGTTCACAAATTTAGTTCTGTAATTCTAAGAAGCTTCCTTCAAAGTGGATTGCTGTTACAATTAATGATCTGATTATGAATCTAAATTTCTGTATATGATAAAATGCTTTCTTTCTAATGATACAGAATGGAGGTTATGTGGATTTGAAGAAGAGTCTGACAGACAAATCCCTAAACCCAATGTCAGCATTCATATCCTATGCAACTTCACTGCACAATCAGATAAAGCTTCAGTTAACTAGTAAATTTTTACAATTCAGATACCCATTCCCCTGCCACACTAGTTAATCAAGACATTATTATAGACACATAACAAGTTAGCCATTTGATTTTTAATTCAAATTAACCTCAAATACATTTATATACACAAAAAGGAACTACTGTTTTAAGTCATTTTACAGTAATTAAAGTAACACAAAAATACTAAGGAAATACACAAAAATTATCTGGTCAATTAAAGAACAGAATATTTTTCTTTTTTCTTTTTATTTTTTATTATACTTAGAGTTCTGGGGTACATGTGCAGAATGTGCAGGTTTGTTACTAGGTATATACGTGCCATGGTGGTTTGCTGCACCATCAACCCGTCATCTACATTAGGTATTTTTCCTAATGCTATCCCTCCCCTAGCCCCCACCCCTCAATAAGCCCCAGTGTATGATGTTCCCCTCCATGTGTTCTCATTGTTCAACTCCCACTTGTAAGTGAGAACATGCAGTGTTTGGTTTTCTGTTCTTGTGTTAGTTTGCTGTGAATGATGGTTGCCAGCTTCATCCATGTACCTGAAAAGGACATGAACTCATCCTTTTTTATGGCTGCATAGTATTCCATGGTGTATATGTGCCACATTTTCTTTATACAGTCTATACTTGATGTGCATTTGGATTCCTTCCAAGTCTTTGCTATTGTGAATAGCACCGCAATAAACATACGTGTGCATGTGTCTGTATAGAATGATTTACAATCCTTTGGGTATATACCCAGTAATGGGATTGCTGGGTCAAATAGTATTTCTAGCTCTAGATCCTTGAGGAATTGCCACACTGTCTTCCATAATGGTTGAACTAATTTACACTCCCACCAACAGTGTAAAAGCATTCCTATTTCTCCATAACCTCTCCAGCATCTGTTGTTTCCTGACTTTTTAATGATCGCCAACCTGACTGGTGTGAGATGGTATCTCACTGTAGTTTTGATTTGCATTTCTCTAACGACCAGTGATGATGAGCTTTTTTTCATATGTCTGTTGGCTGCATAAATGTTTTCTTTTGAGAAGTGTCTGTTCATATCCTTCGCCCACTTTTTGATGGGGTTGTTTTTTTTTTTCTTCTAAATTTGTTTAATTTGTTTGTAGAATCGGGATATTAGCTCTTTGCCAGATGGATAGATTGCAAAAATTTTCTCCCATTCTGTAGGCTACCTTTTCACTCTGATGATAGTTTCTTTTGCTGTGCAGAAGCTCTTTAGTTTAATCAGATCCCATTTGTCTATTTTGGTTTTTGTTGCCATTGCTTTTGGTGTCTTAATCATGAAGTTTTGCCCAGGCCTATGTCCTGAATGGTATTGCCTAGCTTTTCTTCTAGGGTTTTCATGGTTTTAAGTCTTATGTTTAAGTCTTCAATCCATCTTGGGTTAATTTTTGTATAAGGTGTAAAGAAGGGATCCAGCTTTCTGCATATGGCTGGCCAGTTTTCCCAGCACCATTTATTAAATAGGGAATCCTTTCCCCATTGCTTGTTTTTGTCAGAGATCAAAGAACAGTATATTTTTCAAATAGAGACATTCTAGATTATTTTATTGTGGGGCATATTTTTTATTTGTAAAAAGAGCCCTGCTCAGATATCTTTTAGAGTTTAACTTACATGTTGTATTTGTAAAATTAACTATAAAATTATTCCCTATTAGTACTTTCAAGCTAAAAAAATAGAACAAAACTAAAACTCAAGAAAATAGTTGACTGTTTAAATGTAAATTCCAATAAACTTAAAAGAGAAGGCAAACTCATAAATATCAAACCTGCATAATCAAAAATGCTTGGAAAGGAAAAATCCCTCTTCTGTACTAACTCATAAAATACACTGAGAAAAAAAGGTCAATGACATAGCTATCACTGAGTCAGCCTGCAATCAGCTACTATGAGTGCAGTAAGAAATCCGGGGTAACTAACAGTGGGAGCTACATTCCCAAAGGGGTTTATCTACAACACATGAATCCATTTAGCACCCTGGACAGTGGTGCTGCCACACAGACTTGGTTAAAACTAACACGTGTGGAAGGGAAGGTTACCAACTAGCCTATCAACAGGCAGCCTCCATGCATCCAATGGAAATATGAAATGAAAGTGAGACATGAAATGGAAGAGGAGGTCTGAACTTCCTGGCAATCTCTTTCCCTAAAAGTCCACAGACATTTGAAATACCAGCTTCAAATACTGTAAGCTAAGGGAGGGGAGGAAATAAGGCCCAAGTGAGGACATGGCAACACTGCCTCCCTAGGAATGCTGCAGTCTGCAGTAATATGAGCAAATAAATGCAGTTGATATCATTCAAGACAAAATATTTGAAGATTACAAAAACTGTTATGATTTTTTTAATCAGAAATAGAGCCAAGCTAGAAATTAAAATAGACTGCAATGATTACTTTCATTTTTTTTTTTTAATTTATTTATTATTATTAAACTTCAAGTTGTAGGGTACATGTGCACAACGTGCAGGTTTGCTACATATGTATACTTGTGCCATGTTGGTGTGCTGCACCCATCAACTCGTCATTTACATCAGGTATAACTCCCAATGCAATCCCTCCCCCCTCCCCCCTCCCCATGATAGGCCCCGGTGTGTGATGTTCCCCTTCATTTTAAAAGCACAAATGTCAATGACATATAACACCATGCTGAGGTTCTCCATATAGTGCCTAATTGATTAATAAGAAGGTAAAGATACTCGGATTTTTAGCTGCAATTCCATTATTAACCCTCAGCAATTTAGTCTCTTCATGCCTAGTTTTTTTTGTTTTTTTGGTGTTTTTTCACCTGTAAAGGGCAAACATGTATTCTTTCTCTCTCTTTGTGTGTGTCTCTCTCTCTGTCTTGGTCTCTCTCAAAATGACAGTGAAACAAATATCCAAATTTATTAAGAAAGCCAAAGAAAAAACATAATTTATAAGTATCTCACAAGTGTGCATTTCAAAAACATGATGACTCTATAAAAGGAGTACAATCTGTATATGTATGTCAAATGCTGTTCTTTCCTGAAGAACTAAGCAATTAGTATCACAGAAAGCATACAACCCCATATAATTTCAAAGAACTGACATGGAACACCTGACACTCTGAAGTGTAAGAAACCTGGACTAAGGAAAGGAATAAAACCTAGAAAATCAGAAAAAGAAATGTAGCATACAAAATAGAATTAAATCTAAAACAAATGCCCCCATGTAACATTATTTGCCTATAAAATATCCTCTCCTTTAAAACAATTTCATAGCTTCTATGTGAAAATATACATCTGAACTGGAACTTATTCAAACCCCCTTCTGACTAGAATCCCGATCACCATGTTCTTTTTAGTCCCACTGAACTAGCAATCTGTAAAGCTCTGCTTCTACCTAATCATTGTCTAAACGTTTCATCGCTGTTAGGGATGCCTGCTCAATCAGACCGTACACTTCTTGAGAACTGAGATTTCTCTTCATTCTGCATCATGCTGCTCCACAGTGCCAAGGCACACCGTAGATAGTAATCACTGATCAAACTAAAATTAATTTACAGTTAATTGCCAAAAAATAAATATAAGACAAAAGGAAAGGAAAAGACAATATGTTCTTGTTTCAATAGTCAAAATTTTCCACAAACTCTTAGTAAAACATTTCTTTATTTTAATTAGAGATAACAATATGAACTGATTTAGGAATATTTTATACATGTAAATTAGAAAAATAAATAGACGCATCCAGATTGCATATTCTTAACACAATTACTCCATAATTTAATAGAAACTGATTTCCTAGGGTGGGAGATGTACAAAAATACACAATTCTTCACCTAAAATAGAACCAATACATAGGTGTGAGGCCAAATTTTACATAAACAAACAAAAGGTTTCCTATTTAAAAATTACAAGGCAAAATTGGGGAAAATGAATACCAAATGAAACTTCTTATACCATATTTAAACATGAGATTTAAGAAAAAAATTAGAATAATCTTAGATATTCAAACTAAGTCTGGGATACAATATTTCAGCCTTAAAAATGTTTAAAACATTTTTATAATAAATTTTATGTCACATAGTAATTAATAAATACATAGTCACATTAATAGTGATATAAATGCTCTCTAAAACTTGAAAATCCAAAAATAATTTGTTAACAACTTCAGGCTACCAAATGTGCTGCCACACAACTTGCTGTCAACGGTAATCAACTAAGCAAAAAGTATATCAGCGTCACCCCAGAATTAAAGCTGGAGAAAAAACTACAATTAAAGTAATGAATTGGAATAACAAAGAGGAGAAAACAAAAGCATAAAAGGTAAAAAATGAATAAATCAAATCTCTCTCCCATACTATCACCAGAAACTGACCTGCCTACTTTCAAAGCTCTATAACCTTATCTTTCCCAAAAAAAAAAAAAATTCCATTTAACAATTTTTTAAATTCTCACTATGTAAAAATTTCCCATACTAGGTCATACAGGAACACAAATGAGTAAAATATAACTCTTCCCTCAAACAGTTAAGTAATAGGAAGGATCAGATGAATAAGTAAGAAATGACAAAGCACGGCAGAACATAAGGGTGATGCAAACAGAAGGAAGGCATCAGACGGTGGGTTCACATCTGATGGAAGAGGTGGCATTTGGAAAATATGAGAGAATAGGTAGAATTTCAGATTTAGACATTGGGGGAATAGGGTTACAAATATAAAGCAAAGCAAAAGTAAAAATATTGAATCGGGAAAGTGCACAACAGGTTAAAGCAATAAAGGGTGGCTTCCGCAGGATAGAAAACTGTCACAAGGGAGAGCCTGCATGTACGCCAAGAGACAAATGCAACAACTGAGATTTGTTTAAATTCAATATATTTTTTATATATTAGAACCATATTTTCTTCACTAAAAATAAAACATCTTAACACACATCACTGCCTCAGGTGCTATATCAAAAACAGGCATAAATATTCAATATTTTCTTAATGTAATAAACCAAGCAGAATTCAATGTGTTAGAGGCTGTGTTTTTCCGGCAGTCACAACACGCAATAAGGTTGCATATAATACCACCCAGTCTATTTTTCTATTCTGATCATGTCTGAGATAAAGCTACATGACCATGCACATAAATGTACATCAGAAATGTAACTTTATGAAAAATGAAGAAAAACAATCATATTAGAGATTTAAGTCAACATCTTTGATTTAGCCAAGCTACTTTTCCTCACAATACAACAAAAAAGATTTTATGGGAATTGGGGATTCAGCTCTGTAAAACAATTTGAGCCCTCAAATGTAAGGCATTATAATACATTCCCAGTATGTTTATGGTTTCTAAGGAACTAGACTATAACTTTACCAAGAAATTTTCCACTTAAGAGTTCATCACTCAAGGGATGGTATTCAAGTTTAGGAGGAAAAAAAGAGAGACTACTAATTTTGTATTTAACCACTACTTTTAAATTATCTAAAATATCACACTAATTAAAACTGCTAATCCAAATTCAGGGCTCTTGATTCTATTCACTTTTTTAAAAAGTTAGTTATGACAGCTTAACAGTTTTCCTTACCATTACTAAATTCAATATTTTCTACAATTTTGAAAAGTAATTTAACCTAATTTCTAAACCCACATAACAGCTTGGAATCTCATTATCTTCAATACTAGGTTTTTATTCAAACAAAAATATGAATGCAAATCTTCACTTCATAGGTCAGATTTCAAAACTCTGCTAAAAATATATAGAAAAAATGAAATGCACACCAACTCCTCTTTCTCTACGTAGCTCATTAGACCACAGTTCATATTATACACCTGATGATATAACTCAGTGGCAGAAGTTAGTGCCTATATAGCTGATTATATAACTCAATGGCAGAATGCAGTATATGTACATGTGTATGTTGGGAAGGAAAGAGAAATTTTGCAAGCATGATTTGGGGTTTGCCACAGCAAATCCCTTATCAAAGACTTTTTTTTACTGTTTGCATTTCTTCATTCATCAACAAAAAAAATTCTATTCTGTTATAGGGAAAACAGACGCTATCATCTTACCAAAGTTACCATCATGTTAGGGCTCTAACTGAAAGCAAATAAAAAAAAAAAAGTGTTTAGTCACCAAAATCTAAAACAGAGCTAAAAGCAAGAACAAAACATGAAGTTTTCAATATTCAATCAGTATTACAAAAGTCATAAATCACTGAACAGAAATAAATTTTATCTCTTTCCAAATGAAACAGGATTCAAAACTTATTTCAAGATCACAGATACCCTAAAACCATAAGCCACATAAGTTTATAACGAATTGTCAGATGTCTGATTACGTGAGGAAACGGCACATTCTCCTAATATCCCACTACAACAACAATAATAATCCATCAAAGATTCCTAGTTCATCAGTTTCTGTGTGTGTTTTAAATAAACTTATCTTTTAAAGCCTACCCTGTTTTTCTTCAGGCTTTTAGTGCCATCTTGTGGAATACTATTGAAGTTACAATTTAAAAAGAGGTTTTGGGCAAAATGATTTATAGAACATTTTAATAAAAGGTTATTGGATCACATTTTAATCCAGCTTTATAACACAATCAAGTGATTAAGATGATGTATTTTATTTTTTATTTTTTATTTTTTTTTATTTTTTATTTTTTTCTGTCTGTAAGTTTATCTTTATCTGAAAAATCATCATAGAAAATTGTTTGGTTTAGCTCTCAGCAGCCCGCTCCTGAGCTCTGAGGAAGCTTGCCTTCTTTTGAGCTACCCGATCCTTCTTCTGAGCAGGGGACATTTTGGGACGGTTCCACCTCTTCTTTTTAACTTCTTTCTTGGGCTTCTTTTCATAGACTGGATTCTCTCGTATAGCAGCATGAGCTTTCTTATACATCTCCTCCATCATGTCTGGAGTCACACTGTTCTTTATGTATTGAGAGAACTGTTTCTTGTAAGCATCTTCATCTTCTTCCATTAAGTAGCGCATATAATCTGCAACATTCTGGCCCATGATGTGCTTCCGGTGTACTTCTGCATTAAATTCCTTGCTTTCAGAATCATAACCGGGGAATCGTTTGGTACTGTGAGGTATAGACAAGCCTCCATCCACAGCTCCCTTCAGGGCGCCAAAAACTTTATTGCCAGTGGTAGTTCTGGCAAGGCCTGCATCCAAATAGCAGGTAAAGGCACCTGGCTGACCATCAATGCTTTCCACATTGTATTCATCGCCAGTTACCTCCACTTGGCCTTCATAGATCTTGTCCATGCCAAACCTATTGAGAAGCCTGCGGGCCAGCAGCAGGCCAGTACAATATGCTGCAGCATAGTTTGTCAGGCCAACCTTCACACCATATTTTGGCAGTTCGTGTGCATATGCTGCGCAGACTATCATATCCCCCTCTATACGGGCATAAGCAATCTGACAAATGATATCTCTGTTTGTTACACGAACTATCATCCTGTATTTGGGTGTGTTGTATTTATTTTTATCCTGTATCACCAAGCGTTTCCGAGCATAGTAATCAGTTTTACCCTCTCGTCGTCTTCTAAATTTCACTTGGTATCTCTTAAAGTAGGCCTTATTCTTAACAACTTTAACAAACCCCATCCTGCGGAACAGAGACTGGCGTCCGCGGCTCAACAGAGACCTCAAGATGATGTATTTTAATGTGTGCCAATGCCTGTCCTTTCTGGGGCTAACACTGAAGAAAAGATACATCATAAATCAAGATATATGGAGAAAAATCCAGTGTGTACATCTTAATTTTGTTTTTCTTTTGTTTTCAAACATCTCATCAGACACTTTCTCTAAAAGATAATAATACTGTCTATTCTGAGAAAAGACAACATCACAGCACCTTCAATCCCAGTGCCTTTTATAGATTCTTCCACCTTCCAAATCCAATAAAATCATCAATCTCAAATTCTGCTTTTTAAATGTCCTTCCAATGTAACCCTTCTCCATTTCCTATACCTTATGTTCCTTTTTTCTTCTTAATCAGTATCCTTGTCCCCAACCTCTACTCAACAACTCACCCCATAAAACTGTAATATTTCTTTAAAAAATTAATCACCAACTTTAAAAGATCCTGAATATACTTCTACCTATTTCACATCCTCTCCTAGCTGAACTCTATTGTGCCTCTACTCCTCTGCAATCATCTATTTTTGCTCGTCTCCCCCACTCAGGTTGAGTTAGGAACAGTCTTGTATCTCTTTGTATCTTCAATGATTAGTAACTGCCTGGTACCATAAGTGCTTGCCAAATGGACTGTATGAATGAACTTATATGACTGCTATGAAAGAAGGGTTAAGAATCTCAAAGCATCTGAAGCTATGAGAAGCATAATTTCATTAATGGTTCAAGGGAACACAACTAAATACCGTTGGCCATGAGCACCTAAGAAAAACTCTTAAATGATTTTGCAGATCCATAGTTACAGCCTCCCTTAGTACCACCTGCAGAAGACACCTGTCCTAAATGATACATAATTCTAAATTGAAAGTCTTTATCACAATCTCTAAATAAAGTCTCCTAGTCATAAACCTCAATACTAATCCTCTCTGATATAGACACCAATATGCAAATCTTCTAACAAAAACTGCTCAAAAAATTCTTTAGAGGCTGGGCGCGGTGGCTCACGCCTGTAATCCCAGCACTTTGGGAGGCCGAGGCGGGCGGATCACAAGGTCAGGAGATCGAGACCATGGTGAAACCCCGTCTCTACTAAAAATAGAAAAAAAAAATTAGCCGGGCGCAGTGGCAGGCGCCTGTAGTCCCAGCTACACGGGAGGCTGAGGCAGGAGAATGGCGTGAACCCGGGAGGCGGAGCTTGCAGTGAGCCGAGATTGCGCCACTGCACTCCAGCCTGGGCGACAGAGGAGACTCCGTCTCAAAAAATAAAAAATAAAAAAATAATAATAATAATAATAATAAAATTCTTTAGAATGTATATTTCTTCTATCATATTTCCCCTACAAAAATTACAATATAGAAACTATAAAACATTCGAGCTACAAGTACTCTAAAAAAGTCATCTAGTTCAATAGCACCTTTTCACAAATGAAGAAACTGAGGCACAAAGCATTAAAATGACTTCCTTTCAACAAGCTGAATGTTTAAGTCAATACTTGAACCTATGTCTCTTGACTGTGATTCAAGCACACTTTCCACGAATTTTGGTAAAACTGTAAACCAAGCTCTGCAGTTAGCATGTGGTTTTAGGATTCTTTTAATGGATTTTAAGAAGTCAAGTCAAATCGGTTTATCTGATTTCACAGAAGTACTAGAAACTCTAGAAAACATTCTGCTCAAATTCCTAGAATGTATACAAGCAGAAATGCTTCAGAGTAGGCGGGTACTCAATAAATACTTGTTGAATGGATGAAGTATAAAATATTTAAACAAATATATTCTCAAATGTTGACTGCAACAGACATTTATTTTGTCACTTCATCCTGTATTTTTCTTTCATGAAAAAAAATCAAAGGTAAACCAATCATGTAATAGTAAAGACAGTTGAATCCCATTACTATTTATGAGTTAATTAAATTGAGAACAAGAAAAGTCTTATCATTAAGGAATACTATGAGGAGGCAATGTTTCAGTAAAAATTCATAAAACAATATTAGTATCAATACTCTTTTTCAGGTTCATATTGTGCTACCATGAAAGTACTATGGAAAGTGTTTACTAATAAAGGCTGGATGTAGATTTATAAGGTTCTGAATACTGGTATTTTTACTTTTTAATCTGGGTTCAACAAATACTCTCAAACACAGTCCTACTAAGTTCTATAACTAATAACATTTTGGCTCTGACTACTATCATATATTATAATAAATACTAGTTTTATTCTTAATTCTTGTAACCAATTAAGTAAAATACATTTCATGTTTAAATGGATAACAAGCTTAGAAAATGCTACCTAATTTCTTATATCTTTACCTCTGCATGAAAATCCCACTAATTTGAAATATAACAGAATCCATTTCGAAGAATGAAATTTTGTCATTCTATCTTATCCTACAAAAGTTCTCAGTAAAACTTTCAAACTATTTTTTAGAACAGTTCCTCTATTTCCTATTGCTCCATTGTTAAGATAATATTCTCATCTTGGCCAATGGTTCACAAACCTGGCTCCACACTGGAATTACCGGGGAATCTCTAAATATTACTGACACTTGCCTCCACCCAAAAATGGTAATTTAATTGGAATTGGCCATGGCATGGGGACTGCTGATTCTAAATGTACAGCAAAGTTTAGGCACCACTGATCTTGGCACTGAGCTATTTAAG
This sequence comes from Chlorocebus sabaeus, assembly GCF_047675955.1. Taxonomy (NCBI): domain Eukaryota; kingdom Metazoa; phylum Chordata; class Mammalia; order Primates; family Cercopithecidae; genus Chlorocebus; species Chlorocebus sabaeus. Next base: position 59,605,558 of record NC_132924.1, read on the forward strand.
CTAAAATTCCTGAAATCTGTCTAAAAGTTTCCTTTCCTCTAGCAAGTTCGGAAAAGAACCTTAAATATTTTCTACTTTTCTATACCATTTTATCCACCCAAATTCCAAATTTCCAGTATACAGATTACTATTTGACTTGCATCTGCTCTTAAAATGGGGCACAGGATCAGATTGTCTATAAAATGCAGAAATTGTACCAGATAGTTTCTATAGTTTCTTCCCACTTTGAATTTATATAGTTCTAAAATAAATAAATAAATAATACCATCTGGCTTATCAAGCACACCTAGTGACCTTCAATTCTCCTTCACTACCCTCCTTTTTCTAGCAAGTTGGAGCACATAAAATTTGCCAATGCTTGATCACTTTAAACTTAAACAGCCATGATTTATCCTAATATTTTTCTCCTACTTATCCTTTATACTAGAACCTTTTCATGTAACAGAACCCAAACTAACCTATTTCTTTCTTGAAAATGCCACTGAAGTACTAATCCTCTGTCCCAACTTAGAAATGCATTATGAAAAGAAAGGAGACCATTCCTGAAGACCAGGGAAATGTTTTTTAAAAGCTGTACTTACACTTATGAGTGAGGCAGACCTATTAAATGAGGTTAATGTTTATAAGTTTTCCATATAAAAATCTATAGTGACTACTTAAATAGCACAAATTGTTAAGTTCAAAGAGTACTCCCCTAAGCAAAAGTAATGGGTACCTTGCTTTTTAAACCTAGAATATATTGTGAGAATTTTCTATGTAACATATATATATAACTAAATTAAAAACCCAAGCTTCCAAATAATTTCTAGAGTATAATACCATTTTAAAAAGGTTGGGGAGGGAGGGTGGAAAAGCCACACTGACAACTTGCTGTAAAATAACTGCCAATTTCAAAGAGTTTATCTCATCGCCCTATTTCCTTCACAGTATTCTAATTTGTAATCTCCTTACCCCTGGCTTGAATGTAAGTAAGCTCTCTGACAACAGGGAAGTTTTGGCTTTTGGAGAGAACTCTTGTCTTTTCACTGCTATACTGCTAATCCCTAGGAAGTATCTCTAGCACATAGAAACTCAATAAACTTGTTGAATATGCACAGGGAAAAGACCAGTAGGCAATGTTAACCTTGACAGTGTTGGTGATTTTTGTGATTTTTTGTTGTTGTTGTTTAGATACCTTTTCCTGTTTATCATGTTTTCTGTTTAGAGTATACATTAATTTTATATTTAAAGCAAAGGTTATTTTAGAATAATCATTTGAATTAACATTTTCCATTTTGTTAAAATGCTTTTAATCTTAATTTTAAAAGATCTTAAGTAAAGATCTTTTTCATTGACATCAAGAACTAGCAGCAACATTAATTTTAAAGCAATTATATAAAAGTAAATCATTAAAATATATGTGTATGATCTAAGTACAAAGTCATATCTAAACTGTGAAAAATACTCAACATTAAAGTTACATCAAGCTATGCTGTGTAGGGAATTTCTGAATATGAGTCTTCTTAACTCTTGATGTCAGTACTGACTTCAAACCTTATCCAAAGACTCAGTTTACTGACTGGAGCTTTGCCACTCTCTGGACCCAGCACTCTTATGTTCTTAGAACTACCCAGAAAGAAGGCAGCAGCTCTGTTCACCCTCCATCATTTGTTATGCTATAGGAGAACACAGAAAAAAACAAACAGGCAGATGAAGCTTGTAGGGATTTCTTAGTGTAAGGTTAAATGTAAGCTTACAGCATCAATACCTTTTTTACTATTAACTGTTTTATTATTTAACTAACTTAGCTTCTTAGTATGTGCTAAAGAGACCAGTGCTTTAGGCTTACTCTTCACCTGAACGATTTATATTTGCTGACCTTGTGATCCCAGACTGGCCACTCCACCCAAGGCCAGTCATCCTAAAAGTACAGATAGCACTGGTCACTGATGGAGCTGGGGGTATAGAGTCAATAAGAAGACTGTGTAATGAGATCACCATAAATTCACTACCAACCACTACTGGGAAAACATCATGGCTCATGGTGGAAACGCAACAGAAAGTTCTTATTAAGACAGTCACGTATTTTTTTAAAGAGGCTCACTCATCAATTTAACATTGATTCTGCAATATGTAATGCAATCGAATTCAAGGTATGTTCATAATGCACGATCATCTTTTTCTTAAGTCAAAGAAATAAAGAGAATTATTGTCAATTAGGATTTATAGCTATCTCTTATTTCTCAACCTTTTCATAGTCAATAATTTTTAATAACATTATATAAAACTATATGGAATGCTTTTTTTAAGTTTTTGTCTGAACCATTTCATGCAAAAGAGTTGGTTATAATTTTACTGCATTTGGAGAATATGTTTGGGTCTAACCCAAAATAAAAGCAATACAGTAAGTACAAAATTCACTTTAGCAGGCAAGGCACCTGAAAGAGATGAGACATCATCCTCCTAAGGAGCTGACACTGAGGTGTAAGCAGAGGCCTTAAACTGCTGATCAAGAGAAGCATGCCCTGTGTATTCAAATGCCTAATGCAGAAAACAAACAGTATTTTCACGTGTCACTCTCAAATTAAAAAAATACAAAAACAGACATTCAGAAATGCCAACTTAATCTGTGATGGAGCAGCTATTCACATGGGCAGCTCCGAGCAGCAACACTCCAGAAAAACAGCAGGGATTTAACAATACTTAATAATTCTGAGGGGAATCCAGCTAGCTTTCAAATAACCTATATAAAATTTGTAAACTGAGAAATTCACATGAATATCAGACAATTAAAATCTAAAATTCCTACAATCTAGGAGATAAGTTATACAATTCAGTATAAACACTATGGTTTAGATGTTTATTGAAAAACCTCTGCTCCACAACAAAAATATCATGATTTTTGGCACAGTGTTAAGAGTATAAAAAGTCAGTAGTCAATTATTTCATTTTATTTCTACAAATTACAGCAGATAAATCAATAAGAGTGTGTGTGTGCGTGTGTCTGTGTGTGTGTGTATACACACATATATAACTGCTTTCATGCTAAGAATTTAATATAATAAATTCCAAATTTGTCAAGTTTGCATTTTTTGCTTTGCTATAATGAATCATACATACTGCATCCCAATGTGTAATGAAACAAGCCCTACACCTACTGTACAATAAAAATTTACCTAGCTTATCTTAACAATCATCTGCCTGTGGGAAAGAAAAGCTTCTGTGAATCAATTATCATTATCCAGAGGCAACCATATTTTCTTAAGGAAATAAAAAGTCACGCTCACACGTGTAGATCAATACCTTTCCAGGGACCCGGAGACTCTCTATGGCACCAAGATCACTGAGGCTTTCTTGAGGGCTTTTCAGACCCTTAAAAAAATAATAAGATAAGGAAAATTTTAATAGTGTTGAAGAATTATAAAAGGATAGAATATACCTACTGAAACAGAAATGATCACTTTAAAAATAGAAATTTTCCTGCTTCACAATATGGAACACACATTCTAAAAGCAATCATCATTTAATACATATAGTACTATTATTAAATCAGAGAATGATGTACTTCTGGTATTTTAAAATAAAAGAGTATTATACAACAACTTTACAACTAATGGTGGAAGTCTAAGTCACCTATGATTTAAAAACAGCCAAAAGTAAAGAAACTTATATAACAAAAAGCATTCTATATAAGCGCTTGTATATACAATAATAATTACTAAATCAATCAGGAAAAAAGTCCAAGCAATAGTATTATGATTTACAGACACAATATACTAACCAACTAAGCTAACATATAAGTAATCCCTTCATTTTACTTGATTATTTCCCACCAATATATCTAATTCATGCTGCATAAATTAAGATTGAAGTCTCATATCTCACTGTCTTCTACCTGTCCTTTAGTTCTTTGGTGCTCTGTACTTTCTATATTCACATCGACTGAGGGATTCTGAAAGCTTTATCTGTACCGGGGAAATTATTAAAATAGAAAGAAATCAGCAATTTGCATTTTCTTTAAAATCCTCTTTTTAAAAACAGACTATTCAAAGCAGACATTTAATGTCCCTGCAATATTAGTTTTTAGGCAAAATTAGCTATTATTAATTTGAGGAGAGATTTATGATACAAATTGTCCTTTAGGTGCCCTATATTGAGGGTCCTTAGTAACCAAAATACATGCTATGCTTATGCTGATACTTGAGACTTAGAGCAGACCTTGCTTATCTTTAAACTGTAGAGATGTGTATTTTCTCTTCCCTGTTGTAAAATACCACTAGTCATATCTACAATTTTTTATTACAAAGTGCTCTGCCTCAACCCCAAGTCTTTCATTACTCCCAGAATATCTAGCTCACCCACTCTTCTCTCCCCTTCTCCCTCTCAGACACACTTGCCACTCCAAGAAATAAGAAAGCAATACACCACTTTCAGAATTATCTCCTCCACAAAGTCTTCCTAAATCCCTAAGCTTCAAAGAACACAGTATTTCTCAGTATAACCCTTGGATCATGACCATCAACATCACCCAGGGAACTCATTAACAGTAAGATTCGTAGGCCCTAAAATAAACCTAATGAATAGGTTTCTCTGGATTTGGACCAGGAATGTGCATTTTTCAAAACAATACCTCAGCAAGACATCTTCCAAGACAATACCTTAGCCAAAGTAGTAAAGTTTTAAATTTTAAATGTATCTTTCTCTTCCAAACTTTAAGCCCTAAGGAAAGGGAGAGACAAAGTCCTATTTGCCTCTGTAGCCCAGTGGCTAGCAAAGTTCCAGAAACAGAGTAAACAACAAAGAAATGAGTAAATTATTAGGTAGAAGTCATTGGTCAGGTTTCAATCTCCAACAAATTAGCACATTGTTCCCATGAGAACACGTAATTGATTGCAAAAAAATTTCTAGGAATACTTGCTGGAAAAAGAAAGGCCTAATGAGGTTTAATATGCCGTTCAATGAGTGAAGGAGAAAAAGTATGTTACTAGAGTCTTGGGCTGTTGGTTCTTCCCTGTCTTGAATTCTTACCAACAGTCATGAGAGAATAGCATCAAAAGTGGTAAAGAAGGCAAGGCTGAGCTACCAAACTACACTTCTATATACATTATACATACACATATGAAAGTAAAACTTCCCAATTTGATTCCAAATCATGACCACCCCTAAAATATATTTTTAAAATGTAATTGACATGTCTTTTAAACAAACATTTTTCAAAGTACACATGCTCCTCGACTTACAAATTGGGTTATGTTCCAATAAACCCATCATACAAGAACATATGGAAATATACAGAAGAAAACAGACACTGAGACTGCCTGAGGGTAAAGGGTGGGGGGAGAGAGAGGATCAGGAAAATAACTAATGGGTACTAGGCTTAATACTTGGGTGAAAAAATAATCTGTACAACAAACCCCTGTGACACGAGTTTACCCATATAACAAACTTGCATAGGTACCCTTGAACTTAAAATAAAAAAATTTTTTAAACCCATCATAAGTGGAAAATACATTTAATAATCTCAATAAAATCATCATAAACTCAAAAATTCATTAAGTGAAACCATAGTAAATCGGGGACCATCTGTATAGATTTGCTTAACTAATCTAACAGAAATCCCTGAAGAAGTATATCATATTTAATTTCTCTTTCCCCAGCGCTACTCTGTAAAGAAACCAATGCAATGTAAATGTGATATATACCAACATCTAGAAAAAGTAGTCACCACGTAACAATTCAATACCAATACATGGCAAATTTCTGCCACATGTACAAAATAAAAGTAATACAAATTGAAAATCCGTGTACATGTTAGGAGGATGTAGAGTGAAGTGATTATTGTAATGGGCTCCGAAGCAAACTACTTGAGTTTGTATCCTGACTTTCTTGCTGCGGTTTTGAACAACTTATCTATCCTTTTTGTGCATTATATTCTACGATCATTCATAGGCTATTATAAGAAGTAAAAGAGGTAATGTATATGAGAAGCCAAAAATACTGTCTCATATATCTCAAGCATTCTGTGATGATTAACCCTAATTCTTAATATTTTATGACAGAAATGTTTTCCTTTTATCAAAACAGAAATGAAGAATTACATAAATGTCTCAAAGCAAATCTGACATTCAACTGTACTTTAGATCTTTAACACTTTATCAATTTTATAAATTTCTACTAACAAGTGAAGTCATTCTTATTTTATCTTCATCTCTCTAAAGCATGAAGTCATGGTTTTAACTGCAGACCTCTGCCTTTATTAAGTTAAAACTTTGATGCTAATCATTTACCACTATTTGATTTTCTTTTGTATTTGATTTTTGTGTTGATAATTCCCCAGTTCAGACATATAGAAAATTCATCATAAATTAACACTTACCTCTGCATTTCGTTTACCCAAATCAGATTAACATTTCAGACTACTTCAGTTATGTCTACATTAATCCTCATTTTCCATTTATGAAACCAGCAACTATATCTTATCCATCCAAAGCAGCATCTGTGATGATTTGTGTTTCCTTCTCTTTCAGCAAAACTCAAGAGTGTTTACACCCAGTCCCTAATTTCTCTCCCCCTATTTTCTCCTGAACCCATTCTAATCAGGCTTTCCTCCCCACAACTTGATGAAAACTGCTGTAGCTGGGGCACCAAGGACCTCCATGCTGCTCAATCCAAAAGCACATTTCTCATTCTCACTCTCACCTTACTTGACCAATCTTCAGCATTTAACACAGCTAATCACTCCTTACTCTTTTCAATTCTTTACTTGGCTTCAAGGCACTCTTCTTGGTTGTTCTCTTTATCCCACATTCATGCAACAAATATTTATTGAGCATCTGCTATATTCCAGGTGCCATTCAGGAAGCTAAAGACTTCTTACTTCATGAGCTACATGTTCTCATTCTGCTTTCCTGGATCCACTGCTTCCCCCTGAGTTTTTAACACTGGATTCTCAAAAGCTCCAACCTTAGATTCTTTGTATATCTACACTCATTCCACTGTGATCTTAACCAGTTTATACGCAATCTACATGTTTGTAACTCCCAGAGTTTTAGCTATACCCTGGATTTGCGCCATAAATTCAGATTCATCTGGCCAACTGCCTACTGTATCTCTCCAGTTGAATATTTAAGAGGCTGTCAAATTAACAAGTACAAGAACCATGTCCCTTCCATCAATCTGTTCCTCCCTCAGTTTTATTCATACGAAGAAATCACAATTACATTCTTCCAATTGCTGGGGCCAAACTATTTTGAGTCATCCTTAATGCTTCTCTTTCCCTCACAGCCCAAATCCCATCTGTCAGGAAATTCTGTCACCTCTACATTTACAGCATATTCACAATCTGACCTCTTTGAACACTTCTAACACTAGGGTAGAAGGCCTACACCCACCCTCTCACCTGGATTACCATAGTAGCCTCATCATTGGTCTCCCTGGTTTTGCTCTTTTCCCCTCTTCAATCTATTCTTAAAACATGGGTCAGAACAGTCTGTCTGAAGCGTTATGTCTGATTATATAATTCCTCTATTTGCCATTTCACTCAGAATGAAACCCATGATCTTGCTATTACCTATAAGGTACCTATAAGGTACTATATGATCTAGCTTCCTGCCCTCAGTCATCTAACCTTATCCTGACCTCATCTCCCACTACTCTTCTCCTCACTCACTTCACCCACACTGGCCACTTGCAATTTCTCAAACAAGCTCCTGCCTCAGGGCCTCTGCATTTGCCTTTCCTTCCATCGGAAATGCTCCTTCCCAAATATCCACATCACAGAGTTCACTTCCTCACTCCCTTTGGGTCTTTTTATATTACCTTCTCTGCGAGGCCTTCCATGACCATCCTATCTAAAATTATAAGTGACCTCAAATCGCCAACAATTCCCAGGACTTTCTATCCTCTTTTCCTCTACAGTGTTTATCACCATGTCTGCCTTAATACTTGTCTATTTTTTTTTACTTACAATAGTGCCTGGCACAAAGTGCTCAATAAACATTTGTTGAATGGACTGAAAGAACAGAGGCCGGCATAATGGAGAAAGATGAAGAACAGATCTCATTTAAATAAACAGAGCTAACAAAGCCTCCCTTCCTCCCATTATTTTGCAAACAAAGTTCCCAGGACAGCTGAAATGCCCAAAAACTTAAATTTCACAGACCTTAATTTCCATCTCTCCACATTAACTCAATATATATTATTAGCACATTCTACAGGTTCAAAAAAAGAAATACTTCCATGTATACTTATTTGTAATCCTATTAAATTTAACCCAATAACAAACTGTACTAATTCAAACCCTCGATGTAAATAGGAGGCACACTAATTTCATACCTCATGGATTCAGGAACTGTGCATCAGTATCAAATATGTGAAAGTCAAGCCATAACATATATAATTAGGGTAACTTTAAATATGTGTGCAAAACTGCTAATTTTACCTCACTTTGTACACAGTATGGTTCCAGCTTTTTGTATGTGTTCTTTAATGTATTTTTTTCCATTCCAATTAAACACAGGTTTGACGTGCTGAAATTCAATAAGCAACTAAGGCTTAAGTGTTACCATTTTCAGCAAATTGCATTACATTTAGGAGACATACACTTATCACTCCTATCTGAAATTTTTTTCTCTCCTCAGTTTTACAAAATGAGGTCAAAAAACCTAAACCAACTACAGCTACCATACAATTATGACAATGTTAACTACATTGAACTGTATAGCAGGCAACAAACTTGAGAGAGCATCAAACTTAGCTGGTACACAAAAGTCCAAATTCAGCCTCCCAAAGGCAGTTCAGAGGTATTAGTAGTATAATATAGAAAAGTATATATTGATTTAAAAATCAAACAGGTACCAAAGTCAGCATGAACTTATCCATTGCTTGAATTACTGCAACAGCCTGCTTCCAGTTTTCCTGCTTTCCCACCATCAATGTAGCCAATGTAACTAACGGTCTCCATGTTCAAGCACTTCCTTGATAATGCCCAGGAACTCTGTTAACACCTTAATCTCTTTAACTTCATTGTATCATATAAACACCACTATCAGGCTAACTCCATAAGGTACACATTATTCCTATTTTAAAGATGTAAGGTACACATTATTCCTATTTTAAAGATGTGGAAACAGATGCTTAAAAACGTTTTGTAACTTGCCGAAAGTCACACAGCCATCACAGGCTACAGCAGGACCCAAACTCACTGTCAAGTAAGACGTAGCAGGATGCATAATACCAGTACTCCACACATGTGAGGAACTGATAAATGTTACTAGCCACTTACTTAAATATTTTTATGATTCACAGAACATTTTGATATATATTTTCATACCATTAACAAAATAATCTGACATTACTAAAATAATCATGTAAGGGTCATCTGTGTATTATGCACGAGAAATATACAATTTGTAAAAGCCATGTTGATTTAAAACTCTAATCTTAATTATCTTTTATATTAAATATATTAAAATAAAATGACCAATTCTAGTGAAATATTAAAGTTGAAGTAAATAAAGGTAGCTAAAATAAAGTCATAATCAATAAGTACATAAAAGAAAATTTCTGCACTTCTTAAACGAAGCTGAGGTATTATTACAAGGTCCCTAACATTTATGAGACAGATTACAAAATAGCCAAAGCTCTTATTCATGAATTTTCATTCTGGGAAAAAAAGAAAAGATCAGTATTTTGCCATGACAAAAATAAATTTTTTAAAGTAGAATTTCACAAAGAGTTTTCACATATATTAGCTTATTGATGACCCTCATAACAGAACTGTGAAATAAAATGAACAAAAATAATTATTTTCACATCCAGACCAGTAAGCTACAAAGTTTGGGGACTTGCCCAAAATCCAAAAGCTACAAATGCTGTCTTCAAATCATCCGTTTTCACTCTTTCCAGGTGACCTCCACTGCACAGACCACACCACCCTACCCAGGCTATCAGCTCACATATGACAGACAACCTGGATGCGGAAGACCTTGCAAGGAAGCTGGGGCTGTTCTGGAAAGATGGCAAAAAGAGGAGGAGGGGGGACAAAGATACCCTGATTCCTTCAATGATTTCTTTTTATACGAATGTTTCTGGGAGGCGGGTACCTGCTGGAGCAGGGCTCCAATCCAGGCGGCCCAGGTGAGTTTTCCAGGGTGTGCCCCGGCTTCCCAGTCCCCCTGACACCTGCCACCACCCATAACTTAGGTCTCCGCCAGCCACTGGTTAGGGACAGAACATCTCGGCTCCTCTCACTTCCGAGATGAAGGAAGCCTTTGCTTCAGCCACCGCGACTTACCTGTCGGGTCATGAGAGATTTAATTTTTTGCATGTCTCAGTCCTGAGGAGGGTACCCTGCCTCCAATAGCTAACAAATCACACCGAGCCACTACACAGCTGGCCCTGACACAGGGAAGCCATAGTGGATGGTCACGTGGAGGCGCCGACCCAGGTCATCCTGTCTTGCCCTGGGCATGCTGGGAACTGTAGTCTTCTGGCCGCCGGCGGTAGTAACAATAACTAAAGCGGCCAGTCCAGGGACTACATCTCCCAGCAAACAAAGGAGCGGGTGCGCCAGTTAAGCCAGTAAATCTTACTGCTCAGAGCGACCACTGCTATCGCCGGTTTTACGGAAGGTGCTTGCACTAGGTGGTAGCTACCCTTTGACGAGACGGAAACCTAAGTCATAGGAGACTAGGGGTTGAGCGAAAGATCAAACTCAGAGGAGACAATATATAAGCCATACTGACGCGATGCCCCCTAGGAGTGTGAGGGAGGAAACCTCACCTGGTATAGAGGGGCGGGGTGAGGGAATGAGGGACTGACGCGAAGGAGAAGGAACTCAAGAAAGGGCCGTCACTGAGAGGTGACCTGAGAACTCGAGACTATCCCGGGCGCGCTGGGTTTGGCCTGAGGAAAGGTGTGCTCTAGGTTGCCCAATGGGCGGCCCGCGAGGGTCAGGGCTGTTCTACCTCAGTCTTGGCATCCCCTGCAAAAGCTCTAAAATCGAAGGATTTTGACGCCCGCTTATTATTTTACCTCCGTACTCGAAGGCAAGTGATGACGGGATATACGACAACAATAATGAGTATACGTGTCACTTTAAAGTCCTCTTTTCAACTTTTGGCAGTTTAGTTAAATTGGGGAAAGGAACAGGGGTGTCTTTGGGGACACAGTTTTAAAAGGACTTTACAATTATGAGAATATTAGAAGAAGAAAAAGAAAGCGGCCCTAAAGCTAACAATAATAGCTAACACTTATCGAAAGCTGAGTACCTGTCAGAAGCTGCTAATAGCTTTAACTATATGGCTTTATTTATCCACACAAGAATCCTGTGGGTTCCCATTTTAAAGATGACGAAGCAGGTATGGCGAAATTAAGGAACTTGCCTAGGATTACTAAAGATGTGCAAGCAGAAACTGAAGGATGGGTCATCAGGTGTGTTAAGATTTTCATGTATTGTGCTGAAGAAAGTTCTAAAGCATGGCACCAATTTTTTAAAGTTTATTTTATTGTAATGCTAACTTTTTAAAAGTTAACATAATAAACTTTTATAAACCTATAATTCAAAAATATTTCTTAGAATAAAAAAAGTTAGTGTGTCAACCTAATAAAAAATACAAACAATATTATTATAAATATAAAAATATAATAATATTTATATAAATATAATAATATAAATATAATAATATAAATATTAAAAATATTGGGCAAACAATAGTATGGGTGGTAGTCAGATATGGCAAAACTAATAAAGGTGATTGGCAAATGACCGAAGTTTGGGGGACACTAACAGAGGTTATTTCTGATTCTGAAATTCTATTTTCTCACCCCTTAGAGCCTCGTTTTATTAATTTTTACAAATGAGGTTGCAATATTTTATATAGGGCTTTGTAAAGATAAATGAGATGATGTAGGTGAATGAAATGTATAAATTGTAAAGCACTGTACAATTATGAGGTATAGTTTGATTCTGCCCGGTTCTCCACTCCAACAGAAACACCTTGTGCATTCTTGCACCACTGCATTCAGCAATTCCTTTGAAATTATATTTGCCTATATGCTTCTCTGACTTTGTTATTTCTAACCCCTTAAAGAAATTCTGGTCACATTTAGGGCAAGTCTAGTTTAGTTTATTCTTTACCTTCTCTAATCTTAGTTGTCAGACTGTTATTTGTATGTGAAAATCTTCAATATTTAGAAGTCCCTGAAATCATCAAAAGAAACAAAAACTGCCAGCCATATTAGCATATAAAAATAAAACCCAAGTCAATAAACATTTCTTGATTATTGAGCTCAAGGCAACACTATAGTAAGCACTTTAGATTGATAATGTATGATTGTGGTCACAAGGAGTTCACAATTTAGTTTAAAAGCGTATCTGAGGGGTGATCTGAGTTCAGTAGTTCTCAAACCTGACTGTTCAGATTCACCTGAGGTGTGTGCTGTTATTATTGTTATTTTATTTGGGGATGTTTGTGTGTTTAAAATCTTCTGTGATTCTTAAAGGCAGTCCAGCTCTAGCATGTCAAATCCATGCTGTAAAGATGAGAAAACGTATCTATATAAGGGTTCGAGGCCATATATTTCATGAGAGCTTGATCTAGGACTAGAACCCAGATTCAACCCCAGAATTTTCTCCCTCACACACTCAGATACACAAAGTCAAAGATGATCCCCAAAAAAGTTTTTTTTTTAATCTAATGTGTGTATTTCTATTGGCCAAATTCAGAAAAAATGAGTGTTACCCCTATCTATTTGACACCGAAAAAGCAAGAAAGTATTAAAACTTGGTTTTACTCCAAAACTCTACATTTTATTTTATTTCCTATAAACTGAAGAAATGGATAAAGATGGTTACAGTCTTCTAAAAGTGTGAAGGCTGTAACTATAATATTGAAAGTTTGTAAAGTAAGTCAGCACTGGTGTCTAAGTAAACTATATTTCCAAATTCAGCATACCTTAACACTATATGAAATAATTGAACCTTACATTATTCATTTCTACCTGTCTATGCTCAAAAAACAAAAAACTTGGCATCCTAAAAAACACTTTGTAAAAGGTTTGGCATGCTATTTCCTTTCCAATTTTCAAAAAGGTATTTATTTGTAAGATTTATTCAGGATTTTCATATTTACCTGAGAGCCATTGTTAGTGATAGGCCAGTGCAAAGTAATGGAAAGTTTAGATGGTCTTCCAACAAATCTTGAGGGAAGGTTTGCTGGATACCAATTCCTTGGTAGAGAAGTACTAACCCCATTTTTGCATACTGGAACATCAGAGCCGAGAGTTAAGTAAATTGATCTGATTCAGGGCAATAGGATTAGTAGTAAAGTAGGATAAGGGCATATTTCTAATGGCCCAAACAGGAGGAATATCTGGAAGCTTAAATAAAAGCTGAGATCCTGGTTTGATTAGAAAGATAAAGTTACTTACCACTGCACAAATACCAAAGCAGTGGAGAGATGCAGCCCCTCCAAGATGATATGACTACATTTCTTGAGCAGGCCATAACAGAAAACAGAACACTTGTCAAAGGTAAAGTAGTGACCTAAAGAGGTGCCCAGGAAGAAAGACAGTACTGCATAGTATTTAGCAGCCATATAAGATAGATAAAGGCTTCCGTGAGGTAGCTTTGTGGACTTTACAGAAGTGAACACTAGCACAGGCATAGGCATATGTGATAGCCTCCTCTGGCAGCTAACTCTCCCTGTAAACTGGAGAGAATCTACTAATTACAACAATAAGAAACATTTTCTCTCCACCTCTCCTTCTTAATTGTTTCTGCCACTGCAAAACATGCACATGCTTGCTACTTGTGATTAAAAATGTGGATGTTTGCAATTTATGCAGCAGACATTTACTGTATGAAGTATTACCAGTCTACAATTTAAATAGACTAGACTGTAAACTGTGTAGTGTGATTTGAGAGGTAATAAAAAGCCCTGCCTCCAACACACACACACACACACACCCCTGCACAGGTGTATATGTGTCCATATCCCATTGCAAATGCATGTGTGTGCACACACACAAACACACACACACACACACTATCCCAGTGGCTCCTTGCATTGCTTGCAGTTTAATCACCATGAATATAGATTGCTTTAGGTTAATCAGCCTTCTCATTTTAAATGCAAATATAACTAAGATTGGTAAACAGTAACACTACAGGCCCTTTTTTCCTGGCTGGAATGATACAGCAGAACTTCCCAGTGGGTTACATGTGTGATGTGAGATATGGATGGTAGGAAAATCTTATAATTATAAAACACTTCAAACTATTTTTAAGACTCATGTAAAAATTAACAACAGTTGAAGTTAAGCTTGAGCACTCTTTTTCTCACTTCCTGTATAAACATGTTGAAATCAGAAGCGACTCCAGCAGGTATGAGTTTATATCTACAGTTTACCACTAGAGGGCGCTTTGTCGTGATTATCCCAGTAGCCCTTTCCCTAGATGTGCCGTATATTTCAATGTGTGCCATGAAATAAAAAGATTACAAGTAAGCTTCATATTGGCATTTATTTGTTAATGTAGTATCTACTATCACCTTATGTCATGAAAGAGAGAATATTTTCAAATACAACAAAGAAAATCTCAGAATAAAAAACTCCTTTATATTGAGTATGTTTAACACTAAGGAAAAAACACAGTACCTTGTCTTTATTTCTCTTTTTGCCAAGGACCCAACAAACTTTGTTATAATCCAGCACTAGATTGAAAAACACTGGAAAGAGCTAATTTAATAAAGGCAATTGGAGATTAATATCAATCTAAAAGATGTTGGGGGAGTCTATGTGATATCTGTAGAACTTCCCTATTACTTTCCAGATTGTATTTTGTGCAATCCAATATTAAAATTTATTTGTATTTCTTACGCATCAACTGAGAATCATAAGACAGGGGCCAAGGAGCACTTAAAGTTTTGTTTTCTGGAAGAGCAACTTAGCAAAAATACTAGTTAAGCATTATGCTACGTGCCCAAGATCCATGAATGAATAAGATTATTCCCTGTATTCTAGAGCTCAGAGGGAAAATAAACATCCAATAAAATAAATTAGGATTAAGGAGATAAGTGCTGCAATAGATGTATGTACCGGATTTAGAGATAGCGCAGAGCAAGTTGTGGCATTGTTGTTATTTTGTAGGGAGGTGGTGGAATTGTGAGGAGCTCTTGCCGTTTTTCTGAAGCATGGAGGGATATGAAAGTGACTGATCTCTGAAGAGGACTTAGTTTTCCCAATAGTCACTTATTTTCTTGGCTTATAGAAGTCCTTCTAGAAGAGTTCAGAGCCTTAATGCAAAGAGAGTTTGCAAACTTGCATTCCAAAATTACTATCATTCCTTTTTCACTTTAATTATGCTTGAGATATATTCTTCCTTCCCCTCTTGTCATTGAACTTCTTCAGTGGGCCTTTACTGTTAAAACTGATGTATGCAAGGAATTTTACTTGATTTGATGATTTGATGCAGATTTGGATATATAATTAACATTTTATATAGCAAAGCTAGAACCAGAGCCTTCTTGCAAATAGGGGTTAACTAATAACTTCGTAAATTAAGCAGACATGCTCAGACTATCTGCTGCCATGACAATGAAGAGACCAGGTTGAGAAACTGTAACGTGGACATTACAGTAGAGGTAAGATCTTTTCTAGATCATTGGTTCACTTCCTCTATGCATCTGCTGTGAAAATGTTGCCTCAGACACTATCTCTTGACGTGGGCTTTTCATTATAATTATGCATGGTCCATGCCTCAGCCCCACTCGGAAACACACCTGTGATTTGCTTTTAAAACTAAGATGAATTCAAAGATTCAATGAAATCAGTCACTGTAATAGGAAACACTGCATAGAAAAAATATGTTTTGAATATATGCTGGAGCTCTCTTTTGATTCGTCGGTAGAATTTTTACATGTTGGCGACTTCACGAAGATTTATGACTGTTTAGCAGATACATGAGCTACTTCTATTTTCTTATTTTTTTTTAATTTTTAAATAATAATGGCATAGTTTTGCATGATAGAAAACCAACTTTTGTTTTTAAGGAAATCTCACAATATTCTTTCATTATGAAAACATGCCATTTTTCAGTAAAGTCACTTAAAAGGATGTTTTCCTTCATGTGATTTTTAATAACTAAGTATAATTTATGAAATATATAGACAATTACTGGTAGTTGCTAAGAAACTCTTCTGAAAGCCATAAGCCTGTATTCTTGCAAAGCACATAACAGGTGTTCCCACTCCCTGTGTCCTTTGTATACACATTCATTCTGTATTCAAATCACAGAAGCAAGAGGCAAGATAGGGTCTGTTACCTCATTGCTAATTTCCCTAGCAAATAAACCAGCAGCTGCTGGTCCAGGTTACCACCGAGAACAGGTCACTGCATGCATGGGACAGGATGCTTTCATGGAGCCCTTCGGTGACACACTTGGGGTCTTTCAGTGCAAACTATACCTCCTTCTTTTCGGTAAGGCCCTGCGTGAATTGTTCTAACTGTTTCTTAGGTTTTGTTTTTTTTTTGGTTTTTTTGTTTTTTTTTAAGTGTGGACATAAGGTAAATATTTGCTTTAGGCTGTAGATGCGTTCAGATAATTGAAGAGCAGGTCAGAACCTTTTAACAATAATACACGGTTTCAGCAAAGAAGCAGGAGCATTTAAGATAAATGAGTTTCAATAAATAGATTGTTATTGTTTTCTTGGAACAACAACTATTGTCATAGCACCCATTAAGAGAATTAAGATATTTTAAAATGTAATGATTTTTTTCTTTTTAGAGTATACATATCAGTTCAATAGTCTGATGTATTTGTTTCAGCAAATATTCTAATAGGCCATGAAATTGTGACCACTTAGAGTGAAACTCCAAATAATTTATGAAAATTGTTTTCTTTTTAATTAAAGATATTGTTGCAAACTGTTTACTGCTTCATTTTATCTGTTTCATCTTATGAAATATGGAAGAAGATCAGATTCCAAACTAACAAGAAAATTTCCTACACAAAAGGGAGAACGTGTTTGAAAAGACTGTTACTCCAAAATGCCTTTAGCTTTTCTCTTTGCCCAATGGCTAGTCCTATTAAAAAATTTTTTCTGTACCTTAATATTTCCCCTCATTCTCCTCTTTATCCTTAAAGTTTAAAGGACTCTCTTTCTAACATTCTGACTGCTTGTCTGTCAACATTGTTTTCACCAGATGTTCTCTTTTCCATTCTTCCTATTTATCAGTTTTAAAAGTCAAATCAATTTCTTGTTTTGTTTATATTCAACAGATAGGAGTTCAAAAAAGGCTACATTTAAAAAAATTTAAGAACAGCTTAGCAAACTAAGCAATTTAACTTTTAGGCTTCTTCAGTTATTTAGAGCCTTACTTTCACTCCTATATTTTGTTAAAGTTTGCATTGTAAATGTTATTATTCAAATTCATACCTAATGTTGTACCTATCGCACACATTTGAAATGTACAGTTTGTAAAGTTTTTTAAGCCTTTGAGTTTCCCAGAGTTGTGATTATTCCAGTTATTACAGTATTTATGTTATCAAATTTAAGCCTATAATAGAATTTTGTTTGCTAAAATTTTTGAAAAAGTAAATAATTACTATAACTGTCTCTATCTTTGTGCATTTTTCTTGCCTTTGAAGGTATCCTGGGTCATCATCCCACTTATTTTTATTTTTAAAACAGTAGGACTGCTATCATTTTATAAGTGTTGTTTTTGAAGCTGGCATTGAGAAGAACTTCAAGACAATTTAGTTAAGGAATTCAACTAAAATAAAACAAATGTACATTAGGAAAATAGCATGTTCATAAATAGCTAAAGCAGTTTTTATACCTTAGGACCTTCTCTCTCCTGCAAATTTGCTTTTCTCCATAGGTAGTGTGTTGTAAAGACCACAGGTGATTTGGCAATCTTTTTGCTCTTAGGAATATTGAATTTTTGTTTGTTTCTTCTTTTTAAAAAATTTTTAAAAATTTGAAGCCTAAAATATACAGTTTGTGCAGTTTATTCAAAATACATCATAATTTCTATTTTCTCTAAAGATGCAAGATTTTATTTTCAGTCAACAATACTTGTGTTATGCTTGTTAATACCACGCATGATAACAGGGAAGTAAATGCCAGCTATTTTGAGCTACAGCAGAGTTCACTTTGTGAAATCTGATGTTTATATTCAATACAATGAAACCGGTCTAGGGAGTCCTTTGTTCCTGGAATATAGATAAATTCTACAGTAGGACTTCAAGTGTACCTTAACACTGGATACTTTTTTATAGTGCTATTGTTATACAATGTAAGAGGGTCCGTAAAAGGAGGGATTATTGCTGCAATTTTGTATGTCAGATTATGGTTAGTATTATAAATGTTTCTCCAGATTTGTGTAATGCCTTATATGCAAAAAATCAAGATTTTTTAAACAGAACTATAATTTATAAGAGTTTTTGTTTCTTATACCCTGAAAGTAATAGTGAATGTAATAATAAAATTGACTTTAAATTTCCATTTAAGTCCAAATATTTGGAATATTAAAAATAAATTTAAATTTCATCAATTTTTATGTTATTTATTATTTTTGTTTTTGTATTTTTTCAAATAAAATAGAGATGGGATCTGGCCGTGTTGCCCAAGCTGGTCTTAAACTCCTGGGCTCGAGGAATCTGCCACCTCAGTCTCCCAAAGTGCTTGGATTACAGACATGAGCCACCACAATCAGCCTTTTTATATTATTTATTTTCTTGGAGTTTATCTGTTCATGCAGAGGTTGATTTTCTAAAATCAATAGTTTTAGTCCTTTGGGTTTTCTCATACAACTAGAAAAGAGCACTTGAAAATTTCTCAAAATGAAGCTAAGTTTTCTAACATTAGTAAACTACTGTGTTTGACAGCATGAATTCATCACATCTGTAGCGGGTAACACAACGATGGCAAGAGAGTATGTGTTCCTAGAATGTGGAGGAAGCATTCAATTATCTATTTATTCCCAAATTTCACTACAAGCAAAGATTGTATCATATTGATAGGTTCATGTCTTTCCTGCAAAATGAAGAGATTTTACGTAACTGAGATAAGATACTGTATAAAGAAAATTTCATTCCCTGCTGACATTCTTATAACTTGCTACCTATAATTTATCTGATAAAAAATTGTATAGACAATCTCTAAGCAAATAGTTACTGTAACAGCTGTGCTATTTCTCAGTGTCATACAAACATTTGAAAAAGCATACATATTTGAAAAAAACTTTTCATTTAATAAGAAAGCACTGAACCTATTCAGAGATATTGATGGCAATATATTATTTAAGGTATTGTTACATGATGCAGTCTAAAATAGCCCCCAAAACTAATTTTTCCCCCTAAATAATGATCATAAATGCTATATAAAATGTCTTCTACTAATGTAGTTTTATTTTTCTCAGAGCTTCAATATTTGTATTGTATTTAATATTTCACTAAATAAAATTTTCCTCCCATAATTTTAGTCATGGACTCTCTAACCAGTCTTTTCATATGTAAGATTCAACATTCTGGGTCAAGATCCAAAAGTCATCAACATTTCTATTCCAGCGATATTGTCACCCCATAGTCATATAGTGCCTCCCAACCATTTCCAGAATATTAAATACATCTCAGTCAATCTTTTCAAATATAACTACAAAGGAAGTTGATTACAAAAAAAAGCAGAGAAGGACTTTGGCAATGGCTTTCCCAAATGACAAGCACAAATTGGTCAGAATCCATTCAGACCTTCTCAGCATAGTGGTGGTTTCTAGGCTGTGTTGTGAAATGTCCTAAGTGAACCAGTACATCCATGACAAAACTGCTCCCTATTAGCAGTGGTACAGCTTTTTCCAGTGCATTCCCAAGGCAATTATATGGACTTCCATCATTCCCCTTGATTTCTTTGTAAAAAAAACACAGAATTGCTGTTTTATTAAAGGATTTCCAAGTATTGACGACTTAGTAAGTGGACCAAAAACTGAGACTCAATTCTTCAAAATTCGTTAGGTCCTCTCTCAATTTGGATCCTGTCAAAACCCTCTGGGCCCTTCACCTTCAAATATAGGTAGCTTCTACCCTTGGAAAAGCACCTCAGGATGTCAAGAACATAAAATTAAGAGAGTTGAGAAAGGCCTTACACCTTATCCAGTATTACCTCCTATGCACATATGAGAAAACTGAGTCTGAGAATTAAAATGACTTATTTAAGGTCACATAACTGACCAATCACCATTTTACCCCAAGTATGTGTCCTTTACTAGGACTTCATATTTCAGTAGATCTTTAACTTTATTAAAAAACAAACACATTAATCTTCAAGTTAAGAGAATAGGTGCTTGAAAATCATTATTTTAGGGCTATTTGCAAGTGGTGGACATAGAACATGGGAGTCCAAGATCAGTAGTGAGCCATGAAACCCTTGTAAATATTTTCATATTTACCCAAGTGTAAAAAAAAAAAAAAAAAAAAAAAAAAAAAAAAAAAAAAAAAGGAGGGAACAACACACTTAATCAGTGAAAGTTCCAATGTTCCAATTTACATATCTTAAGTTAGTAATAACAGGTACTAAACCTATTTTTTTAAACTGTTGCTTACCAGGAACTTGTCAGGAACCACCTATCTTCAACTTCAGTGAAAGGCATATAAATACATTTTGTTTTGTGCAGAAAACAGATAGACAAAGAGGAATCTTTTCTTGTGCTGATCTCCCATCCAAATGCCCAATGTCTTACTAAATCTATGACTTTAAGAGTTTCACCACCACTGTCAGCCTCTGCTTCACATATCATAGACATCAGTAATTTTGAGACATAGATTTACTCTCCCATCCTTCTTTCTCTCTCCTACTGTTTCATTGCGAAAACCACTGCTTCCTTTCTGTAATCCACTTTATCTCCTCTTTAGAATTCCCAGCACCCAGTTTTCTCTTCTTCTAATCACTTAAATTAGGAAAAATTCCAGATTTAATAGTCTTACACTTGGCAGAAAAGAATACAGAAGGGAATTCTCATCTTTGTAACTCCTTTGTTATGGACCAATCACCAAAGTGTGCAAGTAGGTCCATTATCAGAAGAAAAAAAATCTTAGAAGTTAATCACGAAAACACACAGAGGCAAAGGAGACAATAAGACATGTCTTTATGTTTCTCTTACAGTTATCTGCTTTTCAGTCCATACGGTAAGTTTCAGTTGAGAGTCTAGGAGTCTCTTCTCTCTCTAACCAACTATCTTCCTCTTTGGTGTTTTCTCCTCTTGGATTCTTTGCTCTAACTTCTCGCCAACCCCACAGTTTCACTCTCTACTAATAGCTAGCCAAAGGCCCAAACTGTGGGAATCTTTGCTCCTACCTCCACTCTGGGAAGGAATGAGATAAATTTACTGTTGGTAGAACTGGATTCCTCATAGGAGCAGGCCTACGTCTTTGAGTTTTTCCAAGAAAAAAAATCACAAAAGGCAAACAGACCTTTTTAATATTTTATTTAATATTTTTAATATTTATTTTAATACCTTTCCCTTTTTAATATTGATGACCTTTCATGACATGACTTGGATGAAGCTTAAACACTCCCTTTCTAGTAGAATGAAACGAAAAAAATGTAGAAAAAAATGAAAAAGGGGAAGCGATCAAAGAGGATAAACATTTTGCATTTGAGAAATTTAAAATTGTAAAGTACTTATATTTATATCTAATTTCCATCTCTTCTCACCCGCTTAAGGATTTTATTCCACTTTCACCCTTCCCTATTCTGCCTCATCAACATTTCCCTTTCCAGTGGAACATTCCCAGTAGCAGAAAACTCTCTTGATTTCATTTTTGATCTTTCTCCAGCCTCTGCCCCATCTCTCTGCTCCTCTTCACAGCAAAACTCCCCAAAAAGTGTCGTCTATACTCATTGTCTACAGTTTCTTTTCTGTTGTCTATTTTTTCTCTCATTATTCAAAATATTCCACATTTAAATTTCTCTCACTCTCTACTATGTCAAATGTTCCTATGTTGTAGGTATCATATTGCCCCTTTTAATATGAGGATTTTGAAGCAAAGAGCTTCCAGCAACATGGTAACCCAAGCTAAGGAAGACTCTCTTCCCCCCGCAAATACATAGAAATGCTAAATAACATAAAATAATATATCATGGCTTAAGGTAAGATGGGGAAATCTCCAGTTGCCAGAAACTGGGAAGAAACCTGAAGGTACAGCGGTGAATGCATAGGCCCCAAAATCCCCAGCACTGCCCAGAGCTCTCCACTGGGCAGAGCTCCATGCCCCAGGGCCCTCCAGGTCCCTCATCCTCTCTTAAATTCTCGTTAACCAGGATTTCACAACTTTGCCTCTTGGATGTCTAATGGGCATCTCAAAATGAACATGCCCAAAACTGAATCCTCGTCTTCCCCACAAAAAACTATTCTCCCCACAGTCTTCCCCATGATTAATTTATTTACTGCAATTCCTTTCTTCCAGTTGGTCCAAGTCAAGAAGCTTGGCATCCTCTTTGTTTCTGACACCCTCAAAGTGTCAGAAAATCCTTTTGTCACAATCAGTCTTTTTCCAAGACGTCTTTTATTAACACCCTAGTCTCCAGCACAGTTGTCTCTGGCCTATTACATTGCAGTCATCTCCTAAGTGTTCTCCCTGTTCCTGCTCTAGCTCTATTCCAGTGTATTCTCACAGCAGCTAGACTAGGTCTAATAAAACATAAGAAAAATCATAGCCCTTTTCTGTTCATGAAACTCCTATTGCATCCCCATCTTAGAGTAAAATTGCCAGAGTTTTTCCCATGATCCTAAGGTCCTGCCAGTCTGTCACAGCCACCTCACTGACCTCATATCTTATCATGCTCCTCCTCCTCCACTGTGCTCCATCTGTACCTGCCTCTTGCTGTTTCTCAAATACACCAACCAGATGCCTGTTCTGGGTGGAAATAACTGGTCATGACTGACAATGGTTTAATACCACTCTCCTTGGGATATTTGCGTTTGGCAAGCATTTGGCTAAAGGGAAGAACTTCCAATAATGGAATATTCAGTCATTTCAGACGGCTTTAAGGGAAAATGTTAGGAGGAAATAGCCCCTAGTATTTCTCAAATCACACGGTTAGATTACGATATGCTATGGCAGACATTAATATAGTCATAATTCCAAATGTTTTAATGGTTTCATTGGACTTTAGAAGTAGTAAACTTTCTTAGTTCTCCTTTTCCCATTATTCTGTAGCAATCATAGAAAATAACTTCTGCTTTTCCTTTTTATCTTGTGCAATCAGCACAGTCTTTGGGTGGAGTTTTTAAAGTGCAGAAAGTTTCAGAGACAAATATTTACCTCTATATGTAACCCGTACTAGAATAGTCAGTACCTAGAAGCCACTCTTCTTTGAAAAGGATTATCACCTGATCAGGTTCTCTCTGCAGTTGCCCCTTTAGAGTGTGAAATGTGGCTCAAGTTCTTCACAACCTTCCTTTCCTTTGCAACAGGTGCTTGCTCGGGGCTGAGGGTGACAGTGCCATCACACACTGTCCATGGCATCAGAGGTCAGGCCCTCTACCTACCCGTCCACTATGGCTTCCACACTCCAGCATCAGACATCCAGATCATATGGCTATTTGAGAGACCCCACACGATGCCCAAATACTTATTGGGCTCTGTGAATAAGTCTGTGGTTCCTGACTTGGAATACCAACACAAGTTCACCATGATGCCACCCAATGCCTCTCTGCTAATCAACCCATTGCAGTTCTCTGATGAAGGCAATTACATTGTGAAGGTCAACATTCAGGGAAATGGAACTCTATCCTCCAGTCAGAAGATACAAGTCACGGTTGATGGTGAGTCCGCTGTGAGTGTATGTGGGTAGCAGTCTAGTATGGTAGTTAGCAAAGGCTCAGGAGACTAAAATACCTCGGCTTTAGATCCTGGCTTCACAACTTTGCACAAATCAATTAATCCTCAAAGCCTCAATGTCTCATGGCACTAATGACATTATCTACCTCACAAGGCTTTCTGAAGATTAAATAAGACATGCATGTAAGAGATATACCTAGTGCCTAGCAATAGGTAATCAAGCACTACATATAACTTATTGTTTGTTTGTCTGGGAACTATCAAGTATAATGTTGCCAATTTGATGAGATGGAGAAAAATCTTATTTTCTCAACAATAGACTATACCCTGGGAAGAGCCCTATTTTTGTCATGAAGATTTTTGTTTCAGTACACTGTTTGGAAGAGGATGAGACTTGTGCAGGAATGATACTTAGGGACAATGGACATGCCTGAAAATGTCCTCTGAGGGGCAGTGGGGTCAGCTAACTTTCAGACACTTGTTTTCCTTATTGAAGTAAGTGACATACACAAAATATACTGTGCCCAAAGCCCAACTTCTGATTTTTCCTCTCTACACCTGTTTATTTATAACAGTATTCCCCATTTTAATAAATACGAATTCCATTCTATCAATTACTCCAGCCAAAACCTTGCAGTCACTGTTGACCTCTTTTTCTCACATCCCACATCCAGTCCACAGGAAAGCCTATTGGCTTTACCTTGAAAATATAGACAAAATCCAACCACTTACCACCCCCCAGTACTGCCCCACTCAATACCACAATCAGCCATGGCCTGAACTATCCTAATAGCTTTGCCACCTACTCTCCCTGCTTCTATTCCTGCCTCCTTCAGCTTAAAATCCTCCCATTGCTTCTATCTCACTCAGAGTATAAGTCAAAGTATTAACAATTTGCAATTCCCCACATACCCAGTGCCTATCTGACCCCATTTTCCTATCTGTATCCCCCTCACTCACTTGGTTCTGGTCATGCTGGCCTCCATGCTCTTTCTGAAACAGGCCAAAACACACTCATTCCTCAGGGCCTTTGTACTTGCTGTTTGGTCTACCTAGACAGCTTTTCTCCAAGATACTAGCATGCTCCCCTCATTTCCTTTAGGTCTCAGCTCAAATGTCACTTTGTCTGTGAATTCTTTACTGACCACGCTATATAAAACATAATCTCACTTCCCCAAACACACACACACACACTCCGAGAAAAGAGAGAGAAAGACAGAGAGAAAGAGAGAGAGAGAGAGTCACTCTCTTTCTCCAATTCTGCTTCTCTCTCTTTCATAGCATTTATTACTACCCGGGCATATTATAGATTTTTATTTGTTTATTGTTTCTCTTCCCCACCTAGAATATGAGGTCCCTGGGAGCAGGGACTTTGTATTATTTGCTGCTTTGTCCTCAGTGCTTAAAACCTTTGCTGATCGCTAGTAGATTCAGCAACTACCTGTGGAGTAAATGAGTGGCCACAGAGGAGACCGGGGAGACTTCAGGGGAGTAAAGATGCAGAAGGTAAAAGCAAATGCCTATAGAGCAATTGTGGGGAAAAAGACAAGAGAGATCTAAAGGGAATTTCCATGAAGATTTCCTATATGGTGTCCTGTCTCCCTCCTAATACAATATCCTTTCTTGTTAATTAGTAGTAAAGTTAAATCTGCTTAGGAAAATGCAACCAAAAACTTAGTAAAGCCTCAGTAGGGTTTTAGGGCCTGTGCCAAAATTCTTCTCAGAAGAAAAACTTCTTCATCTGAGTTATACTGTTTTAAGCAAAGGTATGATCACAATACCAGTGACTATTCTAATGATTGGTTCTTCTCATACAAGACTGTTGATGTGTTACCTATGTATCTCATACCACTTACAGTTCCACACACAGGTGCATTTGAAATAAAAGATTTTTCTGCATATTAAATGTACACAATTTGTTTTCTTTTTAAATCATAATATCACAAACATAAAGCTTTTCCCAATCTTTTGTTCTTGCCAGGGAAGATGAAGGATTAAATTAAATAGATGAGCCAGTTGATTACACCCTCCTTGAAAAGTGCTAGAGGCTTCAGAACTACTCGGCTCCCCTATAAGTTATCTTTCGACCTCCTTTCTCTTTCACTTTCTTCTGTCTTCTCTGGGATGGAGAATTTGGTTAGTTTGTTCTCTAATGCACATTTTCTAGTGTACAAAAATATGAGCACAAGTCAAAATAAATCTACCTGAGGAAGATGCATCGACCCTAATTAAAAGCTTGACAGGAAATTGAAGTCTAAACATTGGACACAATCATCTCTCACTTATGTATCATCCTACTCTCTCTGTGTGCTGTAGTCATACATAGAAGGGGATTACTAAATACACGCCTCTCCAAAATGCAGAAGAGAAACATTACCAGATGTGAAGCCCTCTTCATTTTGCCACTGACTGCTGTGTAACTCTGGGCAAGCCACTGTTTTTATCAATTATGTCAAGAACTTCAATGATTAAAGAAAATTGCCAAAAACGGTTGCAGATTCTTATATGATTCTATCATGATTATATAATCCATCAACTTTACAGTTAAAATTCAGAGAGAAAATATTTACTCATTTTTGGAAATTTACTTTGACAAATATTAAGAGCCTACTGTGTTGCAGATGATGAACTAAGACTATTTTCCTATGACTTGACTTTCCAACAGGAATTTCTATTGGATTTGTATTTTTTTCTCTAATTTGATAAAAGCCCAAGAATGTATTTTATCCTATTTTCAGACCGAGTCAGTGTTGAAATGCAGGCTCTGGTTTGTTAAAGTGACTAACATAATGTTACAACACAAATGTAAAGCAATTAAAGTTTGTAATTGCTTCATGACATACATAGAAAGAATAATTGTACATATGTGATTCGCTAAAACTATCCCTCAGTTTCCCAAAAGTATAGTATATATTAGCTGTATATTTTGCAGATGATAGAAATTTGAGTTCACCACATCTATCCCAACCAGCTGCTATTGGGACATTAGGACAAGTCAATAGAGGGGAATAACCTTATAAATTTTGCCTGGGAAAGTGTACCTTTATGGTGTTGGTGAAAGCACAATTAACAGGAAATAAGGAAGCTGGCATTCCATTCTCAGCCACCTATAAAGTAAAGGGCTTCATTAGATCATTCTTGAAAAGTAAGTTCTGGAATTTGATTATCTCTTACTATAAAAGATATTCTCATATTTTGACATTTTGCATTTTCCCTGGCTTTTTATTCTCTTCTCTTCTTTAGTTATTACCTGAGCTGTCTACATTTACAGTGTAAAATGCTGGAATAATTTATCCAGGACTTCATATTGGAAAGACCTCATAAGGTTTTATTATAATTCAATGAGAAGAAAAAAATCATTCCTATCTCTCTTAATATTGCAGATCCTGTCACAAAGCCAGTGGTGCAGATTCATCCTCCCTCTGGGTCCGTGGAGTATGTGGGGAACATGACCCTGACATGCCAGGCGGAAGGGGGCACTCGGCTAGTTTACCAATGGCTAAAAAATGGGAGACCTGCCCACACCAGCTCTACCTACTCCTTTTCTCCCCAAAACAATACCCTTCATATTGCTCCAGTGACCAAGGAAGACATTGGGAATTACAGCTGCCTGGTGAGGAACCCTGTCAGTGAAATGGAAAGTGATATCATTATGCCCATCATATATTGTAAGTTTATTTTTTTTTTTAACTCATGAGTTTTTTGTTGTTGTTGTTGTTTTCTGAGAATATCTCCCAGGATAGTCACAGAGAATATAAGTACCAGATGTCATTTGGCTTTTACCATTATTGTAGTTCAGTAGTTCTAATCATACCTCCTAGGCACTGTCTTGTATGAAACATGTCTACTAGCACAACGCTGTTTCTCAAAGATCAAGTTGAAATACTGGCCAGGGGCCATTTAGGTTGTATTTCGTGATTCAGTCCATTGTGTTACCTCATTCCCAGTGGAATGCAAGAATCTCAATTTCAAGAACCAGAACAATGCAGAGGCTGCAATGAAGAAACTGAAAAATACCTTGAGAAGAACTTTTTTCCTCTCCAAATATTACCATTCCTGAATTTAACATACTTTATTTTTCTCTAGTAAAATATTTTCTTTACGTCAATTATTTCTTCTAGCTCTTTATCTGTATGTCTTTCCATCCCTACCTGCCTATCTTTAAACTCTAGCCATAGATTTAAATGAAAAAGTCCTGTGGAAAATTGCTTAAGCAACTACAGGCACATGCAAATATCATTTTTGAAATATACTTTTGTTTTGCTACACAGTTCATATTAATCTGGAAAAATGAAAATAAGATCTTTCTTTCAACATGTGCAAGTCTATGCACCAATCTCATTATTATCACGGAATATGCCGTGATACATAGTGTGGAAAATATAAAAATGGGAAAGAAAACTATAATCAAACCTGCAAATGTTAAACATTATGCTTTAGGCTCCTAAGGCTTCTTTCCTTCACGATGTTATTTGAAAGAATGAGAATACCCCAATTTGAGTAAGTTCACACTTCACAGAATCTATCATTTGCTGACAGATTGAACTTTTTTCTTTACATTATTTTAAACATTATGTATGAAAATCTCACAGAGAAACATCTATCACATGCAAAGAGTAATGACAGATAATAGAAAGAAGAACATTTGGGAAATTTACAAATGTGGGTTCCATTTACACATTGTAAAGATGAATTATCTACCTGGCTTAAGAAAGATTTTGACTCTTGTTAATTGCTAATTGTGAACATTGCATTACTAATTTTTGTCTTCACTATTTTTACATTCAAATGCAGAATCCTTCACTTGGTCAACATCTTATCTTATTGATACTCATTCATTCACTTATTTATTCATTTATGGACCCATTCCTTTATAGATTATTTGATTTTAAAAATCAAACATCACGTTCTTATTTGTGCTAAACAGTTACTACCTACCATATAATATGTACAAACACAACCCAGACCCATTAATTTAATAATTTTTCTTGCTGTCACTATTTTAGCCCTATTTTTGTTTTGGTTGGTTGGTTTTGTTGCTTTTGAGTAACAAAAATTAAATAAAATGTATACTGTAATCTGAAGATTGGTTGTATATCCTATCTGTTGATGTGGCATCCAAATGTTTACAATCTTTATCATTCCCTGCAAGCTGGGAATATGTGCCTTGGTTGGTGTTATTCACACTTCTCTTTCTTCATCTGTTTACCTTCTTCTTCCTTCACCACATTATCCTTTCCAGAAAGGTTTGCCTGCCTCCACTTGTCTCACCACCTCAGTGTCACTAACAGGTTCATTGTGCTCCTTCAGCATCCTAGGCACTCTCATTCCTGGTCCTCTCTGCATTCTATTTTCCCTGACTCTCATGAACACCACAAACCCAAACCAGAGTTCTGCATTCTTCATCTTTGTATCCATAGGGCAATAGCTGACAGAGATTAAGAAATCAATAAAGTTTCTTGAACTGGACTAAAATGGAACAGATTATCTTTCTTCATATCCTTTTTAGATTCCAGTGTTACTTGATGATGCTGTAAAAAGGCTAAATTCCCATTATAAGATGACAGCTTCTTCATTATAGTGCTTTAGCACTTTTTTTCCTGACCTTTAGCAAAATCAACTATTCTGTTTTCTAAAGGCACTGTTTCCATGAAGGGTTTTTCCATGAAAGTAGGAACTAATTTTTATTTTGGCAGAAAAAGTATAACAAAATCTATTAAGACTGACTATATACTTATGAGATTGTGATGTCATAACCTGGTATTGGCCTTGGTGGACTACAATGTCAAACCAATAACTCAGACAAGTATCTACTTGCAGTTCATGATATGCCTTCAAGCTCCAGCTGTAAATAATAACCCAGTAACCACTGCATTTTGTGTGCAACATATGGCAATGCTGCAGTGGAGAGCTCTACGTGATAAAAATTAAAGGAAAAATAAAAGGTCATTCACAGTAAATACTTACCATCTGTTCCCAAGCAGGGCGGCAAACAGCATCATGATGTAAATTTAGGTACTGTTCCCACACAGTCATAAATTGTTAAAGAGAACAGATGATATGTGATTTTACAAGTCATTTAGTAAACAGCCATCCCCAAGGCAAAGGGTTCATTTCTATTGGGAGCTCTCTTCCAAAGGCAAGAAAGTAAACCATAATCCAAAGTCAAAATGGAATTATCCTTCTGCTTTCATCTTCGGTATCAGAGATCACTCTAGTTGAATCACTCCAAATATCTCCAACTGGATGGCCCATTCACTTGAATAAGGTAGTAGGCTGCCCCTCCAAGTAGAGGGATAGTCAGCCTGGAGTTCTAATGATAAAGGAAATAACATCATAGTAGAGTCGGAAGAAAGTAGATTGTAAGCAACATGTAGAGTGTGAGATGTAGTTAGATTTGTGTGCATGTGTGATAAAGAGAGAGAGAAAAAGATGCATTAAAGAAGGACTTGAAAATCATCCATGAAATGCGGATATTGGTTCTCTGAGCAACAAAATTACAAATGACTTTCTTTTCATCTTTGTGCTTCTCTGAATTTTAGGATTTTCTGAAAAAAAAAACAAACAAACAAACAAAAAAAAAAAACAAAAAAAAAACCATGCATTTCTTAAGTAAATAGATAAACTATGTTACCTTTTAAGAAACATACCAGAAGCAAGGAACTGAAATGCTTCAAAGTGTTAGGTTCAAGAGTTGGAAGAGGTGTTGAGGTGGGGGCAAGGAAGTTTGAGGGATTTGAGGCTGCTTCTGAAGAGCCAGATATAGCATATAAATAAAACAGACAGAAGAGAAAAAATTACGCCAATCATGAAACCTAATAA
Source organism: Chlorocebus sabaeus (assembly GCF_047675955.1). Classification (NCBI taxonomy): domain Eukaryota; kingdom Metazoa; phylum Chordata; class Mammalia; order Primates; family Cercopithecidae; genus Chlorocebus; species Chlorocebus sabaeus. The sequence continues at coordinate 59,636,201 of NC_132924.1, forward strand.
ATGAGGAAGTAACAAAATCAAAATAAACATGATTAAGGAAGATAAGCTAAGATAATCAGATTACTTTCTTTAAAGGTATTTTTATTTTAAACCAGAATGATCTTATTAAATTAGGTAATTGACCTTACTTACCAGCCTTGGCTCTAAATGAGTATGGGCTTCCTCTACAAATTAAACCCACCCTCTGAAATTGAAATTGAAGAATTATTGTTTGTGAGACTACTCCATTATGCAGCAGGGTCCTAAGGCAACTCCAAATGAGGAGTTCCCCAAAAAGTTTTGAGTAATATCAGCATGCTTGAAAAGGAGTAACACTCATTTTTATGTGTATTAAATTACTAGACATTTTGTTTTCATAGCCCCATTCTCTATACCCCAAAAACCAGGGGGAAGATGAAGACCTAAATTGAGTGGCTGTGTTTTTGTGACCACATTTTTCTTCTTTATCAAGTCTGCCTTGCTCTACTCTTAGAAAAACCCTCAGACTTTAGTTTTTGTACATAGACTCAGGTCTCTTGCTCTTCCAAACTATAGTAAATTCCTCCTGCTGGTTTCCTCCGATGTGAACCATAACCATGCCCGTTGCTTGGTGATCTTTCCTTCCCTAATGTTCTATCAATGCTGACAACATGAAGGATCTCTTCTGAACCACAAGGCCTGAGATAATAGCCATACACAGCATGTGATCAACATCTCAGATGTCCTCATTATGCCTAGAATCACACCATGTGCAAAGTAATCTCAATATTGATTTTGGTTGAGTGAGCAAAAACAAATTTTTGTTCCCATTGCCCTACTTACTGTTTAGTGGAATTCAGAATAAAAGAGTTCCATTTTACAGCACACTGTTCTAAAGCTTTTATCACAGTGGTTTCACCTGAGACTGTGTCACAGCCTGAAATGAGGGAACAGGCTTCTTATACAGTAACAGGAAAGGGGCAGAAATCTCTCCTTATTTTAATCCTGTACCTTCAGTTCCTGATTACTTTAAATTGAAAGTACTAACTTCTGTTTGCTTTCTGAAAGCAGGCTTACCTCATGCAGGTATATTAGTAAAAACCTGTAGGGTTCCTTCACATTTCTCCATATGCCTTTTACTCTAGAAAGAAAACATAGATTAGTCTATGCTTTCTAGCTAAAGATAATCTATTGTTTTGTATATTCATTTTCTGTTATAGCTTAGAAAATTTGTCTCCTCAGTGGCAGATTGTTCAGAAAATGCTGATAAAGAACCACTCTGGGAATTTGCGAACTTGGGATTGGTTTGCCAATATCCAAAATGGTTTTACTAGGTTGGTGCAAAAGTAATTACAGTTTTGGCCATACTTTTAATGGCATGGCAAGAATCCTGGTGTTTCAAAGGGGTTAGAAAGAATCTTGGCAATCAGTCCTCTAACCCATCTTTTCATATAAAAAGGTGAGGAAAATGAGACCCAAAAAATTCAAATGACTTCTAAAGAATGCCTAGCTAATGATTGAAAAAAATCAATTACCCTAATGTTTAGTTACTACATTCTATTATTCTGCATGTGGAGAGATAAATAGCTCATACTTTAAGAAAAATCAGGGCCTTTAAGATGAGGTCATCACTGAGCAAACCATCCATAGCCATATCCAGTTTGTAAATTCCCTGAGAATATGAATGTCTTATACTTCCATCTCCCATATTCTAAATATATTATCTCATACTTAGCAGCTCTCAAATAAATATTTGATTCATTACTTGATTGGATGATTACAGAATTAATATTAATATATAATTAGTAATTGATTGTAGAACTAGTACTATAGTTAGACAACAATAAACTATTATGATATAGAAAGTTATACCACTTTATTTCTTTCTAGAGAAGTAATATAAATGATTAAGTGCATATATTTTAGAGTCCCAGCTCTGCTATTTAATAGCTATATGACCATGGGCAAATAAATTGTTTAAATATCACTTTCCTCATCTTAAAATTAGAATAATGACATCTACCTCCTGGTGGTTGCTTTAAATATTAAATATTATTATCTGCATAAGCACTTAAAGTGTCTTCTCATGGCAGATATCCAATAAATGTTGGTAATGAGCAGCTGAAAGGTGTATATAAGCATACTTAAAACTCAAAGATTTTTAGACTATAAGCCAGGATTTAGACTGAATGAGAAAACCTATCTAGGTGAAGATTATTTTTTAAATTTTCCTTATTCTCTGAAGAAAGCAATGGGAAATGTGTCTTCACCTACTGGCAACCTAACACCATAGAAATGGTAAAATGCTACAGGAGTACTGCAATGTGGAAAAAAACACCAGGGGATTAAGTAGTTTATTGATAATCAATGCATATTAGTTAACGATAAGGAAGATGTAAATTTTTTTTTCAAATGCAATCCTAAGCTTAGCTGGGGCGTGGGTGGGAGGATTTAAAAAATTCTTTAGCTGTTAAAATGTTGTAAAAATACCAAACACCCCTATGTCTATTTGCACAGTGTTCCATGTGAAACAATGTCTGCTATAAATATTTATATGGCCTACCCTAGCACTGAGAAGAAAAATAGATAGTACCGAAAATATGGTTGTTAAAGAGAAAATAGTGGCCATAATCTGTTGTAAAAATATTTTCAAGTACAATGACTATTTCAGAAATATTAATGTGTAGAAGCTAAAAAGTTAATCTAATAGACATAGAGAGTAGAATAGTAGTTACTAGAGATCGGGAAGGGTGGAGTGGTAGGGGGTAACCAAAAGTTGGTTAATAGACACAAAAATGGTTAATGGACAGCTAGATACGAGGAATAAGTTCTTGTCTTCTATAGCACTATAGGGTGACTATAATTAATGGCAATTTATGGTGTATTTTCAAACAGCAACAACAGTAGACTTTGAATGTTCCTGACAAAAGGAAATAATAAATGTTTGAGGTGATGGAGGTACTAATTAGACTGATTTAATCATTACACACTGTATATGTGTATCAAAACATGCGATCAAAACATCACACTGTACCTCATAAATATGTACAATTATCATGTCTCAATTAAAATAATAATAAAACAAAATAAATCAGCATATAAAAATAAGCTAGTCATACAAGAACAGAAAGATTGAGTTTGTCTACAAGATTGCAGATGTATCAATACATTACTTAAAACCTTAGCATCACAATTATGATGACAGCATTTGTAAAATTAAATGTGAAATTTCAGGCTTTTACTATTTCAGATTAGTTCAAATCACTATTTCAAATCAAATCTCAAATAATTTTCACTTTCATGGATATCAAAATAAAATAGATTTAGGTCCTCATCATTTATTGGGAGTCTAAGCAAGGACCTGCTCATCCAATTCTAAGATGAAGACTTTCAAAAACAGTAAAATGCTACTAAGCTCTCCCAAACTCAAGACCTATGTTGTGATTACTTATGCTACTTATCTATTTCTTTTTTTATATTGATGCAGATGGACCTTATGGACTTCAAGTGAATTCTGATAAAGGGCTAAAAGTAGGGGAAGTGTTTACTGTTGACCTTGGAGAGGCCATCCTATTTGACTGTTCTGCTGATTCTTATCCCCCCAACACCTACTCCTGGATTAGGAGGACTGACAATACAACACATATCATTAAGCATGGGCCTCGCTTAGAAGTTGCATCTGAGAAAGTAGCGCAGAAGACAACTGACTATGTGTGCTGTGCTTACAACAATATAACCGGCAGGCAAGATGAAACTCATTTCACAGTTATCATCACTTCTGTAGGTATGTGTGACATACAAGGAAGGGATCCTAATAAAACACGAATGCATGCTGGCCTTGCCTTTCCCCTATCTTATACCTATATGGAAAAGAAAATCATTGTGGGATTATTCATATACTCTAAAAATCTCTCTTTCCAGAGTTAATGAAGCTGTGGTTTCTAGGACTCAAAGAAAGAAAACTCAAAACAAAATAGGGGAGAAATTCAATTCAATTGTGAAGGGCTATGAAGAAAAAGTGAATTCCATAAATTACTTCTAAATGTGCACTCTTGCTTTCCTAGTTTTATGAACAAAAATATAAGAGAAACAGCCTGCTCATTTAGAGAGTTTGTATCTGCCATTGCATTAGGTCAGATGAATAAATCTCCATGAGTTGGGAATCTGGTTTTCCCACTTCTATTTGATTCCCCTTCTCACTGTCTTTCATGGGCTCCCCTTCCTCTTTCACCATTTAAACACCTGAAAGCTATGGAAGTTCACAAGGGGAGTCTCAACACCTTGGAAATTACAAAATTCTGTAAGTCTGTGAAATTTGGCTTTCTCTAGAAATCCTCTGATTATCAGAAATGTCATCAACCCACAAAGGTTAAGAATTACTGCCCAAAATATTGATGCCCACCAAATTCTCATCCTTCTACACCTTCTCTTCTCTCTCTCTACATAATGGTTTTATTCTCCTGTATGATTTTCTGTATGATTTCATTCATTTCCAAGGCTTCATGTAACACTGGTACATCCCAAATCTATATCTTTAAAGCTTTAAAACCATACACCCAGCTTCCTCTGGATGTCTCTGCTTGGAAGTGCCAGAAGCACCATACAGCTCCAACATATCAAAACTGAACCATCTTCTTTCCCCCTAAATTGCTATTCTGCCTGTATTGCCTATTTAAGTGAATGGCCCTACTAACTACCAACCTAAGACAGAAAGCTAAATGTCATCTCAGACTCATTCCTCTTGCCTATTGCCTGGTCCCACATTCAGTCACCACGTTGTGTCCATTTCCTTCCTTCCTATTTCTCAGATACATTTTCTTCTCTCCTTCTTCCTTCTTTTGTCTTTCTTTACTTATTTCTTTGTATTCTCTTCTCCTTCTCCCTCGCTCCTGCCTTTTCCCTCCCTACTCCTCCTCTTCCTTTTCCTTTTTCTTCTTCCTCTTCTATGACTACTTCTACTACTACTAAGTCCTTCTCAGACTCTCCTTTGCACACACGTCAAATGCCACTTGGGCAAAATCTGGGTGCAGGTTTGCACAGGACATGGTGGTTAAGGTACCTATGACTGGTGGAAGAACAAGTTTATAAAAGCTACTACTCATTAATATCTTTTCTATTGATGCCTTCTCTTTCTTCACCTTTATAGCACTAGTACCTAGAAAAAGACCCATAACACAGAGAAACTCAATATATTTTGTTGAATAAGTGATGCAACAATATAATTTCTTGTAATCCATAGGCTCAATTTTTCAGTATGTTGCCCTTGGGCCCTCTGCATCGAGATCACCTAGGGAGGTTGCTAAAAATGTAGCTTCATTAAGACACCTCAGACCTATTAGATCAGGATCTTTCAGGTAGCACCTGAGAATCTGAATATTCCGGACTCACAAGTGTGACAACCACTTGTTTAGTACATTTTATCTCCGGAGAGTTTTGAATTTATTAAAAAGTGCCTGAAGAGCCATGAAGAATTATAACACTATTGCAAACCTACAGGTCGATGAAGAAATGTATAGTGGATAGGTTCCTCCCAGGGACTCCTTAAGGTACCAGGAGGAAAAATCACCTAGGTATATTGGAATGTATATACTGTCATGGTGGGATTTTTTTAATCTGAATACAATGCACTGTTCGTTATGATAGCCGCTAACCTTATTCGGCTTTTGAGCACTTAACACATTGCTATGCAACTGAGAAACTGAAGTTTTAATTTTGTTTCATTTTTATTAATTTTAATTTGCATGTAAATAACTACGTGTTTAGTGTTTACCATGTCAGACAATGCAGCTCTAGAATTTTTACCTGAGTTGCTTCATTTGGGCAGTAGATAATAATATATATTTCTTGTAGAGCCAAAAAGCATATGTGTTTTAGGGTGTTATAAACTAAGCACCCATGCATTCATTTGTTAGCACCCATTATGGGCCGAATATCGGAGTAGGCACTAAGAATACCATATGAAAAAGGTAATTCCTTCTAACAAGAATTCCTGCTCACAATCTAATATGAGTAGCAAACACATAAACAGTTGAGGTACATCCTTTGCTTTCTGTTTTACTAAATTTTTTATAGGCTTAACCAGCTTTTCACCCCAGTAGCAAACCAAGACATAATTGTACAGCAAGCCATAATTAAGCATGTAAAATAGTAGCAATCCAGGTGTCATCTTCAGCTTGTTTCTCATGCTCACTGCAAGTGAAAACATGGCTGTAATGTATGAAAGTGTACTACAGTAAGGCTTTCCCACGGCCTAAACTTTCTACATTAATATTTAGCCAAGGTATTCTCATTATATCAGAAGCCCCCAATATTTGATTAAGATCTTATTACCAAGATCTAAAGACAGCTACAGTCTTAACGTCAGATAATTACCTTTTGCAAAATCTAAAAAACCTGTTTGACCTGTACAAAGACCAAGCATTTGTTATTACAGTAAATAAGAAGAGCAGGTGCTTATTTTTCAGAGGGATTCAGAGCTGTCAATATTAGTGACCTCTTTGTGGCTTTTAGAGTTATTTTCTAACCCCCAAATGTCCACAGAGCTTTAACTCAAACAGCAACAAAATGGCAAAGAAAATGAACAGTATTGATGTGTTTTGTTAAATATTTGTTTTTTCTAAATTTCAAAGTCAGTGAACCTCTGCAGTATACATTAAGCATACACCAACCTACAGTTATAAGTGACCATCACTTGCAACTATCAATTGAGCCTACTGACCATCTACTCTAATGAATAAACTCTTGAGATCTGTGAAGAATTTGAAACCATTTAAAAGGTCAAAGTACCTGCTTTTGAGATGTTTCCAGAACCGAACTGGTGTTTGGTATAGCCAGTGAAGTTACAAGAAATAGATTAACCTCTTACTTCTTAATAAGGCAAAACATTTGGCTGACCAAAAAGTTTTAGCAATAGAATGTGGAAGCCAAAGGAAAAAGGAGTCAGAGATGACTCCAAGGTCACAGATGTGGAAAGAAAATAACAAAGTCAGGAAATAATCAAGTTTTATTAGGGATTTTCAGTGGGGAGAGGAAGGCTGGAGAGAACAATTAGTTCTGTGTTTTTCTGCCTTTCTAAGACTGCAGCAAACGGTGACTTTTACCTCTTTGGACTATGATTCACATCTAATTTGAGATATTAATTGACCTTTTCATATCTTCATGGAAATATCCTAAAGAAAACAGAGACAATAGGCAAGTTCACACTGCTAGTGATAAAATAATATCCTAATTCAAAGCCCTTGTTTTTTATTTTTATTTTTGTTTTTGTTTTTGAGATGGAGTTTCACTCTGGTTGCTCAGGTCAAAGTGCAGTGGCATGATCTCGGCTCACTGCAGCCTCTGCCTCCTGGGTTCAAGCGATCCTCTTGCCTCAGTCCCCCAAGTAGCTGGGATTAAAGGCACGTGCCACCACGCCTGGCTAATTTTTGTATTTTTAGAAAAGACGGGGTTTCACCGTGTTGGCCAGGCTGGTCTCAAACTCCTGACCTCAGGTGATCCACCCATCTTGGCCTCCCAAAGTGCAGGGATTACAGGCATGAGCCACTGTACCTGGCCCAAAGCCCTTGTTTTTAACCACTATAAAAACTGTCTCCTTTGATATAACTGAGAATGTTGATGAAACCATATGGTCCTTCTAAAAGATAGGTATAGGGTCACACATAAAGTATAGTGTGTACTTTCTCATCACCTATCTAATTTAATGCTATGTATGTAGAGATACTCTGGTTTGTCTACAATGTGTATAATTTCATATTAATGCAAAGTTAGGAAATACATGTAACTGAAAATAATGTCTATGATATGTTTCAAGAAAAGAATAATTATTAAAATAATAAATTAGCTTTGTGTTTTGAAAAACAATATTTTATTACCTTAATTAAGGACTTCCTTGAATGCAGATGTCCCTACTTTAAAGTTTTAACTGAGCTTAAATTGCTATTGTGACATGCAATGTATAGACAGATAGATAGATAGATAGATAGATAGATAGATAGATAGATAATAGATAGATGATAGATAGAGAATGTTTATGGAAATGCAATCATCTGACCAGAATTCAAACGTTCACATTTAATGAAGGTATTCAATTGTATAAATAGAATTCCCTAAGGCCATGTGGGCATACTTTGAGATTTAGCCATAATGGAAATGTTTTCAATTTGTACGTGATCCTGAGAAAGCTACCATTTTTTACATTTATTTATATTCCCCATCTTTTCTTAAAGAAGAGAACAGGAAAAAGACTCAAGGAAGGAAAATGAATTTACTGATTTTTTTCTATTTGGAAATTTCTCAAGTCAAGGCCTCTAGGAAATGTATTTTACCTTGGGCCTTTGGAAATGACAATTAAGAGGGAACTACAAATCTGACATTCAGACCCTGAGACCTAAGGTGATGTCTCCATGAGCATCCAGCATTGAACAACTTTATCTGTCAGGTGGGCTTATGATGGAGTGTGGAAATGGCACACTCCTCAACGTGGCACCTTCATCTCCGGAGGGACATGAGTCAGCTACCATAATCAGTGAACAGATTGGATGACAGAGATCTCAAGACTTCATTTTGATCTAGAAATAGATACACAGACTGGTAGCATATGGCTGTCCTGCATTGAGTGCAGTCTCAAACAGCAGGGTTGCGATACCATGGATACCACACCTCTTGCCCATATTTGCACTTAACATGTTATTCCATTTTATTTGTTTGCCTAAGGAGGAGGCAAATAGCATTTGCACTATGGTTTTGGCACATGAGTCCATCATGTTTAAATAATGGGGAGAATGGCATGCTGTGTGCTAAAGAATAGTATAAACTCTCTGAAAGGAGAAAGAAGGAAGCTCCTGCAAGTGTCTAGAACTGCAGAAGTGATCCCTATACATTCTCTATGGCAATAGGGTCAGAATTTCCTGCTGTCTTATTTTCAAGTTCAGGTTCTGGAAGTTCATCTTTGCAAAAACACTTGCCTGTGGCTGAGACCACAACAACTGTGCCCTTTGATTTGATCCTTGACATATTTGGCACTTTTTGTGTGCGTGAAAGGGAACAAATTTCAAATGCTGGACCCAGTAAATCTTGTGTGTTCCCGGATAGAGGAGCAGTGTTGAGAGCAGAGAGCCAGGATGCTCTAGAGAAGAGGCCTAACAGGAAAGATCATTTCTTCCGAGAAAAGGATTGTCCCTATTCCTCATTCTCCATGGGGAAGACTCTTGGCCTTTGCCCCAGCCGTGGTTTTGGGCTGACAGACACTGGTCATTACAGGAAAGCTCTCTGGTGTAAGGCAAACACAGGCCAAGGCAAGAGGCAAGAGGGCAATAAGGAAGGAGCCTAAAGAAATAAGGAAGTAATGGAGGAGGGAAAGAGTGGGATCCTCTGTAGGACAGAATGTGTGCAAATTAAGTCGTTTTACTAAATACATATCAAAAGGGACAAAAAGTTAAAAAAGAAGGAGAAGGGAACATATGTATCTTATCTAGTCTAAGACATGCGATCATTATATATTAAGCCTTCTGCCCAACTGCAGAATCACAGAAGTGTCTGGCAGAGAGCAGATGCCAGTCAGAAGCAAGCTTCACTATTATGAGAACTGCTTGGAAATAGCAATTATTAGGATATGTTCAAGTTTAAGAGGGAAAAACAGCCGAGACTACTCAAGTGTTTTTGTGCAGTTTTGCTCATGGTAAAGCACATTGCAAAAACTTGAATAGAATAAATTAGCATTGAATTCTTTTTTGAGGAGTCTTCAGGGCTTATAGAATTTTGGTGATGGCAGTCTGGCTATTAAGAAGTGAAAGATTTCAAGCACATGAAGTCTGATGTCAGAAAAAGTTAGAGGAAAAACGGATATATAAGAGCCTACCTACTAACTGGAAAAACCAATCTTTGACCACAGATAAACAGAAAAAGTTGAACTTGAAGTCGGAAAAAAACCTGCCTACTGTCAATTCTAGGACTTACTGACTATGGCAAATATTTTAGCTTCTCTGAGACTCTTTCTTTATCTGTAACTGTAAATGGTGTTATGAATTTTCTTTTGTAAATGGAAAACAAATGTACATTTGATTTTATATATATATAATATTTAATATATATTTAATTGTGCATTATCTGAAAATTCCCTTAGCTAGTTTTGACTTTATTGTCAGATCTAAAATGATGAAATAGAGAATTCACTTGCTAAAAGTGGTGCCCAAATCATATGATATATGTTAAATTTTGCCACTCTATTATTTGGTATTTTTAGTCAATTCTTTCTTTTTTATTATTTCTTATCAATTTTTCTGGTTTTTTTTTTTTTTTTTTTTTTTTTGCTTTTTTATCACGGTCACTGTCTCAGAGAGCATTCTATTTGCCTTTATCTTATTGACAGCCACAGTGAAGTATGGGTCCTTCTAAATGTGTATCTTAGAAATGAAATTGACTAAATTTTGTTGGGCTTCCAAAAGTGCACCTCTAGGATGGTAGAGAATCTGGAATTCTATTATGTAAAGAACAACAAAATGATCTGGGAATGTTGAATCTGAAGAAGAGGATTCTCGGGGGAGATGTGAGAGTTTCATCAAACAATTAAGATGGCCTCATATACAGAGAGGATTGATTTATTTGTTGTTGCTTCAATTAGTAGAACTGAGTAGATTTGGGCTTCATTTGGGGGAAGGATTTCTGTTTCTTCCATAATGATTAGGCAAGAGTGGTGGAAAGAGCATGGAATTATTGTTAGACCTTGCTAAATTCAAATTTGAGTACTGGAGTCTTAGATTTCCCAACTGTAATATGAAACTAATTATTGTATTGTAGAAGCAGTAAGTGGTAAAACTATTAATTTTTATTAGAATTTTTAATCCCTAAAGTCTAAAAGACAAATAAAAATGTATAACTAACAAGGAAATAAAGAAGAAAAGATAAATAAAATTCTGATTAATTTAAATTAGGACAAGAAAGGAGAGAGAAAAGAAATAAAAAGGTAGGAAATATAGAAAAAAATAATAAGATTGTAGATCTACACTGAAATATATTACTAATCATACTAGGTCTTAGTGCGCTAAATATTCCAACTAAAAAACATGTCAAACTGGATACACACCTTATGTATGAAGATACTGAAAGGTTGAAATTAAGTAAATGAACAGATAAATCATACAAAAAAGAAAGCCAGCGTAGCTATATAGCAGGTCTTCTAATAATGTTATTTCATTTCAACATCATTTCCTTATAATATTGATGAGAAAAAATATCAATTCCCACTGGGGCCACTGTGTGTGTGCAGTTTGCACATTCTTCCCATACCTACACGGGTTTTCTCCAGGTATTCCAGCTTCCTCCCACATCCCAAAGATGTGCACATTCAATGAACTGTCATACCTACATGGTCACTGTCTGAGTTAGTGTGGGTATGTGTGTGAGTGTGCCCTGAAATGGGATGGTACCCTGTCTGGGGCTAGTTCCGGCCTTGTGCCCTGGGTTTCCAGGATAGGCTTCTAGCCACCTGCAAGCCTGAACTAGAATAAGCAGGTTGGAGAATGAATGAATGAATACGAATGATTGTCAAATAAAAATTTATAAAATCTAGGATAATTATATAAATGCATGACAATAAATGATGTGATATGAAAGTGCTCCACAAGACTACCAGATTTGTGATGTTAGTTTTTGAACTGCATGATGCTAGGAGGTGCTTTTTACAATTTTCACTTTGTAAACATTTATTCCTTGATTTAACCTATTACCACTACCACTGCCATCATTCACAGATTCACCAAAAATGGAGTAAATAATGATCTTACTTGTTTTTATTAATCTTTATTAAATGTATGTATAGCTCACATTTATTTCAGTGTTTGATATTAGAAATGTTTGGCATCTTTATGCAGACCTCTGATATTTTTCTGACCAGAAATATGTTGTAGAGACTTAGCTCTTGTTTACATCAATTAGCCAACGGTAAAATTGGTTTCATTATATATTATTTTGCTCAGTCACAGTTTCCAAGAATCAGCTGATGTTAAGTGAGGACTTATTGTACTGGTATAAGATAAAGTATATAAAAATTAGATGAATTAGATAAATTCTTTAAGACAAGAAGCATTAGGAAGTATACCTAATAAATAGCAAAAATTGACCCAAAAAATCACAAAGTGAGAGATTTTAACATATTTATTTCAGCAACTAATGAAACAGACAAAAACTCAGTAGGAATAGAGAAAACCTGCCTCACCTAGTTGAAATAATATAAATACTACATGCAACAACTGCAGAATACACCCTCTTCATACGACTTTTTGTATAGTCATTTTAAAAAATCAACAAACTTCAAAAGATTGCCCTCTAACAAGAATGAAATTAAACTAAAAATCGATAATAGAAACAACACTAGAAAATTCTCAAACTTAAGAAAATTAAGCAACAGACTTCTAAATAACCCATAGGTCAAATAGGAAATTGCAGTGAAAATTAAAAAACATTTTGGACTTAATGATAATGAAATTACTATGTTTTAAAACTCAGAAAAATGTTGCTCTATAATTACATTGCCTACACTTCAGGAAATGAGGGGAAAATAATGGAAATTAAAGTTAAAAGTGTACTGTGTGTGTTTATATGTTGTGTTAAAATAACATATATATGTGCAATTTTTTGAAGACTTTGTTACTAGCACGCCACGGATATAGAGTCCTATTTACATAACTTTATGTAAACTTCTCTGGCTCCTCCAAGTCATAGAGTATCAGAGCAAGAAGAAAACTTAAATGCCAGTCACTCTTGCCTCCTCATTATACTAATGTGAAAATCAAAATGCTGAGAGTCAAGGGGCTCACCCAAAGTTACACAGCTCTTTAGAGAGAACAATCCCACAAGAGAATAATATCTGAGAAAAGACTAAGATCTCACAAAGGGACTACCCAAGTGCAAAGTGGTTCCAATCTAAAGGTCAACCTAACAGTGGGAGAATATAAATCATTCCACAACTTATTATGAGGCAAAAGTAATCTAATAAGCTTCATGATGTCCTAGTCTATATCTAGGATCAATAAATTGCTATTCTAGTTCATTTGAAGCTGCCTTTCATTTATTTCTTCTAGCTAAGGTTTGAAAGAGTTTAATTTAAAATCTGTTTAAAGGCAATAAGCAGGATACAGCTATTATAATCCCATAGAAGACCATTTTAAGAATGCAATTCTCTGAATGCATGTCAGAAACTTATAAACTCCCCATCAGAAATTGTGAAGATTTTTGATAATGAAAAACAACCTTGTCAAACTCTTTTAGGACTTAAGGGGAATATGGGAATGGTGTTGTATGGGGAAATTAGAAGAGATAACCAATTTCCATGATGTGTTTACTAGATTTTTGCACATATGATCTACACTACATTATTAAAAGATTCCTGTAAAATTAAGAAATGGAAGTATTCTAGGTGGAAAAGCCAAGAGAGTTAATGTAGGTTTATACTGAGAGAAAGAAAAGATTAAGGCTTCCCCCCTTATTTTGGCTGTTGGAGATCTCAGCAGAGATTTTATGGTGAAAGATGACACAGTGCAGGCTGGACATTTATTGCAGAGCTGTGTAGCCACCACGGTCTTCACCACACCCAGATTTTCCAGGCTGTTCTCCACTGCTGAACAGAAATGACATCACATGACTTTCACTCCCATATTAATCTAGACAGAGACAGGCAACTGCCATGATTTATTTCCACACTCATATCTGATTCACATGCTAATATGGAAGACATCTGTTACTTTCATTTGTTGGAGGTTAAAACTACTTATATAGATTAACTATATATATAGATTATATATAGATAGATAGATAGATTAACTAAACATATTATAGCCTGAAGCTGGTGTTAACATAGCCACAGTTAATAAGTTGTGTTGAAATTATATTAAAGGGAGGCATCATTTAGTGTTAAGAGTCTGGGGTAACTTCTGGACTCTACCACTTACAACCCAATTGACTTTGGGCAAGACTCAGCTTCCTCATCTATTGGAAGGGATGATAAAATAATCTCTCCTTTATAGGATTGTTGTAAAGATTCAGTGAGTTAATATGTATCATCCACCCTTAGAACAGAGCCTGACATATTGTAAGCACCCAGCAGATGCTATTAGCACCAATTTTATATAGTGATATTAATAAAGGGAATGACTTACGAAACAAAGGGAATTCTAGTCAAAAGGTGGGACTTTAAATATTTTTTTAAAAATCACACATACATCCTATTTTAAGAATTGATGTTTCTTTTTTTCTTTTTAATTTTTTTCATCATTTATGGTAAGAGACATTTCTTTATTGGCCAAAAATTACTAAAGTGTGTTTGAAATGAACACCTCCCCTCTCGCACCTTTATTCACATGCCATCTCCCTAGAAAATTCACATACTTGAATTATGCTAAAAAAGCAAAATGGAAGGAAAATGAGAGAACAACTTAGCATTTAGGGTTGTAGAGATGATGAGATGAAACAGATCTAAGTTAAGGTGGCAAACATAACTGAGAAGTACGACATGAGATATTTGCTACATCGAATACAACACAATCAGCTTTAACTTGGGCAGTGCACCACATTTCCAATCACAGGTATCCCTAAGGAGTTTATTGTGAGTTGTAAAATAAGTATATTCCTTCCATTTGGTCTCTCTCTCTCTCTGTGTCTCTAATATACATGTTTATATGGTTTTTTTTAAATAGCGTCTCATTTAAAATAAGGCATTTAAAAAGTCAAATTATAAACTAGCAATTTATTGCTAAAAATATATTTATCTTTTTATTTAGGACTGGAGAAGCTTGCACAAAAAGGAAAATCATTGTCACCTTTAGCAAGTATAACTGGAATATCACTATTTTTGATTATATCCATGTGTCTTCTCTTCCTATGGAAAAAATATCAACCCTACAAAGGTAGGTTAAAATTACAAAAAAAAAAAAAAAAAAATTGAAGCTGTATATGTGTACTGAAAGGAACCTTACCATTTTTCTTCTCTCTTGATTTTAGTTATAAAACAGAAACTAGAAGGCAGGTAATGCATCTGTTTCTATGAAAATAGTTCTTTCCTTAGATGCTTTTTCCTCAATTATTATCCCTGACAAAAATACCTATTTTGTCTTTTCAGGCCAGAAACAGAATACAGGAAAGCTCAAACATTTTCAGGTAATGGCCAGGCTGAAAAGGGCTATTATCAGTTTTAATGTATGTTAATTAGTTGTGTTAATATTATTGTATATTATTAATGTAATATAATTAATATGAGCTAAAATTAATATAACAGTCTCTTACCTTTGAGTTAGTGCCTTCACTTTACAAAGCGCTGTCTTCTGTTTTGGTTTTACATAAGTCACACAAGTCTGTATTATCAGCCTGGAAGGCACTCTTAACTCCATTTTACAGTCAAGAGAACTACTCATCAAGGGGATTAAGTCACTTGCCCACAGTCAGTAGGATCAATGAAGTTAGTTCTGCTAATTCATTGATTCTATTATCATTATTTTGAAAATGCCAAAGCGTTCTATCACTTTGTTCATTCCTAAGATAGGTTTCATGCTGGCAGCTCCATCCCAAAGGGAAGAGGAAAAGAAGGTTTGGCAGGGGCCAAGGTTGCTTCTTTGTCCCCATTGTAACCCTCATTACCATCAATATTGACTGTACTGAGTTATTATAAGTTAACAATGGAGTTTTTGCTCAGGCCACAGAGTCACAGGGAGCCAATTTGCAGTTTTATATGTGCCACTTTCCCCTCATATCACCTTAGGAAAATTATTTTTCTTGACCACAACTTCCTCTTCTAAATAATAGGGATAAAAACTTCCCCCTTAAGGTTGCTATGAGAATTAAATAAAATGAGGTGGAGTGCCTGATATGATGCCTGGATGTGTAATAAATGTGGGCCTTCTTCCTCTTTTCTAGCCCTTCCTGACTTATAAATGACAGAATGTCAGAGCTGGCAAGGGCCCCAGAGGCTGTCTCGTTCCTCCTAACCACCTCTACCCCCATCATTCTGTAGACGATAGTTTATGTGGATTGATATTGTAATGTATTTTGCCTTTTATGTATGGGAAGCTTCAGTTAGTTATTTGCTCTGTTTAGTTCTGATGGTCTCTTTTAGATCTAATGGGGTGCAGTAGATACTATGGGTGGATCAAGAGCTGCTGTGACCTTCAGGCTAAAGCCCTGGTGACCATGAGTCTCTGGTAACTGAGAGTTACAAAGGCCAAGCTTGCCCACCTATGTGTATTTAAAGATACAACAGGCTATTCTCACATCTGGCCTTAAGAATAATTGTTCCAATTCAGTTTCCATTCTCAGCTTCAGAAAGAGTGATTTCCAACACTGCTTAATGGCAATACAACTATAGGGATTAGGAAATGTTAAATTCATTGTGTACCATTTAAAGCAGACAATAAAGATAAGTTTTACAAAGTTTTAAAAAAACAGCAAATTAAGGCATTTGGTTTGTAAGTAGTATTTGTTTTACGTTTCAGGCCATGAAGATGTTCTGGATGACTTCGGAATATATGAATTTGTTGCTTTTCCAGATGCTTCTGGTGTTTCCAGGGTTGGTTTTCCTAGTGGCTGATTAACCAAGAAGTAGAATTCTGCTTCACCAGAGGTGTAAGCAGCATTCGTTTAAGCACTGGGCAGTGTGGTCAAATGGCTGCGTTACCCATTACTGCATTAAGCAGTGTTGACTTACTCCATAATGAATGGCATTGCCAGATTTGGGGAGCTAAAGCATCTTACTTCACCTTTATAAGTAAAGCTAACACAAATAAGGAAGTTATGCTAATTCATAAATAGTCTTTACCTGGTAATCTCAGTGAAGAGAGAACTAACCAGGTTGAAAGTCAGGAGAACTGAATAAATAGGCTGGGCACGGTGGCTCACATCTGCAATCCTAGGGCTTTGGGAGGCCGAGATGGAAGGATCACTTGAGCCCAGGAGTTTGACATCGGCCTGGGCAGAGACCCCATCCCAACAAATACTTTAAAATTAGCCAAGCATGGTTGCGCATGCCTCTGGTCCCAGCTTCTCGGGAGACCAAAGCAGGAGGATCACTGAGCCCAGGAGTTCAAGGCTACAGTGAGCTGTGATCACACTACCGCACTCTAGCCTGGACAACAGAGTGAGACCCTGTCTCAAATAAATAAATACTGAATAAACAGAGGATCAGGAGACCCTGATTTAAGTCATTCTGCATCACTTGGGTGACTGCAACCCATCACTTTACTGAACTATCTCTGTTCCTCAGTTTTCCCTTTATTGCCCCCTCGTATCTTTTGACAACTTTGAAAGACAATTGATCACACTCTTAAAGACACCTCATGCTTCAGAAGGAAGTTACCATATCGGCCCAAAGTATATAAGTATACATCTTTATTATTGCCCTAAAGGTGCATGAGATGGCAAGGGAGCTTTCTTATAGTTGAAGTCATTTCAGTCCGGGAAAAAAAAAAAAAAAAAAAGTTTTTTAAAGCAATTAGTTTTGCTTAAGACATGCAGAATGTTTCTCTGAGCGAATCAGATCATTAACACTTTTACAGATTTGTATAGAACCAAATTTTCCTCTGCTTCCTTATTCTGCTATGAGAGTCCATTTAAGGAAAGGCACCATAAAAACAGATTACTTGCTTCCAGTCATTCTCATTTCCGTTTGTTAAAAGGACTATTTGCCATTAGGGAATGGTGACTTCTCTTGTTCAGAGGATTCTGTCAATGTATAAGGTTCATCCAGTAAGCCTCCTGACCACAGACTTTATTTGAGAAATGTCATGTGAGTAATGGAGAGGGACTGATTGGATTTCATCCTCCCTAAGGGTGAGTCGGTAACAGTCACAGATGAAGGGAAGAACTGCCCTGCAAAGGCTTTGCAATACCCTGTTCAATCTCAGGCAGGATTGGCTCACCTTCACTTCCACAACCGAAAGACAAAAACAAATATTTGATGGATCAGTTATTTCAAACAGCTTCTCATGATGGCAGAAAGCACCACTCTGAGGTGTGGCTTTGAATTGGAGAGCAGGAAACTGAACAGCTAAAATTTATAATTGAATTTTTGAATAAGGAGTTTCAGTTTTTTTTATGTAAAATAATACACACTTTTTATTCCTAGGAATTCACTGGAAAGGAGTGAGATTTATATAAGAAATTTTAAGTCTTACCATATGATTAATCACTACTCAATTTTGGAGTTTTACTGGCAGAACCTCAATTGGGCTGTATATTGTTCTTGCTTTTAAGCCACCCTTGTGCACATAATTGGCAAATAGTGTCAAAAGGGTAACTGCGGTATAGAAAAGATAATAATAATGTGCTGATTCTAAGATGTCCTGACATCTTCTCTTTTGCTATTATTTTTCTTTCTATAATATTTCCTTTCCAGCATTGTCACCTTTCTTCTTAAATGAAGAAAAAAGCCATAGCTTTGTCAAGCTATCCTTCTTCTGACCTTATAGCTATGCTGCTGCATAAACTGCCATAGGGTAAGTGCAGTAAAGTGTAGCAAGGAGGATGTCAGCTTTCTAGGGAAGATAAATAGTTCTAATTCTCTAATCATCACTACTGCCAGTTGTTTTCAACTATGCAGCATAGTGGAAAAACTATTTACTAGTATTGAGATATTTTATTTTTAATGTGCCACATTTTCTAGATCCCAAGCAGATCTGTTCCAGTCTCTGATGGTATATCGGGACAAGATTTGCACAGTACAATATATGAAGTTATTCAGCACATCCCTGCCCAGCAGCAAGACCAGCCAGAGTAAGTATGAATCTGCATTTGATGGTGCTGTGGAGAGGCTAAGCATTTAACTTTTGCTTTCGCCAGAATTGATTAAAATGCACAGAAGAAAAATACCAAAACAAGAAATTACAGCATCTGTACATTTAAGCATACTTCCCCACCTGAACATAATTTTGAGAAACAAAACAGGCAAGCACACAAGTATCTTCTAGGGCCATGCACTTGGGCCAGTGGACTAGATACAAAACTCTAGAATCAACTTTTTCTTGTGTACATTTCTTTCTCACAATATTTCCCCAAGGAATCCACATCTGGGTATGAAGGAATATTCATGCCAATTCTGTAGCCATCTTAATGATTACTTAATGATTTTCCAGTGGCTATGGTAATTTTAGAGCCATGATGATTTGTTACTAAAAATAGGACCAGTAAAATAAAAGCCTACAGAGGATCCATGGCACAGTCAGCACTAATGCCCATCCTCTTATTCAAAGTAGCCTATTCCCAAGTGAGTGGAACCCCATTGAGGACTGGCCTCTCACCCATAGAGGACAAAACCTGTGCTGAGGACAAAGCTGGGAACCTATTTATCCAGTTAAGCTCAAGGCTGTCACTAAGAAGTTTCTCTTTCCTCCCTGCCATGGAGAAATAAAGCCTACAATCTTTTGAAATAATAAGATGAACTTCTCTTTTTTGTGGGCTGTAGCTGCCTGCAGGCATAACTGCCACAGATCATCTTCCATCATTTCTTTGTCATTTATTGACTTTGAAAAGAACATCAATAACCACATACAGAAACATCCCCTCTGGCAAAAGAAACAGTTCCAGCAAAGTAATTCATGCACACTTCTGGGTAAATACCAAAAATAGCAGCTAGGAGTGAACAAATCCATGGGAAATTATCTTATGGGGAGGAAACCTAGTCCTGGGGGGACTGTGCATCATTTAAGGTCTAAATAAGTGACAACATACTCCAGAGAACCTCATCAGAGAAAATTTACCTAGAGTCACATGAATAAGGAACAGACTCTGATGGAGCTAGAAACTTCTAGTTTGAAAAAAATGTTGTAAAGCATTGCATTATCAATCTAGTAGAACACAAGAGTAGGATATTATTACATGATATTTTAAGAATAAAAACTCTCTAAAATGATACCTAATTCTCTTTACTGTCTATAATAGAAAACTAGGGGAAGTTTGTTTGCTGTTAAATATAAGGCATTGAAAGAATTTTGAGATTATGTCTCCTTTCTAAGATTTAATCTAATTAAAATTTGTATCCTATTTAAATTCATTTGTTTTTCTATATATCCTTTCTTCTAACTATCAATTTTTCACATTAGAATGTAAAAAACCAAATGACAACTTGGGGTTTATCTTTTAAGGTTCTCAAGAACGAAATAAATTTGAAGTCAAAATTGTGAACATGGCAGCTATAATTTCAGAACACAAAATAAAGTGATTGGGTTGTTTTCCATGTCAAAAAAACTGATTCTCAAAAAAAAAAACACCCTTTGAAACTAGATGACTTTTAGACACTAGCAAAATCTTTTGACTTTCTTAAGAACACAAAAGTTTATTTCATAAATAAGATTTGAGAACTGAAAACAAAGCAGAAACGTTCTTTTTCAGGCATTCAAAACTGCTATTCAAAAGGTATTCAAAACTGCTATTAGGACATGCTCCTCCAAAAGGCAGTCACCCTCAAGACCCCAGTTCATGCTACCAGCCCAATCTGAGTGACATCTCCACGTCCCACAGACTCTCTCGTCTCACCTTCTTCTTGTCTTCTCAATCTTTTTTTGTGTGTTTGTTAGTTTATCTGCGTACGTCTTTGTCTTCCAGTGGCTCTCTCTTCCTTTACCTTCATCCTTTGAATCCCTCCTTTTCTGAGTCTACCCTTCTCTTTTCTTCTCTTTCTCCATAACTGTCTCCCTTATCCGTAATATCCTTCTTAAAATTTTCCTACTCTGTCTTCTAACTTTATCTAAATGGGGAGCCAATATTTTTTAAAGTGTTATTTTATTCAAATTCAGATTTGTGTTACTTACTCTAATTTTTTAAATAAATAAACGAAATGCTTCCTTTTTCCTTATCAGAAACTAGTTTGTACTTATTTTACTTATAATCAATTCACAAACATTTCCAGGACGTTTACTATGTGCTAGAGCAAGACATTAAATAAGACAATTTTTTAAAGATTTCATAGTTTAGTGGGCTGCTGTTTACTTATTTTAACTAAAGATGAGTGATTCTTAGTAAAATAAATAATTCTCAGTAGCATAAATGCCACCTATAGATGCAGAGAGCATTTTTCTTTCCTGATTACCTATGGTTTATTCTCCTCTAGGTCCAATTAAATTCAAAGATCAACTTCATGAGTAATGCATTATTATAAGTGGTTGGTGAAACTCTCCCATCTCTTATTCCCAGTGTGAATGTGCCAGCTCTGGGGAAAGAATCTTAGCTTCACTGCTTTCTTTTATTTGGCAGTCACTTCTGAGCAGGAAAGACAGCCAAACAATTTTATTCTTTGGCTCTTAGACTGTTCTAACAATGTTATTTTCTTTACTTCATGTGTCTATTAACTAATTGGACTGCTGTTTAACAAATTGGTAAACCAGTTTGTGTTCATATTCTAGTACTCAGCTCAATTATTTATTTATTGAACTTACGGCTGGATGTATTTCAATATTGTCTATTAACCTCATTAAATGCTCTTGGTAGGGTTTATATTGAACCCAAGACTGATGTTAGTATATTGAAAACAGGACATTCAAGTTAAGTAAACCTTTAGTTTCAAAAGTAAATTACCTACAAAATTTAATAATTGCCTTCTCTTATATTTATTTGTTGATAAATGTAATTTTCTTGAGCTAGCTCAAAGTATTGATCTAACTTGTAGCCCTGGAAAGGAATAAAAGAATTTAAGGTTCTTTTACCTGCAAACCTGAAAAATCTATAGAACTGTTTACATATTTTGTATATCTCTTCACTAGGTGAACTCTCATGGGCTAAACAGCACATTAGAGTGAAATTCTGAAGAAATATTTTAAGGAAAAACAGTGGAAAAGTATATTAATCTGGAATCAGTGAAGAAACCGAGACCAACACATCTTACTCATTACTCCTTTACATGCAGAATAGAGGCATTTATGCAAATTGAACTGCAGGTTTTTCAGCATATACACAATGTCTTGTGCAACAGAAAAACATGTTGAGGAAATATTCCTCAGTGGGCAGTCTTTCTCATGCTGATGAGTAGAATGAAAATGACAGGGGTTTCCTCTTTCGTTTTGTACGAAATATCTCTGCAAAGCTCAATTAGTTCCACTCTATACTTCCACTGTCATCAACACTGAGACTATCCTGTCTCACCTACAAATGTGGAAACTTTACATTGTTAGATTTTTCAGCAGACTTTGTTTTATTAAATTTTTATTAGTGTTAGGAATCCTAAATTTATGTTTCAATTTTATTTCCAAATTTCTATCTTGTTATTTGTACAACAAAGTAATAAGGATGGTTGTCACAAAAACAAAACTATGCTTTCTCTTTTTTTTCAATCACCAGTAGTATTTTTGAGAAGATTTGTACACAGTTAAGGAAATGACTATTAAAGTCTTATTTTTATTTTTTTCGAGGAAAGATGGATTCAAATAAATTATTCTGTTTTTGCTTTTATGTGGTCTTAATTCTTTGTCTTATAGAGTAAAAATATTACACAAAAATCGAATTGTAGATATTGGTTTTTTTAATCCTTACTTCCCAATGTGCAATCAAGTCTAGATTATAGGGAATTATAAAAATAAACATCTTGCTCTCTAATGGCCTATCATTTTAAATAGAAGAAAAGAAGTCCTAAAAATAGAATTCGTTTTTTAAAAGTTGTAAGCAAGCCACTGTGGGTACATTGCCCCTCCTGCATTTTCATAGAAGCACATGCTGAAAAGAAAATTAAGACTTTAGTCCCACGAGTCCTTTCTAGTCCTCTCTCTCTACTACCCTTATATATTGTTCTTTTGGAAAAGTCCATCAGTTCTACCACAACTATTGTCTACATTTAGTCAAAAAAAAAAAAAAAAAAAAAAAAAAAAAAAAACCTACTATATCTGATTAGAAAAGAAATTCATGCCCCTTGTAAAAATATATGTATACTTGGAAATGCAGAAGACTCACCATAAAACAATTAAAATCACTTGTATTCTTACTCCTCTGTTAGCATTTCCCCCAGATTAGTTATGTACATATTCATTCATGCTCCTTCCAATTCCAGAAAAGATTCATGGTAGCTCATATAAATGCATAAAATCACAAGATAAAATATGCCCAAAAAGTAAAGTTGATAAGGAAAACAGGATGAAGGAACAACGAGAGGCAAAGCAAAAGCAGTAAGAGATTAAGAACCAGTGTGATGAGGTCTCCTTCATCTGTGAGTATTGTTTCCCATGACCAAGATCACGTGCCATATACAGGTATATATCTAAAGAGGGATTTCTAAGCTGAATGCAATTTGTAAGTAGCAGAGCCAAAAAAAGGTTGCAATCCTATTGCAGGGCCAGAAGAAAGTAAGTCAGCCATCCACCACAGCTCCATCCGTCTCTCCCTTTCTCTCTCAGTCTTGTGCCCCCGCTCCTTCCTTGGGGGTGTTCTCTTTGCTGATGCATCTCTTATTTGGAGGCCAGACACTAACTACAATGAACTGCAGCTATGTCTCTGTCTTCCCCTTCCTAAACCCAATTCTGAAACACTTTAATCCACAGACAATCTTCAACAGCCCTTTCTGAAAAGATAATAGTACATTCACACGATTCACAAATCAAAACTCTATTTAGAAAAAAAAAAAAACAAAACCATGCACTGAGGTAACTGTGTTTGTTAGTTTTGGGGTTTGGTTTGGCTGTTTTGTGTATACCTCCAGAGTTTCTCGCCACAAACCAAGGAAAATACAAACATATATTCTTATTTTTTCAAACTCACTTTTCAATTACTTGTAATTCCTCTCATTTCTCTATCTCTCTCTCACACACAAAAATACACGGACTCCCTTAGCGCGTGGTTCCACTCAAAGTGGCAAGGAATTGCTGAAAGCAGAAATGTGAAAGGATCTAGAATCCAATTAACTTTTGCTGTCATTGGTGTGTAACACCGGATGACTCACTGCTTTTTTAGTAAATGAGGATGAAAGTTTCATAAATTAATCAAGGTTTCCAAGGGAAGTGATGAACCAAAACCCAGATGTTCACCTAATTAACAAATTAATCTTTAAAAGCCAGCCTAGAGTTCTTTCCTCATTACTAAACAGAATCGTAGCTAGTGTTAGCTTTTAACTTTATATTACCACTTCTAACTTGGAATAGAATCAAATTCCTGATGCTTATTATTTTTAAAGAGTATATTCTACTGATAGACTTTTATACAAAAAATTAAAATACCTACTACTAAAATATAGTTTTCCTTGGTTTTCTGACGTGTCCTTCCATCTTAATAAAACAATTTCAGTTAAACTGCAATATAGTCTCAGACATCAAGGTTCATATGATCTTTCAGTTCCACTAGAGCATGTACATGAAAAAGTGTTCTTAAAATAATAAAAATTGAGTGATAACACATTACTTAGCATATAGGTGACTACTTCCCTATATTTTACTTAAAATTTATTTTTTAAAAGTTATTTTCTTCTTCTTCCTTGCTATATATAACCATGTATATTCCTACGTCATTCTTACATAGTCCGCTAAAGTTCATGTTCAAATATACATTAATATAGATGTTTTAGTTTCACAAAGAAATAGGAAAGCAAAACTATCTTCCTCATTGACACAGAAATCAGACACAGCATTTGGATTTAACAGTGTTACTTTCCTTCTTTCTCATCTCCTAGATACACTGTTTATTGTGATTACCATATTAAGCTTGAAGTTTATTCAACTTTCACATCCATGACTTATTTTGATCTTCACAAGAACCCTGTGAGCTAGAACCAGTATACCCACTTTACAGATGGAAAAACTAAAACTCTGGGAGTTGAATGACTTTCCTAAAGTCACCAAACCAATGAATGGCAGAGCTGATTTCCGAACTACATCTCTGGCTCCAAGTCCAAGGTCTATTCCAATGCACCAATGATTTCTCTGGGCATGGCACCCTGGAATGGAGCAAACACAAATGTGTCTTGTCAGCCTTACCTTGGGAACTTCATTAGTTTCAAGTATTATTGAGCTCCCAGCAGAGTTTATTTACTTGTTTGTTGATTCTTGGCCAAGAATTTTCTCATTTGTATATGCTCCTAGGGAAGATGACAGCTCAATTGCTTGCCATCAATAGGGCATAAACTGGGAAAATGTTTTCACACTTGTGAAAATCCCCAGCAGAATCCCACCTTAGGTTTATGACAGAAGCTCCCTGAGCCTCTGAGTCTTTGGAGATCAATCAATGAGTCTCATCGCATTCATCCCAGCACACACACTTTAGAACACAGACAATGCACAGTTTTTTAAATTGTACTGAGCTGAATTGCCTGCCTTCTTTGTATTTAATAAAGACATCATCTATAGAAGGCAAATACATTACTGTATTTTCAATAACCAAGTTTCTTTGAATTTGTCTCCCAGAGGCACTTAAATTTAACTTTGGGAGCTATTTTTCCTTGCAGTTCACTGAGACTCTACCAAAATGTTTTGTCCTTCAGAAACCAGAGAGTCACAGAGTGGGATTATATAAAATTTGATTCTCATTATGTGTAAAATAATTCATATTTTCTGATTCACAGTTCACAGATAACTAGACATTTTACAGAGGAGGAAACTGACTCAGACTTTCAGGCCCTCGGTTTCCCCATCAAAACATGAAGAGGCTGAAATAGGCAACCTCCACCCTGCTTTGATTTTCCCAAAAGTGACATTCTCCAAGCAGGTCAGGTCCTCTGCAATTCTCTCATTACACCTGTATTGAAACCCTTACCATGCTACTATAATTATACTGTGAACCAAGCATGTAAAGAGCTAATTATAATACTGTGTTCTAAATGCAATAGTAGAAGTGTGTAAAAATGCAGAGACACCACAAAAGAAGGAGTGATTAATTCCTTTTGGCAGCATCCAATAAGCATTCTTACAGCATATTGGGTTTTGGTGGGTGAAAGGAACACACCAACTTTAGAGGAAAGGGCATTCCAGGAGCTAACATTGAGTAAGATTTGTAATATATGAGGAATGAGTATGACAAGTATAGTCATGCAAAACAAAAAATGTGAATGATCCAAGAGGGTATACTTAGTAAAATTATAAAACATGCCCAGTCCTTGAGAAATTGAAATCTCATTAGAAATTTCTGTTATGTTTAATAAACTCTTGTTAACTATATTTCATGTGCCATAAGATAGAGAATAAATAAATATAACTCAGTCTTTATCTTCTAAGAGCTTGCAGTCTTGTCAAAGAAGGAGATACAATAAATTTAATAATAATACTAGTAGATACTAAATGCAACATGGTACACCATTAAGAAAGAAGAACAAAAAGCATACTATGGAAGCTTAGATGAGGGCATCAAATTGAGTCTAGGGTATTCAAAGAAGGCTTCCCGGAAGAAGCTGAGCTGAATCTCAAAGGACGAGAAGGAGTTAGCCAAGTGAAGAAATGTGAGAAAAGCATTTCAGGCAGAGATAACTGCTTGGGCAAAGGCATAGAGGCAAGAAACAGCCTGGTCTATGTGAAGAACTGTAAGCAGTGCAGTAATAATGAGAGACTAAGACAGGGAATGGTCAAGGCAAGCACTGATGAGAGAAGAAGCTAGTATACTGTATTTCCCCATTACACTCATCACGAGGGTGATCGTTTGCTTAGTGTCTATCTTCCTCACTAGACTGTAAGCTCCCAAAATCAGGGAAGGCAGGGAATAACATCTGCCTATATTCCCAATGATTATCATATCTCAGCAATCAAGAAATATTTGAGGATAAAATGAATGAATAAGAGTACATGGGCAAAGGTCAGATCATGCATGAACCTGAGTGTTCAGTTAAGAAACTTGGATTTATTCTCTAAGTAATGAACATCAGAGCAGGTGAGCAATCACATCAGATTTCTGTTTCGAATAGATCACTCTACATAAACTTGGAAATGGATTTTATAGGATGAAGCTGAGGCTAGATAAATAACTAGGGAAGATATTACTATCATCAAGATGAGGATGTAGCGCTGGATGGACTATAGGGTGGAAGTCTTAGAGATAAAACTTGTAGCAACCCAGTTATTGGATATGGGACATCAAATACAGGTAAGAGTCATAAAGAACACTTGTGTTTCTGTCTTGAGAGCTTGATGATGCCATCACACAAGATGGGAAGTGCTTGTGAAACAATAGGTTTAAAAGGGGGGAAGTGATGAGTTCAGAACTAGGTAAGGTTAGGATTAGTTTAGGATTACAAATAGAAATGTCCGATAGACAGTTGTATATCCAAGAGGGACATTCAGGGAGAGGTCTGGGTTTAACAAATAAATTTGGACCACATATCACAATGCCTTTGACAGAGAACAACAAAAAACTCAGATTAAAAGGACTGAATGAATAATTTATTGTCTCAAATGACAGAAGTTCAAAGGTCAGGTAAATTCCCAGGATTGGTTAATTTAATGACTCAACAATGTCATCAAGAACCCAAGTTCTTTTTCATCTTCTACTCTTCTCTCATGGTTACAGGATGGATGTAGCAATTCCAGAAGTGATATAAACATGCCGCACCATCCAGAAAATGGAAAAAGCCACCTCATGTGCTACTTCCTTGGGTGTGAGGAAAACTTTCCCAGAAGCCTCTACTAGAATTCCAGTAATGTTTCCTTGACCATACATGCTACATGCCCTTCCCTAAAGGAATTATTGGCAAGAGGAGTGGGATTACCTTGATTGAAACAATACTCAGAATTTACTTCCCTGGATATGGTAGGGAAGACAACACCTTCTGAAGCATGTGAGTGGTTGGAAAAACAATGAATATCTGATTAAAATTGAATTTTGTATGGAATGAGGAACAGGTGGAAGTGGACGTCAGAAGTGAGATAGAAAGCAAATAAATGGGGAAATGCCCTTGGAAACACCAACTTCAGGAGATGCCATCACCATTATGGAGATGCCAGGGAAGGTTAAGAAACAGCAGTTAAAGAAGCAAAAGGTGAACTGGGAAATAAACTTTAAAGAGAAAAATTGAATATGAATTTTGTTGTTGTATGTCCATAAATATCTTTTAAGAAGGGTGGGTGACCCTATATATTCTGGTTCCAGATCAGGAAGATTCTCATGTCTACAATGACCACCTAAAACCATTTTCTTAGACAGTTCTATTTTAGTGAAATTTTATTAGGTTAATTAACATATATTTACTGAAATATTTCAATGAAATTTAATTTTTAACTATATGATTTTGCACATTAAGAAATCTACCAACTGCAAGTCCTGATTCTTACTTTCAAACAAGCCCTTAGTCTTAGAGGCTGACCTGCCAGGCAGTCATAATTAGATGTTAATAGATACATACATTTGTTGATTTCATTTGTGTCTAACAACTTCTGACCTTGACCTAGTTTCTCATGCCATCAAGGAAAATCCCCACTGTTCCAACACACACACTTAAAATACATCTATTTCAAATCTTCTGCTTTCAAAAGTGTCCCAATAGATTATATCAGGACCATACATGGAAAGCTCTCATTTGCCTCCTTGTCCATCTGGAATATTCTTGTTTGCTCTCCAAGGCTAACTGTGCTGATGTCATATCTACTGTGCAGCTTCCCCAGAAGTGCCCAAGATTCTTTCATGATCCTGTAATGCTGCCTACAAAACCCAGCTGGAGCCCTGGACACACATCTACTTTCCCGTATTAGATGGGAAAGATCAAACAATTTAAAATAAATGAGATACCATTTAGTAACTAGGTTACACAAATAGAAATGATATTAGCAAACTAGTACTGTGTATGTAGTGTTGATGCAGTAGTGTTGAGGTAAAACCAAACACTATTTGTGCCCAGTCCCAGTTGTCTAATCTGTAATGTGAGAGAGAAGGACCAAATAAACTCTAGGATTCCTTTCAGTTTTATGGTCCATGCTTTTATTAATTTACCATAAATATCTAAAACTCCTTGGCAGACAGATATTATAAAGTCCAAATCTTTTCACCAACCTGTTGCCTTTGCTTAAATAACTGAACTAATAAGTAGACATAAAAGAAAATTTGTTTCCTCATTTGAGAACTCAGCATGGCATCTCACTTGTGTACTCTTATCATCTTTATGCAGCACCACTTAGTGTAGGCCCTATCAAGTAATTACACACAGTGTAATAGTTGCAAATACCTACAATGTCAATAAAATGTCCAAACTTTTTCCAGTGTGTTTTCAGGTTTTCTTGTTTTCAAATGATCTGTTTAAAGAAAAGGAACAAGAAATCTAAGTACCTATCAGTAGGGGGTGAGTTAAATACTAGTAAAACTAACAGGACATTGTAGCATTAAAAAGAATGAGATAAATCTAAATATAATAACACCGAGAAAAGTTCTGCATATCTTATTAATTGAAAAACAATATGTCACAGTCCATTTTTTGGTATGATTCACATGTGATATAATCATATGAATCAATACTAATTCTATGTATTTGTGTATATAGAGAAAATATTTAGTAGCAATCTCTGAGAAGAAGAAAGGAATAGTGGGTGCAGAGGCTTAATATTTTTTTCTTTTTTGCTTTACAGATATTTGTACTGCTTCATAGATTTTTTTACAATAATAAAATAAAGCACAAAAAACTGCTTAAGGAGAACTTAACATTCTAATTCACACATCTTAATTGAAATTCCATTTGTGTAAAATTGTTCTGTAATTACTCAAGTATGTAGACCACTTATCTCTTCCCTTTCATTTACTCTCATTTTCTTTCTTTCAATTTTTCTTGGCCCTTTCTTCCTGATTTTCCTTTTTTTGTTCTGATTTCATTTCTCCTTGTTGTATTCCATATTTTCCTGCTTTTAATTTCCTTTCTCCTTTCCCTTAAACTGAATCCCTGAAAGGTGAAAATCTGGAAGTGTAAATAGGTGATTTTCGTGTTGGGTAGTGACTCTGATCATGGCCCATGGCTCTCCAAATACAGGAATCCGAACTGTATGGTCTGACCACCCGAGAGGAACTGTGGCCAAGACGGAAGGACATCAAGATTCAGAGACCGACTGTAGAGATTTAAAACAAAATTCTATCACTAAAATCCAGAGTTTACTTTTTTATGAAAATGTATAACGATTTGGCTTTAATGCTGTGGCTACTTCACCTGCAGTCCAGCAGGAAAAAGAGTGAATCCTAGAATAAAGGAGCCTCCATAACAAAGAGAGGACTGGGCTAATGTTACCATGGCAACTGCCAGATTAATCAGAACAGTTGGTGAAAGATATGAAGTATTTGGCGGGTCTTGCTTCTTATGGCTAAAAGTCTATGTGATTGGATTGAATTGAAATTGAATTGAATTGAAACACATTGAATTGGAAAGCAAAAGACTAACCTGAGGCAGAGGTTTTTCAAGGATGCACTTAATTTATTGTTGCAATTTGGTGTGCAATATATGTCAAACTCTGCCAGATGCCTAAAATATATTCTACCTTAGCTTTCAGAATAATGCTATGATGCATTATCCCTACTTTGTAGATGAAGAAACTGATGTTGAGAGACATTAGGAATCCCCTCCAATGTCATCAACTAATGAGTAAATGTCTGTATCACTCTCTGCTCTCTCCCAGACAACTTCAGCAAGGGCTGCTTTGTGGAATCACACTGGAGGCTTCATGAAGCTGTGTGTTTACATATAAAGTTCCCAGCTAAAGCTTCCAAGCTCTCTGGAGTTAAACGTTGCAGAACATCAGCTATTTCCTTTGTTCGGTGTTCAGGTGGCTTCCACTTTGCATAAGAATGCTAGGAAAACAATTCCATTTTTTTCAGAATAATAAGCTAGAATCAAAATGAGTATGTCTCTCTTAATACTTATTTAATGTACATTCATATATATATTTATTTATATGTAGAAACATCTACATACATATTTATGTATTATCAGGCAATGTTTCCACTGCAGTAAGGTCGACTGCAAACTTTTTTTATCTGCAGAGAGAGAAAGATGAGGTGGTAGACTTTTATTTATACAGAAACAAAAAGGCCTAGATCAAGGAGGGGTGTGTGTGTGTGTGTGTGTGTGTGTGTGTGTGTGTGGCTCTGAAAGGTTTCTGAAACAATGGCTACTTGTTTTAACTAAAGTAAACCTTTTTTGTTTTTGTTTTGTTTTGTTTTTTGATTTCTTTTTTTTTTTTTTTTTTTTTTTTTTTGAGATAAAGTCTTGCTCTGTCGCCCAGGCTGGAGTGCTGTGGTGCGATCTCTGCTCACTTCAAGCTCCGCCTCCCAGGTTCACACCATTCTCCTGCCTCAGCCTCCTGAGTAGCTGGGACTACAGGCGCCAGCCACCACGCCCGACTAATTTTTTGTACTTTTAATAGAGACGGGGTTTCATCGTGTTAGCCAGGATGGTCTCAATCTCCTGACCTCGAGATCTGCCCACCTTGGCCTCCCGAAGTGCTGGGATTACAGGCTTGAGCCACCGCACCCGGCCAGTAAACTGGTTTTAACAGGTAGATTCAATTCTCATGTCCTCTGCATCTAATACATTTTTATTGTAAGTGGCAAGCTGTAAACATTAGCATTTTAAATCTATCTTTGAAAAGGCACAAACATGAATGCTCCCATTTCTTCCCTCCCTTTCCTGTCTCTCAGCCATAAATAGATAATAACTGAACACATGTTCTACTGTCATCTCTGAAGGAGGTTACAAAGCGAAAGCTAAGTTAAGACAGGTAGTTCTTAATCTAAGTTACATCTACACCAGCAGGGGCCATTTGGTCTTCCAAGAAAAGTTGACTCCCTGCCAGCCTGTTTACTTCTCAGTCATTGGACTATTGAAATCTAGAAATGTTGGGTAAGAAGTCACCAAAGCAACTCCTAAGGACTGATGGTAAAAACAGTGGACAGTGGTGACATTCAAAACCATCACTACCAGGACACATCAGCCTGATATCTATATAGTTTGTTTAAAATGCAATTTTCACACTGCAAAGCTAGAAAGTCACCGTACAACTTAGCAAGTTAAGTATGTCGCATAAATTCATATCCAGAGTTTTACAGAGCTAAGTTTACTATAATCAGATCATGAGAGTTCTTTGCCTTTCTGACTTATGACCTATATGTTTCCTTCTTTAAAAAGAGACAGTTTTAGAAGCAGAAGAATGAAAGGTGGCAAGGTTTAGTGTAAGACAACTGGTATTGTAAGGAAATTTCAAATGACATAGTGAAGTATACTCCACAGCCTAGAACGGGGGTTCCCAAACCCTGGGCCACGGACCAGTGTGTTAGAAACTGGGCTGCACAGTGGGAGGTGAGCAGCAGGCCAGTGAGTAAAGCTTCATCTGTATTTACGGCTGCTCCCCATCACTGGCATTACCACCTGAGC
Source organism: Chlorocebus sabaeus (assembly GCF_047675955.1). Classification (NCBI taxonomy): domain Eukaryota; kingdom Metazoa; phylum Chordata; class Mammalia; order Primates; family Cercopithecidae; genus Chlorocebus; species Chlorocebus sabaeus. The sequence goes on from NC_132924.1 coordinate 59,668,425, forward strand.
TTTGCCTCCTGTCAGATCAGTGGCAGCATTAGCTTCTCATAGGAGCAGGAACCCTATTGGGAACTGCACATGCGAGAGATCTAGGTTGCACACGCCTTATGAGAATCTAATGCCTGATGACCTATCACTGTCTCTCATCACTCACAGATGGGACCGTGTAGTTGCAGGAAAGCAAGCTCGGGGCTCCGACTGATTCTACATTATGGGTTGTATAATAATTTCATTATATGTTACAACATAATAATAATAGAAATAAAATGCACAATAAATGTAATGAGCTTGAATCATTCTGAATTTACCACCCCCCCCCCGCCCCCCCACAACCCCACATCCCACTCCCTGGTTTGTGGAAAAATTGTCTTTGTCTTCCATGAAACTGGTCCCTGGTGCCAAAAAGGTTGGGGACCACTGGCATAGAAGACAAGATAAATTCCAATAAGCTTACATTGTTACAGAATTACGAGTACAACAGTCCATTAAAACTAAAAGTATAAGTTTAGAATGGGTGACCAAGATGATTTATATATGTTAAAGACAGAAAGGACTGTTTTTCTAGAACTGTTTATAGTTTATCTGCTATGAAAGACGGTGGCTGGGATGTCCATTCAAGATCCCTTACAACAGAGAATTACAAACATGGTTACATTCCTTAATCCTTTAGTGCCATCTATGGTCCGAATTTAGAAAGTGTCAGTTTAAAACAAATTCTAGATACTGTGAAGTCGCCTAGTTTAAAATTAGCATATTTATCTCTCAATTATATTTTGCCTTTTTGGGTTTCACTAAATGAACTGGATATCTTTCTGAAGGGCAATTTGGCAATATGTATTATGAGATTTAAAAATGTTTAAACTCCTTAACTCCATGACTCCATGTCTAGGAAATATCAAGGGAGAAACAAACAGGTATAAGTATATTCATTACAGTATTGTTTAAAAAACTCAATGTGCAAATGATTATAATACATCTACATGATGGAATATGATGCATCCATTTTTCAAAATGTGTCAAAAGAAAAAAAATCACCTTCAGTTTCAATCTCTGTAATTTTTCTCCCTATAGAAAGATTTCAAGTCTTTCATAAACTGTCAAAAATCTGAAGAGATCTATAATGCTACAGCATGCAACATCACACCAAAATACAATCCATAACCCACAAAACTAAACAGCTATGTGCCTAGCAAATAGAATTCACAAATATGCTAGAAGAGAGTGTTAAATTTTACATATACACCATTCAAGATAAATGATATAAAATCTTTACTTTGCGGAGAAAACAGAAGTTACCCGATTGAAACTCCTTCATCATTTTGAAATAAAACATACTTACCTCCCTGTGCTTCTATCCTGGTCTGCATCTCTCTGACTACCAGAGAGGGGAACAATTTCTCCACCTCTGCTCTGGATTTTACCCCATTACTCACTTCCAGAACTTTACACCATTCATCATCTCTTTTCTTCTCCATGTTTATCCAACCTTTTCTCTCAATTGAATGTTTCACACCAACTTTAAAACACACTCAAGTGAATGTAATTTAAAACAAAAAATGAAAAGAATTTCTCACTCAAATCCATGTCCTCCACCTCCTCACTTCTAGCAACTGTAGTACTGTTTCTATCACTCACGTCACAGTCATTCTTAATATTCTTTTTGTGCTATTACAATGTTCACACCTCCTGCTCAATCCTAAACCCACTTCAGTCTGGCATATGACCCCATCACTCTAGTGAAATAGCCCTCTGTAAAGTCACTAATGACTTCTCTGTTGCTAAATTCATGGATTTTTTTCAGTAGTCACTATACTGTCTCAGCAGTAGTCAACATTCTTGACCAATGCCTCCTTCCTGAAGCACTCACTACCCTTGGTCTTCCCCTTTTCTTCAGCTACTTCTCAGTCTCCTTTGTTGCTCATTCTCCTCTTCTTGGCCATTAAATGCCACAGCACAGTTTTTGGCATCCTTCTCACTCCATAATCTCCCCTTAGGCAATTTCTTCATAGTTATGGTTTCAATCACCACTTACATGCCAATAATTTACAAACTAATTTCTAGCCCTATGCTTTTCTCTGAATTCCAGGAACACACACACACACACGTGCACACACGCACGCACACGCACACGCACACACGCACGCACACAAGCATAAAGTGGCTGAGTGACATCACTTCTCTAAGGCATCTCAATCTCTACTTGACCAAAGCATAATTTATAGTTTTTTCTTCCAAATTTACTCTCTTGCAGTGCTCTCTTTAAGTTCTATAAATGGCCCTACAACCTTTCTAGTTATGCAAATCAAATACCAAAAGTCATCCTGGGTACCCCCCTCTCTACCATGCATATGTAATCCATTCCCAGGTTCTGTGGATTTTATTTCTTACCTCTTCAATCCATCTTCTCTCCATCCCCACCACTATATTGATCCAGGTCACCATTATCTCTTGTCAGGTGCAACAGTCTTATTAGTTTTAATAGTGTTAATGCTTTTACTTCTTCTTCCCCCATCTTATTTATTTGCTTTCTTTTCTAAATATACTACCTAGAACTTCTAGTACAATTTTGAGTAGGAGTGAAGAAAAAGAACATCTTTGACTTGTTCCTTATCTTAAGGTGAAAGCTTCATTTTCTCACCATTAAATATGATGTTAGCTGTAGTTTTTTTGTAGGTGCTCTTCATCAAACAGAGAAATTTCTCCTCTATTCCTAGTTTGCTAAAACATTTTTATTATAAATGGGTGTAGGATTTTGCCAAATGCTTTTCCTGTATCAATCAATGGGATTATATAATGTTTCTTCTTTAGCCTGTTGATGGAATGGATTGCAATAATTAATTTTCAAATGCTGAAACTGCCTTTCATATTTAGAATAAATCCCAGTTGGTTATTGTGTTAGTCTGTTCTCACACGCTATAAAGAAATACCCAAGACTGGATAATTTATAAAGGGAAGAGGTTTAATTAACTCACAGTTCCACATGGCTGAGGAGGCCTCAAGCAACTTACAATCATGGCAGAAGGCAAAGAGGAAGCAAGGACCTTCTTCACATGGTGGCAGGAGAAAGAAGTGCTAACAAGAGCAGGGAAAACTGCTTTATAAAACCATCAGATCTCATGAGAATTCACTCACTATCATAAGAATAGCACAAGGGAAATCACCCCCATGATCCAATCACTTGCCACCAGGTCTCTCCCTAAACACCTGGGGATTACAATTCAAGGTGAGATTTGGGTGGGGACACAAAACCTAACCATATAATTCCACCTCCAGCTCCTCCCAAATCTTATGTCCTTACATTTCAAAACCAGTCATGCCTTCCTAGCAGTCCCCTAAAGTCTTAACTCATTTCAGCATTAACTCAAAAGTCCAAGACCAAAGTCTCATCTGAGACAAAGCAAATCCCTTCTGCCTGGGATCCTGTAAAATCAAAAGCAAGTTTGTTACTTCCAAGATACAATGAGGGTACAGGCATTGGATAAATGCTGTCATACCAAATGGAAGAAATGGGCGAAAACAAAGGGGTTACAGGTCCCATGTAAGTCAGAAATCCAACAAGGCAGTCATTATATCTTAAAGCTCCAAAATGATCTCCTTTGACTTCATGTCTCATACCCAGGTCATGTTGATACAAGAGGTAAGATCCCACAACCTTGGGCAGCTCTACCTTTGTGGTTTTGCATGGTATAGCATCCCTCCTGGTTGCTTTTTCAGGCACGTGGTGCAAATTGTTGGTGGATCTACCATTCTGGGGTCTGGATGGCAGTGGCCCTCTTCTTACAGCTCCACTAGGCAGTGCCCTAGTGGGAACTCTGCGTGGGAGCTTCAACCCCACATTTCTCTCCCACACTGCCTTAGCAGAGGTTCCCCAGGTCCCCACCCCTGCAGAAGATTTCTGCTTATACATCCAGATGTTTCCATACATTCTCTGACATCTAAGCAGTGGTTCTTAAACCTTAATTCTTGTGTTCTGCACCCCCATGGGTCCAACACCACATGGAAGCTGCCAAGGCGTGGGGCTTGTACCCCCTGAAACAATGGCCTTGGCTGTACATTGGTCCCTTTTAGCCGTGGTTGGGATGCAGGATACCATATCCTGAGGCTACCCAGAGCAGCAGCAGGGCCCTGGGCCCAACCTAGGGAACCATTTTTCTCTCCTAGGTCTCCAGGTCTATGATGGGGGAGGTTGCCATGAAGCTCTTTGACATGCCCTGGAGACATTTTCTCCATTGTCTTGGTGATTAACTCCTCATTACTTATGCAAATTTCTGCAGCAAGCTTGAATTTCTCCTGAGAAAATGAGTTTTTCTTTTCTTTTTTTCTTTTTTTTTTCTTTTTGAAATGGAGTCTCTGTCACCCAAGCTAGAGTGCAATGGCATGATCTCGGCTCACTGCAACCTCTGCCTCCTGGATTCAAGCAATTCTCCTGCCTCAGCCTCCCAAGTAGCTGAGACTACAGGTGCCTGCCACCACTCCAGGCTAATTTTTGTATTTTTAGTAGAGAAAGGGTTTCACCTTGTTGGCCAGGCTGGTCTCAAACTCCTGACCTTAAGTGATCCATCCACTGCGGTCTCCCAAAATGCTGGGATTATAGGCATGAACCACCGGACCAAGTGGGTTTTTCTTTTCTATTACATCATCAGGCTGCAAATTATCCAAACTTTTTTTTTCTTTTTTAAGACACAGTTTTACTCTCATTGCCAGGCTGGAGTGCAATGGTGCCATCTCGGCTCACCACAACCTCCGCCTCCCAGGTTCAAGCGATTCTCCTGCCTCAGCCTCCCAAGTAGTTGGGATTATAGGCATGCACCACCATGTCTGGCTAATTTTGTATTTTTAGTAGAGATAGGATTTCTCCATATTGGTCAGGTTGGTCTCGAACTGCCGACCTCAGGTAATCCGCCTGCTTCTGCCTCCCAAAGTGCTGGAATCACAGGAGTGAGCCACCATGCACAGACGAATTGTCCAAATTGTTATGCTCTGCTTCCCTTTTAAGTATAAGTTCCAATTTCAGATCATCTCTCTCAAGTTCAAAGTTTCACAAATCTCTAGGGCAGGGATAAAATGCTGCCAGTCTCTTTGCTAAAGCATAGCAAGAGTACACTTTGTTCCTCATCTCTGTCTGAGACCACCTCAGCCTGGACTTAATTGTTCACATCACACTCAGCATTTTGGTCGAAACCATTCAACAAGTCTCTAGGAAGCTTCAAATGTTCCCACATCTTCCTGTCTTCTTCTGAGCCTTCCAAACTGCTCCAACCTCTGTCCATTACCCAGTTCCAAAGTCGCTTCCACATTTTGGGGTATCTTCATAATAGTGACCCATTCCCAATACCAATTCACTATATTAGTCCATTCTCACACTGCTCTAAGGAAACACCCAAGACTGGGTAATTTATAAACGAAAGATGCTTAATTGACTCACAGTTTCACATGGCTGAGGAAGCTTCAGGAAACTTGCAATCATGACAGAAGGCAAAGGGGAAGCAAGGACCTTCTTCACATGGTGGCAGGAGAGAGAAGTTCTAGCAAGAGCAGGGAAAACTGCTTATAAAACCATCAGATCTCATGAAAATTAACTCTCTATCATGAGAACAGAATGAAGGAAACTACTTCCATAATCCAGTCACTTCCCACCAGGTCTCTTCCTAAACACCTGAGGATTACAATTCAAAGTGAGATTTGGGTGGGGACACAAACCTAACCATACCAGTCACGATATATAACTCTTCTTAAACATTTTTGTATTCCATTTACCAATACCTTGTTGGGATTTTTCCATCTATATTCATGAGAGATATTAGTCTATATTCATGAGAGATATTAGTCTACAGTTTTCCTTTTTTTATTACACATTTTTCTTGTTTTGGTATTAGGGTGACATTGCACTCATAGAATAGGTCAGAATGTGTTCCTTCAGCTTCTATTTTTGCTAGGAGATTATATGTAATCGGTATTTTTTTTTTATTTTTTATTTTTTTTGATTTAAATGTTTGGTAGAATTCACTAGTATAACCAACTGAGCCTGGTGCTTTATTTTTTGAAAGGTTATTAACTATTTATTTAATATCTTTAATAGACATAGATGTATTCAGATCATCTATTTCTACTTGGGTAGTTTGTGGTTTTGAAGAAATTGATTAATTTCATCTAAGAGTTCAAATTTGTGGACATAGAACTGTTCATGGTATTTATTTATTTATTTATTTTTAGTGTCAGTGGGAACAGTAGTGATGATTTTGCTTTCATTACTGATTTTATCAGTTTGTATCTTCTTTTTTGTTTTTGTTATTATGTGTTGTATGTTGAATTGTGTGTCTCCCCTACCAAACTCATATGTTGAAGTACTAACCCACAGTAACTAAGAAAGTTACCTTACTTGGAAATAGAGTCATTGCAGATAAAATTAGTTAAGTTAAATTAAAGCCATACTAGCATAGGGTGGGCCCCAATCCAACATGACTAGGAGACAGAGACACATACAGTGAAGTGAAAATACCAGGCAAACACCATGTACAAGTCAAAGAATGCTACCAGAAGCTAGGTGGGAGGCAAGGAACATGAAACTGCCTTTGCAAAGATATAACAACAAGAGAAGACTAGCATGGCTGACCCCATCTTGCTTCTAGCCTCCCAGGCTGGCTGTCCTCACTCATTCCTGAATATTGGCCAAGCTAACCATGGGAGTAATTTTGTTTATAGCTTAACTTTGAAGCAAGGATGGTGACAGTTCCTCCCTTAAACTGACCCCCTCCTTGTTCAGAGACTGAAACCCCCTTTGTAAGACTAATGAAAGACCATAAGATTAGGATTATGAGAAGAGCCTGAATTCTGCTAAGATGTAGGCATAGTTAAAAAACAACCAGCTATTTTTTCCTAGCTTTTTTCTTATTGCTCTGGAGTCTTGTGGCCAGATCACAAGATTTGTGGCTTCCCCAATTGCTCCTATAGATAACATACCTAAGATTGGTCTTTTGAGATGATTTTCAGCCTTTTGCATTCTGGCAATTGACTGACTCTACCCAGACCCATGACTGATGACTCAACCAGTCCTGTGGCCCCACCCAGAGGCTGACTCAGCATTAGGATAATTTTTCTCACCCCTGTAATTGTATATCCTCAACCAATTAACAGCACCCATTCCCTAATCCCCTGCCTGCCAATTTATCCATAAAAACTCTAGCCTCTGAGTTCTCAGGGAGGCTGATTTGAGTAATAAATTATTGTCTTTAATTTGACTACCCCAAATTAATTAAACAATTTCTTTACTGGAATACCACTGTCTCAGTGAACTGGCTTTATCTGTGCAGTGGGCAAGAGGAATCTGTCAGGTGATTCCAAACAGTCTCCTTTACACAAGGAACCAACCTTGATTCACCTTCATTTCAGACTTCTAGCACTCAGAAGTGTGAGACAATAATTTCCACTGCTTAAGCCACCCAGTGTGCAGTACTTGGTTATAGCAGATCCAGCTAACTAATATACTGGGCTCTGGGAATACATGAGCTATAGTTTTCAGTGTCTTTAAATTCCTCTAGCATTTTTGTTTTTGCAGTCTTCTTAAATAAAGCCCAGATTTTGAAGTTATTTTAGCTATAATTCACTGTGATTATATTGGAACCCTGTTGATGTGGTGTTAAGGTATGGGGCAAGGGAAACATTCTATAATCCTATGATTAAATCTCAGTCTTTTAGCAGGCCTCTATCTCTGTGTTGTGACCTTCATAATTGTGTCTTATATTTTCTCCCTTAGGTGAGACAGAAAGCCTAAAGTGAGCTAAATTTGGGTGAATGCCCTTCCTCATAGGTGGCACAAGGCTCTGAAAAGGACGTTTCTCCTGGAGAGTAGGCTTTTTGTTATGGAGAGTATTTTGGGTGTATTTCAAAATGATTACTCTTTTTTTTTTCTCCCTGCTGCCAGAATTGTGAAGTAAAGCTTTTTTGGTTCTCCACCATGGGTTTCCTGGAGGTAAAACCCATGCAAGTATGGAGGCCCTCCTAAGACTGAAAGTTTCTCAGTCTCATGAGTTCACACACAGCCTCCAAAAATGCATCTGAGGAAGAAAAATAGCTCAGAGCAGACTGAGGAATGTGAGGTATGCAGAACTTATCAGGTCCAGAGAGACATGGGTGTGAGGCTTTAGTTAGGTGCCATCCAAAATATTTTATTAGGTACCATCCACAACAACACCACCACCATCACACACATGCCCGGGGCAATTGCTTAAAGCATTTTGTTAGATGGCCAAATAGGAACAGCTCCGGTCTGCAGCTCCCAGCGAGATGGACGCAGAAGGCAGGTGACTTCTGCATTTCCAACTGAGGTACCCGGTTCCTCTCACTGGGACTGGTTGGATAGTGGGTGCAGCCCACAGAGGGTGAGCCGAAGCAGGGTGGGGCATCATCTCACCCAAGAAGTGCAAGGGGTTGGGGAATTCTCTCCCCTACCCAAGGGAAGTTGTGAGGGACTGTGCCTAAGGAACGGTGCACTCCAGCAGAGATACAGCACTTTTCCCACAGTCATCGCAACCCACAGACCAGGAGATTCCCTCCAGTGCCTACATCACCAGGGCCCTGGGTTTCAAGCACAAAACCGGGCAACTGTTTGGGCAGACATGAAGCCAGCGGCAGTTTTTTTTCCATACCTCAGTGGCAGCTGGAATGCCAGCAAGACAGAACCATTCTCTCCCCTAGAAAGAGGCTGAAGCCAGGGAGCCAAGTTGTCCGGCTTGGCAGGTCCCACCCCCACAGAGCTCAGAAAGCTAAAATCCACTGGCTTGAAATTCCTGCTGCCAGCACAACAGTCCAAGGTCAACCTGGTACCCTCAGGCTTCATGGGGGGAGGGGCATATGCCATTGCTGAGGCTTGAGTAGGCAGTTTTACCCTCACAGGGTACACAAAGTCACTGGGAAGTTCAAACTGGGCAGAGCCCACCACAGCTCAGCAAGGCCGCTGTGAACAGACTGCCTCTCTAGATTCCTCCTCTCTGGGCAGGGCATCTCTGAAAAAAAGGCAACAGCACCAGTCAGGGACTTATAAATAAAACCCCAATCTCCTGGGGACAGTGCATCTCAGGGAAGGGGCAACTGTGGGTGCAGCATCAGCAGACTTAAATGTCCCTGTCTGACGGCTCTGAAGAGAGCAGCGTATCTCCCAGCACAGCGTTCAAGCTCTGCTAAGGGTCACACAGCCTCCTCAAGTGGGTCCCTGACTCTCCATGTATCCTGACTGGGAGACATCTCCCAGTAGGGGCCGACACACCTCATACAGGAGAGCTCTGGGTGACATCTGGCAGGTGCCCCACAGAGATGAATCTTTCAGAGGAAAGAACAGGCAGCAGTCTTTGCTGTTCTGCAGCCTCCACTGGTACTACCCAAGCAAACAGGGTCTGGAGTGGACCTCCAGGAAACTCCAACAGACCTGCAGCAGAGGGGCCTGACCGTTAGAAGGAAAACTAACAAATACAAAGGAATAGCACGTCCACTCAGAGATACCATCCGAAGGTCACCAACATCAAAGACCAATAGTAGATAAATCCATGAAGATGGAGAGAAACCAGCACAAAAATGTTGGAAATCCCAAAAACCAGAACACCTTTTCTCCTCCAAAGGATCACAACTCTTCAACAGCAAGGGAAGAAAACTGAAAGGAGAATGAGTTTGATGAATTAACAGAAGTAGGCTTCAGAAGGTGGATAGTAACAAACTCCTCCAAGCTAAAGTAGCATGTTCTAACCCAATCCAAGGAAGCTAAGAACCTTGAAAAAGGTTAGTTGACTTGCTAACTAGAATAACCAGTTTATGAAAGAACATAAACGACCTGATGTAGCTGAAAAACACACGACGAGAACTTCGTGAAGCATACAAAAATATCAATAGCGAAATCAATCAAGCAGAAGAAAGGATATCAGAGACTGAAGATCAACTTAATGAAATAAGGTGTGAAGACAAGATTAGAGAAAAAAGAATGAAAAGAAATGAGCAAAGCCTCCAAGAAATATGGAACTATGTGAAAACACCAAATCTGCATTTGATTGGTGTACCAGAAAGTGATGAGGAGGATGGAACCGAGTCGGAAAACACTCTTCAGGATGTTGTCCAGGAGAATTTCCCCAACCTAGCAAGACAGGCCAACATTCAAATGCAGGAAGTACAGAAAACACCACAAAGATACTCCTTGAGAAGAGCAACCCCAAGACATATTAACATCAGATTCACCAAGATTGAAATGAAGGAAAAAATGTTAAGGACAGCCAGAGAGAAAGGTCAGGTTATCCACAAAGGGAAGCCCATCAGACTAACAGTGAATCAGTTTGCAGAAACCCTACAAGTCAGAAGAGAGTGGGGGCCAATATTCAACGTTCTTAAAGGAAAGAATTTTCTAACCAGAATTTCATATCCAGCCAAACTAAGATTCATAATTGAAGGGGAAATAAAATCCTTTACAGACAAGCAAATGCTGAGAGATATTGTCACCACTAGGCCTACCTTACAAGAACTCCTGAAGTAAGCACTAAACATGGAAAGGAACAACTTGTACCAGCCACTGCAAAAACATACCAAATTGTAAAGACCATCGACACTATGAAGAAACTGCATCAACTAACAGGCAAAATAACCAGATAGCATCATAATAACAAGATCCAATTCACACATAACAATATTAACCTTAAATGTAAACAGGCTAAATGTCCCAATTAAAAGACACAGACTGGCAGATTGAATAAAGAGTTGAGACCCATCAGTGTGCTGTATTCAGGAGACCCATCTCATGTGCAGAGACACACATAGGTTCAAATAAAGGGATGGAGGAAGATCTACCAAGCAGATGGAAAACATAAAAAAAGCAGGGGTTGCAATCCTAGTCGCTGATAAAACAGACTTTAAACCAACAGAGGGGCTGACTCTCTTTTCGGACTCAGCTAGCCTGCACCCAGGTGATTAAAAAGCTTTATTGCTTACACAAAGCCTGTTTGGTGGTCTCTTCACACGGACGTGCATGACATTTTGGTGCTGTGACTCGGATCGGGGGACCTCCCTTGGGAGATCAATCCCCTGTCCTCCTGCTCTTTGCTTTGTGAGAAAGATCCACCTACAACCTCAGGTCCTCAGACCCACCAGCCCAAGAAACATCTCGCAAACATCTCACCAATATTAAATCAGGTAAGCGGCCCCTTTTTACTCTCTTCTCCAACCTCTCTCACTATCTCTCAACCTCTTTCTCCTTTCAGTCTTGACACCACCCTTCAATCTCTCCCTTCTCTTAATTTCAATTCCTTTCGTTTTCTGGTAGAGACAAAGGAGATACATTTTATCTGTGGACCCAAAATGCCAGCACCAGTCATGGACTGGGGAAGGCAGCCTTCCTTTGGTGTTTAATCATTGCAGGGACGCCTCTCTGATTATTCACCCACATTTCAGAGGTGTCTGACCACGCTGCAGGGACTCCTGCCTTGGTCCTTCACCCTTAGAGGCAAGCCCCACTTTTCTGGGGGAAGGGCAAGCACCCTGACCCCTTCTCTCCCTGTTTCTACCCGTTCTCTGCTTTTCTGGGGGAGGGGCAAGAACCCCGACCTCTTATTTTTGTGCCCTAACCTCTTCTTTTTGTGCCCCAACCTTTTTGCACCCCAACCTCTTATTTTCGCACCCCAACCTCTTATTTTTGTGCCCCAACCTCTTATTTTTGTGCCCCAATCCCTTATTTCCACGTCCCGACCCCTTTCCCGCTTTTCTGGAGGGCAAGAACCCCCAAACTCCTTCTCTCCGTATCTCTACTCTTTCTTTTCTCTGGGCTTGCCTCCTTCACTATGGGCAACATTCCACCCTCCATTCCTCCTTCTTCTCCCTTAGCCTGTGTTCTCAAGAACTTAAAACCTCTTCAACTCACACCTGACCTAAAATCTAAATGGCTTATTTTCTTCTACAATGCTGCTTAACCCCAATACAAACTTGACAGTAGTTCCAAATAGCCAGAAAATGGCACATTTGATTTTTCCATCCTACAAGATCTAAATAATTCTTGTCGTAAAATGGGCAAACGGTCTGAGGTGTCTGACGTCCAGGCATTCTTTTACACATCAGTCCCTCCCTAGTCTCTGTTCCCAATGCAACTCATCCCAAATCTTCCTTCTTTCCTTCCTGCCTGTCCCCTCAGTCCCAACCATAAGCTTCACTGAGTCTTTCTAATCATCCTCTTCTACAGACCCATCTGAGCTCTGCCCTCCTCGCCAGGCCAAGCTAGGTCCCCATTTTTCCTCAGCCTCTGCTCCCCCACCCTATAATCCTTGTATCACCTCCCCTCCACACACCTGGTCTGGCTTATAGTTTTGTTCCATGACTAGCCCTCCCCCACCTGCCCAGCAATTTCCTCTTAAAAAAGTGGCTAGAGCTAAAAGCATAGTCAAGGTTAATGTTCCTTTTTCTTTATTCGACCCCTCCTAAATCAGTTAGCGTTTAGGCTCTTTTTCATCAAATATAAAAAAACTTAGCCCAGTTCATGGCCTGTTTAGCAGCATCCCTGAGACGCTTTTCAGCCCTAGACCCTGAAAGGTCAGAAGGCCGTCTTATTCTTAATATGCATTTTATTTTATTACCCAATCTGCTCCCGACATTAAATAAAGCTCCAAAAATTAAATTCTGGCCCTCAAATCCCACAACAGGACTTAATGAACCTCGCCTTCAAGGTGTACAGTAATAGAGTAGAGGCAGCCAAGTAGCAACTTATTTCTGAATTGCAATTCCTTGCCTCCACTGTGAGACAAACCCCAGCCACATCTCCAGCACACAACTCCAAATGCCTGGGCCGAAGCTGCCAGGGGTTCCTCCAAAACCTCCTCCCCCAGGAGCTTGCTACAAGTGCTGGAAATCTGGTCAATGGGCCAAGGAATGCCCGCAGCCTGGGATTCCTCCTAAGCTGTGTCCCATCTGTGTGGGACCCCGCTGGAAATTGGACTGTCCAACTCGCCTGGCAGCCACTCCCAGAGCCCTAGAGCTCTGGCCCAAGGCTCTCTGACTGATTTCTTCCCACACCTTCTTGGCTTAGCAGCTGAAGATTGACACTCCCCCATCGCCTCAGAAGCCTCCTGGACCATCACAGATGCTTTGGGTAAATCTTACAGTGGAGGGTAACTTCTTAATCAATACGGAGGCTACCCACTCCACATTACCTTCTTTTCAAGGGCCTGTTTCCCTTGCCTCCATAACTGTGGGTATGGACGGCCAGGCTTCTAAACCTCTGAAAACTCCCCAACTCTGGTGCCAACTTAGACAACACTCTTTTATGCATTCCTTTTTATTTATCCCCACCTGCCCAGTTCCCTTATTAGGCCAAGACATTTTAACTAAATTATCTGCTTCCCTGACTACTCCTAGGCTACAGCCACACCTCATTGCTGCCTTTTTCAACAGTTCAAAGCCTCCTTCACATCCTCCCCTAGTATACCCCCACCTTAACCCACATCATGCACCCCTTACCATCTCATTAAAACCTAATCACCCTTACTCCACTCAATGCCAATATCCCATCCCGCAGCACGCTTTAAAAGGATTAAAGCCTGTTATCACTCGCCTGCTATAGCATGGCCTTTTAAAGCCTGTAAACTCCCCTTACAATTCCCCCATTTTACCTGTCCTAAAACCAGACAAGGCTTACAGGTTAATTCAAGATCCGCACCTTATCAACCAAATTGTCTTGGCTATCCACCCCGTAGTGCCAAACCCGTATACTCTCCTATTCTCAATACCTCCCCCCACAACCCATTATTCTCTTCTGGATCTCAAACATACTTTCTTTACTATTCCTTTACACCCTTCATCCCAGCCTCTCTTCACTTTCACTTGGACTGACCCTGACACCCATTAGGCTCAGCAAATTACCTAGGCTGTACTGCTGCAAGGCCTCACGGACAGCCCCCATTACTTCAGTCAAGCCCAAATTTCTTCCTCATCTGTTACCTATCTCAGCATAATTCTCATAAATATACACTTACTCTCCCTGCTGACCGTGTCTGGCTAATCTCCCAAACCCCAATCCCTTCTACAAAACAACAACTCCTTTCCTTCCTAGGCATGGTTAGTGCAGACGGAATTTTTAGACAAGAGCCAGGACTGCGTCCTGTAGCCTTTCTGTCCAAATGACCTTACTGTTTTAGCCTAGCCTTCATGTCTGCACGCAGCAGCTGCCACTGCTTTTATACTGTTAGAGGCCCTAAAAATCACAAACTATGCCCAACTCTCTACAGTTCTCATAACTTCCAAAATCTATTTTCTTCCGTCGCTCAGGACAATGCTTATGCTGATAAGTTAGCTAAAAAAGCAGCTAGTGTTCCAACTTCTATCCCTCACCGCAGTTTTCCTCCTTCACGTCAGCCACTCCCACCTCCCTGCTGAAACTTCTACCTATCAACCTCTTCCCACACAAGGCAAATGGTTCTTGGACCAAGGAAAATATCTCCTTCCAGCCTCACAGGCCCATTCTATTCTGTCGTCATTTCATAACCTCTTCTATGTAGGTTACAAACCGCTGGCCTATCTCTTAGAACCTCTCATTTCCTTCCCATCCTAGAAATCTATCCTCAAGGAGATCACTTCTCAGTGATCCATCTACTATTCTACTACCCCTCAGGGATTGTGCAGGCCCCCTCCCTTTCCTACACATCAAGCTTGGGGATTTGCCCCTGCCCAGGACGGGCAAATTGACTTTACTCACATGTCAGAAAACTAAAATACCCTTTGGTCTAGGTAGACACTTTCACTGGATAAGTAGAGACCTTTCCCACAGGGTCTGAGAAGGCCACCGTGGTCATTTCTTCCCTTCTTTCAGACATAATTCCTCCGTTTGGCCTTCCTAACTCCATACAGTCTGATAACGTACCAGCCTTTATTAGTCAAATCACTCAAGCAGTTTCTCAGGCTCTCGGTATTCGGTGAAACCTTTATATCCTTTACCGTCCTCAATCTTCAGGAAAGGTAGACGGACTAATGGTCTTTTAAAAACACACCTCACCAAGCTCAGTCACCAACTTAAAAAGGACTAGACAATACTTTTACCACTTTACCTTCTCAGAATTCAGGCCTGTACTCGGAATGCTATAGGTTGCAGCCCATTTGAGCTCCTGTGTGGACACTCCTTTTTATTAAGTCCCAGTCTCATTCCAGACACCAGAACAACTTGGACTGCACCCCAAAAAACTTGTCATCCCTACTATCTTCTGTCTAGTCATACTCCTATTCACCATTCTCAACTACTCATAAATGCCCTGCTCATGTTTACACTGCTGGTTTACACTGTTCCTCCAAGCCATCACAGCTGATATCTCCTAGTACTATCCCAAACCGCCACTCTAAATTCCCTCTTAAAGTAAAAAAACAATCTTTGCTAGCAAGGCTATGCTGAGACTCCTTAAGCACTCTCTAATTAGATGTCCTAGGTCCTCCCAATTCTTAGTCGTTTAATACCTGTCTTCTCTCCTTCTCTTATTCAGACCTTGTGTCTTCCATTTAGTTTTTCAATTCATACAAAACCGCATCCAGGCCATCACCAATTATTCTATGCAACAAATGCTCCTTCTAACAACCCCACAACATCGCCTCTTACCACAAGATCTCCCTTCAGCTTAATCTCTCCCACTCTAGGTTCCCACACCGCCCCTAATCCCGCTTGAAGAAGCCCTCAGAAACATCGCCCATTCTCTCTCCATACCACCCCCCAAAAATTTTCACCGCCCCAACACTTCAACACTATTTTGTTTTATTTTTCTTATTAATATAAGAAGGTAGGCCACCAGAGAACAACCCCCCTTTGACTGGAATTTTCCTTTACCTACCCAAATCCTATAAAACGGCCCCACACTTATCTCCCTTTGCTGACTCTCTTTTCAGACTTAGCCCACCTGCACCCAGGTGATTAAAAAGCTTTATTGCTCACACACACACAAAATAAAAAATAAAAATAAACCAACAAAGGTCAAAAGGGACAAAGAAGGCCATTACGTAACTGTAAAGGGATCAATTCAACAAGAAGAGCTACTATTCTAAAAATATATGCACCCAATACAGGAGCGCCCCCAGATTCATAAAGTAAGTCCTTAGAGACCTACAAAGAGACTTAGACTCCCACACAGTAATAATGGGAGACTTTAACACCCCACTGTCAACATCAGACAGATCAACGAGACAGAAAGTTAACAAGGATATACAGGACTTGAACTCAGCTCTGCACCAAGCAGACGTAATAGACATCTACAGAACTCTCCATCCCAAATCAACAGAATACACATTCTTCTCAGTACCTCATTGCAATTATTCTAAAATTGACCACATAATTGGAAGTAAAGCACTCCTCAGAAAATGCAAAATCATAGCAAACAGTCTCTCAGACCACAGTGCATTCAAATTAGAACTCAGGATTAAGAAACTCACTCAAAACTGCTCAACTACATGGAAACTAAACAATCTGCTCCTGAAAGACTACTGGGTAAATGACAAAATTAAGGCAGAAATAAAGATGTTCTCTGAAACCAATGAGAACAAAGACACAATGTACCAGAATCTCGGGGACACATTTAAAGCAGAGTACAGAGGGAAATTTATAGCACTAAATGCCCACAAAAGAAAGCAAGGAAGATCTAAAATCGACACCCTAACATCAAAATGAAAAGAACTAGAGAAGCAATAGCAAACAAATTCAAAAAGCTAGCAGAAGACAAGAAATAACTAAGATCAGAGCAAAACTGAAGGAGATGTAGACACGAAAAACCCTTCAAAAAATCAATGAATCCAGTAGCTAGTTTTTTAAAAAAGATCAACAAAATAGACCGCTAGCCAGACTAATAAATAAGAAAAGAGAAAAGAATCAAACAGATGCAATAAAAAATGATAAAGGGGATATCACCACTGATCACACAGAAATACAAACTACCATCAGAGAATACTATAAACACCTCTACGCAAATAAACTAAAAAATCAAGAAGAAATGGATAAATTCCTGGACACATAAACCCTCCCAAGTCTAAACCAGGAAGAAGTCGAAACCCTGAATAGACCAATAACAATTTCTGGAATTGAGGCAGTAATTAGTAGCCTATCAACCAAAAAAAAGTCCAGGACCAGATGAATTCACTGCCAAATTCTACCAGAGGTACAAAGAGGAGCTGGTACCATTCTTTCTGAAACTATTCCAAACATTAGAAAAGAGGGAATCCTCCCTGACTTATTTTATGAGGCCAGCATCATCCTGATATGAAAACACAACAGAAAAAGAAAATTTCAGGCCAATATCCCTGATGAACATCCATGCCAAAATCCTCAATAAAATACTGGCAAACCGAATCCAGCAGTGCATCAAAAAGCTTATCCACCACTATCAAGTCAGCTTCATACCTGGGATTCAATGCTGGTTTAACGTATGCAAATCGGGGGGGCGGAGCAAGATGGCCAAATAGGAACAGCTCCAGTCTCCAGCTCCCAGTGCAAGCGACACAGAACACAGGAATGCAGATCATCGCCAGCAACGAATCAAAGCTGGACAGAGAATGATTTTGACGAGATGAGAGAAGAAGGCTTCAGTCCATCAAACTTCTCAGAGCTAAAGAAGGAATTATGTAGCCAGCGCAAAGAAACTAAAAATCTTGAAAAAAGAGTGGAAGAATTGATAACCAGAATAATTAATGCAGAGAAGGCCATAAACGAACAGACAGAGATGAAAACCATGACACGAGAAATACGTGACAAATGCACAAGCTTCAGTAACCAACTCGATCAACTGGAAGAAAGAGTATCAGCAATTGAGGATCAAATGAATGAAATGAAGCGAGAAGAGAAATCTAAAGAAAAAAGAAGAAAAAGAAATGAACAAAGACTGCAAGAAGTATGGGATTATGTAAAAAGACCAAATCTACGTCTGACTGGGGTGCCTGAAAGTGAGGGGGAAAATGGAACCAAGTTGGAAAACACTCTTCAGGATATCATCCAGGAGAACTTCCCCAACCTAGTAGGGCAGGCCAACATTCAAGTTCAGGAAATACAGAGAATGCCACAAAGATACTCCTTGAGAAGAGCAACTCCAAGACACATAATTGCCAGATTCACCAAAGTTGAAATGAAGGAAAAAATCTTAAGGGCAGCCAGAGAGAAAGGTCCGGTTACCCACAAAAGGAAGCCCATCAGACTAACAGCAGATCTCTCGGCAGAAACTCTACAAGCCAGAAGAGAGTGGGGGCCAATATTCAACATTCTTAAAGAAAAGAATTTTAAACCCAGAATTTCATATCCAGCCAAACTAAGTTTCATAAGTGAAGGAGAAATAAAATCCTTTACAGATAAGCAAATGCTTAGAGATTTTGTCACCACCAGGCCTGCCTTACAAGAGACACTAAACATGGAAAGGAAAAACCGGTACCAGTCATTGCAAAAATATGCCAAAATGTAAAGACCATCGAGGCTAGGAAGAAACTGCATCAACTAACGAGCAAAATAACCAGTTAATATCATAATGGCAGGATCAAGTTCACACATAACAATATTAACCTTAAATGTAAATGGACTAAATGCTCCAATTAAAAGACACAGACTGGAAAACTGGATAAAGAGTCAAGACCCATCAGTCTGCTGTATTCAGGAGGCCCATCTCACATGCAGAGACATACATAGGCTCAAAATAAAGGGATGGAGGAAGATCTACCAAGCAAATGGAGAACAAAAAAAAGCAGGGGTTGCAATACTAGTCTCTGATAAAACAGACTTTAAACCATCAAAGATCAAAAGAGACAAAGAAGGCCATTGCATAATGGTAAAAAGATCAATTCAACAGGAAGAGCTAACTATCCTGAATATATATGCACCCAATACAGGAGCACCCAGATTCATAAAGCAAGTCCTTAGAGACTTACAAAGAGACTTAAACTCCCATACAATAATAATGGGAGACTTCAACACCCCACTGTCAACATTAGACAGATCAACAAGACAGAAAGTTAACAAGGATATCCAGGAATTGAACTCTGCAGCAAGCAGACCTAATAGACATCTACAGAACTCTCCACCCCAAATCAACAGAATATACATTCTTCTCAGCACCACATCATACTTATTCCAAAATTGACCACATAATTGGAAGTAAAGCACTCCTCAGCAAATGTACAAGAACAGAAATTATAACAAACTGTCTCTCAGACCACAGTGCAATCAAACTAGAACTCAGGACTAAGAAACTCAATCAAAACCACTAAACTACATGGAAACTGAATAACCTGCTCCTGAATGACTATTGGGTACACAATGAAATGAAGGCAGAAGTAAAGATATTCTTTGAAACCAGTGAGAACAAAGATACAACATACCAGAATCTCTGGGACATATTTAAAGCAGTGTGTAGAGGGAAATTTATAGCACTAAATGCCCACAAGAGAAAGCTGGAAAGATCTAAAATTGACACTCTAACATCACAATTAAAAGAACTAGAGAAGCAAGAGCAAACACATTCAAAAGCTAGCAGAAGGCAAGAAATAACTAAGATCAGAGCAGAACTGAAGGAGATAGAGACACAAAAAACCCTCCAAAAAAACAACGAATCCAGGAGTTGGTTTTTTGAAAAGATCAACAAAATTGATAGACCGCTAGCAAGACTAATAAAGAAGAAAAGAGAGAAGAATCAAATAGACCCAATAAAAAATGATAAAGGGGATATCACCACCGACCCCACAGAACTATAAACTACCATCAGAGAATACTATAAACACCTCTACGCAAATAAACTAGAAAATCTAGAAGAAATGGATAATTTCCTGGGCACTTACACTCTCCCAAGACTAAACCAGGAAGAAGCTGAATCCCTGAATAGACCAATAGCAGGCTCTGAAATTGAGGCAATAATTAATAGCCTACCAACCAAGAAAAGTCCAGGAACAGATGGATTCACAGCTGAATTCTACCAGAGGTACAAAGAGGAGCTGGTACCATTCCTTCTGAAACTATTCCAATCAATAGAAAAAGAGGGAATCCTCCCTAACTCATTTTATGAGGCCAACATCATCCTGATACCAAAGCCTGGCAGAGACACAACAAAAAAAGAGAATTTTGGACCAATATCCCGCTGAACATTGATGCAAAAATCCTCAATAAAATACTGGCAAACTGGATCCAGCAGCACATCAAAAAGCTTATCCACCATGATCAAGTTGGCTTCATCCCTGGGATGCAAGGCTGGTTCAACATATACAAATCAATAAACGTAATCCAGCATATAAACAGAACCAAAGACAAAAACCACATGATTATCTCAATAGATGCAGAAAAGGCCTTTGACAAAATTCAACAGCCCTTCATGCTAAAAACTCTCAATAAATTCAGTATTGATGGAATGTATCTCAAAATCATAAGAGCTATTTATGACAAACCCACAGCCAATATCATACTGAATGGGCAAAAACTGGAAAAATTCCCTTTGAAAACTGGCACAAGACAGGGATGCCCTCTCTCACCACTCCTATTCAACACAGTGTTGGAAGTTCTGCCTAGGGAAATCAGGCAAGAGAAAGAAATAAAGGGTATTCAGTTAGGAAAAGAAGAATTCAAATTGTCCCTGTTTGCAGATGACATGATTGTATATTTAGAAAACCCCATTGTCTCAGCCCAAAATCTCCTTAAGCTGATCAGCAACTTCAGCAAAGTCTCAGGATACAAAATTAATGTGCAAAAATCTCAAGCATTCTTATACACCAGTAACGGACAAACAGAGAGCCAAATCATGAATGAACTTCCATTCACAATTGCTTCAAAGAGAATAAAATACCTAGGAATCCAACTTAAAAGGGATGTAAAGGACCTCTTCAAGGAGAACTACAAACCACTGCTCAGTGAAATAAAAGAGGACATAAACAAATGGAAGAACATACCATGCTCACGGATAGGAAGAATCAATATCGTGAAAATGGCCATACTGCCCAAGGTAATTTATAGATTCAATGCCATCCCCATCAAGCTACCAATGAGTTTCTTCACAGAATTGGAAAAAACTGCTTTAAAGTTCATATGGAACCAAAAAAGAGCCCGCATCTCCAGGACAATCCTAAGTCAAAAGAACAAAGCTGGAGGCATCACGCCCCCTGACTTCAAACTATACTACAAAGCTACAGTAACCAAAACAGCATGGTACTGGTACCAAAACAGAGATATAGACCAATGGAACAGAACAGAGTCCTCAGAAATAATACCACACATCTACAGCCATCTGATTTTTGATAAACCTGAGAAAAACAAGAAATGGGGAAAGGATTCCCTATTTAATAAATGGTGCTGAGAAAATTGGCTAGCCATAAGTAGAAAGCTGAAATGGATCCTTTCCTACTCCTTATACGAAAATTAATTCAAGATGGATTAGAGACTTAAACGTTAAACCTAATACCATAAAAACCCTAGAAGAAAACCTAGGTAATACCATTCAGGACATAGGCATTGGCAAGGACTTCATGTCTAAAACACCAAAAGCAATGGCAACAAAAGCCAAAATTGACAAATGGGATCTAGTTAAACTAAAGAGCTCCTGCACAGCAAAAGAAACTACCATCAGAGTGAACAGGCAACCTACAGAATGGGAGAAAATTTTTGCAATCTACTCATCTGACAAAGGGCTAATATCCAGAACCTACAAAGAACTCAAACAAATTTACAAGAAAAAAACAAACAACCCCATCCGAAAGTGGGCAAAGGATATGAACAGACAATTCTCAAAAGAAGACATTGATACAGCCAACAGATGCATGAAAAAATGCTCGTCATTACTGGCCATCTGAGAAATACAAATAAAAACCACAATGAGATACCATCTTACACCAGTTAGAATGACAATCATTAAAAAGTCAGGAAACAATAGGTGCTGGAGAGGATGTGGAGAAATAAGAACAGTTTTACACTGTTGGTGGGATTGTAAACCAGTTCAACCATTATGGAAAACAGTATGGCGATTCCTCCAGGATCTAGAACTAGAAATACATATGACCCAGCCATCCCATTACTGGGTATATACCCAAAGGATTATAAATCAGGCTGCTATAAAGACACATGCACATGTATGTTTATTGCGGCACTATTCACAATAGCAAAGACTTGGAATCAACCCAAACGTCCATCAGTGACAGACTGGATTAAGAAAATGTGGCACATATACACCATGGAATACTACACAGCCATAAAAAAGGATGAGTTTGTGTCCTTTGTGGAGACATGGATGCAGCTGGAAACCATCATTCTCAGCAAACTATCGCAAGAACAGAAAACCAAACACCGCATGTTCTCACTTATAGGTGGGAACTGAACAATGAGATCACTTGGACTTGGGAAGGGGAACATCACACACCGGGGCCTATCACGGGGAGGGGGCAGGAGGGAGGGATTGCATTGGGAGTTATACCTGATGTAAATGACCAGTTGAGGGGTGCTGACGAGTTGATGGGTGCAGCACACCAACATGGCACAAGTATACATATGCAACAATCCTGCACGTTATGCACATGTACCCTAGAACTTAAAGTATAATAATAAAAAAAAAATATGCAAATCAATAAATAAAATCCATCACATAAACAGAAACAATGACAAAAACCACATGATTATCTCAATAGATGCAGAAAAGGCCTTTAACAAATTCAATAGACTTCATGCTAAAAACTCTCAATAAACTGATGAAACATATCTCAAAATAAGTTACCACAAGTTGCACAATGTGACCTTCACCCATTGTCTTCATGGTCCTGGAATTTGTGATACAAAGAACAATGTATAGCCAACCACTAATCAATATTTTTTTTCTGTAAACCAATGAGAATTTCTGATGAGTAACTTTGTATAATCCCATTCCTCTCCCTGTTTTTGCCTTTAAAAACCTGCTTGTATCAGCTTTCTACTTATGGCTAGCCAGTTTTCCCAGCACCATTTATTAAATAGGGAATCCTTTCCCCATTTCTTGTTTCTCTCAGGTTTGTCAAAGATCAGATGGCTGTAGATGTGTGGTATTATTTCTGAGGACTCTGTTCTGTTCCATTGGTCTATATCTCTGTTTTGGTACCAGTACCATGCTGTTTTGGTTACTGTAGCCTTGTAGTATAGTTTGAAGTCAGGTAGCGTGATGCCTCCAGCTTTGTTCTTTTGACTTAGGATTGTCCTGGAGATGTGGGCTCTTTTTTGGTTCCATATGAACTTTAAAGCAGTTTTTTCCAATTCTGTGAAGAAGCTCATTGGTAGCTTGATGGGGATGGCATTGAATCTATAAATTACCTTGGGCAGTATGGCCATTTTCACGATATTGATTCTTACTATCCATGAGCATGGTATGTTCTTCCATTTGTTTGTGTCCTCTTTGATTTCACTGAGCAGTGGTTTGTAGTTCTCCTTGAAGAGGTCCTTTACATCCCTTGTAAGTTGGATTCCTAGGTATTTTATTCTCTTTGAAGCAATTGTGAATGGAAGTTCATTCCTGATTTGGATCCTTTCCTTACTCCTTATACGAAAATTAATTCAAGATGGATTAGAGACTTAAATGTTAGACCTAATACCATAAAAATCCTAGAGGAAAACCTAGGTAGTACCATTCAGGACATAGGCATGGGCAAAGACTTCATGTCTAAAACACCAAAAGCAACGGCAGCAAAAGCCAAAATTGACAAATGGGATCTCATCAAACTAAAGAGCTTCTGCACAGCAAAAGAAACTACCATCAGAGTGAGCAGGCAACCTACAGAATGGGAGAAAATTTTTGCAATCTACTCATCTGACTAAGGGCTAATATCCAGAACCTACAAAGAACTCAAACAAATTTACAAGAAAAAAACAAACAACCCCATCCAAAAGTGGGCAAAGGATATGAACAGACATTTCTCAAAAGAAGACATTCATACAGCCAACAGACACATGAAAAAATGCTCATCATCACTGGCCATCAGAGAAATGCAAATCAAAACCACAATGAGATACCATCTCACACCAGTTAGAATGGCAATCATTAAAAAGTCAGGAAACAACAGGTGCTGGAGAGGATGTGGAGAAATAGGAACACTTTTACACTGTTGGTGGGATTGTAAACTAGTTCAACCATTATGGAAAACAGTATGGCGATTCCTCAAGGATCTAGAACTAGATGTACCATATGACCCAGCCATCCCATTACTGGGTATATACCCAAAGGATTATAAATTATGCTGCTATAAGGACACATGCACACGTATGTTTATTGCAGCATTATTCACAATAGCAAAGACTTGGAATCAACCCAAATGTCCATCAGTGACAGATTGGATTAAGAAAATGTGGCACATATACACCATGGAATACTATGCAGCCATAAAAAAGGATGAGTTTGTGTCCTTTGTAGGGACATGGATGCAGCTGGAAACCATCATTCTTAGCAAACTATCACAAGAACAGAAAACCAAACACCGCATGTTCTCACTCGTAGGTGGGAACTGAACAATGAGATCACTTGGACTCGGGAAGGGGAACATCACACACTGGGGCCTATCATGGGGAGGGGGGAGGGGGGAGGGATTGCACTGGGAGTTATACCTGATGTAAATGACGAGTTGATGGGTGCAGCACACCAACATGGCACAAGTATACATATGTAGCAAACCTGCACGTTGTGCACATGTACCCTACAACTTGAAGTTTAATAATAATAAATAAATTAAAAAAAAAAAAAAAAAAAAAAGAACAGCATGAGGGTAACTGGCCCCATGATTAAATTACCTTCCACTGGGTCCCTCGCACAACACATGGGGATTATGAGAACTACAATCCAAGCTGAGATTTGGATGGGGACACAGCCAAACCATATCACTTGTTATCTCATGGTCAGGCACTCAGTCTCTTTTACAGCTCTTTTTTAAACACCAACTTGTTTTCTGCACAAAAACCCTGATACTGCTCCAGAGAATCCTGGAGAATCTGCAATGTATTTCTCATATTAGGCCTTCCTAGGGACTCTGAGCAGCATTTTAATCCACAATAAATACTTTGAGCATCATGGGATCTGCTGGGCCACATGGTCTGAATAGCAGAGCAGCTTACATCACAATTTGAATCTTCTACAAACCTCTTTATTTTTCTGGACTCCACAGACCATAAGACCCCTAAAAACTTCATTGCTGTGATAAATTCCCAGACTTGTTTGGTATATCTTCTAACCCTTTCGCATGTGTTTATCTTACTAAAGAATTCCAAGTACTTGCCACTTCCTGTCCTCTAGTCTAATTAGCATGATGTCATCAACATAGAGGACAGATAGGATGTTCAGTGGAATATCAACATGATCAAGGTCCTTGAAGACTACATTAACAGACTTAATGTAGCCATGGAGTGTCTGTATGAATGTAGACTGCTCTCCTTCCAATGTAGATGCAAACTGTTTTTGATTGCCATTACTCATAGAGATTAAAATAAGTCCATTAACTACATCAATAGCTACATAATTAAGTGATTGTGTTGATCTATTGCAGTGAAGACACCAAATCTAGCAGATCATCTATGATTGGGACTACCACTTGGTTAAGTATATGGTAGCCCACTGTCAATATGCTTGATTCATCTAGTTTTGTTGGGGGAATACAGATGATTTGAATAGAGATTTATTACAAGGACTTTTTCCTTCTTTAACTTTTTGATAGTAATTCTCATTTCTGAAATTCTCAGGATGAAGCATTGCATCTGATTTACTGTCTTGACAGGAGGATATGGGGGCAATTCAGGAACTTCTACTTGGCCCTTTCTAGTGTAATGGCTCTCATTCTATACATTGTGGAATCAATGTGAGAGTTGGCAAGCTGATAAGAATTTCACAATTATGTACTCGAGGACTACAGAAATAACCATTGTGAGTTTGCAAATGCATTGGACCCACTTGTGAGATAGACTTGTGTTAGAATTCTATTTATCTTCCTCCTCCTACTACTACTACCTACTACCCTACTACTCTAACCAGAGGACTGCAGTGGTGTTTTAGATCTTAGGCATCAGAGTCAGCTTGTGACCTATATATAACAGCCCTCAAAAGGTATAGGTAATCCTGTACTTTTGCACACTGAGGCAAATGAGTGCATGTCCCTGTGGGGAAAGATTGGGAAATTATTTATTATATTTACTTGCTGTGACATTGCAGAGGCCTTCCTCAAGAGAAAGCTCTCTTCAACCAATGGACTCTAGATCTATAAACTGGCTGAGATCTTCAAACTGACTGCAGTATCATAATTTTCTAATATGTTGGCTGAAGTCTGCTCTCCAGCTCTTTGTCTTTTTGATTATGCCAGTTTGGCTCTACTTGTCATACTGTTTTGGCTGCCTATGCATCGTATTCCTAGAAACGAACTGTGACCTCTTAAACATAACCACAGACCCCTGGTCACCATTCTGGTCTTGCTGCTCACTATTATTGTTTCCGTCTTGCTTCTTTATTTAAATGCTTCCCTTGGGACATTGCATTTCCAGAATGCATTCTCTAATGCAAATATCCATTTGTATGGAGCACAGTTCTTGGGTGTATCTCCTACTCTCTTTTTTATTTTATTATTTCTAACTTTTTTAGAGATGTGGTCTTGCTATGTTGCCCAGGCTTATCTCAAACTCTTGGCCTAAAGCAATCCTCCTGCCTCAGCCTCCCAAAGTGCTGGGATTACAGGCATGAGCTACTGCATCCAGCCATACTTCCTACTCTCAAGCTTGGCCTTCAGCAGATAGCCAGCACTGAGCTTGTCAAAGAGTCCAGAACCCTCTGCATCAGTACATTCCATATAGCCTTAAAGAAAGGAGTGCCCTCTGATCCTTAAAATAAGGAGTGTCTTATTTCTGGGAAAAATATGGAAATAGTAGGTTATCTGGGATCATGTAATAAATTTATTCTAAATTACTCTCTTTCCTGAACTCTGTGACATTCTTCCAAGGCAGTTCAAGCATTTATTTTATTTTAAGATATTATATCAGGGCCAGGATATTAAATCCAGAGTCATGAAAAAGTCTCCACTTAGCAATAAATTTCCCTATTCATATATTCTGCCCATTTTCACATCACTATCCAATATCACATTTTTTACCCTGGTTTCTGATGGTAAATATAAGACAGGTCTTGCACTTTGTGGGGTATGTTTTCTCAAACTCTATTTTCCTGCTGAATCTATACTGAAAGCTGGCCCCAGTCTTATTGGTCTGAAGGCAACGAGAGAAGATTGAGGCAAATCTCACAAAAAATAAGTATTGTCTTGTTCCAAGTGAAATCTGTACCAGTTCTCTTTGCAAGGAGAGGCCACCATCTTCTCATATGGGAAGAAGCTTATTCTACCAGTCCATAGGATTCAGGGGAGTACAGGTATTCCAGATTCAGACCTTTCTACTCATATATCTCCACCCAGGTTCTAGGGTTCCACTGTTTTCCTGTCAGAGCCCTGATTGACATCAAATACTTATAGAGGTAGTACACTCATATAAAGTTGACTATGTAGCCTTTCTACCATTAAAATTAGATTCTGTGCCTGATTTTCAGTACAGTCTTGTCCAGGAGCTTCAGATTTTTTTTTTTTAATACTACCATGTAGGCCTTCTGATTTCAGAGACAGTCTTGAGTTTATAGTTAGCTAATATAAACCTGTCATTTGCTTTTTCAAGGCTGCTATAATCCAGTCCAATTTAGAATTCTTACACTGCTTTCTCAACACCATCTAAGTGCTGAAACAACAGCATAAGCCAATGTTTCACTTTCTTTTTTTTTTTTTTTTTTTTTTTTTTGAGACGGAGTCTCGCTCTGTAGCCCAGGCTGGAGTGCGGTGGCCGGATCTCAGCTCACTGCAAGCTCCGCCTCCCGGGCTTACGCCATTCTCCAGCCTCAGCCTCCCAAGTAGCTGGGACTACAGGCGCCCGCCACCTTGCCCGGCTAGGTTTTTTTTGTATTTTTTAGTAGAGACGGGGTTTCACCGTATTATCCAGGATGGTCTCGATCTCTTGACCTCGTGATCCGCCCGTCTCAGCCTCCCAAAGTGCTGGGATTACAGGCTTGAGCCACCGAGCCCGGCCACTTTCTTTCTATGCCTCATCCTGATTGCATGTCAGGAATTTTCACCAACAAACCTACCATCACTAATAGAGTCCTTATCACTTCCTGACCAGTTCCAGAATCCCATGCTGTGTATCTGCTTTCTGGGCCCATTTTGGTGCCAACTGTATTAGCCTCAGTTTCCTCCCCTTCCCCTCCCTATACTCCAGGAAACAGAGCTTGTATGCAGATAGTTTATTCTGGATTTGAGCCCAAGGAAAAGTAGTAGGGCCCTGGGGAAAGTGAAACAGGGAAGGTTGGAAAACCAATACAAGAAATGTGTTATTGCTCTGGGCTCAATCTTGCCAGGACCTACTCAGGAGGTGGACAGAATGCAACTAAGAATTTTTCTGAGCTGTGAAAAGGAGAAAAATTTTCCACCAGCTTCTGTCCTCTATTAGTCAACTGTTGGTTACCCCTGTGACTTTTTATACTCCTCATATTTCCGAAATGCTCATACATGAATACCACAGGGTTCCAGCAGTTGTCACCTATCATTCCTGGTGCCCGAGAAGCCTGGAACATAAAGTGAGATGTACACGGTCACTAAAGTAAGGTACTGTCAGGTCACATTTGCACAAAACTGGATGTCACAGCAATGTTCATGATAAAAGATAGACCAAACGAAGGTAAAGTGGGGCATGAAATGTCTCTGATACATATAATGTGAATATTGAGAAATGTTTTTCTATACCTGGTCCTTCATCTGAATATTCAATATCTTTCTGACTGTGGTTTATATTATAATCGCTGATTTCTGCCACACACAACCCATATTTCCAACATGGTTCCAAGACAATAAATTGGATGGTTGCATTGGAAGCTCTAGATAATCTATACTTTTGCTTATTCAGCTAGCTAATGACATATTTTTAAAATTTCTGGCCAGGCACTGTGGCTCACACCTGTAATCCCAGCACTTTGGGAGGCCGAGGTGGGCAGATCACCTGAGGTCAGCACCATACCAGCCTGGCCAACATGGTAAAACTCCGTCTCTACTAAAAATACAAAAATTAGCAGGGCATGGTGGCATGCACCTGTAATCCCAGCTACTCAGAAGGCTGAGACAAGAGAATTGCTTGAACCCAGGAAGCAGATGTTGCAGTGAGCCCAGATGGTGCCATTTCACTCCAGCCTGGGCAACAGAACAAGACTCTGCCTCAAAAAATAAAATAAAATAATACAATTTCCTAGTGTTACTGTATTATTTGGTGCGAGTTTGGTCCATGATTATATCAGACTTAAAGATATTCTGTCTAAACTTCCCTTTTCCCAGAAGTCATCAGCATATTTACTTTCCTACATTTTCCCATATTTTAAGAAGTTTCATTGTATAAGCATCAATTTCTTCAGTGTCACTTTTTCCTCCTTTCTCTTCTTGCTTTTACTATGCCAGAAAAGTATATTGAGCCAGAAAACTTTAAGACATTAAGAAGTTAATTTTCACAGATTCCAATTTCACTTAAGAGAACCTATGCTTTTTAGGAGTCTTCGAATTGCAAATAGACATCTGTAGAAGAAATGGCTAATTGTCTCCCAGTTTCTGTTCTCCTATGATATACAGTCATAAAATATTTAGCTGCACTGCTATATGTAACTGTGTGATTCTTCAATTTTTTGTGTCAATTTGAGTGGGCCATACAGTGTCCACATTAAACTTTATTTCTAGATGTATCTGTGATGGTATTTTAGCATCCAGAATTGGTGGACTAAGTAAAGTTGATTGCCCTCCCCAAAAGGGCTGGATATCATCCAGCCTGTTGAGATAATGAATAGAACTAAAAGGAGCAGAAAGAGGAATTCACACCTTTTTTCCTTCCTCACTGTGGGTCTCTGGTTTTCAGGCCTTCAGACTTGCACTGAATTACACCAGTAGCTTTCCTGGGTCTCCAGCTTACAGACAGCAGACTGTGGGATTTCTCAGCCTTCATAATCACATGAGCCAATATAATAAATCTCCTTATAGATAGATAGAGAGATAAGAGAAAATATATATATATAAGATTTCATATATAGATATATACAATATAGCTAGATATAGATAGAGATACAGATATAGATATATCCTATTGGTTCTGTTTCTCTGGAGAACCTGAAGTAATAAAGATTTTGGTACTGAGAACAGTTCTAGAGGAATAGGATTTTAAGGATAAGTTTTCTGAATTGGTTCTTGGCTTTTAGGACTGAATTGTGTGAAAATGGAAGAGAAGTTTGGAAAAGAAAGAGAAAAAGTCATTCATTTTATTCCAGACACTCTTGCTCTGGTTGTACACTAGAACTACTCGAGGAGCTTTTAAAGATTATTGATGCTTGCCCCTATCCCTAGAGATAATTGATTGTCCAATAGAGTTCCTGAGCACCTGCTTTTTTGAGAGCTCCCCAGGGGTCAATGTGCAATGTGGTTTAAGAATCACTGCTCTATTGTGGGAAAAAATGAGTTTGAGGATCTTGAGACTGGAGCATGTGAGAAAACCCATCTGATGGCTTCAATTTTGTCCATTACATAGGAAGACATGTCATCACATGAGAGTGATGGAGGTCAAAACTGACAGGGGATGCACAGTTGAGAATCTCCAAAATATGCTTATTGAGAGAGAGAGACAAAGCTAAATAAAACCTAGATTACTGGGCATTGTACATTGCCTATTTGAAGTTATATGCTTTCGGACCTGGTAAATTTTCTCAGATATTAAATTTATATATTCTAAAATACATATAGAAAAAAAGAAAGGCAGTAAACAATGGGAAATAGATATTGTATTTGGATAACATAGGTTTTCTCCCTTCTTTGTATATTCTGTATTTTTTAAGTTTGAAAATAAACTTGTATTATAGTCACAATTGAAGAAATAATGATTTTTAGCTTTACCGAGGTATAATTGATTCAGAAAAACATTGTACACATTTAATATATACATCCTGATATCTATAACCTCCAAAAAAAAAGTTTTAGTTTTCAAAAGAAAATGAAATCAATGGTGAATCAGCAAGCAGAAATTTGATGGCACTGTATTAGTTTGCCAGGACTGCCATAACAAAGTACCACAGATTGAGTAGCTTAAGCCACAGAAATTTGTTTTCTCACAATTCTGGATGCTAGAAATCGAAGATCAAAGTGTCATTGTTACAGGACACGGATCCGGATCTAGACCCCAAGGGAGAGTTCTTGGATCTTGTGCAAGAAAGAATTCGGGGTGAGTCTACAGTGCAAACTAAAAGCAAGTTTATTAAGAAAGTACGGTGGTAAAAGGACAGCTACTCCATAGACAAATGTAGGACGTTCTCAAAAATAAGAGAAACGTATCCACCATGAGTACAAGGCTTGTATATATGGGAAGATGTGTTTTGCTACAAAGGTTTCTGATAAAGAATTAATTTTCTTAATTAGTTTATTTTGCAAGGATTGATATTATTATCTTTAAAGCAAAATTAGGAATGACTTTTTTCTCCAGATATTGGGATATCTGGACACTCCCAAGTCTGGGTCTGCTTAGTAAACATTATTAATTTGTTCCCTTAACTGTAAACATCTAAAGGCTAGGAATGCCTACCTTTCTGAGGATGCAGCCCAGCAAGTCCCAGCCTCATTTTCCTAGCCCTCATTCAAAATGGAGTTGCTTTGGTTCAAACATTTCTGACATATCTCCCGGCTCTCTTTACAAGAGGACCCTTAATCCTAAGGGTTGCAGAGGGATGAAAATCCATCTTCTGTAACTTCTTCAGCCTGAATGAGGCAATGATATTCCTGACTATTAGGGTCTCTCACATTCAGGGTGGAGAGAAACTCAGTCAGAGAGTGTTGGTATGGTGAAGGTCGTTCATAACTCCGAGTTCTGACAAAAGGTGATAATAACCTCCCCCCCAAAAAAAAAAAAAAAAAAAAAAAAAAAAAAAAAAAAAAACCTATAACCTCCAAAAAAAAAAAAAAAAAGTTTTAGTTTTCCAAAGAAAATGAAATCAATGGTGAATAAGCAAGCAGAAATTTAATGGCACTGTATTAATTTGCCAAGGCTCCCATATAAAAGTACCACAGACTGAGTAGCTTAAGCCACAGAAGATTAAGTGGCGATTAGTAAGTGTTCAATTCAAAAAAGCACTGAGTGAGCTTGTCTTGCATTCCTACACAGAAAGTACAACTGCAATATTCCACAACAGCAAAGCAAAATAAGTAAAATCATTCCAAGTAAACTAAACAGAAAGGCTTTCCAAGAACTGGGAAGTTGTTGGAACCAAGTCGATATAGGGTCGACTGATAGCACATCAGTAGCAGAGATATAAGTGTCTAAAGCTTTCATAGTCTAGGTAATAGTCTGAAACACAATAAAGTCCCCCACAGACTTAAGTTGGCAGATTGAATATGTCAGAACAACCCAGAAGTGGAGGAAAGTGGCAATTCTCCACATACCCAACAGTTTGTCTGATTATGTAGAGGCTAAAGTCTATGCCCACTGAGTAAATAAGTTACTTTCTGCATGATTCCAACTTATACCCAAAAGTAGATTGTCAATCTATATTTTTATGTAACCCATCCCTTTCATTTCTTCCAAACAGGAGTCAGAGGTCACTGACTCACTCACAGGAAGAAACAGGATCAGTCTCTTGTGTTCCGTAGGTCTGTGGGACTTCGTAAGAGACAGGTTTATTTGGAGGTAAGTGGACCCAGCTGTTTATTCCCAGGAGTTTAGCTGTAGTTGGGGTACTAAGGAATTCATAGAGCTGAAGATATGTTTTGGGTAATTGTTGCTGTGAAAGATGGGCCATTATCACTCTGTAAGCTCTCAGGCAGCAAAAATCTAGGAATTATTTCCTTTAGTAGGAACTTAGAAACCTCAATTGCCTTTTCAGACCAGGTAGAAAAAGCCTCAATCCAACCAGTAAAGGTGTCAACGAATATTAATAAATATTTAAACCCTTTACCTGTGAGTATCTGAGTACAGTCTATTTGCCAATCTTTACCAAGGTACATTCCCGTATGCTGAACAGGCCTTACTAGAGGAGGAGGTAAAGATTGGTTATTTGGGTTATTCTGGGCACATAGTTCACAGGCCTGAGTTACCTGCTTTGCTGTTTTAAGTAAGTCTTTTCCTACAAAAAGCTGCAACATTGATTGAAACAGGGAATCTCCTCCCAAATGAGTAGAGTCATGCAAATGCTTATTTTCCAGTGATTAGCACCTGGTATCAACAGTTTGTTGTCATTGATAAGCCAGCCAGAAGGATCTTCAATTAGACTCTGACCTTCAATGGACCTTCAGTCCATTCTTGTTCCTCTTTAGTATATCTTGGTTCTATTATTATCATGGCTGGGGGCTCCTTTAATGCTGCGGCCTTAGCAGCTGTATCTGCAAAGGAGTTTCTCTTAGTCACAGTAAGGGAAGAGCCTCTTTTCGCAGCTCGCTGCAACCTCCACCACCCAAGCTTAAGCAATTCTTCTGCCTCGGCCTCCTGAGGAGCTGGGATTACAGGCGCCTGCCACCATGCCCGGCTAATTTTTTTGTATTTTTTAGTAGAGACAGGATTTCACCATGTTGGCCAGGCTGGTCTTGAACTCCTGACCTCAGGTGATCCACCCCGCTAAGCCTCCCAAAGTGCTGGGATTACAGGCATGAGCCACCGTGCCTGACCCAGAATTTCTAAGTGATGTTTTATAGGGGAACCCTTAGCAGTTAGGAATCCCTATTCCTTCCAGTTAGCAGCATGAGCATGAAGTATCAGAAAGGCATACTCAGAATCAGTGTAAATGTTAATTCTTAAGTCCGTTCCCAATTGCAGGGCTCTAATAAGAGCTATTAATTCTGCCTTTTGAGCTGAGGTAGAAGCTGGAAAGGCCTGAGATTCAATTACCTCCTGTTGACTGACAACGGCATACCCAGCTTTCCATTTCCGTGGTGCACAAAGCTACTTCAATCTGTAAGCCATTCTACCTCAAGATTATCTAAAGGCTCATCCTTTAAATCTGGACAGCTGGAATAAACTTGCTCCATAACTTGTATATAAGAATAATGTATAGGCAAATAGGTAGTTGGATTCAACATATGGTGTACTTTAAGTGTTATATCAGGATATTTAGCAACAAAGCCTGATAGTTATTCACAGTAAAGAAGAAGGAGCAATTTTAGTCTGCCTTGTGATTTCCAAAAGATACTACTCTTCACCATTGAGTTAACAAATCCCTCCCCAACAAGGGGTGGGGCATTCAGGAGAAAATCAAGGTCCTTGAAGAGCAGCTTAAAGGATAGGTAAAATGGCATCTATGGGCTTGTCCATCTATCCCCATGACCATACAGTTCTGGAGTGACAGAGGCCCATCATAATGGGTCAGAACAGAATAAGCAATCCATAAGGAATTGGTGTTCTTACCTGCCATGTCAAGGGTTACCCAAGGCTTCTCCAGAGA
This sequence comes from Chlorocebus sabaeus, assembly GCF_047675955.1. NCBI lineage: Eukaryota > Metazoa > Chordata > Mammalia > Primates > Cercopithecidae > Chlorocebus > Chlorocebus sabaeus. The sequence continues at coordinate 59,702,876 of NC_132924.1, forward strand.
TAATAGCTAGTTGTCTGATGGGAGCTGTGCTGGGAGGTCTCAGACCCAGTCACTCTTGGGCTTGCCTGGCTATTTTGGCCATCACTGGTTCGGGTGCCAATGGCTCCCTTCAGAGTGCTGGGCAAAGGCCAGCTTTCTTACAGTGTGCACACTGATTCATGCCCAAGGCACAGTGACTCTGACTTCTCACCTTTAAGCTTCCCTTGTTCAGGCCAAGAACCAGGAGGGCAACCCCATGTGGGAGGTAAGTTTAAGGCTGCAGCCAAGAGCTGCACCTTGTGGGAGGTCCTTCCTACTCTTTCTGCTTCCTCTCCTTTGTCCCTGTTATTAAAAACTAAAAATACCATATACAAAAGCTGTCCCATATGGGAGTCTGGGGACCCATAGCTGCTTTTTCTAGTTTCCTATGGATATCAGGGGCAAACTGGCTTATAAAATGCACTCCCAAAAGGGTTTGTCTGTCCCTTGAGGCAGGATCAGTGTTAGTATATTTCCTAAGTGCCTCAACTAAATGCCCTTGAAACAAAGCTGGATTCTCATCTTTGTCCTGGAAACTTCCTTAACCTTTTCATAGTTAACAGGCTTTTTCATACATTTCTTCATCCCTTCCAACAAACAAATGACCATATGATCTCTTCTCCCCAAGTTGTCACTGCCCCTTTGATAGTTCCACTCTGGATCTTGATCTGGAACTGCTCTACCTCCTGCCTGATATGTATTATGGTTTGGGTCGTGAGCCAATGCCTCATCTGCATGGGCCCTAGCTGTCCCCAAAATGCATTGTTTCTCTTCCACTGTACAACACAGAGACCACAAAACATGCAGATCCTGCCAAGTTAACTATAGGTCAGAATTAATTTCTCAAACTCATCTATGAATCTTCCTGGGTCTTCAGAGAAACACCAAACTTCCCTTTACACAGAGCCAAATCAGACATAAAAAAGGGAACATGTACTCTCACAGTGCCTCCTTCCCTATTTACCACCTCTCTAAGTGGACAAAGGTTTCCCTTTAGAGGTTGACAGGAGGCTCCACTAGGGGTAGTACTCACCAGGCTAAGTTCCTCAGGGAGTGGTGGGTATAGAGTGGGGCTAGACGAGTAAGGAGAAGGGGACGAAGGGTTCTCAAGGGGGATTAGAGGGAGAAAGGACAGACACATCTGAACCTTCAGAGCTGACAGAAAGAGGTTCTGCTCCACGCAAAACTGCCTGCTAAACCAAGGCTGCTTGCATTAAAGGATCATCTAGTATGTCTAGCTCTTTTTCCTCTTTTCCTCTCATCAAACATGATTCACATTATCCAGATAACGTAAGTGAGCTGAGTCATGAATCTCAGAAAAACCACAACATGGACTTTGACAAAAATGTTGAATAAGGCAAAGGAAATGAAGAGGATTTAGATGAGAATGACCAGAGCAAGCAGGTCCTGGGCAATAGTGACAGTGTGGAATGAACAAGCAAAGCCAGTTTGCCTGAATGCAAGAAAAGAAAGAAGTGTTTTTAGTGTGCAAAATGAAACAAAACAGCAAGAAGAAGAGTCCCCTGCTTTCCATCCTAGTGCTTCTCGATCACACCTAGTCAGCATAGCAGCAACAAAACATAACCACATCTGCCTAATTTTATTGCTCATAGCTGTTGAATACCAAATCTCAATCAGCAATTTTAAAGATGGAGCCTTCAATGCTTTTTGTTCCCAATGTTTCGCGAGCAGACACATGGAAATCAGGAAGCACCTAGGAAAAGAGTAAGTTAAGATCCCTAAGACCATTTAGATAAAGTCTTCTGAAAATGACAGTGAAACACAGACAGCAACCAAGAAATTGATTTATGCAGCAAGGAGGACAAGGCAGATTAATACAAAGAGCATAGCCTGCGGTGCCAAACCCATTTTTAGCAGACTTTACTGAGAGAGGCCTCTCACCCCCTAAATCTTAGAAGGAACTCTAATCCTTTTAAGTTGGTCCTCTAACCCGAGGTCAGTCAAGTGTCTTTGCTTTCTATTAAGAGGGGCCTCTAACCCACCCTGTCTTCAGAGAGACTCTAATTCCCTTAAGTTAAGCCTCTAACCCAATCCCATTCTTTACCCAGGTACGACACCACTTACCCAAAGTCATCCAATCAGTGCTGTAGTCTATTTCCTTTGGATTGATGGGGAGGTTCTTCAGTATCGGTCCCTCATGGTTGCCAGAAATGTTACAGGACCGGGGTCCCAATTCAGACCCCTAGAGAGGGTTCTTGGATCTCGCACAAGAAAGAATTCAAGGCAAGTCCACAGTGCAAAGTAAAAGCAAGTTTATTAAGAAAGTACAGTGGTAAAAGAATAACGTAGGATGCCTGTGGGTTCAGGCAAATAGGTAGTTGGATTCAACACATGGCATACTTTAAGTGTTATATCAGGATGTTTAGCAACAAAGCCTGATAGTTATTCATGGGAAAGAAGAAGGAGCAATTTAGTCTGCCTTGTGATTTCCAAAAGATACTACTCTTCGAAGCTGAGTCAACAAATCCCTCCCCAACAAGGGGTGGGGCATTCAGGAGAAAATCAAGGTCCCTGAAGAGCAGCTTAAAGGATAGGTAAAATGGCATCTATGGGCTTGTCCATCTATCCCCATGACCATACAGTTCTGGGGTGACAGAGACCCATCATAATGGGTCAGAACAGAATAAGCAATCCAGAAGGAATTAATGTTCTTACCTGCCATGTCAAGGGTTACCCAAGGCTTCTCCAGAGATAATAGCTAGTTGTCTGGCTACAGAGTAGGACGTTCCCGAAAGTAAGAGGAGGAACACATCTACCCATACAATGCTTATATATATGGAGAGATGTGTTTTGCTACAAGGGTTTCTGATAAAGAATTAATTTTCTTAATTAATATATTTTGCAAGAATCGATATTATTTTCTTTAAAGCAAAATTAGGAATGCCTTTGTTCTCCAGATATCAGGACACTCCCAAGTCAGGGTCTGTTTAGTAAATATTATTAATTTGTGCCCTTAATAATAAACATCTAGAGGCTAGGAATGCCTACCTTTCTGAGAATGCAGCCCAACAAGTCTCAGCCTCATTTTCGTAGCCCTCATTCAAAATGGAGTTGCTCTGGTTAGAACATCTCTGACACCATCAGGGTTGGTTTCTTCTGATATCTCTCTCCTTGGCTTGTAGATGGCCATCTTTTCTTTGTGTCTTCACATATCTTCCCTCTATATGTGTCTGTGACCCAATCTCCTCTTCTTATAAGGACACAGTCAGATACAATTACAGTCACTCTAATGACCTCATTTTAATTTCATTACTTCCTGAAAGACCTTATCTCCAAATACAGTAACATTCGGAGGTACTGAGGATTAGGACTTTAACATATGAATGTTTGGGGGACACAATTCAACCAGTAACAGGAACTTAGATTGCATTGACATATTGATTTTCTCCCTGGTATTTCCGTTCTCTTTGTCCTGTAGGTAGTTTTTTGAATAGTTAGGTTTTTTTGTTTGTTTGTTTGTTGTTTCCTTATTTCTTAACTCTTATGACTTAAAAACCTGCCTGGTAAATAGTTTCTAAGCAGTGGTTCAAATTTATTGATATTTTTGGTAATGTTATTGATTAAAAAATATTTTAGATCCTTCTAAACCCAAGAAAAAAGAACATTCTAAAGTGAAACTGAAACTCTCTGTACTTCAACTTCCTCCTACTTCTGTACTGGCACTCTGACACACCCTCAGAAAGTCAGAGCACTGAGAGAACAGAAGACCTCACAATTTAATGCCTTGATTTTTAAAAAAGAATCTTTACACTCATATCTCCTAGCCATCAGATGAGGAATGAGACAGCAAAAGTTCAAATGGCCTGTTTCAAGTTTCTGATATAAAACAATGACTTTTTCAGAAAATCCTGGTAAGTAAACTGAATCATTAAACCTTTATTTGTTATGCCTTTGAGGAGACAGCTATTTTTTAAAACTTCAGCTGTACTTTTTATATAGCTATATGTTCATCCATAAACCATTACTTATAAAAATACTAAAGTAATTAGAAAAATCAATGGATTAAATACATGTCAGTATATTTAACTGATAATAACTTTATAAGTGCTCTTCTAAAAAGAAACGTACCATTAAGTGTAATTAGGACGGTGGGAGGGTTTCTGATTGTGGCAGGCAGGCTTTGGAAAAGAGGACACAGAAACGAAGCAAACAGGGTCAGGAATTTAAGCACTGAAGATACTAAAGGAAAACCTGTGATCTTGTGTAATTACACAAAATTCCGTCTTCATAATGTAAGATGTTAAAAATTTTACATTTTATCAAAGGTAATATTCTGCAGAGGCTAAATATTATTCTATCAAAGTACTTTATTCACATATGTCTTATACAGCAATCTGGTTGAAAACTAAGAAAAAAAAATGCAAAGTGTTCTTCAGGAAAATGAAACTAACTTGCTTATGTGGCTTCTGACCGCCAGACTATGCGAGGAGGGTGTGGGTAGCCCCCTGGGCTACAGCCAGATTCTGAAGTGTTTTTCCCTATATCAGTTCTAAGAATCCTACAGAGCAGAACACCTCCCCAGGGCATGAGGGTCTCTCAAAGATGGGGTGGGCAGCTGTGCTCCTTCCTGAGAGTTTGCTGACTTGGTACTTCTTGCTGAACATGAAAGAGAGAAAACTGGAGTGTTGAGGATGGCAACCTGCAACTCCTTTGTCAATAACCAACGTTGCAAAAGATAAGATTTGTGCTCACAATTGTTTCAAAACAGACACTGAGGGCCCCTAGAAAGCCAAGACTTATGTCAAGACAATCACAAAATTTGTCCACACTAATCATGGTAATTTTGACTGTTACTTAGTTCCAACAGCATATATCCAGATGCTCTTAAAATTGTCCTGGCTAAAACAAAAGAAAAATTCTGGAGTCTGTTTTTTCCATCTTTAGGATTTCCAGAGAGAGAGAGTGACTGGTTAAATTTCTGAAGAGGACACTGGCTAAAAGAAGGTATTGCATCTCACCCGAGCGGATTGTGTCTGTGGAAAACGTAAGCCCCTTGCCAGGAGAGCAGCTTCCCAGCAAAGGCAGCGGATGAAAACAGCAGAGGTCTTAAGACACTGGGGACCTGGAGTCAAAAAGGACCTCCTCCAGGTAAAACGCAGTATGAGAAATGGCCTCATTCGGTGACCGTAAGTGACAGCAGAAAGTTGGTAAGGTGTATTCAGTAACTAGGGTATCTACAAAAACTGCAGGAGAAGATATATTCATTCGTTTTGCTTTCCTTTTGAAAAAAACTTCCTTTTCATTCTTTGTGACCAAATGATAGAAGCTGGAGTTAGTTCTGGCCTAACGGGTAGCACAGTAAATCGATTTCCCCAGATTTCTATCTGGAGTTCCAGCCAAGTGAAATAATTTCCCTAGGAAAATGAGGAAGTCCTTTGACCCACAGACATTGGTAGCTCAAGGCCTTTCAAATATTCATTACTTTTAACTACTCTAAGAAAATGTGTTACTCATTTAACAGATTTTTGTTAAGAAGCTATTATGTGCTAGGCAATGCCAAATAATGAACAAAATGTAAAGAAATTTGTCCTTACGGGGTGCATAGAATAATGAGTGGGACAGAAAAGAAACAAAGTAAATAGGTTAAAATACATAAAATATTTACTGCTTGTAAGTCTTAAGTAGATAAAAAATGAAGCCAGAAAAGGGATAGGAAATGTTGGGAGATGGGATAAAGTTTTCAGTAGGCTGGCCAAACAGTGCCTTGCTGACAAGGTGACATTTGACAAAAGATCTCAACAAAGTGAGAGAGTGAACCCTGCTGGCATCCAAGGACATTCCAGGAAGGGAAAACAATTGTAGTGGCTGGAAACAGGGGCAGGTGCTTCCTTCAGGAAGCAACGATGAGGTCAGGTGATTGGGCCAGATTTAAAGGGAAAAATAAAAGACCTAATATCAGAGGGTTAACAGGGTACCATACTGTGTGAGGCCTTGTCAGATGGAAAGCCACAGACAGGGTTGGACACAACATTGATATGATGTTATTTACATTTTAACAGGGTCACTCTGGCTGCTTTTTTGAGAAGTCCCTGAAGGGATCAATAACAGCAAGAGGGAACATGGCAAGGAAGCTATTCCTATAAGCCAAGAGAGAGAAGAGGAGAGTTTGGACCAGGTGGTAGTGGTGATAGGTAGTCAAATTCTGGGTATATTTTGAAGATACACCCCATAGGATTTGCTCTACATTGAATGTAGAATGCTGGAAGAGAGATAAAGTGTGCCTGCCACATACTTTTTGAGGTTTATTTATTTTCTTAGAAGTATTTAAGTATACAAAGAGATGCTACCTAGGAGAAGGGTATTCTTTTCACTATTCTTTCAAATTTTCTGTGTGTTTGAACATTTTCATAGTAGAAAGTAAGTTAGGGAGGGAAATCTGTTTCACAAACATTTCCTAAGCAGCAGTCCAGTCTATTGCATTTTAATTGGTTGTGATATCATTGTTTTATGCAATACGTTCTCAACAAGTATATCCTCCGGCAAACTGAACAGGGACCAAGTCTGTTCTGCCTACAGCTCTGCTTCCTCATAGCTGCTTTCCAGAACGTGACTTTGGCAAATCATCAAGAAAGGGGAACTAATCTAAGGAATCCGGATCAAACAGCCTCATGAAGACTTATTTCATGTTTCTAATATAAAGAGAGAAGTTTTCAGAAAAGCCCTGGTAAGTTTCTAATCATTAAAGGTTTGTTTAATCAACTATCCTTAAAAGCGGTCTTTAAAAACTAATTCTAAAAAGTAAAACAGAACTTTGAAAATGAACATATTTGCAAGTGAGCATAAGCTATTTCTTATAAAAGGAATGAGAAATATCACTACTTTTATATAAGAATCAATAGATGTAACTTGTGCTGATTGCAGAATTTTTAAAAAAGAAACTTTCCAGCAAGCATAGTGAGGGTGCAGCATACTTCTACAGGCGGAAAGCTCTGGGGGTGAGGCTAAAAAACCTGAGTAAAACGTAGACCAGAAGATTAGGAATCCGAGCATACAAAACCGTGTCGAAAATTGTAGCCATGTGCAGCTATGCCATACTCTGTCCTATAAATTACATTTAATTAAAGAATAAAACCCTCCAAGGTTTAGCCTTCATTTTATGTAAGACTTTTATGCACAATAGCTTGTATAGAGACTATGGGAAGAAATACATAATTTAAACATGTACTTCAAGAAAATAAAACTAACTTTTACTTTGCAGTTTCAGTTATACAGAGCATCAGAGCAGAGGTGGGCCTGCTGGGCTGCAGCTGGGATTCTGAGCATCCTTTCCTGGAGGTACGGAAAGTGAGTGAGTGAGTGAGTAAGTCCAGTGAGGTGAGTGAGCCCAGTGAGGCCCAGCCTCCTAAACATGAGGGTGAGCACCACAGCTTGCCAAGGGCAGGCCAGTTTGATCCTTCCTGCTTAGTCTCTAAAGAGAGAAAAATAATAGTCCTTAGGCAGTAGATCCTGAAATTTATTGTGTGTAGGGGATCCATTCCAGGACCTGCGCAGATACCAAAACCTATACATGCTCAAATCCCTAATGTAAAATAGCAGGGTATTTGCGTATAACCTATACATCCTCCTGTGTACTTTGAGTCATCTCTAGATTATTTGTAATACCTAGTACAATGTCATATTATATGGTTGTTATACCGTATTGTTTAGGGAATAGTGACAACAAAAACAAGTCTGTACATTTTCAGTACAGATGCAATTTTTTTTTCAAATATTTTCAATCTGTGGTTGGTTGAATCCACGATGTGGTACCCACTGATAGGGAGGGCCCAGTGTACAAATAAAGAGAACTCTGTGTTTCAAAATTATCCCAGAACAGAATAGAGTTGAAGTGAAGGTCTTCTCTCCAGCTCCAACCAGAGCAGCTACACTTTTACTCATGTTAGATACAGCGGTTTCAGGTGCATTTCTTTTGAAGAAGCAGAACAAAAACAAGCAACAACTAAGACAACATTAGTTCTGGTCTGATTTTCATATATTATAAGTGGGAAAACAGGCTCACTGAGAGGAGACATAATTTAATCATGACATCGTTTTTCTGATCACAACTCCTCCACCTTTCTACATACTATGTAGCTTTTTGCTAAACATGAAAGCCGTCATGTTTAAAACTATGCCTGCAGTCTAGGGTGTAAGGTTGAAGTCACAGAAAGAGCCAAAGAGTTATGTCAAAGCATTATGAAAATCTGTTGCCCAAATCATCGTCACCTGAATTAAATAACAGCTCCAACTACATATGGATTATAGACCATATAAGATGCTTATAATTGACAGAGGGCAAAATTCACATGAAAGTAATATTGAATACATAATATCTTCAAGTTGTTATATATCTTCTCAGCTACCAACATAGGGGTGGGAAATTGTGGAATTCTGCTGAGAAATATTTTTATGTTATATGTTATCATACTAACATATGATGTAGTAACAGAAGAAAAGTGAAGAAGCAGGTTGATGGGTAGATGTGGTTTCAGGAGTTGGGAGAAGCTCTCTTTGGATTCCTTCAATTCTGCTGGTTTAAACAAGAAGCAAGCTGACCGTGGTGAGGAGGTGTTGTAGGTTTGATGAGAGAGGAGAAACGATGAAATGATCATTAAGGAGAATAAGAAAGCGACTAAAGCAGAGAAATAGAGTATGGTAGATGAGAGCATTAAGGTGAGACCAGTTATGGTATGGAGGGCCATTATCCAGTCATGCTCCAGTCAGGCTGTGAAGGGCCATTGTCCAGCCGTGTTCCAGTCAGGGTGTGGAGTTTTTATCTTTGAACCATTGGGAAACCTCTAAGACAAGGTAAACATAAAAAGACTCAAGGCTTAAGAAGCACAGATGCCAGTCACCCTGTTTAAGAAGGGTGTTTCTATCTCCCTGGTAGTTCCTGACAGAAGTCAATCAATAAAGAAGAAAGTGAGGGGAAGCTGTCGTACTATCAGGTAACACAAAGACACAAAGACAAGCCCTCTGCTATCCCCCATGCCACCACCCGGCACACACAGTGTCTCTGGGCATGTAATGGTTGCTAAGCAGGAAATTCTTAAAATGCTGCTTCTTGTAGAGTGCTGGGGTCTATCAGAATTACTGTAGTCACAGAAGAGAAAAATCTAAAGTTCTTCCTTACAGTATTTGGGGTGACCCAAAGAAAGGATGGGTAGCTTGAATTACTGAGAGAGGACACTGGCTAGGAGAAGATACTGCCTCACACCTAAACAGAGCCAGTCTATGGTGCATGGTAAGAGCATCTCCAGAGGAGGGTTTGTTGCCCAGAGCAGCGATAGCAGTTAAAACAGTGGAGGGTGACCCTAAAGCCCTGGGATTCTGGCTCACTGAGGACCTAGGGTAGAAAGAGATCTCCTCCAGGGAAAACCCTATCTGAGAAAAATGCTCACTCAGGGACTATAAGTGAGACACCAAAACCTGAGGAGAATTGTTAGGAAACTGGAGCTTACAATAGGACATCAAGTCTCTCTAATTTGCCCGTTAGATGAAGAATAAAATGCTTACTGACTTTTCTTTTTGAAAAGTAAACTCTTTTCTTACTAATTATGACCGGCTAACCCAGATGCTGGAGTTGGTTTTGGTCTCATCGATGACAACATGAAGATATTTCCCAAATGCAATTCAATTGTTTCACTAATCTAAAAACGTTAATTTCCTCATTCAACAAATCTTTATTGAGTGCTTATTTTATGTCAGGCCCTGGTGATTCATGCATGAATGACAGGCAAAAATGCCTCTTCTCATGGAGGTTATATTCCAGTTGCTGACACAGAATGAGAAATATAATTAAGTAAAATGTATAGTACATAAATCTAAAGTGAACACTTGAAGCAGGGAAGAGCAATGGAAAGTGCTAGAGTAAGGACTGAAATTTTAAGAAAGATGAGCAACGCCTGTAATCCCAGCACTTTGGGAGGCCGAGGCGGGCGGATCACAAGGTCAGGAGATCGAGACCATGGTGAAACCCCGTCTCTACTAAAAAAATAGAAAAAAATTAGCCGGGCGCAGTGGCGGGCGCCTGTAGTCCCAGCTACTCGGGAGGCTGAGGTAGGAGAATGGTGTGAACCCGGGAGGCGGAGCTTGCAGTGAGCCGAGATTGCGCCACTGCACTCCAGCCTGGGCGACAGAGCGAGACTCCATCTCAAAAAAAAAAAAAAAAAAAAAAAGAAAGATGAGCAAGAAAGGCGTTATTGAATTTGAGTAAAGAGCTGAAAAGGTGAGGGTGTGAGCTATGTTGGCATCTGGAGGAACAGCATTCCAAGCAGAGGGAACAGGTAGTGTAAAGGCCTCGTGCAGCTGCATGGCTGGCATGTTTGATTGAGGAACAGCAAGACAGCTGGGCAGCTGGAGGGAAGTGAGCAGAAGTAATGAGGTCAAAAAGACAGTGGGGTGGACATATCATGTCACACTTTATTTAAGGACTTTGGCTTTTACTCCATGTGAGATGAGAAGTCAGATAAAAGTTTTGAGCAGAGGACACTGACTGAGAGTCAGTGACATGATCACACTTGCATGTTTGAACAGGATCAGGTTGGCTGTTGTGTTGAAAATAGAGTGAATGGCATGGGGGTGGGGCAAAGCCAGAGTCAGACCAGGTAACAAAAACAATCCAGGAAAGAAAAAGAGATGATGGCCTAGAACAGAGTGGTAGCAGTAGGGATAGTGGGAAAGGGTGGAATTCCGGATATACTGTGAAGGTGTGGTTGAAAGTATTTGCTAATACAATGAGTGAAAAAAAAAAAAAAAGCAGTCAAAAATGCTGCCAAGGTTTTTGCCTTGAACAACTGACAAATTCCATTAACTTATAAGACTGTGAGAGGAGGAAGTTTGGAGTGGGAGGGGCAGATATCAGGAGACCGATTTTGGCTATGTTAGTTTTAGAAGGACTGTCATATATCTAGGTGAACATAGAGAAGGCAGATATATAGACATCATGGCAGAAGCCAGGCCTGATCATGTTAATTTGGAAGTCACAGGCATATAGATTGCATTTAAATGCAAGATAGATGAGATTCATAAGGAGAAACTCTAGATAGAACTCTAGATAGAAAAGAGGCTAGGTCTGAGAGGCACTTCAACATTTAGAGGTAGAGAGTTAAGGAAGAACCAGCAGAGAAAACTGAGAAGGACTAGCTAGAAAAGAAGGAGGAAAAATCAGGAAAGGTGGCGTCCCAAAAGCCTGCAAGGAGAGTGATCCAAGGAAAAGAGAGCAATCACTTGTTTCAAGTGCTGTTGCTCTGTCAAGAACTGTCTGTAGCAATGCCAAGTGCAATTTCAGTGGAGGAGTGAGGGCAAAGCCTGATTGGAGTGACTTCTAAAGTGAGTGGGAGAAGAGAAACAGGAAACGGAAAGTGTAGACAGATCTACTGTGACGAAAAGCAGAAATGTGGGTAAGAGTAGTTTCCAAAGAGTCTTGCTTAACATGAAAAACATAAACATGCTTGATTGCTGAAGGAGATCTAGTAGATGAGGAAAGACTGAAGAAGCCAAATAGAGAGGGGATACTTTCTGGAGCAACTTCCTGAATAGGTGAGAGGGATACAAGGGCTACTGCAAGTGGAGAGCTTGACCTCACTAGGCATACGTTCTCTCACTAGGCAGAGAACAGAAACTAACATATGATGTAGTAACAGAAGAAAAGTGAAGAAGCAGGTTGATGGGTAGATGTGGTTTCAGGAGTTTGGAGAAGCTCTCTTTGGATTCCTTCAATTCTGCCAGTTTAAACAGGAAGCAAGGTGACCGTGGTGAGGAGGTGTTGTAGGTTTGATGAGAGAGGAGAAACGATGAAATGATCATTTAGGAGAATAAGAGAGTGACTACTGAAAGTGGAGAGGTTGACTAAAGCAGAGAAAAAAATAAAGCATGGTAGCTGAGAGCATTAAGGTGAGACCAGTCATGGTATGGAGGGCCATTGTACAGCCATATTCCAGTCAGGGTGTGGAGGGCCATTTTCCACCATGCTCCAGTCAGGGTGTGAAGGACCACTGTCCAGCATGCTCAAGTCAGAGTGTGAAGGGCCACTGTTCAACATGCTCCAGTCAGTGTGGAGGCCCATTGTCCAACCATGTTCCAGTCAGGGTGTGGAGGACCATTGTCCAGTCATGTTCCAGTCAGGGTGTGGAGGGCCATTGACCAGCCATGTCCCAGTCAGGGTGTGGAGGGCCATTGTCCAGCCATGTTCCAGTCAGGGTGTGGAGGGCCACTGTTCAGCATGCTCCAGTCAGTGTGGAGGCCGATTGTCCAACCATGTTCCAGTCAGGGTGTGGAGGGCCATTGACCAGCCATGTTCCAGTCAGGGTGTGGAGGGCCATTGTCCAGCCATGTTCCAGTCAGGGTGTGGAGGGCCATCTCCAGCCATGCTCTGACAAGCTGTTGGCGACTGAGTGGTGGATGTAACTAGCATTGTAGTTTAACTGTGAGAGTGTACCAGAGAGGAGAAAAATAAGTGATGATGATGAATAATCAAAAAATATTAAGCCAGTAAAAGAGGAAAAGTGAAACATGAATGGAGTGAGGAAAAGTGAGATGGTAGTAGAAACCATAGATCGAAGGTGTTGGTGTTAAAGAAATACGTACTAGTGTTTGAGCACTAAAGGCAGTGGGCCTGAGGGGCAAGAGACGGTAGGGACAGGGAAGTGTTTGAAACAGAGAGGATGGAGGGCTTGTAGTTCTCAGTAACTGTATTTGTTGGCTAGAGCTGCCATAACAAAGTAGCACAGAGTCACTTCAACAACAGAAATGTATTATCTCAGAATCCTTGAGACTAGAAGTCCAAGATCAAGCTATTGGCAGGGTGGGTTCCTTCTGAGGGCTACCAGGGAGAATTTCTTCCATGCCTCTCACAATAGCATGCTGGCAATCTTTGGTGATTCTTGGCTTGTAGAAACATCACACTGACCTCTGCCTTCGTCTTCATATACTGTTCTCCCTCTGTGTAAGCAAGCCTCTGTGCCCAAGTTTCCCCTTTTTACAAAAACCTCAGTCATATTGGATTAGGGTCCGCTATAATAACTTCATGTCAGTTAATTACATCTACAACAATCCTGTCTCCAAATAAAGTCACATTCTAAGGTGCTGGAGGTTAGGACTTCAGCGCACGAATTTTGGCATGATATAATTCAATCCATAATAGTAATGGTAAGGTCAAGGATATGACCATGGGAATAGAGGTGAGTTGATGTCAAGATAAAAGTCAATCGGGTGAGAGGCCATTGTATTGGAAGAATCAATGACATGTCTATTGAGCCACCAATAATTATGACAGAAATGGTATCTGAGGACACAAGTGTCCTCTTCCCTTCAGCTTCCTACATTTTAATACAAAATGTATAAAATACATAAAAAGTAAGTATTCAGCAAATTTTCAAAGTATGAAATATCTTAAGACTAAGGTTTAAAATACTATGGTAGTTATCTCATATGTAATGACTTCAAAAAAATTTTCATTAAGGATGTTTATTAATAACTGCTTATACTATTGGTTTTATATAATGCTTGTAAACAGGTGAGGCAGGGCCCCTCTGTCAGTCTTACCTGAGATGACACTTAGGGCCTCTGCAGGGCAGATGGGAAGATCAGGGATGGGCTTACCAGGCTCCCAGGCTCCATCTGCCCAGGAGTACTCTATGGCAGGCCCAGTGCTCTGGCTCTGGGTACAGGAGTAGGAACTGCCCACTGCTGGAACAGCACTATGTCATACCCCTTAGACCCACTAAAGGAGCCTTTGGCAGGTCCACCAGGTAGATATTTCTTATTTCCTAACTCTGTCCTCCAAGCTTTCTCCCTCACTTGCCTCTCACATGACTCCAGCAGTTCCCTTAACTTCACCTGCCCAGTGTTCCCACCCTCTTCCTCCTCACATATCCCAGGCCTAGACTCCTTCTTGTGTCTGACAAAAAGCACTACCACACTGTCAGTATAAACTTTTGAGTGTGTGTGCGTGTGTGTGTATGTGTGTGACTTATTTCATTTTTTTATCTTCTCCAATGGACAATAAATATCATGAAAGAGCTTCACATCTGTTTTGATTATCACTGTTTTTACTGAGCATGATGCCTGGTACATAATAGGTGCTCATTAAATATGTGTTGAATGAATGAACAGATAGACTACTTAAGATAAATAACACTTATGTCTAGTTACAATATATGGGCTAATTTTTGTGGGACCTCCTAAGACCCACAAGTGACTTCTGTCTACACTGCAGATGAACTGAATTGATTACCTAAAATATGTTTATAGTGTTCATTGTGCCAGTTGCTCATGGTTCTGCTAATTGGCCCAGGACTAGTTGTGATCCGCAGACTGAAGCCAGAGTAAGAAAGAGAATTCAAGGCACTAAGACAACCAGGAACAGTTTTATCAAAGCAAGTGGAAGCTGCTAGGCTCAGTGGTTGCATACCTATAGTTGGGGTAAATCATCCTGGTTCAAATACAGTATTCACACCACAAATGTGTAGTGCAAGTTTCCTCTGTGGCCAATCACAGGGCTGCAAGTTGAAGCCCCAGTTTAGCTTATTCTCCATGCATAATTTCAAGGGGACTTTCTGGTGAATTTTTCCAAGAAGCTCCAAGTACAGATGGTTCAAATTTGCAGTTTGGCTAGACTTTGTCACTGGCTGTACATTAAATTTTTTTAAAAAACTTAGGTTCCTTAAAGCTAAGGAACCTAAAAATTACAAATCATTTAAAACAGCAGTCCCCAACCTTTTTGGAACCAGGAACTGGCTTCATGGGAGACAATTTTTCCATGGGGTAGTGAGGAATGGTTTTGAGTTGATACAAGGGCATTACATTTTGTGTGCATTTTATTTCTATTATTATTACACTGTAACATATAATGAAATTATTATACAACTCACCATAATGTAGACTCAGTGGGAGCCCTGAGCTTGTTTTCCTGCAACTAGATGGTCCCATCTGGGGTGATGGGAGAGAGTGACTGATCATCAGGCACTAGATTCTCATAAGGAGTGTGCAGCCTGGATCCCTCACATGCACAGTTCACAACAGGGTTTTCACTCCTATAAGAAACTAATGCCACCACTGATCTGATGGGATGTGGAGCTCAGGCAGTAATGCAAGCTATGGGGAGAAGCTGTAAATACAGATGAAGCTTTGCCAGCTCACCCGCCAGCCAGTCACCTCTTGCTGTGCAGCCCAGTTTCTAACAGGTTAGAGACTGATACTGGTCCAGGTCACCAGATTTGGGGACCCCTGGTTTAAAATGCTTGTATTTTCTCTTTTTATAGTTTAGTCTAGTATTTTTGTTTCATTTGATCTTTTAATGTTGTTTTGTCTATCCTTAAAATAGTCTCACTTTCTGGGTTTTCTGTTTACTTAAACTAATTAATTGATTTACCTTTTAAATTCTGATTCAGTAGGTCTAAGTAGGGGCCTGAGAACTTACATTTCTAGCCAGCTTCTAAGTGATGCTGATGCTGCTGGTCTGGAGACCACACCTTGAGAACCACTGCTGTTGGTCTTATCTGCACAATAGATGCACCAAGGCAAATTTTTAAAAGTACTAATGCCTGAAAACACCACCCTCACTCCCTCAACCAACTAATGCAGCCTGAGGTGTGGAACGCCAAGTGATTCTAATGTTTAACTGAGGTTGAGAACCCCTGTTCTAGGAGTCCAAAATAGGCAGGTCTTGCCATTCATCAAAGTACATAATTATAGGATCTTCATTAGCCTCATATCAATATTTTGGGAGAAAATGGCTCTAACAAAATTAAAAACTCATACTATGTTCCATATTTAGTTTCAGGAAGCCCAGCTTGAATTACAGCTAGTCTCTTCTGGTACCTCCTGAGAGCACAAGAATTAGCCAATCAAATCAATTATCCTGACATTTTGCTACCAAGTTCCTCCAAACCCTAACCTTGTGGCCTAATAGCTTGAGTTCCAAAAGAAAACAGATGATTATTTTACCAACTGCTCCATTACTATGTAACAAAGATAGTCAGCTGTGGGTTTCTATTCCTCAACCCACCTCTACCTATTCAGTTTCATTATTTTAAAGTATATTTGCAATATTCCTATATGCTATGGGAACCAACTTGTATGTTACTTAAGATTCTGGTTTTAAGTTACAAAAACCCAACTTTCACCAAGTTAAGCTAAAAGGGAGAATTATTATAAGGCTAAAAGGCATGTCACCTAGTTAGCAGCTACAGCTTATTTCATAATTACAATTAGAGTCACCTAAGAAACAAGGGTATGAATTAGGGTGGTAAAACAGCTAAAGTAAGTATCAAGCAGTTTTAAGAGTCAGCCTTGAGCAATATTATACATATACATATGTATCTTCTGTATGATAATGTATACATAATTGACTATATGATCTTAATAATACAGTATAATTCTAAAATACTATTATATTGCTTTTTCTCAGGAAGAAGTTGAAGCTTTGATATGAGTAAACAAGTATCTCTACCTGAAATTATTAAAGACTGGACCAAAGAGCATGTGAAAAAATGGGTAACTGACGACCTTAAGATTAATGAGCAATATGGACAAATTCTGCTCAGTGAAGAAGTGACAGGATTAGTCCTGCAGGAATTAACTGAGAAGGACCTTATAGAAATGGGGCTACCACGGGGTCCAGCACTTTTGATAAAACGTTCATATAACAAATTGAATAGTAAGTCCCCTGAAAGTGACAATCATGATCCTGGACAATTAGATCATTCAAAACCGTCCAAAAGAGAACACCAGAAAGATCCAAAACAGACCAAAAAGGAAGAAGAAAATTCAGCGTCATCCAATATTGATTATGATCCCAGAGAGGTCAGAGATATCAAAGAACGAGAATCAATTCTTGTGAAAGAAAATGTGTTAGAAGAAGTAGCAAATGCTAAAGACAAGAAAAAGGGTGAGCTAAAACCTGAACAATTGACTTGTATGCCATATCCTTTTGATCAGTTCCATGACAGCCATCGCTACATAGAACATTATACTCTACAACCTGAAACAGGAGCACTCAATCTCATTGATCCAATACATGAGTTCAAAGCTCTCACAAACACAGAAACAGCCACAGAAGCGGACATTAAGATGAAATTCAGCAATGAAGTCTTCCGATTTGCATCAGCTTGCATGAATTCACGCACCAATGGCACCATCCATTTTGGAGTCAAGGACAAACCCCATGGAGAAATTGTTGGTGTGAAAATCACCAGTAAGGATGCCTTCATTGACCACTTCAATCTAATGATCAAAAAGTATTTTGAAGAAAGTGAGATCAATCAAGCCAAGAAGTGTATTCGGGAGCCAAGGTTTGTGGAAGTCCTTCTGCAGAACAATATGCCATCTGACAGATTTGTCATTGAAGTCGATATTATTCCAAAACACTCTATATGTAAAAATAAGTATTTCTACATTCAGATGCAAATTTGTAAAGATAAAATATGGAAACAAAACCAAAATCCTTCACTGTTTGTAAGAGAAGGGGCTAGCTCTAGGGATATCCTGGCCAATTCCAAGCAACGGGATGTAGATTTCAAAGCATTTTTACAAAATTTAAAGTCACTGGTGGCATCTAGAAAAGAGGCTGAAGAAGAGTATGGAATGAAGGCAATGAAGAAGGAGAGTGAAGGACTAAAGCTGGTTAAACTTCTCATAGGAAACCGAGACTCACTGGATAATTCATACTATGACTGGTACATTCTTGTAACAAATAAATGCCATCCGAACCAAATAAAGCACTTAGATTTTTTAAAGGAAATTAAATGGTTTGCTGTGTTGGAGTTTGATCCTGAATCTGTGATCAATGGAGTGGTCAAGGCTTACAAAGAAAGCCGAGTGGCAAACCTTCACTTTCCAAATCAGTATGAAGACAAGACAACTAACATGAGGGAGAAGATTTCTGCTCTTAATCTTTACCAACAGCCCAGCTGGATTTTCTGCAATGGCAGATCAGACCTGAAAAGCGAGATATATAAACCTCTAGAACCACATTTATGGCAGAGAGAAAGAGCTTCAGAAGTCAGGAAACTAATTTTATTTCTCACAGATGAAAATATAATGACAAGAGGAAAATTTTTGGTAGTGTTTCTATTACTCTCTTCAGTGGAAAGCCCAGGAGATCCACTCATTGAAACTTTCTGGGCTTTCTATCAAGCTCTCAAAGGAATGGAAAATATGTTGTGTATCTCTGTGAATTCACATATTTATCAACGATGGAAAGATCTACTACAAACAAGAATGAAGATGGAAGATGAATTAACAAACCACAGTATTTCCACATTAAATATAGAACTGGTAAACAGCACTATCCTTAAACTAAAATCGGTGACTCAGTCATCAAGAAGGTTTTTGCCCGCCCGTGGATCTTCTTCAGTTATCCTAGAGAAAAAGAAAGAGGATGTCTTGACTGCACTAGAAATCCTCTGTGAAAATGAGTGTAGAGACACAGACATCGAGAAAGACGAATCTAAATTCCTGGAGTTTAAGAAATCAAAAGAAGAACACTTTTATCGAGGTGGCAAAGTATCCTGGTGGAACTTCTATTTTTCTTCTGAAAACTATTCTTCAGATTTTGTTAAAAGGGACAGTTATGAAAAGCTTAAAGATTTAATACAGTGCTGGGCAGAGTCTCCTAAACCAATATTTGCAAAAATCATCAATCTTTATCATCATCCAGGCTGTGGGGGTACCACACTGGCTATGCATGTTCTCTGGGACTTAAAGAAAAACTTCAGATGTGCTGTGTTAAAAAACAAAACAACTGGTTTTGCAGAAATTGGAGAGCAAGTGATCAATCTGGTCACCTATAAGGCAAAGAGCCATCAGGATTACATTCCTGTGCTCCTCCTTGTGGATGATTTTGAAGAACAAGAAAATGTCTACTTTCTACAAAATGCCATCCATTCCATTTTAGCAGAGAAGGATTTGCGATATGAAAAAACATTGGTAATCATCTTAAACTGCATGAGATCCCGGAATCCAGATGAAAGTGCAAAATTGGCAGACAGTATTGCACTAAATTACCAACTTTCTTCCAAGGAACAAAGAGCTTTTGGGGCCAAACTGAAGGAAATTGAAAAGCAGCACAAGAACTGTGAAAACTTTTATTCCTTCATGATCATGAAAAGCAATTTTGATGAAACATATATAGAAAATGTAGTCAGGAATATCCTAAAAGGACAGGATATTGACAGCAAGGAAGCACAACTCATTTCCTTCCTGGCTTTACTCAACTCTTATGTCACTGATTCTACAATTTCAGTTTCACAGTGTGAAATATTTTTGGGAATCATATACACTAGTACACCCTGGGAACCTGAAAGCTTAGAAGACAAGATGGGAACTTATTCTACACTTCTAATAAAAACAGAAGTTGCAGAATATGGGAGATACACAGGTGTGCGTGTCATTCACCCTCTGATTGCCCTGTACTGTCTAAAAGAACTGGAAAGAAGCTATCACTTGGATAAATGTCAAATTGCATTGAATATATTAGACGAGAATTTATTCTATGATTCTGGAATAGGAAGAGACAAATTTCAACATGATGTTCAAACTCTTCTGCTTACAAGACAGCGCAAGGAGTATGGAGATGAAACAGATACTTTGTTTTCCCCATTAATGGAAGCTTTACAGAATAAAGACATTGAAAAGGTCTTGAGTGCAGGAAGCAGACGATTCCCACAAAATGCATTCATTTGTCAAGCCTTAGCAAGACATTTCTACATCAAAGAGAAGGACTTTAACACGGCTCTGGACTGGGCACGTCAGGCCAAAATGAAAGCACCTAAAAATTCCTATATTTCAGATACCCTTGGTCAAGTCTACAAAAGCGAAATCAAATGGTGGTTGGATGGGAACAAAAACTGTAGGAGCATTACTGTTAATGACCTAACACATCTCCTAGAAGCTGCCGAAAAAGCCTCAAGAGCTTTCAAAGAATCCCAAAGGCAAACTGATAGTAAAAACTATGAAACCGAGGAATGGTCACCACAGAAGTCCCAGAGACGATATGACATGTATAATACAGCTTGTTTCTTGGGTGAAATAGAAGTTGGTCTTTACACTATCCAGATTCTTCAGCTCACTCCCTTTTTCCACAAAGAAAATGAATTATCCATAAAAACTATGGTGCAATTTTTATCAGGAAAATGGACCATTCCTCCTGATCCCAGAAACGAATATTATTTGGCTCTTAGCAAGTTCACATCCCACTTAAAAACTTTACAATCAGATCTGAAAAGGTGCTTTGACTTTTTTATTGATTATATGGTTCTTCTGAAAATGAGGTATACCCAAAAAGAAATCGTAGAAATCACGTTAAGCAAGAAAGTCAGTCGTTGTTTCAGGAAATACACAGAACTTTTCTGTCATTTGGATCCATGTCTATTACAAAGTAAAGAGAGTCAATTACTCCAGGAGGAGAATTGCAGGAAAAAGCTAGAAGCTCTGAGAGCAGATAGGTTTGCTGGACTCTTGGAATATCTTAATCCAAACTTCAAAAATGCTGCAACCACCATGGAAATTATAGTGGATGAATATGCCTTCCTACTGAAGCAAAACTCAAATAAGCGCATGACAAATGAGAAACAAAATTCCATTTTGGCCAACATTATTCTCAATTGTCTAAAGCCCAGCTCCAGATTCATTCAACCACTTACCATGCTAAAAAAGCAACTCCGAGAGGTCTTGCAATTTGTAGGACTAAGTCATCAATATCCAGACCCTTATTTCTTGGCCTGCCTCCTGTTCTGGCCAGAAAATCAAGAGCTAGATCAAGATTCCAAACTAATAGAAAAGTATGTTTCATCCTTAAAAAGATCCTTCAGGGGACAGTACAAGCGCATGTGCAGGTCCAAGCAGGCAAGCACACTTTTCTATCTGGGCAAAAGGAGGGGTCTCAACAGTATTGTTCACAAGGCCGAAATAGAGCAGTACTTTGATAAAGTACAAAATACAAATTCCCTCTGGCACAGTGGGGATGTGTGGAAAAAAAATGAAGTCAAACACCTCCTGTGTCGTCTAATTGGTCAGGCTGAAGGCAAGCTAATCTCTATAGAATACGGAACAGAGGAAAAAATTAAAATACCAGTAATATCTGTTTATTCAGGTCCACTCAGAAGTGGTAGGAACATAGAAAGAGTGTCTTTCTACCTAGGATTTTCCATTGAAGGCCCTCTGGCATATGATATAGAAGTAATTTAAGAAAATACATCAACTGTAGTTCAAATACGTTTATTTATATCTTTATGATTTTATTCCCTCTCTCTATTCTCATGGCATTTTCATGACATTATTGGCTAACCTCTAATCATAGATTTTGCTTTTGCTTCCCTGAAAGAATTGTAAGCCTTTTTGAGATATGAAATATGCCTGCACACAGAGCTTGGCACACAGTCAATCATTTAATGTTTTAAATATGCATTTTCAGACTCAAATAATGAAGAAGTTTCATTGGTATCCACTGGTCACATCATAACTGGTTATAGGGCAATAAAATCTGTGTTAAATTCAATTGCCTTTATACGTTTTCTGAATTATTTCTTCACTGTGACAGCAAAGATTTAAATAAGATGAATGTAAAAGAGAAAGCTTATTGGACTCAAACCCACAGATGGACACCAGAGTTCCACTTACCTCATCTTGGTATCAATAAAAACTCAGTTGGAAGGTAAATATGTTGCTCCCCATCCTCCATATAACACTTTCTCCAACACACACACACACACTCCTTGTACCCCTTGCCCTTCTCCTAGCTCATGGCTTCAGGAGAGAGAAGAGTTCAAAAAATAAAGCAATCATAAACTTGAACTCTCTCCATTCTCTTCTTCCCATTTACAGAAGAATCTCTTCCTTTAAGCCATTTTTGTCTCCTGTGAATACAGCCTTATCTCCACCTGTTCCTTAGATCCCATCTCTCCTGGCTTCTTTTTTCCATTCATTACCCTCTTTGTTCCCTTTACCTCTCAACCTGTGCTATACACATGCTGTTATCTCTGTTGAGATTGCCTTATTTCCATTTAACATTCTCTCTCCTGCTATTCTGATTTGTCATTCACAACTGAGTTCAAGAGTCATGTCCACCAGGAAGTCTTCCAAGACCACCATCATTCCTGACTGATTAGAGGGCTTCCTCATGGTAATATGTGTTCTCAAGTTTTCAGTGTCAAGGAATGCCATTCCAGACAGTCATTCTCAGATGCACAACAGCCAGAAGAGTCTCAAGAAGCATTCAATAGCTTGGAATTTAAGAGCTATACATTGCCTATAAAGTGAAACATAGGCTAATACAGATTAAATTGAATATTGAAATAACAAATATGTTTACTTATCCACATATTTGTATCTCTTGGTAATGTAACTTAGATATTCTGAACTCCAAACCCAATTCTTCTTATCATCAAGAAGTCTATGCTCCATCAGGGTTCTTCTGGCCTATATTTCTATGAATCTGGGCAATGCTCACATGGTCCAGAACATGTCCCTCTTTCTGAAAGCTGTGTCTGCTGCTGGTCCTGCTCCAAACAGTTGCCTCCTTCTTCTGCAGTCCACCAGTCCATACAGTAACAGGATCTCCCAAGTGGCTATACTCCCCAAGGTGTTCATCGGCCTGTGAACATAAGTCTGACCCTTATTTCTTTTCAACTTCCCTACTGTACTATAACATTTAGTAAGACATAACTAAAGGCTTGATGTAGAGAAAAAAGTTATAATGAAAGGAGAAAAAACTACTAAATATTCCTACTAACCATAACTATCTTTACAGTTAATAATTCTGGCCCCATGGTGAGGTATCTTAGAGAGCTTCTTTCTCCT
Organism: Chlorocebus sabaeus; assembly: GCF_047675955.1. Classification (NCBI taxonomy): domain Eukaryota; kingdom Metazoa; phylum Chordata; class Mammalia; order Primates; family Cercopithecidae; genus Chlorocebus; species Chlorocebus sabaeus. Next base: position 59,725,694 of record NC_132924.1, read on the forward strand.
TAGCCCCCATTTCAACATCCATGCTATAGAGTGATCTTTTCTCATTCTCCTGAATGAAACAATCCCTAAACGTGAATGCTTGACTCAGAGAGTAGGATGCAAACCCTTTGACACCCCCAGAAAAAAATTCATTCTTCCTGAAAAGAAATGTAATGTAATATGCAGAATGTCACCCTACCCTCAATGAGGAGAAGGTCTTACATTACTCTGCAGAGAAGTTTATGAATCTCAAAAATCTGAGACAGGTCTCAGTTAATTTAGAAAGTTTATTTTGCCAAGGTGGAGGATGTGCACCTGTTACACAGCCTCAGAAGGTCCTGATAACATTTTCCCAAGGTGCACAGCTTGGTTTTATATATTTTAGGGAGACATGAGACATCATTCAATATATGTAAGATGTACATTGGTTCCATCCAGAAAGGAGGGACAACTCAAGAAGGGAGGGGGCTTCCAGGTCACAGGTAGGTGAGAGACAAACAGTTGCATTCTTTTCAGTTTCTGATTAACCTTTCCAAAGAAGGCAATCAGATATGCATTTTCCTCAGTGAGCAGAGGGATGACTTTGAATAGAATGGAAAGCAGGTTTGCCCTAAGCAGTTCCCAGCTTGACTTTTCCCTTTAGGTTAGTGATTTTGGGGGCCCCAAGATTTTCAAGATTTACTTTCCTTTCACATTTCCCCCCTTTTCTTTTTTAAAATCTTTGGAGAAAGCATTTTAGAAGAAAATGAGTCTCTGGTCTCAGGTTTCATCTGGCCTCTCATGGCTAATATGGTTTATTCCTAGACAGTTAGGTCCCAAGTTATTAGGAAAGCTCATTTTTAGCAAGTTGAGAAGTCTCACATCCTATGCAGAGAAAACAGGGGGAGAGAGAAAAACAGCAAGAAATAAAAGAACAATCCTGGTAAATCGATATAGTCCACATTACTCTGAAGCCAGGTTTGAAAGTGACTTACTTATGTAAACAGGTTGCTGTTATTTTCTTCTGAAGTTTAAGTTATCTAGCATCAGTTCACAGGGCTTTACAAAAACACAGCTTAGTTTTCAGTGACTCCAAATGAGGAAAAGTAGAGAGAAAAAGAAGGGGAAAAAATGAAAACATTATTTTGAAGACTTTTAGCCAAGAAACATTAGAATGCAGGCCAAATTGTAGAAAATAATAAAAATTGAAAAACGTTAGGCAAGACTAGAATCCAACAATAGTTTTTGAAACATAATTTTTCTCTCTCCAGTTTCCCGTTTTTACTAAAGACACATCATGGTAGAACTGATTTGTTTTATTGTACTTAGCCAGATTATTTATATAAAGTGCAGCAAGAACAATTATTTTTCACATAGGCTTTTTAAATTGACTTTGATGGAACTATATTCCATAGAAGGCATCTCAGACCAGCCTTTGTTTTTTGTGTTTTGGGTGTTTTTTGAGACAGAATCTCGCTCTGTCACCCAGGCTGGAGTCAAATGGTGCAGTCTTGGCTCACTGCAACCTCTGCCTTCTAGATTCAAGTGATTCTCCTGCCTCAAGCTACCCAGCCATGTTTTGTACCATCAAATACCTATGAGTTGGGTGAATTCTTCTCCCCTTGCAGTCCCAAGATAACTTGGGGCCCTGGGCCTGTCATAAAGTGACATTCTTTATTTACCACAGTTCAGGAACCCTGTACAGGGACTGTGTAGACAAGGTATAAGGCCAGTTTTCCCAAAAATCTTTTACTGGTTCTATAGGGCAAGTTTGATTCTTTAAAGGAAAGCACATCATTCCAGTCAAAGCCTTGGTAAAATAACCAGTTTCTCCGATTGTGTCCTGTTACAAATGAAAACAAATTCTTATTGCACTTATATAAATAACTGTATTTCCATAAATTAAGAATACTCACAAATAGTTTCCAAATTCTGGAGAAATAAGTTAGAGAGAAACAAATAGGCTCCAAATTTTGTTCATGGGAGTATACTTATTTGTAAAAAGCTGTCAATAGTTCAAAAGAAAAAGTTTCCTTGCCTCTGAAAAACAAAACAAAGGATCAGCAACATATTTAAAATTTTTTCTTTTTTTCTTTATAATACATTAAGTTCTGGATACATGTATAGAATGTGCAGGTTTGTTGTATAGGTATACACATGCCATGGTGGTTTGCTGCACTCATCAACCCATCATCTACATTAGGTATTTCTCCTATGCTATACCTCCCATTGCCCTCCACACCTCAACAGGCCCTGATGTGTGGTGTTCCCTTCCCTGTGTCCATAAGTTCTCATTGTTCAGCTCCTACTTATGAGTGAGAATATGTTGTATTTGGTTTTCTGTTCCTGTGTTAGTTTGCTGAGAATGATGGTTTCCAGCTTCATCCATGTCCCTGCAAAGGACATTAACTCATCCTTTTTATGACTCCATAGTATTCCATGGTGTATATGTGCCACATTTTTTAATCCAGTCTATCATTGATGGGCATTTGGGTTGATTCCAAGTCTTTGTAATTGTGAACAGTGCTGCAATAAACATATGTGTGTATGTGTCTTTATAGTAGAATGATTTATAATCCTTTGGGTATATACCCAGTAATAGGATTGCGGGGTCAAATTGTATTTCTGGTTCTAAATCCTTGAGGAATCACCACACTGTCTTCCACAATGGTCAAACTAATTTACACTCCACCAATAGTGTAAAAGTGTTCCTATTTATCCACATCCTCTCCAGCATCTGTTGTTTCCTGTCTTTTTAATGATCGCCATTCTAACTCCTGTGAGATGGTATCTCATTGTGGTTTTGATTTGCATTTCTTTGATGATCACTGATGATGAGCTTTTATTCATGTTTGTTGGCCACATAAATGTCTTCTTTTGAGAAATGTCTGTTGATATATTTCACCCACTTTTTGACTGGGCTGGTTTTTTGTTTTTTTTTTCTTGTAAATGTGTTTAAGTTCCTTGTAGATTCTGGATATTAGCCCTTTGTCAGATGGATAGATTGCAAAACTTTTCTCCCATTCTGTAGGTTGCCTGTTCACTCTGATGATAGTTTATTTTTCTGTGCAGAAACTCTTTAGTTTAATGAGATCCCATTTGTCAATTTTGGCTTTTGTTGCCATTGCTTTTGCTGTTTAAGACATGAAATCTTTGCCCATGCCTATGTCCTGAATGGTATTCCCTAGGTTGTCTTCTAGGGTTTTTATGATTTTAGGTCTTATGTTTAAGTCTTTAGTCCATCTTCAGTTAATTTTTGTATAAGGTGTAAGGAAGGGATCCAGTTTCAGTTTTCTGCATATGGCTGGCAAGTTTTCCCAACACCATTTATTACATAGGGAATCCTTTCCTCATTGCTTGTTTTTGTTTGTGTCAGGTTTGTCAAAGATCATATGGTTGTAGATGTGTGGTGTTATTTCTGAGTCCTCTGTTCTGTTCCGTTGATCTACATATCTGTTCTGGTACCAGTACCATGCTGTTTTGGTTACTATAGCCTATACTGTAGTATAGTTTGAAGTCAGGTAGTGTGATGCCTCCAGGTTTGTCCTTTTTGCTTAGGATTCTCTTGGCTATATGGGCCCTTTTTTGGTTTCATATGAAATTTAATGTAGTTTTTAGTAATTCTGTGAAGAAAGTCAGTGGTAGCTTGATGGGGATATCATTGAATCTATACATTACTTTGGGCAGTATGGCCATATTCACAATACTAACTCTTCCTATCCATCGTATCCATGAGCATGGAATGTTTTTCCATTTGTTTGTGTCCTCTCTTATTTCCTTGAGCAGTGGTTTTAATTCTCCTTGAAGAGGTCCTTCACATCCCTTATAAGTTGTATTCCAGGTATTTTATTCTTTCTGTAGCAATTGTGAATGGGAGTTCACTCATGATTTGGCTCTCTGTCTGTCACTGGTGTATAGGAATGCTTGTGATTTTTGCACATTGATTTTGTATACTGAGACTTTGCTGAAGTTGCTTATCAGTTTAAGGAGATTTGGGGCTGAAATGATGGGGTTGTCTAAATATACAATCAAGTCATCTGCAAACAAAGACAATTGGACTTCCTCTTTTCCTAACTGAATACCCTTTATTTCTTTCTCTTGCCCGATTGCCCTGGCCAGAACTTCCAATACGATGTTGAATAGGAGTGGTGAGAAAGGGCATCCTTGTCTTATGCTAGTTTTCAAAGCAAATGCTTCCAGCTTTGGCCTATTCAGTATAATATTGGCTGTGGGTTTGTCACAAATAGCTCTTATTATTTTGAGATACATTCCATCAATACCTAGCTTATTGGAAGTTTTTAGCATGAAGGGGTGTTGAATTTTATCAAAGGCCTTCTCTGTATCTATTGAGATAATCACGTGGTTTTTGTCATTGCTTCTGTTTATGTGATGGATTATACTTATTTATTTGCATATATTGAACTAGCCTTGCATCCCAGGGATGAAGCTAACTCGATCGTGGTGGATAAGCTTTTTGATGTGCTGTTGGATTTGGTTTGCATTTTATTGAGGATTTTCCCATCAATGTTCATCAGGGATATTGGCCTGAAGTTTTCTTTTTTTGTTGTGTCTCTGCCAGGTTTTAGTATCAGGATGATGCTGACCTCATAAAATGAGTTAGGGAGGAGTCCCTATTTTTCTATTGATTGGAATAGTTTCAGAAGGAATGGTACCAGCTCTTCTTTGTACCTCCGATAGAATTTGGCTGTGAATCTGTCTAGTCCTGGGCTTTTTTGTGGTTTGTAGGCTATTAATTACTGCCTCAATTTCAGAAATTGTTATTGGTCTATTCAGGGATTCAACTTCTTCCTGTTTAGTCTTGGGAGGGTGTATGTGTCCAGGAATTTATCCATTTCTTCTAGATTTTCTAGTTTATTTGCGTAGAGGTGTTTATAGTATTCTCTGATGGTAGTTTGCATTTCTGTGGGATCAGTGGTAGTATCCCCTTTATCTCTTTTTTATTGTGTCTATTTGATTATTCTCTCTTTTATTCTCTTTAGTCTGGCTAGTGGTCTAGTTTGTTAAACTTTTCAAAAAACCAGCTCCTGGATTCATTGATTCTTTAAAGAGTTTTTATGTCTCTATCTCCTTCAGTTCTGCTCTCGTCTTAATTATTTCTTGTCTTCTGCTAGCTCTTGAATTTGTTGCTCTTGCTTCTCTAGTTCTTTAATTGTGATGTTGGGTGTCAATTTTAGATTTTCCCACTTTCCCCTGTGGACATTTAGTGCTATAAATTTCCTTTTAAACACTGCTTTAGCTGTGTCTCAGAGTTTCTGGTGTGTTGTGTCTTTGTTCTCATTGGTTTCAGAGAAGTTATTTATTTTGGCTTCTATTTTGTTGTTTACCCAGTAGTCATTCAGAAGCAGGTTGGTTAATTTCCATGTAGTTGTGTGGTTTTGAGTCAGTTTCTTAATCTTGAGTTCTAATTTAATTACACTCTGGTCTGAGAGAGTGTTTGTTATGATCTCTGTTCTTTTGCATTTGCTGAGGAGTGTTTTACTTCCAATTATGTGGTCAATTTTAGAATAAGTGTGATGTGGTGCTGAGAAGAATGGCTGTTGATTTGGGTTGGAGAGTTCTATAGACGTCTATTAGGTCTACTTGGCCCAGAGCTGAGTTCAAGCCCTGAATATCCTTATTAATTTTCTGTCTCATTTATCTGTCTAATACTGAGAGTGATGTTAAAGTCTCCCATTATTATTGTGTGGGAGTCTTAGTCTATTTGTAGGTTTCTAAGAACTTGCTTTATGAATCTGGGTACTCCTGCACTGGGTGCATATATAGTTAGGATAGTTAGCTCTTCTTGTTGCATTGATCCCTTTCCCATTATGTAATGCCCTTCTTTGTCTTTTTTGATCTTTGTTGGTTTAAAGTCTGTTTTATCAGAGACTGGGATTGCAACCCCCACTTTTTTTTCTATCTATTTGCTTGGTAAATATTCCTCCAATCCTTTATTTTGGGCCCATGTGTGTCTTTGCATGTGAGATGGGTCTCCTCAATGCAGCACACCTATATGTCTTGACTCCTTACCCAAGTTGCCCATCTGTGTCTTCTAATTGGGGCTTCTAGTCCATTTACATTTAAGGCTAATATCATTATGTGGGAATTTGATACTGTCATTATGACGCTAGATGGTTATTTTGCCTTTTAGTTGATACAGTTTCTTCTTACTGTCCATGGTCTTTACAATTTGGTATGTTTTTGCAGTGACTGGTACCGGTTTTTCCTTTCTATATTCAGTGTTTTCTTCAGGAGCTATTGTAAGGCAGGCCTGGTGTTGATAAAATCTCTCAGCATTTGCTTGTATGTAAAGGATTGTGTTTCTCCTTTGCTTACGAAGCTTAGTTTGGCTGGATATGAAATTCTGGGTTGAAAATTCTTTTCTTTAAGAATGTTAAATATTGACCCCTACTCTTTTCTGGCTTGTAGGGATTCTGCAGAGAGTTCTGCCTTTAATCTGATTGGCTTCCCTTTGTGGGTAACCTGACCTTTCTCTCTGACTGCCCTTAACATTTTTTCCTTCATTTCAACCTGGTGAATTTGATGTATGTGTCTTGGGGTTGCTCTTCTCAAGGAGTATCTTTGTGATGTTCTCTGTATTTCCTGAATTTGAATGTTGGCTTGTCTTGCTAGTTTGGGGAAGTTTGGATAATAGCCTGAAGAGTGTTTTCCAACTTGGTTCCATTCTCCCTGTTACTTTTAGGTACATCAATAAAATGTAGGTTTGGTGCTTTCACATAATCCCATATTTCTTGGAGGCTTTGTTCCTTCCTTTTCATTCTTTTTTCTCTAATCTTGTCTTCATGCTTTATTTCATTAAGTTGATCTTCAATCTCTGATATCCTTTCTTCCACTTGGTTGATTCAGCTATTAATACTTGTGTGTGCTTCACAAAGCTCTCATGGTGTCTTTTTCAGCTCCATCAGGTCACTTGTGTTCTTCTCTACACTGCTTATTCTAGTTAGCAATTCCTCTAACCTTTTTTCAAGGTTCTTAGCTTCCTTGCATTGGATTAGAACATGTTCCTTTAGCTCAGAGGAGTTTGTTATTATTCACCTTCTGAAACCTACTTCTGTCAATTCATCAAACTCATTCTCCCTCCCATTTTCTTCCCTTGCTGTTAAGGACTTGTGATCCTTTGGCAGAGAAGAGGCATTCTGGTTTTTGTAATTTTCAGCATTTTTGTGCTGGTTTCTCCCCATCTTCATGCATTTATCTACCTTTGATCTTTGACGTTGGTGACCTTTGGATAGGGTTTTTGTGTGGAAGTCATTTTTGTTGATGTTGATGCTATTCCTATCTGTCTGTTAGTTTTCCTCCTGACAGTCAGGCCCCTCTGCTGTAGGTCTGCTGGAGTTTGCTGAAGGTCCACTCCAGACTATGTTTGCCTGGATATCACCAGTGGAGGCTACAGAACAGCAAAGACTGTTGGCTGTTCCTTCCTCTGGAAGCTTTGCCCCAGAGGGGCACCTGCCAGATGCCAGCTGGAGCTCTCCTGTATGAGGTATCTGTCAGCCACTGCTGGGAGGTGTCTCCCAGTCAGCAAGCACAGGGGTCAGGGACCCACTTGAGGAGGCAGTCTGCAATCTGTCCCTTAGCAGAGCTCTAGTGCTGTTCTGAGAGATCCGCTGCTCTCTTCAGAGACGGCAGGCAGGAACACTTAAGTCTGCTGAAGCTGTGCCCCCAGCCACTCATTCCCCCAGGTGCTCTGTCCCAGGGAGATGGGAGTTTTATCTATAAGACCCTGACTGGGGCTGCTATCTTTCTTTCAGAGATGCCCTGCCCAGAAAGGAGAAATCTAGAAAGGCAGTGTGGCTACAGTGGCTTTGTCGAGCTGTGGTGGCCTCCATCCAATTTGAATTTTTTGGCGGCTTTGTTTACAACGTGAGGGGAAAACAGCTTACTCAAGCCTCAGTAATGGTGGACACCCCTCTCCCCACCACGCGCTAGCATCACAGATCAACTTCAGACTACTGTGCTTGCAGCAAGAATTTCAAGCCAGTGGATCTTAGCTTGCTGGACTCTACAGGTGTAGGAGATCCATCAGAGTGGTGGGAGAAATGACAGGGAAAGGAGCAGGCCTTCTGAAAGGTCAGAAGGCTCTGCAAAGCTCCAGGGGAGAATAGTTGAAGGCAGCTGTTCTATAATCCTGAGGCAGAGGGCAAGGAGTAGGTACAAGTGAGTGTAGGGGAATTTATCTTAAACAGGCTTGTTTACTTATATTGACCAGGAACTGACCTTTTATTATCCATGTGTATGACGTTTTCTGAAAGGGGAACAATAAATGTTAATCACCTACAGGTTGTTTGCTCCAGGTTTTCGGCATTGTGCCTGCATTGAATAAAAGCAAGCAGCTCCAGCTTCTCAGGGCTGCTGCACTTTGGCCACTACAGCCAGGCAGACCCCTAGCTGCTCTTACACTGCATACCTGTGTCTGAGTACCTCTTTTATCCATTGCTCGGCCAGGGTCTGCAGGACAGACCTGGCATGTGGGGGTGGGATCTGCTGAGTTAGACCACTTGGCTCCCTGGCTTCAGCCTCCTTTTCATGGGAGTGAATGGTTCTGTCTTGCTGGTGTTCTAGGCACCACTGGGGTATAAAAAAAACCTCCTGCAGTTAGCTCGGTGTCTGCCCAAATGGCCACCCAGTTTTGTGCTTGAAACCCTGGGCTTTTGTGGTATAGGCCTCCAAGGGAATCTCCTGGTCTGCAGCTTGTGAAGACCATGGGAAAAGTGTAGTATCTGGGCCAGAACGTACCATTCCTTGTGGCACAGTCCCTCACAACTTCTCTTGGCTACAGGAGAGAGTTCCCCAACCTCTTGCACTTCCTGGGTGAGGAGATGCCCCACCCTGCTTTACCTCACCCTCCGTGGGCTGCACCCACTGTCTAACCAGTCCCAATGAGATGAGCTGGGTACCTCAGTTGGAAATGCAGAAATCACCTGCCTTTTGCATTGATCCCACTGGGAGGTGCAGATTAGAGCTGTTCCTATTTAGCCATCTTGCCAACCACCTCTAGTGCATTTTTTATTTCTCTAATTGTGTCCTTCATTTCCAGAAGTTGTGATTGTTTTTTATGTATGCTATCTATTTCACTGAGGAATTTTCCTTTCACATCCTGTATCATGTTTGTTGTTTAAGTTGGAATTCACCTTTCTCTAGTGCCTTTTTGATTAGCTTAATAATCAACCTTCTGAATTATTTTCCAGAGATTTTGTCTTGGTCTGGATCTATTGTTGGTGAGCTGGTATGGTATTTTGGGGGTGTTGAAGAACCTTGTTTTGTCATATTATCAGAATTGTTTTTCTGGTTCCTTCTCATTTGGGTGACTGTGTCAGAGGGAAGATCTGGGACTCAAGGGCTACTATTCCGATTCTTTTGTCCCACAGGGTGATCTCTTGATGTGGTGTTCTCCCACTTCCTCTAGGGATGGGGCTTCCTGAGAGCCAAACTGCAGTGATGATTTTTTCTCTTCTGGGCCTAGTCATCCAGCAGAGCTACTGGACTCCACACTGGTATTGGGAAGTGTCAGCAAAGAGTCCTGTGATATAATACATCTTCAGGTCTTTTGGCTGTGGATACCAACACCTGCTCCAGTGGAGGTAGCAGGGGAGTGAAGTGGACTCTGTAAGGGTCCTTGGTTGTATTTTTGTTAAGTGCACTGGTTATGTGTTGGTTGGCCTCCAGCCAGAAGGTGGCATTTTCAAGAGTGCATTAGCTGTGGTACTATAGGAAGGAAGCAAACTTGACCTAGGGTCATCTAGTTATATATTCATGTTTCTGAGGCAGTGGGCAGAGCCATAGAGCTCCCAAGAAATTATGTTCTTTGTCTTTGGCAACCAGAGCAGGTAAAGAAAGACCACCAGGTTGGGGCAGAGACAGGTGTGTTTGAGCTCAGACTCTTATTGGGTGTGGCGTGCTGCAGTTGCTGTGAGGGCGGAGGTGTGGTTCCCAGGCCAATGGAGTTATGTTCTCAGGGGGATTCTGGTTGTCTCCACTGAGTGACACAGGACACCAGGGAAGTGGGGAAAAGCCAGCAGTCACAGGCCTCACCTCGTTTCCATACAACCCACAGTTCTAAAGGCCAGTCTCACTCCCACTGTGCCCCTACCAACAACACCGAGTCTATTTCCAGGCAGCCAGTGACCAGGGCTGAGAACTTGCCCCTGACTATCAGCCTCCCCACTGAGAAAGCAAGCAGACTTATGGCTTTTTTTTTTTTTTTTTTTTTTTTTTTTTTTTTTTTTTTTTTGCATCTCAGGGAATCCGCGGTGGCGATACAATTTCTTCAAAGGGTCTGTGGATTCTCTTGGCTTTCCTAGTATGTTGCTGCAGTAATTCTTGAAGCAAAAGCTCACAATGCGAGTCTCCACATACTGTCCTGTCTGTCCCAGTGGGAGCTGCAAGCTAGTCCTGCCTCCTCATCCTCACAGAAACATGAGAATAATGTTTGACCAAATATCTAGGCACTCTGTGGCCCAGTCAAGTTGACACATTAAATTAACCATCACACTGGTCCCCATGCAAAGTGGAACCCAGGTTTCAGAGCTCAGGCCCAGGGTCCCCTTACGAGGAGGGCTCCTGAGGGTTATGAGTGTAATGATTATATCTAGGCTGTCCTTCACAGCCACTTTCTTTCTTCCTAAACCTCAGGATTTAAGCACACTTGCCTGAAACCTGGGTTCAAATCTCTGCCATGTATTAGTTGTGCAAACTTTAGATATTATTTAGATATTATTTAATATCTCTATGCCTCAGTTTATTCACCTTTAAAATTGAGATAAAAATAATCTCTACCTCAGGAGATTGTTGTGAAGAGTAATTAAGTTAATATGAAACACTTAGAACAATGCCTGGTACATGGTAAGTGCCCAATAAATATTTTTAAATAAATGTTTTTAAATGTTTTCATCTAAAACCAGTATGGATCAATTATGGGATGTGGAAACCAAAAGCTAATTGAGCACACACAATAAATATTAGTACTTGCTGTTAGTTTTTAAAATATCAGCTATTTTTGTTGCTCTCACCCAGGCAGTTTTCTACCTGGCCCTGACACTGACCTTAGAAAAGATAAATCTCTACAATGTGACCATCAGGTCTGCTGCAGCCCTGGTCTGCTCTGCAGAACTAAGCCAGAGGCATTTAGCATTTATTGGGGTGCTCAAAGAAGTCCCATCCCTGAAAGACATTCTTTATACTTTAGGAAAGCAGAAATGGACAGTAACTCTACCCTTAAAGGCCAGTGAAATACTGACCTAGAGTATCTCCAAACTGGCACTCCACAAGGCTGGGACTGCAATGTAAACTCATGTTCCCAAGGGATCAATTAAGCCAGAATATCCCACAGTTTGTCTATAACAAGTCAATGAGGCTTTTTGCAGCCCTCAAAACTCTCAAGTGAGAAAAAATTGTTAAGCCTTCAGATTTTAACCAAGCAGACCAGAAGGTGGTATAGAGCCATAGCTTATAAAAAAGCATTTCAGATAGAAAAGGCCATGTTATAATTTCAGATCTGAGAAATGAAACTGAAACCAAACCTACGTTCTTCCTTCCCCCAACTTCCCAATTGTTAAGCATGCCCTGTTGTTTCTGAGCCAATTAGAGCTTGCTATGAGATAGAAGCAGATAACACATAGACTTCCGTTAAAACCAGAATGAGGAAAATACTTTTCTCTAGCATCGCAGGAGGAAGAAAACAAACACATCAGATATTTTCAGCACCAAAAGAGATGGTTTTCCCCACATACATGTAAAAGAAATTTGCAAGACTATCTGGGTAAGTAAAATATCTATTATTAATATTGTTCTTACTATCTATAGCAGCATTTTATTGAATAGAAAGAAATATACTTTTTAATTAGAAGATTTAAATATACCTCAAAACAAAAAATAGTATTCTAAGCCTAGAAATTCGAGACTATTTGTTGCTCTGACAGGAGCCTGCTTTGTATTAGTTGAAAAATTAGTCATACGTTTCATTAAAGATGCAGTTGAAAACTACAGACACTTTTATTGATGAAGTCTCCCAAGGCATAACAGCATCTTGAGAAAGAACAAACAGGCCAGGTGCGGTAGCCTATAATTTGAGCACTTTGGAAGGCAAGGACATGAGAATTGTTTAAGGCCAGGAATTCAAAATTAGCTTGGGCAACATAGCAAGACCCTACCTAGCAAGATTCCTACCAAAAAAAAAAAAAAAAAAAAAAGCTGGATGTGCTGGCACACAGCTGTAGTCCTAGCTGCTTTGGAGGCTGAGGCAGAAGGATTGCTTGAGCCTGAGAATTTAAGGTTACAGTGAGCTATAATTGCACCACTGCACTCCAGCATAGGCAACAGAATGAGACCGTGTCTCAAAGAAAAAAAAAAAGAAAAAGAAAAAGAAAAAGGAAAAATAGATAAAGAACAGGTAATGAAAACTTAAAAGTACTTTACCTTAATCAAATATACCTTCCACCATCTACTCTAAGAAATAAGTAGCTTCCAGAAAACAAAGTTCTCTGAGAGTTTCTCAAATACTGTTGTTGGATGACATGTATAGGAAGACAGACAGACAGATAGACTACTATGGGAAGTCTTTGAAATTATGGCAGCTTTATGTGCCTGGCAAAAATACTAGGCTTATGTCTAATTTCTCCCTGAAGGAAACACTAAGATAATGCAAGAGGGTTGGGGGATCACATTTCTGAATGAAGGCCTGACCTTCAGCTGCCTTTAGAAAAGTTAACAAACCCTACAGTTTAACACCAACTAGAGTTAAAAAAATGTATGTGGGTTCAATCGGTAACAAATAGTGTTTCCTGCTAAGATTCTCAGAACCAAATTTTCAGGTCAGTTTTTAAAGTATACAGTATCAAAACCAGTAATTTTAGGCACTAATTTTACTCCATGATTTCACCTTTTTCCCCCTACCATTATTTAGCCTTCCCCATGATTTCTTTACTTAACAGTTTTAATATATGTGTGATCCTGTATTACTTTCTAAATATTTCACCTAAAAAACATTTTGGAACAAGAGAGGATATAAAGAAATCATAAATATGTAAAATATCTATGAACAGTGGCATAAATACCTATGAATGGTGGCATATTATTTTCTTGAAGAGTGACATCATCAACAATTTGTAAAAAATAATTTATTGAAAGGTACAGCTATCAATAATCTGACAAAAGCTTTAGGGGAAGAAGCGTGAAAGTGTAACCTGTTCAATGACATTTGAAATATTCATAATCTCTCTAGTAGAGAAAACAGTCAAAAGTCACTTCTTTATTATTTGCTTACTTTCCCAACCAAATGTTCAGGCCCAGTTCTCCATCTCCCACATTCTTATATGAGAACCTGACTTTATGTTTTTACATATAATGGTATGCAGTTCTTGCATAAATCAAATAATCCATCTAATTCACCACTCGTTCTCATAATCTAGTTTATGACATATCACCCAGAGAGTAAGGACTGTGACTGTGTCTGTAAAACTGTGAAAGGTTCCAGTTGATGAAGGAAGTCAGGGAAACCCCAGGAAAAGGGTACCAGTGGGATGGGGCAAGATGGGGGATGAGAGTCATGGGTATGAGGCCTCAGGAGCCAGGGCACACTAGCAGCAGAATAATCAGGGACCCCTGCTTTATGTTAAATAGTGTGGGTGTAACAAAAGGGAGCATACTTTCATAGGGTGGAGTAGATGTGACTCAGCAAATGGATACAAGAAAGTGACTTAGATAGAACGGTCACTAGACGAGGGTGTAGTCAGTTTTAGATAACTCTAAAACCAGTATGAATCAACACTGAGTCGGATGCAGAAGTCAAAAGTTCATAATCTGAGGCTGCAATAATAAACACCTAGCAAAACTTGAGGACCTCACATACCATTGAATTCACAATTATCCTTGGTTCATAACACACCATCATCTTTTTTATGCAAGTGTCTCTTTTATTTTATTCATCTGTTTATTTATTTTCTAATGTATTTTGGAGGCATTATTGGCTTTTTAAATATGGCATAACTTACATACAATGAACAAACTTAAGGGTAAGCCTCTATGAAATTTTTATATGTACTTACCTGTGCAACCACTACCCATATCAAGATATAAAATATTTCCATCACCCCAGAAGTTTTCCTTGTGTTCCTTCCCAGAAAATATCTACCCCCAACATCATTCTGACTTCTACGATATATTACTTTTGCCTATTCTTAAACTATATAAGTAGAATTCTACAATATGTTTTCTGTTGTAACTGGCTTATTTCACACAGTATGATGTGAGATTCTTTCATGTTGTTGCCTGTATCAGTACTTTAATCGTTTTCATGAGAATTGCAGATCCAAAGGGTAGGTATATATTTAACTTCACAAAAACTGATAGCTTCTTAAAGTGGCTAAAACAATGTACATTCCAACAGGCAATGTATGAGAGCTCCATTGACTCCACATCTTCACCAACATTTGGCGTTACCAGTCTTTAATTTTAGCCACTCTAGTAGGCATGTAATATTATCTTGTTGTCATTTTACTTTGCATATCCATTATAGTAAAGATTTTGGAACACATCTAATTGCACTTCATTACACCCGCCTCTGTGACTACCAAAATCCCCGCTGGTTTCTCCTCCTCCCAGTAGGCCAAGTCTAATCCTTAAACCCAACCCCAAATCAACAAATGCCCCCAAAGCTTACCTAGACAGGAATCTTTTCCTCTCTGGAATTTTAGTTCATCCTGTCCTTGTCATCTGGTCTATTGATGACTTTGTGATTACTTAAAAATATGAGTTTTGCAGTTTTTTGGATTTTGTTCTCATTGTTGCAGTGGGTGAGTAGGTGGCCTTTTGTGATCTCCTACATCCTGAAACTGAGACTCCTTCAGTTTCTTCTAGAGTCAGTTTGGTAAGCTGTATTTTTTAAGAATTTGCTAATTAATCTCAGTTTTCAATTTATTCAGTTAAAGTTGGTTGGAATAACATCCAAACCCTTTCATTTTTAAAGTATCTAATATTGTTTACTTGTATCTAATATTGCTTATTTTATTAATTGAATAATTATTTGAATTATTAATTGAACTAATTGATTAAATTGTTAATTTAATTAATATTGCTTATTTTATTTTTTAGTTAATCATTCCATGGATGTGTCAATTTTATTACTTTTTATCTCTTGGACTTCATTAAGTCTCTCTTGTCATTTTGTTTTCCATTTTATAAATTTCTACTTTTATCTTTATTTTTTTCTTTCTTCTTATTTCAGGTTTATTCTGTTGTTCTTCTTTGAATTTATTAAATTGGCATTTAGTTCATACTTTTCAGTCATTCTTCCTTTTTTTAAATTATACTTTAAGTTCTAGGGTACATATGCACAACATGCATGTTTGTTACATATGTACACATGTGCCATGTTGGTGTGCTGCACCCATTAACTCATCATTTACATCAGGTATATCTCCTAATGCTATCCCTCCCCCCTTCCCCCACCCCACAACAGGCCCGGTGTGTGATGTTCATCACCCTGTGTCCTACTATTCTCATTGTTCACTTCCCACCTGTGAGTGTGAACACGTGGTGTTTGGTTTTCTGTCTTTGCTATAGTTTGCTCAGAATGATAGTTTCCAGCTTCATCCATGTCCCTACAAAGGACATGAACTCATCCTTTTTTATGGCTGCATAGTAGTCCATGGTGTATATGTGCCACATTTACTTAATCCAGTCTATCATTGATGGACATTTGGGTTGGTTCCAAGTCTTTGCTATTGTGAATACTGCCACAATAAACATACATGTGCATTTGTCTTTATAGCAACATGATTTATAATCCTTTGGATATATACCCAGTAAATGGTATATGACTGAGACAAATGGTATTTTTAGGTCTAGATCTTTGAGGAATCGCCACACTGTCTTCCACAATGGTTGAACTAGTTTACAGTCCCACCAATAGTGTAAAAGTATTCCTATTTCTCCACATCCTCTCCAGCATCTGTTGTTTCCTGACTTTTTAATGATCGCCGTTCTAACTGGTGTGAGATAGTATCTCATTGTGGTTTAGATTTGCATTTCTCTGATGGCCAGTGATGATGAGCATTTTTTCATGTGTCTGTTGGCTGCATAAATGTCCTCTTTTGAAAAGTGTCTGTTCTTGTCCTTTGCCCACTTTTTGATGGGGTCGTTTGATATTTTCTTGTAAATTTGTTTAAGTTCTTTGTAGATTCCAGATATTAGCCCTTTGTGAGATTGGTAGATTGTAAAAATTTTCTCCCATTCTGTAAGTTGCCTGTTCACTCTGATGGTAGTTTCTTTTGCTGTGCAGAAGCTCTTTAGTTTGTCAGTTTTGGCTTTTGTTGACATTGCTTTTTGTGTTTTAGTTATGAAGTCTTTGCCCATGCCTATGTCCTGAATGGTATTGCCTAGGTTTTCTTCTAGGTTTTTTATGGTTTTAGGCCTAACATTTAAGTCTTTAATCCATCTTGAATTAATTTTTGTATAAGGTGTAAGGAAAGGATCCAGTTTTAGCTTTCTACATATGGCTAGCCAGTTTTCCCAGCACCATTTATTAAATAGGGAATCCTTTCCCCATTTATTGTTTTTGTCAGGTTTGTCAAAGATCAGATGGCTGTAGATATGTGGTATTATTTCTGAGGGCTCTGTTCTGTTCCATTGGTGTATATCTCTGTTTTGGTACCAGTACCATGCTGTTTTGGTTACTGTAGCCTTGTAGTATAGTTTGAAGTCAGGTAGTGTGATGCCTCCAGGTTTGTTCTTTTGGCTTAGGATTGTCTTGGCATTATGGGCTCTTATTTTTGGTTCCATATGAACTTTAAAGTAGTTTTTTCCAATTCTGTGAAGAAAGTCATTGGTAGCTTAATGGGGATGTCATTGAATCTATAAATTACCTTGGGTTGTATGGCCATTTTCATGATATTGATTCTTCCTATCCATGAGCATGGAATGTTCTTTTGTTTGTTTGTGTCCTCTTTTATTTCATTTATTTTATTTTATTTTTTCTTACATTTTATTTTATTCTTTTTTTAATTCTTATTTTATTTTATTCTTTTATTTTATTTTTATTTCATTGAGCAGTGGTTTGTAGTTCTCCTTGAAGAGGCCTTTCACATCCCTTGTAAGTTGGATTCTAGGTATTTTATTCTCTTTAAAGCAATTGTGAATGAGAGTTCACTCATGATTTGGCTCTCTGTTTTTGGTGTATAGGAATGCTTTTGATTTTTGCACATTGATTTTGTATCCTGAGACTTGACTGAAGATGCTTATCAGTTTAAGGATATTTTGGTCTGAGATGATGGGGTTTTCTAAACATACAATCATGTCATCTGCAAACAGGGACAATTTGACTTCCTTCTTTCCTAACTGAATACCCTTTATTTCTTTCTCCTGCCTGATTGCCCTAGTCAGGACTTCCAACACTATGCTGAATAGGAGTGGTGAGAGAGGACATCCCTGTCTTGTGCCAGTTTTCAAAGGGAATGCTTCCAGTTTTTGCCATTATGATATTGGCTGTGGGTTTGTCATAAATAGCTCTTATTATTTTGAGATATGTCCCATCAATACCTAGTTTATTGAGAGTTTTTAGCATGAAGTGCTGTTGAATATTGTCAAAGGCATTTTCTGCATCTATTGAGAGAATCATGTGGTTTTTATCTTTGGTTCTGTTTATATGATGTATTACATTTATTGATTTGCATATGTTGAACCAGCCTTGCATCCCAGGGATGAAGCCAATTTGATCTTGGTGGATAAGCTTTTTGATGTGCTGCTGGATTCGGTTTGCATTTTATTGAGGATTTTTGCATCGATGTTCATCAGGGATATTAGTCTAAAATTCTCTTTTTTTGTGTGTGTCTGTGCCAGGCTTTGGTATCAGGATGATGCTGGCCTCATAAAATGCATTAGGGAGGACTCCCTCTTTTTCTATTGATCGGAATCGTTTCAGAAGGAATGGTACCAGCTCCTCTTTGTGCCTCTGGTAGAATTTGACTGTGAATCCATCTGGTCCTAGACTTTTTTTGGTTGGTAGGCTATTAATTGTTGCTTCAATTTCAGAACCTGTTATTGGTCTATTCAGGGATTTAACTTCTTCCTGGCTTAGTCTTGGGAGGGTATATGTGTTCAGGAATTTATCCATTTCTTCTAGATTTTCTAGTTTATATGCATAGAGGTTTTTACAGTATTCTCTGATGGTAGTTTGGATTTCTGTGGATCGGTGGTAATATCTCCTTTATCATTTGTTATTGCATCTATTTGATTCTTCTCTCTTTTCTTCTTTATTAATCTTGCTAGCGGTCTATCAATTTTGTTGATCTTTTCAAAAAACCAACTCCTGGATTCATTGATTTTTTGGAGGGTTTTTTTGTGTCTCTATCTCCTTCAGTTCTGCTCTGATCTTAGTTATTTCTTGCCTTCTGCTAGCTTTTGAATGTGTTTGCTCTTGCTTCTGTAGTTGTTTTAATTGTGATGTTAGGGTGTCAATTTTAGATCTTTCCTGCTTTCTCTTGCGGGCATTTAGTGCTATAAATTTCCCTCTACACACTGCTTTAAATGTGTCCCAGAGATTCTGGTATGCTGTGTCTTTGTTCTCACTGGTTTCAAAGAACATCTTTATTTCTGCTTTCGTTTCATTAGGTACACAGTAGTCGTTCAGGAGCAGGTTATTCAGTTTCCATGAAGTTGAGCAGTTTTGAGTGAGTTTCTTAATGCTGAGTTCTAATTTGATTGCACTGTGGTCTGAGAGACAGTTTGTTATAATTTCTATTCTTTTACATTTGTTGAGGAGTACTTTACTTCCAACTATGTGGTCAACTTTGGAATAAGTGTGATGTGGTGCTGGGAAGAATATATATTCTGTTGATTTGGGGTGGAGAGTTCTGTAGATGGCTATTAGGTCCACTTTGTGCAGAGTTGAGTTCAAGTCCTGGATATCCTTGTTAACTTTCTGTCTCATTGATCTGTCTAATGTTGACAGTGGGGTGTTGAAGTCTCCCATTATTATTGTATGGGAGTCTAAGTCTCTTTGTAGGTCTCTAAGGACTTGCTTTATGAATTTAGGTGCTCCTGTATTGGGTGCATATATATTTGAGATAGTTAGCTCTTCTTCTTGAATTGACCCCTTTACAGTTATGTAATGGCCTTGTCTCTTTTGATCTTTGTTGGTTTAAAGTCTGTTTTATCAGAGACTAGGATTGCAACCCCTGCTTTTTGTTTTGTTTTGTTTTGTTTTCCATTTGCTTGGTAGATCTTCCTCCATCCCTTTATTTTGAGCCTATGTGTACCTCTATGCATGAGATGGGTCTCCTGAATACAGCACACTGATGGGTCTTGACTCTTTATCCAATTTGCCAGTCTGTGTCTTTTAACTGGACGATTTAGCCCATTTACACTTTAGGTTAATATTGTTATGTGTGAATGTCATCCTGTCATTATGAGGTTAGCTGGTTATTTTGCTCATTAGTTGATGCAGTTTCTTCCTAGCATTGATGGTCTTTACAATTTGACATGTTTTTGCAGTGGCTGGTACCAGTCGTTCCTTTCCATGTTTACTGCTTCCTTCAGGAGCTCTTGTGTAGCAGGACTGGTGGTGACAAAATCTCTCAGCATTTGCTTGTCTGTAAAGGATTTTATTTCTCCACTTATGAAACTTAGTTTGGCTGGATATGAAATTCTGGGTTGAAAATTCTTTTCCTTAAGAATGTTGAATATTGGCCCCCATTCTCTTATGGCTTGTAGATTTTCTGCCAAGAGATCCACTGTTAATCTGATGGGCTTCCCTTTGTGGGTAACCCAATCTTTCTCTCTGGCTGCCCTTAACATTTTTTCCTTCATTTCAACTTTGGTGAATCTGACAATTATGTGTCTTGGAGTTGCTCTTCTCAAGGAGTATCTTTGTGGCATTCTCTGTATTTCCTGAATTTTAATGTCTGCCTGCCTTGCTAGGTTGGGGAAGTTCTACTGGATAATATCCTGAACAGTGTTTTCCAACTTGGTTCAATTCTCCCCGTCACGTTCAGGTACACCAATCAGATGTAGATTTGGTCTTTTCACATAATCCCATATTTCTTGGAGGCTTTGTTTGTTTCTTTTTACTCTTTTTTCTCTAAACTTCTCTTCTCACTTAATTTCATTCATTTGATCTTCAATCACTGATACCCTTTCTTCCACTTGATCAAATTGGCTACTGAAGCTTGTATATGTGACATGTAGTTCTTGTGCCATGGTTTTCAGCTCCATCAGGTCATTTAAGGTCTTCTCTATGCTGTTTATTCTAGTTAGCCATTCGTCTAATCTTTCTTCAATGTTTTTAACTTCTTTGTGATGGGTTTGAACATCCTCCTTTAGCTCAGAGAAGTTTGTTATTACCGATCATCTGAAGCCTGCTTCTCTCAACTCGTCAAAGTCATTCTCTGTCCAGCTTTGCTCCATTGCTGGTGAGGAGCTGCATTCCTTTGGAGGAGAAGAGGCGCTCTGATTTTTAGAATTTCAGCTTTTCTGCTCTGGTTTCTCCCCATCTTTGTGATTTTATCTACCTTTGGTCTTTGATGATAGTGACATACAGATGGGGTTTTGGTGTGGATGTCCTTTCTGTTTGTTAGTTTTCCTTCTAACAGTCAGGACCCTCAGCTGCAGATCCGTTGGAGTTTGCTGGAGGTTCACTCCAGACCTTGTTTGCCTGGGTATCACCAGCGGAGGCTGCAGAACAGCAAATATTGTAGAACAGTAAATGTTGCTGCCTGATCCTTCCCCTGGAAGCTTCGTCTCAGAGGGGCACCCGGCTGTATGAGGTGTCGGTAGGCCCCTAATGGGAGGTGTCTCCCAGTCTGCAGGAGTTTCTGCTGCCTTTTGTTCAGCTATGCCCTGCCCACAGAGGTGGAGTCTACAGAGGCAGGCAGGCCTCCTTGAGCTGCAGTGGGTTCCACCCAGTTCGAGGTTCCTGGCCACTTTGTTTACCTACTCAATCCTCAGCAATGGCAGACGCCGCTCCCCTAGCCTTGCTGCTGCCTTGCAGTTCGATCTGAGACTGCTGTGCTAGCAGTGAGTGAGGCTCCATGGGTGTGGGACCCTCTGAGCCAGGTGCAGGATATAATCTTCTGGTGTGCCATTTGCTAAGACCATTGGAAAAGTGCAGTATTAGGGTGGGAGTGTCCAAATTTTCCAAGTACCATCTGTCCCAGTACCCATTCCCTTGGCTAGGAAAGGGAATTTCCCAACCACTTGCACTTCCTGGGTGATGTGATGCCCTCCCCTGCTTCAGCTCACACTCCATGGACTACACCCACTGTCCAACAAGCCCCAGTGAGATGAACCTGGTACCTCAGTTGAAAATGCGGAAATCACCCATCTTCTTCATCACTCACACTGGAAGCTATAGACTGGAGCTGTTCCTATTTGGCCATCTTGAAACCCGGCCCTGTGCTTTAGACCTGGCACCCTATGGCTTGAGGAGGTGACACTGTGTCCGTGTGTGTGAAGGGAGAATGGCTGAAGGTACTTGCAGTCCCCCAGACAAAATATGCGGGTGTGGGTCACACCCATGCACACATGCAGCAGGGGTCTTAGCCACACAGGTGCACGGCAGGGCACACCCATTCTTCCATTTTTATAAATACATACAAGGCTATACATATTTCTCCAAGTATTGTAGACATTGTTCCTTACAACTTTTTATATGCAGCATTTTTATTACTGCTCGGTTCTAAATATTTTTCTCTTTAATGGATACCATAGCAGTTTTTTATTTTTTGAGTAACATTTTATTTGAGATTATTGTAGATTCATATGTAGTTGCAAGAAATAATTTGATATTCTGTGTACTCTTTACCTAACTTCCCCAATTGTAAAATCTTATAAAATTATAGTACAAAATCGCAGCCAAGATATTGCCTATCTTTGCCTATTTTGTATTGATATAGCTGTAAGGTTATGTTGCTTATTCACTTTCTGTGCATACCGCAGTTACATAATGAAAAAAATAATAGCTTAAACCTTGGACCATGGCTCTGGCATATTCACTTGAAAGGAACATAAATCCTAATCCTGAGTTTGTCTCTGCCACTAGAAAGCAATATTTCTGTGTGTTATTTCATGAACATGGGCCTATATAATAATTTATCTGCCATAATTCCCCAGGCTGCCTCCATTATTTAATTTGATGCCTCCCATGACAAATGAAAGTTTAGTTCATTAAAATGACTCACAGTTTTGGATCATACTTAAAGCTGACTATTATTATTTGCATTTCATTTTTTCTAACCATTGCTATATTTGTGTAGCCTAGATTGACATTAATTTTTTGGATAGTAGTCTGCAAATTTGCAAACTAAATAATTATGCCATGAGTTATTGCTCAGGAATCAGCTCTTATCAATCATCATGTGAAAAATTACTTTAATACAACGGTAGCCAACAAGTTCACTACTCAGCAAGCTATTCCAGATGACACGGAGCAGAACAGCTCACAGACAAAATTAAGATGCTTGAAGGACATATTTTTTAAAATCAATTAAAATACACAACAAGGCCAGGCGCAGTGGCTCACACCTGTAATCCCAGCACTTTGGGAGGAGGAGGCAGGAGGATCACTTGAACCCAGGAGGCAGAGGTTGCAATGAGCCAAGATGGTACCATTGCACTCCACCTGGGCAACAAGAGCAAAACTTCATCTTAAAAAAAAAAAATTAAAATACCCAACAACAACAACAAAGAGGTGGGCAACACATCTTGGATAAAGAACAAGAAGAGTAGAAGGATCTCATTATCTCAGTTGTGCTAGTTAATATATCTTCTCTCTTCCTCTCTGATGTTTCGGCATTCTCCACTGACTGTTCAATTTTGAGAACCAGAGTTGAGGTCTGTTTAAAGGGGCTCGGCAGATGGAAGAAGTCATGGGTCAATGACATACACTTGCTCTAATCAGAGAAATGCAGAGGGATTAGTATGCCTGGCCACAGATAAAGGTCATTAGCCTGGTAAGCTACGATGGATTTTACTGATATTTCTTCAATGGAGAACACAAATTATTAGAATGGGTGTCACCAAATAAGTAACCCAATTAAGACCTCAAAAACAGCAAGTGCTTCACGTGTGTCTCATGAATATTTACTGTTTGGTTCTTACATCCCTTTCTAACTATGTTTAATACTCATATGCTCTATTTACCTTATCTATGTCTATCATGATATATCTTACAAACTTGATTCTAACTCAGTTTCAAATATCCTTCTTTTTCCTTATTTTCTATATCAGAATTGAATGTTCTTAAATAATACAGCAAACACACATTATAGCAAACAATCATTAATAAGGATAAACTATCTCTATATATACTGACTGGAAGCATTCCCAAAATTTACTGAGTGAATGAAGCCAGAGAATTATGTATAGTATGCCACAATTTATGTGGGAAAAGGGTGATCATGTGGTTGTATTTGATATTCTTTCTCTGGAGGGATGCAGAGGAAACTGGTAACAGTCATGTTCTCTCAAGAGATAATTCATTGGCATATCCTATTTAACTTTCTAAATTTTGAAAATTATGTATATATTATCTACTAAAATCGATTGTGTCAAAATTTTACTTTTAATAATACTAAATAATTTTTCTTTTTCTACATGTAGGTATCAGAATGGCAAAGCAACTGAACCTTCCACAAAATACAGATGATTGGACCAAAGAGGATGTAAATAGGTGGTTAGAAAGTCACAAGATTGACCAAAAACACAGGGAAATTTTGACTGGACAAGATGTGAATGGAGCAGTGTTGAAGTGGTTAAAAAAAGAACATCTTGTTGATATGGGCATCACACATGGACCAGCTATTCAAATAGAAGAACTATTCAAAGAATTGCAGAAAACAGCCATTGAAGATTCAATTCAGACATCTAAGATGAGAAAGCCCAGTAAAAATGCTCCTAAAGACCAAACCGTGTCTCAAAAGGAAAGTAGAGAAACTTCAAAGCAAAAACAAAAGGATAAAGAGAACCCAGATATGGCTAATCCATCTACAATGAGTACAATTGCTAAAGTTTCTGAGTCACTAAAAGTTGAGCTCATAGAAGATAAAATAGATTATACAAAGGAAAGGCAACCATCCATAGACCTGACATGTGTATCATACCCATTTGATGAATTCAGTAATCCATATCGTTACAAGTTGGATTTTATTCTACAGCCTGAAACAGGACCAGGCAATCTCATTGATCCGATACATGAATTCAAAGCCTTCACAAATACAGAAACAGCCACAGAAGAGGATGTTAAGATGAAATTTAGCAATGAGGTTTTCCGATTTGCTTCAGCTTGTATGAATTCACGTACCAATGGCACTATTCATTTTGGAGTCAAAGACAAACCCCATGGGAAAATTGTTGGTGTCAAAGTCACCAGTGATACCAAGGAAGCCCTCATTAACCATTTCAATCTGATGATAAACAAGTATTTTGAAGACCATCAGGTCCAACAAGCAAAGAAGTGCATTCGAGAGCCAAGATTTGTGGAAGTTTTACTGCCAAATAGTACTTTATCTGACAGATTTGTTATTGAAGTGGACATTATTCCACAGTTCTCTGAATGCCAATATGATTATTTCCAGATTAAAATTCAAAATTACAACAACAAAACATGGGAACAAAGTAAAAAATTCTCAGTATTTCTGCGAGATGGGACCAGCTCTAAGGACATTATGAAAAATAAAGCTGATTTCAGAACATTTAAAGCAGATTTTAAAAGACTGGCAGAGTCCAGAAAAGCAGCAGAAGAAAAATTCAGAGCAAAAACAAATAAAAAAGAAAGGGAGGGACCAAAGTTGGTTAAATTATTGACAGGAAATCAAGATTTGTTAGATAATTCATACTATGAACAGTACATTCTTGTAACAAATAAATGTCACCCAGATCAAACAAAACACTTAGATTTCCTGAAGGAAATTAAATGGTTTGCTGTGTTGGAGTTCGATCCTGAGTCTAACATCAATGGAGTGGTCCAAGATTACAAAGCAAGCCGAGTAGCAAACCTTCACTTTCCAAGTATGTATGTAGAAGGGAAAACCACACCAAATGAGAAGATTTCTACTCTGAATCTTTACCATCAACCAAGCTGGATTTTCTGCAATGGCAGGTCAGACCTTGACAGTGAAAAATATAAACCCTTTGATCCAAGTTCCTGGCAAAGAGAAAGAGCTTCTGATGTCAGGAAACTGATTTCATTTCTTACCCATGAAGACATAATGCCAAGAGGGAAGTTTTTGGTGGTGTTTCTATTACTATCCTCTGTGGATGACCCAAGAGATCCCCTCATTG
Organism: Chlorocebus sabaeus; assembly: GCF_047675955.1. Classification (NCBI taxonomy): domain Eukaryota; kingdom Metazoa; phylum Chordata; class Mammalia; order Primates; family Cercopithecidae; genus Chlorocebus; species Chlorocebus sabaeus. The sequence continues at coordinate 59,750,942 of NC_132924.1, forward strand.
AGACTTTCTGTGCTTTCTACCAGGATCTCAAAGGAATAGAAAATATACTGTGTATTTGTGCACAGCCACACATATTTCAGGGATGGAAAGATCTACTTGAAGCAAGATTAATAAAACACCAAGATGAAATTTCAAGCCAATGTATTTCTGCTTTAAGCCTTGAAGAGATCAATGGCACTATTCTTAAACTAAAATCTGTGACTCAATCTTCAAAAAGACTTTTACCATCTATTGGCTTATCGACTGTCCTTCTGAAAAAAGAAGAAGATATCATGACTTCTCTGGAAATTATCTGTGAAAATGAATGTGAGGGTACACTGTTAGAGACGGACAAAAATAAATTCCTTGAATTCAAGGCATCAAAAGAGGAAGACTTCTATCGAGGTGGCAAAGTGTCATGGTGGAACTTCTACTTCTCTTCTGAAAGTTATTCTTCACCTTTTGTCAAAAGGGATAAATATGAAAGACTTGAAGCAATGATTCAAAACTGCGCAGATTCTTCTAAACCAACATGTACCAAAATTATTCACCTGTATCATCATCCAGGCTGTGGGGGAACTACCTTGGCTATGCACATTCTCTGGGACCTAAGGAAAAAATTCAGATGTGCTGTGCTAAAAAACAAGACAGTGGATTTTTCTGAAATTGGAGAACAGGTAACCAATTTAATCACCTATGGGGCAATGAACCGACAGGAATATGTACCTGTACTGCTCCTTGTTGATGATTTTGAAGAACAAGATAATGTCTATCTTCTGCAGTACTCTATTCAAACAGTTATAGCTAAAAAGTACATTCGATATGAAAAACCTCTGGTGATTATCCTAAATTGTATGAGATCACAAAATCCTGAAAAAAGTGCAAGGATCCCAGACAGCATTGCCGTAATACAGCAACTCTCTCCCAAAGAACAGAGAGCTTTCGAGCTTAAATTGAAAGAAATCAAAGAACAGCATAAAAATTTTGAGGATTTTTATTCCTTTATGATCATGAAAACCAATTTTAATAAAGAATACATAGAAAATGTGGTCCGGAATATCCTGAAAGGGCAGAATATTTTTACCAAGGAAGCAAAGCTCTTTTCTTTTCTGGCTCTTCTTAATTCATATGTGCCTGATACCACCATTTCACTATCACAGTGTGAAAGATTCTTAGGAATTGGAAACAAGAAGGCTTTCTGGGGGACAGAAAAATTTGAAGACAAGATGGGCACCTACTCTACAATTCTGATAAAAACAGAGGTCATCGAATGTGGGAACTACTGTGGAGTACGCATCATTCACTCTTTGATTGCAAAGTTCTCACTGGAAGAATTGAAGAAAAGCTATCACCTGAATAAAAGTCAAATTATGTTGGATATGCTAACTGAGAATTTGTTCTTCGATACTGGTATGGGAAAAAGCAAATTTTTGCAAGATATGCACACACTCCTACTCACAAGACACCGCAATGAACATGAAGGTGAAACAGGAAATTGGTTTTCCCCATTTATTGAAGCATTACATAAAGATGAAGGAAATGAAGCAGTTGAAGCTGTATTGCTTGAAGGTATCCATCGATTCAACCCAAATGCATTCATATGCCAAGCGTTGGCAAGACATTTCTACATTAAAAAGAAGGACTTTGGCAATGCTCTAAACTGGGCAAAACAAGCAAAAATCATAGAACCTGACAATTCTTATATCTCAGATACACTGGGTCAAGTCTACAAAAGTAAAATAAGATGGTGGATAGAGGAAAACGGAAGAAACAGAAACATTTCAGTTGATGATCTAACTGCTCTTTTGAATTTAGCAGAACAGGCCTCAGGTGCATTCAAAGAATCTCAACAGCAAAGTGAATATAGAGAGTATGAAGTGAAGGAAAGGTTGTATCAGAAGTCAAAAAGGAGGTATGATACTTACAATATCGCTGGTTATCAAGGAGAGATAGAAGTTGGGCTTTACACAATCCAAATTCTCCAGCTCATTCCTTTTTTTGATAATAAAAATGAGCTATCTAAAAGAGATATGGTCAATTTTGTATCAGGAAGTGGTGATATTCCAGGGGATCAAAATGATGAATATAAATTAGCCCTCAAAAACTATATTCCTTATTTAACTAAATTGAAATTTTCTTTGAAAAAGTCCTTTGATTTTTTTGATGAATACTTTGTCCTGCTAAAACCCAGGAACAACATTAAGCAAAATGAAGAGGCCAAAACTCGGAGAAAGGTGGCCGTATATTTTAAGAAATATACAGATATATTTTGTCTCTTAGAAGAATCACAAGACATAGGTCTTGGATCAAAGTTCAGTGAGCCACTTCAAATAGAGAGATGCCGGAAAAGCCTAGTAGCTTTAAAAGCAGACAAGTTTTCTGGGCTCTTGGAATATCTTATCAAAAGTCAAGAGGATGCTATAAGCACTATGGAATATATAGTGAACAAATATGCTTTTCTCTTAGAACAATGCACTGTCAAAATCCAGGCAAAAGAAAAGTTAAATTTCATCTTGGCCAACATTATTCTCTCCTGTATCAAACCTACCTCGACATTAGTAAAGCCAGTTGAAAAACTAAAAGATCAGCTTCGAGAAGTCTTGCAACCAATAGGACTGACTTACCGGTTTTCAGAACCTTATTTTCTAGCTTCCCTCTTATTCTGGCCAGAAAATCAACAACTAGATCAACATTCTCAAAAAATGAAAGAGTATGCTCAAGCACTGGAAAATTCTTTCAAGGGGCAATATAAACATATGCATCGTACAAAGCAACCAATTGCGTATTTCTTTCTTGGAAAAGGTAAAAGACTGAAAAGACTTGTTCACAAAGGAAAAATTGATCAGTGCTTTGAAAAGACACTAGATATTAATTCCTTGTGGCAGAGTGGAGATGTGTGGAAGGAGGAAAAAGTCCAAGAACTTTTGCTTCGTTTACAAGGTCGAGCTGAAAATAATTGTTTATACATAGAGTATGGGATCAATGAAAAAATCACAATACCCATTACTCCCACTTTTTTAGGTCAACTTAGAAGTGGCAGAAGCATAGAAAAGGTGTCTTTTTACCTGGGATTTTCCATTGGAGGCCCACTTGCTTATGACATTGAAATTGTTTAAGGGTCTGATATTGTTCCTCTAAGAATTTGGTCTCAGTACCACCTAATTTTTTTAAACTCAAGATCGATGCTTTAAACTGGCAAGGTTATAGATACAGCCCTAGCTCTTCAGACCTGTACATGCAGTATTTCACTTCCTCTTAAACATGTTATTAGTCCTACAAAGACAAGAGTGAAAATGGAAGGAGTGAAATACATGAAAAGCAGCAAATGTGTTCCTTGGTTTGGTTAACACCATTGATGACAAAATAATAAGGAGCTATGACTGGAGTCAGAAGAAGTTAGTGTAATAAGCTGGCTACACAGAACCCCACTCTTACCAGGCATTGATTGAAGAAGACTGTCTACTCAAATGGCATTTAGACATTAGAATGTCTGGGAAAATATTTCTCAAAGAGAGCAAAAACCTCTCAAACTGAGTAGCAACATTTATTCTTACTAAGCAGATCATCAATGTGTCATGTACTTGGCACTCAAGGATCTTCCAAAACAGAGGACCAACCAGTCTTCTGAAGGTCATGCCCACAGAAGTCATCAGACCTTACCAAAGTAGGCTGGAGAATTAGATTGCCTTTTCATGCAGTGAGAGTCAGTTAAGCAAAAATAAAATTTGTCTCTATAGCTAATTAGCTTATCAACTCCCCTCCAAACAAACAATTTAAAAAAAAACCTCACACTCAAATTCCACAAGATAATGAACAAAAGGGACTCTTGTGAGAAGACTAATGAGTCTCTCATCCAGAAGATGCCAATGTACTGGCAGATTAACATATAACCTATGTTTTGAACAAAAACAACCAGAGATATGTAATCAAAATGTAATTTTCCCCTAATAAAATTATGGGTATGGGCAGTAATCATTGGCTGCCAAAACCATTAAGTAGAAAGCTGATAAAAAAAAAAAAAAAAAAAAAAAACTTTCTAATGGATTTCTCAAACTGTCCCAAATCCTGATAAATATTAACATCACAGAGGAAGACCACACATTATGGGTCTGGAAGTACTATAGGAGTGCACATATCACCCATGAGATGGTCTTGCCAAATAATTAAACCTGAATTTGATCAGGTCTCTGGATCTTATTTTTAATTCAAAAGAAATTAAAAAAAAAAATCCTACTAACACCACAACAAATATGCAACCAGTGATATCCAGAAAGTAGAAATTCACAGGACAAAAACCTGGTTTCTTCAACCAAAAAAGAAAGAAAGAAATTGCAAAGGACCAAAAAAAGGTTAGGGAATCTATACATTATAAGGGACTTAACAACTAAAGTGAAACACATAGACTTTAGATCCTAATTTGAGCAAAATCTAAAATCAATTATTAGGCAATCAGAAAAATTTGAACACAGACTAGATATTTGAGGATATTAAGGTACTCTATTATTGATTTGTTAGATGATATAATGATTCCATGGTTATGTTTTTCAAAGAGTTTGTGCCATTCATAGATACATACTACAGTATTTGTAAATAAATAATATGATCTGGAATTAGTAATTTTGTGTTTGGGGTGTAGGAGTGGTGAAAGGGAAGTAGAACCAAAACAAGATTGGTCCTGAGTTAACAATGGCTGCATGCTGGATACATGTATACTTTTCTCTCTCTTACTGATTGTGCTTTTGAAATTTTCTCTTGTAGAACATTTGGAAAACAAAAACAAGAAAATGTGATTTGTTTCTGTCTTCAAAATCTCATTAGAATTTTTTCACTGGAGGAAGTTTTTCCCTTTTTTCTGCATAAAATTTTAACTCCATAATTTATGAGCTCAATCTTTATTGCTACTTTTTAATTGACAAATAAAAATTGTATGTATTTATGGTGTTCAGCCTGGGCGTTTTGTTTGGCGTATTTGTTTTGATATGGGTGTATACTGTGAAATGACTAAATGAAGGTAATTAATATCTCCATCACCTCTCAAGCCCACTTGTGTGTGTGATGAGAACATTTAAAATCAACTCTCTTAACAATTTTCAAGTATACATTTTTATTAACTATAATCATCGTGTTGTACAATAGATTTCCAAAATGTATTCCTCCTAACTAAAACTTTGTACCCTTTGACCAATATCTCATTTCCCACTACCTCCCCCACTGCCCCTGCAACCCTGGAAACCACCATTCAACTTTCTGCTTCTAAGAGTTTAGCTTTTTTAGATTCCACATCTAAGTGAAATCATGCAGTATTTGTCTTTCTGTTCCTGCCTCATTTCACTTCAGCTCAATTTTTAAAACATGAAAGAAATCTTCTGGTCAAACGGAGTTTCAATTAGAATGTCCAGTCACGTTTTTCTCTGAAGCCACTTCCCAGTCTGCCCCAGGTTTCAGTTCACTCTACACAGAATTGTCTCTTCTGGAGTCCTACCTTCCCGGGTGATTCTTTTGAACTCAAATTAAGCCAGTTTAAGCAGATGTTCTGTCCCCCGTGATCTCCCTTGGGGGAACAGGAAACACTTATGGGTGTTTGTTCTGCCATTGGTAGAGAGTGAAGGTAATTTCCAGTTCGGGGAACAACATGTGTTGTAAATTCAGAGGGACACAGGTAAAGCGCTTCAAGTGAAACTTTTGAGGGCCCCCTATCTCAAGGCTTGAGAGAAGGGTCTCATAGGGGTATGAGAGAACTTTCTCCAAAAGAACCTCTTGATAAGCCCTCATTTCCTCAGTGCCAGCGGTGGGCAACCTACGGCCTGTGGCACAAATCAAGCCTACTGCTTGTCTTTGTAAATAAAGTTTTATTGAAACATAGCTCTGCTCATTTGTTGAAGTATCGTCTATGGCTGCTTTTAGACTACAACAACAGAGCTGTGTAGCTGCCACAGAAACCCTATGGGCCACAAAGTCTAAAACATTTACTATCTGGCTCTTTACAGGAAGTTTGTTGACCCCTGCTCTATGCGGTTAACTCTTCTATTATGTCTTTATTATAGGTCAACCGTCAAATTGGTTCTTAAACACCCTACTTTGAAAATATGCATTTTGGTTCATCACTTCTTTTGGTATCTGATTTTTATCATTTTAGAGCCAAAGTTAAATTTTAACATTTTTTAACAGAAAACAAGTCAATTTTAATATTGTACTAATTCAGACCCACTTTTCTAAAGAACACCAGTGTAATAAATGTGTGTGAGTTTTCGTTTGGAAAATTTAAAAATTCCTAAATTGTGCGGAATCAATTTAACAGGCACCTTGATCTATCATAATTAGCTTTACCTATTAGTTTTATATTTCCTTAGAACTATGAATTTGAGGGAGACACATTTTGACTCCCTAAATTTATATTCTTCTCATATGCAACATACATTCATTCCATCCCAGTAGCCCCAAAAGTCTCACTTGTTCCAGCACCAACTCCAATGTCTAAAGTCTAGAGTTCCATCTATATCAGTTATGGGTGAGACTTAAGGTATGACTCTTCATAAGGCAAATTCCTTTCCAAATGTGAGCCTGTAAAATCAAACAAGTTGTGTGTTTCCAACTACAATGGTGGGACAAGCATAGGATAAACATTCCTGTTCCAAAAGGGAGAAACAGGAAAGAAGATCCCAAGTCCCAAGTAAGTCCAAAACACAAAGCAAACAATATTAAATTTTGAGGTTTGCAAATAATCTTTGACTCCATGCCATGCCTCATGCACTCACTGGCGTGGAGGTTGGGCCCCCAATCCCTCAGACAGCACTGCCTTCATGGCTTTGCTGGGTGCAGCCCACGCAGCAGCTCTTAGGGGTTGAAGAGAAGCCTGAAGCTCTCTCAGGCTGGCACTGCACATTGCACACTGGTGGCTTTACAAGTCTGGGATCTCAGAGATCGTCCTGCCTCCACAATTCCACTAAACATTGCCACAGTGGGGGCTTTCTGTGGTGACCCCAACCCCATAACTCTGTTGGGCATTGCCCTAGTGGGGCCTTTCTGCAGTGGCCCCACTCCTACTGCTCCAATAGAAATTGCCCTAGTAGGGGCTCTCTGTGTAGCCCCATCCCTGTGGCAACTCCCTGAACTTTTTATGACTTAATCCCCTCCTGAAGGCTCCACCTCTTAATACTGTCACAAGCGTGATTACATTTCAACATATAAATTTTGCGAAGACACATTCAGACCATAACAGAAGGTGAGATTAAAATATTAATGATTTTCTCTTTCACAGGCCAGCAGTTCTCAATTGAACAGAACTCCTGAAGGTCTTTTCAAGCTGCACATTCTATTTCCCAGTTCAGATACAACCTAGGGTAGAAAGACATCAGATTTTTTTTTTTAACTGTCCCTTTGGAAACCACTAATTAGGTCATTGTAGTACACAATAATTTCCAAACTCAGCATTCAAAAAGAAATGTTTATCAACAGTCCTAAAACAAATGGTAGCCTCAATAAAAGAAGTTTAGAAACTATAGCATGCCAAATTTTGCTTTTGGCTATTTAGGATGTTAAAAAAACAAAAAACAAAAAAGAAAGAAAGAAAGGAAGAAGCTCTCAGAAAGTAATACCAAAGGGAAGATTATTTAACTTATTTCTCTAAGAACAATAAAATTAGTTTAATTCCTCATTATTTTTATATCCCTTGCTCCTCCAAAGGTCTCCCTGTTGCACTTAAAATGTGCTTAAAAAAAAAAAAAAGAAAAAAAAAGTTCATATACACTGAAATAATTATAGATTTTTCACTTTCTCTATTGTCAAGAAGCTGATCTCCAATTAAAATGTATATACTATTGTTCTTTGTTCTTTTATATATTTTTAAAATTAAAATATGTATGTACACCACCATCATAATATCATAGCTAAGTTTTAAATTCTATGGCATCCATTATGGCCTGAAAATCATACCTCACCTCTGAGAACATGCAGGTAAGTCAAAAATTGCTTTGCCTTTCATTAGTGGAAGAAGGGAATTGTTCAGTTTGAAATCCAGAAATCTACCCTTTAGTGATAAGCTATCACCATTTCTTCCTAGTTGAAGTAAATATAATTTAATCCCATGTTTTAGCGATTCACTGAAGTTGATGCTCTGCAAGTGAAATTCCTAGCAAGAAACAGATGACACATTTAAAAGTAGTCCTTTGAGGAGAGTTTAATAAAAGAACTATTTTCGAAAGTGTGGATAGGGAGTAGGGAAGTCTCAAGGGATAAAGCAGTGCCCTGAGACTAGCTAGTAGCATGAGGAGCACCTACTATCCTTGTTCCTGAAGGGCAAGAGAAGGGAACTGTTAGCAGGATGGCGGTGGGAGTAAGGTGAGGGTGCTTTCTGGAGAGGACTGCTTAATAGGAACTGTGACCTTCAGTAGAGGGATGCAGCCAGCCTGAGGTACCCCACAGGGAGAAAGCCCAGGGGAATAAATAATGTAGTTTTACTCTTATTCCTCCCTTTAATCTCCTGCCTTTGCTTCCCATTGGTTCAAATTCAACCAGAAACTAGAAGACAAGGGAACCCACTGATACAGTTCATACAGATCAGCAAGGTACAGAAAAGAGGAGAGCGTATATGGAGGGACAAACAAGATATCCAGCATGGTATCCCTGAAACTCTTTAATTCCTACAACCATCTCCAGTACCCATTTAAGTTTGAAACTTAAATGACATTGACAAATGACCTTAAAAAGCAAATTTCTTTCACTATTCCAAGGTGATAACAGTGACATCTTAACTTGATTTTAGTCTTTGTCCATTCACCTAATCTTTCTGTTTTTTAAGAAAGCAGTTGAAGAGGACTTACAGGGAATTATTTAATGGGTACATGCTTGAGAACTGATTTAATTTTGCCTTCATTCTTAACTATTACTCCCAATACATATCTGTTTCCAATTTATGGAAGTTTTGTGTATGTTTCAGGAGAACTTTAAGCTCCAAAACAGGGGCTATCCTTTCACTCATACCTTGAACCACGTGGCAGGTTTTCAAAGATGTGTGAACATGGTATGTAAACTGACCTAGGTGGGCAGTGAGAGAGTTCTATCCGTTGTATCTCAGCTGTGTTTTCTTGCACTAATGCTTTTATTATTACTATTATTTGTTGTTGTTGTTGTTTTCTGTTTGTAGATTATGTTTCTCATTCCCTTGGGAATGCTACAAAAATTCTAAGGTTAACACTTTATCTCCCCTTTTCGCCAGGTGTTTTTTCAATCTGTTACTCCAGGTCCTTCAAGAAGTAGATACCAAGAAATGATTAAATGTGTGAAGATTTTATTAGAAAGCCTAGGAGTAAAAATTGGAGATCTAGTAAGTCAAGGATGCTTCACTTCTCCTTCACTTGGGTCAGATTTTCATCCCAGTTTGATGGCTCTCTCAGTCTTACCAGAATCCAATCATGCTTTCTCTCTCTCTCAGGGTGTGTGTGTGTGTGTCTGTGTGTGTGTATTTGGGAGATATAACAGTCTGTTTGTGAGAGTGACTCATATATATGTGTATATATCATATGTGTATATGATATATATATACACACATATATATATCACATTATATATATGTCACTCTATATAAGATATGTGTGTGTGTATGTGTGTGTCTTAGCTAGGCACAGTGGCTCGCATCTGTAATCCCAATGTCTGAGGAGGCTGAGGCAGTAGGATTGCTTGAGGTCATGAGTTTGAGACCAGCATGGGCAACATAGTGAGACCCCTTCTCTACAAAAATTTCCAAAATTAGCTGGGAGTGGTGATAAATACCTGTGGTCCCAGCTACTTGGGAGGCTGGGGTGGGATGATAACTTGAGCCAAGAAGTTCAAGATTGCAGGGAGCTATTATTGCACTACTGCATTCTAGCTTGGGTGACAGAGCTAGACCCTGTCTCTAAAATAATATATACATACATACATACATACATACATGCATACATACATACGGAAGAAGAAAGTAGACAAAACCAGTCTACCAGATTCCAAGACTTATTATTTAGCTATAGTGATCAAGGCTGTGTGGTATTGGCAGAGGGACAGACACAATGGGATAGAATGGAGACTCCATAAATAAACCCACACAACATGCTCAGTTGATTTTTGACAAAGATATGAAACCAATTCAATGGGGAAAGGATAACTTTTTCAACAAATAGTATGAAGCAATTAAATATCCATAGGCCAAACAATGAACCTTGATCTGAATCTCACATCTTTTTCAAAAATTAACTCTAGAAGAATCACAGACTTGAGATGCACACACACACACACACACACACACACACACAGAGAGAGAGAGAGAGAGAGAGAGAGAGTCTGACTCCATTGCCTAGGCTTGAGTATAGTGTCATGATCTCAGCTCATTGCAACCTCTGCCTCCCAGACTCAAGCAATCCTCCCACCTCAGCCTCCCGGTAGCTGGGACTACAGGCACATGCCACTGTGCCCAGCTAATTTTTGTATGTTTTGTAGAGAGAGAGTTTTGCCATGTTGTCCATGCTGGTCTCGAACTCCTGAGCTCAAGCAATCCAACTGCCTCAGCCTCCTAAAGTGCTGGGATTATAGGTGTGAGCCACCATGCCTGGCCTCACAAACTTAATTATAGAATGTTTAAATTCTGTAATTTGGAGGAGGAAGAGGAGCAAGATGGCAAGATGGCTGAACGAACCCTCCAGCAATCATCCCCCTGCAGGAACAGCAAATTGAACAACTGTTCATATAAAAATCCACCTTCATAAGAACATAAAATCAGATGAGTGATCTTAGTACCTGGTTTTAGCATACTGATAAGGGAAGAGGCATTGAAGAAGGTAGGAAGGACAGTCTTACATTGCCTACACCACACCTCCCCAAACCCCAGCAGCACAATGTGGGGAGATAATCTGTATGTTTGAAGGAGAAAGAGCAAAGTGAGTGAGAAACTTTGCATTTGAAATCAGTGCCACTCTGTCACAGTGGAACATAACACCAAGTAGAATTCTGCATTTAGACTAGCCCTGAGTCAGAGAGAAATTCTCTGTCTCAGTGGGAGAAAGTTGAGTCCTGGCCAGCTTCACCACCTGCCAACCAACTAAAGTGACCTGGTGATATGGTTTGGCTCTGTAGTGTAGAGAACCAAGGATAAACCTAGTCCTTGACGGATTCACCACCTGCTGACTAAAGTGGCTGTGGGCCTTTAATAAACATCAGTGGCCGCCAGGCAGTAGTGGCCATGGGCCTTGGGCAAGCACCAAAACTGTGCTGGTCTGGGAGACCATGGACTTCAGGTACAACCCAGAGCAGTGCCTGCTGGGGTGGCCATAGGAGTGCCCATGTCACCCTTCCAACAATTCCAGAAGGCCCAGTGCAGAAAGAGAGACTTTTGCTTAAGCAAAAGAGAGGGAAGAGAGCAAGAGACTTTGTCTAGGAACCCAGGGAATTCTCCTTTATCTTACCCAAGTCCACCAAGATGGTGTGTCTAGGAGTCTGCAAGAGCTTCAGTGTTCCTGGGCTTAGGGCACCCCCTAGTGTTGAAATGACTGCAGTAACCATAGGCTTGAGTATTAATACTCAAAACCCTTTGAAATCATGAAAAACCCTCTCAAGAAAGACTGGTATGAACAAGACAAAACTGTGAAGACTGGAATAAACGCCTAACTTTTCAATGCCCAGACATCAACAAACATCCACAAGCATCAGAAACATCCAGGAAAACGTGACCTCATCAGAAAGACTAAATAAGTCACCAGTGATCAACCTTGGGAGTGACAGAGATATGTGACCTCAGCCAGGGAATTCAAAATAGCTGCCTTGAGGAAGCACAATGAGCTTCAAGATAACACAGAGAAGGAATTCAGAATTTTCAATCAGGGAAATTTTTAAAAATTGAAATAATTTAAAATTGAAACTGAAATTCTAAAGCTAAAAAATTTTATTGACAAACTGAAAAATGCATCAGAATATCTCAACAGCAGAACTGATCAAGCAGAAGAAAGTGTTAGCGAGCTCAAAGGCAAGTTATATGAAAATATACCACCAGAGAAGAAAAAAGAATGAGGTATGCCAACAATATCTAGAAAATAACCTCAAAAGGGCACATCTAAGAGTTATTGGCCTTAAAGAGGATGCAGAGAAAGAGATTGGGATAGAAAATTTATTCCAAGAAATAGCAAAGAATTTGCAAACCTATGAGAAAAAAAAATGAATATCCAGGTACAAGAAGATCAAAGAACACAAAACATACTTAAACCAAATAAAACTACCTCAAGAATTAAACTAAGTTTTCAAAAGTAAGGATAAAGAAAGGATCCTAAAAGCAGCAAGAGGAAAGAAGCAAGTAACATGTAAATGAGTTCCGATACATCTGGCAGCAGACTTCTCAGTGGAAACTTTACGGATCAAGAGCGAATGGATTGACATATTCAAAGTACTAAAGGAAAAAAGTTTTAAACTAGAATATTGTACCCAGTGAAATTATCTTTTGAACATGAATGAAAAATAGGCTTTTCTACATAAACAAAAATAGAAGAATTTAGTCATCACCAGACCTGTCTTATGAGAAATGCTAAAGGAAGTTCTTCAATCTGAAAGAAAGGGATGCTAATGTGTAATAATAAATCATCTGAAGGTACAAAGCTCACTGATAAAATTAAGTACTCAGGTAAATACAGAATACTGTAATACTGTAATTATGGTGGATAAACCACTCATATCTTTAGTATGAATACTAAAAGGCAAATCTATAAAAAATAATAATAACTACAACAATTTGCTAAGAGATAGACAATATAAAAAGACATAAACAGTGACAACAAAATGTCAAAAAGTAGAGGGGATAAAGTGTAGAATTCTTCAATTTTCTCTTTGCTTGTTTGTTTTTTCTTTTCTTTTTTGTGAACAAAGTTGTCATCAGTTAAATATAATTGGTTATAAGATGTTATTTGCAAGCCTCATAGCAACCACAAAGAGAATACCTACTTAAATATACGAAACATAAAAAGCAAGAAATTAAAATATACTACCAGAGAAAACCACGTATACACAAAGGAAGACAGGAAGAAAGGAAGAGAGGACTGATAAAACAACCAGAAAACAAAATGACAGTAGTAAGTCCTTACTTATTAGTAACAACATTGAGTACAAATTGACTAAATTATCCAATTAAAAGGTGGAGTGGATGGATGTATTAAAAAATAAAACCCAACTATGTGATGCCTACAACAAATTCACTTCACCTATAAAGACACACATAGACGGAAAATGAGGGGATGGAAAAAAAAAAGATATTCCATATGAATGTAAACCCGAAAAAAGGTAAGGAGTAGCTATACTCATATCAGATAAAATATATTTCAAGACAAAATCTGTGAAAGAAATAAAGCAGGTAATTATACAATGACAAAGGGGTTAATTCAGCAAGAAGATATAACAAGCAAATATTAGGGCCAGAGAAAAAGAGAGAGAGAAAGAGACAGAGAGATCCCAATACAATAATAGCTGGGGATTTTATCACCCTGCTTTCAGCACTGGACAGATCATCTAGACAGAAATCAACAAAGAAATATTAGACATAATCTATAATATACACCTAATAAGCCTAAAACATTTGCAGAACATTTTATCAAATAGCTGCAGAATACACATTTTTCTCCTCAGCACATAAAACATTTTCAAGGATGTACCAAAATGCATCTCAAAAAATTCAAAAAATGTGAAATTGTATCAGGTATTTTTTTCTGATGACAATGGAAGAAAACAGAAATTGATAACAAGAGGAATTTAAAAACTATAAAAACACATGGAAATTAAATAACATGTTCCTGAATGACTGTTCAGCAAATAAAGAAATTAAGCAGAATAATTAAAAATTTCTTGAAACAAATGAAAATCGAAGCACAATATACCACAACCTAGAGCACACAGCAAAATCAGTGCTAAGAGGGAAGTTTATAGCAATAAAGCCATACATCAAAAAAGTACAAAGACTTCAAATAAACCACATAATGATGCATGTTAAAGAACTAGAAATATAAGAGCAAACCAAACCCAAAATTAGTAGAAGGAAAGAAATAATAAAGATCTTAGCAGAAATAAATAAAATCAAGACTAAAAATGCAAAAGATCAATGAAATGAAAAGGTGGTTTTTATAAAAATAAACAAAATCAACAAACCTTTAGCCAGACTAACTAAAAAGAAAGAAGACTCAAATAAATGAAATCAGAGATGAAAAAGAGACATTACAGCTGTTACCACAGTAATTCAAAGGATCATTAAAGTCTATTGTGAGCAATTACATGCCAATAAATTGGAAAACCCAAAAGTGGTTAAATTCCTAGACACATAAAACCTACCAAGATTGAACCGTGAAGAAATACAAAACCTGAGTAGACTAAAAACAAGTAATGAGATAGAAGCCATGATAATTGAAAAAAAAAAAAAGTCTCTCATCAAAGAAGAGCCCAGAAACTGATGATTTCACTGCTAAATTCTACCAAATATTTAAAGAAGAATATGAATACTCCATAAACTGTTCAAAGACACAGGTAAAGAGAATACATCTGACCTCATTCTATGAGTCCAGTATTACCCCGATACCAAAACTAACAAAGACACACACACACCCAGAAAGAAAACTACAGGTCAATATATCTGATGAACGTAGATGCAAAAATTCTAAAAAAAAAAATACTACCAAACCAAACTCAGTGACACTTTAAAAAGGTCATTCACCATGATCAAGTGGGATTTATCCCAGGGATGCAAGGATGCTTTACATGAAAATCAATAAACATAATATACAACATCAACAGAATGAAGGACAAAAACCATATTGTCATTTCAATAGATGCTATAAAAAGCATTCAATAAAATTCAACATATTTTCATTACAAAAACTCTCAACAAACTGGGTTTAAAAAGAACATACTTCAACATGATTAGGGCCGTATAGGACAAACTCACAGCTATTATACTGAATGTAGAAAAACTGAAAGCCTTTTCTCTAAAATTTGTAACAAGACAAAGATGCCCACTTTCATCACTTTTAATCAGTATAGTACCGGAAGTCATAGAGCAATAAGACAAGAGAAAGAAATAAATGGCATCCAAATTGGAAAGGAAGAAGTTAAATTATCCTTGTTTTCAGATGATATTTTTATATATATATATATATATATATATATAATTTTTTTTTTTTTTTTTTTTTTTTTTCTTTGAGACAGAGCCTTACTCTGTTGTCGAGGCTGGAGTGCAGTGGCGCCATCTCAGCTCACTGCAAGCTCCACCTCCCGGGTTTACGCCGTTCTCCTGCCTCAGCCTCCAGAGTAGCTGGGACTACAGGTGCCCGCCACCACACCCGGTTAATTTTTTGTATTTTTAGTAGAGACAGGGTTTCACCATGTTAGCCAGGACAGTCTCGATCTCCTGACCTCATGATCCACCCGCCTTGACCTCCCAAAGTGCTGGGATTACAGGCATGAGCCACCGCGCCTGGCCCTGATATAATCTTTTATTTGGAAAAACCTAAAGACTCCACCAAAAAAAAGCTATTAAAGCTGATAAAAAAATTCAGTAAACTTGCAGAATATCAGATCAATATACAAAAATCAGTAGCATTTCTATATGCCAAAAGCAAACAATCTGAAAAAGAATCCAAGAAAGCAACCCTATTTATAACAGCTACGAATAAAATACAATAACTAGGAATGAATTTAACCAAAAAAGTCAAAGATCTATACAACTTTGATAAAAGAAATCAAGAGGACAGGAAGGAAAAATAATCCAGGAAATGAAAAAAGGAAAGATATTCTATGTTTATAAATTGGAACAATTAATACTGTTAAAATGTCCATGCTATACAAAGGTATCCACAGATTTAGTGCAATCCCTATCAAAATATCAATGACATTCTTCACAGAAATAAAAAAAATCTATCCCAAAACTTATGTGGAACCACAAAAGACAGAATAGCCAAAGCAAACCTGAGCAAAAAGAGAAATGCTGGAGGCATCACATTACCTGACTTAAAATACTACAAAGCTGTATTAACAAAACAGCATGGTACTGGCATAAAAACAGACACATATACCACAGTGGACAGAATAGAGAATCCAAAAATTAATCCATACATTTGCAATTGACTCATTTTTTTAAAAGACACCAAGCACGTACATTGGGGAAAGGACAGTCTCTCCAATAAATGGCGCTGGAAACATTGGATATCCATATGCAGAAGAATGAAACTATATCTCTATTTCTCACTAAATACAAAAATCAAATCAAAAGGGAATAAAGACTTAAATGTAAGACTTGAAACTATGAAATCATTGCAAGAAAACGTTGAGGGAATGCTCCAGGACATTGATCTGAGCAGAAATTTCTCAAGTAAGACCTCAAAAGAACAGCCAACCAAAGCAAAATGGACAAATGGGATCACATTAAGCTAAAAAGCTTCATGCAGCAAGGAAACAATCAACAAAGTGAAGAAACAACCTACAGAATGGGAAAAAGTGTTTGCAAACTAATCAACTGACAGTGATTAATATCCAGAATATGTAAGGCACTCAAACAACAAAAAATCTGATTTTAAAATAGGCAAAAGATCTAAACAGACATTTCTCAAAAGAAGATATGCAAATGGCCAGCAAATATATGAATAATGCTCAACATTACTAAGCATCTCATAAATGCAAATCAAAACCAAAACATGGTATCATCTCACCCCAGTTAGGACATTTATCAGGCCGGGAATGGTGGCTCACACCTGTAATCCCATCACTTTGGGAGGCTGAGGCGGGTGGATCACTTGAGGCATTCAAGACTAGCCTGGCCCACACAGTGAAACTTCATCTCTACCAAAAAAAAAAAAAATTAATCAGGTGTGGTGGTGCAGACTATAATCCCAGCTACTTGTGAGGCTGAGGCACAAGAATCATTTGAACCCAGGAGGCAGAGGCTGCAGTAAGCCAAGATTGTGCCACTGCACTTCAGCCTGGGCAACAGAGCAAGACTCAAAAAAAAAAAAAAAAAAAAAGAAAGAAAGAAAGAAAGACAAAAAACAGGCCGGGCACGGTGGCTCAAGCCTGTAATCCCAGCACTTTGGGAGGCCGAGACGGGCGGATCACGAGGTCAGGAGATCGAGACTATCCTGGCTAATACGGTGAAACCCCGTCTCTACTAAAAAATACAAAAAAACTAGCCGGGCAAGGTGGTGGGCGCCTGTAGTCCCAGCTACTCGGGAGGCTGAGGCAGGAGAATGGCGTAAACCCGGGAGGCGGAGCTTGCAGTGAGCTAAGATCCGGCCACTGCACTCCAGCCCGGGCGACAGAGCAAGATTCCGCCTCAAAAAAAAAAAAAAAAAAAAAAAAGACAAAAAACAACAATTTTGGTGAGGATGCAGAGAAAGGAGAAGCCTCATACACTGCTGGTGGATAAATTAGTATGGCCACTATGGTAAGTAGCATGGCGGTTCCTCAAAAAACTAAAGATAGAACTACCATATGATTCAAAAATACCACTACTGGGTATATGTCCAAAAGAAAGGAAATTGGTGTGTCAAAGAGGTATCTAGACTTCCATGCTTATTGAAGCACTATCCTCAATAGCCAAGATGAGGAATCCACATAAGTGTTCATCAACAGATGAATAAAGAAAATATATAGAGATATCTCCCTAATCTACCCAGAAGGACGCAGCATTACAACACCACCTGGACCCAGTGGTGTGGCCACATCCCTAGTACCGAATCCCATATAGCACCTTATGCCCTGTGAAACATCGTCCTGCACATCAGGGAAGTTGTCCTCAGGATATAGGGAGCCAAAACATGTACTCCGAAGAACATGAGAGTCACCTGCCCAGAGCCACCTCTGTCAACAGTGACCCTGACCCCTTCAACAGCAGGGCCACAAGCACCACTCGGGGACCCAAGCACTAGACTACTTGGGGCATAACACCACCACCACCAGTGACTTCACTCCCTCCAGCAGCAGGGCCACCATGCATGCTGGCCAGGGTCTTAAGGATCAACTCACCCAAAACCTGTTGCCACCACTGCCAGCACTCATATGTGCCACCCAGGGGTACAAAAACCAGCCTACCCAGGCCCATCACAACCACCACAACCACTGGTGCCTGAACATGCTACCCAGGGGCCTGAGGACCAGCCCATCCAGGGTCACCACCACTGGCAAACCCTCTCTTTCCAGAAATGGGGTCATCACACACCTTCGTGGGTTCCCCATGGTCCCAAGGACTGACCTGCCTCGTGCCCCTGTCCCCATCAAAGCTGCATCAGAACCTTCACAAATAACTACAGCTTAAGTCACTGAGAAACTCACAGATAGCACTGATATTGATTATAGCCCAAGAGAACATACAAGGACTACACTGCAGCCCCCCAGGGCCAAAGCCAAAGCACCCTACCCAACTGACACTACAGACACATGTATAGGGCAAAGTTTTTTCCTGCAAAAGCTACTCCATAAAATTGGAAGAGCAATTGTTACATCAGACGCACAGATATCAATGTGCATGACCAAAACAAAAAAAGAAAAAGAAAAAAAAAAGGAAAGAAAAGAAAACGCAAGGAAATATGACACCTCCACAAAGGAACACAATAATTCTCTAGTAACAGACCCCAAATAAATGAGAATCTATGAAATACCTGAAAAAGAATTCAAGGTAATGATCTTAAGGAAACTCTGTAAAATACAAGAGAACACAGATCATACAAAGGAATTGGGAAAATAATTCATAATTTCAATAAGAAATTCCACAAATATATTCTTTGTTGAATAATAATAAAAATATAATTAAGGTAATGTTTTTATTAAAAAGAAAATTAAAATATAAAAGAATTTAATTTTTTTTTTTTAAATTTTAGATTTGGGGGTCCATATGCTTGTTACATGGGTATACTGCACACTGGGATTGAGCATCCAGTGTATTCATTACCCAAATAGCGAACATTATACCTGATAGGCAATTTTTCAACCCTTACTTACATCATACCCTCTCCCTTTTGGAGTCTTCAGTGTCTATTATTTCCACTTTTATGTTCATGTGTACTCATTGTTTATCTGCCACTTATAACTGAGAACATGTGGTATTTGACTTTCTGTTTCTGAATTAGTTTCCTTAAGGCAATAGCCTCCAGCTCCACCCATGTTGCTGAAAAAACCACGATTTAATTCTTTTTTGTGCCTGAGTATTGTTCCATGGTGTATATATGCCACATTTTCTTTATTGATTCAACTGTCAATGGACACTTAGGTTGGTTCCATGACTTTGCTGCTATGAATAGTGCTGCAATGAACATACAAGTACAGATGTCTTTTTTACATAATGATTTATTTTGCTTTGAGTAAATACCCAGTACTGGATTTACTGGGTCAAATGGTAGCTCTATTTTTATTGTTTGATAAATCTCCATACTATTTTCCATAGAGGTTGAACTAATTTACATTCCCACCAACAATGTATAAGTGTTCCCTTTGCTCTGAATCTATGCCAACATCTTTTGCTTTTCAATTTTTAAATGATAGCCATTCTGACTGGTGTAAGATGATATTCTCATTGCAGTTTTAATTTGTATTTATCTGATAATTAGTGATGCTGAACATTATGGGTTTGTTAGCTGTTTGTATGTCTTCTTTTAGGAAATATCTGTTCATATGCTTTGCCTAGCTTTTAATGGGGTTGTTTTTGGCTTTTTTTTTTTTTCTTTTCTTATTGAGTCATTTGAGTGAGTTCCTTGTAAATTCTGGATATTAATCCTTTGTCAGAGGCATAATTTGTTAATATTTTCTCCAATTCTGTAGGTGGTCTGCTTACTCTGTTAATTATTTCTTTGTTGCTTATTTCTTTGCAAAAGCTTTTTAGTTTAATTAAGTCCTATGTGTCTGTTTTTGTTTTTCCTGAAGTTGCTCTTGGGGTCTTTAAAAAAATTCTTTGCCAAGGCCAATAGAGTTGGCTTAGGTTTTCTTACAGGATTTTTATAGTTTCAGATCTTACATTTAAGTCTTCAGAACATTTTTCCTAGGTTTTCTTATAGGATTTTTATAGTTTCAGGTCTTACCTTTAAGCCTTTGAACATATGGAGTTAAGTTTTGTATGTGTTGAGAGATAGGGGTCCAGTTTCATTACTCTGCATATGGCTAGCCAATTTTCTCAGCACCATTTATTTAATAGGGTGTCTTTTCCCCATTATTTTGGTTGACTCTGTCAAAGATCAACTGGTTGTAGGTGTGTGGCTTTACATCTGGTCTCCCTATTCTGTTCCATTGATCTATATTTTTACACCAGTATGATGTTATTTTTGTTAATATAGATCTGTAGTATAATTCCAAGTCAGGCAGTATTATGCTTCTCACTTTATTCTTTTTTCTTAGGATTGTTTTAGTTATTTAGTGTTCTTTATGGTTCCATTTGAACTTTGGGATTGTTTTTTCTAATTCTGCAAAAATTAGACATTGGTAATTTGATAGACATCGCGTTGAATTTGTACATTGCTTTGGGCAGTACGGTCATTTTAATGATACTGATTCTTCCAATCCATGAGCACAGGAAGTTTACTGTTTGTTTGTGTAATCTTCAACTTCTTTCATCAGTGTTTTATAATTCTCCTTGTAGAGATATTTCATCTCCTTGGTTATATGCATTCTTAGGTATTTTATTTTCTTATGGCTTTCATAAATGGGATTGAGTTATTGATATCATTTTCAGCTTGAACGTTATTTGTGTATAGAAATGCTACTGATTTTTGTAGTTTGATTTTGTATCCTGAAGATTTACTGAGTTTATCAATTCTAGAAGTTTTTTTGGAGGAATCTATAGGGTTTTAGGGTATATGATCATTTCATCAGTAAACAGAGATAATTTGAATCCCTCTTTTCTAATTTGGATGCCTTTTATTTCTTTATCTTGTCTGATTGCACTTGTCAGAGCTTCCAGTACTATGTTGAATAGGAGGGGTGACCATGGACATTCTTGTCTTGTTCCAGTTCTTACAGAGAATACTTTCAACTTTCCTCCATTCAGTATTAGGTTGGCTGTGGGTTTCCCAAAGGTGTCTTATTATTTTGTTATACGTTCCTTTGATGCCTAGTTTGTTGACGGATTTTATCATTAAGGGATGTTGGATTTTATCAAATATTTTTTTGGCATCTGTTAAGATGATCATATGGTTTTAGTTTTTAGTTCTGTTTATTCGATGAATCACATTTATTGATTTGTGGATACTGAACCATCTTTGCATCCCTGGAATAAAACCCACTTGAATTATTATTATTATTATTATTTTTTTTTTTTGATGTGCTATTGGAGTCAATTCGCTAGTATTTTGTGGAGGAATTTGCATCTGCGTTCATCAGGGATACTGGCTTGTAGTTTCTTTTTCTCTCTCTTTTTTAAATTGTCCTTGCCTGATATTGGTGTCAGGGTAATATGATTTTGTAGAATTAGTTAGGAAGGACTCCCTTCTCCTCAATTTTTTGGAATAGTCTCCGTGAGATTTGTCCCAGTTCTTCTTTGTAAATCTGGTAAAAATTGGTTATAAATCCATCTGGTCCTGAGATTTTTGGGTGGTTGTTGTAAGATTTTTTTTATTATTGATTCAATTTCATTACTCATTATTGGTCTGTTCAAGATTCCTATTTCTTCCTGATTCAATCTTGGGGGGTTGTATGTTTCCAGGAATTTATCAGTTTCCTCTAGGTTTTCTAGCTTGCACACACAGAGGTGTTCACAGGGGCTTCTGATGATCCATTTATTTCTGTTGTATCAGTTGTAATGCCCCCTTACTAATTTCTGCTCATGCTTATTTGAATCTTCTTTTATTTTTTCTTGGTTAATCCAGCCAGTAGCCTGTCAATTTTGTTTATCCTTTCAAAAAATCAAATTTTTGTTTCATTGATCCATTATACTGTGGATTTTTACTTTCAAACTTATTTAGTTCTGCTCAAATCATAGTTATTTCCTTTCTTCAACTAGCTTTGGGTTTAAATTATTCTTGTTTTTCTTGTTCCTTGAGGTTTGATGTTAGGTTGTTAATAAGAGATCTTTCTGTCTTGTTGATGTGGGCATTTACACCATATACTTCCCTCTTAACACTGTTTTTGCTGTTTCCCCAGAGGTTTTCACATATTGTGTCTCCAATTTCAATTGTTTTGAAAAATGTCTTGATTCCCGCCTTAATTTTGTTGTTTTCCCAAGGATATTTCAGGAGCAAATTGTTTAGCTTCCATTATTTGTGTAGTTTTGGAGTTCCTCTTAGTATTGATTTCTAATTTTATTCCACTATGGTCCAAGAAAATACTTGATATGATTTTGATTATTTTACTGGTTGATTGAGTGATTGATTGATTGATTTTTATTTTACTTTAAGTTCTGGGATACATGTGCAGAATGCACAAGTGTGTTACAGAAGTACACATGTGCCATGGTGGTTTGCTGCACCTATCAACCCATCACCTACCTTTTAAGCTCCACATGCATTAACTATATGTCCTGATGCTCTCCCTCCCCTCACCCCTGTCCAACAGTCTCCAGTGTGTGTTGTTCCCCTCCCTGTGTCCATGTATTCTCATTGTTCAGCTCCCATTTATGAGTGAGAACATGCAGTGTTTGGTTTTCTGTTCCTGTGTTAGTTTGCTGAGGAGGAGGGCTTCCAGCTTCATCCATGTCCCTGCAAAAGACATGATCTCATTCATTTTTATGGGTATTCCGTGGTATATATGTACCACATTTTCTTTATCCAGTCTATCACTGATGGGCATTTGGGTTGGGTCTTTGCTATTGTGAATAGTGCCATGATAAACACACATGTGCATGTATCTTCATAATAGAATGATTTCTATTCATTTGGGTATATACCAGTAATGGGATTGCTGGGTCAAACGGTATTTCTGGTTCCGGATCCTTGAGGAATCACCATACCGTCTTCCACAATGGTTGAAAAGCATTCCTATTTCTCCACAGCCTCGCCAGTGTCTATTTTTTCTTCACTTTTTAATAATCACCATTTTGACCTGTGTGAGATGGTAAGTCATTGTGGTTTTGATTTACAATTCTCTAATGACCAGTAATGTTAAGCTTTTTTCATATGTTTGTTGGCCACATAAATGTCTTATTTTAAGAAGTGTCTGTTCATGCCTTTGTCCATTTTTTTATGGGGTTGTTTGGGTTTTTTTCTTGTAAATTTGTTTAGGTTCCTTGTAAATTCTGGATATTAGCCCTTCGTCAGATGGGTAGATTGCAAAAATTTTCTCCCATTCTGTAGGTGGCCTGTTCACTCTGATGGTAGTTTCTTTTGCTGTGCAGAAGCTCTTTAGTGTAATCAGATCCCATTTGTCAATTTTAGCTTTTGTTGCAAATGCTTTTGGCAATTTCACCATAAAATCTTTGTGTATGCATATGTCCTCAATGGTATTGCCTAGGTTTTCTTCTAGGGCTTTTATGGGTTTGGGTTTTACATTTAAGTCTTTAGTCAATCTTGAGTTAATTTTTGTATAAGGTCTAAGGAAGGGATTCAGATTCAGTTTTCTGCATATAGATAGCCAGTTCTCCCAGCATCATTTATTAAATAGGGAATCCTTTCCCCATTGCTTGTTTTTGTCAGGTTTGTTGAAGATCAGATGGTTGTAGATGTGTGGTCTTATTCTGAAGTCTTTATTCTGTTCCATTGGTCTATATATCTGTTTTAGTACCAGTATCATGCTCTTTTGGTACTGTAGCATCGTAGTATAGTTTGAAGTCAGGTAGCGTGATGCCTCCAGCTTTGTTCTTTTTACTTGGGATTGTCTTGACTATACAGACTATTTTTTGGTTGCATATGAATTTTAAAGTAGTTTTTTCTATTTCTGTGAAGAATGTCAATGTTAGTTTGATGGGACTAGTGTTAAATTTATAAATTAATTTGGGGAGTATGGCCATTTTCACAATATCAATTCTTCCTATCCATGAGGATGGAATTGTTTTCCATTTGCTTGTGTCCTCTCTTATTTCCTTGAGCAATGGTTTGTAGTTCTCCTTGAAGAGGTCCTTCATGTCCCTTATTAGCTATATTCCTAGGTATTTTATTCTGTTTATAATAATTGTCAATGGGATTCCATCCATGATTTGGCTCTCTGCTTGTCTATTGTTGTGTATAGGAATGTTTGTGATTTTTTGTACATTGATTTTGTATCCTGAAAATTGGCTGAAGTTGCTTATCAACTTAAGGAGCTTTTGGGCTGAGATGATGGGGTTTTCTAAATATAGGATTATGTCATCTGCAAACAGAGACAATTTGACTTCCTCTCTTTCTATCTGAATACACTTTCTTTCTTTCTCTTTCCTGATTGCCCTGGCTAGAACTTCCAATACTATGTTGAATAGGAGTGGTGAGAGAGGGCATCCTTGTCTTGTGCTGGTTTTCAAAGGGAATGCTTCCAGCTTTTGCCCATTCAGTATGATATTGGCTGTGGGTTTGTCATAAATAGCTCTTATTATTTTGAGATATGTTCCATCAATATCTAGTTTATTGTGAGTTTTTAACATGAAGCGATTTTGAATTTTATCAAAGGCCTTTGCTGAATCTGTTGAGAAAATCATGTGGTTTTGTCATTGATTCTGGTTATGTGATGGATTACATTTATTGATTTGCATATGTTGAACCAGTCTTGCATCCCCGGGATAAAGCCAAATTGATCGTGGTGTATAAGCTTTTTGGTGTGCAGCTGGATTTGGTTCACCAGTACTTTATTGAAGATGTTTGCATCAATGTTCATCAAGGATATTGGCCTGAAGTTTTCTTTTTGTTGTGTCTCTGCTTTGTTTCTATATCAGCATGATGCTGGCCTCATAAAATGAGTTAGGGAGGAGTCCCTCCTTTTAAGTTGTTTGGAATAGTTTCAGAAGGAATGATACCAGTTCCTCTTTGTACCTCTGGTAGAATTCAGCTGCGAGTCTGTCTGGTCCTGGGCTTTTTTTAGTTGGTAGACTATTTATTACTGCCTCAGTGTCAGACTTGTTATTGGATTCAATTCAAGGATTCAATTTCTTCCTGGTTTAGTCTTGGCAGGGTTTATGTGTCCAGGAATTTATTCATTCTTCTAAATTTTCTAGTTTATTTGCATACAGATGTTTATAGTATTATCTGATGGTAGTTTGTATTTCTGTGGGGTCAGTGGTAATATCCCCTATATCATTTTTTATTGTGTCTATTTGATTATTTCCTTCCTTCCTCTCTTCCTCCCTCTCTTTCTCTCTTTCCTTCCTTTCTTTCTTTCTTTCTTTCTTTCTTTCTTTCTCTCTCTCTCTCTCTTTCTTTTCTTCCTTCCTTCCTTCCTTCCTTCCTTCCTTCCTTCCTTCCTTCCTTCCTTCTTTCCCTGACATCACAACTAGACAAAGATGCAACCAAAAAGAAACTACAGGGCAATATTCATGATGAACACAGATGCAAAAATTTGCAACAAAATCAATCCAATAATACATTAAAAAGATAATATACAATGATCAAATGAGCTTTATCCCAGGGATGCAAGGATGGTTCAACATACACAAATCAATAATGTAATACATCACATAAACAGAATGAAGGGCAAAAGCCATATGATCATCTCAATAGATGCAGGAAAAGCATTTGAAAAATTCAACATCCCTTCATGATAAAAACTTTCAACAAATTAGGAACAAAAGGAGTATATCATAACACAATAAAGGTCATATATGACAAACCAACAACTAACATCATACTGAATGGGAAAAAGTTGAATGCCTTTCCTGTAACAACTGGGTCAAGACAAAGATGCCCACTTTACCTTCCTTATTCAAAATAATGCTGGAAGTCCTAGTCAGAGCAATTAGGTGAGAGAAAGAAATAAAGGGCATCCAAATTAGAAAAGAGAAAGTTAAATTGTCCCTTTTTGCAGATGACATAATCTTATATATAGAAAAACCTAAAGACTCTATCAAAAAACTTTTATAACTGATAAAGTAGTAAAGTTGCAGAACACAAAATTAGCATACCAAAATCAATAGTATTTCTATACACCAATAATGAACTAGCTGAAAAAGAAATCAAGAAATCAATCCCATTTGCAGTACCTGTACAAAAAAGAAAAAAAAGACAATACCCTAGAAATAAATGTAACTAAGAAAGTGAAGGATTTACATGATGAAAACTATAAAACACTGATGAAATAAATTGAAGGGGAAATAAACAAATGGAAAGACATCCCATTGTATCTGTAGATTGCTTTGGGTAGTACAGTTGTTATAACAATATTAATTCTTTTAATTAAGAAAGAATTAATATTGCTATAACAACTGTACTACCCAAAGCAATCTACAGATACAATGTAATCCCTATAAAAATACTAATTATATTCTTCACAGAAATAGAAAAATATAATCCTAAAGTTCATATGGAACTACAAAAGACCCAGAATAATCAAAGCAATACTATGTATGAAGAACAAAGCTAGAGACATCACACCACCTGACTTCAAAATATATTACAAAGCTATAATAACTAAAACAACATGGTATTTTGTATAAAAACAGATATACAGACCAATGAAACAAAACAGGAAACCCATAAATAAATCCATGCTATCTACAGCCAACATGTTTTTTACAAGGGCACCAAGAACATATACATTTGGGAAAGGACAGCCTTTTCAATAAATGATGCTAGGAAAACTGGGTATCCCTATACAGAAGAATGAAACTAGACCACCACTTCTCACCATATATGAAAATCAACTGAAAATTGATTAAAGGCTTAAATATAATTTTCAAAAATATAAAACTACTGGAAGAAAACATAGGGAAAACCCTTCAGGACAGTGGCCTAGGCAATATTTTATGAGTAAGACTTCAAAAGCACAGGCAACAAAAAAAGAAATAAATAGGACTGTATCAAATGTGAAGGCTTCTGCACAAAAAAACAAATAATCAAATAGAGTGAAGAGATAACCTAAAATGGGAGAAAATATATGCAAACCATTTATCCAACAAGAGTCTAATATCCAGAACATACAAGGAACTAAAGAAATTCAATAACAAAAAAGTCTGATTAATAAATGGGCAAAGGATCTAAATAGATATTTTTCAAAAGAAGATACTCAGATGCCTAACAAGTATATGAAAAAATACTCAACATCACTAATTATCAGGTAAATGTAAATCAAAACCACAATGAGGTAGTATCTCACCCCATTTAGAATGGCTCTTATCAAAAATACAAAAAAATACTGAATGCTGGTGAGGATGTGGAGAAAAGAGAATCCTTATACAATGTTGCTGGTCATGTAAATTAGTAGAGTCATTATGGAAAGTAGTATGGAGTTTTCTCAAAAAGCTAAAAATAGTATTACCATATAATCCAGTAATTCCATGACTGTGTATTTATCCAAAGGAGAGAAAGTCAGTATATGGAAGAAACATCTACACCCTCATGTTTATTGAAACACTATCCACGATAGCCAAAATATGGAATCAACCTAAATGTCTATCAATAGACAAACAAATCCAGTTAATGTGTTATATACACATAATGGAATACTATTCAGTCATAAAAAGTAATATAATCCTGTTATTCATGGCAACGTGGATGACCCTGGAGGACATTATGATAAATGAAGTAAGTCAGGCACAGAAAGATAAACACAACATGTTCTCAGTCATATATGGTAGTTTTAAAAAGTTGAGCTAATAGAAATAGGGAGTAGAATTGTGGTTGTTACAGGCTGGAAAGGGTAGGGTGGAGGGGAGGATAGGAAGAGAGTTAACAGATACAAAATTACACCTAGATAGGAGGAATAAGTTCTAGTGTTCTATAGCACTGGTGGGCAAATACGGTTAACTGTAATATAATCTGCTGTATATTTTCAAAAAGCTAGAAGAGAGAATTTTGAATCTTTCCAAAACAAACAAATGATAAATGTCTAAGGTGATGATATGCTAATTACCCTGATTTGATAATTACACATTGTTTACATGTATTGAGATATCACTCTGTATCTCACAAATATGTACAATTATTACATGTCAACTAAAAATGAAAGGGAGAAAAATGATCTCTACTTGAGAAGAATTAAATAAATTATTAGGTTAAAAAATTTTATGCTGAAAGAAAAAATCTATATCCAGAATTCTATATCTAGAATTCTATATCCAGTAAAAAAAAAAATCCTTGAAAATGTATCAAAAAAGATACATTTTCTGGTAAATGAAATCTAAAATAATCCATAGCCAGCAGACTCAAAACTAAAAAAAAGGCTAAGGGAATTCTTCAGTCTTAAGAGAAATAATACCAAATGCAAATTTTGATTTCCAGAAAGATACAGAGAGCACCAAAAATAATTTTTAAAATAGGTAATATAAGAGAATTTTAAAATATTTTTGAAAGAAAATTACTTTTCCTAGCAAATATAATGACAAAAATACTGTGGGGTTTATAACATGTAAAAGCAAAACATAAAACAACAATAGTGCCAGGAGAAAATTCTCCATGGGTATCTCATGTTTCTGAAGCTGTTCTGAGAGGTGGCACTGACTTCCTTTGATCCAGAATATTTTTTTAAGACTGTTTTTACAGTGAGCAGTTTTGGAAATAGTGTCTCTCTCAGGAGGCTTGCTAACCATTATAAAAGATTCAGATTTCCTACACTTGGGATTGCTCTCCTAGAATGCAACCTACAGCATGTGCAAGTGTCACCTGGTCTTTTTCATGTTGCCCTTTAAGAATTGGAGTCTTAAGTCTTCTTCCACTATGGTCTGTGAAACTACAGCAAGCTAACTTGTTAGTTTGCAAGTAGTGTAAAATTTCAGACCCTCCACAGTGCTTGACACACAGCAAGAGTCCCACTGAAACACAAGCTATGGTTGCTGCTCAAACCACTTGAACATCTGTGTCAAAGGTCAGCAGGTAAGAGAGGAGTTACAGCAACAGTTATTGACCCTGCCTTCAGGAGTGGTGAAGCTGCTGTTATACATTGATAGCAGAGAAGAATGTTTTACATGTAAGTGATACCTTTGGGTGAATCAGTACTCTCTTGTCAATTTTGACAGTAGGTGAACAATTGCAGCAGTCATGGCCTGAGAAGGGCGTGGTAACCAAGGATTCAGAACCCTCAGGGTTTAAGGTTTTGTAACACCAAGTTAGCCACCAAGACCAGCAGAGATGCTAGATGAGGGTGAGAAAAGCTAGAACAGAGAGCAGAGAGGGAAGATTATGAGTATCAGTTTCAGTCCTAAGAATGCCTACATTGCAAAGGTTGTGGTTTGTCCCAATCACTTTCCTCTTATTGGTTTCTAAAAGAGGTCTTCCAGAATCCTGGAAGATCTGCTCCTACAAATGAAGAAATAAATCCAAACATCTCAAGAGATGGGCTGTAGTGAATGTTGTGATGTACCACTGAAATCCCTTTGAGATCAAAGAACTTATTTTCCCAGAAGCTGGGGGTGCTGCCAGAGTAAATGATTTATTTCAGCTGAAGAGAGCTTGTATCCAATAATTGATATGGAATATAAACATGCCCTTCTCATCCCGACTCTGAACAACTCTCAGTAACCACCTTGGCTTCAGTTTCCCATATGGTCAACTGAGGCTTTGTTGAGACTGAATTGCAGCCCAGCTTCTCTCTCTGCCCAATCTTGCTTTTGCTCCTTCCCTTCCACATGTGTTGATCCTGATCACCCTCCTTAATAAACGCCCTTCTATCAGAGTCTCAAAGTCTGCTTCCTGGAGGGCTGAACCTGCAAAAAGACCAATGGGACAGATTCAGCAGCCCAGAAACCAAGCCTCTCATATATATGGATTCTTGATTTATGAGAAAGATGGAAGAGCAGTACAGATTTTCCAATAAGTCATGAAAGGTAAATTTGTTATCCGTATGGAAAAAGTGAAATTGAACCCTATATCACACTACCTACACAAAAATCATTTCCAGGTGATTTAAATATCTAAATGAAAAAGGTAAAATGCCAAAGATTTTAGAAGAATCATCATAAATCTGGGGTACATAAGGATTTCTTCAGCACCTCACAAAAAGCACTAAAGAGAAATATTTGTTATTTAAACTTAGGAATTTCTATACATTAAAAAATATCACATAAGAATACACAGACAAGCCACAGAGAAGATATGAACAAGGTATAACCAACAACAGTCCAGGAGCCAGATTATATAAAGAATACCTACAAATAAATGAGGATGAGAAATATAAGCCAATGTTTTAAAATCATCAACTTGGCCAACAAAGACTTGAAAAAGTAATTAATTCCATTAGCTAATAATGAAATACTAATTAAAACTCTGATGAAATATAATTAGATTGGCAAAAATAATTCATGTAATTTTAACTTTTATTTTAGATCAGGAGGTACACGTGGAGGTTTGTTACATGGGTATATTGCCTGACACTGAGGTTTGGGATACAAATGATCCTGTCACTCAAGTAGTGAGCATAGCACCCAATTGGTAGTGTTTCAGCTCTTGTTCCATTCCCTGCTACCCCCAGTCCAAGGATCCCAGTGTCTATTGTTCCTTTCTTTATGTCCATGTTTACCCAATATTTAGCTCCAACTTAGAAGTGAGAATATGCACTATTTGGTTTTCTGTTCTTATGTTAATTATCTTAAAATGATGGCCTCCAGCTGCATCCATATTGCTGCAAAGTACACAATGTCACTGTTTTATGGCTGTGTAGTATTCCACGGTGTATATGTACCACATTTTCTTTATTCAGTCCACCACTGTTGGGCTCCTAGGTTGATTCCATGTTTTTGCTATTGCAAATAGTGCTGCAATGAACATATACGTGCATGTGTCATTTTTGTAGAATGACTTATTTTCCTTTGGGTTTATACCCAGTAATGCAATTGCTGAGTCAAACGATAGTTCTGCTTTAAGGTCTTTGAGAAATCTCCAAGCTATTTTCCATAGAGTTGAACTAATTTATATCCCCACTAACACTGTGTAAGTGTTCCCTTTTCGCTACAGCCTCACCAGCATCTGTTCTTTTTTAACTTTTTAAGTAATAGCCATTCTGACTAGCATAAGATGGGATCTCATTGTGGTTTTGATTTGCATTTCTCTGATGATTAGTGACGTTGAGCATTTTCTCATGTTTGTTGTAGGTCTTCTTTTGAGAAGTGTCTGTTCACGTCCTTTTTAGATTGGAAAAATAGTTTTGTATTTTATTTTATTTTATTTTATTTTATTTTATTTTATTGAGACAAAGTCTCGCTCTGTCACCCAGGCTGGAGTGCAGTGGCACGATCTCAGCTCACTGCAACCTCCACCTCCTAGGTTCAAGCGATTCTCCTGCCTCAATCTCCTGAGTAGCTGGGATTACAGGCGTGCACCACCACACCCAGCTAATTTTTGCATTTTTAGTAGAGACTAGGGTTTCACTATGTTGGTCAGGCTGGTCTCCATCTCCTGACCTTGTGATCCACCCGCCTCAGCCTCCCAAAAGTGCTGGGATTACAGGTGTGAGCCACCATGCCTGGAGCAAAATATTTTTAAGCTGGTGATATTTAGCATTGGTGCAGATATACAGCGTCGGGAAGCCTCCCACTCTGATTATGGCAGTGTAAATTGGTACAATCGCTCTAGAAAACAGAATGGTAGTATTGTATAAGTTTGAAGATAAATATACTTTATCAGCCAGCAATTTCTCTCCCAAAAATATAACCCAGATCAGGGTTTGTCAGGCTCAGCACTATTGACTTAACACTATTGTGTTAATTCTTTGTCATAGGTAGCTGTCCTGTGCATTGTAGGTTGTGTAGCAGGATGCCAACTTCTACCTACTAGATGCCAGTAGCACTTGCCAGTTGTTACAATAAAAAAGTCTCGAAACATTGACCATTGTCTCCTAGGAAGCAAAATCTCCTTAGTTGAGAACCAGTCTCCTGAAGCATCATTTCTAATTGCCGAAATCACAAAACAATCCAAGTGCTAATCAAAAATGAAATAAATTATTATAGTGTAGAACATACAAACTCTAGTTACTATATAGCAATTAAAATTTTTAAAATTAGATTCATTAACAATATAGGCCTTACAAACATTATATTGGGTGAAAAAAAAATCCTGTGTTTTTACAAAAAAGAATATACATTATGATCCCATATATATTATATATAAGAAAAAAACCAAAAGCATATGTTTTAGGGATCTTTACATGGGCAGGAAGTAATGGAAAGCAGGGAAATGACTACTATAAAGGTAAATCTTCCTACGGGGGTAAGCACAGTTTGGGAAAAATAGGACGTTCATATTTTCTTGGTGTCGAAATGTTCTACTCTTGATTCAGCTAGTAGTGAGATGAGTACTATATTTATAACTAGTTTAAAACTATATATATAAGTGTAATACTCTTTTCGGTATGTATATTTTGAAATTTTATGGGAAATGTTTAAATAGAAATCCTGTCTTGACTTATTTCTCCAAATAGCATATCCATGCCTTTCCTCACCTTTACAGCCCTTTATTGAAAAACTCCTTCAAAAACTTGTAGAAATTCACTGTCTGTCTTCCTTCCTTTCATTCTCTTTTGAACACACTTTAATCTACAACCACTATTACTCCATTGGAAATATTGCTATAAGATTGCTTCTCAGCAGCATTTAACACAAATGATCCCTTCCTCCTTCCTGAAATATTTTCTCCACTTGGCTATCAAGACATCTCACT
This sequence comes from Chlorocebus sabaeus, assembly GCF_047675955.1. Classification (NCBI taxonomy): domain Eukaryota; kingdom Metazoa; phylum Chordata; class Mammalia; order Primates; family Cercopithecidae; genus Chlorocebus; species Chlorocebus sabaeus. Next base: position 59,783,587 of record NC_132924.1, read on the forward strand.
CTCGATTTTCTCCCAACCTCACTGGCTGCTCATCCTTAGACTGCTTTGGTTGTCCCTCCTTATCTTTGAGAGCTTTTGTTTGTATGTTTAATAATTTTTTGTAAAATTTATAGACAGTGATATAGTTAAATGCACAATTCTTGTGTCCAATATGATGAAAAATATATATAAGCATATGCCCTGCACACCTATCAACATAGACATTTCCATCACCCTAAGAGCTCCCAAGTCCAAGACCTTTTAAAGTTAGAGTGTCCCAGAGCTCAAGTCTTGGGACCTCCTCTCTTTTCTATCTTACACTCATTTGCTCAATGATGCCATCCTGGCTCTTGGCTTTAAATACTAAATCTACATGCCTATGACTTCCACACTTATATCTGCGTCCTGGACCTTTCTTCTTATTTCCTTCCCAGTATTTCCTCTTAGATGTCTAACAGGCATGGCAAATCTCAAACATATCTAAACTAGGTTCCTCAGCTTTCCTCCAAACCTGCTCCTTCCACAGTTTTCTCCAAATCAATTGCTGACAATTCTACTCTTCCAGTCTGTCAAACCATAGATTCATCTCTAACTTCCCTCCTTTTCTCACCTCCAACATCTAATTTATATGCAAATTCCTTTGGCTCTTTTTTCTATATGTATCCAGAATCTAATCACATCTCCTAACCTTCATTGCTCCCAGCCCTGGCCAAGTCTCCATTACCTCTCATCTGGATTGCTGCTTTCTTGCTTCCAACCTCACTCCTCTTTTTGTCTATTCTCAGTATAATCAGAGGGATTCCATGAAAGCCTAAGTCAGATCATGCTACTCTTCTGTTCAAAACCCGCCAATGACTTTGCAACTCACTCAGAATAAATCCAACCTTCTTATGGAGACACCCAGGGCCCTGTAGGGTCTGACTCCCATTACTTTCACCTCTTCTCCTTCTAATCTAGTTCACTCTGCTCCACATACAATGACCACTGTTCCTCATTCACACCTGGCCAGCTCTCTTCTCAGGGCCTTTCCATTTGCAGAGACTTCTACCTGAAATGCCCCTCCCTGTGAAACCTAGATGACTATCTCCCTTATCTATAATCTTTACCAGAACATCATCTTCTCAGTAAAAATTTCCCCATTGAAAACTGTCATCCCCTCCCAACACAGTTATTTTTCTCCATTAATTTTATCATCTTCTAACATATTATATATTTTTGTTGACTTTGCTTTTTTAATTTGCTTTTTCCTACTAGAATGTGGGCTCCATGAGGGTGAAGATTTTCTTCTTCTTTTTTTTTTTTTTTTTTTTTTTGCCTGGTATTGTTCTATGAACTAACAGCAGTTGGCAGAAAACCCAACAAATATTTGCTGGATGCTGTTGAATGCAAAGTGATTAAAACTAAAAACTTAAAATACTAGGGAATAAGTTCAACAAGAAAGGATAAGATCAATAAGATATTTCACATGTACAAAATATTTCACCACTTTTAAAAACTATAACATTTATTGCAGGACAAAATATAAGATCTGAAATATGTTAAAAAAAAAAAACCACATTCTTGGGTGTAAAGATGTAATACCATTAAAACTTCAATTATTTTGATTGATACATTAATATGGAAGAGAAAATATCACCTCAAAACCCTCTCCTAAACAATGTTAAAACAGGATCACGTTGGAAGATTTGTTTTAATAGATATCAAAATATACTATTAAGTGATTTTAATCAAATCAATATTATATTGGTAAGGGAATAAACAAATAGATAATTGAGAACAAAGATTCATTAAATAGTTTCCAGAATATGTGAAATTTTTAACATGAGACACATCCATCAGCTCGATTGAGTCGGAAAACAATGAATTGTTTACTAAATGATGCTAGCATAAGTGGTCATTCATTTGGAATTAAATTAGATTGTATTTCTATCTCATACCATATACAAAATAAATGTCAAAGTAATTAAAAGGTAGAAACAAAATCTATAATACTAAAAGTGCAATCTAAGTGTAGGAAGAATCTACTCAAACAAGATAATAAGCTGGAAGCTATGAAAGAAAATATGCATATATTTGTATAAAAATAAAATATTGTTGGTTGATTCATTAATTTCATCAAGATTATTGAGTTTACTACCTCTGGGTTGGTTCTAGACATTAAATCAGTTACAATGTAAAGCAGAATGCTGAGCAAAGGCCTTACTGAAAAGATAATTAGATGATCCAAAGCAAGATTTGAAGGAGGTGAGGGATCAGGCCATGAGGAACTCACCAAGCAGAGAAGACAGTAAGTGCAAAGGCCCTGAAGCGAGAATTGGCTTAGCACGTTTGAAGAACAAAAAGAAGGCCAGTGTGACAAGAGCAGAATAAGCAAGTGGGAAAGTGAAAGGCCATGAAGTTGGAGAGTAGCCAGAGGCTAGACTTCATAACTTTTTATAAGCCATGATGACACTGGATTTTACTCTGGATAAGATGGGAACCAATGTAACTCTTAGGTTGCTTTTATCAAAAAAAAGTATTATATTAGCAAAGCTTTATTGAAATTAGCAATTTTTTATCCCAAACCTTTATTTTGAGAATAGACTGGTAGGGAGGAGGGTGGCAGTCAAGGAAGGCAATGGGGAGATAAGTTATAGGCTATTGTGACTCTCCGGGCTAGAGATGATAGTGGCCTTCACCAGGATGGAAGCAACAGAGATGGCAAAAAGTAGTCAGATTCTGGCATTTTTTTAAAAGTATAATCATCAGAATTTGCTGGCAGATTGGATATGGATTGAAAGAGAACAATAACAGTGAATATTGATTCCAAGAGTTTCAGCCTCACTTAATTGGAAGGATGGAGATGCCAATAACTGAGACAGGGGTACTGTTGATGAAGGCAATGTAGGGGGAAAATCAGGAATTCCATTTTTGCCCATAGTAGCTCTGAGATTCATATTAGACATCTAAGTGAAGATGCTGAGTTTTAAACTGGGATTTTAAAAATCAGCTTTAGACTTTCAGCTTTCATATTTTTTCCTTCCTAAAAATGATCTACCTGGAAAACTGCCTGACCCATTCACTCTCAGGGTCATATAGTTAGTCCTTTCCTTCCTCCCCTTTTACAAATATTCTCTCCACTTTACAGTTCTCAGAGGACTGAACTACCAGAGCAAACCATTCCAGAGATCTTTTCTCTTTGCTAAGATAAATGACAACAACCTGGTTGGAGGTAGCTGTATCAGTCTTGTTTCCAGAGTGGGGATAAAGTAGAGCAGAGCGCCTAGCTAATGCAAGATGGCATGCCGAATGAAAAATAATTAAGCTTTGCCACTTTAAGTCACTGAAATTTGGGGGTTGTTTGTTACTGCAGCACAAATTACCTATCCTGACTGATACAGAGACATGCTTCTAGCCATTCTAAACTTTATTATACTATGTTGCCCCTTGTATAAAAACCTCAGGGCCACCAAACAAAGAAGCAATTAGAAATATTGGTTTTTCCTTTAGTAATTGACCAATGCACTATAACCCAAAGTTATTTTCTGTCTTGTACATATTTCTTTTAAGATAGAGACACAAGGTGCTAGGAACAGAGTATTTTGGCCCATGTTGGGTCATTGTGAATAGAAATATATTGTGCTGTGGGAAAATAGGAGAGATAACATTCATTTAGTGACCTTATCTCTTCAATCTCTCTCTTATTATCAAACAATCCTTCTTGAGGAGGGGTCCCATAAGAGCAGTGCAAGGAGGTGGTTAGTAGGAAATAATGCCAAAAGGACCTTTTCACATATTTAATTGTAATAAACTCTTATCAGCCAGTCTCAAAATCCTAAAACATGCCCTTATCTGAAAAAAAAAAAAGAGTCTTTGAACAACTGAAACAAGACAAGTTAGTGATGCTGATTCATTTCAAAGAAATTGAAATGAATTGTGCTGAAAAAAAGATTTTCAAAAATAGCTAATATATTTAATATTTTAATAGCTGGATAAAATTTAAGGATGAAAATTTTATGGCTATCTTTCAGATTCAATGTATGCTATTTGGTACAAACTTAGAATGTGCCTCTCACTACCTATGTTGGTATTTAAGATACATCCCTGTGCCTCAGTTATAAAATATGTTAGAGTAGCTACCTCATAGAGTTGTTATAAGAAATAGATCAGTTAATATTCTCAGAGTTTTGGGAGCACAGTAAATGCTATTTTTATTAAATAATAAATACATTAGTAAAATATTCCATGAAATACTTAAAGCACATTTATCAAATTATGAGTTATAACAATTACATAATCATATGATAACAAATATATATGATTATATAAGATGATCTGATACCACCTTATAACATGTTTAATTTTTTTCATTTCCCATTAGATTGTGGTCCAATATATTTACAGCAAATATACCCTTTTTTAAATTAAATGGATAGGTAATGTTTGATTATAATGTCTATTAAAATTACTGAAGCTATTTCTAATTTTTACATGATTCTTAATCACTTCCAAAAGTTAAACTGGAATTCAATACACACTCAAACACACACACACACTCAGGGTCACACTTTCTTACCAAAAGAAATCCCATGTCCTTGCTTACCCCTTGTTTCACAAAAAGAATGTAATTTGGTGTACATAATACATTGTGTTATTTCAGATTAAGTAATGAAAACACCATTACAGTCCTACTTTATGACTTTATAAAATGAATGATTTATATTAGAGCTACATCACATTAACTTTATCTTAACATCTTTTATTAGTCTACTTTACAAGATACATTTTTATTTCTCATAGGATTTCATAATGTACCTTGAAATATGTATTAACACATTTATTTGAATTAAAAAATAATTACATTTTTTGACAGAAAGTATAATTTGACTGATAAGCCTGACAATGAGGACTAACTATGCAAATTAAATTTCAAGTTGCCAGTTTCAATGAATCAAATTAAATGAATCTGTAGTTCTAAGATTTTGATGAAAATATCTGTACATGAGATTACACAATTTTATCAAAAATTACTTTGCTAGCAAAGCTGTACTGAAATTAAAAACATATTTATTTTCCCAAAACTTTCTGATTATATTCAGTTAAACAAGGTGCCATTAAATAAAAGAACAATCGATATAATTAATATTTTTTCCATTAAACTGCTAAACTCTTTTTTTGGTATATTTCTAAGAAACTGGGAAAGTATTTACACTGTCTGAATAACAAAATATTTTGCAAGTCATTTCCAAATCTTTGTTATCAATATAATTGAAGGCAGACCTAACTGAGTTGTCAGCTGACAGATCATTAACATAATTTTAATGAGAATTACATTAATTTTTAACAATATGACTCATCATGAGTTCAAATAATTGACATAGTTTAGCAAAATAATTCCAACCCCATCCACTTATTTATGTGAACAAGATTTCTTAGCAGCTTTGGCTATACCAATAACAATCAGAAATATAATTTATTTTGAACTTTCATGACTACACAACCTACAAGCATACCATGTTTTACCACGCTTTGCTTTACTGCACTTTGTAGGTATTGCATTTTTTACAAATTGAAGGTTTGTGGCAACCTTGCATCAAGTAAGTCTATTGACACCATTTTTCCAGCAGCATATGCGCACTGCGTCTCTGCATCATATTTTGGTAATTCTTGCAATACTTCAAACTCTTTCATTGTTCTTATATCTTTTATGGTGATCTGTGATCTTTGACGTTATTATTGTAATTGTTTTGGGGTGCCACGTGACAGCAAACTTAATCAATACACGTTGTGTGTGTTCTGACTGCTTCACAAACTGGCTATTCCCCCACCTCTCTCCCTCCCCTTGGGCTTCCCTATTCCCTAAGACACAACAGCATTAAAATGAGGCCAACTAATAACCCTAAAATGTCCTCTAAGTGTTCAAGTGAAAAGAAGGCACCCATCTCTCACTTTCAAAAAAGCTAGAAATGATTGAGCTTAGTGAGGAAGACATGTCAAAAGCCCTCTTGCACCAGTTAGCCAACTTGTAAATGCAACGGAGAAGTTCTTAAAGGAAACTACAAGTGCTACACCAGTGCATACATGAATGATAAGAAAACAAAACAGCCTTGTTGCTGATATGGAAAAAATTTGAGGGTCTAGATAGAAGATCAAACCAGCCACAACATTCCCTTAAGCCAAAGCCTCATCCAGAGCAAGGGCCTAACTCTCTTCGATTCTATGAAGGCTGAGAAGTGAAGCAGCTGAAAAAGAAGTGATTCATGGGGTTTAAGGAAACAAGCTATCTCCATAACATAAAAGTACAAGGTGAAACAGCAAGTGCTGCTGTAGAAGCTGCAGCAAGTAAACTGGAAGATCTTCCTAAGACAACTGATGAAGGTGGCCACACTGAACAACAGATTTTCAATGTAGATCAAACAGCCTTCAAAAAGTCCATCCCTGGCTTCAAAGCTTCAAAACACAGGCAGACTCTCTTGTTAGGGTTTGATGCAGCTAGTGACTTGAAGTTGACGCCAATGCTCATTTACCATTCCAACAACCCTAGAGCCCTTAAGAATTGTACTATATCTACTCTGTCTGGGCTTTATAAATTGAACAGCAAAGCCTGAATGGCTGCACATCTGTTTATAGCATGGTTTACTGAATAATTTTAAGCCTACTCTTGAAACCTACTGCTCAGAATACAAAATTTCTTTCAAAATGTTACTGCTTATTGACAATGCACCTAGCCACCCAAGAGCTCTGATGGAGATATGCAAGGAAATTAATGCTGTTTCCATGCCTAACACAACAGTCAGTCTGCAGCCCACAGATCAAGGACTAATTTTGACTTTCAAGTCATATTATTTAAGAAATATATTTTGTAGGGTTATAGCAGTCATAGACAGCAATTCCTCTGATGGAGCTGGGCAAAGCGAACTGAAACCTTCTGGAAAGAATTCACCACGCTAGATGCCACTAAGAAAGAACATATGTTATTCATGGGAGGAAGCTGAAATACCAGCACTGACAGGAGTTTGGAAGAAGTTGATTCCAACCCTGGTAGATGACTGAGGGGCTCAATACTTCAGTGGAGGAAGTAACCGCAGATGAGGTGGAAATAGCAAGTGAACTAGATTTAGAAATGGAGCCTGAAGATGTGACTGAATTGCTACCTTTTTTTTTTTTTTTTTTTTTTTTTTTTGAGGCGGAGTCTTGCTCTGTCGCCCAGGCTGGAGTGCAGTGGCACTATCTCGGCTCACTGCAAGCTCCACCTCCTGGGTTCACACCATTCTCCTGCCTCAGCCTCCCGAGTAGCTGGGACTACAGGCGCCTGCCACCACGCCCGGCTAATTTTTTTGTATTTTTAGTAGAGATGGGGTTTCACCGTGTTAGCCAGGATGGTCTCGATCTCCTGACCTCGTGATCCACCCATCTCGGCCTCCCAAAGTGCTGGGATTACAGGCTTGAGCCACCACGCCCGGCCGTAATTGCTACAATCTTATGATGAAACAGTGAGGAGTTACTTCTTATGGATGAGCCAAAAAAAGTGGTTTCTTGAGATAGAATCTACTCCTGGTGAAGATGTTGTGAACATTGTTGAAATAACAACAAAGGATTTAGAATATTATTATACATAAAATTAGTTGATAAAACAGCAACAGGTTTAAAAGGATTGACCCAAATTTTGAAAGAAGTTCTACTGTGGGTAAAATGCTATCAAAGAGCATTGTATGACAGAGAAACTTTTCATAAAAGGAATAGTCAATGGATGTAGCAAACTTCATTATCCTATTTTAACAAATTGCTACAGCCACCCCAGCCTTCAACAGCCACCACCCTGAACAGTCAGCAGTCATCAACATCGAGGCAAGACCCTCCACCAGTAAAATGATTACAATTCACTGAAGATTCAGATGGTTGTTGGCATTGTTTAGCAATAAAGTATTTTAATTTAAGTATATACATTGGTTTTCAGACAGAATGCTACTGTCTAAATCTGCACTATCTCTGAGGTATGCCCGTAACTGAAAAAGAAGCTCAAATATATTTCATCAAAATATATTTTTAATATTTACAGTTTTAATATTTATGCCTAATAACTACTTATCAAAATAATTATTGTCTTGCTTTGACCAATTTTATAATACTAATAATAGTGCTAATAATTCAATACAGAATAAAATGCTTTACCTTTCAGTCTTTTAATCACAGAGAAAAAATGTTTTGTTAATTTTTGATTTATAGTGTATTATGGAGAAATATGAAGATGATTGAGAAAATATGTCCATACATTAAAGGAATGCATTGGGATAAAACTCTGTGGAGTGAAATGGAAATGTGAGTGTAAGGAGAAAAAGGAACAATGTAAAATTTGACTATTCCAGTAGAGCATCTTCATGTTTCTTTATACTGATGGTGGTGCTGCCTCAATATTTGAACTATTGTTTTAAAATATCAATATTTTAATAAACCCAAAATCATATCATTTACTACTATTGAAATGTAAAATAAAAAATTTTTCATGTTATCTTGAAAATGTTCAAGGAAGCCAGGCACAGTGGCTCACACCTGTAATCGCAGCACTTTGGAAGGCTGAGGCAGGAGGATCACTTGGCCTCACAAGAGCCAGGAGTTCAAGACCAGCATGAGCAACATAGCAAGACCCCATCTCTACAAAAAATGTTTTTAAAAACTAACTGGGTGTGATGGCATGCAGCTGTAGTCCTAGTTACTTGCGAGGCTGAGGTGGGATGATCACTTGAACCCAGGAGTTTGAGGTTGCAGTGAGCTGTGACCACACCACTGCACTCCAACCTCAGTAACATAGCAAGACCCTGTCTCTCAAATAAATTGTTTAAGGAATTACATAGTTCTTGAAGATTATTTTAGAGGATGCATAAGCAAAAGTGTCACTTTACAGAAATTCTCACACACGTGTACAGGAAGAAATGTAAAAGAATGTTATTCTAACATTGCTTGAAAAAAGGAAAACTTGGGGTAAATACTCAATGTCCATCAACAGGAGACTAAGTTGGAAAAAATGTACACATATAAATGAAATATTACTATACAGGTATTAAAATGATCAGCCAGAGGTACACGAATCAACATGAATGAATGTCAAAAATATAATGTTAATGCAGCAGCAGACATATTTGTATAAACACTTTTTAATTTAAAACTGCTGAAATATATTGTTTAATTAGAAAATACAGAATAAAACCTTAAAACATGTATGGAATTAATGACCATCAAACTCATGAGAAAGATTAACTCTGGAGACAGAGGGAAATAGAATTGAGAAGAAATATACAGTCTTTGACTAAATCTGTAATGTTTTCTCCTTTTAAAAAATCTGAAGCACTTATAGCAGGAAGTTAGGTTTATTAAAACTCCATAAAGCTAAGGTGTGGGCACATAGGTCACCATATACTCATTTGTATATTTGAACTATTTCATAATAAAAATAGTATGAGATGAAATATAAAAGAAAACAGTAATAACAATATATCCTAAAATGACAAAAGAAAGAATTTAAAAAACCAATCCAACAGATTATAGGAAAAAAATACAGAGAAAAAAACGGTGAATTAAAAACACAAAATAAGGTGGTAGAATATATCAATGATTCATTAGAGTTAGATCTGAGTGTAAATGCTACCTCAGACAATGGCAGTAACACATAGAATCCATTAGATGGCAGTGTTACTTTATATTTATTCTCATTTTTCAGCCTGGTGGGGTCGAGACTCAATGGCGTTCAACGAATTAGATTTCAGACTCAGTTCAATGCTGTTTTAGGTTTGACTCAAACAACTAATAATGAGGAAATAATACAGTAACATTTTTAATGTGCAATACAAATATAAATTTTTATTACACAATAGTTATTTTAAATCTCTGCATATTTTCCATTAATTATTCTTTAACTTGCTAAAACAATTCTGTGTTATTCTATAGGCCCTTCGAGAGGCAGGCAAGACAGAAAGCATTTCCCATTGCTTTAGGGAAAAAAATAAAAGGTCTCTAAATTGTCTCTATACACATTTGCAATAAAGAGTATGGCTCTTAGAAATACAGCCCTGTGACGTAAGCAACACATGGAATTAAAAGGGATCTTGAAAAACCGTCTGTTCTAACCCCCAGCATCTTGAAAACTGACAGACGAGGAACTAGTCTATTTTTAAAGACTTCAAGGAAGGAAATCATCAGTCAGAAAGTTCTCTTCCCATCTAACCTAAATCTCTCCTGATGAAGTGTAATCCCATTGCCTGTAGTGTGGGCCTTTCCACTGAGGTTGAAGGACATCTGCCCACAATCCTCATCTAGAGAATAACCCTTCACATCCCAGAATAGGTGCATATTAGGCTCTTATGAACTCTAAAGTGGATCCCAACAAGGCAGGTAGCTATGAGCAACTGTCAGTAAATTACTAATAGCCCAAATGTTATCATTAAGAGACTATCTCACAAAAGCCTGTTGTAAAGAGATCCAACCTTGGAACAGTTACGGAGTTATGACCGTGAAGTAAAGAGAGATGGGTTTTTATCTCCAGTAGCATTTTAGGTTACCTTACGGGGTTCCATTAAACATAATCATGATTAAACACAGGTGCTTTCATTAATTCTTTTTTTTTTTTTTTTTTTTTTCTTAGGCAGGATCTCACTCTGTCACCCAGGCTGGAGTGCCACTGCACAATCATGGCTCACTGCAGCCTCAACCTCCTGGACTCAAGCCATCCTCCTGCCTCAGTTTCTAGAGTAGCTGGGACCACAAGCATGCGCCACCACACCCAGGTTGGTTTGTTTGTTTTTCGTAGATGGGGTCACATTATGTTGCCCAGACTGATCTCGAACTCCTCGGTTCAACTGATCCTTCCACCCCACCCTCCCAAATTGCTGGGATAACAGGGGTGAACCTGGCCAATTAATTCTTTTTTTTTGGTTGTTTGTTTTTTGTTTTTTGTTTTTTTGAGACGGAGTCTCGCTCTCGCCCAGGCTGGAGTGCAAGTGGCGCGATCTCCTCCGCTCACTGCAAGCTCCGCCTCCTGGGTTTACGCCATTCTCCTGCCTCAGCCTCCCGAGTAGCTGGGACTACAGGCGCCCGCCACCACGCTCGGCTAGTTTTTTGTATTTTTAGTAGAGACGGGGTGTCACCAAGTTAGCCAGGATGGTCTCGATCTCCTGACCTTGTGATCCGCCCGCCTCGGCCTCCCAAAGTGCTGGGATTACAGGCGTGAGCCACCGCGCCCGGCCCAATTAATTCTTTATAATACTCAAAGTCCTGGCCAATTAATTATTTGTAATCCTCACAAAAGGCCTGCAAGTTAGGAGTTGTTATTATCATCGTTACTATTATGATTCTAACTATTTTCCAAATAAGGAAACTGAGGCTCAAGAAAGTTAGTTTGCTCAAAGCAAACAGCTGGTAGGAGACAGAGCTGGCTTTCATTCTTGCCTGACTCCAAGGCTATGCAGGTACAGTACACCACTGTTCCTCAAGTTCTTCTGGCTTTAACGTGATAGGATACATATATATATATCATATGCATATGTATATAATATATATATGATATATATATAACGTGATAGGATATATATACACATATATATTTTTATTTATTTATGAGGGGGGAGTTTCCTCCTCCAAGTCATTGTTCCTCCTTTAACATTAAGATTAACTGAAAGTTAACATTGTGTGTAATGATATGTGATGATCAGTGATTCCATTTCTAGCCCGGTGACAGAAGTCCTCAGATATAAGGAAGTAATAACCTGAAGGTAAAGATCAGTATACATAAAAATGTTACCAAGGGAAGTTGTGGAATCGACTACTCTGTCTTTAAAATTAAGAAATATTAATTACCTTCTCAAGGTGCAGAGATCAAATCTATGGTCCATAGACTAGAGGGATCATTCTGCCAAGCCCTGAGCAATTCAGAACATTGACCATATGATTGTCTTTGCTTCTGCATTTCAGAGACCTGCAGTCTCCCTTCCTATGTTTCCCTCCTCTCCTTCTTCTCCCGGCTCCTCTTTTCCTTCCTCTCTCCTCCCCTCTCTTTCCTTCCTTCCTTCTGTTTTTTTCTTCTTCCTTCCTTTACTTTCCTTTTCCTTCATTTCCTTTTGTCTTTTTCTTCTTCTTTTCTTTCTTTATTTCTTTCTTTTTTTTTTTTTTTTTTTTTTTAAAGACAGGGTCTCACTCTCACCTAGGCTAGAGTATGGAGGTGAGATCCCGTCTGCAGCCTCCACCTCCTTGGCTCAGGTGATCCTCCAATCTCAGCCTTCGAAGAAGTAGCTGGGACTACAGGTGCAAGCCACTCTTTTCTTTTTTAAATTACAAAACAACCACACATCCATTATGTGTATATCAAACAATATAGGCATATAGAAAGCAAAAAAAAAAAAAAAAAATGAAAGTTCTCACCATCTCTCCACACCCTCTCTCCAGGTGGTAACCACTGATAAAAGTTTAATGTGTATCCTTTGGGTCATTTTATATGCATTCACAAAGCAAAAGGAAGGAGAAAAGCAGAGAAAAAGAAGAGAGAATGGAGGAAGTTATTTCAAAACAGATAATATTGTGCATTTTGTTCTGCAGCCTGCTTCTTTCACACAAGACTGTCTTGTAGACATCTAATATTTATATTTTCTTTTAACAGCTGCACAGTATTTGTTAGCATAGATGTGCCATAATTTGTTAACTATTCTCCTATCAGTAGACATTTAGCAGTCTCTAGTTTGCTCCTGTTCCAAGATATGCTACAGTGAAATTTTTGTCCACGTCTATCTTTATACATTTAATGTGAATATTTCTGTGGAATAGGTGTCAACAAGGGGGGTTGCTGGTCAAAGGTAAGAGCAATTTGAGTTTTCACAGACATTGCTAAATTGTCTTCCTAAGGTTCTAGAAGTTATGCTTCTACCAGTTATTATTTTAGCTTTCTTTTAAACCTTTTCATAAATAGAAACTACTACTATTTCACAAAACAGACAAATGGGAGCAATGACTAGAAAGTACACAGAGGCTTCAGGATCTTCATTTAAGAATACTTTTCACCCACTTTTATCAACGTTTTGTGACATTGTTGCTTTTTCTCAAGGGGAAATAGTGGCATTCATGAGGTTTGTTTCTTGGCTTTGTGATGGCTGGAGCTAAAATTAACATACAGTGAAGGTCACAGATCTTAAGTATACATACAAGTCAATGAGTTTTGCTAAATATAATAGAGGATATTTCTATCACCTCAGAAAGTTCCCATATACTCTCTTCAATAAATCCCAGCTTCCATGAATACCCTCCTGTACATATTTTTATGGACATATTTTCTGTTCCTTTGGCTAAGTTTATAGGAGTAGAAATGCTGAGTGATAAGGCTGTTCTATGTTTATCTTCATAAGAAATTACCAAATGGTACCATTTTATATATTAATCAGCACTGTATGAAATTTTTAGGGGTTCCACAGTCTCACCAACATTTTATATAAAATGATATATTATTATAGTTTTAGTTTTTATGTCCCTGACAATTAATGATATTTGAGCATTTATTCTTGTACATATCTTTTGGGAAGTATCTGTCCAAGTATTTTGTCTATCTATTACACTTCTTATTTGTTTTTCCAATTGTTGACTTGTAAGAGTTATTTATGTATTCACTATATAAATCCTTTGTAGGATATGAGTATTATAAATATTTTCTCACAGTCTGTGGCTTACTGTTTTTAATTAATGGATCCAATATTGTCCTGTTTTCTTCTAGTAACAGTCAAGTTTTAGGTTTTAGGTTCAGATCTGTAATAATCCATCTGATTAATTTCTGTGTATTATGTGAGGTAGAAGCTGAGGATCATTTTTACTACACATTTACCCAATTTTTCCAGTACTGTCATAAAGACATAAGTCACCCTTATTTTATTATTCTTTTAATGTCTATAGCAGGGGTCCCCAATCCCCGGGCCACAGACAGGTACTGGTCCATGGCCTGTGTAGAACCTGGGCCACACAGCAGAAGGCATGCAGTGAGCGAGCAAGCATTACCTCCTGAGCTCCGCCTCCTGTCAGATCAGCGGTGGTATTAAATTCTCCTAGGAGCACTAACCCTATTGTGAGCTGTGCATGCAAGAGATCTAGGTTGTACGCCTTTTATGAGAATTGAATACCTGATGATCTGAGGTGGAAGAGTTTCATCCCGAAACCACGCACTCCCCAATTGTTTCATGAAAAAATTGTCTTCCACAAAACTGGTCCCTGGAGCCAGAAAGGTTGGGGACTGCTGGTCTATAGGCTCTATAGTTTTATTTTATTCCTGATATTAGTAATTTGTTCGCTAGGAGTTTATAATTTTATTACTCTTTCCAAAGAAACAACTTGTGTCTTTTGTTAATTTTCTTTATTCTTTTCTATTGCATTGATTTCTACTTTCACATTTATTATTTCTATTATTTACATATATATGGTTTAACTGAGTTTAATTTGTTCTTTTTGTAGTAGCTTAAAATGAAAATTTACATCATTGATTTGACACCTTTCTTTAACTAAAATATCAGCTTTTTTTTTTTTTTTTTTTTTTGAGACAGGTTCTGGCTCTGTCTCCCAAGCTGGAGTGCAGAGGTGCGATCTCAGCTCACTGTAACCACCACTTCCCCCGGCTCAAGCAATTCTTCTGCCTCAGCCTCCTGAGCAGCTGGGATTACAGGCATGTGCCACCATGCCCCAGAATAAAAATATTTGTATTTTTAGTAGAGACAGGGTTTCGCTATGTTGGCCAGGCTGGTCTCAAACTCCCGACCTCAAAGGATCTGCCCACCTAGGCCTCCAAAGCGCTGGGATTACAGGTGTGAGCCACGCTCCCAGCCCAACTAAAATATAAACATTTCAAAGTGTGTTTCTTCTAAGAACTGATTTACCTGCATTCCACAAATTTTGATATGTTATATGTTCATTATCATTCATTTTTAAAGTTTCTCATTTTTCTTGTGATTTCTTCTTTAACCTACAGTTCATTTAGCAGTCTTCAAGAGATCTTATTGTAATTAATTTCTAATTTAACTCCTCTGTGGTAAGAAAATATCTTTGTAAAATGCCAATCATTTGAAATTTGAGTCTTATTTTATGGCCCAGCATATGGTCTATCTTGATGAATGCTCTTTACATACTTAAAAAGAACATATCTTCTGAAGTTACTGGTTACAGCATTCTGTGAATGTCAGTTAGGTCAAGATGGTTCTTAGTATCAAAATCTCCTATATTATTATTATTATTATTATCATCATTATTATTTGAGATGAAGTCTCACTCTATTGCCCAGGCTGCAGTGCAGTAGTGCGATCTCAGCTCGCTGCAAGCTCCACCTCCCAGGTTCATGCCATTCTCCTGCCTCAGCCTCCTGAGTAGCTGGGACTACAGGCACCTGCCATCACGCCTGGCTTGTTTTTTTTTTTTTTTTTTTTTTTTTTCCTAGTAGAGAAGAGAGTTTCACCGTGTTAGCCATGATGGTCTCAATCTCCTGACCTCGTGATGTGCCCGCCTCAGCCTCCCAAAGTGCTGGGATTACAGGCGTGAGCCACCATGCCCGGCCTAATTTTTCATGTAGTTATTCTTTCAGTTACTGGGAGGGTGATGTTAGGTCTTTATAATTGTGGATTATTTTAGTCCCCTCTTTAGTTCTGTCAGTTTTTGCTCCTTATATGTTGAAGTTTTATTATTAACTGCATATACATTTATAATTATTTCGTCTTTCTGATGAATTGATCCTTTAGCATTATGAAATGCCTTTAAGTTCTACTAACAATCCTTTACTTGAAGTCTGCATTTCTCTAGGGTTAACACAGTTACACCATGTTTCTCTTGCTCACAGTTTGCATGCTATATATTTTTACTTTTATTTCCAACCTATCTGTATCTTTATATTTAAGGTGCACATCTGATAGACTGTTTATGGTGGAATTTTGCTTTTTTATATTATTTGGCAATATTTGTCTTTTAGTTAGCGTTTAATCCATTTATGTGTAGCGTTAAGTATTGACATAGTTGGATTTAGGTTTACCATTTTGTTATTTATTCTCTATTTACTCCATCATTTTCCTTTGTTTCTCCTTTCCTACATTATTTTTGCTTAATCACACTTTTATAGTATTCGTTTTAGTTTTCCCATGGATTTAACTATATATTTTTGTATTTTAAAAGTAATTACTCTAGGTATTATAACATGCATTATTGACTCACCACAGTCTATTCAGAGTGAATGTTTGACCCCCTTATGTAAAATGTAAAAGCCCAGAAACTGTAACATTCCATTAATTCCCAGGCACATGCTATATATCAACATATATTATAATGCCACAATTAAATGTTGCTTTAAACAATGAGCTACATTTTTTAAAAAAGGAAGAAAAAATATTGTATATTTACTCACTTTTAAAAAAACATTTTTGGTGTTATTTCTTCTGTTGATCTGAGTTCGTACTTAGTTTTATTTTCTTTGGTCTGAAAATGTTCCTTTAATATACCGTTAGCAGGTCAGCCTTTATTTTCATTTTTGAAGGATATTTTAGCAGGATATAGAATTCCAGATGGACAGGTATGATCATTCAGCACTTTAAAGATGTTGTTACATTGTATCTGTCTCATTGCTTCTGTTGAAAAGAAGGTGATTAATTATATCATTGATCCCTGTATGTGATCTTTTTCCTCTGACAACTTTGGCAAAACTGTGCCTACATGTTTGTTTGTTTTGTTTTGTTTTGTTGCACTTGCCTTGCTTCCAGTTTGCTGAGCTGCGTGGCTTTATAACTTGATTTATTTTCCATTATACATCTATTATTTTTTAAATTTTTTCCTTTTCCCTGTCTTCTTTTTCCAGGAAGCCAATTTATATAGATTGGATTATTTGATACTTTCCCACAGGACCTTAAAGCTCTCTTCACACACAGTTTCACATAATTTTTATTCTCTCTATTCTTCAGACTGGATAGTTTCTATGATGTCTTCTAATTCCCTAATCCTTTGCTCTTAAATTCATCCAGTAAATGTTATTTCAAACACTGTGCTTTTTAGCTTGAAAATTTATATTTCATTCTTTTTTAGTTTCCTTTTTTTTTGCTGAAATACTCCATCTGTCCACTTATTATGACTATCTTATTCTTTAATTCCTTAAACAAATATATAATAGCTAATTTTAAGTCTTTGTAACATCCAAGTCATCTTGGATCATTTACTGTTTGGTCGCATTTCCCCATTTCTTCATATGTATGTCTAGTACTATTTTGGTGTATACTGGACATCGTAAAGAATACATTATAAACTCTAGTTTCTGTTTTTTCCTCTCAACAGTACAGAATCTTGTGGTCCATGGCATTTAAATTACTGGCAGCTCACCATGAACTTTTAGAGGCTTGATTTTATGCTCTGATGGGGTCTGTTTCCATTGTGTTATTAGTCCTAAAGCAAATCTCTGGAATCTGATAACTAGCCTTTATAACTAAAGCATGACTTTTCGAGAGTCTAAGTGGTAATCTTGAAAAACTACCAAGCTCCTCAAACTTGGCAGGACTCAAACTCTAAACTCTGTCTTGGTGCAGTGAACAAGAGTTTAAAAATTTCTGTTCTGTTCTTTCAGTCTCTCAGCTACAGGTTTTCACTGGTCACCTTGGAGTTTCCCTTTCACATGTGCAGGTGAGGCTCACCAAAGATTAGAGAGGAGATTATGAGCAGATTTGGGGCCTACCTATCTGCTCTGTGATCTTTCTCTCTGGGATTTTTACCCCTTAATTTCCAGATGTTGTGATAGCTCCAAACACTATCCTTTGACTCCTCAGGTCAATAAGACTAACTTTTTGCTTCAATTCTAGCTGTCCTGCACCAAGTGGACTGTAGAGCACCTATAAAAACATCAATAAATACATTGATTTTATCTAATTTGGTTCCTTAATTCAAGGATCAAATTCTCTCTAGTTTTTGGCTGCTTTGTTGTCTCCCCAGTATTAAATTGATGTCTTTTAATATTTTGTCCAGAGTTCACAATTGTTATCTATAGGAAGGGCAGTCTGATACAAACGACTGCAGCATAACCAGAACCAGAACACATGCAGGCAACTTTTTCATTCTATTTCACTTAAGTAAAAAGTTTTTCACATGTAGCATAAAATTACAGCAAGTTTGAAATTTTAGGTGAAACTTTTACTTTTGAATTACAAGTTTCCATTTCTAGATCATCATTGCTTTACTAAAAGGTAAATGCTCCAAAGAGAGAAATAAATGCTTGCCTTTCTTAAGACAATCTCAAAGGAAATGCCATGTCTGTTTTTGTTTAATTTAGTATTTGTAATATAAAGAGGCTTAGGACCTCAGCCTTCTAAAAGTTTTCAACCTGAAAGATGTGAGTTTATTATTATCTATGTGGCCTCCCAGTTTTGCAGATAATCCCTTAAAAACCTCCCTGTGGCTGACTGTTTATATAAATAAGAGATAACTCTGTTTTAATTCATTTCACTGGGTATAGTGTACAAATTGAGGGAAGGAGAGCCAGGTATAAGAATCTAGTGAGCTGGGAAACATGGGTGTTTATTTTGTAGGATGTGGTTTAGAGATTCCTGGTTGGAATGGCCCATACCATAAGAGTTCCGGGTGAGTGCCATGCCACACAGGAAACAATTGTAGCCTGCCCCTGGGAGTAAGCCAGAGAGCTAACAAATTCAGTGTGCATTGTAATGCTTCATCAACACGCCTTCTGCAGGGCCTGCCCTCTCTGCTGGGTCACTGACCTTTATAAGTGCACAGTCATGGCCACCGCCTGACAGGCATGAAAAGGAGACAGACAATGGACGAGAAGGAGACATGCACAGAGGGGGAAAATGCACTCATTCAAGGGATTTACTGGTCAGGGATGTCATGTCCTATGTCCAATTCCAGAATGCATGTGGTGGTGTTTAAGCCATGCATATTGAGCCTCATAAATATAAGGAATGATTATCATCAACATATGGACATAAAAATATCCCTGAGAATCATGACTGATTTTGTGGCAGTGCAGAACAATGTAGAAAGTTGTTTTGTGCTATAAAATTTTTCACCAATTTATAAAAGCTTTAGATCATTAAAATTGATTAGAGTGTCATACAGCCTGATTTCAAAGGCATTCCAGACTCCAGAGGCGGCATCAGATAGTGAACTGCAAGCTGGGGAAAAAACAATGAATTTGGGTCCTGAATTTGTCCTAAAGGAGCTGTGCAACCTTTGGCCATTTGTCACAAACAATCAGGCTCCCATTTCTTCATCTGTATACGAGTAGGTGCCATCTTAGTACAATGATACCATTTCCCCGATATTTTAGGATTTCTGTGTTTGTTACTATTCCTTTGCATCCTCAGATGATTCATACAGATTCTTCTTCAGGAAGTTTAGGAAACATGTTAACACAGTGATTTTCAAAATGAACTTCTGGAACTCTATTTATTTCCCCCATTCAGTAAGACATACTGGTATTATTTTACATATTGGAATGCCATGTAGACTTTTATTTCTTTTTATTCCATTTTTAAAAGGAGTCTATTTCAAGCAAAAAAAAAAAAAATTTGAAAACCGATTCTGAAGGATGTTCCTTTTACCTCTGATGGTGTATGATTCTTTTTTTTTTTTTTTTTTTTTTTTTTGAGACGGAGTCTCGCTCTATCACCCAGGCTGGAGTGCAGTGGCCCGCTCTCTGCTCACTGCAAGCTCTGCCTCCCGGGTTCGCGCAATTCTCCTGCCTCAGCCTCCCGAGCAGCTGGGACTACAGGCGCCCGCCACCTCGCCCGGCTTATTTTTTTGTATTTTTAGTAGAGACGGGGTTGGGAATGCATAAATTTGTATCTTTTATTAATAAGCATTTTCAAAGGCTCTTAACACTGATATTAAATTAAATGTCTCTCCTATTGATTCCTGATCAAAATAGTGTTCTTATAGAAAAACTAAGTATAGCAGATACATCTGGAAAGGGACATGCGTTCTGAGAACCCCACCCTAGAATGGGAGCACTGTTCGAGAGTACATATACAGCCTTTACCACTACAGAGATTGTCACACAGAGTGGTGTTATCGCACTGGGTTTGTCAGCATTTCATGGTCTCTAATGATCTCATGTGCTTATGCAGCCCAAGGGCATCTCAAAAATGTCATCTTGGCTGGCATTCCACCTCAAAGTGCCTAACAACCCATCTTGCTTCTTGAAGAACTTCTGCTGATTATCAGCGGTTCAGGAAATGTAATCTAATTTTTAACACTAACCAAACCCAAACATAATTACATGCCTAAATATGTAGAAAGAATAAGCATATCATGCAGTTCAGAGTCAAATAAACATGATTTCTATTTCTGATCATTGAAAAGTAATCTTCCTCACTACTGCCTTCTATAAATACAAGGTAATGTGTGTGAGCCACATGCAAGGGGGTTCCTAAATCCCACTGTCTATCTAATATTTACAGTAACTTTCACTCGAGAACCTACTCCCATATGTGCTAGAAATCATTTTTCCATTTTGAAAGAGTGAAGAAATTATTCCCATTTTGCAAAAGTCAATAAACTTAGTCCTGGAGAGGATAACATCACAGTTCATTTTCATATATAAATGTCCTTCCCTGCTAGAGACTGAGCATCTCCATGGGAGAAGAGTGATGTCCGATTAAGTGTTAAGGTGAAAAGTCCAGTTCATCTTCTGGAAGAAGAGAGTGATACGTCTTTGTTCATCCCTAAGCCTTCCGGGTTGGAATAACAATAATGGGATTTCGTGAGAACCTAAAAGAGCAATCTTGTTTAATGTATTCACTCCCAAAATACAAAGTTTCTGGACTACCCTCTAGAAGCTTTTATTCTGTTGTATACAAACTCATTATCATTCATACAGCCTAAAATTTCACATAATCATTTGCCGAACACTTAGGCTTTTTAGATATATTTTCAGTTTGTTCTTGATTTCCCTATTTTTTTTTTCTTTTTTAGTTTTTTTTTTTTTTTCTTGCTGGGGAAGAGGGTGAGACATATTTAAATTTAATAGAGATGATTGTTCGACAGAATTTTGAAGGAAGTGAGTGTACTCACTCCACCCACTTCATCAGGAGATGCTTCCTCTGTGAGGTGGGATTTGAGTCATATTAATTTGTCCCAGACCACACCAAAATTAAGCTGTTCACGTCTGAAACATTCCATGAATTCAGTTGCGAGGAGGAATTTGTTCAGCCATGTTATGGATTCATATTTCTCTCCTCTCCCTAGAAGGTCTGGGTGTCCTTATAAGGGAGATCGCCTCTGTTTCCCACAGTGTGGAGAGCGAAATAAATACTCTCTCACAGTCAATGCAGAGGTAACTTTTTTTTAATGGATTAAAAAAAAAAAAAAAAAAGCAGTTCTGAGAGTCCATCACTGTTTCAGCATCCCCATTCAGAGAGGGGGCTTTTGTCTCTCTCTCAGTGGGAGCTGCCATTTTAATGGGGCCTCCAGCAGGGCCTGGTTTGATGATGTGAAGTAGGCCTGGAAGAATCGTGGAATTTTTTTTTAATTTAGATTTTGGTTAATTTAACCATACTGGCTTTCAAATGAACTGAAATGTAAAAGTGAATCCACGGTAAATGTCCCTCAGAAGCTGCTACCAGATAATTTCAGCGATTTCTCATTTCTGAAGCTCTCTCATGTGAAAACCAATCCCTTGAAGTTCTAATAGGCATTACCGGCCATCTACCCCCAACCCCCAATCTATTTGCAAAGATGAAAATCGGGAGTAGAATTCATTCTTAAAAATATGCATACGCATACACAGATACAAACGTGCACTCCTAAATGCTAAATGAAAACATTGCTTTTAGCTGATTGGTGATGCCAAACCAGGATTGGAATGGCTTTGTGGTAATTCTGGGGTTTCCCTTTTGCCTGAGTCATGAACACCAAGGTACATGGAATGCTCCCCGACCCCAGAGCCTTGGGAGTGCCAAAGCTACTCCCCAAGCCCTCGCCCCAGAGGGGGATTCCAAAACCCCCTGCAGCACACTTTCTAGATAAAACTGTTGCTCTCAGTAATGAGGCCACAGCCTGCAGAGCCAAACTGGCCCGCAGGCCGCTTTCTGCAGGCCTGGCGCCGGACCTGCTCTGCCCCCGCCCGCCCCGCAGCCCCGGCGGCCACACAGTGGCTGCGCCTGGCAGCTGCGCGCCCAGATGCCAACCGCTGGAATGTGTTTTATGTTCCCGCGTCTCTGCCTGGCTGGCTAGGGGGAAAGCTCTGCCCTGGCCTCTCCGGCTCCGGCGCTGGGCTGCGGCAGCTGGGGAACTGATGTGCGATCATTTTACACATGAGCTAGCTGTTCACCCTTCCAGGAACTGTTTGCCTGCACTAAATCCGCGCAAGATGCACACACTGAGCCCCTTTGTAGAGCTGAAGGATGACAGTCTCTCCGGCCTAGATTGGTTTAGTAAATGACTGACTGCATGGGCCTGAATACCTGGGTATTCGTGTGTGTGGTGTGGGTGTGGGTGTGGGTGTGTGTGTGTGTGTGTGTGTGTGTGTTGACTTAGATAAAGGCACTCCCTCTTTGCAGAAATAAACGAATTAATGAATTTTTTAAAAGAAGGTAGAACTAACGCATTTTCGAAAAAAGCAATCAGGGAAGGTACAGTTTGTTACAACATATCTATCCATGATTCCATTTCGGGGGAGTTTACATGAAGATATCCCACAATCAGGCAATCGTCAAACAAGAAAGCATTCTTAATTGAGTTGAAAGTGGGAGTAGGGGGACAGAAAAATCGCCCCCATAAAATAATTTCAAATTCAGCTTTGTGTTTCCCAGTAATTGGGCTGTCTGAGGATGAGACTGGGAGTGGAAAAACCCAAGTCAGTCTTGGAGCTGCACTTCTCAAAAGTCGCTGCAAAGACTTTGAGGGGGTCAGCGATTTGTGTTTATTTACAACAATATTTTAATTAATCATATTTAATAAAATTTGATATCACTGCATCAGTAGCTAAGCAAAATATTAATTATGATTTAGTTTATTGACTTACCACTATCAAGAACTTGGATGATGCCTTTTTTAAAAATCATTTTATCGCTCTGTGCCTTTTCTATGCTTCAGAAGTGACGATGTCAAGTTTAAGAGTCTAGGAAACATTTGAGCCTGGGATGAAAAGTCAGATACTGAAGACCCAGTTGTACACATAATGCATTTTTAGAGATAATACATAAAAATGGACATCCAGCCAGGTGTAGTGGATCATGCCTGTAATCTTACCACTTTGGGAGGCCAAGACAGGAGGACTGCTTGAGGACAGGAATTTTAGACCAGCCTGGGCAGCATAGCAAGACCCCATCTCTACAAAAAAAAAAAGACAGAGAGAGAGAGAGAGAAAGAGAAAAAAAAGTGGACATCACTTATAAAGTACACTCTCAATAGCAGATATGCTCTATCTTTAAAAAAAGTTTTGAATTATTAATGTATTACCTCCTTGTTAAACAAGAAAAAACAATACAGAAATGTTTAAAATTAAAAGTAAAAATTACCCCCATTCCCACTCCCCTGGAATGATCACTTACAAATCCAACAAGTATCTTTCCAGTCTTTTAAAACATACAAACACATATACTGTATAACATATATGTGTGTATAAAATATATGTGTGTATTGCATATGTTTGTATACATGCAATATACATTTAATATACCTATAGAGAGAGGATCACTTCTTTTTAATGGGATCTTGTTAAACATATTATTCTATAACTTCCTTCTTTTTACTCAGAAATATACTCATGAATAGCCTTTAATACCAGTATTATATTATTTTTAGTAGCTCCGTAATATTCCAGAATATCAGTGTATGGTGTTTTATTTAGTCCTTCCCATATTTACGGTCATTAAAGTTATCCTAAATTCATCAGTAATATCAATAATGCTGCCATAAACATCCTTCCATATACATCATAAATTTTAAATATATATTTAAATGCAGCTATTTTTGTTGTTGTGTTTGTTTTTTGTTTTTGTTTTTGTTTTTGCCTGTGTGGAAACTGGAACTGTCAACTGAGAAGGGAAAGGCAGCAAGAAATGAAGTATAAGTATTCCATGGTGTATATGTGCCACATTTTCTTAATCCAGTCTGTCACTGATGGACATTTGGGTTGATTCCAAGTCTTTGCTATTGTGAATAGTGCCGCAATAAACATACGTGTGCATGTGTCTTTACTATGCAGCCATAAAAAAGGATGAGTTTGTGTCCTTTGTAGGGACATGGATGCAGCTGGAAACCATCATTCTTAGCAAACTATCACAAGAACAGAAAACCAAACACCGCATGTTCTCACTCATAGGTGGGAACTGAACAATGAGATCACTTGGACTCGGGAAGGGGGACATCACACACCGGGGCCTATCATGGGGAGGGGTGAGGGGGGAGGGGGTAGGGATTGCACTGGGAGTTATACCTGATGTAAATGACGAGCTGATGGGTGCTGACGAGTTGATGGGTGCAGCACACCAACATGGCACAAGTATACATATGTAACAAACCTGCACGTTATGCACATGTACTCTAGAACTTAAAGTATAATAATAATAATAAATAAATAAATAAATAAATAAATAAATAAAATAACAAAATAAAAAATAAAAAAGAAATGAAGTATAAGTGTTGCATAAAGAATAAAGGCTCAAGTTGCAAAGCAGTGAGTTGGAGTTGGCTTATAGGAACAGAAAGCAGACTCATTAAACATTGCATTTTGATGTGTAATATATTGTTTTCAAAGTCATAAGACTCTGTGTTCTCACAATATCTTCTTTCAGATAACATACCTGTAAGTAGGCACAACTCTGTCTCCAACTTTGTAACTGAACTGGGCATGGAGTTGGGTTCACTTTGTAACTGAAATGTTGATGAGCAGCACAGGAGCAGTCATGGCTTCTCTGTAGCTAAGAAGACTGCAGTAGTTGCTACAACCAGTAGCTACATTTGGCTCTATTTCTCAAGCACTGAAATTGAAAATAAAGAAGTGTTTTTCCTTCACTTTGATCTCCTTTCTATTTTGCTTTCTTTTATTGTATATTCTTTTTGAATGTCACCTCACATTCTTACTGATTGGGTCTAGTCATTCCTTTATCCATTCACTTATTGATGTACATTGATATACTTACTGAAATACATCAAGTAGAGCTCATTTACCTTCATTATACCAGGGGAAAAAAATCACCATTTGCCATCTGGGGCCAAAAAGCCCTTTTAATTTTTAAAAATATTTTTAAAAATATTTTAAGTCATTTTGAAAATAATTGATAGAAGAATAAGGGATAGCAAAAAAAAAAAAAAAAAAAGGTAGAAATGTTAATAAGAATTTAAGCATAGCAGAGGGGCAGAGCAAGATGGCCGAATAGGAACAGCTCCAGTCTCCAACTCCCAGCGCGAGCAACACAGAAGACCGGTGATTTCTGCATTTTCAACTGAGGTACTGGGTTCATGTCACTGGGGAGTGCCAGACGATCGGTGCTGGTCAGCTGCTGCAGCCCGACCAGCGAGAGCTGAAGCAGGGCGAGGCATTGCCTCACCTGGGAAGCGTAAGGGGGAAGGGAATCCCTTTTCCTAGCCAGGGGAACTGAGACACACAACACCTGGAAAATCGGGTAACTCCCACCCAAATACTGCGCTTTAAGCAAACAGGCACACCAGGAGATCATATCCCACACCTGGCCGGGAGGGTCCCACACCCACGGAGCCTCCCTCATTGCTAGCACAGCAGTCTGTGATCTACTGGCAAGGCAGGAGCGAGGCTGGGGGAGGGGCGCCTGCCATTGCTGAGGCTTAAGTAGGTAAACAAAGCTGCTGGGAAGCTCAAACTGGGTGGAGCTCACAGCAGCTCAAGGAAACCTGCCTGTCTCTGTAGACTCCACCTCTGGGGACAGGGCACAGTAAACAATAACAAACGCAGCAGAAAGCTCTGCAGACACAAACGACTCTGTCTGACAGCTTTGAAGAGAGCAGTGGATCTCCCAACACGGAGCTTGAGATCTGAGAAGGGACAGACTCCCTGCTCAAGTGGGTCCCTGACCCCTGAGTAGCCTAACTGGGAGACATCCCCCACTAGGGGCAGTCTGACACCCCACACCTCACAGGGTGGAGTACACCCCTGAGAGGAAGCTTCCAAAGCAAGAATCAGACAGGTACACTCGCTGTTCAGAAATATTCTATCTTCCGCAGCCTCTGCTGCTGATACCCAGGCAAACAGGGTCTGGAGTGGACCTCAAGCAATCTCCAACAGACCTACAGCTGAGGGTCCTGACTGTTAGAAGGAAAACTATCAAACAGGAAGGACACCTACACCAAAACCCCATCAGTACATCACCATCGTCAAAGACCAGAGGCAGATAAAACCACAAAGATGGGGAAAAAGCAGGGCAGAAAAGCTGGAAATTCAAAAAATAAGAGCGCATCTCCCCCGGCAAAGGAGCGCAGCTCATCGCCAGCAACGGATCAAAGCTGGACGGAGAATGACTTCGACGAGATGAGAGAAGAAGGCTTCAGTCCATCAAATTTCTCAGAGCTAAAGGAGGAATTACGTACCCAGCGCAAAGAAACTAAAAATCTTGAAAAAAAAGTGGAAGAATTGATGGCTAGAGTAATTAATGCAGAGAAGGTCATAAACGAAATGAAAGAGACGAAAACCATGACACGAGAAATACGTGACAAATGCACAAGCTTCAGTAACCGACTCGATCAACTGGAAGAAAGAATGTCAGCGATTGAGGATCAAATGAATGAAATGAAGCGAGAAGAGAAACCAAAAGAAAAAAGAAGAAAAAGAAATGAACAAAGCCTGCAAGAAGTATGGGATTATGTAAAAAGACCAAATCTACGTCTGATTGGGGTGCCTGAACGTGAGGGGGAAAATGGAACCAAGTTGGAAAACACTCTTCAGGATATCATCCAGGAGAACTTCCCCAACCTAGTAGGGCAGGCCAACATTCAAATCCAGGAAATACAGAGAACGCCACAAAGATACTCCTCGAGAAGAGCAACTCCAAGACACATAATTGCCAGATTCACCAAAGTTGAAATGAAGGAAAAAATCTTAAGGGCAGCCAGAGAGAAAGGTCGGGTTACCCACAAAGGGAAGCCCATCAGACTAACAGCAGATCTCTCGGCAGAAACTCTTCAAGCCAGAAGAGAGTGGGGGCCAATATTCAACATTCTTAAAGAAAAGAATTTTAAACCCAGAATTTTATATCCAGCCAAGCTAAGTTTCATAAGTGAAGGAGAAATAAAATCCTTTACAGATAAGCAAATGCTTAGAGATTGTGTCACCACTAGGCCTGCCTTACAAGAGACCCTGAAGGAAGCACTAAACATGGAAAGGAACAACCGGTACCAGCCATTGCAAAAGCATGCCAAAATGTAAAGACCATCAAGGCTTGGAAGAAACTGCATCAACTAACGAGCAAAATAACCAGTTAATATCATAATGGCAGGATCAAGTTCACACATAACAATCTTAACCTTAAATGTAAATGGACTAAATGCTCCAATTAAAAGACACAGACTGGCAAACTGGATAAAGAGTCAAGACCCATCAGTCTGCTGTATTCAGGAGACCCATCTCACACGCAGAGACATACATAGGCTCAAAATAAAGGGATGGAGGAAGATTTACCAAGCAAATGGAGAACAAAAAAAAGCAGGGGTTGCAATACTAGTCTCTGATAAAACAGACTTTAAACCATCAAAGATCAAAAGAGACAAAGAAGGCCATTACATAATGGTAAAGGGATCAATTCAACAGGAAGAGCTAACTATCCTAAATATATATGCACCCAATACAGGAGCACCCAGATTCATAAAGCAAGTCCTTAGAGACTTACAAAGAGACTTAGACTCCCATACAATAATAATGGGAGACTTCAACACTCCACTGTCAACATTAGACAGATCAACGAGACAGAAAGTTAACAAGGATATCCAGGAATTGAACTCTTCTCTGCAGCAAGCAGACCTAATAGACATCTATAGAACTCTCCACCCCAAATCAACAGAATATACATTCTTCTCAGCACCACATCGTACTTACTCCAAAATTGACCACATAATTGGAAGTAAAGCACTCCTCAGCAAATGTACAAGAACAGAAATTATAACAAACTGTCTTTCAGACCACAGTGCAATCAAACTAGAACTCAGGACTAAGAAACGCAATCAAAACCGCTCAACTACATGGAAACTGAACAACCTGCTCCTGAATGACTACTGGGTACATAACGAAATGAAGGCAGAAATAAAGATGTTCTTTGAAACCAATGAGAACAAAGATACAACATACCAGAATCTCTGGGACACATTTAAAGCAGTGTGTAGAGGGAAATTTATAGCACTAAATGCACACAAGAGAAAGCAGGAAAGATCTAAAATTGACACTCTAACATCGCAATTAAAAGAACTAGAGAAGCAAGAGCAAACACATTCGATAGCTAGCAGAAGGCAAGAAATAACTAAGATCAGAGCAGAACTGAAGGAGATAGAGACACAAAAAACCCTCCAAAAAATCAATGAATCCAGGAGTTGGTTTTTTGAAAAGATCAACAAAATTGACAGACCACTAGCAAGACTAATAAAGAAGAAAAGAGAGAAGAATCAAATCGACGCAATAAAAAATGATAAAGGGGATATCACCACCGACCCCACAGAAATACAAACTACCATCAGAGAATACTATAAACACCTCTACGCAAATAAACTGGAAAATCTAGAAGAAATGGATAATTTCCTGGACACTTACACTCTTCCAAGACTAAACCAGGAAGAAGTTGAATCCCTGAATAGACCAATAGCAGGCTCTGAAATTGAGGCAATAATTAATAGCCTACCAACCAAAAAAAGTCCAGGACCAGATGGATTCACAGCTGAATTCTACCAGAGGTACAAGGAGGAGTTGGTACCATTCCTTCTGAAACTATTCTAATCAATAGAAAAAGAGGGAATCCTCCCTAACTCATTTTATGAGGCCAACATCATCCTGATACCAAAGCCTGGCAGAGACACAACAAAAAAAAGAGAATTTTAGACCAATATCCCTGATGAACATCGATGCAAAAATCCTCAATAAAATACTGGCAAACCGGATTCAGCAACACATCAAAAAGCTTATCCACCAGGATCAAGTGGGCTTCATCCCTGGGATGCAAGGCTGGTTCAACATTCGCTAATCAATAAACATAATCCAGCATATAAACAGAACCAAAGACAAGAACCACATCATTATCTCAATAGATGCAGAAAAGGCTTTTGACAAAATTCAACAGCCCTTCATGCTAAAAACGCTCAATAAATTCGGTATTGATGGAACGTACCTCAAAATCATAAGAGCTATTTATGACAAACCCACAGCCAATATCATACTGAATGGGCAAAAACTGGAAAATTTCCCTTTGAAAACTGGCACAACACAGGGATGCCCTCTCTCACCACTCCTATTCAACACAGTGTTGGAAGTTCTGGCTAGGGCAATCAGGCAAGAGAAAGAAATCAAGGGGATTCAGCTAGGAAAAGAAGAAGTCAAATTGTCCCTGTTTGCAGATGACATGATTGTATATTTAGAAAACCCCATTGTCTCAGCCCAAAATCTCCTTAAGCTGATAAGCAACTTCAGCAAAGTCTCAGGATACAAAATTAATGTGCAAAAATCACAAGCATTCTTATACACCAGTAACAGACAAACAGAGAGCCAAATCAGGAATGAACTTCCATTCACAATTGCTTCAAAGAGAATAAAATACCTAGGAATCCAACTTACAAGGGATGTAAAGGACCTCTTCAAGGAGAACTACAAACCACTGCTCAGTGAAATAAAAGAGGACATAAACAAATGGAAGAACATACCATGCTCATGGATAGTAAGAATCAATATCATGAAAATGGCCATACTGCCCAAGGTAATTTATAGGTTCAATGCCATCCCCATCAAGCTACCAATGAGCTTCTTCACAGAATTGGAAAAAACTGCTTTAAAGTTCATATGGAACCAAAAAAGAGCCCGCATCTCCAAGACAATCCTAAGTCAAAAGAACAAAGCTGGAGGCATCACGCTACCTGACTTCAAACTATACTACAAGGCTACAGTAACCAAAACAGCATGGTACTGGTACCAAAACAGAGATATAGACCAATGGAACAGAACAGAGTCCTCAGAAATAATACCACACATCTACAGCCATCGATCTTTGACAAACCTGAGAGAAACAAGAAATGGGGAAAGGATTCCCTATTTAATAAATGGTGCTGGGAAAACTGGCTAGCCATAAGTAGAAAGCTGAAACTGGATCCTTTCCTTACTCCTTATACGAAAATTAATTCAAGATGGATTAGAGACTTAAATGTTAGACCTAATACCATAAAAATCCTAGAGGAAAACCTAGGTAGTACCATTCAGGACATAGGCATGGGCAAAGACTTCATGTCTAAAACACCAAAAGCAACAGCAACAAAAGCCAAAATTGACAAATGGGATCTCATTAAACTAAAGAGCTTCTGCACAGCAAAAGAAACTACCGTCAGAGTGAACAGGCAACCTACAGAACGGGAGAAAATTTTTGCAATCTACTCATCTGACAAAGGGTTAATATCTAGAACCTACAAAGAACTCAGACAAATTTACAAGAAAAAAACAAACAACCCCATCAAAAAGTGGGCAAAGGATATGAACAGACATTTCTCAAAAGAAGACATTCATACAGCCAACAGACACATGAAAAAATGCTCATCATCACTGGCCATCAGAGAAATGCAAATCAAAACCACAATGAGATACCATCTCACACCAGCTAGAATGGCGATCATTAAAAAGTCAGGAAACAACAGGTGCTGGAGAGGATGTGGAGAAATAGGAACATTTTTACACTGTTGGTGGAATTGTAAACTAGTTCAACCATTATGGAAAACAGTATGGCGATTCCTCAAGGATCTAGAACTAGATGTACCATATGACCCAGCCATCCCATTACTGGGTATATACCCAAAGGATTATAAATTATGCTGTTATAAAGACACATGCACACGTATGTTTATTGCAGCACTATTCACAATAGCAAAGACTTGGAATCAACCCAAATGTCCATCAGTGACAGATTGGATTAAGAAAATGTGGCACATATACACCATGGAATACTATGCAGCCATAAAAAAGGATGAGTTTGTGTCCTTTGTAGGGACATGGATGCAGCTGGAAACCATCATTCTTAGCAAACTATCACAAGAACAGAAAACCAAACACCGCATGTTCTCACTGATATGTGGGAACTGAGCAATGAGATCACTTGGACTCGGGAAGGGGAACATCACACACCGGGGCCTATCATGGGGAGGGGGGAGGGGGGAGGGATTGCACTGGGAGTTATACTTGATGCAAATGATGAGTTGATGGGTGCAGCACACCAACCTGGCACAAGTATACATATGTAACAAACCTGCACGTTATGCACATGTACCCTACAACTTAAAGTATAATAATAATAAATAAATTTAAAAAAAAAAGAATTTAAGCATAGCAAATTTAAATTTTCCATCTTTTCCTGCTTTTGAAGGTATCTATACCCAAAATGGACAATGTCTTTAAAATTCAACTAATCGCCAAACCTATCATACAGGAGCCTGCAGCATATCCATAGTGTAAATATTGATTCCTGATTTCAAATAACTCTTTAATAGGTTTTAGCATATTCATGGTTCTGCTCTGTTTGGCCTTATCAAAATGTGACACATTTGAAATTTTTAACAAACAAGAATTGTGTTGGCATTGTCACAGGATTCTTAGGGTATTGCTTTGCCAGCCGGAAATCTCTGTGGCCGGTGGTGCCTTTGCTTAAGTTTTGCTTGGGCCTGCTGGGCCCACTCGGCCTGGCAGGCTGCACTCAGCTGGTGCTACTGGCCTGGATCCCATGCCTGCCAAGGGTGAGCAGAGCAGTGAGGGGTGTGTGAGTGAGTAAGTGTGGTGTCCGGTCACTGCACACAGCCAGGCATGATGGCTGCTGTGGGGGCAGGGAAGTCCAGGAGCCAGCACAGGTGTCGGCTCCCTGCAAGGCTGCACCTGGACCAGGCATACTGCAAGCAGCTTCCACGACTGGTACTGTGGAATGTGCTGGTGCCCAGAAGCTTGGAGACAGCAGGAATTGCCGAGCCCCAAGGAGGGTGTCACAGCCCTGGCTTGGGGAGCTCCCAGGTCTGAGCTCCCCAAAGGGTTGCATTTCTTCTCTCCTTCTCTCTGCTCTTATTTCTTATTGCCCACAATGTGACCAGCAAGGGGCATGTTTCAGCCCTGTGTTATAGCTCTTTTAACCCTGTCATTTGGTGGGTCCCAAGTTCTTGTCTTGCATGCAGGAAGAATGAGGTACATGGACAAAGGAGGGTGAGCAAGGCAAAGGAGAAGCTTTATTGAGTGATAAAACAGCTCAGAGGAGACCCACAGTGGATAGCTCCAGGGTGTCCTGATGAGTGTTCTGCTTTCAGCAGAGAGGAGACCCTAGAGTGGGTAGCTCCTCTCTGCAGCTGGTCATCCTGTCATCTTTTTTGAGTCTGGCTGAATCCGGGGGTTTTATGGACTTCAGAGGAGAGGAAGTATGTGCTAATTGGTCCATGTGTGGACCCATGAAAAAGCACTATCAGCTCCCACCCTGGTCTGTGGGACTGGCAGCCAAGCCCCCAGACTTCAGGCTTTCTCTGGTTTGAAGGTGAAGCTCCACTGGGGACCCGCCCCTTTCAGCCCAGGAGCCTGTCTGCCTCCTACTGCTGTTCATGGCACCCAGACTGTTCATGCTGAGGAGCAACTGCAGGCCAGTGCAGAGCTTCCCTCAGTACCCACTTTGGCCTCCCTCTTGTGTTTGTTGGTGCCCAAGGTCTGGAGGGGGCCAAGGCAGCAGGGCACTGGCATGTCAGCACTGCCCTGAGCTTGTGCACACCCAGCCAGGTTGCCACAGTGCCCAGGCTGGGCCCCGACTTTGCTTCAAGATCAGACCGGCTGCCGGGAGTGGGGAGAGGCTAGGCAGCAGGAGCCTGTGGGGGAAGAGGGGCTTCCTGGGACCCTGAAAGCACAGAGATGCCAGGGTCTGCAGCCATGGCTTGGGCAGCTGCAGCAGCACCTGGGAGGGTGGGGCTCCTGCCTGCTCCCAGTCCCCAAGGATACAGGGAT
This sequence comes from Chlorocebus sabaeus, assembly GCF_047675955.1. NCBI lineage: Eukaryota > Metazoa > Chordata > Mammalia > Primates > Cercopithecidae > Chlorocebus > Chlorocebus sabaeus. The sequence continues at coordinate 59,816,705 of NC_132924.1, forward strand.
GCCTGAGTCCGCAGCCCCAGCTGCACCTCCTCCACTGCAGCTGGCATCATGGCAGTGGCTGCTCCAGACAGGCCACCACTGCCATCAGCATGAAGACTGCCATTTTCTTTGCTACATAAGTGCCAAAAATTTTATTTCTGGATTTATGAACACCAGTTAAAATAATCAGTTCAATTAATTTTTTATTTCTATATCTTGTATTTCCTTCCAGTAACCTTTGTAAACACACCTGCCTTCAGAATTCATTTGCTAGTAAACCACATGGAATAAATTTTGAAACGATTTGAAACAATAAAAGATACTCTTAACATATTTTCAGCAAAACAGAATGGTTTAAGTTCTTATTGCAAAATATTTCCTGTTGAATGACTAACTGGATGAGAATATCATATTTTCTTTATTTATTTAGAAATGAATTGTTCATTCATTGATTTTTAAGTATGGGAGAAAAAATTATACCCAGAATATTGTCATCTGAGGACTCATACCTGAGATTTCCCTTCTGTGACCAATTTACTGTCATTATTATGGCCTAGGAAGCTGATACCTGTCTCTTTGCATTCTTTTTCTGTTTCATTGAATAATACTTTCCTCTATCAACTTCTTTTTCTTTGTCATTATGGGAAGAAAATGGAAATTTTTAAATCCTCAACTGTGTTTAATAGTCTTTAAAAAGACTGCAAAATGTATCTCCATACTTCTCTTATTCCCTACTTTTTAAAAATGCAATACTTTGCACAACCCAAAAAGAAAACTAAAGCTTGATGCCACCATGATGATTTATTTATTTCCTTCCAGGAGGTTTCATTCTTCCATTTTCTTATTATTTTAATATTTTTAGAAAAGCATAGTTGAGAACAATGAAATAGCAATGCTAAAACCATTCCTAGCAAGTTGAAATAGCAAAATGGGAAAAACAGGCTCATGAAGATTTCTACCATCCTATCTTGTAATTACCATGTAGCTCCATTGGACCCTGTATAAAGCTTTATACAGGCGAAACCCTGTCTCTACAAAATATTTTTTAAAAATTAGCCGAGCGTGGTGGCGCACACTTGTAGTCCCAGCTACTTGAGGAGATGAAGTGGGAGATTCACTTGAACCCTAGAGGCGGAGGTTGCAGTGAGCTGAGACAGCCCACTGCACTCCAGCCTGGGAGATGGATTGAGACTCTGTTTCAAAAAAGAAAAATAAGTAAAGATTTCCTTGGTTCTTCGGAAGAATAAAAGACATCAAATATCTTTACAAATAGTTACAAATAAAAATTCAAAAATAAAATGAGATGCAACAGGTCCTGATGATATTCTGAAGGTTAAAGTAGGAGGTATTGTATGGATCACATCATAGCCTCCTTTCCAGGTCAGGCAGATTCAAGGTAAGGCAACTGACTAATGAGGCAGGTGCTGAACCAGTGCTTCACTTCAGACTCTTAAAGAATGATCACTAGCTAAAGATGGAAATAGTGATATTAACAATAGGTGTTCAGAAATAATTTTGAAATTTCATTTGAATTTAATCCTCTGTAGTTCAATAACCATTTCACACAAGAGAAACTGCTATGAAAGTTAAATAGCTTACCTGTGGTAAATTAAATGAAATATCCTGATCCTCAAAGCTAGAAACACTACATGGGTTCATTCAATAAACATTTACTGACTGTCTATAATATGAAAGAGACTGTTTCTGGATAGCCTATGTAGATACCTTTCAAAATGGGTTAAATCGAAGTGAAAGTATTCCAAGAATGTGCTACTTGAGAACAATGTCAGTTTTCCAAACTTTAGGTCTCTAACTTTAAAAATGGCCATTAGAAGATTTCTCATTCACCAAAATTGTTAATTGAGCACAACTTTCACTTTCCTTGCTGATTTTACCCTTACCACCTCTTCTTTAGTCCTCACACAGTATAGGGTATATGTGTTTCCCCACTGGATTGGTAGACATAACTTGCTTTTCTCCATAAAGATTTCAGGGGGCATACAATAAATGCATTTAATATAGCAACATAAATCAAACTAAAACAAAAAAGAAAAACTGGTAAAGATTTGTGCAGAAACCTAACTTAAACCAACATAAGCAAAATAATAATAATAGGTGTTTTAATTTGAAGCAATCACATGACACATTGGAAAAGGCAGAGATGCAGGTCAGCCTTAAGGACAACTGTAACCAGGGCTTTAAGTAACACTCGCATCTTACTGCAGTCTCTGTTTTGCTCTGCTTGTCAGTTTCATTCTTGTTCACCCAGACTGATTCTCTCCACGTGGCAGGAAACACAGCTATTCACAGCAACCGGGTTTTTATATCCCATTGCTTCAGCTCAACTCTCTGGGTTTCTATCTGCCTGTTCTAGGAAAGGCTGTAACTGTCCTAGCTTGAGTCAGTCAATCACCAATCTCTGATGCAAATATTAACACCTGTAGCCACAGCCAAAACCAGAAAAAAAAGAGACTATGATTGATCGAGTTTGTATTATGTACCTGCTTATGTAGTCAAGTGCTTATCCATGTACCAATTAAATATAGCCAAGGAGCAGGATCATGTTATACAAAATGGCCACTCCCACAAAAGTCAATCAAGGAGGGATTTACCAAATAAAGTGATTGTGCTAGGAACACAATTTTGAAGCTATCTACTATAATAAAGTAGGATAAATTAATGGTAATAATGCAATTAAAGCCAGGAGTTAAGGTGGGGCACTTGCTTCACACCCAACATTTCACTAATTCAACCAGATGTTCAAAGTGGGGACAGGGAAGAAAATTCATACAGAGAAGACTCACCTCTATGCTACCTTCAACTTCTCCATGGTGGTTATGACACTAGCACTGTTGAAGGCAGAACTTCAGGACAGGCCTTCAATGGGCCTCATGTAAAACTGAGAAAAGTCAGTAATATACACATCACTATAGAGCCAATAGATGAGCTGGATCAGCAAATAGATGAGTTGAATCTCTCTAATTCATACTGACCCCAAGCACTCTAAATCAGTCACTCAGCCTATGAGGCCAGCAGAGGGCTGGGATCCTTGCCCAGGTCCCATCAGCTTTCCCCAGGAAGAGCTCTCTACAGTCACATCTGAAGCCCAAAGAAAGATCCAGGAACCTCCTTTAGTCCCTCTGTCACTCAGCCTTGCCTATGGCTATCTCTAGACTATGATAGTTTTTGTAATCAACTAAATTTGCTTCTAAAACATGAGTATTAAGGGTGATAAACCCACATTTGGTCAAAATCCAAACAATCAGAAAGTTCAGATAATCAGAATTGGTCTTATTGATTGTCTAAAAATGATTGATATCACAAATTAATCTTAATTTGAAATTAAGCAATATTATAAGAAAATATTAAATATTAAGTGTAATTTTATATAATTACTTTTATATTGACTCTATTTCTTCATATATATTGCATATATTTATATATCTTTTATATATATATGTTTTTAACTCTTAGGATCGGGGTACATGTGCAGGTTTGTTATATAGATAAACCAGTGTCATGAGGGTTTATTGTATAGATTATTTTGTCACCCCAGCACTAAGCATAATACCCAATATTTATTTTTTGTGCTCTTCTCCTTCCTCCTACCCTCTACCCTCCACCCTCAAGTAGGCCCCAGTGCCTGTTGTTCCTCTCTTTGTGTCCATGCATTCTCATTATTTAACTCCCACTTATAAGTGCAGACATGTGGTATATGCTTTTCTGATCCTGCATTAGTTTGCTAAGGATACTGGCCTCCAGTTCCATCCATGTTCCTGTAAAGGACATGATCTAATCCTTTTTTATGGCTGCATATTATTCCATGGTGTATATATGCCACATTTTCATTATCTAGACTACCACTAATGGGCAATTAGGTTGATTCCATGACTTTGCGATCACAAATAGTGCTGCAATGAGCATACATATGCATGTGCCTTTATGATAGAGCAATTTATATTCCTTTGGATAAACACCCAGTAATGGGATTGGTGGGTTGAATGGTAGTTCTTTTTTTAGCTCTTTGAGGGATTGCCACACCGCTTTCCACAATTGTTGAACTATTTTACACTCCCACCAAAAGTGTATAAGCCAGCATCTGTTATTTTTTGACTTTTTAGTAATAGCCATTCTGACTGGTGTGAGATGGTATCTCATTGTGGTTTTGATTTGCATTTCTCTAATGATCAGTGATACTGAGCTTTTTTTCATATGCTTGTTGGCTGCATGTATGTCGTCTTTTGAAAAGTGTCTGTTCATGTCCTCTGCCCACTTTTTAATGTTTTTTTTTTTTCTTTTAAATTTGTTTAAGTTCTTTACAAATGCTGGATATTAGACTTTTCTCAGATCATACTTTGCAAAAATATCCTCCCATTCTGTAGGTTGTCTGTTTACTCTGTTGATAGATCCTTTTACTCTGCAGAAGCTCTTTAGTTTTCTTAGAACCTTCTTACCAATTTTTGCTTTTGTTACAATTGCTCTTGGCATCTTCGTCATGAAATCTTTGCTCATTCCTGTGTCCAGAATGGTGTTGCCTATGTTGTCTTCCAGGGATTATACAGTTTTGGTTTTACATTTAAGTCTTTAGCCCCTCTTGAGATGATTTTTGTATGTGGTGTAAGGAAGGGGTCCAGTTTTTAGTTTCAGTCTTCTGTATATGGCTAGCCAATTATCCCAGCACCATTTTTTGAATATGGAATCTTTTCCCCATTGCTTGTTTTTGTCAGCTTTGTCAAAGATCAGATGGTTGTAGGTGTGTGGCCTTATTTCTGGGCTCTCTATTCTGTTCCATTGGTCTATGTGTCTCTTTTTTACCAGTAGCATGTTTTTTTTTTTTTTTTTTTAATCACTGTAGCCCTATAGAATATTTGAAATTGGGTAGCAAGATCCCTCCTGCTTTTTGCTTAGGATTTCTTAGAATTTCCTTGACTATTTGGGCTCTTTACATATGAATTTTAAAATAGTTTTTTCTGGTTCTGTGAAAAATGTCATTGGGAGTTTGATAGGAATAGCATTGAATCTGTAAATTGCTTTGGACAGTATGGTTATTTTAATGATATTGATTCTTCCTATCCATGAGCATGGAATGTTTTTCCATTTGTTTGTTTCATTTCTGATTTCTTTGAGCAGTGTTTCATAATTCTCATTGTAGAGATCATTCAGCTCCCTGGTTAGCTGTATTCCTAGGTATTTTATTCTTTTTGTGGCAATTGTGAATGGGAAAGAATTCCTGATTTGGCTTTTGTCTTGTCTGTTGTTGGTATATAAGAATGCTAGTGATTACTGCACTTGATTCTGTATCTTGAGACCTTGCTGAAGTTGTTTATCAGCTGAAAGAGGTTTTAGGCTAAGATGCTGGAATTTTCTAGATATTAAATCCTGTCATTGGCAAACAAAAATATTTGACTTCCTCTCTTCCTATTTGGATGTCCTTTATCTCTTTCTCTTGCCTGATTGCCCTGGTCAAGACTTCTAATACTATGTTGAAGAGGAGTAGTGAAAGAGGGCATCCTTGTCTTCTGCCAGTTTTCAAAGGGAATGCTTCCTGGTTTTGCTCATTCAGTATGATATTGGCTAAGGGTTTGTCATAGACGGCTCTTATTATTTTGAGGTATATTCTTTTAATACCTAGTTTATTGAGAGTTTTTAACATGAGATTTTACTTTTGTTGAAAGCCTTTTCTGCATCTATTGAAATGACCCTTTTTTTAATTTATTTCTCTTTATGTGATGAATCATGTTTACTGATTTCTGTATGTTGAATCAACCTTGCATCCCAGGGATAAAGCCTACTTGATCATGATGGATTACCTTTGTGATGTGCTGCTGGATTCAGTTTGCAAGTAGTTTCCTGAGGATTTTTGCTTCAGTGTTCATAAAGGATATTGGCCTGAAGTTTTGTTTATTTTGTTGTTGTGTCTCTACCAGGTTTTGGTATCAGAATAATGCCCCATAGAATGAGCTGGGGAGGAGTTCCTCCTTCTCAATTTTTTGGAATAGTTTCAGTAGGAATCGTACCAACATTTCTTTGTGCATCTGGTAGAATTTGGCTGTGAATGGACCTGGTCCTGGGCCTTTTTTGTTAGTAGGCTACTTATTACTGTTTCAATTTCAGTATTGGTCTGTTCAGGTATTCAATTTCTTCCTGGTTCAGCCTTGGGAGAGTGTATGTGTCCAGGAATTTATCTATTTCTTCTAGATTTTCTAGCTTATGTGCATAGAAGTGTTCATAGCAGTCTCTGATGATTATTTGTATTTCTGTGGGGTCAGTGGTACTATTCCCTTTGTTATTTCTAAGTATGTTTATTTGGATCTTCTCTTTTTTCTTCTTAATTAGTCTGGCTAGTGGTCTATCTTATTAATTTAAAACAAACAGCTTCTGGACTCATTGATCTTTTGCATTTTTTTGTGTCTCAATCATTCAATTCAGCTCTGATTTTGGTTATTTCTTGTCTTCTGCTAGCTTGGGGTTGGTTAGTTCTTGCTTCTCTAGTTCTTTTAGTTGTGATATTAGGTTATTAATTTAAGATGTTTCTAATTTTCGATGTGGGCATTTAGTACTATAAGTTTTCTTCTTAACACTGCCTTAGCTGTGTCCCGGATATTCTCGTATGTTGTATCTTTGGTCTCATTCGTTTCAAAAAACTTCTTGATTTTTTTGCCTTAATTTCATTATTTATCCAAAAGTCATTCAGGAACAGGTTGTTAAATTTCCATGTAATTTTATGGTGTTGAGTAATTTTCTTATTCTTAATTTCTATTTTTATTGTGCCATTGTCCAAGAGGGTAGTTGGTATAATTTCACTTCCTTTGCATTTGCTGAGGACTGTTTTATGTCCAATTGTGTGGTCAGTTTCAGAGTATGTGCCATGTGGCAAGGAGAAGAATGTACATTCTGTTGTATTTTGAGTACAGAGTTCTGTAGATTTCTATAAAGTCTTTTTGGTCCAGTGTTGAGTTGAGGTCCTGAATACCTTTGGCAATTTTCTGCTTCTATAATCTAATACTGTCAGTGGGGTATTGAAGTCTCCCACTATTATTGTGTGGGAATCTAAGTCTCTTTGAAGGTCTCTAAGAATTTGCTTTATGAATCTGGGTGGTCCCATGTTGGGTGCAGATATATTTAGGATAGTTAGCTCTTCTTGTTGAATTTAACCCTTTACCATTATACAGTGACCTTCTTTATCTTTTTTAAAATCTTTTTTTGGTTTTAAATCCTTTTTTGTTCTGAAATTAAGATTGCAACCCCTGCTTTTTTCTGTTTTCCATTTGCTTTGTAGATTTTTCTTCATACCTTCATTTTGAGCCTATGGATGTCATTCATTGCATATGAGATGGGTCTCTTGAAGACAATATACCATTAGGTCTTGCTTCTTTATCCAGCTTATCATGCTGTGCCTTTTAATTGGCCTTTAGCCTGATTACATTCAAGGTTAATATTGATATGTGTGAATTTGATCCTGTCATCATGGTGTTAGGTGGTTATCATGTCAACTTGTTTGTGTGGTTACTTTAAAATGTCACTGGTCTGTGTAGTTAAGTGTGTTTTGGTAGTACCTGGTAACAGTCTTTTGTTTCCATATACAGTGCCTGTTTGAGAAGCTCTTGTAAGGAAGATCTGGTAGTAATAAATTCTCTCAACATTTGCTAGTCTGAATAGGATCTTATTTCTCCTTTGCTTATGAAGCTTAGTTTAGCCAGATATGAAATTCTTTGCTGGAATGTGGATCATGAAGTCAGGAGATCAAGACCATCCTAGTTAATATGGTGAAACCCCATCTCTACTAAAAGTACAAAAAATTAGCCGGGCATGGTGGGGGGCCCCTGTGGTCCCAGCTATTCAGGAGGCTGAGGCAGGAGAATGGCGTGAACCCAGGAGGCGGAGCTTGCAGTGAGCCAAGATCGTGCCACTGCACTCCAGCCTGGGTGACAGAGCAAGAATCTATCTCAAAAAAAAAAAAGAATGTTGAATAAAGGCCCTCAATTTCTTCTGGCTTGTAAGACTTCTGCTGAGAGGTCCATCGTTAGTCTGATGGGCACCCCTTTATAAGTGACCTGCCCTTTCTCTCTAGCTGTCTTTGACATTTTTTTCTTTCATGTGACCTTGGAGAATGTGATAATTATGTGTCTTGGGGATGCTTCTTGTGAAGTATTTTGCAAAGGTTCTCTGCATTTCCTGAATTTAAATGTTGGCCTCTCAAGCTAGGTTGGGGAAGTTCTCGTAAACGATATCCTAAAATATGTTCTTCAAGTTACTTCCATTTTCTTCATCTCTTTCAGGAACACCAATGAGTCGTAGATTTGGTTTCTTTACATAATTCCACATTTCTTAGCGGTTTTGTTCATTCCTTTTCATTCTTTTTAATTTTATCTTGTCTGACTGTTTTATTTCAGAAAGCCATTCTTCAAGTTCTGGGATTCTTTCCTCAGTTTGATCTGTTCTACTGTTAATACTTGTAATTGCATTATGGAATTCCTGCAGTGTGTTTTTTGACTCCATCAGGTCATTCACATTCTTTTCATACTGGCTATTTTGTCTGTCAGTTTCTGTATCATTTTATTGAGATTCTTAGCTTCCTTAGAATGGGTTTAAATATTTTCCTTTATCTCAATTATTTTAATTCCTTACCATATTCTAAATTCTATTTCTGTCATTTCAGCCATCTCAGCCTGATTAAGGACCCTTGCTGAAGAACTAATGCAGTTATTTGAAGGAAGGCACTCTGGCTTTTTGAGTTGTCAGAAGTCTTGTGCTGGTTCTTTTTCATATTTGTGGGCTCGTGTTTCTTCAATCTTTGAAATTGCTGACCTTTAGAAGGGTTTTTTTTTTCTTTTCTTTTCTTTTATTTGATGACCTTGGGGGTTTGATTGTGGGTTCAGTTGACTGGCTTCATTTCTGGAAGATTTTAGGGGCTCAAGGCTCAGCAGGTGACTCCTGGACTATGTGCTCTAATTCTGGGGGACTTGTATAGAGCCCTGGCTTTGTTCTCTGACTCCTGCTGTACTGGAGGGCCTGAGGTATTCACAGACCACTGGTCACAACACTCCAGTGAGTGGTGTCAGCCAAAGCACTTTGTAGGGCAGTGGCAGTGGGATTTGTCCTCATTCATAAATACCAGCAGCAGTGGCAATGGCTGTGTGGTGGGGTACACACATATCAGCTGGAGCAGGGTGCTAGTATGCACTGGGGTGCCAGCCTCTTTGCAGGTGTTCATAGCAACAGTGGTGGCAGTACAGCTTAGGGGGACAGGGCAACCCTGCTGGCAACTGTGCACACTTTTGAGCTGGTCGTGGTGTTAGCAGGGGGGCAGGGTGCTGGTGAGCACAGGACTGTGTGTGCCCTCTGTGCATTCATTCTGGTGGTGGTGGATACTTAGACTGGGGACAAGTCTGCTGTTTTTGTACCTAGTTTCATGCCAGGAGCAGTGTCAGTGCAGGGGTGGGGCACTGGTGGGGCTGGCAGGCTCCGTGTCTGTCAGTGCTCCAATGGCAATGACAGGAAGGTGGTCTGTTAGTCAGGGTTCTCTAGAGGGACAGAACTAATGGAGAATATATTCTCCTTTATATATATATATATATAAAAATATAAATATAAAGAGATATATATATATAGAGAGAGAGAGAGAGAGAGGAGTTTATTAATTATTAACTCACATGATCACAAGGTCCCACAATAGGCCATCTGCAGGCTGAGAAGCAAGGAGAGCCAGTCTAAGTGCCAAACCTGAAGGGCTTGGAGTTCAATGTTCAAGGGCAGAAAGCATCCAGCATGGGAGAAAGATGTAGGCTGGGAGGCTAGACCAGTCCCTCTTTTCACATTTTTCTGCCTGCTTATGTTCTAGCCACCCTGGTAGCTGATTAGATGGTGCTCACCCAGATTAAGGGTGGGTCTGCCTTTCCCAGCCCACTGACTCAAATGTTAATTCCCTTTGGCAACACCCTCACAGACACACCCAGGATCAATACTTTGTATCCTTCAATCCAATCAAGTTGACATTCAGTATTAACCATCCCAGATGGGTTGAATGGGGACAGGGCACACTCACACCAGCAGCAGTGACACAGCAGGGTGCACATGCACATGTACTGGCAGAGAAGGGAAGACAAGGTCCACCCAGGCATGCATGTGCCAGCAAAGCAATGGGGGTGGCTGGCCGTGGGTGAACATGTTCAGGCAAAGCACCATGGGGAAGTGCAGCGGGGGGCTGGGCACAGGTGAGCTAGTGTGTGTCCAGTGGGCACAGCTCTGCTGGAGCACTCTGCTGGTCATGGGTGGTCCTCCAGTGCAACAGCTATGACATGAGCCCCCAGAGTGTGTCTGGGGGCTCCAATTCAAGCAGACACAGCCAAGCTTCTGGGCCCCAGAGAGGCCAGCAGGCCGAGGGTTGCTCAGATTGAACTAGCCCCGTCTCATGGGTAAGACCACCCTGCAGAGTTCACGTCCAACAGTTATCCTAAGGGCTAAAGTCTCCTTTGGGAGCCAATAGAACCGAGGGGCATGGGCATCCCTGGCTGTGCACCGCTATAGACACTCCCACACCAAACCCTCTGGGCTCTGCACTGGCTGGAGTTCTGGCCCTACCACTTCTCAAAGCAGCTCTCCCCACCACACTGGTGGTGATCAAGAGGTCTCCTGCCAGGATTCCAGAGGCCTGTGGAGAGCCCGGGTAGCTCCTTGCCTGTTCAACCACGCTTTTGGCAGGAATCACTGGGGGCCAGGAATGAAAGCCAATGCATGGTAGCCCCGTGCAGCATTTCCAGCTTCCTCTTGCTTCAGCCCAGCATTTGTGTCTTCTTTCTGTACAATCTCAATGCTGTCCCTCTGAAGATCTACTAGGAGTGTGCCATTCTTCCCAGTGTTCTGGTCCCTCTGTGGGAGATGTTCCTCCTGGCTGCATCTAGTCGGCCATCTTAGAGCAGGAATGATCCTTTCTTTTGACCAAATATATATATATATATATATAGAGAGAGAGAGAGTTTATTTTATAGTATATATTATATATTATAACTATATTTTGTATTTTTATATAATATATAATATATAAATATTATGTAATATATTTATATCATATATTATATATTATATGATATAATTTATATAAATTATATAATAAAATATATATTATAATTTATATATTATATAATATAAATTATAATATATATTATATATTATATAATATAAATTATATAATATATTTATATTATATAATATTTATATGTTACATTATATAAATTATATAATATATATTATATATTATATATATTATTTTATATATATATATATTTTTTTTTGAGATGGAGTTTCACTCTTGTCACCCAGGCTGGAGCGCAGTGGCGCAATCTTGGCTCACTGCAAACTCCACCTCCCGGGTTCAAGCAATTCTCTGCCTCAGCCTCCCAAGTAGCTGGGATACAGGCGCCTGCCATCACGCTCAGCTAATTTTTGTATTTTTAGTAGAGACAGGGTTTCACCATGTTGGCCAAGCTGGTCTTGAACTTCTGACCTCGTGATCCACCTGCCTCAACCTCCCAAAGTGCTGGGATTACAGGCATGAGCCACCACCCCCAGCCAACCTAATATATGTTTTTACTACACGTTCATTTATTATAAGATTTCTGTTCTCTGATAGACTCCTTGAGGATAGAAACTATTTTTATCTTACTGATTCCTTTAGGGTAAGCTTCTAGCAAAGTGCCTGGCACACAGTAGGTGCTCAATAAGTATTAATATTAGTTTGACAGATAATTCCTTTGCAAAACCAATCATAGAATTAGTGTGTAACCAAATGTAGTAAAAGTCCACAGACATATGCAACAAATTTTAAATTCATTATTAATTTCTAAATTGTTTGATTTTTGCTAGTTTATTAATTATATTTATATAATAGAAACACTTTTTAAACTTTTTACCATTCTCTGTGTTATAAAAGCAGTCAAAAAATGAGAGTATAATAAATCCTTGGTTGTGTTAGGGCACTGCTTTGCTAGGTATGTTAAGGTACAAGTGACTATTTAGAAAACTTGATTATTAGAAACAATTTCTAATTGAAAGCAAAAGAGATAATGCTTCTTTGCAATATAAAAACATATGCTGTCTGCCCTTTGACTCCAGATTCGTAATGATATGCAGAGTCTCTCTATTCCTGGTGGGTCTGCTTTCAGAAGGAGCTTGAACTCTCTTCTTCATATGCCACCTTGGTGCACCTAAAGGGCCAGGAACATCTTAAATCAAAATTCAAAAGGCTGGAGGAATTGCACGATAAATGTACAAACAAAACCCCAGTGAGCCTAGATTTGTTAGATTCTCCCCATCTTCTCCACCCCACATAAAATTTTGTGGTTCTTGTAGACGAATTGCCTCACCTCAACTCACTTTGTTCTTAAACCTCCCTCATCTATCCCTCCTCCCTTTACCTACCCACACCCACATAGACACACACACTTGCACAACTTCTGATTCCCAGAAATATCAGAAACCGTTCTGCTTTGTAAGCGGTTCTGTAATGCCTGGTTCCAGCCTCATGAATAGAACTAATAGCTAACTTTCCTAAATCTTTCTACCAGGAGCTAGATCCCTTTCTAGAGACTCAATCCCCGAAACCTCTTCCAACAGGCAGCCCCCACCAATTCCAGCTTTAGAACTGCCGCATGAAAGGGACATGAGCCCTCTCATTATGGAATTGTGGCTAGCAGGCTTTCAACCTATATATTTCCTTAGATTTTCTGACCTAAATTACAGAGAAAAAATAATTTATTTTCTTAAACTCCTGAGTGACAAGATATACTTTGTATTAGGAGATTAATCAATATTCATTTAAGAATTAATTAGCCTATAACAGTTAACATTTCTTAAAAGCTTACTATGTACTGAATGGCTTATAGAAATCATCATTTATAACCCCCACTACATGCCCGTGTATTACTATTATCCCTATTTAGCACATTACTATTTAACAAACCCTGGCATAGGGTGATTAAGTAACTTGCCCAAGGTCACACAGCTGGGAATTGGCAAAGTTGGGATTCAAACCCAGACCTTTGGACTCTAGGGCCCATGACCCTAATCACATCCAAAAGAAGGAATGAAAAGTACATTTAGTCACACTGTCCCATCCTTGGATTCTCACTTCCATGATGACATGGATTGACCTCCCACCCTCTAGAAAGATCACCTCAACTCAGCAAAGAAGTCTTTTGTGATAGAGTGTACATCTCCACGTTTGTCACCCAAGGTTTAGAACTTATATCAAAGGTGAAACTGGCCTCTCACATTGTTTTCTGCATTGAACAGAAGTGGAAACTAACAGATGATTGTCGGCACATACTTGAAAGAAAATGTCATATACTTCCAGGAAACATCTAAAAATCTTACAATGTTTAGTTGTTTTCGTCTGTGTATGAGTCTGAATACAAAGTATTATATTTCAGTGAGCCTCTTGCTATAGGAGGTACCTGATCTTTAATGCCCACTCTCTTCCCAGCATAAACAGTACTGATACCATCCTAATATCATTGCTAGTATAGAAGTCCATGGGCCCCTTGGGAGCCTACATTAGGCAGGTAGCCAGGTCCTGAAGACCCAGGCATGAGTGGCCCTCATTCATGTGAGACTTTCTCATAGGAATCCATCTCTTACTCTCCTCTGCTGCACCAAAGCCTGATTATTCTTCCCTTTCCCTGTTGTCCTTTGCCCACCCTTCCTCTCCTTTTTTTCTTGCAATCTAAGGGTCAGATTATTATGAGGTTTTGTAGTTTTGTCATAAAAATCTGATTCAAATTTGCTTCAAGAGTTGGCTAATTGTTTTTATAAAATAACTTAATCCACATCCTTTTCAGATTCTAAATCAGAAAACAAATCATAAGCCATTTTCAGATAAAAGGCAAAATCTAAGCTGCCAGGACTGTCGCCCATAGAGATTTGTGTGCCGCCACTTGGTTTAGTGGAAAAAGGACAGGGCTGGAAATTCCAATACTGGTTCTTCTGCCTGCCAGTAAATGACATTAACTCTCTAAGCCTCAGTTTCCTATGAATAAAATGAGCATAAAAGCCACATCACAGAGTGATGTTGAGGATTAAATGGGACTGAAAGAAAAAAATCTCTTTAAGTGCTCCTATCACAGTGCCACATAAGCACCACAGGCGAAGGCACTGTTAGTACTTATGTGTTCTAAATCCTTTAAAAAATTAACAGATTTGGAGAACAGTTAAACTATATATTGTATGAGATTTAGTAGCCCTTCAAAAGTTTCAAAGATTTTGTTTAATTTATAAGAAAATTTTGTTTTTATATAATCTCTTTTTGGGATTTCATTTTAGGTGAAATGTAGTAGTCTTATGCAAAGCACCTAGTAAAGCTGTAAATAATTTCATAAGTTTTTTTGTAATTATATTAGCTTTCTGTATTTTCTAACTTATTAATAGAGGGAAATAGAAGTACTTTCTTTTGATTGTTGAAGAAGATAACTTTTTTCAATAAAATTATTAAGAAAATAGCCAATTTCCACTTTCCTAGGATATCTACTTTTATGGAGCGATCCTAGTGCTTTGTCAAGCCATAAATGGGTATTTTACTGAACTTGAGCCTCAGCTGCTTTAGGGAGCTAGTCTGCAATCTCGAATCTCAACCAAGAGGTCATTTGATCTTAGAGCTGTTTGTATGCGATATTTTCAACCTATTAGAATGCTCTTTTACTTAGAAATTAAATTATCTATTTAATTTTTTTTATGCTTTAATCCATATTTACCATCATTACTCCCAATCTCCTAGTTCCCCTAAAACTATCTTATCCCTCGTTCCCACCAAACTATAAAATGGAATGTAGTAATTTGTGAACATGAAGATGCCTAAAGTTTACTTTCCCACCCTACACGGTTGCCAGTGTTTAACATTCCACTATTAGCCTTCTTTTAATTTGTAAGATTCAAAGTTCCATGAGTGCAGAGACAGCATCAGCTTTTAATGCTACCGTACATATATGGTGTGCTTAGCACAGTGCTTCACACTCAGTTGGTGCTTAATGAAGGTTTGTTGAATGAAGGGAAAGCTTTTAGCCTTCTTTCATTTAATCACACAAACACTTTCAGAAAAATATAGTCTGCAGATCCCTCACACATACCTTAACTGACGCAAAGTATTTAAATGCCACCATGTACCACAACTGTGCTATCTCCTTCCCATAATGCACTTAGCAGCTACGATGAAATTTGGGTTTTTTTGATGCTTTTCTGATAGCAGGTTTCACATGCAGGGAGGGAGAGGATGTGTGTGGGACCTGGGACATCTTGGGAGGGAGAACCACACAAGGGAAAACCAAGAACAAGAACAGCTTTCTTTAACCAAGCCTTAACTAGGTGGCAGAACTATCTCATTTGACATTCACGCTAGCATTTTGAGGTTATTTCCATTTGTCAGATAAGGAAACTGAGGCTTATAGATGTTAAGGAACCCTCAGGGTCATACATCTAACAGGTGGCAAGGCTATACTTTGAAATGGTTTTCTGACCCCAGATCCTTGTATCTGGCCACAGTGCTTCTGGCCTTTACTTCCCCCAAGGGACAGAGGGCTCCCTAGATAAGGTGAGGTGGGGGTAGAAGCACAGAAGGGTGTGAACTGCTGGTGCCATGAGACCAGAACCTCATCCACCGCATAATGCTGTTCAGAGCAGGCTCTCTTCAGGCAGAGAGGTAATTAGTAGTCACAGAGTTTAATTATCCAATTTTACTATTTCGAACTAAAAGTCATTTGGGACCTACTGAGGATGTCAGATAACATGTTCACTCTTAGGGGCTCACAACTAAACTGTGGAATTTGTGCAGAAAATATCACAGGTCCTGAGATTTAGAACTATTTTGTAAATACATATTAGCTATAATATGAGAACCATGTGACCTCCCACCTTTGAGGTTAATGCCGCTGCTTACTTCAGTGGTTTCCTAGTCTTCTGAGAAAGCAACAGACAAATACTGAAACGCTACCTGTGTATAGGGTAGCAAGCACAAGGTGTCCCACGCTGCCCACATAGGTGCTGAGGCTTTAAACCAGGCCAACAAATGACTGCATTAAGAAGTGGACCCCAGAAGCAGAGAGGCCTTTCTGCCTAGTGAGATGCAGACATACTGAGAGGTGAAGCCAGCTGGGCTTCTGCATCAGGTGGGGACTTGGAGAACTTTTCTGTCTAGCTAGAGGATTGTAAACACACCAATCAGTGCTCTACGTCTAGTTAAAGGTTTGCAAATGCACCAATCAGCACTCTGTAAAAACTCACCAGTCAGCGCTCTGTGTCTAGCTAAAGGTTTGTAAACGCACCAATCAGCACTTTGTAAAAACGGACCCATCAGCACTCTGTAAAATGCACCAATCGGTGCTCTGTAAAATGGACCAATCGGTGCTCTGTAAAATGGACCAATCAGCAGGATGGGGGTGGGGCCAAATAAGGGAATAAAAGCTGGCCACCCAAGCCAGCCACAGAAACCCACTTGGGTCACCTTCCGTGCTGTGGAAGCTTTGTTCTTTGGCTCGGCACAATAAATCTTGCTGCTGCTCACTCTTCCGGTCCACACTACTTTTATGAGCTACTCACTGCAAGGGTCTGAGGCTTCATTCCTGAAGTCAGTGAGACCACGAACCCACCGGGAGGGACAAACAACTCCGGACGCGCTACATTTATGAGCTGTAACACTCACTGCTAAGGTCTGCAGCCTCACTCCTGAAGTCAGCAAGACCACGAACCCACTGGGAGGAACAAAAAACTCCGGCGGACATGCCACCTTTAAGATCTGTCACACTCACTGCAAAGGTCTGCGGCTTCACTCCTGAGGTCAGTGAGACCAGAAGGAAGAAGGAAGAAACACCAGAAGGAAGAAGGAAGAAACACCAGGAGGAAGAAACTCCGGACATATCTGAGCATCTGAAGGAACAAACTCTGGACACACTATTTTTAAGAACTGTAACACTCACCGCAAGGGTCCACGGCTTCATTCTTGAAGTCAGCAAGACCAAGAACCCACTGGAAAGAATAAATGCCAGACATAATACCAGGCATGATTAATGCACCAGTGGAGCTCATCCCAGGAGTTGGTCTGCATGAAGGTTTGAGTCTGAAGAACCAGAAAACGGGAGTGGGCTTTTAGAGGAAGAAGACTAGATAGAATACCGTGGTATGTGCCCGTGGGTTCTCGTTCCTCATCTCAGCCCCATGGATTTATTCCTGAGCTCTGTAGAGAAAGACAGAAAAAAAGTGTTTTCCTGAATTCTGTGAGACAGGAGCCACACTGTTTGGGGCCTAGAGAAAAAGTGTGACAGCCAGCTGGGAGGAAGAACTGCTATCCCCGTGTCAGGTTGGACACAGCAGCATTCTCGCTTTGAGGGCTCGAGGAAAGACACTCTGCCCTCGCACCCTGAGGACTGGCTGCTTGAAGGGCCTCGAGGGGACTCCATCGAGGGGACCCATATGCAAGGGCATCAGTGCCCCGCAGTAGGCAATGGCATTGGGATGATGGTACCATTCACTGCCTTCAAAGGTGGCTGAAATAAACAGAGAAGCTGTAACAAAATCACGTGAGGATATGAGATGTGGAGTGAGCTCCCTTTAGATGTCCTTAAGACTCTCTGCAAATAAATGAGACTCCAGTGTTACTACAGATCCTGTGTTTGGAGGTAGTTGAAAGGGTCAGACACCTTGAATGATTACCCAAAATGTGACTCACAGAGGCTTGTCTTGTCAGGAAAATGAAATTTTGTGCTACCAAAAATGAAATTTAAGAACCCTGGACCCATTCATGAAAAATAGTCTGGACTCTATTGCTTCTTTTTCACCTTTCTTATCAGTTCCCAATGCTTTTATGTGGGCCTTTCTCCTTCTCTTTTTCCTGACTATCCACACCTCATCTTTCCCTGAAGATTGATGTATTGGACTTCTGCTGCTTTGACCTTTCCCTTTCTAACCCAGTTGACTCAAGACTAGCCCACCCCATCTCAGGATAAGCCCCTCTCAGAAGTAGCCTCGTTGCTCCACCCAGCTTTGCCTGCCTCTCAACACATGGAGTCAGAGAGAGGAAAGCTTTCCTTGCACACGGAGGTTTAGTGAAAGCAGACAGTGAGTAACTAGACCCTCTGCATAAATATAAAAAATAGACATCTGTGGTTTACATGATACATGCTTCTAGGTTAAAGGACAGTATATTATAAACATAAATGGCACTTTTAGAGCAGCACATTGAAAACATTGTAATTCCTAACATTGTAAAACAAGACTGTTCAAAGTCTCCTAAAGGGAGGACTATCTGTAGGCTTATGACATGAAGCAGATAGAACAGCATCTGAGAAGGGCTTAAAAGTTTCTCTTCCTGATATTGTCATCAATTCTATAATCACATGAATAGTCTAAGAAGAGAAGGGTGTTTTCAAATCCTAAGGTGACACAGCATTTAGAAGGCACCGTAGAAATGATGGGGTCCCTTAGAACTCACTCCAGTGATTGACGGTCAGTTATGTTCCAGGCATGGACATCACCTCATGGGTTGTCAGATGTAACTTTATATCCCACTCAGGGTACAGTGGCTACGAGAACCAAGGTTTTTCCCTCCTACTTTCTTCCTGATGTCACTATTCCCATTACTGTTCAATACAATATTGTTTTAAAATATTTGTATAGGCTTCAAATGGAAAGAAATAAAATAAGCAAATAATCTCGCCCTTTTATCAAAAGAAACTTCAGCTCTATAAAACTTAGATTGTGTGTTTTAAAGCACAATAGCCCAATGGAACAGAACAGAGCCCTCAGAAATAATAACACACATCTACAACCATCTGATCTTTGACAAAACTGACAAAAACAAGAAATGGGGAAAGGATTCCCTATTTCATAAATGGTGCTGGGAAAACTGGCTAGCCATATGTAGAAAACTGAAACTGGATCCCTTCCTTACACCTTATACAAAAATTAATTCAAGATGGATTAAAGACTTAAATGTTAGACCTAAAATCATAAAAACCCTAGAAGAAAACCTAGGCAATACCATTCAGGACATAGGCATGGGCAAGGACTTCATGACTAAAACACCAAAAGCAATGGCAACAAAAGCCAAAATTGACAAATGGGATCTAGTTAAACTAAAGAGCTTCTGCACAGCAAAAGAAACTACCATCAGAGTGAACAGGCAACCTACAGAATGGGAGAAAATTTTTGCAATCTACTCATCCGACAAAGGGCTAATATCCAGAACCTACAAAGAACTCAAACAAATTTATAAGAAAAAAACAAACAACCCCATCAAAAAGTGGGCAAAGGATATGAACAGACACTTCTCAAAAGAAGACATTTATGCAACCAACAGACACATGAAAAAATGCTCATCATCACTGGCCATCAAAGAAATGCAAATCAAAACCACAATGAGATACCATCTCACACCAGTTAGAATGGCAATCACTAAAAAGTCAGGAAACAACAGGTACCAGAGAGGATGTGGAGAAATAGGAACACTTTCACACTGTTAGTGGGACTGTAAACTAGTTCAACCATTGTGGAAGACAGTGTGGCGATTCCTCAAGGATCTAGAACTAGAAATACCATTTGACCCAGCCATCCCATTACTGGGTATATACCCAAAGGATTATAAATCATGCTGCTATAAAAACACATGCACACGTATGTTTGTTGTGGCACTATTCACAATAGCAAAGACTTGGAACCAACCCAAATTTCCATCAATGATAGACTGCGTTAAGAAAATGTGGCACATATACACCATGGAATACTATGCAGCCATAAAAAAGGATGAGTTCATGTCGTTTGTAGGGCCATGGATGAAACTGGAAACTATCATTCTGAGCAAACTATCACAAGGACAGAAAACCAAACACCGCATGTTCTCACTCATAGGTGGGAACTGAACAATGAGAACACTTCGACACAAGGTGGGGAACATCACACACCAGGGCCTGTCCTCGGGTGGGGGAGAGGGAAGGGATAGCATTAGGGGATATACCTAATGTAAATGACGAGTTAATGGGTGCAGCAAACCAACATGGCACATGTATACACATGTAACAAACCTGCACGTTGTGCATATGTACCCTAGAACTTAAAGTATAATTAAAAAGAAAAAGAAAAAAAAAAGCACAATAGCTACCAACAGCAGCATGGGCCCCTGAATGAGTCTATTTACATTTTAACATACTCCACAGGTGATTCTTATCACATTGAAATTCAAGAACTGCCCCAGAATATTCTAATATACTATTAAAATATGAGAAAATGCTCCACAAACACTGTTATTATGTTCCTTATGTAATCTTGGAGGTTGAAATGAACAAATCAAGGCATTTAGTTTTTGTTTCTGGGGTTTTGTTTTTTTGTTTGTTTTACCTTGTTTTTGAAAAAGAGTGAAAGATATGTAAATAATTCAAGAAGAAATCATGTATGATAAAGATCTAAAGAAACGAGTTACACACTTTTTCCCAATTGGGGATTAATATGATAGGACTCACACATGTTCACAACTGGATTAGGCCTATTCTGTGGCATCATCCAATTAACATTTGTGAGGGAAGGATTACTCTGTGGGAAAATCAAACCAAAACAGCTTCCAAATATATGTCCTTGCCATCAGACAAAATGCACAAAACACTATTTAGGCAAATTCACCAATGGACACTGTGTACTACAACTTTTTTTTCAGTAAAGCCTCTTTGGACTAGATCAGCTCATAGCAGTTTGAAATGGAATGCCCAAACATTGGAACAGCTGGGCTATAAGTAAAATATCTTGTTACATTTTTGTTAACCAACCAACTATTCAGAATGTCTTGTCAGTGTGTCACACAAACATATAAAGTCCTGTAAAACTACTCAGAATCTACTCAAATCCAATAAGCAGAAGTAGGTACTTCCTTAAACATGGTTCCCATTCAATCCTGAAGCACTTCCTAACATCCTTTGCTCAGTTTTGCAGAGTAAATCTGCTCTTTGTACATTTTTTGTTTTAACACTGGGCTACAGCTAGCCTCAGAAGCCTCTTGAAGTCTCATGTGATGGCCTGGACTGTCCCTGAGTCCTACCAGATCTCAGACCTCTTATTTCAACTGAAGAAAACAGTCTTATTACCTCATTTCAAGTCCAAAAGATTTAGGTTGCTCTCTTAGAAAGCTCCTAGGAAGATGTATGACTACCCAGGTAACTCAATCTAGTCATGAGACTTTCTGGGTAAAAGACCCTGAATGCACAATCTATTAGTCCAGCCAGATCTAGTCTCTTCTTTTCTGTCTTTTAAAGTAACTGTAACCCAGTGCAGAAATCTCTAACAAGGGCTTTGCGGATAGGCTTCACTGATTCCATAAAATGCTTGAGATTGTGTGTGAAGACTTCATACGGAAGTATATATATGCATTTCCCTAAGGAGATTTCTACAACTTTCTACAGTTTCTCAAAAGGGTCTTTGATATTAAAGATTAAGACATTCTCATTGAAGGGGTGAATGCAATAGATTTAGAATGTCTCCCTTGTATTTATTGGCCTCCTTCACACTTTGAACATTCACTTCTTTGCGTCATATGTACTACCTGCATACTGAGAAAAAAATAAGCAGCTTCCCTTTTGTATCAGTTGAGAATTGGCTTCTCCTGCTAGTAATAGAGACCCTGTCACAGTGGTTCAAACGAATCAGGAATTTATTCTTTCTTATAAAAGAAACCTGAGAAAAGACAATTCAGAGTCTTTATGTGGCCAAGAGGATATCATTAGAGACACAGGCTTCTACCTTTTCTGCTCCGACATCCTTAGCGCTTACCTTTGTACCCTATGAAGACAAGAGAGCTGCCATCTGTCTGTTTTTCTTAAAAGGAAATCTCCTAGATGTTCCACCAAATAAATTTGACTTTACATCCTATTCGCCAGAACTTAACAGCAAGGAAGGTTGAGAAATAAAAGCTTTAGATAGGCAACTTATGTCCCCCACCTCACCCTCCAAAAACTCAGGCTTTTTTACTGAAGAAGAAAGAGAAAATATATTCAGTAGGCAACTAGGAATCTTGTATTTTTTAAATGGAAACAGACATCAATGAACTAATTTTCTGCTTAGGATTTTTTGGGCATTCTACCTGTTGCCACACACCACTCAGTGAAGGGAGGACTTCCTCCCACTGCTCTTGTTTTTCTCAGTCCTTGGGGTAAAAACGATCTAAGAACCTGTCTCTATCATCAAAGAATTGCTTTGCTTTTCTTCCTCACTGTGGCTACACTCAGTCCTTCCTTGGATTTACCTTGAGCCTTCCTGGTAAGCTGAGCTCATTTTATTGAAGCTCAGCTCAGCCTCAGCTCGTAGCATGGGTGGGAATCCTGAACTCTGTATGTCTTTCCATATTCTGTCTCACTCACTATGATTTACATGGTGTACCAGAGGTCTGCTTTCCTGTCTTTTGTGAGAAAAACACCCAGAACCCCATTTGTCTTTCTTCCCCTTGAAGGATTCTGATTTATTACCCAGAATGAGTTCTCAAGATGACATCAGCCTGTCCTTGAGAGCATGGTGCATGTGTGCTCCAGTAGTCAGATGGGCAGGACTGTTCTAAAGCCAAGTATCTCTGTGTCCTTGAGCAAATCACCCTGTTCACTAAGCCACCATTTTCCCATAAGTAAAATGACAGTGATGTTATCTACGCTAACGATAGAGAGATGAAGCTTTTGCACCTGAAAGGTAGTATTTTCTCCTAGCAGTTACATCCTTATAAGTCCTTTAGCATGAAGACAGCATTCCCATTTGAGTGCAGGCAGCCTGCTGCTGTGATATTTGCACCACAGAGTTTGACTCGCAGTGTTTGGAAGAGAGGGAGGCTTTGGGTTTCGCAGGAGAAAAATGGGAAAAGGCCAGGCCCCAATCCACTGGGTAAAGGACAGACAGCATTCTGACTTCCGCAGATAGTCTGTTGTGTCCTCCCAGCCAAGAAGCTGATGTCTGAAGGATGCACCCTGAAGCTACATGAGAGGTACAGTCAGGGGAGGAAATGGTACCCCTGGGAATCGATGTGAACATCCTCAGGACACACTGGGGAATGGCTTCCATCCAGAACAGTTTCCCTATTTGGTTTTCTGCCTTGAGAACTATATGTATAAAAGTCATCAACTGTGCATGGAAGAGGGCTCTTTAAAAACAATCAGACTGAAAGTCCCTAGATGCTGCGGGCCTAACAGGCTCTCTCTTCTGCCTGCCAGAGAACACAAGCCCTGTCTGACTTCCTGTGAAGCTAGTCAGGGCAGAACATCTTTTCTCCGGATCCTCTTCTCAGCAGCAGCCACAGCAGTAAATCTTCAGAGAGGCCTCATTAAGCAAGTTCCTTTTTGAACTCCCCCCACCCTCCAGACCTCTTGCAACCACCACTGCCATCCTAGCATGTTATTATTTTTCCCTCCTAAGCTAGCATTTTCCTCACACCCGGCACCCAGGCTCCCCACACAGCTCTCTTTCCTTAACAGACTCTTCAACTGGAATCTCTCCAAAGGGTGTGTTCGTGCAATCAAAAACTTCCCTTTTTGTTTTATCACATCATTGAACATATCAGATAAGGCCTGGCAAAGGGAAGGGGGAGGGAGGGAGAGAAGAAAGGAAAAAGGGAGGAAGGGAGAGAAAGTCCTTTTGGGGTTGGTTGGTGGAGGATAGCAGGGTAGGTAAAGGGGGCACAGGAAGGAGGAAGAAGAAATCTTCACATCAGCATTTAGGACTATGTAGGCTCAGCAAACACAGTCATACAGGTATCTGGTGCAGCCTCTCCCCATCTGTCCCTAGCCCCTTCTCAGGAAGCTGCACAGCATTCAGGCCTATAGCAAATGACTGCCCACAACTAGAAAAGAACATATAAAAGAAATCAGACACAAGATAGAGTGAGACACAGGACAGCAGGACATTAAATAGTTAATTTTTAGCAAAACCAGATTGCATTTCCATCATGTGCAAGCAGTCAGCTGCTATTGTAGGTCACCAAGATACAACGCATTATTTCTACAGTTTGTGGAAAACATTAGGCAGCTGTAATAAAGTCAATGGTATTTCCTTCCTTACTGAAACATGACTTCAGTAAATCCCCCATTTAAATTTTTTTCCCTTTCTAAACATTTCTCTCCATCTGCACGATAAGTCAATAAAAGAAATTAAAAGTTAAAATGCCTAATGAAATTTTATCAGGCATGAAATGGCATTTAAACCAGAGTTGCCACCCGGGCTTAGATGGGTGAAAACTGACCCGAACTTGAGGGGATATAAAAAGCAGGGGGAGGGGAACAGCAAATTTCAGTGGCCTTTATGCATTGCAGCCGCTGGGAAAAAAAAAAAAAAAAAAAATCATTCCAAAGAGGCATTCCATAAAACCGAGACTCTCTGAGCAGTTAAGATTTTTACAGGAGGTACATCATTTCTGTAAACCTCTGCATTCTTTTAGGCCACCATTCTTTTTTCTTTCTTCACTTCTTTGCACTGACATGCTTATTTTGAGATCAGCCTTCATCTGTGTACCTCTGTCATGATCCCAGGAAAAGTGGCAGCAAGAAAGCCTGGGAACATTTTTAAGAAGAAGAAACAGATGGGAAAGGCAGGGGACTTAATTCTTAATCTCTCTTAGAGAAAAGCGTTGGATATTCCATGCAGACTCAGACAGAGTTTTAAATCAATGGGCATGGAGAGAAAGCAATCTAGTATAAAATTGCTTATTTTAACAATTACTTTCTATACTATCTTTGAGTCATAATAGACATCTCATTTTTACAGGAATCTGAAAAGGAGCCATTCAATGTGTGTGTGGATATTTTCCAGCCTTATCAACTTCAAATGTTAAACTTCTTTAGAAACAAGTCCCAGAGTCCTCCCTCACACAGTCCATCCATGGAAATAAAGAAGCATTATGTCTAAGAAGGGACAACAGAGTCAGACCCTTTAATTTGGGGGCATATTCAGCACTTCCAGAAAACTTCCTGGTTCTGTTTGTAACCAGACTAGTGTGTTTCAAAGTGATTGGGCTTTACTGATTGTCTTGCCAAGAAGGAAGCTGTTGTCAAGCCTGCTAAGCAGGAGGAAGGCCTCTGTCATATTCTGGATTTTGTTCATTTCTAATGGCTCTGGAAATCAGCATGGGAGGGTGGTTTTCCCACAGTATGTTCTACTCCACTGTTCATTAAAACGTCAGCTATGGAAGTGCAGATTGCAGAAACAAGGCCTTGCCTCCATTCAGAAACTGGCCAACAAGTATATAGGAAAGTAGGTGTTTAAGTTGTGGCCAATATCAGGGAATTACAATTGCAAACAGATCTTACTAGTGCCCACCCAACCTGATAATATTAAAATTCCCTCAATTCAGTCAAAGTGATACAATTTGCAAACATTTGCACAACTATCAGGGCCCCCCTAGGCATTTTTACGTCATTAAAGAAAGTTGAGTCTGCAAATTTAGGAAACGACATGTTTACTTTTATTTTTTTAAATATGACTTTCTGTAAAGCAAAACAGTGTGCACTAACTTTTCCAACTTTTGCCTCTTCCCATCGTAGCCCCAGAAATCTCCTAGTGTTAGAGATTCTATGACACTCAAATAGACAACATGCTTCCAACAATGTATTTGTTGATAATATTTGGGGGGACAGATGACTAGAAAGAAAAATATGTGTAAATATTTGAAACAGGCACACACAACTCCAGGGATGAGATACATTTGAGATTTGCAGATACACACCAGTCTCCCATGCTTAAGAGCCCATCCACAAAACCCTAAGCAAGGCTGACCGTGTCCTATCTGCACCACACCAGATGTGTACAGAATACCTGACTGACTGAATGACTGACTGCTACGTGATTGAAAGAAGGATTGAAAACTTAAACTGAAATTCAAGAGGGGGATAGACAAGCCTGGCATAGGGAAATTCTGACGTAGGGAAATAGTTTCTGGACAGACGCGTCATGCAAACTGTAAGTCAACACAGTAGAGTCAGAAACAAAACCAAGCTGGATAACCATTGGAAACAAAAGGATAATGTTTAGATGCGTGCCTCTTAGAAAAGACTGCTGCTCACGAACCAGCTATTTTCATCACAGATAGAAACCCCACTGGATACAACTGGACAGAGCCAGGTCTTGTGGGCTGAACACTTATATAACATTGAGGCCCTTTTTAAGAAAAATTTTTTAAAAATACAAATACAAAACTATGTGCCATATGCCTATAGTTCCAGCTACTCCACGGGCTCAAGTGGAAAGACCACTTGAGTCCAGGACTCCAAGTCCAGCCTGGGCAACAGAGATAGCAAGACCCTTATGTCTTAAAAAAAATTATGTATAGATGTGAAGATTTATTTAGAAGGGACCTGTGCAAGTGAAGCACCCTGAGGTTTAAGCTTCATTAGTTTCCCAATTCATTCACCACTGGTGATAATACTTTTTCCTATAAAATGAATGCTGCATGAATACAGTTTGGGTCAGTTGTGCAATGCTCAGAATAAAAGAAAGGCTATAGCTCTACAGTGAGAAGGCTTGTTACAGTTTTACAAAGATTCATGTCACATTAGCATTTCCATATCATAAGGTTAACTCTTCATCATGTCTTTCCAACCTGCAGCGTGGACACTTAATCTTGAGTTTGAGCCCCAACAGATGTCATAATCTCAGGATTATCTTGATTAGAAGGGCATGTAGATTTGTGCTATTAAGTGCCAGATCAGATCCTCTGAGCACACAAAGAGATAGTCAGAGGTTTTGCACAGAGGCTTTCACAAGATTCTGTTATTCTTCTGTGTTCTCCCTACCTCTAATCTTTATATTGGAATTTACAGTATGATCTAAGTATTCACGTGCTACTGGTACAACTTGGTGTCAATGAGTAACGTTAGTTGGTTCAAAATCAAAATCAACTTCAAACAATTTGGAGAATGAAACTGGTCATTTTAAGCATTAAGTTACATTAATATTATTTTTAAGGGAATGTGAAAGCGAAAACCAGTCTAATAATTATTAAAAAGGATACATTTATAGATTCCATTAGAAGTAACTGATCCTTCATCGATGTAGACCTCCAACACCATTAAAGAGGATGAAAAAAAATTTTGAAGCAAGGCTTTGTCAAAGCAAATATCTTACTTCATGGTAGATATAGTCCAATGTTATTAGTTCTAATTTTTAAATGTATCTCAAGTGAGATCTTTGGGATTTGGATCCAATATCCCTTTCTCTATTCTCAGATGTGCTGTGCTTTACTGATTGATTCCAGGAAGGAAATATAGTTAATTGCTCTTAAACCATTAAATTCCCCTTTATCTTTGTGACTGTCAATAGCATTAGCAGCAAAAGAATGTACTCTCTGTTAATCTAACAGAAGTATGAAAATCTTGATATTGCAACTGTCTTTTGATATCGATTTTATACCTAGCATTTTATTAAGTGGAAAGTGGCAAATATGCTTTTTTTTTTTTTTTTTTTAATTAGACTAAAGGTGTTCCAGTCCCAGAGGGGCTTTGAGCTAGACGGACACAGAAACAGTGAATCAGCCTTCTGCATAAAGCTGGCTGCCTAGAATTTTAACCCCCCAAACAAGTGTGGATGGTAGTCATAACAATGCTATCAGAATACCTTTGTCTTCCAAAAGGAATTGGGGCATTGTTCCAGGGTGGACATTACACATTTCCCACATGGCAGCAGGAATTCTAAAATTGTTGAAGTTGCTATGGTGCAACTTATATACAGTTTTTAATTAAAATACAAAATATATACAGTTTTTAATTAATTCAACAAGCATTTATTGAAAGCTTAGTTTATATAGATACAGGAATATAGAAATGCTGTCGTGGAACTTAAAATTTATATTATGTGTGTATATTCATGTATTTACTTCTCACATACTTAGCACATAGACGCCACACCAGACACACACACATGCATACACGATTGGCCATTTCCAGCAACTTTGACAATCTACTACAAAGCCAAGAGCTTCTGAGTCATGTAGAATGCAAACCATGTCAGAATGTTTAATGAGAAAACATCATGAACTCATAGGAGAAGCCTTTGGGCCTCACACAAAACTCATGTGCTCTTACTTTTCTCACAATTCCAGCGAGCTTCGATTATCTCATATCTAATAGAGCTGTTGAATAATCTCATTATCTCATCACAAAATAAAAGACATACCAACAGCAGGGGAGGGGAGCTATTAAATGAATACAGGAAGTAAAAAGCACAATAATTAGGGACTATTTAATGCAGGGGCAAACAACACTACATCCTCAGTAGTCCCTGAGTTACTAGGTGAGATTAAATTATGTTCAGCATTATCCATTACCAAGACAAGGAAGTGTTCATTCATTTTGTTAAAAAGGTTGAAATTTTAAGCTGATACTTTGTTCTATTCCTTCAATAATATTGATAAAAATGAGCTGCTATTATGCAAAGATACCTGTTACTCACCATTAAACTCATATTTATCACAGTTTGCCCTTTTCTAGTTTGGGGAGAGAAAATGATAGATTGGACAATAATTATAGACTAGGAAGTGTGATATAAGGCACACTTCTTCCAGTTTGAAAATACCCTAGTAAACGAACAGTTTCTGTCCAAAATATTCCTTTGATGATAGAAAGGAGGGTCCTTGCATCCAAAAAACAAAGATAAAGCTCTGTCTTCAGCAGAAATCTCCTTGATTTGTGACTTTATGGTTTGCATGACTAGCGCTCTTGATTTCTCATTTTTATAGACTGAATTGGTGAAAGTGATTTGATGTTCCCTGGAATTCCCAACACTTAAAAGGTAAGATTTTTGCATTTTAAATGCAACCTGTACAACCTGTTTTGTTTACAAAGCCTCTGAGGTGAGAAGCCAGAGTTCCAAGTATCAGGAAACCATGGGTGAGCAAGATAACTTGACAGTCTGAAAAGTCAAACTGTTTGATAATGCTACCACTTGCCTTCCATGGAGATCTGGGATTAGTTAGACTTCCATGACGAATTACACGCATCATGGACATGAAGTGATCTTTTTAAGGGGTTCATTTGCAAGAGAACATGAAGGCAAGAACTTATAATGAACTCCTGCAATACTTAAAGCTTAGTAGTAACGGATATAAATTACTGCAGGAAGCAAAGGATGCTTCCTGAATATGTCCAAGTGTTCAGAGTACTTTTGTGGGAAAAAGAAATATCCCCTCTTAGTTTTTCCAAATTTGAACACTCTAGAAGAATGTACTAAAAGTTAGAGGTTTTTCACCATTCGATTTTAAGATTTAGTAAAAAGCTACACTAATTAAGTCAATGTGGTGTTTGCATAAGGATAAACATAGTAGAGAATCAAAAATAGATCCACGCAGTCGATTGATTTTCAACAATGACGTCAAGGTTATTAAATGGAGAAAGAGTTGTTTCAGTAAATGGTACTGGACAAATGGGTATACATATGCAAAAAAATGTGAACCTTTGCCACCATATTTTAAAAATTAACTCCATATGGCTCACAGAGTTAAGCATAAGTGCTAAAATGATAAAATATGTAGAAAAAAGAAAAGGAGAAAATCTTGGTTATCTTGAGTTAGGCAAAGATTTCTTAGGACACTGAAGTCAAGAATCAAAAAGAAAAAAAATGGTAAATTAGACTTCATTAAATTAAAAGATTCTGCACTTTAAAAGATCTAAAAGAAAATGTTAAGAAAATTTTGTTTGTTTTTTTTGTTTGTTTTGTTTTTTCCTTTTTGTGTAGAACGGGGGTCTCACTATATTACCCAGGCAGGTCTCAAACTCCTGGGCTCAAGCTATCCTCCCGCCTCTGCCTCCCTGAGAGCTGGGATTACAGGCGTGAGCCACCACGCCCGGCCAAAAATGTTAAGAAAATTAAGCAAGACACATAGTGAGAAAAATATTTACAAATCACATATCTGATAAAGGGGCTTGCATCCAGGATATATAAAAGAACTCTCAAAACTCATAAGAAAGCAAACCACACAATTTTTTAAAAATAGGCAAAAGGTTTGAATAGACAACTTACAAAAGAAGATATACAGATGGCAAATAAGCACATGAAAAGACGCTCAATGTCATTAGTCATTAGGGAAATGTAAGTTGAAACCACCATATGATACTATTACACACCCATCAGAGTGGCCAACTTAAAAGAATGACAATAGCAAATGTTGATTAGGATGCAGAGCACCTGAAATTCTCATACATTGCTGGTGGAAATGTAAAATGGTACTATCACATTGGGAAAAAGTTTAGCAGCTAGTTACACATTAAACAAAAATTTACCATACAATTGTAGCAATTCGATTTCTAGGCATTTACCCACAAAAAATAAAAACATATGTCTGCACAAAAACCTATATGAAATTTTTATCTTTTATATCTACAGTTTTATTCATAGTCATCAAAAGCTGGAAACAATCTAAATGGTCAAGAAGGATGAATAGATAAACTGTGGTACATTCATACAATAGAATCCTACCCAGTAACAAAAAGTAACAAACTAATGATATGCATAACTGTGGGTTAATTTCAAAAGTATTATGCTGAAAGAAAACAGCCTGACTCAAAAGGCTTCCTACTATGATTTCATGCTCCTCATCTTTGCCATTTTAACCCAATTATAATTGCAGCATAACACTAAGGCATATTGTAGAATACAACGCTTTTGTGTGTATTTTCTATTTGATTAATCTCACAGGGTTTTTTCCCCCTACTTAACTGAACTACTTATCAATAGAAGTTAAAGAGTTTCTCTTGAAAGTCAGCCAGAAGCTTTTTACCAACAGATGTTCAGTGCTTGAAAGATAGTTCTCAGTGACAATTGGCCAGTTCAAACAGCCTCTCCACACTTTGAAAATGCCCTGAATTCGACTTTATTACTGAGTCAACTCCCATTGAGGAAGGAGTCTAGGGACAACAGACTGGTTTGGAAGAAAAGAATTTGAGAATTGAGAAGATGCGACAGCTAGTGGCAGATTGGAAATTCATAATTAAGAGCAGAAAATCTGATATGGTTATCGGTACTTTGTCACCCCACCAAATCATCAGTGAACTAACTA
Source organism: Chlorocebus sabaeus (assembly GCF_047675955.1). Classification (NCBI taxonomy): domain Eukaryota; kingdom Metazoa; phylum Chordata; class Mammalia; order Primates; family Cercopithecidae; genus Chlorocebus; species Chlorocebus sabaeus. The sequence goes on from NC_132924.1 coordinate 59,847,720, forward strand.
TCCATGTCTAGTTAACGTGTTGTGGAATTTAACTCATTTCTATAATGCATCTATATAATCTTTCCTTGAAATGAGAGAAGAGAAAAAATAAAGGTTACCTTTGAGAATCGCCATGTGTTAATTACAAGGATAGTAAAACTTGTTTCTCTGAATTATTTTGAGGATTAAATAATGTATTAAAGTATCTTGTACAATACTGACCATTTAATACATGTTCAGCAAATGTTGATTTCTCCTCACTTCTTTTATACAGGGGAGGATATTTTTAGAATTGGAAAGACCTCAGAGGTTACCCGGTCCAGTGTTTTAATTTTACAAATGAGAAAACTAGGTTCAGTGAGATTAAGGGGTTGCTCAAACTCAGAGTTAGAAGTCCAACTTCCAGTTCACATGAATCCTTTACCTAAAGTACCTGCTTTCAACTGTGGTGTCTCAAGCAGCAGAGCTGGAGGGAGAACTGAGGGATCAAAGAATTTTATCCTAAATAAACCATATTTAGGGATCATGGACTCTTGCTTCTAGGTTTCTTGCTCTGTGTTTATTTTAGCTATTTTCAATTATTTTTGCTTCCAAGAATGGGAGATAATGGGAAACCTCTCTCTTTAAGGACTAGGATTGCTAAATTTAGCAAATAAATTACGAAGTGCACAATTAGATTTGAACCTCAGATAAAAAACACTTAATTTTTTAGTTTCATGAAGTATTAGGAACATACTTACGCTGGCAACTTCTCTGTGTTCTCTGTTAGGGAACAATCAAATATGTGGTTCTCAACTGTGACCTTTTTTTTTTTTTTTTTGGCCCCAAAGCAAATAAGCAGTAGCAAAATGGTCACTACCTCCATGCATGAGTCCTGGTTTCCTGGCGGTTTCTGCCCATGACTATTTTCCTTCACCTGGGATCTGGATAACTGTAATGAACAGCCTCTGTGACCAAGTCTGTGCCTGATGGAGATGGTGATGGGGCAGAGCAAAGTGGATGATGTACCTAAGTGGCGTTGGGAGGACATGTTTTGCCAAACAGGAAGTAGACAATTCTACCATCCAACAGACCATGGTTCAAATCCCTCTCCCTTTTTCTAGCTGTATGGCTGTATGACTTTGAGCAAGTTGCTTAAACTACCCCTAACCACCCACCCATCCTCAGACTCTGCTTTTTCCTTCATAAAATAGGTCTTTATTTCCTTCATAAACCTTATGTTTCTGTGAAGATTGAATACAATGGGAAGAAAGTGCCGGTCATTGTGCCTAGAATATAACTAGAGTCTTATAAATTATCATTTCTAAAATTGTACACACATGCTTTACATACTTGTCTGTGTATTTGCTGTAGTTCACAATAAAAACTGTTTAAGCAAAACAGTGTGGGCAAATTTGCAAGGGCCTTGAATGGCAGAAGGTGGAGTTTCAAGACTAAATTTTATCCTATAGTTATGAGGGAACTGTTGGTATCTGCACAATGTTTGAGACCCAGAGTCAACTTCCTCTCAAGTTTTCCCTAAAAAGTACCTGGGAAATTTTGTAGAACATCATTTCCTGAAGGATCACGAACACATTCACCAACACAGGATGAACTGACCTGCCTTCTCCAGGTTTCTTCTGCTAGAACCTTGACAGAGTAGGCAAGAAGTTATAATTCTTCCCACCAATCTACTTTGTGCTGTATGAGAAATGGATAAACATTGGACATAACCAGGTAGTAATTCTTGCTCCATCACTAAGTTATTAGTAGAATGGCCTTGTACAAATTAATCAATTTGTCTGAGACTCTATACAGTAAGGATAATATCACTAAGCTGGCAGATTCTTAGAATTAGAAGAGTCTAATGCAGTACCTGGTTATAGGAGCTGCTTGATAATCTGTGTTTTTATTTTCTGCCTCTTTGGAACACTACACTGAGGTTTTATGAATCATAGGTCCCTAGGGTGCTCTTTCTCATACATATAAGAAAACTGAGTTCCAGTTGTTCTGATCAGGTTTGTTTAGAAAATGGCTTACCGAAATATCTTAGACAGTTGACACCTGAATGCCTCAGATTCTTATTCAGCCTTCCGCTTCATGCTCTCTAGGCTGCACATCCTAGCTTCACCAGTCTCCTTGCTTAAGACTTTAGAACTAGCAGATGTGTGTTATCTGCTCCTACTCAACTTCAAGTGCTTCTAATCTTTTTATAACTAGTTCTGTTGGCTGTTATCTAGATTCCTTGATGTGCCTTGTCTATTGTAAAGTTTTAACAGATCTCCACCCACTTCCCTGGCAATTAGAAGGGTAATATAATTACTGAACAATGTGCTAGAGCCTTCTATTGGGTATGCTTCTTAATCAGACCTTTTCACCCTTTGCCTTGTGTGTATGTGAAAAATATTACCTGAAGGTTTTCTTAAAGTTGGATTATTATACTATTTCTTGAACCAAATACCAAGTAAGGGTCCAGTGCACTCTTTTGCCACTAACCCGTCCCTCCCCAACCTTAGAAGATAGCTATTGTTTCCTTTAATCTAGAAAGATGAATCTGACCTATTACTTTAATTTTGTAAGTCTGGTTTTGTCATTTTCTCATATAATTTTACCACTCTTTCTACTCTGGTCCTTATCTGTGTGGCTCTATAGTCACCAAAATCACCAGCTCTGTATTTAATCACAGGATAATGTGGGGTATTAGAAAAAGCAATGGACTTTGAAACAAGAGGGGTCAGTTTTCATCTAGACCCTGCCACTAACCAGCTTGACCTTGTCAAGACAGTTCACTTCTCTGGGCTTCAGGTTCCTCATCTGCAAAATATCTAGAGAACACGCATCCCCCTTTGGTTTTGTGCTCCAAGCACCTCCACCTCTGAAACACCTGTCCTTATATCTATGGGCTTCCCATACATTCCTGACCACCTAGCAAAGAACAGCTTTTACTTTCTCTCAATATTTTGCTCTTAGTTTTTGTCAAATGACCTCTCATATGCTTTCTCAGTAGCCCTAAGCAATTCAGCTTAATCCCAACATAAAGAAACCAATCATTCCTGATTATTAGATATAGGTCCGCTAACCTGAGTTAGACCCAGTGACTATTGTCTATGTAATTTTAAAAATGTTAGTCATGTAATTTTTTCTTAAACCATGAAAATATAATTTATAATTAAAAAATGAAATTGTACATTTCTTGGCCAACTTGTGAAGTTGTCTGGAATATTTTTTTCTTCAGAACCCAATTCATAAAAAAGTAGGATGCAGCTACTCAGGAAGCTGAGGCAGGAGAATCGCTTGAACCCAGGAGGTGGAGGTTGCAGTGAGCCAAGATCACACCATTGCACTCCAGCCTGGGCAACAGGGCAAGACTCCATCTTAAAAAAAAAAAAAAAAAAAAAAGTGGGTTTATGAGGGGGGGTAAGCTATAACCCATATTTATTAGCCTCATTCTATGCAGAACATATTAAAAGGTCAATAACCAGATGTATTGTATTCTTAGAAAGGTGAAAATAAATTCCAAATGAGAATTTAAAGAATCACTCAATTTTTCTTGAGATTTACAAAGCCCTTTTCTCCTCAGAGCTCAAGTCTCTCCCTGGTTGCCATTTAGAGTAGAAGCGATTCTCTATAGCAACAGAGCTCAGGGTTTCCAGGAAACTCCCCTAGGGTCTGAGCAGGAGCCTTAAGATAGGAGCTACCTACAACTTGGGTCCAAATTGTATTATCAGACACCTACAGCCAGGGTGAGGACCAGTTAACCACTGTGACATGCAGAAAGCAGCCCAGAGAATTTTTCTGACCACATGCTACACCCAGCTCTGGACTAACAGTCTCCTTCCTACAGTTATGCAGTAGAAACAAAAAAACAACAACTTCACTTGCGGATGAACCTATGTTAAAACTGAAGAGGCTAAGTGTGTCTTTTATGGTGTTTTCCTTTCAATGTAAACTCTGTAAACTGAGGGGGTGGTGCTGTAGACGCTGCTTGTTGCACATTTGCTCTCCTCTCCAACCCCACTTTCTTGGCTGGATTCAAGTTCTGTGTCTCACTAGACCACCCTGTAGTTCTTGAGTGGCCATCCTATCTTCAGCCTCACTCTACCTGCTGTCCACCTTCCATATCATGGTCAGATTACTCTTGCCAAAACTCTATTCTGACTGGGATTCCCCTATAGAACCTTTCACTCACTCCTGATCATCCTCAGGATACAGTCAAAGGTCTTCACCATTTCCTGCCCAATGTCCTCCATAATCTTGACTCTTCTTGTTTACTTTTGTTAAAAGGAAAACTTCAGTCAGATTACATTCAAAGGAGTTAACTGAGCAATGAACAATTGGCAAATCGGGCAGTCCCCAGAATCACAGCAGATTCAGAGACCCCAGGGATGCCTCGTGGTCAGAACAAATTTAGAGACGAAAAAAGGAAGTGACGTACTAGATTGGTTACAGGCTAGTGTTTGCCTTGTATGAACACAGATTGAAACTTAGCAGTCTATGAGTGGTTGAAGTATGGCCACTGGGATCGGCCAAGACTCAGCTATTGTTACAGGCACATACTCCTAAGTTAGGTTTTCAATCTGGTCTGTGTATTAAGGTAGGTTACAGTTTGTCCACAAGGACTCAAATATAGAAGTACGGAGTCCTTCTCAGGCCATGTTTAGTTTACTTTAACACCTTGCTTCACTCCACACTCTTCTTCTTCTTTCATTGTAAACTCCAGCAGTGCTGAACTTTTCACATATCTCTGAGCACAATGTGCTACCTCAAGCCTCTAGAGAACCCTTCTCTCAGACCCTTACCCGTTTGTCCCTTAAGTTAATTTACATTCAACCCATCCAATAGATAAATGGCTAGATAAAACTCTTATGCCACCTTCAGAACCCAATTCATAAAAAGTTAACAGGAAAAGTAGTATTTTGTTTTCATTTGTACTTGCCACATTTTTATTACTAATGATATCCAAGTTTTTTATTTGAATAACTTCTTAACCTTTAGCTATTTTTAATTTTTATATAATTTTAAATAATCAATACATAAGATGTTTGTCTAAGAAGAAGAATCATTTGTTTGTCATATATGGAGCAAAACTTTTTCTTCAGACTTACTATCTTTTAATACCCTGTTTCAGTGAATAGACTTCCACTTCACTGTGAAGAATTTGCCTGTAGTTAAATTCTACCAAAGTTCTATCGTTGATTTTGGATGCTTTCAATTATTGATTATGATAGTAATTAAGAATTATTTTCTACTTTTTAATAAATTTATATTCATTCATTTAACAAGAACAACAACAACAAAAACAAATTAATAAGTCACAGCCTGGAATTCAGAGCAGGTGTTCAATAAAACATTTCCAAGTGGAATGTCATGCACCAGAAACCAAGTGATGAAGTTACAATATTTCTATTTCCTTTAAGTTTCTTCTTCCTTCTGACTTCAGTGGTTTCAGAGGTCTCAGATACTTGATGAAAGAAGAAAAAAAAAAAAAAAAAGCTAAGCAGGTAGTATTTTATCCTCATTCTTAGTTTCTTTCAGAAGGTGCCTGTCCCATCATAAAGTGACCCAAGAAAACCAACCAAACCCCAAGTCTTCTCCATTCCAGAAGGACACAAGAAAGAACTCTTCAGAACTTTCCTGGGCTGGCCAGGCAAATGATAGGAACAGTTTACTTGTTCTCTTGAGTGCACTTGATCCAGAACTCCTAAAGCATTGCCTACTAACACCTATTCCCACACCTGCTATGATAGATCTGGCCTCTTGAGCATATACCAGGTTAGTCTTAGGCTAATGTAGCCAGATTTTTTGGGGCCATTTCCATCCCAAGCACTACCAAGACCTTGGTCCTGCATTGATTCATGACTGATGCCCAGACTGGTATGGAGAGAAGTAAAATATCAGCCACTGGCTTCAGTTTTCTGAGAGATAATTCATATACCATGTAATTTACCTATGTAAAGTGTATAATTCAGCAGTTTTTAGTATATTTACAGAAAGATGCAACTATCACCATCAATTTTATCACCTCACTATTTCTCCATCCTCCCTTTGCTACCCACCCAAAGCCCAAGCAAATATCAATTCACTTTCTGTTTCTATAGATTTCCCCATCATGGTCTTTCATATAAATGGAATCATACAATATGTGGTCTTTTGTGAATCGCTTTCACTTAGTATGTTTTTGAGGTTCATCTGTGTCATATTACAAATATGTTCTATTATATATGAAGGAATGAATGTTCTTCATTCCTTCTTATGGCTGAATAATATTCATTGTATGTTTCTACCACAAATATCAATTGATGAATATTTTAGTTGTTTCTCCTTTTTGGCCATTATGAATAATGCTGCTATGAAAATTCAGGTACAATATTTCTTGCTCTTAGCATAGATACATTTTCTAGCAAAGCAGATTGCTTCTTATGCTAAACAAAAAATCAATTTCAGACATACACTATGGGAGAGAATTATTTTGAAGTATCTCTGATGGCTGTTAAATCAGACAACAAATATTTGTTAGTTGTTATCATGTGTCAAGTAGTGTTCTAGCAGAGGAGAGAACTAGATGCAGTTCCTATATTTAGGGAATTTATATGCTCATGTGGGAACAGATAAAAAATGTGATTATGAAAGTGTAGGGTGATAATGCTTGGGACAGTATGGTAGCACAGAGAAGGAATACTTAGGAAGGGCAACAAATGTAAAATTGGAGCGGCAGAGAAATTAAAAGGTACTTTAATGGAATATGAGGTTTAAATGGAGTCTTCGCAGACTTGAGGAGAAAGGGAAGAAGGATATTACTAGCAGAGGTAGTCATTTATGCAAAGAATTAGAAGTAAGAGAGAACAAGAACATATAAGGGAACTCCAAGAGGATCAATAACGCCAAAGAAATTTTTAGTAGGAAGTTAGTCTGGTAAGCAGACAGAGGCTGGATCATGGAATGCCTTGCATGCAGTGCTGACAAATTTGGATTTTATTCTGAAGAAATGAATGGCCATTAAAAATGAAAAAAAAAAAAAAAGGAACAGAACAAGATTCCAGCTTTCAAAACTCACCCTTGTGACAGTTGGAACAGATTAGAAGAGGTGAAACTGGATGCCAGAAGACTATTACAGTAGCACAAGCAAGGAATTACCAAAGCCAAAACCAAGGCAATGACAATAAGGATGGAGAGAAAAACAAATATTTCGCAAACATTTAGAAAACACAACTCCAAAAATTGGGAGTGCAATTAAATGTGGAGTAAGTATAGGGAATAAAGATGGTGAGTAGGCAGGTAGATATAACTGAACATGACACCATTTCTGGCTTCAGAAACTGAATGGTGGAGCCATTAAACCCCGAGATGGAAAATAAAGGAAGAAGAGATAGTTTGAGGGAAGGAAAAAATCATGTATACAGAAGCCAAACTTGAGATGTCCGTGCATCAGCCAGAGATGTCTTATCAGCCACTGAATATAGCATTTTCAATCCACAATATTTTTCTAGGTTGAAGACACATATTAAGGATTAATAGTTATATACATGGGAAGTTGGAGTCATAAATGAAAATGCATGTATCCACGAAAATTTATCAAGATTGGTAATGGAAGGGAGGAAGTTTGAGGACAGAATTTAGTAGAACATATAGCTTCTCGGCCTTTTGGCTAAGATCAAGTGCAGAATTTAGTAGAACACCAACACTGACACGGTACAAGGAGAAAGGAAACTTCAAGAAGGTGACTAAGAAAGAGTGTCTATCCAGAGAGGTAGGAAAGGAAAGAGTGTCAAGAAAGGCAAATGGTCAATAGTATCACACACAGCAGACAAGGTAATGTATAAATAGGTTGGATAACCATTTTACTTGGCATTTTAGAGTTGACTGAACTAGAAAACAGTCTCCATGGTGAGTTGGATGCTGATGTCAGATAACAGTGCACTAAGGAGGTGGGGAGAGAAAGTATAGGTTTTTCTTTAAGAAGGTTGACTGAGCAGGTGTATAGGAAAGAGGAAAGAGAGATAAAGAGTGAAATTGCACCAAAGGACAGTGTCTTATTTTTACATAATTTTATTGCTTATTTTTATAGCTTTGTATGGTTACAAAATTAATACATGGCAACTGGGAAAAGGTCCAAGAGATTCAGAAAGCTACACTGAAGTCTCCTAGAATGCAAAACACAGGAGATAACTATCATTAACAGTAGGAAGATAAGGTAATATGTAATTGTTTTAAATATTAATCAATGTGTTTTTCATTTCTAGGAATTCCGTTTTACATTCTATGTCCACCTCTGCTCTTTCCCTATTTAAACTAGTTAAGCGTCATCCATTGTTCCAGAGTAGGGCAGTTACAGCAAAAATTCTGAGAGAAAGAAAAAGTCCACCCTCAATTTTGAGATTCAAAAAACTCAAAATCCTGGGCAGAGATAAATCTTGAAATTTGGATAAATTTGGAATCCTGAGCAGAGGTAAATCTTTGAGAGAAAAGTTCCGAGTCTTAGGAGTTGAGGTTCTAAAACACCCTAGATCTGAAGCTTGTGGTTTAGTGCACTTTTTCCTACATAAACATGTATCTGGAGCTGGAGTTGGAGCAAAGGCTCAGAAGCAGGAGGAAGCAAGAGTGATAGAGGCAGGTAAATGTCCTGAGAAGGGATTGAGAACCCTTAGCCATCCTAAGCTGAGCTATCCAGGAAAGGGATAAGGAGCAACAGAAGTTCCCACCACCATCATGACTCCCCACTTTATCTCTATTTTGCTCTCATTCTCTGCTGTGTTCACTCTGCTTGGGGCAAATAGATCTCTTTGCTCTTATTCAAGCAGGTCAAGCATGCTTCATGCTTGAATAAGAGAGTAAATATAGCTCTTTCTTCTGCCTGGAATCCTCTTCCACCACACATCTATGGCTGCTGCCCTCACCTCCTGCTACTCTGCTCAAAGGTCGCCTGATCAGGATGAGTTTCCCTGATCAGCCTTGTTAAAACAGCAACATCCCTTGCCCTAGCCCTCCCTGTCCCCTTGTCTTAATTTGTATCCAAAACACTCACCTGATATACTACATACTTTACTTATTTATTATTTTATTGTATGTCTCTACCCAATAGAAATTAAGCTTCATGGAGTCAGGATTTTCTTGCTGCTGCTGCTATGATTTTACTGCTTTGTTCATTGCTGTATTTCTAGAAACTTAGAACAATTATTGTTGACATATGATACACAATCAAAAATTGTTGATTGACTATGTGAATGAATGAACAGACTGGCAACTGAGTATTGATATCACCTTTCCTGGAAACTACACAAGCTCCCCTAAACACCAGATGCTTCTCTGCAGAGAAAGAAAGGAGACAAGATTTATATTAACTGAGAGTACTCTGAATTAGTTAAATTTAACCTGAATTGACTCAGAATAGGTTTATGTCACTAGGCAGAAAGGACACGTAAGAAATTAGGTTCAGCTATAGAAAAATAAAGAAAAAAATACATTTGATTTACACATAACTTTGTGGCATGTGAGATTTTCCTGCTAAAAAGACACTAGCATTTGTATGTGTATTTAATTAAAATTTATAAAAATTGAATCTGTATATGTCCCTCAACTGGCCCCTTTCGCCTAAAAGTGTGTCTCTCTTTTTGTGTCAGTGGACAAAGACATTAATCCTATCATTTTTTACTGGACCTATAGCATTCTATTTGTATGAAGGCATACAAATATATTTGTATTTAACAAAATCTATTTAACCAAACCTCTATTGACAGACATTTAGGTTTCTTATGTTTTATTGTGTCTAGAAATACTTGAACATCTTCGTGAACATCTTAGTTTCCATGCAATAAACGCAAGATAGAACTAATCAATGAGGAAAGCAAATTTAAAATATTAAACAATATTGATACATTGTGGAAAAGGGAGATGTTTCTAAGCCAAGATTTGAGCATAGTTCTATGCTCAGGAGAAAGAGGTAACAGAGATAAAGAAGATAAAGACAAGCAGGAAGGAATCAAAGATAAGCAGGAAGGAATTAAAGACAGAGCAAGTCCATGTAAATAGGGAGGGACCAGGATCTAAGTTGTCAGTAGAGGGGCCAAACTCCTGCATAGGAGGACAGGGAGACAGTTGCTTTAAGATTGAAGAGGAGAAAAAGACCAAGCAGAATCAGATAAGTCTGTAGGCGGAGAATTCCATGTAATAGCTTCTTTTCCCTTTGAATAAGGAGATATAGCCAGGTTGAAATTTGAAGCATGAATTTTTGCTGTGTGAGTTTTTTGCAAAAATACTCCATAGTCAGATGAAAGAGAGTGAAAAGGCAAATGGCTGGATTTATCCAGGGTTGAGTATTATTACAGCAAGAGAAACAAAAGACATTGGAAATGAAATGAAGTCATTGACCAAGGAGGGAGTCACTGAAAAACTGAATGATGACATCTAGGTTGATTAAGAAAAGAAGTGAAGCGGGCATGGTGGCTTACCATGTGCTTATAATCCCAGCACTTTGGGAGGCCAAGGCGGGCAGATCACTTGAGCCCATGAGTTTGAGAACAGCCTGGGCAACATGGCAAAACCACTTCTCTACAAAAGGAAAAAAAAAAAATTAGCCGGGCATGGTGTCGGTACCTGTAGTCCCAGCTACTTGGGAGGCTGAGATGGGAAAATCACCTGAGCTCTGGAGGTCAAGGCTACAATGAGCCATTGCCGTACCACTCACTCAAGCCCGGGTGGCAAAGCAAGACCCTGTGAAAAAGCAAGAAAGAAAGAGAGAGAGAGAGAAGGAGAGAATGAGGGAAGTAGGGAAGGAGGGAAAGAAAGGGGGAAAGAGAAACGGAGTGAATCCAAAAAGGAGCCATAAGATTGAGAGGGAAGAAAGGCACAAGGAAATGGAGGTCTTGAGATAGAATGGAGTGAGAAAGTGTGGGAGTTGGAAAATTGGGAGTTCAAGTTAGAGGGTGGGATACTGCTGATGAAACTTTCAGATGAGGAGTGGTCCCAGACAAAGGTCAGTCCCGGGGTGTGACATTGCTGTGCCCTGCTTTGAGTCTAGTCCCACTATCTAGAAACCCACAGAGCAAAACCTGTTTCCTCCAAGTGCTTATTGCTGTGCCTCAGATGAAAGTCTTCCTCTTCCTTGGGTAACTGAGGGTGAGTAGATCCATTCCTTTAAGGGGAAGCTCCACCCATATCACAGGAGTGTGGAGTGGCCCTTTGTCTCTAGGACGAAATCAGAAAACAGCCATCCAGCATGATTGTATTTCCCAGATTCTGTGTTAATCAGCTTAAAATAAACACCAGATGCTGTACACAGTTTATGTAATGGAAAAGTTCAAGTGGAGCTTCAGCAGTGCTCGGCTGACTCCTTTGTTGATCTCTCCACCATTGTGCCCTGAAGATGAAAATCCATATTTTATCTACCATTTCCTGCATTTTAATTCCCAATCTTCAGTGAGCAACTGAGGTTGTGCATGCACACATACACACAAGCACACACACACCCTTCCACAAGAACAAACAACGGTTTTCAAACACAGCATGGTCTAAACCAGGGATCAGCAAACTTTTTCTGCCAAGGGTCAGATACTAAATATTTTTAACTTTGTGAGCCACATGTCTCCATTAAAACTCTGCAATTCTGTCCTTATACAAAAGCAGCCACAGATAGTATGTCAGTGAATGTGCATGGCCGTGTTCCAATACAATTTTATTTATGAACACTAAATTGAATTTCACATAGTTTTCACATGGCATGACATATTCTTCTTTTGATTATTTTCCAACCATTAAAAAATATAATAAACCATGCTTAGTTTGCAGGCAGTGCAAAAACAGGTGCTGGGCCAGATTTGCCTCGTGTGTAGTTTGTACTGGTCTAAATTTATACAGTCATGCACCACGTAAAGAGCTTTCAATCAACAAAAGATTGCATATATGATGGGATTGTATAAGATTGTTTAAGATTAAAATGGAGCTGAAAAAATTCCTATTGCCCAGTGATATTGTAGCCATTATAACATCATAATGCACACATCACTGACATATTTACGGTGATGGGTGATGCTGGTGTAAACAAACCTGCACTGTCAGTTGTATGGAAGTATAGCACATACAACTAGATGCAATACATAATACCTGCTAATAAACAGCTGTTACTGGTTTATGTCCTTAATATGTTATATTTTTTTGCTATTTTACAGTATATTCCTTCTACTTATTAAAAAAATTAAATGCAAAACAACCTCAGGCAAGTCGTTCAGGAGGCATTCCCGAAGGCACTGTTATCATAGGAGATGACAGTTCTATGCATGTTATTGACCCTGAGACTTCCCAGTGGAACAAGGTGTGGAGGAGGAAGACAGTGATAATCATAATCCTCAGCCTGTAAAAGCCTAGGTTAATGTGTCTGTGTCTTAGTTTTTAACAACCAAAAAAAGTTTAAGAAGCGAAAAAAAAATTAAATTAAGCTTAAGGATATAAAGGAATAAAATGTTTTTGTACAGCTACACAATGTATTTGCATTTTAAGCTAAGTGTTGCTACAAAAGAAAGTGTTATTACAAAGGAAAGTAAAATATTTTTATAAACATAGTGTAACCTAAGTGTACAGTGTTTATAAAGTCTACAGTGGTGTGCAATAATGTCCCAGGCCTTCACATTCACTCACTACTCACTGATTCACCCAGAGGAACTTTCGGTCCTGCGAGCTCCATTCATGGTAAGTGTCCTATACAGGGGTAGTTTTTATCTTTTACACTGTATTTCTACTGTACCTTTTCTACATTAAGATCTGTTTAAATACACAAATACCATTTTGTTACAATTGTCTACAGTATTCACTGCAGTTACCTGCTGTACAGCTTCATAGCGTGGGAGCAGTAAACTATACCATCTAGCTTAGGTGTGTAGTAATCTGTACCATCTAGGTTTGTGTAAGTATACCCTATGACGTTTGCATGATGATAAAATAGCCTAGTGACATATTTTTCAGAGGTATCTTCATCATTAAGTGACTTATGATTATACTTAAAAAAAAAAAGTGGCTTGGCGCTGTGGCTCACACCTGTAATCCTAGCACTTTGGGAGGCTGAGGCAGGAGGATCACTTGAGCCCAGGAGTTTGAGACCAGCCTGGGCAACATGGTGAAACCCAGTCTCTACAAAAATCACAAAAATTAGTCTGGTGTGGTCATGCATGCCTATAGTTCCAGCTACTTGGGAGGCTGAGGTGGAAGGATCACCTGGGTCTGGGAAGTCAATGCTGCTGTGAGCTGGGATCATGCCACTGCACTCCAACCTGGGTGACAGAGTGAGACCCTTCAAGAGAGAAAAGAAAAGAAAAGAGAAAGAAAAAGAGAGAGAGAGAGAGAGAGAGAGAAGGGAAGAGAAGGGAAGGGAAGGGAAGGGGGGAAGGGAAGGGGGGAAGGGAAGGGGGGAAGGGAAGGGGGGAAGGGAAGGGGGGAAGGGAAGGGGGGAAGGGAAGGGGGGAAGGGAAGGGGGGAAGGGAAGGGGGGAAGGGAAGGGAAGAGAAGAAGGGAAAGGAAAGAAAGAAGGGAAGGGAAGAAGGGAAGGAAAGGGATTTGAGTCTAAAGGAAACATTTTCTGTGGAGATGCAATGCTTTTCTAAATAGAGAAAAGTTTCATTACCTAATTCATTCTATCTCCTTGGAACAAAATTGTGTCAAACTTCTTCATTTTAAAGATGGCCTTTGCACTAGTTGGGAGAGGTTTCTCCAGATTAAAGTGACACTGTGCTTAAAAGATAAAACTTAAGTGTCCAACCCTTAAGATAAAGAAAATTGTCTGCAGTTTACAAACGGATACTTTTTCATTTCTTCACACAAAGGTACAAAAAGTAGTAGAGTCTGGTCTTAGTCAAGGTCACTTATCACATAGAAAGAACTTTACATTATGGGAATGCCAGTGACACAGGCTGCTCCCTGAATGGAACTCAGATCTGATTTTATGTTCTTTCTGCAAGAGCCATTTAGAATCCATTTTTGCACTAGGAGGGCTTCGCTAAATAAAATCTAAGGTCCCTTGCCACTCTAAGAGACTAATAATACCCTGGTATAGAAGTAAGTCTTCTCCAACATCCATCTTTTCAAAATACAAGTTTAGAACAAGTTCACGTCATTGAATTTTTAAATTTATGACTCTGTCATTCTAAGGAATAATCAAATGTTAGTGATCAAAGAGACCTTATACATGATCTTACCTGATGGTCCCCTAAACTGCCTATGCATCAGTACTTTAGAATAATATGGATCCCTGGGTCCCAACCTAGAACAAGATTCCAAGGAATTTCCATTATTTAATAATGTCTTAGTATATTCTGGTTGCTATAACAAACCACCATAGACTGGGTGGCTTATAAACAACAGAAATGTATTTCTTCCAGTTCTGGAGGGTGGGAAGTCCAAGTTCAAGGAGCTAATAGATTTGGTGTCTGCTGAGGGCCTACTTTCTCACAGATGGCCCCTTCTTATAGTGTCCTCTCAGTGAAAGGGAAGATCCGTCTCCCTGGGGCCTCCTTTATAAGGACACTCATCCCATTCATGAGGGGTCCAACCTCATGACTTAATCACTTCCCAGTGGTACTACTTTCTGAAACCATCACAATAGAGGTTAAGATTTCAACATATTGAGGGCGGAGCAAGATGGCCAAATAGGAAGAACTCCAGTCTCCAGCTCCCAGCATGAGTGACACAGAAGACAGGTGATTTCTGCATTTTCAACTGAGGTACCAGGTTCATCTCACTCGGGAGTGCCAGACAATCAGTGCTGGTCAGCTGCTGCAGCCCAACCAGCAAGAGCTGAAGCAGGGCAAGGCATCGCCTCACCTGGGAAGTGCAAGGGGAAAGGGAATCCCTTTTCCTAGCCAGGGGAACTGAGATACACAACACCTGGAAAATCGGGTAACTCCCACCCCAATACTGCACTTTACCAAGGGCCTTAGCACATGGCACACCAGGAGATTATATCCCACACCTGGCTGGGGGGTCCCATGCCCACGGAGCCTCCCTCATTGCTAGCACAGCAGTCTGAGATCTAACTGCAAGGCAACAGTGAGGCTGGGGGAGGGGCGCCCACCATTACAGAGGCTTAAGTAGGTAAACAAAGCTGCTGGAAAGTTCAAACTGGGTGGAGCCTACAGCAGCTGAAGGAGGCCTGCCTGTCTCTGTAGACTCCACCTCTGGGGACAGGGCACAGCTAAACAAAAAGCAGCAGAAACCTCTGCAGATGCAAACGACCCTGTCTGACAGCTTTGAAGAGAGCAGTGGATCTCCCAACATGGAGATTGAGATCTGAGAACGGACAGACTGCCTGCTCAAGTGGGTCCCTGACCCCTGAGTAGCCTAACTGGAAGACATCCTCCACTAGGTGCAGACCGACACCCCACACCTCACACGGTGGAGTACACCCCTGAGACGAAGCTTCCAAAGCAAGAATCAGACAGGTACACTTGTTGTTAAGCAATATTCTATCTTCTGCAGCCTCTGCTGCTGATACCCAGGCAAACAGGGTCTGAAGTGGACCTCAAGCAATCTCCAACAGACCTACAGCTGAGGGTCCTGACTGTTAGAAGGAAAACTAACAAACAGGAAGGACACCCACACCAAAACTCCATCAGTACCTCACCATCATCAAAGACCAAAGGCAGATAAAACCACAAAGATGGGGAAAAAGCAGGGCAGAAAAGCTGAAAATTAAAAAAATAAGAGCACCTCTCCCCCTCCAAAGGAACACAGCTCATCACCAGCAACGGATCAAAGCTGGATGGAGAATGACTTTGACAAGTTGAGAGAAGAAGGCTTCAGTCCATTAAACTTCTCAGAGCTAAAGGAGGAATTATGGACCTAGCACAAAGAAACTAAAAATCTTGAAAGAAAGAATGGAAGAATGGATAATAGAATAATCAATGCAGAGAAGGCCATAAACGAACTAACAGAGATAAAAACCATGACACAAGAAATACATGACAAATGCACAAGCTTCAGTAACCAACTCAATCAACTGGAAAAAAGAGTATCAGGGATTGAGGATCAAATGAATGAAATGAAGCAAGAAGAGAAGTCTAAAGAAAAAAGAGGAAAAAGAAATGAACAAAGCCTTTAAGAAGTATGGGATTATGTGAAAAAACCAAATCTACATCTGAATGGGGTGCCTGAAAGTGAGGGGGAAAATGGAACCAAGTTGGAAAACACTCTTCAGGATATCATCCAGGAGAACTTCCCCAACCTAGTAAGGCAGGCCAACATTCAAATTCAGGAAATACGGAGAATGCCACAAAGATACTCCTTGAGAAGAGCAACTCCAAGACACATAATTGTCAGATTCACCAAAGTTGAAATGAAGGAAAAACAGTTAAAGGCAGCCAGAGAGAAAGGTCGGGTTACCCACAAGGGGAAGCTGATCAGACTAACAGCAGATCTCTCGGCAGAAACTCTACAAGCCAGAAGAGAGTGGGGGCCAATATTCAACATTCTTGAAGAAAAGAATTTTCAACCCAGAATTTCATATCCAGCCAAACTAAGATTCATAAGTGAAGGAGAAATAAAATCCTTTACAGACAAGCAAATCCTGAGAGATTTGGTCACCACCAGGCCTGCCCTACAAGAGATCCTGAAGGAAGCACTAAACATGGAAAGGAACAACTGGTACCAGCCATTGCAAAAACATGCCAAAATGTAAAGATCACTGATGCTAGGAAGAAACTGCATCAGCTAACGAGCAAAATAACCAGGTAATATCATAATGACAGGATCAAGTTCACACATGACAATATTAACCTTAAATGTAAATGGACTAAATGGTCCAATTAAAAGACACAGACTGGCAAATTGGATAAAGAGTCAAGACCCATCAGTATGCTGTATTCAAGAGACCCATCTCACATGCAGAGACACACATAGGCTCAAAATAAAGCGACGGAGGAAGATCTACAAAGCAAATGGAGAACAAAGAAAAGCAGGGGTTGCAATCCTAGTCTCTGATAAAACAGAGTTTAAACCATCAAAGATCAAAAGAGACAAAGAAGGCCATTACATAATGGTAAAGGGATCAATTCAACAGGAAGAGCTAACTATCCTAAATATATATGCACCCAATACAGGAGCATCCAGATTCATAAAGCAAGTCCTTACAGATTTACAAAGAGACTTAGACTCCCATACAATAATAATGGGAGACTTTAACACCCCACTGTCAACATTAGACAGATCAACGAGACAGAAAGTTAACAAAGATATCCAGGAATTGAACTCAACTCTGCACCAAGCAGACCTAATAGACATCTACAGAACTCTCCACCCCAAATCAACAGAATATACATTCTTCTCAGTACCACATAACACTTATTCCAAAATTGACCACATAATTGGAAGTAAAGCACTCCTCAGCAAATGTACAAGAACAGAAATTATAACAAACTGTCTCTCAGACCACAGTGCATTCAACTAGAACTCAGGATTAAGAAAATCAAAACTGATCAACTACATGGAAACGGAACAACCTGCTCCTGAATGACTACTGGGTACATAATGAAATGAAGGCAGAAATAAAGATGTTCTTTGAAACCAGTGAGAACAAAGATACAACATACCAGAATCTCTGGGACACATTTAAAGCAGTATGTAGAGGGAAATTTATAGCACTAAATGCCCACAAGAGAAAGCTGGAAAGATCTAAAATTGACATTCTAACATCACAATTAAAAGAACTAGAGAAGCAAGAGTAAACACATTCAAAAGCTAGCAGAAGGCAAGAAATAACTAAGATCAGAGCAGAACTGAAGGAGATAGAGACACAAAAAAACCTCCAAAAAATCAATGAATCCAGGAGTTGGGTTTTTGAAAGATCAACAAAATTGATAGACCACTAGCAAGACTAATAAATAAGAAAAGAGAGAAGAATCAAATAGATGCAATAAAAAATGATAAAGGGGATATCACCACCGACCCCAAAGAAATACAAACTACCATCAGAGAATACTATAAACACCTCTACGCAAATAAACTAGAAAATCTAGAAGAAATGGATAATTTCCTTGACACTTACACTCTCCCAAGACTAAACCAGGAAGAAGTTAAATCCCTGAATAGACCAATAGCAGGCTCTGAAATTGAGGCAATAATTAATAGCCTACCAACCAAAAAAAGTCCAGGACCAGATGGATTCACAGCTGAAGTCTACCAGAGGTACAAGGAGAAGCTGGTACCATTCCTTCTGAAACTATTCCAATCAATAGAAAAAGAGGGAATCCTCCCTAACTCATTTTATGAGGCCAACATCATCCTCATACCAAAGCCTGGCAGAGACACAACAAAAAAAGAGAATTTTAGACCAATATCCTTGATGAACATCGATGCAAAAATCCTCAATAAAATACTGGCAAACCAGATCCGGCAGCACATCAAAAAGCTTATCCACCATGATCAAGTTGGTGTCATCCCTGGGACGCAAGGCTGGTTCAACATACAAAAATCAATAAACATAATCCAGCATATAAACACAACCAAAGACAAAAACCACATGATTATCCCAATAGACGCAGAAAAGGCCTTTGACAAAATTCAACAGCCCTTCATGCTAAAAACTCTCAATAAACTAGGTATTGATGGAATGTATCTCAAAATAATAAGAGCTATTTATGACAAACCCACAGCCAATATTATACTGAATTGGCAAAAACTGGAAGCATTCCCTTTGAAAACTGGCACAAGACAGGGATGCCCTCTCTCACCACTCCTATTCAACATAGTGTTGGAAGTTCTGCCTAGGGCAATCAGGCAAGAGAAAGAAATCAAGGGGATTCAGTTAGGAAAAGAAGAAGTCAAATTGTCCCTGTTTGCAGATGACATGATTGTATATTTAAAAACCCCATTGTCTCAGCCCAAAATCTCCTTAAGCTGATAAGAAACTTCAACAAAGTCTCAGGATACAAAATTAATGAGGAAAAAAACACAAGCATTCTTATATACCAGTAACAGACAAACAGAGAGCCAAATCAGGAATGAACTTCCATTCACAATTGCTTCAAAGAGAATAAAATACCTAGGAATCCAACTTCCAAGGGATGTAAAGGACCTCTTCAAGGAGAACTACAAACCACTGCTCAGAGAAATAAAAGAGGACACAAACAAATAGAAGAACATATCATGCTCATGGATAGGAAGAATCAATATCGTGAAAATGGCCATACTGACCAAGGTAATTTATAGATTCAATGCCATCCCCATCAAGCTACCAATGAGTTTCTTCACAGAATTGGAAAAAACTCCTTTAAAGTTCATATGGAACCAAAAAAGAGCCCGCATCGCCAACACAATCCTAAGTCAAAAGAACAAAGCTGGAGGCATCACACTACCTGACTTCAAACTATACTACAAGGCTACAGTAACCAAAACAGCATGGTACTGGTACCAGAACAGAGTTATAGATCAATGGAACAGAACAGAGTCCTCTGATCTTTGAGAAACCTGAGAAAAATAAGAAATGGGGAAACGATTCCCTATTTAATAAATGGTGCTGGGAAAATTGGCTAGCCATAAGAAAGCTGAAACTGGATCCTTTCCTTACTCCTTATATGAAAATTAATTCGAGATGGATTAGAGGCTTAAATGTTAGACCTAATACCATAAAAACTCTAGAAGAATACCTAGGTAATACCATTCAGGACATAGGCATGGGCAAGGACTTCATGACTAAAACACCAAAAGCAACAGCAACAAAAGCCAAAATTGACAAATGGGATCTAATTAAACTAAAGAGCTCCTGCATAGCAAAAGAAACTACCATCAGAGTAAACAGGCAACCTACAGAATGGGAGAAAATTTTTGCAATCTACTCATCTGACAAAGGGCTAATATCCAGAACCTACAAAGAACTCAAACAAATTTACAAGAAAAAAACAAACAACCCCATCAAAAAGTAGGCAAAGGATACGAACAGACATTTCTCAAAAGAAGACATGCATACAGCCAACAGGCACATGAAAAAATGCTCGTCATCACTGGCCATCAGAGAAATGCAAATCTAAACCACAATGAGATACCATCTCACACCAGTTAGAATGACAATCATTAAAAAGTCAGGAAACAACAGGTGCTGGAGAGGATGTGGAGAAATAGGAACACTTTTACACTGTTGGTGGGATTGTAAACCAGTTCAACCATTATGGAAAACAGTATGGCGATTCCTCAAGGATCTAGAACTAGAAGTACCATATGACCCAGCCATCCCATTACTGGGTATATACCCAAAGGATTATAAATCATGCTGCTATAAAGACACATGCACACGTATGTTCATTGCGGCACTATTCACAATAGCAAAGACTTGGAATCAACCCAAATGTCTATCAGTGACAGACTGGATTAAGAAAATGTGGCACATATACACCATGGAACACTATGCAGCCATAAAAAAGGATGAGTTTGTGTCCTTTGTAGGGACATGGATGCAGCTGGAAACCATCATTCTCAGCAAACTATCGCAAGAACAGAAAACCAAACACTGCATGTTCTCACTTATAGGTGGGAACTGAACAATGAGATCACTTGGACTCGGGAAGGGGAACATCACACACCGGGGCCTATCATGGGGAGGGGGGAGGGGGGAGGGATTGCATTGGGAGTTATACCTGATGTAAATGACGAGTTGATGGGTGCTGACGAGCTGATGGGTGCAGCACACCAACATGGCACAAGTATACATATGTAACAAACCTGCACGTTGTGCACATGTACCCTAGAACTTAAAGTATACAAAAAAAAAAAAGATTTCAACATATTAATTTTAGTGGAACACAAATATTTGGGTCATAGCATTTAATAACTAGACCAAATGTACCAGTTAGGGTCCAGTCAGAGAAAACAGAAACCACATTAAGCCTTTTAGCTGACAAAATTTAATACTGGGAACTGGTTACATACATGTTAGAAAACCAAAAGAGTAAAAAAAAAGAACACAGAAGGAACCCAGAGATGATACCTGCAGGAAGCAGTCGCCGGGGAATTAAAGGGAAGGAGCTGGAGCTACCAGGACCTAGAAGCTCCAGGGAGGTTCCCCAGTGAGTTGATGCTCAGTCCTCTGAGAAAGAGGTACTGTGTAGCTGCTACAGAGGGTGTGATGTAGCAGGTTCTGAAAATCCCAGAAGTAAGCAACTCATCCCAAATTCCAGATAACATACTCTCCCTCCATTTTCATCAGGTAGCCCAGGCTCTGTTTCAATACCAATTGTACTGGTTTCACATCATAGTCCATCTTAGAAATGACCATAAATCTTTTTAAAACTGGGCAGGAGGCCGGGCGTTGTGGCTCAAGCCTGTAATCCCAGCACTTTGGGAGACCGAGACAGGCGGATCACAAGGTCAGGAGATCGAGACCATCCTGGCTAACACGGTGAAACCCCGTCTCTACTAAAAAAAAAATACAAAAAACTAGCCGGGCGAGGTGGCGGGCGCCTGTAGTCCCAGCTACTCAGGAGGCTGAGGCAGGAGAATGGTGTAAACCCGAGAGGCGGAGCTTGCAATGAGCTGAGATCTGGCCACTGCACTCCAGCCTGGGTGACAGAGCCAGACTCGTCTCAAAAAAAAAAAAAAAACTGGGCAGGAAAATATATCCCCCAAAGCATTTTTACACTTCACCATGCATCATATTTTTCAAGGTCCTTTGCCAAAAATGTATTTCTGAATTTCAGAATCAATCAGAGGCTACCTCTTTACTATTCATATTTTAAGACCTAAACCTTGACTTCACACTTGGGTCATTGGGTTACTGGGGTATTTTCTTTTTCTTTCCTTTCTTCCTTCTTTTCCTCCATTCCCCTCCCTTTCTTCTTGTTCTTGTATTTATGGATTTTCCTTTTTGTTTTTAATTCAAAACCGTGTGTGTGTGTGGTGTGTGTGTGTGTGTGTGTGTGGTGTGTGTGTGTGTTGAGAAATAGGAAGGGGTTACAATCTGTAAGGGAGTTTTAAGTATAAACTTTAAACTTCATTAAAAAAACTTTAAAGTTTTTCTCTGACTTTTAATGAAAGCCAAATGTTAGAAATAGTAATTAAAATGTTTACATTAAAGTGGATTGCTAGATCTACACTGTAGCCAAGCCTGGCAGCTTTTGATAATTTAGAATGAGCCATACAGGCTGATCTTTTTTTGCTAAAATTCCACAGTGTCCAGAAAGCAAATCTGCTCCACACACCACTCTTGTTTCAGATCTTAGGATAAACTAAGCAAACAAAATGCCGTCTAACATAGCAAAGTGCCCACTGGATCTCAAGAAACTCGAAGTTATTATCAGTGGGAGAGGATGGGCTTTGGAGAGCAGGAAGGTCAGAATCTTGATGTAAAGTATGACCTGTGGGTTCCTTCATTATGGAAAACATTACTCTGTGCCATTCAGGTGAGGATTATGACACCTTGATCAGTCCCAGGCATCATGGATATGTTTCAGAAAGTAAAAATGAAGGGGCGAGGAGGAAGCTTTCCTAACTAATTTTCTCTAAATACCCTTGTTTAAAAAGTTCTCACAGACCCCCAAAAGCACTTGTTTCATACCATCCCAAATGCATAAACCTTCTCTAGTCTGGAAACGTATCATCTGGAAAGTTTCCAGACCCTCTGGTGCCACAGATGTCTGGCAAAACATCTTTGGAGTCTGCATACAATCCCTCCATGCAGTAATGTAAAGTAATGCCTTCTAAATGAAATAAAGGAATTGCCAGTGAGCAAATCTTGCTGATGTTCTCTATTTAAATCAGACTTTCTGACCAAGGAATAAGTTGTTCCATGGTATCCCCAGATTTTGCAATATGTTTGGAAATATAAAGATCACCTGGGGAGCTTTGAAAAACACTGATGGCTCCGATCCATACCTAGAGACCTGAAAGGGGGCTGAGCATCAGTATTCATTGAGAGCATTCACACGCACTCCCTCCCAGTAATTCTAATGGACAGAGGGTTAAGAATTGCTGGCTGTTGAGGGATGTCTGGTTTTAGACTCTGTATTTTAATTATTAAGGGATTTTCTTTATTGTAGTCCACTGACTTTAGCATCTCACTTGGCCAAATAGCCTTCCCTTTGTACAGCAGAGTCAGACGCTTGGGACTGTCGTTGTTAAGTGATCTGTAGGCCTACGTGTCACTGCTGTGTCTATGGAGTGTTCTGAGTTTCTCTAAGGGTAGCCAGGATTCTTCAAAAGAAAGGTATTTAATTTGATTGCTTTGAAAATATTCAGTAAGTCTAGGTCTTAACGTAAAAATAGTTCTCAAGGCCCTGTTGAGCACCTTAAAAATCTATCCTCGATGTATAACAAACAAAAATAGCCAAAGACTCCTTTTCAGATATTAGAGGATTACAGGGCTTTTTACTCTTAGAGAAAGTCAAGAATAGCACAGTGTCTAGTCTGGCCTGTGTGTGTGTGTGTGTGTGTGTGTGATTTACATTCTTTAAAAATGAAAATAAAAAATTGTATCAGCAATATCCATACTTTTATAAACATGAAAGAATAAATAGCCTTATGAAGGCTTACATACATATGGTATGTAAGATTCATACAAAAATAATCTGTGAATCTGTGTTAATGCTTCTTCTGCAGGATTTGTGGCAGATTAGCTTAAAAAAAAAAACAGCCTGCCAATATATTAATACTCAAACCGGGAAACAATTCTCTTCTGTCCGCTCCACAGGAAAAAAAAAAAAAAAAAAAAAATCACAATCTTTTCAAATTCTACTTGAAAAGCTGTAAGAGAGCAAAAACCCTAAGTTGAGAGAAATTAAAAAGCAATTTTTTAAATGAAATAAAAATGTTTTTCTTGTAAGACTGCTACTAAACAAGAAACCCAGTCAAGTTCTTACCCCCTTGTCTGTGCATGTTTATTCCTGTGCACTAAATAAACTGGATTGTGCAATTCCAAGATAGAAAATCTTTCAACATTAAGTGACTTTTTTTCCAGGTGAGAATTGGATTACATAATGAACAATTTTACAATAAATGTATATATTCTGTCTTATTCTGATTCTGTTTACTGTCTCCTATTTGTCCAAATGCAGAAGAGCTCTAGAATTGAACATAATATGGGGTGATATCACCTTGTAAGTACCATAATAATAGTCCAGGAGGAGTTATTTTCACTGATTTACTAAGAAATCAGCAATATGTTCCTATCAACACATTAGCCCTCAGTTACCCTGTAGTAAGAGAAAAACAAAGCATGAGTGACGTGAAGCACATTGAAGTGAAGTGGTGCCAGAGGTAGAAAAGGAAAGGCAACAGTTGGTCAAGCACTTGGGAAGTTTTATCTAAGATTAGCTTTAAATTTTAATACTCAAATGTGATTGTATCTGTTTGCCATAACAGCTGTGCTTTACCCCCATAACAGGAAGAACAACCAACCCAAACATCAACATCCACAGTAAAACTTGTAACTCATATTGAAACTCAAGTCCAGTGTTGTACCTCATCATGAGGTTAATAGAAAATGATGTTTTAACTATATAATGAAGACTGCTATAAGTCAATATTTAATTGTGGTGAAAAAGAACAAATTATGGAGCCAGAAGGATATGGGTTCAATTTTGTTTTCACAAGTAACTATCTATTTTGCTCAAGTGACTTTAAGCAAATTATTTTACCCTCACGGCCCCACTTTCCTTCCCTGTAAAATGGGGACAGTGATACCCATCTTGTAGAAATAAAATGCCTTTGAAGGATTAGGGATAATATATGTAAACATATTTATTTGCTACTGCCTAGCACACAGTAGGTGCTCAATAAATACTAGGTCCTCAGTGAATAGTGGCTACTATTTTTTATTACTCCTGTGAAGAAAAGTAGCCTGGTGCATGGCATATGGAAGGTACTCAATAAAATTAGGTGCTTCTAAAATACCCTTGTCTAAAATATTTATTTACATCTTTTTTGGGTCTAACATTTGGACCTAAGTTAAAGTCACAATTAACTGACAGTATAAACCAGATTAAAAGAAATATAAAATCATATAAATGTACAAAAATATACAATGAGACACATTTAAGAGAGCATTAAATCTGATGAAATTGAGTTTATCTGGCAGGCCGACCTTGAAGACCAGCAAAGTAGAAGCAGATTTCCTGGGCCCTGTTTTCTCTTCCCAGCTGTTCCACTTGGTCATGACATGAGACTAGGCACAGGTAATCACCAAAACCAACATGCAGAGAACTTCGATCTGGATCTAAAAGAGTCACATGAGGGAAATGCCAAAGGCTCAGTCAAGGGGTGGCCAAGCGCTGAGAACCAGGGAGAGTAATCACAGTGATTAGAAAGATGGAGAAGTTGAGAAAGAGAGATGGGGTGGCGGCAGAGGAGCGGGGGAAGAGAAAGAAATAGGGAGGAGGGGGACTGACTGAGGCTGCTAAAAGGCACTTTTCTTATCCTGAAGGTCGTTTTGGTTTTTTTCTGGAGATGGAGTTTCACTCTTGTCACCCAGGCTGGAGTGCAGTGGTACGATCTCAGCTCCCTGCAACCTCTGCCTCCCAGATTCAAGTGATTCTCCTGCCTCAACCTCCTGAGTAGCTGGGGCTACAGGCATGTGCCACCATGCTCAGCTAATTTTTGTATTTTTGGTAGAGATGGGGTTTCACCATGTTGGCCAGGCTGGTCTTGAACTCCTGACCTCAGCTGATCCACCTGCCTCGGCCTCCCAAAGTGCTGGGATTACAAGCACGAGCCACCGCGGCTGGCTATCCTGGAGGCCTTTTTTAAAAAACTTGCCATGGTAAAATAAAACAAAAAACCCAAACAAATTCATACCTTCATTAGTTGTAAGGTGAACACCCAATAACTGCCACCCAGGTCAAGAAATAAAAGTTTGTCAGCATCCCTGAAGCACCTCTATTAGCCCCATTCCAATCTCAGTGCCCTCCCGCTTCCCAGAAATAACCACAACCTAACTAGCATGGTAATCGCTTCCTTCTATTTCTTCATAGTTTTTTCACCCATGGAGTCATCTTAGACACTCTGGTTAAGACTTGCCGTTTAAAAAAAAATGACATGTCTCTTAAGTCATGTTTACTCTAGAGACTTCTCTATCCATGTCTTTTCTTTGCAATATATGTGTTGAAGAACTCAGGGCATTTCACCTGTAGAATTTCCCTCAGTCTGGATTTTGCTGAATGCACACTCATGCTACATTTCAATATTTCCACTGTCCTCCGTTTTTTGCAAATTGGCAACTGGATCCAGGGAATTGATCAGACTCAAATACAATACCTTTGGCAAGTTCATAGGTGGTAGTATGTTCTTTTATTGGGAGGTACGAGATGTAGCTCTTTATGTGATTTCAGTAGCCTTTGATGCTTGATGCCTAGATCCATTAATTGATTAGGGATTGAAAAACAATTATATTCTATCATTTCTTTTACATTTACTGCCTAGAATACTTTTAAAAAGAAATACTCCTTTCATTTACTTTAGATTACCCCCATACTATAATTCCCACAAAAAAGACAGGATAATTGCTTGATTCTTTCCCTTTATTTTCCAGTTTTCAAAATAATGAATTGTTTACCTATCATCCTCTGAAGATAACCGATCAGTTTATTTTTCCATATTACTATGAACTTATTACTGTAAACATAGTTGATGGTTCTGGCTGCTTTTATCAGACTGCTCCTGTGTGCACTGAGCTACTCCTCCAGTGTTTTAAGGACAATGACTGAAAGCCGATGTCAGATAAGTATTTATTTCTTACCCCTTTGTTCATATGTACCAATAGAAAGTTGGAGTTGGATAGAGTTGCTAATTCCTGATACTATTGCCTTGATAAAACAGTTTTATGAACCTGGCCTTTACATTTGTACTAAATAAAATGGCAGCTCTTCCAGGTACCGGGAAACATAGAATATTGCAAATTCATTCTAAGTTGATTACTCTCCAAAGAGTATGCATAATTTCCAAGTTTACTGAAAATAAGTAAATGATACCTTACAGCCTGGGAGTCACGGAAAAATAAATACAAGGCATCCAACCAGCAGAGGGAGTGCAAGTTAACTGACAAATCCCGTCTCCCAAGCTCTGTTTTCCTATTGGTGAGTCACTGATAATGTTTTGGAGAGAAGGAAGATACCAGCAACAAGACAGGACATATCTGTGCTACTTTGTTGTCTGTTAGAGGCAAACTACACTGAAAGAAAAATACAACAGTAAGGGAAAAGGTATTCTTTTGAATCTCATGGGAGCCTTCTTTGCTCAGAATTCAACACATTGTTCTCCACAACCTGATTGATAATCATCTTGGAGGATTAGGAAGGAAGAAAATATAATTATCTCACTTTTTACAGTTTTAAAACATAGAGACATCAAGAGGTGATATGAATTCCCTAAAGTCACATCAGTTGAAGGGCAGTTCAACTTAATGTTAAACCTCCAAATCCCATGCTGGTTTTCCACATAGGATCTTAGTCAAAGACACCTTTTTAAAAGGGAGAGCTTCCAAATGCACTTTGTAGTTTTCTACTTGTCTTTACTTATAATGATCCAGTCAAGGCAAAAGCAAGAGCTCGAGAAGCAGAGCATCTGAGCACATCCTGACTTCTTTGTAAATTTTCCTCTGGGGTTGGAGATTTAATTTTTAATCAGTCTGAGTCAATAACATATGGTTGTCAGTGCCATTGTTGACTCTCACAATTTCTTGTCTCAACCTCACAGCTCCTAGAGCTTGGGGCCCAGGGTCAGTGGCAGGGGTTTTTATTTGGGGCTTTCTATGTTAGCATAATAGGGCAAGTCAATCTCTCGTGTATCAGTGAATTCTGGACTAAACAGATCTATCAAGTGTTATAGACAAATGAAGACCTTGAAGGATGGAAAGAGGCTGTCTGGAAGTCTCTCCTGCTTTTCCATTTCATTGAATCCACAGCTTTTTACTTGCTCCCCACAGAGATCCAAATACAGCTGAATAAGAAAGAAAAGTCACATGAGAAGAATGGAATGCTCTTACAATATTTTTAGGCTTCAGTGTATACTGAATTCCATTCACACAGTTCTGCAGGAGGTTTGGCCAATCTTCACAGAGCATGCCACAACTCTTGCTTATTGCAACAGATATGTACATTTCTTAAGGACTGACAATAATTACAAGAAAAAACAAACTGAGAGCTCTTTGCATAGGATCCTTGAAGCAGGCTTTCCCTTTTTCTTTTGTTAACACTGGTTTTAGAAAAATGATGACAAAACAGTGTTAGAAAGTTCAAATCTTTCCCAACTTGATGGACTTTTAATTGTGCACCTAATTCAAACCAATTTTAGAGATCGTAGGGCTACTTCTAACTTTCCAAGAAGCTCATAAAAAGACTGAGAAAAGTTTTCAAACAATCCCCCATAATTTTTAAAGAAATAACATTAATATGGAGATAAATGTTTTATGAAAATAACAATTTTCTCTGGAGACACAGGCTAAATGAGAGCTTCCTGGTGGTGGCCAGAAATGAATGAGCTCTGTTCTTGCTTTCATTGAGTTTATAAAGAGTACAGGTGATCACTTGCATGTTCATTTGCCCTCATTCTGTGAACCTAATCTGTCTATCCCACAACAGACAGCAAGGCCTTCTAAAGTCTGTTCTTTCCAGGCCAGGAGCCTTCAACCCAGAGGCAAGTTTTCCAAAACATTCAGATCTACTAGGCGTATTTAGCTGGGTGGAGTACAGAGTTAATGAAGTCAAGGTCATTGATTCCATGTTAATCTAATCCAGCTAATCTTGTCCTCCTGTGTGTTCAGTGAATATATCCACACCAAATGCATCCCCACTGTCACTGTAAATCCATTAGTCACTAGGAGGAAAGGGTAGGTGGATATGGATGGAGACTGACTGACTGTCCTAAAATCCTGTCTCAACCATTTCATAGCTATGCAGACTTTAGTAGATTACTAAATTTTCATGCTGCTGCCATTGTCTCACCATAAAATAGGGATAATTATAGCAACTACCTCATAGGGTTCAGGTAAGGATTTAATGAGATTAACCATACAAAATGTCTAACACATAATGGTAGGCACACAGCAAAAATGAATTGTCAGTTTTTACTTCAATTTGTTGTTGTTGGTATTATTGCTCTTATTGTTACTGTTGCTATCGAATGACATCTCAAAGCACATGCCATCCATGGTGCTAATTTTATATGTCTGTGTTTTAGCTAGGATTCCTTTAGCACTGGTACATATTGGCTGTAAAACTCAGATCCACAGGTGAGTAGATTCAAGAGCAGTCAATACATCTTCCTGAACATGCAGCGAAGCCAGAAAACCTATCTCAAAGCCACTTCACACATGACACACTTAAATCAGTCATATGAACAGCAAATAATTAATTGGTGCCCCGCTGTGACTTTTCATCTGCTGAGGATATCTTCTTTTCTAGAGATGAAGCCTAAACAGATATAACAGAGTAGGCCAGGTGTGGTGGCTCATGCCTGTAATTCCAGCACTTTGGGAGGCCAAGGCGGGTGGATCATGAGGTCAAGAGATCAGGGCCATCCAACATGGTAAAACCCCATCTCTCCTAAAAGTACAAAACTTAGCTGGGCGTGGTGTTGCGTGCCTGTAGTCCCAGCTACTCGGGAGGCTGAAGCAGGGGAATCGCTTGAACTTGGAACTTGGCCGAGGTTGGAGTGAGCTGAGATCATGCTACTGCACTCCAGCCTGGAGACAGAATGAGATTCCGTCTCTAAATAAATAAATAATAAATAACAGAGGAGCATGGTACAATTCGAGACATGAAAAAGGTGGTCTCTTTTAACAAGTCCATAGTATAGTTATTTATTGATCTTTGCCTTTTGGGAGAAGAGAGTTGGACTAGAAAAGTTTTGTTTGGTTTTCTTTTGTTTTTAAAATAAAACATGTTCCTGGCTTTACACCACAGAAGTTAAAAAGGTGATAAATGGTAGTTTAAAGAAATAACAATATGGGCCAGGCACAGTGGCTCACACCTGTAATTCCAGAACTTTGGGAGGCCGAGGCAGGTGGATCACCTGAGGTCAGGAGCTCAAGACCAGCCTGGCTAACACGGTGAAACCCCGTCTCTACTGAAAATACAAAAATTAGCCAGGTATGGTGGCACACGCCTGTAATTCCAGGAGGCTGAGGTGGGAGAATCACTTGAACTCGGGAAGCGGAGGTTGCAGTGAGCTGAGATCACACCACTGCACTCCAGCCTGGGTGACAGAGCAAGACTCTGTCAAAAACAAAATTTAAAAAAAGAAGAAGTATTAATATGTATTTCAGATCATCCCCATACCAAATTTCAAGTGTTTATCTACACAATCTAAATGCAATCAATAATTATTTACCCCTCCTTAGCCTGGATATGGAACCTAGCTAAGAAGTATATCTTAATATGAACAGAAAAATAAAAGATTCCAATTACTTCTTTACATTTTAGCAAAAGCAATGACTAAAATGGAGCAGTAATTAATCTTGTTTAAACCCCTGATCTCTGGACAACTCCTCTAATGATTCTGATTCAATAAGAACGAAGTAGGGCCAAGAAATCTCTGTTTTTAACACTCATTCTGAGGATTCTTATGATCTAATACATCAGAGACATTGGTCATCTTGTTTTTGCTTGTCCACCATCTCTTCCCTCTTCTAGTAAGAATACCTCAGTTTTCCTTTAAGAAACCACTTTTTCCCAACTCTCAGTCCCTGCGAGTGGGTCTGGCTGATTCTACCACCAGCTTCACGAGGAGCTGCTATGATTCTGAATGTTTGTGTCCTCCCAAATTCATATGTGCCTACCTAATCTCCAGTACAATAGTGTTAAGAGCTGGGAACCTCATGAGATGGTTAGGTCATAAGGGCTCCACCTTCATGAATAGGATTAGTGTCCTTATAAAAGAAGCCTGAGGGAGCATGTTTGTCCCTTCTTCTGTTCAAGAACACAGCAAGAAAGAGTCATCTCTGAAGCAAAGAGTAAGACCTCACCAGACACTGAGTCTATTGGTGCCTAGATCTTGATCTTCCCAGCCTCCAGGATTGTGAGCAATTTCTGTTGCTTATAAGTTTCCCAGTCTCATGTATTTTGTTATAGCAGCCCAAATGGACTAAGATCTATTGGGGGTCTTGATGCCAGATCTGTCCAGTCATTGTAATCAGGCAGTCTGTATCTGTGGTCACATCGATTGATTGAGATGTAAAAGCAAATCTCAATCCTGAGATGATGTTGAAACCATCACAAAGAGGAGTTCTCTTTCCTCTGGGTTTGGAAAAAATGTGTCTCCCTGGGGGGAAAAAAAAGACAACACAGAGGGGAAACAAATGGAGAAATGTGAAAGAGAAAAAGCAGGAGAGAATCTATATGACTTTGTTTGGAGTCTTAGATTCAAATGATTTTTTGTTTGTTTTCAGTAAAAACACAATTCATGGTGTCAGCAATCGAAGAAACAAAATGGAAACACAACTCAAGTTTCACAAATTCAGATGGAAATGTAAAAGACTTAAGTTACATAACCCCTTAATGACTATTTCCTATGAGTTTATTAAATCAGCATAGGAAACTATGGTGCTCAGATACACAGCATAAGAATAAATAGCTAGCCCAGCTTTTAGAGTTAACAGACTTGAACTTTAAAATTACTGTAATACATATTGAGAAAAACAGATAAGATGAAGAACTTCACCATAGAACTAGAACTAGTAGAAAAAATAGTATATGGAAATTATAGATTGAAAAGGTACAAAAATTGAAATCAAGGATGCAATAGATTTAGCTGCAAATTTAGCAGAAGAGAGGATTAGTGAACTGGAAGATAATCAAAAAATGTCTAGATCAAGAGACTTAAATAAGGAAAATGCACAAAATTGTGTATGAAGTAAGCTGAAAAGAGCTAATGTATATATAATTAAAGAAAAATAATAAAAGAAAGAGTATGAAGCAGAAGCAATATTTTAAAAGATAATGGCTAAATATTTTCTAAAACTGACTGAAACATTAAGTCACAGATTCAAGAAGCACTGTAAATCCCAAGCATAATCAATACAAAGAAACCACACTTAAATTCCTAGTAGTAAAAGTGATGAAAACCATAAAAACTGACAAAATATTAAAAGCAGCTAGAGGAAAAGGACACACTACCTTCAAAGGAACAACATAAAATAACTGACTTCTCACAGAAACTATGGAAATCAGGAGACAATGGAAAAATGATGCCAACAAACATAAATAAAGCAGTAATAAATGAAGAAGAGCATCAACAAGAATGGTACAGTAATGACCTATGAAAAGATGCCCTTCCATAAAAGTAATAAAAACATTGGCAAAAGTGTCCAACTCAACTTTTAAGGACTCTAGAAATTAACTGAAGTCTTGCAATAATCCAATGAGGGCTTATCCAAGGAAAAATGGTTGAATCTTTCAGCAATATTTGTGGCATTTTAATTTGCTTAATCCCATGCCCCTCTCCCTGATTCCACAATATCCTTAAAAACCAAAATGCCCACAATTATAGTAAAACCAGAAGCCTAGCAGCCATAGGTGGAAGCAGAATAGAATCTGATCTCCCCAGAAGCACCATACTCAGAGAACTGTCATTATCTATGTTGGTCTGTTAGTTTCCTGGAAACTCCATTGTGAGGTTGTTATTTGACCTGAAACCTCACTTAATGTGAGCATTCTTTTCCACAACATATTTGTCAAAAAATTCAGCAACGATTATTTAACATTGCAGCTGCCTGAGGCAGTGCTAACAGTTGCGACAAAAAAAAAAAAAAAAAGTGACAGCTGAGAAGGAAGATAAATATGTAGCAAATAAACACTTTAAAAGATACTTAACATCATTTTCTTGGTAAATTCTGTATTAAAACAATAAAATGCCACTACTTATTATGTATTAGAATAGCTAAAATTCAGGCCGGGCACGGTGACTCACGCCTGTAATCCCAGCACTTTGGGAGGCCGAGGCAGGCAGATCACAAGGTCAGGAGATCGAGACCATCCTGGCTAACCCGGTGAAACCCTGTCTCTACTAAAAATACAAAAAATTAGCCGGGCGCGGTGGCAGGTGCCTGTAGTCCCAGCTACTCGGGAGGCTGAGGCAGGAGAATGGCGTGAACCTGGGAGGCGGAGCTTGTAGTGAGCCGAGATCGCACCACTGCACTCCAGCCTAGGTGACCAGCGAGATTCCATCTCAAAAAAAGAAAAAAAAAGAATAGCTAAAATTCAATAAACTGATAATACCAAATGTTAATGAGGTTGCAGAGCAACAGGAATGCTCACTCACTGCTTCTGGGAATGCAAAAAGATACAGCTACTTTGGAAGACAGTTTGTAAGTTTCTTATATCTTACCGTGTGATGCAATAATAGCACTCCCAGGTATTTACCCAATGATATGAAGAATTATGTCTACACTAGAACCTGCCTGTGAATGTTTACATCAGCTTTATTTATAATCACAAAACACTGGAAACAACCAAGATGAACAGATAAGTGAATTGATGACCATACAATAGAATGTTATTTAGCAATAAAAAAGAAATCAGCTATCACCTAAGACATGGATATTCTTAAGTGAAAGAAACCAGTCTGAAATGTCTACGTTTGTATGATTCTAATTATACAACGTTCTGGAAAAGACTCAAACATAAAGACAGTTTTAAAAATCATGGTTTCCAGGGATTTGGGGGTGGGT
Source organism: Chlorocebus sabaeus (assembly GCF_047675955.1). Lineage (NCBI taxonomy): Eukaryota > Metazoa > Chordata > Mammalia > Primates > Cercopithecidae > Chlorocebus > Chlorocebus sabaeus. Next base: position 59,881,297 of record NC_132924.1, read on the forward strand.
TGGTAAGGGATGAATAGATTAAACACAGAGAAATTATGGAATGGGAAAACTATTCTGAATAATACTGTAATGGTGGATACATGACATTATGCATTTGTCAAATCCCAAGTGACTTTACAGTACAAAGAATGAGCCTTAATATATACAAATTAATTTTAAAAATCATTTAGGAGATTGGGGGAATTCCAGGAAAAAATGCAAACTGTGAATAGAGAATCTAACTGTATTACAAATGCATGACATAACCTCACCGAAGTGAGCATGCCAAAAAGGTGCTCACCTAAGTAACTTCAGAGTCTACACAACTGAAGGTAAAAAAAACTGCGCATAAGCACTGTAGTCAATTAATTATAATAAAAAATGAAAGAAAAAATAAGAAAGAAAAAAAGAGAGATAGAACTGGAGGAGGAGATGGCCATTGGGTGTTTAGAAAAGCTCTGACATATTTCTGGTAATCCAGAGGGCCACACACCTGCATAGGGTTTTGTGCATGCCCAGGAAATAAATGAGAAGGCCTGAAGCTCTTACATCTAGCTCACCTTGAGGTTTTACACAAGCTGAAAGTGAGGCTAAAGCAGAGTTGTAAACTTCCTGCCAACACACACAGAGACCCTTGAAAAAGGATTGGAAAAAGGATTGGAAATGAATTGATTCCAATCAATTAAGAAAATATCTATCCAATTATTATTTGATCACTAAGTGAACTAAGCAGAGATGTCAGTGATCACATAACAAAGGATCTACATGTTAAAGATTTTTTTCAGGAAAGTCACTAGACAACAAACTGTGATGATAACAACAAACTCTAGGGCAGGGGAAATCTGATTTCCAGAGTTGTCTAATTGTATTATGTAAAGTGCTTAGTTTTCAAAAAAAAATAAAAAAAATAAACCAGGAGACATACAAAGGAAAAAGAAGCTATAGTTTATACACAGGAAAAGAAGCAGCCAACAGAAACTGTCTCTAAAGAATGTTGGGACGTGATGTTGAGACAGCTGTTGGACTAATTAAAGATTTAAAATCAGGTGTTTTGAATACATTCGAAGAATGAGAGGAAACCACGTCTAAAGAATTAAAGGAAAGTATGTGAATTACACTGCACGGAATAGAGAGTATTAGTAAATACCAGCATATCAATAATGTAATAATACGTAATAATATAATAATATGAATAATGTAATCACAAGAAGGAGGAGAGAGAGAGGGAGAAAATATTTGAAGAAATAATAGCCCAAGCTTTTTGACTTCCCAACTTTAATAAACATTAATCAACATGTCTAAGAAACCTGGCAAACTCCAAGTAGGCTAAACTCAAAGACAGCCACACCTAGACACAACCAACTGTTGAAATCAGCAAATAAGAAGTGACTCATACATAAAAGAGGTCTTCAATAATATTTGCCACTAATTTCTCATCAGAAACCATGGAGGCCAGAATGCAGTTGGATGAAGTATGCAAATTATTAAAAGAAAAAGAACATAAAAAATAATTCTGTATCTAGCAAAACTATCCTTTATAAGTAAAGAACAAATTAAGATATTCTCCCATAAACTAAAAGAGAGAACTCATCACTAGCAAACCTGCCTTTCAAGAAATACTGTGAGTCCTTCAGGTTAAAATTAAAGAACATTAGACAGTAACTCAAATCCATGTGAAGAAATAAAGAGCATTGATAAAGGTAATTATATCAACATTGTTATGGACTAAACTTTAGCACCCCAAAATTTATGTGTTGAAGTCCTAACACTCAGTACACCTCAGAATGTAACTATATTTGAAGACAGGGCCTTGAAAGAAGTCATTAAGGTTAAACGATCCAACCAGTATGGATGAGGGGTCACCCTCATAGCTGGTGCCCTTATAAGAAGAGAGAAACAGCAGGGATGTACCACATGGAGAAAAGGCCATATGAGGACATGGAGAGAAGGTAGCCATCTGCAAGTCAAAGGGACCTCAGAAGAAACCAAACCAGCTGACACTCTGATCTTGGACTTTTAGCCTCCAGAAATATGAGAAAATAAATGCCTGTTGTTTAAGCCACCTAGTCTGGAGTATTTTGTTAAGAGAGCCTAGCAAATAATACAGTGGGTAAATATAGAAGACAGTGTAAATGTATTTTTTTCATTTTTAACTATTTTCTGATTCAAAAGAAAACTGTATAAAATGATAATTATAAATCTGCATAAATTGACATATAATATATAAAGAGGTCATTTGTATAACAATAATAGCACAAAAGAAAAAGGACAGAACAGAGCTATATAGAAGCCAAGTTTTTGTATACTATTGAAATTAAGTTGATATTAATATGTACTAGATTAATTATTTAAGATGCTATTTGTAATCCCCAGGGCAACCACTGAGGAATAACTCCAAAAGACAGTGAAATAAAGGACAAGAGAATTAAAATGATACACTAGAAAATATCTATTTAATGCAAAATAAGGTGTTAATAGAGAAATACGAAAACAAAAAAAAAAAAACGTGTATAGAAAGCAAGAGTAAACAGCAGACACATACACTGACATTAGAAATATTTTAAATTTGATAGATTAAGCACACCAATCAAAAAGCAGAGATTGACAGGCAGGATTTTTAAAAGACATGATCCAGCTATATATTGTCTACAAGAGCTTTGGATCCAAAAATCACAAATAAGTTGAAAGCAAAAGGATGGTGGAGAATATATCATACAGGGTAACCAAAAAAAGAGCTGCAGTGACTATACTAATACCAGACAAACTACATTTTAACCCAAAATTTATTATTAGAAATAAAGAAGGACATTTTATAATGATAAATTGGTCAATCCATCAGGAGGGCATAACAATGATAAACATATATGTACATGAATTGCACCTAATAACAGGGCTTTAAAAAACGTGAAACAAAACCAGACAGAACTGCAGAGAGAAATGGACAATTCAGTAATAGTAATTGGAGAGTTCACTGTCCCACTTCAATGATATATAGAATAACTAAATAGATGATGAACAAGAAAATAGAACACTTAAATAATACCATAAACTAACTAGACCTAACATAACATTTCACACAACAGAATACACATTCTTCTGAAGTATACATGGAACATTCTCCAGGATAGGTCACACGCTAGGCCATTAAAAAGTCTAAATTAATTTAAAAGGATTGAAATAATACAAAATATGATCTCTGACCCCAATGGATTGAAATTAGAAATCAGTAAAAGAAGGATATTTGGGAATTTCACAAATACGTGAAAATTAAACAACATACTCTTAAATAATGAATGGATCAAAGAAGATACCAAAAAGACAATTGGAAAATACTTTGAGGGCCAGACCTGATGACTCATACCTGTAATCCCAGCTCTTTGGGAGGCCGAGGCAGGAGAATCACTTGAGCCCAAGAGGTTGAGACCAGCCTGGGCCACATAGGGAGATCCCATCTCTACAAAAAAAAAAAAAAAAATTAGCTGGGCATGGTAGTGCATGCCTAGAGTCCCAGCTATTCAAAAGGCTGAGGTAGGAGGATCACTTGAGCCTGGGAGAAGGTTGAGGCTTCAGTGGGCTGTGATTGTACCACTGAGGTCCAATCTGGGTGACAGAGGAAGACCCTGTCTCAAAAAAATAAAAACAAAATACTTTTAGATGAATTAAAATGAAACACAACATGCCAAAACTTATGAAATGCAGCTAAAGCAATGCTTAGAGAGAAATATATAGTAGTAAATGCCTATACTTAAAAAGCAGAAAAATCTCAAACCAATAACCTAACTTTCCTCTCTAAGAAACTAGAAAAAGAGAAAACCAAGCCAAAAGAAAGCAGAAAGAAAGAATTATTACAGCAAAAATAAATGAAACAGTGAATAAAAAATAGACAAAATCAAAGGAAGTTGATTCTTTGAAGACATCATTAAAACTGGCAAACCTTTAGCCAAGAAAAAAGACAGAGGGCTCAAATTACTAAAATGAAGAATGAAAAGAATGGCATTACTACTGATCTTACAGAAATAAGAAGGTTTATAAAGGAATACTAGGAAGTATTGTATGTCAACAAATACTGGTTAGATAACCTGGTTAAGATGAACAAATGCCTGGGAGGACACAAACTACCAAACTGACTTGAGAAGAAATAGAAAATTTGAATAGGTCTATAACAAGAGATTGAACTAGTAAGCAAAAAATATCTCATAAAGAAAAGTCTAGTCCAATTGCTTTCACTGGTGAATTTTATCAAACTTGAAGAATTAACACCAAACTTTCATGAAATCTTCCAAAAATAAAACAGAGGGAAGACTTGTCAGGTCATTCTATGAGGCCAATATTATTCTGCTATCAAATCCAAACAAAGACATTACAAGAGAACAAAAATCCTCAACAAAATACCAGCAAACCAAATCTAACAACGTATAAAAAGAATTATATATCATCACTAAGTGCAATTTATCCAAGAAATGCAAGGATGGTTCAACAAATGAAAATCAATCAAAATAATATACCATAATAGTGGAATAAAGGACAAAACCACATGATCATCATAATTGATGCAGAAAAAAGTATTTGGCAAAATTCAGCACACTTTCACTATAAAATTCAACAAACTAGGAATAGTAGAAAATTTCCTCAACCTAATCAAAGGGTCTATGAAAAATCCACATCATATTTAATAGTGAAATAATTTTGCAGGACTTAATTTTCTCATAGCATATATTTTAAAGGCTTCAAGCCCTAGAGTTTTGGGGGTCATGATTCTAGATTTTATTCTGATTCTCATGGTAAGTCATTAGAGAAGTTATTAGAGGAATTAGAGGGTCATGATTTGATATTTGTTTTTAAAAAGCACCATGGCTACCACATATCCATTTCACTGGAATTCCATTTGGACTAGGGAGTGGAGTGGGGAACAGGAGGGAACCCTGGTAGTTAGAAGGTTGTAGAAATAGTCCAGGGTAGAAACTACGGCAGCTTGAACTAAAAGGGCAGTGATAGGAACTGGAAAAGGTAGGTTTCAAAACACTTTTAGAGGTAGAGTCAGCAAGACTTACCAAGGGTTTACAGGTGAGAGTAAATGAAGAAAGGAGAGGAATCAAGGTTGACTCCTAGAATTTTGGCTTCAGCAATGGGTGGATAGTGTTCCTATATACTGAGGAAAAGACCAAGCAGGATTGGAGTCAAGGGTGGCAAATAAAAGTTCTATTTTGAGCACAATACAATTGAGATAGCTATTTAATATTCATGTGGAGCTGTCAAAGAGATCTAAATATAAAATTTAGAGCTCAGAAGAGAGATCAGAGCTAAGCATACGATTTGGAAACTGTCAGTATACAAATAGTATTTAAAGTCATGGGACTGAACGAAGCTCACTGGAAAAACTATGTAGATAGAGAAAAGAAGGGAGACCAGGACCTGGGTTGCTTCTACCTTTAGCATTCAGGCAGAGGAGAAGAAGTGCCCACAATGAAGAATAAGAAGCAGCAGCCAAAGAAACAGAAGGAAACCAAAAGACTATGGTACTGTGGTTTCCAAGAAAAGTAACTATTCAGCAGGAAGTGGTGATCAACTGTTAAATGCTGCTGAGAGAGCAAACAAGAGGAAATAATGGAATGGCCATTAGTGCTAGGAATAGGGAGGTTGTTAATAATTTTGACCAGGGCAAAGTCAATGAAGTTGTAGGGACAGACATCCAGTTGAGGTAGGTTAAAGGGAATGTGAGTTGAAAAAACAAGGGCAATGTATTCGTCTTTTCGGGTTGTCATAACAAAATGCCACAGGCTGAGTGGCTTAAACAACAAAAATGTGTTTTATCACAGTTCTGGAGGCTATGAGTCCCAGATTAAGGTGCTATCAGGGTTGATTTCTGGTGAGGCCTCTCTTCCTAAATTGCAGATGGCGGCCTTCTCATTGTATCCTCACACGACCTCTTCTGTGTGTGTGTGGATAGAGAGTTCTTCTGGTGTTTCTTCTGCTTCTCAGAAGGACACTGGTCCTGTCAGTTTAGCGCCCCATCCTTATAAGGTAAAATCCATCATATCCCCTTAATTGTCTCCATAAATGCCCTGTCTCCAAATACAGCCACATTGGGGGTTAGAGCTTCAACCTATAAATTTTGGAGGAATACAATTCAATCAATAACGGCAAGCAATTCTAGATAACTCTTTGAAGACAGTTATTATGAAGGGGAACAGAAAAACGGGATAGAAATTCAAAAGACATGTGGACATGAGACAGAGGGGATAACTGTAGAAACGAAGTACCTGGGAAGGATTTATAATCAATAGAGGCCTTTGACTAGGTTGTCTTTTGACCTTGGCCAAGCACATCAACCATAGAAATGAGAAGGAAGTCTAAAAAGAGGAGTAAGATGTGGGCAGGGTGGTGACTTTCACAGAGAAATATGAAGGAGTTCCTGTCTAAATGCTCCTGCTTTCCTGAGGCATATAACACAAGCTTATAGTAAGCATGAGCATGGCAGAGAGGTTGGATAATGTAGGAGGTTCACACAGAAGGCATGACATAGTCATTAGGATATGTAAGGTGGTGAAAATATGATGAAAGTTTAGTTAAGATTCTGGAGATGTTGAGTGTCCATCTGAGATTTATGTCTGTAGAACTTAAATAGAGACCAAGCAACACAGGGGGGTGTGTGTGTGTGTGTTTTTTCCAGTCATTTTAACTGCTCAGACATGGGCATAGGATAAGCAGACAGATAGGTTTAACCTGGATCATGACTTTGGAGCGAAGTCCAGTCAAGAAAAGAGGTAGATAATTAAAAATTTATGCAAGACAATGCTTAAATGAGAAGAGATACAGATTATAGCTCAGCAAAAAGAAAATAAATGAGAAGAGACAAAAACATTGAAAATGACAACTCCAAAAATAAACTTCCTCTCTGTCTCTTCTCTGATATAAATAAAAAGTTTCTTAAGAAAGATAGGCTAGATACTCTTTGGCCATGTTTGCAATGGATTATGTACAATTTTGGACCCATTACCATATTAATATCAAATAATGCCACTATGACTAATAGAACATTACTTTTAAATAACGATTTATGCATTCCATGTACCTTTTGCATGGAAAACTCAGATAAACTTGAAATCTGGGTAGGCAAAACTCAGGTGAGTACATATTTAAGAAACTCTTTCAGAATAAAACTTAATGGTAACTACCTTTCCTCACTCATTAGATTTTTCATTTAATTTTTTATTCCTAATACTTTTATCTTCAGAGCTTAGTATATTTGATCTCAAACTGGCGTTAATACGCATAAAAAGTAGGATTTTACAGATAAACTTTTGTCTTGGAAATTAAACTATGTTCAGTCTTTCTTCCCATCCAAATTTTGAGCTAAAATTCTGGATATGAAAACCATTTCTAGACTCCATGAATGCCCTAATCCTAAATTCTTCCTGAATTGTGAAGTGGAAAATTAAATCGTTTTTGTTGGAAAACTCCCTGTTCAATGGGTCCAGATCAGCACTCAGATGATGTCAGCAAAAGTTACATTTTTTTCCAATTATGAAATGAATTATGGGGCGCTAGCTAACCACAGTTAGTCATTAAATAAAAGTATTTTGGCTGATACATTGTTGTTCTGCCAGAAAACACAGGTGTTTTGTTTTTAAAGAATTTTTTAAAACATTGCTCTAAGAAAAATTGCATTGACAATCCTTCAGCACAAGCAATATAGAAGCATTAACAAGAAGGTGTTATTTGTGGAGAATTTGTGTGGCAGGAGTAGAGATTGTATTTTCTCATATGAAATAAAGAATTGCTTTATGTCTAAAGAACTGAAATACTTGGGCTATGATATATGAAGACAGTGATATATGACTGCATATTTAAACACATCTATACGTGAAGTCTTAAGAGTTGAATGAAAGGCACCTTATAAACACGAAAATTTATTATTATCAAGAACAAACTTTCCTGGACTGGGGTTTTCAGAGAATGCTAGTTCATTCTTTCCATGATGATCACCAAAGATTGCAAATGCATAGTCTCAAAATGATGGCGTTTACATCTCTTAAAATCAAACAAGCTCTATTTGTTAACAGTAGAGCTAGTGCCATACTTTCATTTGTAGGTGGCTTCTTGAAAGATGAATGAACATAAAATGTTTTAATTGGGCCAGTAGTCATAATGGCAATTTTTAATCATTTTTCATTTTTAGTAATAACTTTACACTTATCTTTTTTTCCTTTTCAGTCTACTGTCTTCAATTTATGTGTCTCTAAATCACTCCTGAATGAAGCAGCTGCTTTCAACTGATTTATCTGAGGAATTTGATTATCTCATCCAAACTATGACATCTTGAATCATGTATTAATGGCATGCTTATGGAATGAAGCAGTTTTCTGTTTCAAAATGACTTTTTTTCTGTATGTATAAATGTCACATATCTATAATTCTCCATACTCAAAAATTCTTACCTAGGATACAACTATTTTTAAAAAGAACAATAATCTATTGACTAGAGTACCTTAATAAACTATTGTTGGAAATATATTTTAGGGCTTAAATGTTGAAAGTGGCATTTTTAATGTATCCAGATATCATTCCCAAGACCTGGATTGCCTAGATCTTATTTCAGAGTCCCTAAATGCTTTTGTTGAAGACTGCACTCAGCAGTATATTTCTTTAGAAAATTTATTCCCTACTGGCCAGGCACGGTGACTCATGCCTGTAATCCCAGCACTTTGGGAGGCTGAGGCGGGCGGATCACAAGGTCAAGAGATCAAGACCATACTGGCCAACATGGTGAAACCCCATCTCAACTAAAAATATAAAAATTAGCTGGGCATGGTGGCAGGCGCCTGTAGTCCCAGATACTCGGGAGGCTGAGGCAGGAGAATCGCTTGAACCTGGTGGAGGTTGCAGTGAGCCGAGATCACACCGCTACATTCCAGCCTGGTGACAAAGTGAGACTCTGACTCAAAAAAAAAAAAAAGAAAGAAAGAAAAAGAAAAAAGAAAATTCCTTCCCTACCAAAAAGAAATATGGATATTTCATTTTTGAATGCTAATGTACACCAGGGTCATTCTTCAAATTCTCAAGAGTATCTGAAAAACATGTTTTAACCAACAGCATATTTAGAATTTCACTATTTATTCACATATATATGGAATCCACTTGGGACACAAAAACGTTTTTTTAAATACCGAAAAGACTTAATTTATTTATGAAATAACTACTGCTGATATAGTTTGTATATCTGTCCCCAGTAAAATCTTATGTTGAATTATAAGCCCCAGTGCTGGAGGTGGGGTCTGGTGGGAGGTGTTTGGATCACAGTGGTGGATCCTTCATAGCTTGATTCTGTCTTTGCAATAGTGAGTTCCTATGAGATCTGGTCATTTAAAAGTGTGTGGCTCCTCCCTCCCCCACCCCCTAACCCCCACCCACACCCCTAGTCTCCCCTTGCCCCTGCTTTTGCTATGTGATGTGCCTGCTACTCCTTTGCCTTCTGTCATGATTGGAAGCTTCCTGAGGCCTCCCCAGAAGCAGATGCTGCTATGCTTCCTGTATGCCTGCAGAATCATGAGCCAATTAAAACTCTTTTGTTATAAATTACTCAGTCTCAGGTATTTCTTTATAGCAGTGCAAGAATGGCCAAATACAACTGCCTATACAAAAGTAAATGATTCTGCAATAATCAGAGTGAAATATGATTAGCTGTAGTCCAGCTAAATGTGAAATGAGACAATTTGTGAAATGAAAGGACTCAGATCAGTGACCAGATTTTCTACTACGTTGAAAGAAAATATAACAGAAAAGTATTTCTATGTAAAAGAAAATAGATCACGAACATATAACTCTTCCATATCCTTTCATTCTTCCACAATTAAATGTGGCCAATCCTATTGTCAAACATGATTGGGAAATGTGTTGTTCTGCTCAAAGGTTTGGGTTAAATGATTAGCTTAACAAAAAATTGTATAGATATATAATAGATATGTAACATAGATACGTAACATATATATACACATATATGACAACTTTCAAAGACCTTGAATGCCCAAGTGATCCTACTAAAAGTTGTTTAGCCACAAATGCATTAAACTCCACCATGAAAGCATTCTAGCACTTAATCTCCATGTATAACAATGTTTCTAAGCGGGGGTGAGGGAAGCATCTGTAATTCTCACCTGTAATGCCTAAAACTTTGTTCCCAGATGGAGAATTCTGCTGATCCCCTCCCTGTTCCACTCAGCATCCCTGGCCCTAGGCAAGCAAGAGGAACTGGATTTTCATGGTTTCCACCCAATGATGGTAGTCTCTATGGCCTGACCCGTTGAGGAGGTGTAAGGAGGCTGAGGGTAAAGTCCAGAAGGCTGAAGAACTATGATGGAGTGACCAGACGTCCCTCTCAAAACTCAAGGGAAATCTAGCAGGGCGTGGTGGCACATGCCTGTAGTCCCAGCTACTCGGCCGGCTTAGGCATGAGGATCGCTTGAGCCCAGGCATTCTGAGCTGTAGCGTACTATGCCTATTGGATGTCTGCATTAAGTTCAGCATTAAGATGGTGACCTCCCAAAAGCGGGGACCACCAGGTTGCCTAAGGAAGGGTGAACAGGCCCAGGTTTGAAACGGAGCAGGTCAAAACTCCCATGCTAATCAGTAGTGGGATCGTGCCTGTGAATAGCCACTGGCACTCCAGCCTGGGCAACATGGCCAGACCTCATCTCAAAAAAAAAAAAAAAAAACCTCTAGGGAAATCTAGATGAGAGGAATGCAGAATATTTAAGAAAAGTACCTGAAGATCTGATTTATAAACTGATACATTAAAGGATAAGATTGTTTACATAGCAGAGGGATTACAATGGGTCCTAGGGACACAAACAAACACATTTTCAAGGATTTGCTTATAACTTTTTAAATCATAAAAGAAGAAATGAAAAAGCTAAACTGTTATAAGCCACTGGATGATTTTCAAACATGGAAGGTTCCATTCCTACTTTATTTTTATGTTCATGTTACTGGATAAGAACAGATCAGGCTATAAGATACAATCCCAGCATCCTGACAAAGCAGGACATAGGACTATGTCAGTCTCACCAATCTCTCTCCTTCATGGCCCAGCCCCCACCCTCCTGCCAAATCCCACCTCACTCAAATAGCACCCAGTCATTGTCTTTTCACACAAGCAGAAAATCAAAATGAAAGCCTCACAGAACAAATGCCCCTCATACTCTTAGGGACAGTAAGAAAAGTACATCTTCCAGCATGTATTTATGTGGGAGAACACTCCCGACTCTTCACCACCTTTGACTCTCACCTTCCCAGGGGAGGGTTTTCTCCTTTGCTCTGACCCCACATGCCTCACCCTGCACTTGCTTTCTTTTTTGCAAAAAGAAAAAAGGTCACCACCGATTAGACAAAAGAGCAAGAAATTATCTGCATTTCACAGAAAAACCTACATTCAGTGACTCTCTTTTTCTGATCAGGATATCTTTGATGATCATTTCCTGCAGAACTGTGCTAGGAATGGCCCTGGGAATTTATTGTCCTTGTCTTTGACCTTGTTTTATTAAAGGACTGCTAGAGGTGGAGTGATAAAGGGAAGGGAACTCCTGAGGCTACATAAAACATACTTATAAGTAGGCATTTCTAGACAGCATATCACAAGCTGGCAGGCTGAAGCTGGTCTAACAGTCTTTCTTTCCAGCACATCTACCATTCCATGTAAAATCCCTGAAAAGTATTTGCTAACATGCTGCTATCAAAAAAGTGCAAGAAAAGATGCTATGTACCTCAATTATACTAATGTTTTCTAAAAATATTTGCACCAAATGAATTGCCTCGTGTGGGCAAGAATCTTGTAGAAGGGCATTTATTGAGTTTTTGCCTGCTTGTGAAAGTAACAGAAGCTCAATTTTAGAAAAGCCCCAAAACCATGAGAAGGAAAATAAAAATCATATGTTATTCCACCTAACAGACAACCAATGTTAACATTTTGGGGTATTTCCTTTCAGCAGTGAGAGAGAAAAGAGAGTTACCACATTTGGGATCATATTATATTATATATGTATTTTTTATATCTTGTTTTGACATTACTTCATTGATTTAACTTTCAACAAATATTTATGAGCTAACCAAGCTTGTCTCTAAATATTATGAGCATTTTCCAATGATACGAAATAGGCTTCAAAACATGATTTTCAAAAGATATACAAAGTTCAAAAAGTGCTGTTATATAACGTAATAAAATCATGCTCCAGTTCTTGAACATACAAGTTATTTCTTTTTTGTGATAGTTTTATTAAAGTATAATAAACTACACCTATTAAAAGTGTATAGTTTCGTAGGTTTTGACCTATGAATGTACTGTGAAACCATCATCACAATCAGGAAAATGAACACACACATCACCTCTAGGAGTTTCTTTGTGCTTATTGGTAATCCGTCTCTCAGCCCTGGCCTGCCCTCACCCCCATCTGATCTGTTTTCTGTTGCTATGGATTAGTTTGAATTTTATAGACAATTTAACAAATGGAATAATGCACTACATATTCTCTTTTGTCTGGCTTGTTTCACTCACCATAATTAGAGATTCATCGTGCTGCTGTGCAATCAATAGTTTATTCCTTTTTATTGTTAATTAGTATTCCATTATATGGATATACCACTATTTGCTTATCCATTCATCTGTTGATGTATACCTTTGTTGTTTCAATTTTTTATTATTACAAATAAAAGTGCTATGAACATTGTGTCTTTGTATACTCATATTTCTTTTTCTCTTGAGTAATCTAAAGACTTATACTCAAATGTTGATGGCATCTGAAGATAGAATGACTGGGTTATACAGCATGTGTGTGTGTATGTGTATTTCCAAGAAATTGTCAAACTGTTTTCCAAGATGGTTGAACCATTTTCTTCCCCATCAGCAGTGTATGAGGGTTCCAGTTGCCCCATATAATTGCCAATACCTGTTATGTTTCAGTCTTATTCATTTTATTTTTTTTTTTTTTTTTTTTTTTGAGACGGAGTCTCGCTCTGTCGCCCAGGCTGGAGTGCAGTGGCCGGATCTCAGCTCACTGCAAGCTCCGCCTCCCGGGTTTACGCCATTCTCCCGCCTCAGCCTCCCGGGTAGCTGGGACTACAAGCGCCCGCCACCTCGCCCGGCTAGTTTTTTTGTATTTTTAGTTGAGACGGGGTTTCACCGTGTTAGCCAGGATGGTCTCGATCTCCTGACCTCGTGATCCGCCCGTCTCGGCCTCCCAAATAAATACTTGGTCATATCTCATTGTGGTTTCATTTTGCATATCCCCAATGACTAATAATGTTGAGCATCTTTTCATGTCCTTAGTCTGTTGGGAAGATTTCTCAAATCCTCAACCAGGTTTAACTTAAACAGACAGCTTTCAGTCACAGAAGAGTCCTTCAAAATGTAAATTCTTAGGCATTCTTTCTTTAATGATACATTTCTGCCATTTTGTCTCATTTCTATCCAAGGTGTTGAAAGTTGCAACAGAAATAAAAGATTGATCTTATTAATAGATTAACAATAGATTATGATAATGATGATGACAACAATGGCAGTGATTTAAAAGGCTTACCTAATCAACAGTTGGACAACTCTAAAACAGATCTATTTAAAGAAGAACACCATCATTGTAAGGACCCACCACTTTTTAAAGAACCAAAGACCTCATGATCATGACAATTCTATTACTTCATGCCTTTCCTCAGAAATCTCCCCACTTCTTCATGGTCAGTCCTGATTAGCAATTCTGACATGGGTCTCTAATCACTTCTCGTTCATTTCCCCCAACCCATTTTCTCTGCAAACCTCTTACTCCATTCTTTTTAACCCCATGCCCACTCTCCCTTCTCTTAGCAAATTATCTGTATTTTATATCATCCAGAAAATAATCTATCAGGGGTGATTTCTATTCTGTTCTTTCCTACCTTTTACAAACATATCTGCTTCTTCATTCATGGTTTCCCTCACTGCCATGTATAAGACAAATACATATTCCTCCTCCTATCTAAAGAGGAGTAGTACAAATTCTGGACTCCTCTTCCAAATCTGTAGGCAGCTAGTATCGAGTACCTGACTCTTTCCTGTATCGTCAATCTTTACCTGGCCATTGATTCCTTTTCTTCAGCATCCAAGCCTGTTTAAGACTTTTGGAACTTAAGATTAAACTGTGTCTCCATTTTGTGTTCTTTCTCCAAAGCTTCCCTTCCCTGCAGAGCCACGTTTCCAGAAAGCAAAATTACCCCATTCTTCCTCACTTTTCATTCATACCTAAATCAACACAGTGTAGTCCCATTAAACACCTTGACCTGTTTTGCTAAGGATCTCCTAATGGTCAAAACTACTAGAGACTCCTCAGCCCTGATCTTACTTGACATCACAGCTGTTTTGAACTTAAGTAACTGTCCCTTTATTTGGTTTCTGTTCCACATTTCTTCTCTGGTTTTTCTCCTACCACTGTAGCCACTCAGTCTCATTTGTATTGTCCTATTGTGCCTCACACCTCTTCACATTAGTCATCGCCAGAGTTGTTCTGCCATGAATCTTCATTTGTCCTTCCACTTGCTTTCTCCAGGAAATTTCACCCACATGCATGGCTTTCTCTTTTTTTGAGACAAGGTCTCACTCTGTTGCCCAGGTTGGGACACAGTGGCTTGATCTCGGCTCACTGCAGTCTCAACCTCCTGGGCTCAAGTTACCCCCTCGCCTTAGCCTCCTGAGTAGCTGGGACTACAGTCGTGAGCCACCACACACGGCTAATTTTTTTTTTTTTTTTTTTTTTTTGTATTTTTTGTAGAGACAGATTTTGCCATGTTGCCCAGGCTGGTCTTGAACTCCTGGCCTCAGGGGATTCGCCTGTCTTGGCCTCCCAAACTGCTGGGATTACAAACATGAGCCACCGCACCCGGCCACATGCATGGCTTTTAAGTGCCACTTGTGACTTCTCAACCTATATTTATTTTTATTTTTTAAATAATAGAGACAGGATCTCACTATGTTGTCCAAGCTAGTCTCAAACTCCTGGGTTCAAGCAATCCTCCCACTTCGGCCTTCCAAAGTGCTGGGATTACAAGCATGAGCCACCATGCCCAGCCTCAATTTATATTTTACTCAGAACTTTCTCTGGAGCTTCAAACCAAAACCCCAAGTGTTCATTAGACATGTCAACCTAGTATCCCCTCTATCACTTCAAATTCTATAAAACTGAACTCTTCAATATTTCCCATTTTCAATTCTTCACTCCTGCCCTCAAAATTTGCTCTTTCTCCAACATAATTTTTATCAAGTCTAGGTTAAATCAGAACATTGGAAATCATCCTTTATCTCACTCCTATTTCCAAATGGTCTTATGGTTTTGCCTTATAAAGACTGACTGAATTGTACCATCGTCACTACGGCACCCTCCTGACTACCCTACTTCAGGCCTTCCACATCAGTTTCCTAGACTTCTGAAATAGCTGCCACAGCAGATGAGATAGATCGGTGGGCTCAGCATCCATATATCTTCTTAGTGTTAGTTCCTGTACAATAGAAGATAAAAAACTGAAGAATATTTTTTTCCCCAAATTCCTTGCCATTAGAGTTCTGGAAGTGATTTAGATTCTTCCAATCATATACACTCTTCCAAGATTTGATTTTGCTATTGAATTAAAGGGAGAGAAGGGCAAGGCACTAAGACTCCATTTTGCTAAAAAAAATCTAACAGGTACAGCTTGGTTCTGAGTTGGCTTGCTTATTTTATACACAGATCATGGCTAAGGTGTGTGTCCCTGAGGCCAAGAGGCAGATAGGTCCTGAAGTGTCGATTTAAGAATAATTTCTGAAGGGCCCACCGGAAGCCTGCTGTTCCACCCCTTCCCACAGGTTTGTAAGCATCAAATGCTTATATTAAAACTCTGCTCAAAATTGCTCAAGTGGTTTCTATTATCTGCACCTGAACTCTGAGTAATCCAGCCTCTTTCTACACTTTATACTCCTTATACTGCCTCCACATGCCATGCAGTCTCACACCTCCTCTCTCTGGTTCATGGTGTCACTTCTACCTGGAATGCCTTTCCCTCCTTATGTGCCCATATGGCTTGAGTGAGATGGAAAACATTGAACAGAGGGAAGGTGCTGTCAAGGAATATATATATTTATATGTTTATAAATATATAAATTTATATGTTTATACACAAATATATGATATATATTTTTAATTATATATATAATTTTAAAATATATATACACATGTATATATATGACAATCCCTGGGTTTGTAAAGCTAAAGATTTCTTCTGTAACATTTTTTCTAAGTCTTTCTCCTGTTCCCAAGGCAATTTTTAAATATATCACCTCAAATCATCAGTTCATTATACATTCACAAAACTATATCTATTTCTGATAGTTAACTGTCATCTATTACTATCTCCTCTTTTTAAAAAACAATTTACATTTTTAGATTCTATTCTTATTTTTTGTCTCAAATATCTAGAAACAAACCAAAAATAAAAGTCTCTGAGAAAATGCACCTATTCTTATTCCCCAGTAATTCATTTTCTATGGTATTCATGGAAATGTTCCATGGTATAAGGAGAAACAGGAATGATTAGAGCTTGTTCAAAAAGCACAAGACTGATTCTTTCATCCAATTCCCCGAGATTGTGAATTTGAATGTTTTCTTCCTGTAGAAAGTTAGATTTCTCAAGACCATGTCATAGCCTTTGTTGTATGTGAAATGAAAACTGACTTTTCATTAATGAGTAGAATATTAGTACTAGAAGAAATATTAGCAACCACCCCATGCCATTTACAGATAAGGAGGCAAAAACCCAGAAAAAAAACTACATACCTGGAATGGTCTAGCATATTTATTACAGAGTTGTGTTGTGTCCCCTAATGCCAATTAAGGTATCATTTTCATATGCCTTTCTTTTTCAACATTTCCAATGCTGTTTAATGATCTGTGAGACCTAGTTTTTAATTTGTTAATTTTAGAGTAACTGGGAAATAGGGAGTTTTACACAATGCAAGCAAGAGCAAAGGACCACATATTCACAATCTCTAAACCAGATTAATCTTTTCAAGTAATCACTATTCTAGGCTAGAGGAAACAGGCCCTAAAGAACTAATATAGGACAGAGCAATTCAGTTCAATCTTTTCTTATATTGCTGCTAAGACTGAAAGGGCAGACTTTCCAGTTACTGCTTAGAGTCAAAGCTATCTTTCATATGTACTGACACATAAGCGTATGACTTCTCTCATTTCAAGTATTATTTTGGGCTTTCCACAAGGATTTCCAAATATGTATTCTTTCTTAACTGAGTTAACATACCCATCAGTATGTGAAGGCTCTTGCTTAACCAAGTGGAAAGTAAATCTATTTCAACCAGACCTTTTTTCACCTTTTTTTTTTAAAAAAAAACTATTTCTACTGCCTTATTTTTGACTTTCTAACTGCCCAGCTTTCAAGACAAGATCCATAATTATTTGCGAACCTCCACAAATTAAGAACCTGGAACAGTAGCTTGGCACTGTTCCAGATGCTCACGTGCAATCTCTCACACATTTGGTCTCTTAGAGGGTCAAGCCTAAGTTGTTATCAAGTGCTGGTGGGCAGGCCACCATCAGACTCTAAGTCAGATAGCGGTTTTTACAGATCGAACTACTGTTGCTCCACTGAGTGTCCATGGAGACTGAAAAATTGGTTTATTGCCTAGAGAAATGGAAATAAAACCAAGTCATTTGGTTTCTATGTGGTTTCTATGAAGCTCAGGAAATTTTTTGGCAAATGATAAATCTACAGATGGCTAAAGCTACATGATTCCCTTGGTCAATTCTCGATCTTATCAAAAAAATAAGCTCTGTGTACATTACTTGTAAAATATGAAAATATTCAAAATGAAGGCATATCAGATTCTCAGGTTATTTGATTTTTGGTTAGATTGAAACTACTATTTAAAAGAGTGACCAATATATGCAACAAAATCTAATAGGTTAAAAAGTCCTTGGATTCATTACATATGGAAAATGTCTCTCATCCACAAATTCAACAGTGTTCCAAGCATGAAAGAAAAAGCTAGTATTTAATAAGGGTGGAGGAGACTGAAACACCTATTCATTAATCCTATGGAAATATTTGTCACTCATATGTGGTTTAGGGAATTGGGTAAAAATAGCACTTTCCTAAGAATTTGTTCATCTGGGTATGGACCTTTATCTATCTGAACAAGTAAACATGATGTAATAGCAGACAGGAGACATGTACAATGGACTCCCTGATAAATAAGGATGCAGAGGTGACAGCTTGGCACGTGTTGGCATGATTTCACAGCATCTGTTGGCCTACCATCAGATAGAAAACAACGCCTGGCAGACTCCCTTTCTCAATGAATGCACAAAACTAGTCAGGCCAAGAAAGGTGGCATACATGAGTTACAACTGAGAACTGGCCTGAACTCAGCTGTTCAGTATCTAGGATAATTAATGCTGCTTTTAAGCTTGTCTCAGTAAACTTATGAGAAATACCCATAAAAGTTTAACTTCAGAAGTGAAAAATAAAAATAGATTTTATACATCAATGCCTATAGTGGCCAAGTAGGTATGAAAATTAATGTGGCCGGGCGCGGTGGCTCAAGCCTGTAATCCCAGCACTCTGGGAGGCCGAGGCGGGCGGATCACGAGGTCAGGAGATCGAGACCATCCTGGCTAACACGGTGAAACCCCGTCTCTACTAAAAAAATACAAAAAACTAGCCGGGCGAGGTGGCGGGCGCCTGTAGTCCCAGCTATTCGGGAGGCTGAGGCAGGAGAATGGCGTAAACCCGGGAGGCGGAGCTTGCAGTGAGCTGAGATCCGGCCACTGCACTCCAGCCCGGGCGACAGAGCGAGACTCCGTCTCAAAAAAAAAAAAAAAAAAAGAAAATTAATGTATGGAACTGAGCATAACTAAAACAAGAGACTGGTGTGATGATAAATGCTACTGACACAGGGGCTCAGGGTTGGGGAAAAACTAGGAGTAGTGATGGCTGTGGCAAAGTATAGAACACACGTCTTCTCGAAAGGGAGTTATTACTGCTCCAGTCTACCTATTTGATGTCATGTCTTCAAATATCACAAAGGAAGCTAGGTTTGGTTTGCCCACATCTTGCTGGAGTCCCTACAATAACCTATTTACTTAAGGAAAAAATAGTAAAAGGAATGTGGACAACCAACGATAACCAATTCATAACTCATTAAAATAACTTTGTATGTCACAAATTTGTATAAAAAAAGCAATTTTGTACAAATGTATACGCTGCCAAAAAAACTAGTGCATACAACCATTCGTTCACCCTCATGACACACACACTAAGCTTACATGACCCAGAAATAAAGGAAAGTTGACTTGGTTAATACACAGAAAATTGAAACACGGGCTATGAATCCAGCAAGGAAGGAGGAAAATGGTATTTTCCTACTTTGTTTCTTCCATCATTCTCCTAGACTTTCTCCTATATGTGGTTTGGCTTTGTGTTCGGGGCTTAAATAATCAAGAGGTTACAGTGAAGGGACATGTGGGGTGATTTTCATTATAAGTCATTCTACTTCAATCATATTTTATAATTCAAAACCTTCCCTGGTTTCCTAACACTTGCCAAATAAAGTCCCAATTCCTTGGTTCAAGCCCCAACAAGCTTCCCAATATGGGCTCCACTGCCACACCCACCATCGGCTTTCAACCAACCCTCCTCCTCACCATCCCTCCTATCCACCACCATGTTGTCCTCTTCTATCTCTTGATAGTGCTTTTTCTCTGTTCCTCTCCATCAACCTCCTATGTATCCGTCAAGATCCACTTAAAATCTCACCTACTGTATGAATCCCTCCTACACCAGACCAGTCGAAGGCAATTGCTCCCTCCTCCAAATTTCACATGGAATCATAACAACAATGATGACAATAGCCAACAGGTGCCAGGCTCTCCTAGCCTTTGATTCTCTATGAGATAGATAGTACTATTGACCCCATTTTACAGGGGACTATGCTGGGAGCTAGACGTAAAAAAAGAAAAGTGTATGTCTTTCCTGATAGAAAAACAACAGGGAGAGATCTCATTGGACAACTCAAATTATTTGCTTATCCCTGAACCAATTACAGTGGCCAGGCCATGGATCACATATTGATACTATGGGGTTAGGATGAGCCAAACCCCAAATCATGCTGACTGATGTCAGAAAGGAGGGGAAGTTCCCAGAGGAAAGCTGGGATTGCCTAATATGAGAAAGAATGCTGGGAAGTCAAAACAAAATTTCCACTCTACTTCGTTACCTGCAAAACTGTTAACGCCATTTAGCTCCTGCTCCCAAATTACCCCAGATTCTGCTTTGCTTCTTTAAGAAAAGAAAGACTTCTAATCCATATGACACAGGGAGTTCACACTTTTACACACTCCCTCTGCTTTGACCACACAAAAAGGATAGACAACTTAAAAAAAAAACTGTATAAAAAATCACAAGAAATATTTTTTTAGACCAAAAACAATAAAAGCAGCATAAAACTCTGAGCAGAGCTGAAATTGATAGACATATGACCATTTTAATACTTAAAGCTAAGCATAAGGTTGGCCTCTCTCCCCACCTCCAACTCCATTCTCAGTCCTGTATATGATCAGCCCCTCTCCCCATACCTGTAAAAGAAGGCTGGAGAAAACTATTACTGACCAACAACTAGGGCAATGTCTTCAGCAAGGTGAAAGCCTACAGACCAAATACAGCTACCTGATGAAGTCTCCCACTGGCTCACTAACTGGATCTGCAATATCCCCATTATTGCCTTGAAGATGAGTCTGCAAAACGCTGTTGTGTATTCTGGATAGAGGTAGTGAGCCAGCTGAAGCCACCACCACACATTTGGGTAGGGAGACATGAACATGATAAGGAGAAGGGTCTTTTTTTTATTATACTTTAAGTTCTAGGGCACATGTGCACAACATGCAGGTTTCTTACATATGTATATATGTGCCATATTGGTGTGCTGCACCCATTAACTCATTATTTACATTAAGTATATTTCCTAATGCTATCCCTCCCCCAGACCCCTACTCCACAACAGGCCCCAGTGTGTGATGTTCCCTACCCTGTGTCCAAGTGTTCTCATTGTTCAATTCTCACCTATGAGAACATGCAGTGTTTGGTTTTCTGTCCTTGTGATAGTTTCCTCAGAATGATGGTTTCCAGCTTCACCCATGTCCCTACAAAGAACACAAACTCATCCTTTTTTATGGCTGCATAGTATTCCATGGTATATATATGCCACATTTTCTTAATCCAGTCTAGCATTGATGGACATTTGGGTTGGTGCCAAGTCTTTGCTATTGTGAATAGTGCCACAATAAACATACATGTGCATGTGTCTTTATAGCAGCATGATTTATAATCCTTTGGGTATATACCCAGTAATGGGATGGCTGGGTCAAATGGCATTTCTAGTCTAGATCCTTGAGGAATCACCACACTGTCTTCCACAATGGTTGAACTAGTTTACAGTCCCACCAACAGTGTAAAAGTGTTCCTATTTCTCCACATCCTCTCCAGCACCTATTTTTTCCTGATTTTTTAATGATTGCCATTCTAACTGGTGTGAGATGGTATCTCATTGTGGTTTTGATTTGCATTTCTTTGATAGCCAGTGATGATGAGCATTTTTTCATGTGTCTGTTGGTTGCATAAATGTCTTCTTTTAAGAAGTGTCTGTTCATATCCTTTGCCCACTTTTTGATGAGGTTGTTTTTTTCTTGTAAATTTGTTTAAGTTATTTGTAGATTCTGGATATTAGCCCTTTGTCAGATGGGTAGTTGTAAAAATTTTCTCCCATTCTGTAGGATGCCTGTTCACTCTGATGGTAGTTTCTTTTGCTATGCAGAAGCTCTTTAGTTTAATTAGATCCTGTTTGTCTATTTTGGCTTTTGTTGCCATTGCTTTTGGTGTTTTAGTCATGAAGTCCTTGTCCATGCCTATGTCCTGAATGGTATTGCCTAGGTTTTATTCTAGGATTTTTATGGTTTTAGGTCTGACATTTAAGTCTTTAATCCATCTTGAATTAATTTTTGTATAAGGTGTAAGGAAGGGATCCAGTTTCAGCTTTCTACATATGGCTAGCCAGTTTTCCCAGTACCATTTATTAAATGGGGAATCCTTCCCCCATTTCTTGTTTTTGTCAGTTTTGTCAAAGATCAGATGGCTGTAGATATGTGTTATTATTTCTGAGAGCTCTGCTCTGTTCCATTGGTCTATATCTCTGTTTTGGTACCAGTACCATGCTGTTTTGGTTACTGTAGACTTGTAGCATAGTTTGAAGTCAGGTAGCCTGATGCCTCCAGCTTTGTTCTTTTGGCTTAGGATTGTCTTGGCAATGCAGGCTCTTTTTTGGTTCCATATGAAGTTTAAAATAGTTTTTTTCCAATTCTGTGAAGAAAGTCATTGGTAGCTTGATGGGGATGACATTGAATCTATAAATCTATAAATTACTTTGGGCAGTATGGCCATTTTCACGATATTGATTTTTCCTATCCACGAGCATGGAATGTTCTTCCATTTGTTTGTGTCCCCTTTTATTTTGTTGAGTAGTGGTTTGCAGTTCTCCTTGAAGAAGTCCTTCACATCCCTTGTAAGTTGGATTCCTAGGTATTTTATTCTCTTTGAAGCAATTGTGAATGGGAGTTCACTCATGATTTTCCTCTCTGTCTGTTACTGGTGTATAGGAATGCTTGTGATTTGTGCATATTGATTCAACATCCTGAGACTTTGCTGAAGTTGCTTATCAGCTAAGGAGATTTTGAGCTGAGATGATGGGGTTTTCTAAATATACAATCATATCATCTGGAAAGAGGGATAATTTGACTTCCTCTTTTCTTATTTGAATACCCTTTATTTCTTTCTCCTGTCTGATGGCCCTGACCAGAACTTCCAATACTATGTTGAATAGGAGTGGTGAGAGGGGACATCCCTGCCTTGTGCCAATTTTCAAAGGGAATGCTTCCAGTTTTTGCCCATTCAGTATGATATTGGTTGTGGGTTTGTCATAAATAGCTATTATTTTGAGATACATCCCATCAATACCTAGTTTATTCCTAGTTTATTGAGAGTTTTTAGCATGAAGGGCTGTTGAATTTTGTCAAAGACCTTTTCTGCATCTATTGAGATAGTCATGTGGTTTTTGTCTTTGGTTCTGTTTATATGATGGATTATGTTTATTTATTTGTATATGTTGAACCAGCCTTGCCTCCCAGGGATGAAGCCAACGTGATCGTGGTGGATAAGCTTTTTGATGTGCTGCTGGATTCAGTTTGCCAGTATTTTACTGAGGATTTTTGCATCAATGGTCATCAAGGATATTGGTCTAAAATTCTCTTTTTTTATTGTATCTCTGCTAGCCTTTGGTATCAGGATGATGCTGGCTTCATAAAAATGAGTTAGGGAGGATTCCCTCTTTTTCTATTGATTGGAATAGTTTCAGAAGGAATGGAACCAGTTCCTATTTGTACTTCCGGTAGAATTCGGCTGTGAATCCATCTGGTCCTGGACTTTTTTCAGTTGGTAGGCTCTTAATTATTGCCTCAATTTCAGAGCCTGTTATTGGCCCATTCAGGGATTCAACTTCTTCCTGGCTTAGTCTTGGGAGGGTGTCTGTGTCCAGGAATTTGTCCATTTCCTCTAGATTTTCTAGTTTATTTGCGTAGAGGTGTTTGCAGTATTCTCTGATGGTAGTTTGAATTTCTGTGGGATTGGTGGTGATATCCCCTTTATCATTTTTTATTGCATCTATTTGATTCTTCTCTTTCTTCTTTATTAGTCTCGCTAGCGGTCTATTGTTGATTTTTTCAAAAAACCAGCTCCTGGAATCGATGTTTTGAAGGGTTTTTTGTGTCTCTATCTCCTTCAGTTCTGCTCTGACCTTAGTTATTTCTTGCCTTCTGCTAGCTTTTGAGTGTGTTTGCACTTGCTTCTCTAGTTCTTTTAATTGTGATGTTAGGGTGTCCATTTTCGATCTTTCCAGCTTTCTCTTGTGGGCATTTATTGCTACAAATTTCCCCCTACCCACTTCTTTAAATGTGTCCTAGAGATTCTAGTATGTTGTATCTTTGTTCTCATTGGTTTCCAAGAACATCTTTATTTCTACCTTCATTTCGTTATGTACCCAGTAGTCATTCAGGAGCAGGTTGTTCAGTTTCCATGTAGTTGAGTGGTTTTGAGTGAGTTTCTTAATCCTGAGTTCTAGTTTGATTGCACTGTGGTCTGAGAGACAGTTTGTTTTAATTTGTGTTCTTTTACATTTGCTGAGGAGTGCTTTACTTTCAACTATGTGGTCAATTTTGGAATAAGTGCAATGTGGTGCTGAGATAAATGTATATTTTGTTGATTTGGGGTGAAGAGTTCTGTAGATGTCTATTAAGTCCACTTGGTGCAGAGCTGAGTTCAAGTCCTGGATATCCTTGTTAACTTTCTGTCTTGTTGATCTGTCTAATGTTGACAGTGGGGTGTTAAAGTCTCCCATTATTATTGTGTGGGAGTCTAAGTCTTTTCATAGGTCTCTAAGGGCTTGCTTTATGAATCTGGGTGCTCCTGTATTGGGTGCGTAAATATTTAGGATAGTTAGCTCTTCTTCTTGAATTGATCCCTTTACCATTATGTAATGGCCTTCTTTGTGTCTTCTGATCTTTGTTGGTTTAAAGTCTGTTTTATCAGAGACTAGGATTGCAACCCCTGACTTTTTGTTTTCCATTTGCTTGGTAGATCTTCCTCCATCCCTTTATTTTGAGCCCATGTGTGTCTCTGCATGTGAGATGGGTCTCCCAGAAACAGCAAACTGATAGGTCTTAACTCTTTATCCAATTTGCCAGTCTTTCAATTGGAGCATTTATCCCATTTACATTTAAGGTTAATATTGTTATATGTGAATTTTATCCTTTCATTATGATGTTAGCTGGTTATTTTGCTCGTTAGTTGATGCAGTTTCTTCTTAGCATCGATGGTCTTTACAATTTGGCATGTTTTTGCAGTGGTTGGTACCAATTGTTCCTTTCCATGTTTAGTGCTTCCTTCAGGAGCTCTTGTAAGGCAGGCCCTGGTGGTGACCAAATCTCTCAGCATTTGCTTGTCTGTAAAGGATTTTATTTCTCCTTCACTTATGAAACTTAGTTTGACTGGATATGAAATTCTGGGTTGAAAATTCTTTTCTTTAAGAATGTTGAATATTGACCCATAACGGGGAAGGTCTTAATAAAATACATCTAACTCAACATCAGCCTATACACTGAAATTCCAAAGTGTTTGAGAAACTACAATGCTAAGACAGACTAAGCAAATATTTGCTACAGATGAAAATTTATCAAAAATAGTCTGATGATTTTCAAATAAGTTTAGAGTGTTCAAATTAAAAAACAAAGAAATTATGTCCATTTTTAAAAAGAGTTTAAAAAGAGTTCATCATCAAATGATGAAACTAACACATGCAAACAAAATTAGCACTGAGCACAGGTTAGGAGAGTTAGAATCGCAATGGAATTCCCCTTCACACCCACTAGGGTGACTTGAAAAAAAATCAGATAGTAACAAGTGTTGGCGAGGATGTAGAGAAACTGGAACTGTCATACACTGCTGGTGGTAATGTAAAATGGTGCAGCACTTTGAAAAACAGTCTTGTTCTTCCTCAAAGAATTAAACATAGAGTTATTATTTGATCCAGCAATTTCACTCCGAGATATATACTTGAGAGAAATGAAAACATACATTAACACAAACTTTTACATGAATGTTTTATCATAGTCAAAAGGTGGAAACAATCTCAACATCCATCAACTGACAAATGAACAAAAGGTGGTATGTCTATACGATGGAAGATTTAGTCATAAAAAGAAATGAAATACTAATACATGCTACAGGATGGATGAATCTTGAAGACATTGTGCTAAGTGAAATAAGCTAGTCACAAAAGACCATATGCTATATGGTTCCGTTCATATGAAAGGCCAAAACAGAATTCTAAAGAGGCAGAAAGTAAATTAGTGATGGTTTAATACTAAGGGAGAGGAGCCAGGCATGGTACCACACACTTGTAGTCCCAGTTACTTGGGAGGCTGAGGCAAGAAGATTCCTTAAACCCAGGAATTAGAGACTGTAGTGAGCTATGATCACATCACTGCACTTCAGCCTGGGAGACAGAAAACAAAAAAAGACTGGGGAAGGGGGGTGATGAAGGATAAAGGAATGGGGGGGTGATAGGTAAGAGGAGCAGGGCTTCTTTTTGAAGTGATTAAAATGTTTTAAAAATCAACTGGTGGTGGTTGCACAACCCTGAATATACTATTAGGTTGGTGCAAAAGTGATTACCATTGAAATTGTAATAGCAAAACTGCAATTACTTTTGCACCAACCTAATAAAACCATTGAGCTGTACATTTTTTTTTTTTTTTTTTTTTTTTTTTTTTTGAGACAGGCTGGAGTGCAGTGGTGCGATCTCTGCTCATTGCAACCTCCACCTCCCAGGTTCAAGCGATTCCCCTGCTTCAGCCTCCCAAGTAGCTGGGATTACAGGCGCACGCCACCATGCCCAGCTAATTTGTGTACTTTTAGTACAGGCGGAGTTTCACCACGTTGGCCAGGATGGTCTCGATCTCTTGACCTTGTAATCTGCCCGCCTCAGCCTCCCAAAGTGCTGGGATTACAGGTGTGAGCCACCACGCCCGGCCTGAACTGTACACTTTAAATGGGTGAATTGTAGGGTATGTGAACTATATTCTAATAAAGCTGTTTACAAAGTTTCTCAAGATGTCAACCCCTGTGAAGTTACCTTAGCATGTTTTAATTTGGAATTTTCACTTCAACAAGGTTTGAAAAAAGTAGTATAGATGTTTGTTGGGATTATCTTGATGACCACCAACAGATAACACTAGTGCCCATGCTTTATTGTGTTTACAATCTCCTTACCACAGGAAAAGCCAAAAGGCCTTGGGGCAAGCTGCAGACATATGAGGTTGAGAGTCATTTACATAGAAAAAAGTGATGGGAAAAACTAGCCACAACAGAGTTCAAGTCAATAAAAGGAAACTAGACTCAAATTACCCATGGCAGCCGTCAGACCACCACATACTGGGAACCCTGGTAGTGAATGTATTGTAGGTCCTAGTTTGTACAGACCAAATTGTCCCAGCTCGTTAACAGTATGGGTGATAGTATACCTGTTGTGACGTTTGTTATAAAGCAACTTTTAACCACTTTTTATTATTGTTTTTGGGGTACATTATTCAAATGACTGCTCCATCAAAACAAAGGGCCAATGTTAAAAACTAGATAATTGGTTAAGATAAAAATTAATGATACTGATCATGATGATTATTCAAACAAAGCTCATAGTGCTCAAAATCAAAAGAAGCAAGTCAACATAAGCCTTTTTTTCTTATATTGAGACCAAAGCTCAAACAAAACTATACATCACATCAATCATATGTGGTTCATCTGGATTACATTGTTTTGTCATTTGTATTAGATTCCTAAATTTGCCCTTGTTTTGTTATCTTAATAGGCGCTATAAGTATCATGAGTCTGAATCCAGTTTTATCACTGTACATACTATAGAAGCATGGTATTTAAAATAATTGACCTCAGCATTAGAAGCCCATGTCAATTATTTTCTTCTGAAAAGGTTATGTACATTTTTTTGTTGTGAGGATTCCGTGAGATAGATTTGTAGAGTGTTTAGGCAAGAAACGCAGATTTTAGGCTTGGGCAAATAACTAATGATAAAATGTTCATGGTCTAAAACCACAAAGCAGCTAGACTTAAGTGAAAAGAGGGCATAATAAATCTCAATTAACTAGAATGTTTGAGGCTTACGTGTTTTTGAATAACCAGAAATTTATTTTTAAGCTTCATTGCTCCTTGAAAATATTTTCTAAGTGTGTTGGTCTGCTTTTCTCATTAAAGAAGATAATTTAATTGTTATGACCTAGAAACTCTCAGTGCTTCAAGTTCATCTTAAGTTCTTACTGTAGCTCCACAAATCCAGAAAACAAATAAGAAAGTATTCTTAAAACTATAAGGTATAAGCATTTTTGTGCAATCTCTCCATTTTCAACAATGCAGTGCATAATATTATCTAATTAATTTAGATTTCTGAGTAACTGGAATCTAGTTAATTGAGGTTTTATTGTGCATATATTGCTACTTGGATATAGGATTGAAAGGCCTAACTGGGGAAAGGAGAAGAGGTGAATCATTTGTCCCTAAGTGCTTAAGAACCGGGAAAATTTATACTCAATTTTATATACTTTCATTGAATGACTGTGATGGAAATAAACTGGGGGAGGGATGAGGAGAGACATAAAAGGACAAATGAGATATCACCAACCTCTCAGAAGTCTACAGCCAACAGGGAAATCAAAACTTGGTGATCCTGTTGCATCAGAGGACCTCAACACACAGCTGCAGTGATCAACACACTAAGGCTGAGAGAGCATTTGAATACTTGGGGTTCCAACAACATCCACAGTGGGGATAACAGCTCTGCCTGCCAGGAAGTAATTCTGTAAACCCATCTAATTAACTGGTTAATGTCAATACAAGGGCCAGTTTCAGAGGGAGTGCCACAGCCTCTAGACAGAGCCCTGTCTTGCTAACCCTGTTTTGAAAGATGAGAATAAAAAGATATTTTTTGCATATTTATCAGATTTGCAGTTAAAAACAAACCAGAAAGGACTGCAAACACAGGATGAGAGAATCAGGATCCAAAAAGCTGAAACATTTGGCTGAAATTAACAAAATGGTTACAATGAGGAAAATGTAAGCTTCTGCACTCTAGCCCATATAAAAAAAAACTATGTACAAGTACAGGATGGGAGAGGCATGGAACAATACGTGTGAGTGTGTGCCCATGTGTGGGGCTGCATGTGTGTGTGTGTGTGTGTACGTTAAAGACTCAGGCTTGAACTAGCTTGAACTGATAACCATATACAGAAGAAAGAAATAAAACTATATGAATTATTAATCAAAGGAATTAAAACAGTAATCCCTCAACCTACCAAACTGATAAGTTACAAAGAATTGTAATTCTCAATGCTGAAAAGGGTGTGAAGAAATAGACTTTCTCACATACACCATGTGAAAGTGTGAATTGGTGAGCCCTTCAGGAACAATTTGGCCACATGTATTGGAAATCAAAAAACCATGCAGAGCTTTCATCCTAATAATTACACTTATAGGAATTTTCTTCATTAACTAACGATGCATATAATATTTAGCTACCAGAGGGTTAATCATAACACTGTTAATAATGGAAAAACATACACACATACTCATGAATATGCATATAAAACATCCCCAATAAGAAAGGATTATACAAACAAAATCTGTAGTTAATGGTATCATACTAATGTCAATTTTCTGGTTTTGATAATGTACTATACTTATGTAAAAGGTTGCCATTGCAGGGAAGGCTAACTGAAGGGTACACAGGACTTCTTTGGAATAATTTTTCAAATTTTTGTAAGTCTATCATAATTTTGAAATAAAAAGAATAAATTTATTAAAATAGAAAGCTTTTTATGGAAAAAGAGCTGATACCAAATCAGAAGGTATAATTCTTTTTTTGGTAAAATATCCATGTAATTTATGTAATTATGATGATGATAAGAGTACCACTTACTGAAATCTTGTTTTGTGGTTCACAAATAGTACCTCATTTAGGTCTCACATCAGCTAAAAAGATAGATTTAATTATTCCCATTTAACCAGTGAGGAATGAGATTAGGAGAGATTATACAATTTTTCAAGTGTTATACAACTAGCCAGTATTTGAGTACAGTTCTCTTAGGCTCCAAAGTCCATGCCGTTGGCTTTCCAAAACATCACTACCGAATATCTTTTTTTTACAGTCTGGAAAAGTATATTCTAAATTTTTAACTGTAATTATCTCTGTGTAGTGATTATTGGTGGCATTGTTTCTCTTTTTACTTATTGAACGCATATCGTTTGTGTAATTAAAATAATATTTATTGGCTGGGAGCAATGACTCACACCTGTAATCCCAGCACTTTGGGAGGCCGAGGTGGGTGGATCACTTGAGGACAGGAGTTCAAGACCAGTGTGGCCAACATGGCGAAACCCCATCTCCACAAAAATACAAAAATTAGCCACGCATGGTGGTGTGCACCTGTAATCCCAGCTACTTGGGAGGCTAAGGCAGGAGAATCACTTGAACCCGGGAGGCAGAGTTGCAGTGAGCCGAGATCATGCCACTGCACTCCACTCTGGGCAACAGGGTACAACTCCATCTCTCTCTATATATATGTGTGTGTGTGGGTGTGTGGGGGTGTGTGTGTATGTATATATATGTGTGTGTGTATATATATGTATTTATTTTAGAGATATGGTCTCACCATATTGCCCAGGCAGGTCTCAAATTCCTGGACTCAAGCAAGTCTCCCGCCTCAGGCTCCTGAGTAGCTGGGACTACAGGTGTGTCACCACACCAAGCTAAAAAAGTAATACTTCTTTTAAAATACTTCAGTGTTTTTGTTGAAAGCAGGGTTAGTGTGAGTCTACAGGACTCATAATAGTCAAAATACCTATGTTTGGCTACATTGACAGAAGAATAGCTATTTAAAATCAAAAGGCCATACTAGTTCAACTATGCAAATCTAGAATATGGAACTCCTTCCATTTTGGCAGCCACACTTTGGTAGGGACATCAATATAGAAACTGAAGGGCATTTGGAAAGAATCCAAAAGCATATCATAATATTGATGGTGGAGAGAACTGGGGACATATCTACCTTGGATAGAAACAAACTCAGAGGGGAATATGATAACTTTCAAAATGTGTAGAGAGTCATCCTCCAGAATAATAGTCATCACCATGTGCTAAGTACATGCATTATCTCAATTAATCC
Organism: Chlorocebus sabaeus; assembly: GCF_047675955.1. NCBI lineage: Eukaryota > Metazoa > Chordata > Mammalia > Primates > Cercopithecidae > Chlorocebus > Chlorocebus sabaeus. Next base: position 59,912,172 of record NC_132924.1, read on the forward strand.
TCACCACAACACTATAGAAAAGTACTGATATTATCCTACCTTTACGGATGAGGAAACAAACTCAGTCAGATAACTTGTACAAAAATCATACAGGCTTTAATGACAGAGCTAGCATTCAAACCCAGAACCTGTCTGCTCTTACCCATCCTTCAGGGCTGTCTCACAACCCTACAGAGGAAAAGGAACTGGGCTTGTTTGTGTAGAATTGGGGCAACAGAAGAGAGATTCAGAGACACAGTTATCAACTCAATATCAGATTGATCTCTGAAAAATCAAAGCTATCCAAATATGGAATGGGTTGCCTTAAAAGATAATAAACATTTCCCATACAGTCAATAAAGTCAATGATGCTCCACAGTGATATCAGAAGGGAAAGTCAATGAACAAATGGATCTCAAACTTTGGTATACCCCAGAATCATGTGGGAGAGTTTCTATGACACAGACTCCTGTGTTCCACCCTGAGCAATTCTGATTCAGGCGTCCTGGGGTGGTGAGATCCATGAATTTGCAGTTCATTCAGGCTCCCACGTGGTGCCAATGCTGCTGTTCCAGGATCTCGCACTGGGATTCTCTCAAGTCCTAAAAGCCTACGACTTTTATTAAAAAAAAAAAAAAAAAAAAAAAAAAAAAAAGTCAAACTGTATGGATTGGATGAATTTTGTGTCCCTCCCAACCTCTCTCATGGAATGGGAGCCATAATGCCCCTGAGCCATACAATAGGTTGGTTTGTGTGCTTGTTTGTTTCTGTCCAAATTACTATTCAGGAGCGTGTCCTACATACTTTCAACATAGCCTTTGTTTAAAAATTTCGGGGTTTCCTAATACATTAGAGACAGATTTTTTTTTTTAGAAACCTACCTATATTTCTGATGAAGAAAAAATGGGTAAAAGCAAACGACATTAAGTTATATAATAAGAGACTGATAAATCTTAGCATGTTCATATTATCAGAGAGGAAATGTACTCTTCTAATTATGATTTACTCTTCAACTGCCTAGCTCAATTTGGAATAAGAAGTAGAAATGCTATTGTTTTCCAAGAAATAAGGATGATGGCCATATGTTATGAACAGTGCTTTGTTATTCCTAACAGTGGCAAACTGAGCATGAGTGGTTTTCCTCCCCCACTACAATTTCCAAATTCTATTTGTGTTTAGCTTAAAGGGAGCTTTGTTTGATTTTTTCCCCACTTTTGGAGGAGGCAAAGATTGCCAAGTACCTTTAAAGTGGGCAAAAATACTCCAAAATCAAATATTAAGGAAAAAATAGCTCTCTGTGGACTGCACTGTTGGCCCTCTCTTCTTGGAAGGCAGCTGATACAATGCCACAGCTGCTTCTTGACACACAGGATTGTTGCTCACTACCCTGAACAGCCAACATCACCATATAAGAACCACGAGTGGCTTTTAAGGTGATAAGAGTTTAGCTGCCGTATTTTATGACATAATTCAGCCGATGTCTCTTCAGAGTGGCCGACTTCAAACAGCCATAAACATTTGATTATACAGTAATTTCATGTAATGATTTATTTAATCTTCAAATCACAAGAGGCTATTTCCAAAACACTTTGTTGCCATGTTGATCCTCTTTTAACCTAAAAGATTAATAATTGATGTTGAAATACAGTTGGAAAAAGTTGACAATGAACTTCTTTCTAAAGGAAAAGACACCTGGATAGAATATCAGATTTATATATTGACTGCCCCAGATAACAGAAGTTTCAAGTGACCAAACTTGAAATCACAAGCATTTTGGATTGAACTCTTTCCAAAATGTCATATATGCCTTCTTGCCTTTTTTTTTTTTTTTTTTTTTTTTTTTTTTTGGAGAGGGAGTCTCGCTCTGTCGGCCAGATTGGAGTCAGTAGTGCAATCTCAGCTTACTGCAGCTTCTGCCTCCCAGGTTCAAGCAATGCTCCTGCCTCAGCCTCCCAAGTAGCTACAGCTGGGACTATAGGCGCATGCCACCACACCCAGCTAATTTTTTTGTATTTTTAGTAGAGACGGGGTTTCACCATGTTGACCAGGCTGGTCTCAAACTCCTGACCTTGTGATCCGCCCGTCTGACCTCCCAAAGTGCTGGGATTACAAGCGTGAGCCACCATACCTGGCCTGCTTTTTTTTGAGACAGAGTCTCACTGTTGCCTAGGCTGGAGTGAAGTGACATGATCACAGCTCACTATAGCCTTGACCTCCTGAGCTCAATCCTCCCACCTCAGCCTCCCTAGTAGCTGGAACTACAGGCACAAACCACCACTTTTTAAATTTTTTATAGAGATGGGATCTTGCTATGTTGACCAGGCTGGTCTCAAATCCCTGGCCTCAAGTGATCCATCCACCTCAGCCTTCCAAAGTGAGGAACCACATCCAGCCCTTTCTTGCCATCTTAAAGTGAGTAATGGTACATGCTTTAATATCCTTTGGTGAGTCAAAGATAAGCCTTGTAAATAAGTATGATTCTATGGTATAACTAAATGGTATCCTGATAGAGAACAGTTGAGATTTGGTGAATTTTTTTTGCCTCTAAAATGCCTTCAGAACCTTACACCATGTTAGTCCTTTGAATTTTTATAGTTTACACTTTCCCTTTTCACTTAAATGTACCTACCACTGTTAATTTTTTCTTCCCTTTTAATTTGCCATTAAATTTATCATGTACAAAAAGTCTAGTTCAATTTACTGGCAATGTGTGTGCAAATGAGGCTTTATAAATAACGAGTTTTTCTGAGAATTGTGTGACCTTCAGTGTATATGAAGTGTGTGCCATAACTTCTCAAGAAGTTTGTTTTTAATAACTTCTGTTTCTTACCTATTGTCCAGTTAACCAGGTTGCCAGATATGTGACCTCTAATTAAGAAAAGCATAACTGTGGTCACGTAATAATCATCATTGATCTTCACTTATTACTAGGCTGCTCTAACCATGCTAACTCTTTGCATTCAAAGCTATATTTAAAGTTATAGCAGTCACAATAGCGAATGAAATCTAGATGACTTTTCTTTTCAAAGCCTAGGCATTCTCCCATGCCTTTATCCTTTAGACTTCACAAATGAAACCAGATTAAGAGAAGAAGACATGACTTCAGATAGGAGTTTCACAACTCATCCCTTAATACCTCAAAAATAGAAGAAAACTCCAAAATTGGAGGGTTTTGTCTCCACTAATCTCAGAGATTAAAGAAGGAACAGCATTAGGAAAACCAGGAAAAATATGCCATTTTATCCTCCTGAAAATCATGATTCTTCAAAATTCTTTTTGAGTTGTATGCACATAGCACCATTTGGTGCTATGAGAAAAGGCTTTCATCAAGTAAAAGTTCTAAATCTGGCCCTCAAAAGCCACTAAGACACAGCTCAACCCACATTTCTCATCTCATCTTCCATTGCTCTCTTTGTGCCAAACCAAATCCTCCCTGATCCCCACATCTCTTTCATCTCTCTGCCTTTGGAGTATTTATTAGGTGCTAATAAGTATTCCTCAGGGGGAGAAAGCAGGGTGGGGATTCTGTGGTCAAATAAATTTGGAAAATGCTGAATTAACCAGCATAAAATAGGTTTCCTTACTATAGTGCTTCTCATAACCTTTTACAATTCTAATGTTCATTTAAATCTTCAAAGGTGAAATATGGTATAGAAGCAAGATAACCACTCATCTCAGTCGGCCTAGAACAGTCCCAATGTATACCTGTCATCCCAGCATAATTAGCAGTGTCCCTTTTAGCTTTTAAAAACGTCTCACGTTGTACAATATGGTTTTCCTAGATACAGCACTTTCTAAATTAATTTGACCACTGTTCCCATTTTTCATATAATTCCTAAGTGTGTGGTAGAATACAGTTTGGGTAGCATGACCTTTCCCCCACTTCACCAGGTGTCAATGCCTATCCAAATCTCAAATCCCATCCAGAATAGTTTACACTGCGGTGAAGGCATCCCTCGTTATTTGTCCTCCACCACAGCTGAAAGTACCTTGTCCCTCTGCTGAGGATCTAACCCCTGCTTTTTACCTTTCCCTTGTGATAGTTAGCATTTTCTACCCTATTTTTGGTTCAAGGTTCAAGTCTTTCCACTGTGCCATTTATGGTAAAATCCAAGCAATGTTTCACTTTATCTTACTGCACAATGCCAAACTCAGTAAATACCTTTGATTGATTACACTGGGTTGCACCTGAAGCTGTCCTTGCCTCTTATTATAAACAGGTCGATTCTCAAAGCAGACCAAGGCAACTCCTTCTCCTGCCTTCTTGGAGACCTCACTCTGCTGACTGTCCCCTTCCTTTCATATCTCCCACAACACTTCAGCATGCTCAAGATTTCCCCCATCTTAAATATGCCTGGTTTCTGTCTCCACTGCTCCAATCAAACTATTCACATCAGGGTCAACAGTCACTTTTTTTTTTTTAACTAAATCCTATTAATACTCCTCATTTGGGTTTCAGCTCAGACTCTGAAATGAGTCTGCCTTTTTGATTTATACTCTCTTTACAAGTCTCCAAAGTTTCTCAAAAAGTTAAACATAGAATTATCAAATGGCCTAGCAATTCCACTGCTAGGTATATACCCAAAGGAAAGGAAAGGAGAGACTCAATACATGTGCACCAATGTTCATAGTAGCATTATACATGATAGTCAAAAGGTGAAAATGACTCAAAACTCCAGTAATGGATAAAAACTGTGGGTATATTACATACAATGGAATATTATTCAGCCTTAAAAGGAAATGAAATTCTGATACAAGCTACAATAAGTATGAACTTTGGAGACATGCTGAGCAAAAGAAGCCAGACACAAAAAAAGGCAAATATTCTATGATTCCGCTTATATGGGATACCTAGAATAGGCAAATTCATAGAGACAGAAAGTAAAATAGAGGTCACCAAGGGCTGTGGAAAGGAGAAATGGGCAATTATTATTTAAGGGGTACAGAGTTTCTATTTGGCATGATGAAAAAGTTCTGGAAATGGCTAGTGCTGATGGTTATTTAACACTGTGAATACATTTAATGCCACTGAGTTGCAACACTTAAAGATGGCTAAAATGGTTAGTTTTGTATTATGTATATATCACAATAAAAAGAAACAAAGGTGTGTAAACTATTAAAATTCCTGAAATATAAAAACATTCATAGTCAACAGAGAAAAATCAGCCTCATAACTCCCTTTTGTTCCATAAGAATCTCATTGTGGGAGAACACCCAAAGTGGGGAATTCCCAGCCAAAGGTAGGCGTCCTCATCAAGCACATTGGAAAGAGCTTTCACTTAAACTTATCTCTAGTCCTTTGGGTTACACAGCCACACCTCATTTTACCAGTACCAATGTTTCTGTAAAGTTGTAAGCTAAATCATATCTTCCCAGGTCATAACCGAGGTTATATAGGCAGAGGGGTTTTATCTAAATGAAAATTGCTCTTTGGGTGGTGGCACTGCTCCAAGTTTTCCCTTTGGGTTTATCTGACCCTTTCCTTCCCCTACCTAACACTCCTCTACAAAGAGGATAGTGATTTCTAAACAAATAGGTAAGCAAGGAGAGAGCCAGCTATTTGTAAAGTCTGAAGGGGCATCAAAGGGAAGGGGCAACACAGTCCACTCCAGTAAGCACAGATTAACTCTTTTATTGAGCATTAAGTTTGTCAATGCTCTAATTCCCTGCCTGTGGTGTATTTTATACTTGTACAATATACTGTCAGTCATGAATGACCTGCTCCCTATGCCCAGATCTTCTGTAACAGCAGGGAGCCAAATCAGTGAGGGTAATTTCTCCAACTTTTCAAATGCAACACATTATTTGTTAGTACTCATTGGCGATGTCCCTATCGCCTGACAAGAAAGTCCTTATCCCAAAGCCTCAACATTTGCAAATCCCAAGTAAAGCATCTTGCTCCCTCAAAGAGTTTTCTGTAAGTCTATCATAGGAGAAAGCCTCTAGTGTTTCAAATTATGAATTTTTCGTGGGGGTTGGTAGTGCTTGGGAGCACCTTGTAAAATTCTCACTCGAAAGATAAGTAACCAGGTGTGGTGGCTCACACCTGTAATCCTAGCACTTTGGGAGGCCGAGGCGGGTGGATCACAAGGTCAGGAGTTCGAGACAAGCCTGTCCAATATGGTGAAACCTCGTTTCTAATAAAAATACAAAAATTAGCCTCGTGAGATGGTGGGTGCCTGTAGTTACAACTACTCAGGAGGCTGAGGCAAGAGAATTGCTTGAACCCAGGAGGCAGAGGTTGCAGTGAGCCAAAATTGCACCACTGCATTCCAGCCTGGGCAACAGAGCAAGACTCTGTCTCAAAAAAAAAAAAAAAAAAAAAAGATAAGTAAGATATTCAAAATTCTGCTTGGGATGATTATTACTGTTTTGCATTTGGTGGATTTGAGGGAGGATACATCAAAGCAATGAGGTTTTGCAGTATACCAAGTCATTAAGGCCTGAACGTGGCCGGGCGCGGTGGCTCAACCCTGTAATCCCAGCACTTTGGGAGGCCGAGACGGGCGGATCACGAGGTCAGGAGATCGAGACTATCCTGGCTAACACGGTGAAACCCCATCTCTACTAAAAAATACAAAAAACTAGCCGGGCGAGGTGGCGGGCGCCTGTAGTCCCAATTACTCGGGAGGCTGAGGCAGGAGAATGGCGTAAACCCGGGAGGCGGAGCTTGCAGTGAGCTGAGATCCGGCCACTGCGCGACAGAGCCAGACTCCGTCTCAAAAAAAAAAAAGAAAGAAAAAAAAAAAAAAAAAGGCCTGAACGTGGACTGGGGTTAGTAGAAAAGGAATGATTCCAAAAGTACTAAAAACACGAGACAAGAGGACACTTGGTATCTAAAGCATTCATTACTCTGAGCGTCTTTTCCTTAGCTTTTCTGAGTTACCTGATGGCATGGAGCAAGTTTCCCATTAGAAAGCTTCTTTCACTTTTTTTTTTTTTTTTTGTGGCCACAGAGCTCTCTACTCCCATGGAATGTCATGGAGATCCCATGAAACTGTGCATGAATTGTGCCTTCTCCAGAGACACTCCCTCATGCACACGACACTGGCCCCGATTTTGTAACTGCGTTTATGACTGATTTACAGAACTTTTATTTGGCAGGCCGTGCTGTTACTGTTAGCTGGTTACTATGGCTCTTTCAACATGCCACTCTGGCATGTTGCATTAAAAATAACCTCCCAAGACTGTACAGACTACATAGAACAACGAGAGTACAGTCATAGCTGCAGACACCAGGGTCTGCTCTGGTGCCTATGTGTTCACATGTGCTCCTAGGTGAAGTAACTACAGGAAAATCATTCAACCACCTTCTAAAACATCCACTTGTGTTACAACTTTTCTGAGCTTCCCCAAAGCAGAGGTTCTAAGAGATCAACAACATCCCAAACAACTATGAACCCAAAGAATAACACAACACAAATGATAAGTGTTTTTTAAGGGCACAGATCCAAAGTCACCATGTCTGAGTTTGAATCCGGGCTTTCACACGTTACTAGCACCAGGATCTCGGCAAGTTATGCCACAGTCACCGCTATCTTCTCTGCAAAATTGAGTGATATTATCAGTCTCAAAGCGTTGTCCTGAGAATTAAGGGAGCTATCCAGGGAAAAGTTCTTGATTCAGTTTTAATGCATAGAAGATGCTCAATAAATAGATTATTCTCCCTTGAACTCCTTTGAACAAGTATTTGCTTAATAAATATTTGTTGGCTGAAAGAGTAACATCCAGCTATTCATGTACATGTCTGATCCCCTTTTCTAGATTATCTAGTTCCTTAGATAAGTTATATTTCATTCATCTTTGTATTTTCACAGCTCTATAATAGTTGCTGAATAAATATTTATTAAAAGGAAAGATAAAGTCTGTTGTAAGAGGCAACAGTTAGTATGCAAACTAGTAGCAAAAAAAAAAAAAAAATCAGAGGCTTTAAGTGCAAATAGAATCTAGTGCCAAGAAAACATTGACGTTCCCTGAAACTAAATGAATACAAGCTACATGAATACAATATTTGTAATGCTAGATCTGGTTCAGTGACTCTGGTTCTACTTGGGTACTGCAGAGAAGAGAAAAGCTTTTATCTCTATCCCACCCCTGGCCTCAGCCCATGAGCCAGGCTTGCCCATAACTCAAGAGAAGAATTGCTCTCCCAGAGCCAGACACCACAGTCACCACAAGCCAAGTAGTTTCCTTATGCCACTGAAAACGTCATTGGATTTGGTGACAACAACACAAGCAGAAGACTTCTGCTGAGGACAGAGGGCCAGGATAGTATAGACTGCGCCCTGGATTCCACTATTAGTGCTCAAATCAGCATGAACAGAGCTGTGCCTGTGCAGAGGGAGACTCCTCCTTTAGGAAAGCCAGGAGCCACTCTGGATCCTAACTGGAGAAAACACTAATAGAGTTCTGTGACTGTGGACTCCTATCTAACCCCCAGAGCCAAACTGAAAATAATAAATCTGTTAAGAGAGAGAGTGCGTGTATGCATTTGTGTAGGACACTATTTCCTTCTTTTCTGATAGGGTGTCAACACCTCCAGCCAAAGACTACCAAAAACACAACTGTAGTTGATTAAGTTAGGTTTATTATGCATTGCCGCATGGGATAACATTCATTATAGGGAAACCATGAAGCACCCAGTAAGATGGTGTTAGAAATAACCTATTATAAAATTTGGGCTTGAGTTCTTTGGGGAGGCTCTAGGGAAGTGGAAGTTCATTTTAGATTGGGTTCTGTCAGAAAGTGGGGACAGTTCTATGATTAGGTATCTCAATAAATCTTATCTATAGGAAGAGCAGAGTAAAGCAAAGATAAAGCTGTAATTGCCAAAGAAGTAACAGTCCATTACATTAGGCAGGAGAGGGAAAAGTTTAATCATTTGTGACTTTGTATTAGTCTGTTCTCACTCTGCTAATAAAGACATACCTGAGACTGGGTAATTCATAAAGGAAAGAGGTTTAATTGACTCAGTTCCACATGGCTGGGGAGGCCTCACAATCATGATGGAAGGTGAAAGTCACGTCTTACATGGCAGCAGACAGGAGAGAGAATGAGAGTCAAGTGAAAGGGGTTTCCCTGTATAAAACCATCAGATCTCGTGAGAATTATTCACTACCACAAGAACAGTCTGAGGGAAACTGCCCCCATGTTTCAGTTATCTCCCACTGGGTCCCTCCGACAACACGTGGGAATTATGGGAGCTACAATTCAAGATGAGATTTGGGTGGGAACACAGCCAAACCATATCAGACTTGGACAACATTAACGTTTTGTCTGTGTTCAAACATAATTATAGAGTCATTGTCTTGATCCATCATGGTCACAGAGTGGGTCTTATTTGATTGGGGCATGTTCTGTGAAATTGTTTATATCTAACAAGAGAAAAACTAAGACCTAGTTGTGAATACCAGGCCACCTGGGAACACCGAGGCCTCACTGACTGTGCCTGGAATAAAGCAGGATGCCAAGAGCTGGTTTCTCTTTCTTGAGTGTCAGTAAGGCAACCGAAGAGAAAAGTGGTAGAACAAGTGGAAATGTACCACAAATCTCCTGATAAAGTCTCTTGAGCTTGGTACAGCTACACATTTTAACTGACTGATGATGGTACCCAATGAGTACTCATTGAATATCAGGTTGAGGTCAACCTGCACTATCTACTGATATGCCACAGTATCATCTTTGGTTCTGTCTTGCCAATTTGCTTATCACTGAAAGCCTGTGTTCAAAATCTAAGAAGATAGTAACTACCTTAGTGGGCAGATTCTGAATCAAAAAATAATCTCCACAGGCATTAATGATGGCCTGAATCAAATAAAATGAACTTTAATAACAATTCACATAAAGCACGAAATTGGGGTTCAAAACAAATTAATACAAGGACAAAATGGAAGACACATGGCTGGGAAGCAACAGAAGGGAAAAAAATTAATGGTTTAGCAGCTGGCTATGTTTTACTGCAGTCAACAGTGGCCACTAAGAAAAGTAGTGTAATTTTAGATTGCATTAATGGAATATGGAATCTTTAATAAAGGAACTGAAAATCCTATCTATTCTACACCGGTCTCACAATACCTAAAATTCTGTGTTCAGTTCTGGGCATTACATTTTTGAAGAATATAATGTCTCAATCAGAGAAAGTGACTGACTCTCCTTCACTTCAAAACTCAACATGGGTCATGTCAAAACAAAAACACAAAATCATAGGAGGGGTGATTGATGAAGTGATAGATAACTAGCCTGGAGCACAGGAGACCCAGAGAAAATATGAAAACTGTCTTCAAGTATTTTAAGTACTGTCATATGGAAGAGCAATTAGACCATTTTTGTTTGGTTTAAGGACCTAGGATCAGTTCAAGTTAAAGGTTGGCAAAGTTTACTTTTAAGACATGCACACACTCACCCAATGACCCCAGGAATCAATTTTCAATTGAGAAAACAAATTCCCCATGATTAGCCTTCTGCAAGCAAAGGCGGAAGGACCAGAAGTGAGGATATTGTGGGAGAGATTCAGGCATAGAATAATGGATTTCTAACCTCCTTGATTAGAGCTTTTAGATAGTAAATACTTATAGTATGATATTCTCTTAATATCTTTCTGGATTCTGAATCAGGTTGACATGTTTCCATTAGAAGTTTTTTTCTAGGTGCATCCCATTCAGAACCTCATAAAATAATATGAACGTTTATCAAACATGTATAGCTCAGTAAAACTTAAGTTTGTCCTCAAACAATTCAACTGTTTTGAAGTTGGCTGATTTGATTCTATTCCACCTGCCTTCCTGTACCTATTTGTATCTTAGGTTATTTGCTTTATTTCTGAATATTAAATACTCTGCATTACAAATTCTATTTGTTGTTTTGATTGCCACACTGTTCTGTGCTACCGTCTACCCTCGTGTGACTAGATTTAACTTCGTGACAACGTACTTTAGTTTCAGAGAACTTGAAAATTGTAAGCTTTTATTATGATCTCAATGTTCCTAAAATTCTTTATCCTCTCCTGACTTGACAGTGAAAGATTGGTAAATACAGAAAGGAATGCTTTCTGAAAGTACACCATTATCTCTTAATTTATAATACACTAAACTTCTATTTTTCAAGTTTTCTTAATGTAAATCTTGCATATAATTAGTATTTTTAAAGCTCAAGTAAACGTGTATCATATCAATTTATTTTGCATGAAGCCTCCTGTTAGTCTGGGTTTCCTAAAAAGGAGAGCCTGAGGCAGGTATAAAGTGTTGATGTCTTATTTGGGAACACAATCCTAGGTCAAAAGAGTGAGGGAGAAAGAAAATAAAACAGGAAAAGATGGGAAAACTTAAAAGGGGAAGTATTATTTCCATGCTGGCCACTGATTTACAATGAGCCATGAAGAGACACAACAGGTCTACTGACTGACCTTACAGAGAAACTATGTCTCAAAGACAAGGAAGAAAAAGGGAATGTATGTGCCTAGTTCCATCCTGATTCCTGTTTTCCATTAGTCAAGTTTGAAACACAGGCAGTTTGTTTCCCAGCCCTTCCAGGTAGTTGCATGCAGCCCCTTTAGTATCCACTTAGATTCTGCACATCACTGTGTAGCATTTCACTCAAATCAAAAAGTGGCAGAAGAAGCTACACAGCCCAGCCCACCCAGCAATTGGGTAGCAGCATGTGCTGGAACCACTTGGACTCTGTGGCTAAGACTAATGGTTCAGGAGATGTTGGTGCAGAGTAACCTGAGGAAGCACTCAAGCTGTTTCTGATACACTTCTCTGACCTTCTAAACCTCCATCACTTTCTGCTTTTAGTGAACTCTTACCACTTTATCTACACTCTCTATGACACAGATTACTAATGTCTACCCATATGTGAACATCCTCTTCCTCCTAGACACACAGGGGTCTAGTTCCTGACTCCTTGCAGTCAGGTGAGGTCACGTGACTGATTCTGGGTAACAGTCATGAGAAAAAGTGCTTTGTGTGCTTCTGGGCCAAACTGTTTGAGAGTATGAGTTCTCACACTCTCGCTTTCTCTGCTGCAGCAACCCTGGAAGCCAGGCTGAAATGGTGAAGTCACAAGATGGAAATAGACTGAATCCCAGAGACACATATGGAGAAAGGAGCTGTGTTTGTGTTTCATCAGTGAGACTTCTTGGCTGACAAATAATAGAAATCTGCTCAAGCTAACTGAGGCAAAATATTAAAGGGAAGCTGGAGAAGCAGATTCAGAAAGCAGGTAAGAATCAGACACCAAAACAAGAATCATAGTCAAAATCAAGCCATAGGAACAATCTGGCTAAGATACTGCTGCTGGTCACATCATACCTGTCCCAGGGGACATCACTGCTGCTTGACTCTCTTTGCCACCATATAATAATTTCTAAATGATCTTTGTGTCTTTTGGTCACTGTTTTCAGGATAAAAGTACCAAGGGGAGAAATGACCTCTGCTTAAATCATACATTCCTACCCTAGATACAAGAAGAGTAAGACAAAAGGGACATCTGTCCCATTCTGCTTCCATTTCACCAGAACCACACATTGGGTCATGTCCACAAATAAAAAGGAGCTTGAATACTGAGCACCAAAAAAAAAAAAAAAAAAAAAAATCCTACAAACGTCCACTGCAGTCATATCCTACTTTATTTGTACTACAAAACCTGGCTCATTTCCTTTCTTGCACTAGTCAATTAATAAATATTTGTAACTGATGAAGAACTGAATAGTTTAACTTTACAGAAAATAAATGAGAAGCTACAGAATTTCAGCACCTAAATAGATGCTAAATAGTCTTTTTCTGGTTAGCACAAATTAGGATTTTAAAAGGGAAAGAAAATCAGGAATAGAAGGTTCTAAGTGAATCGTGCCTATTATTATAGTTACTACTAGCCTTCCTTGTAGGCAGACTTTTATCATTTCTTTTCTATGTGTGTCACATATCTCCTTGCTTTTTCTTTCTGAAGCTCTATTTTGTGAGGAAATCAGAAGTCATCAGATCAGAGCATTTTTCTCTTCACTTCTTCTTTATTGAAATAAACACATGACCCTAATTATCACCTCTATTTCAAGCACCTCTAGCTTATATGCCTTGGGTGACTGCTTCCCATTATCTGCAGAAAGCTTGAGATAAAACTGGGGATGGAAATCTATATCCTTTTGTCATTTGGTGCTCTTTCTACCCTACAGTATGTCACTGTCTGTCTCAAGGAGCCAACCCTGAGGAAAGAAAGAAATTCTAGATATATAGATAATAGGTTACTAGGAAGTTACTAAAGGTAATAGGTATTTTCAAAACCTTTAGAGACTCCTCAAAAAATATTCTTTGGTGCAGAAGCAAAATATCCTTATGGATGAATCCACAATCTGACTACATTAGTATGTCTCATATCTTAAATTCTTGAAAGTGGTAACTAAATCTTGAACTCAGAGCTTGAGTAAGATCGTCCTGGTCATTTCTTTAGAATGAACTGAAACAAGGTGAGTTGAGGTAAGTGACCAGGATGCAGGCTGTGAAGATTAAAAAGAGAAAGCATAGGCCAGGCACAGTGGCTCACACCTGTAATTCCAGCACTTTGGGAGGCCGAGGTGGGCGGATCACTTGAAGTGAGGAGGTCGAAACCAGCCTGGTCAACCTGATGAAACCCCGTCTCTACTAGAAAGAAAAAAAATACAATAGAAAGCATAAATATAAGAAAATTCTAGTACCTGCTTCAGCAGGATTAGACGTCAAGAAGAAAATGGTACTACTCAAAGCAAGAGGGCTTCAGATAGATAAAATTTTCAGTTCCCCTGTTGGCAACATATGGGCTCATCTCCAGGCTGAGTACTAAGACACTGATTGTTTTGGCCATAATCAGCAAAGCAACAGTCAAAGGCAACCTGCCCCAGGGAAACAACCTGAAAGGTGTTCACTCCTCACTTACTACTCTTAAACCACAGAGAATGGTTTCAAATACCTTAATGAAAGGGAACCAGGGAAGAATTGCATTTTTGCCTTTGCTAATCCCATCATTGATTGAGTGGCTACTATATGAAATCGCTAGGTGTTTGACATATACTGCTATATACACTGCCTATAGAACTTTTACGGACAAGGGACTGAAGCTCAGAGATACTATAATTTTTCCATGATTGCATAGCAAATACATGGCAGAGCTAGGAACTGAGCCTAAGGATGCTTGCTTCCAAGATGTATCTTCTATTTACTGAACCTCATGTCTCAATACAAATATGCTGTTATTCACAATAGTCAAGATATGGAACAAACCTGTGTCAATCAATGCAAGAAAAGATTATGAACATGTTTTTATACATATATATGATGAAATATTATTCAGTCTTTGAAAAGAAGCAAATTCTGTCATTTGCAACAACTTGAATGAATCTGGAGGACGTTATGCTAAAATATACCAGGCACAGAAAAACATACCACATGATTTCACTTATATATGGAATCCAAAAATGTCAAACTCATAGAAATAAAGGTTAGAACGGTGATTACCGGAGGTGGAAGAAGGGGAAAGGAATGGAAAGAGGTTGACCAAAGGTTACAAAGTTTCAATTAGACAAGAGAAGCAAGTTTTCAATATCTACTGCACAGCAAGGTGACCATAGCTAATGTGTTGTACAGTTCAAATTTGACAGAAGAATAAATTTTAAATGTTCTCTCCACAAAAAATAATTATATGAGGTGATTGACATATCAATTTGCTTGATATAATCATTTCTCAATGTGTATATATATATACATCAAAGCATCACACTGTACCCCATAAATATATACAACTATTATTTATCATTTAAAATAGAAATTTTAAAAATAAATATGCTGAAAAAGGCACTTGACATACTATTTTTTTAAATGCTGCTGTGAATTACATTAATTGGTGATTAGAATGGTATTTTATTTGGTGGCATACTAACTCATCAACAACGAAGCAAAAAGCATTTTCACGGTAATGTCACATTTCTTAATAAATTTAGGGATCTTTTGTCAATGGCACTGGGAAATTCTGGTTGTAGCTCTTTGACAACCTGGCCATCCCTTATTAAATAAGGAGATATACTTTATTTAATACGAAACTTATGCTTGAAAAAATCAGTTTAGAACATATTACTTATTGCATATTACTTATAACATTTTACAAAGGCCCCCAAATAAAGGTTAATCAGACATAAATAGCCATAAACAGCCATAAACACTGCTTCCCTGAGAATGTGTTTGCCTTTTCCTTTTGATGATGTGACTTTCTGTGTTTACCTTTGCCTTAGCTTCCAGAATCAAACCTGATGCTCAGCAACAGAAGTCCATGTTAATTCATACACTTAGCATACTTGCTTTCTCTTCTTTTCCTTGATTCTCATTTTATCTAGTCATTCACTTATTCAATAACTATTTGAGTACTTAATACATGCCAGACACTTTGAGCAAAATCTGTTTCCCACCTTCAAGGACCTTACAGTCTATTAAGAAAAATTACACAAAACAGCTAATTATAAGATCATATAATAAGTGCTATCATAAAATTATGTACATGAACAGTGGTAGAACAACATAGAAGCATCGGATCAAAAAGGAATTTTGAGTTGGGTCTTAAAATATGAATAGAAGTGTAATGGGTAGGTGGTTGAGTGCGAGTCAGGGGTTGGGAAAGTATTTCAGGTAAATTTATAATCATTTTACTTGTATTAACTTTATTGAATAGATATAATTTTATCTATATTATCTAATTGAATAGATATAATCATGTATATATTATAGATATAATTATATCTGTTCAATATAATTTTATTAAAACATTTTAAATCCTTTTGGAAAAGAGGTGGGAGATTATTAAATAGACAGATAAATATGAATAGATAGACAACAGAAATACACAGACAGACTGATTTCCCTGCCAGTGGAACCTTGTGCAGTGGGTTGCAGGGGGAGAGACAGGCAGCCAAAACAACCTGATCACAGACTCAAGAATGAAAGGTAGGCTGGGCACGGTGGCTTATGCCTGTAATTCCAGCACTTTGGGAGGCCAAGGGCAGACAGATCACCTGATGTCAGGAGTTTGAGACTAGCCTGGCCAACATGATGAAACCCCATCTCTACTAAAAATTTAAAAATTAGCCGGGTGTGGTGTCGTGTGCCTGTAATCCCAGCTACTAAGGAGGCTGATGCAGGAGAATCACTCGAACCCAAGAGACGGAGGTTGCAATGAGCTGCGATTGCGTCACTGCACTCCAGCCTGAGTGTGCACTCCAACCCGGGAGACAGAGCGAGACTCCATCTCAAAAAAAAAGAAAAAAAAACGAAGGGAAGGTATATTTAGTTGCAGATCCAGAGCTCTTAAATGTCCACTTCTTAAGGAATTTTGAAGCTTAGTCTATCATCTTTCCTCATTGCTGGTTTCCTCCATGATACCATATCTTGGTAACTCCCTGACTGTTCTCCTAGAACATTAGCATAAGTCTCAACAAATTTTTCTTTTTTAAATTTCCTACCAATAAGTGCAATTCAGTTCAGTCATTTCACCTACTAGCTGTGACTCTACTTTTTCTCACATAAGGAAATTTACCCCCTTAAGTGCTGAGGTGGTTGCATGTAATGTTGCTGAGGGTGTACAATTAGCCTACGTTCTAACCCACCTGTCTATTCCTCATTCCTTAATGTTCTCTTTGTCTGGAGGGGAGCATAGAGTAAAAAGCATGGACTTTGGAGTCATATCTAAGTTTGAATTCATGCTCATCCACTTCCCAGATATGTCAGTTTGGGCAAGTTATCTAACCTCTCTGTACCTCAATTTCCACTAATATAAAGCAATGACACTAAAATCAGCCTTTTAGAACCGGTGAAACAATGTATACAAGGAGTCTAGCACAGATGCATTGCATCATTGCCTGGCATATGGTAGCTTCAATACACTATAGCTGCTGCTAACGTAATAACGCTTCCGCTACTAACCTTGCTATTGTCACAATCGGATTCACTTGTCTTAACCTTTTTCCCTACCCTCGAAAACTTAATTTTTTATTTTTATTTTACTTTAAGTTCTGGGATACACGTGCAGAACGTGCAGGTTTGTTACATAGGTTTACACATGCCGTGGTGGTTTGCTACACCTATCAACCCATCATCTAGGTTTTAAGTCCCACATCCATTAGGTGTTTGTCTTAATGCTCTCTCTCCCCTTAACCCCCACCCTCAGAAACATTTTTTAAGAACATTATACTAGGCTGGGCACAGTGGCTCATGCCTGTAATCCCAGCACTTTGGGAAGCCAAGGCAGGTGGTTCACTTGAGGTCAGGTGTTCAAGACAAGCCTGACCAACATGGTGAAACCCCGTTTATACTACATAAATACAAAATTAGTGGGGCATGGTGGTGGGCGCCTGCAATCTCAGCTACTTGGAAGGCTGAGGCAGGAGAATTGCTTGAACCTGGGAGGCAGAAGTTGCAGTGAGCCAAGATCGTGCCATTGCACTCCAGCCTGAGCACAGAAAAACTCCATCTCCAAAACTCCATCTCGGGGTGGGGGGCGGTGGAGGGGGAAGCATTATACTGATTGAACATTGTGTTTACTTTTAAAGGGTGTCTTTAAAAGTCCTCCATTCCTTTCACATTTCCAGTCTCACTTTTCCAGAGTCTTCAGGTTCCCTTGTCTCCTACCAAGCCAGCTTCTCCCAACCTGCCAAGTCTTCTTCAAGTCAAGATCCCACCCCTTCTGTTCTGTTTGTCTGCATTAGAACATAAACTCCTCAGGGCAGGAAACTTGTCTTTCTACATATTTGTCAAGTACCGTGTACATTTAGAGAGCTAAATAAATAACAAATACTACCCAGTCAGAATGAACTTGTTCAATAAATACCTTAGGTATTATCCCTAAGCTGTAATTACACCAAATCTATGGACACGAGATATATAAACAGAACTGGCTAAAAAAAATAATAAAATTACATTTTTGGCTTCTCTACATCAGAAACAGGCTGTCAATGTGGATGGATAGCTAAGTGCTTCCTATCCTCCATTCCTTGAGAGCTGAATCCCAGCTACCACTCACATGAGGGATCATACTCAAAGGGCCAGCCATAGGTCAAAGACTAGCTCAATAAAGTCATCTTTCCTCTGCAACACTGACCATAGATAAGCTGCTAAAACCTCTCAAGTGAAATTTCTCTAGTATGTGTAGGTTGTGCTACACAAATCCCTGCCTATGCATATGTTGTTTCCTAGTCATTGTATTGGTCTGGCTCTGTATTTTTAAATGAACTCTAGACTCCCAGAAAGTGCCTTTTCCCTATTTTTTTTTATTCCCTCACCATACTGGGAACTTAATCTGTACTCAAGAATTACTTGTTTTGACTTGAAAAGCCACCACATTTATGATGTCCTCCATGTCAGATTTTGGCTAATTTCCCATTTCTTTTTTAAGTGTTTTCAAAATGCTTATACACAATGTTTTAAACATACAGAAACTAATTAAAAAATAATATGATACTTATGTACCCAATGCTTGGATTAAACACGTTAATACTTTGCCATGTTTTCATCAACTTTCTTTTTTGTGTTAAATTAAAAACAGAAAATCACCTCCATTCCTTATCACTTACTCCATTTGTCTCTCAAGGTAAGACATCTTTCAGTTGGACTATGTCATTCTCATCTAAGGTTTTTAACTACTGCATATGTAATTATCTGCAAACTATGTATTTTTGTTTTGTGTGTTTTAAAATTTCCATCCATGGTGTTATTGTGTATATGTGCAGTACCTTGATTTTCTTCCTGCAAGATTCTATTTTTGAGATTTTCCATGTTAATATTTGTAGATCCAGTTCATTCATTTTAGCTCCTAACAATAGTCCCTGGGTATATCCACCCATTCCCTTTTGAAGGGGCAAGTTAGGCTATTCATACCTTTTCATTGTTCTAAGTAGTGTTGCAGAGAACACTCATAATCATCACTCCTGGGACCTGCATTATTACAGGCAGTATTTGGTGCTCTGGAGCCTAACTGCTCCTATCTAAACCCCAGCTCTACCACAACAGAAGGACCTTGGGTGTGTTATTTAGTTTCTCTGCACCTTGGTTTCCTCATTAGTCAAATTAGGATAATGATAGAACCTCCTTGAAGAAAATAAAGCAGCAAAAACAGTCTTCCTATGTTAGTTTGTTCTCACGCTGCTAATAAAGACATACAGGAGACTGGGTAATTTATAACGGAAAGAGGTTTAATTGACTCACAGTTCAGTTTGGCTGGGGAGGCCTCAGGAGACTTACAATCATGGCAGAAAGGGAAGCAAACACATCCCTCTTCACACTGCAGTAGGAAGGAAAATGAGTGAGCGCCCCACAAAGGGGGAAGCCCTTTATAAAACCATCAGATCTCGTGAGAACTAACTTACTATCACGAGAACAGGATGGGAGAAACTGCTTCCATGATTAAATTATCTCCATCTGGTCCCTCCCACAACACGTGGGGATTATGGGAACTACAAGACAAAATGAGATTTGGGTGGGGGCGCAGCCAAACCATATCACTTGCAAATAGTAAGACCTCACTTGCTAGGTGTCCGCCCTAATGATAATTGTTGTAATTGACAATTACAGGTCAGGTGCTGAACATCTTTTTGATATCTATTGCCAAACTGATCTCCAATTGGTTGTACCAGTTTACACTCTCTCCAGCACTATATGAGTTTCTGCTCCTCCACATCATCTCTAGGACTTGGCATTAGCAGTGTGACTTCCTAATCCTTTCACTTCTCCTAATCCTAAATCACTTCACTTTTCCTAATCCTAAACACAAGGAGACTCAAGAAAGAAACAAGGGAATGGAAGAAAGAAAGTTGTGCTGGTAACGAGTAATTAGAAAGATCAGGTGGCCAACAGGAAGGAAAAAAATAGTGAAATATTTGGGAAAGTGTGGAAAAAGAGACCCTTTCCCCCCACCTCAGCTTTATTGAGTATGACTGACAAATGAAAATTGTATATATTTAAGGTATACAACATGGTTTTGATATAAGCATGCATTGCAAAATGATTATCGCAATCAAGCTCATTGACATATCAATCACAGTATTATCTTTTTTTTTTTTTTTTACTGAGTCTTGCCCTGTTGCCCAGGCTGAAGTGCAATGGCACAATCTTGGCTCACTGCAATCTCTGCCTCTCAGGTTCAAGAGATTCTCCTGCCTCAGCCTCACAAGTAGCTGGGATTACAGGCAACCACCACCAAGCCTGGCTAATTTTTGTATTTTTAGAAGAGACGGGGTTTCACCATGTTGGGCAGGCTGGTCTTGAACTCCTGACATCAGGTGACCCACCTGCCTCAGCCTCCCAAAATGCTGGGATTACAGGCGTGAGCTAATGCACCCAGCCAAGATCTACTCTCTTAAAAAATTTCGAGTATATATTATTATTAACTTGAGTGACTATGCTATACATTAGGTTCCTAGAAATTATTCATATTATGAATAAAAGTTTGCACTCTGATTAAATCTCCAAATTTTCCCTACCTTCCAGGCCCTGATAACCACCATTCTGCTGCTTCTACAGGTTCAACTTTTTTGGATTCCACATACACATAAGATGATGCTGTATTTGTCTTTCTATGTGGGGCATATTGAAATATGATATCACAATCTACTTTTTATACTATGTATCTACTGACAAGTTATTTTAGTTCTAGTTATTTTTAATATTTTTGTATTTTACCTTTATACTAGAGTTTAAATTGATTTACATACCATCATTACAGTATTTGAGTATTCTGAATTTGACTATGTACTTATTTTTACCAATGGATTTTATACTTTCATATATTTTTGTATTGCTAATTTGCATTCTTTCATTTCAGTTTGAAGAACTCCCTTAGCATTTCTTATAAATCAGGTCTAGTGGTGATTAACTCCCTCAGCTTTTGTTTGTCTTTATCTCTCCTTCATTTCTGAAACAGACTTGCTGGGTAAAGTAGTCTTGATTGGCAATTTTTTCTTTCAGCACTTTGAATATATTATCTACTTTTTCCCGGCCTGCAAAATTCCTGCTGAGAAGCCCACTGATAGTTTAATGGGCATTCCCTTGTATGTTATAAGTCTCTTTTGCTGCTTTCAAAAATCTCTCCTTGACTTTGATTTTTGATAGTTTGATTATAATGTGTCATATCCCTGGGTGTCCATATGTTCCCCTAGATTAGGGAAGTTTTCAGTTATTATTTCCCTAAATGAGCTTTTCTTCTATTTTCTCTCACTCTTCTTCTTTGGGAATTCCCTTAATTCATAAATTAATTCTCTTGATGATGTCCCATAAATCCCATAGCCTTGTTTCTTTTCATTCTTTTTTCTTTACTTACTTGATAATTTCAAAAGACCTGTCTTTGAGTTCACGTTTTGTTTGTTTGTTTGTTTGTTTGTTTGTTTGGCTTGATCAAGTCTGCTCTTGATGCTCTTTGTTGCATTTTTTAATTCATTCATCCTATTCTTCAATTTCAGAATTTCTGTTTGGTTCTTTTTTATAATTTCTATCTCTTTGTTAACTTCTCATTTTGTTTACCTGATTATGTTGAGTTGTCTATCTGTGTTGAAAAAGATGCTGAACACAGCTGAGTCTCCATAAAACAATTATTTTAAATTATTTGTGGGCAATTTGTAGATCTCCATTTCTTTAGAGTCAGTTACTGGAAAAGTATTATATTCCACTTATAGTATCGTGTTTGCTTGGTTTTTCTTGTTCCTTAAAGTAAAGACACCTGAAAAAATAATCACTTCCTCAAGTCTGTACTGACTAGCTTCAGAAGAGAAATATCATCAACAGCCAACCTGGCTAGGGATTTCTGAGGCTCTCTCAGAACTCTATGGATTTGCCCACTCCACATCTCTTGTTCCCTCTTGAGGAGGAACACTTAAGATTGTATGTCTTCTCTCAATCACACAAGCCATGGTAGATTTAAAAAAAAAAAAAAAAAAGGCTACCATTTCTTGTTCCTAGGTCAGTGCCCTGAAATGCTCAAGTTTGTATAGCTTCTTCCTACTTTTCAGAATCAAGCTGGTTGTCTGTGCAAGCTCACAAGCCATCTGTAGAGGTTTGTACTTTCTGTTCACAGGGGCATGCACAGAGCCAGCCACAGTCAGGGGCAGGAGTGAGGTACACAGTGTTGGGGGTGCCCATGAGTCAGCTGAAGGGGTCTGCAGGCAAGGTCTCCCAAGCAGCTCATGGGCAGGTTTTCTGATGAAGTCTCCAAAGCAGTTAGTAGCATCCAAGGCCTTTGGTTGAATTCCATGCCCTAGTTGCTGTGAATCTCCATCTCTCTTATCTGCTTCCAGCCTCTCCCAGCCACTCAGCTGTGCTGGGTGGGGCTAAAAACAAGTGGGCCTCCTTGGCAGCACCCCATGGCTGAGTAAGCTTACTATACTCTCACTTTTTCCTATAGGATAAATCATGGGCTAAAGGCATCTCTCTTGGTATTGAGCTGTGCTTCCTTAGAGGAGTGACATAGGTAAATGAAACTGTTTTTCTTACCCTCTTCAATGCATCTATTCTCAAATTTTCTTCTTCAATGGTGAGCTGGAACTTGTCCACTGGATTCCCAGACTCTCTCAAAGGTACTGTCCTCCATGCTTGGTTATTAAAATTGATGCTTATGTGGGGTGGTGATGATCAGATAGTGATTCTTTCTGACATCACTCTCAAGAATTCTTTTAGGTGGGAAATAAAAGTTATTTAGAATCAGACTCTGCAGAAACTCTGGAGAGATATGAGTCTTTAATGTATTCTCTTGAATTGTTCTCAAATCGTTACCCTCTGCAACAAAATACAAAGCAAATTGCTACAGGCAGTCCTTTGCTTGTTTATATTTTCTTGCCAACTACTTCATTTTATATAGTGATTTTTGAATTATCCATAGCCTAACATTAAATATATACCAGGACCTCTATAAAAACTCGATAGCTACAGAAATACAGAACTCTCAAATAAGAAGGTATGGCCGGGGGCAGGTGTCTTACGCCTGTAATCCCAGCACTTTGTGAGGCTGAGGCGGGTGGATCACAAGACCAGGAGATCGAGACCATCCTGGCTAACATGGTGAAACCCCGTCTGTACCAAAAATACAAAAAATTAGCTGGGCATGGTAACGGGTGCCTGTGGTCCCAGCTACTCGGGAGGCTGAGGCAGGAGAATGACATGAACCCAGGAGGTGGAGCTTGCAGTGAGCCACGATCACGCCACTGCACTCCAGCCTAGGTGACAGAGCGAGACTCCACCTAAAATGAATGAATGAATGAATAAATAAATAAATAAATAAATAAATAAGAAAGTACATTACCAAGATCTGTCACAGATTCATAGAACACAGTAATTAAGTTCTGAAAGGCTTCCCAATCAAAGAACAGGAGTTCACTCTGGGTTAACTGTTTAACCAGCATCCCTTGTGAAATAGAATTGCCACTGTATCTTTTTAGATTTAACTGATTTAATTTCCTACTGTTTGCTTCTAAGTAGCTATTAGAGCTTCCATTAGGAATTGCTAATGGTGCCCATTCTGGACTCCCTTAGCCTAGAACGGAAGATGAGGGAAGGACTAATGTAGTGTGCATGTGATTTAAGACGCAGCCAGAACCTGGTCACAGGGCTAGTTTTGCAGCAGGTAGAAATAATGAAAAATTAGTGAACCTACACGGTGTTTATATGTCTAATTTGATACTAATCATTTATATACTCTAAGGAAGATGTTATACTTTTACAGACCCATTAAAACGTGTTTTAAACAAAAATATGTATGTAATTCCAAAAGTATGCTGAAATGTCACATTTCATTTCCTAGTAGATATTCAGTGAATACATTCATGCAGTGACACCTGTAACTCACAAGTATTAGTTTAATTTAGTAACAGTTTATTTCCCTTTACAATAAAACAATCACTTGAACTCAAAAAAAGGAAAGATGTACATTACTAAGGAAAGATGTTAACAGGTTAATAGATAAAAGCATATAAGCTGAGTGGTGAAGAAACTCAGTAGACAACAGAGGTCTTTTGGAAATCTGTTGATGACTCCTCAGAAAGAGTCTGAACCCTCTTGTCAGGACTGAATTTTGTCAAGACTGGCAAGATGGCCAAATAGGAACAGCTCTGGTCTGCAGCTCCCAGCAACACTGACGCAAAAGGTGGGTGATTTCTGCATTTCCAACGGAGGTACCTGGTTCATCTCACTGGGACTGTTTGGACAGTGGTTGCAGCCCACGGAGGGTGAGCTGAAAGCAGGGTGGGATATTGCCTCACCCAGGAAGCGTAAGGGGTTAGGGAATTTTCTCTCCTACCTAAGGGAAGCCTTGAGGGACTGAGTCTGAGGAACTCCAGCACAGATACTACGCTTGTCCCACGGTTTTTGCAACATGCAAACCAGGAGATTCCCTCCAGTGCCTACGCCACTGGGGCCCTGGGTTTCAAGCATAAAACTGGGCGGCCATTTGGGCAGACACATAACTAGCTGCAGGAGTTCTTTCTTCCATAACCCAGTGGCGCCTGGGACGCCAGTGAGACAGAACAGTTTGCACCCCTGGAAAGGTGTGCTGAAGCCAGGAAACCAAGTGGTCTGGCTCAGCAGGTCCCACCCCTAGGGAGCCCAGCAAACTAAGATCCACTGACTTGAAATTCTCCCTGCCAGCACAGCAGCAGTCTGAGATCGACCTGAGGCATTGGAGCCTGATGGAGGGAGGGGCGTCCGCCATTGCCGAGGCTTGACTAGGCGGTTTTCCCCTCACAGTGTAAACAAAGCCCCTGGGAAGTTGGAACTGGGTGGAGCCCACTGCAGCTCAGCAAGGTTGCTGTGGCCAGACTGCCAGATTTCCCTTCTCTGGGCAGGGCATCTCTGAAAAAAAGGCAGCAGCTCAAGTCAGGGACTTATAGATAAAACCCCCATCTCCCTTGGACAGAGCACCTCAGGAAAGGGGTGGCTGTGAGCACAGCTTCAGCAGACTTAAACATCCCTGCCTCATGGCTCTGAAGAAAGCAGCGGACCTCCCAGCACAGAGTTCAAGCTCTGCTAAGGGTCCAGACTGCCTCCTCAAGTGGGTCCCTGAACACCATATATCCTGACTGGAAGACAACTCTCAGCAGGAGCCAACAGACACCTCATACCGGAGAGTTTTGGCTGGCATCTGGCAGGGGCCCCTCTGGAACTAAGCTTCCCAAGGAAAGATCAGGCAGCAACCTTTGCTGTTCTGCAGCCTCCACTGGTGATACCTGGGCAAACAGGGTCAGGAGTGGACCTCCAGCAAAGTCCAGCAGACCAGAGGGGCCTGACTGTCAGAGGAAAACTAACAGAAAGGAATAGCAGGTCCACTCAAAGACCACAACCAAAGGTCACCAACATCAAGGACCAAAGTTAGATAAATCCACAAAGATGGGGAGAAACCAATGCAAAAAGGTTGAAAATTCCAAAAACCAGAACACCTCTTCTCCTTCAAAGGATCACAACTCCTTGACAGCAAGGGAACAAAACTGGATGGAGAATGCATTTGAGGAATTGACAGAAGTAGGCTTCAGAAGGTGGATAATAACAAACTCCTCCGAGCTAAAGGAGCGTGTTCTAACCCAATGCAAGGAAGCTAAGAACCCTGAAAAAAGGTTAGACGAATTGCTAACTAGAATAACCAGTTTAGAGAAGAACATAAATGACCTGATGGAGCTGAAAATGCACAGCACAAGAACTTCGTGAAGCATACCCAAGTTTCAATAGCCAAATCAATCAAGCGGAAGAAAGAAGGGAAATCAGTGATTGAAAATCAACTTAATGAAATAAAGAGAGAAGACAAGATTAGAGAAAGAAGAATGAAAAGGAATGAACAAAGCCTCTAAGAAATATGGGACTATGGGGAATTCCAAGATGGATGAATAGGAACAGCTCCAGTCTACAGCTCCCAGTGTGAGAGATGCAAAAGACGGGTGATTTCTGCATTTCCAACTGAGGTACAGGGTTCATCTCACTGGACCGGTTGGAGAGTGGGTGCAGCCCACAGAGTGTGAGCCAAAGCAAGGCAGGGCATCACCTCACCCAGGAAGTGAAAGGGTCAGGCAATTCCCTTTCCTAGCCAACAGAAGCCATCACAGACAGTACCGGGAAAATCGGGACACTCCTGCCCTAATACTGCTCTTTTCCAAAGGTCTTAGCAAATGGCACACCAGGAGATTATATCGCACGCCTGGCTCAGCGGGTCCCACGCCCATGGAGCCTTGCTCACTGTTAGCACAGCAGTCTGAGAACGAACTGCAAGGTGGCAGCAAGGCTGGTGGAGGGGCGTCTACCTTGCTGAGGCTTGAGTAGGTAAGGAAAACAGCTGGGAAGCTCGAACTGGGTGGAGCCCACAGCAGCTCAAGGAGGTCTGCCTGCCTCTGTAGACTCCACCTCTGGCGGCAGGACATAGCTCAACAAAAGGCAGCAGAAACTTCTGCACACTTAAACATTCCTGTCTGACAGCTTTGAAGAGAGCAGTGGTCCTCCCAGCATGGAGTTTGAGATCTGAGAATGTACAGACTGCCTCCTCAAGTGAATCCCTGACCCCCGAATAGCCTAACTGGGAGACACCTCCCAGTAGGGGACCGACTGACACCTCATATAGCCGATGAAGCTTCCAGAGGAAGAATGAGGCAGCAACATTTGCTATTCTGCAATATTTGTTGTTCTGCAACCTCTGCTGGTGATACCCAGGCAAACAGCGTCTGGAGTGGACCTCCAGCAAACTCCAACAGACCTGCAACTGAGGGTCCTGACTGTTAGAAGGAAAACTAACAAACAGAAAGAAACAGCATCAACATCAACAAAAGGACATCCACACCAAAACCCCATCTGTAGGTCACCATCATCAAAGACCAAAGGTAGATAAAACCACAAAGATGGGAAGAAACCAGAGCAGAAATGCTGAAAATTGTAAAAAACAGAGCGCCTCTTCTCCTCCAAAGGAATGCAGCTCCTCGTCAGCAACAGAACAAAGCTTGACAGAGAATGACTTGGATGAGTTGACAGAAGTAGGCTTCAGAGGATGGCTAATAACAAACTTCTCCAAGATAAGGAAGATGTTCAAACCCATCACAAGGAAGCTAAAAATCTTGAAAAAAGATTAGAAGAATGGCTAACCCTAGAACAAACAGCATAGAGAAGACCTTAAACGACCTGATGGAGCTGAAAAACATGGCATGAGAACTATGTGGCACATGCACAAACTTCAGTAGCCAATTCGATCAAGTAGAATAAAGAGTATCAGTGATTGAAGATCAAATGAATGAAATGATGCAAGAAGAGAAGTTTAGAGAAAAAAGAGTAAAAAGAAATGCACAAAGCCTCCAAGAAATATGGTAAGCAAGACAGGCCAACATTCATATTCAGGAAATACAGAGAACATCACAAAGATACTCATCGAGAAAAGCAACCTCAAGACACATAATTGTCAGATTCACCAAGGTTGAAATGAAGGAAAAAATGTTAAGGGCATCCAGAGAGAAAGGTCGGGTTATCCACAAAGGGAAGCCCATCAGACTAACGGTGGATCTCTCAGCAGAAACTCTACAAGCCAGAAGAGAGTGGGGGCCAATATTCAACATTCTTAAAGAAAAGAATTTCCAACCCAAAATTTCATATCCAGCCAAACTAAGATTCATAAGTGAAGGAGAAATAAAATCCTTTACAGACAAGCAAATGCTGAGAGATTTGGTCACCACCAGGCCTGCCTTACAAGAGCTCCTGAAGGAAGCACTAAATGTGAAAAGGAAAAACCAGTACCAGTCACTGCAAAAACATGCCAAATTGTAAAGACCATCGAAGCTAGGAAGAAACTGCATCAACTAATGAGCAAAATAACCAGCTAACATCATAATGACAGGATCAAATTCACACATAATGGTATTAACCTTAAATGTAAATGGGCTAAATGCCCCAATTAAAAGACCCAGACTGGCAAACTGGATAAAGAGTAAAGACCCATCAGTTTGGTATTCAGGACTCCCATCTCACATGCAGAGACACACATAGGCTCAAAATAAAGTGATGGAGGAAGATCTACTAAGCAAATGAAAAACAAAAAAAAAAGCAGGGGTTGCAATCCTAGTCTCTGATAAAACAGACATTAAATCAACAAAGATCAAAAGAGACAAAGAAGGCCATTACATAATGGTAAAGGGATCAATTCAAGAAGAAGAGCTAACTATCCTAAATATATATGCACCCAATACAGGAGCACCCAGATGCATCAAGCAAGTCTTTAGAGACTTACAAAAAGACTTAGACTCCCACACATTAATAATGGGAGATCTTAACACCCCACTGTCAACATTAGACAGACCAACAAGACAGAAAGTTAGCAAGGATATCCAGGACTTGAATTTAGCTCTGCACCAAGTGGACCTAATAGACATCTGCAGAACTTTCCACCCGAAATCAGCAGAATATACATTTATCTCAGCACCACGTGGCACTTATTCCAAAATTGACCACATAGTGGGAAGTAAAGCATTCCTCAGCAAATGTAAAAAAACAGAAATCATAACAAGCTGTCACTCAGACCACAATGCAATCAAATTTGAACTCAGGATTAAGAAACCTACTCAAAACCACTCAATTACATGGAAACTGAACAACCTGCTCCTGAATGACTACTGGGTACATAACAAAATGAAGGCAGAAATAAAGATGTTCTTTGAAACCAATGAGAACAAAGACACAACATACCAAAATCTCTGGGACGCGTTTAAAGCAGTGTGTAGAGGGAAATTTATAGCACTAAATGCCCACAAGAGAAAGCAGGAAAGATCTAAAATCAACACCATAACATCACAATTAAAATAACTAGAGAAGCAAGAGCAAGCACATTCAAAAGCCAGCAGAAGGCAAGAAATAACTAAGATCAGAGCAGAACTGAAGGAGATAGAGACACAAAAAACCCTTCAAAAAATCAATGATTCCAGGAGCTGGTTTTTTGAAAAGATCAACAAAATAGACTGCTAGCAAGACTAATAAAGAAGAAAAGAGAGAAGAATCAAATAGATACAATAAAAAATGATAAAGGGGATATCACCACCAATCCCACAGAAATACAAACTACCATCAGAGAATACTGTAAACACCTCTATGCAAATAAACTAGAAAATCTAGAAGAAACGGAAAAATTCCTGGACACATACACCCTCCCAAGACCAAACCAGGAAGAAGTTGAATCCCTGAAGGGGTCAATAACAGGCTCTGAAATTGAGGCAATAATTAATAGCCTACCAACCAAAAAAAGTCCAGGACCAGACGGATTCACAGTCAAATTCTACCAGAGGTACAAATAGGAACTGGTTCCATTCCTTCTGAAACTATTCCAATCAATAGAAAAAGAGGGAATCCTCCCTAACTCATTATATGAGGCCAGCATCATCCTGATACCAAAGCCTGGCAGAGATACAATAAAAAAAGAGAATTTTAGACCCATATCCCTGATGAACATCGATGCAAAAATCCTCAGTAAAATACTGGCAAACCGAATCCAGCAGCACATCAAAAAAGCTTATCCACCACAATCACATCAGCTTCATCCCTGGGATGCAAGGCTGGTTCAACATATGCAAATCAATAAACATAATCCATCATATAAACAGAACCAAAGACAAAAACCACATGATTCTCTTAATAGATGCAGAAAAGGCCTTTGACAAAATTCAGCAGCCCTTCATGCTAAAAACTCTCAATAAACTAGATATTGATGGGACGTATCTCAAAATAATAAAAGCTATTTATGACAAACCTACAGCCAACATCATACTGAATGGGCAAAAACTGGAAACATTCCCTTTGAAAACTGGCATAAGGCAGGGATGCCCTCTCTCACCACTCCTATTCAACATAGTATTGGAAGTTCTGGCCAGGGCAATCAGGCAAAGGAAAGAAATAAGGTGTATTCAGATAGGAAGAGAGGAAGTCAAATTATCTCTGTTTGCAGACAACATGATTATATATTTAGAAAATCCCATCATCTCAGCCCCAAATCTCCATAAGCTGATAAGCAACTTTGCCAAAATCTCAGGATACAAAATCAATGTGAAAAAATCACAAGCATTCCTATACAACAATAACAGACAGAGAGCCAAATTATCAGTGAACTCCCATTCACAATTGCTACTAAGAGATAAAATACCTAGGAATAAAACTTACAAGGGATGTGCAGGAACTCTTCAAGGAGAACTACAAACCACTGCTCAAGGAAATAAGAGAGGACACAAACAAATGGAAAAACATTCCATGCTCATGAATTGGAAGAATCAATATCATGAAAATGGCCATACTGTCCAAAGTAATTTATAGATTCAATGCTATACCCATCAAGCTACCAATGACTTTCTTCACAGAATTGGAAAAAACTACTTTAAACTTCATATGGAACCACAAAAGAGCCCACATAACCAAGACAATCCTGGGCAAGAAGAACAAAACTGGAGGCATCAGGCTACCTGACTTCAAACTATACTGCAAGGCTATAGTAACCAAAACAGCATGGTACTGGTACCAAAACAGAGATATACACCAATGGAACAGAACAAAGGCTTCAGAAATAACATCACATATCTACAACCATCTGCTCTTTGACAAACCTTACACAAACAAGCAATGGGGAAAAGATTCCCTATTTAATAAATGTTGTTGGGAAAATTGGCTAGCCATATGCAGAAAACTGAAACTGGACTCCTTCCTTACAGCTTATACAAAAATCAACTCAAGATGAATCAAAGACTCCCTCCTAGGACCATAAAAATCCTAGAAGAAATCCTGGGTGATACAATTCAGGACATAGGTATTGGGCAAAGACTTCATGACTAAAACACCAAAAGCAATCACAACAAAAGCCAAAATTGACAAATGGGATCTAATTAAACTAAAGAGCTTCTTCACAACAAAAGAAGCTCTCATCAGAGTGAACAGGCAACTTACAGAATGAGAGAAAATTTTTGCAATCTATCCATCTGACAAAGGGCTAATATCCAGAATCTACAAAGAACTTAAACAAATTTACAAGACAAAAAAACAACGCCATCAAAAAGTGGGCAAAGGATATGAACAGACACTTCTCAAAAGAAGACATTTATGCAGCCAACAGACACATGAAAGAAAGTTCATCATCACTGGTCATTAGGGAAATGCAAATCAAAACCACGAGATACCATCTCATGCCAATTAGAATGGCAACCATTAAAAAGTCAGGAAACAACAGATCCTGGAGAGGATGTGGAGAAATAGGAATGCTTTTACACTGTTGGTGGGAGTGTAAAGTAGTTCAGCCATTGTGGAAGACAGTGTGGCAATTCCTCAAGGTTCTAGACCCAGCAATCTCATATTGGGTATATACCCAAAGGATTATAAATCATTCCACTATAAAGACACATGCACACATATGTTTATTATGGCACCATTCACAATAGCAAAGACCTGGAACCAACCCAGTGTCCATCAATGATAGACTGGATAAAGAAAGTGTGGCACATATACACCATGGAATACTATGCAGCCATAAAAAAGGATAAGTTCATGTCCTTTGCAGGGACACGTAAGAAGCTGGAAACCATCATTCTTAGCAAACTATCACAAAAACAGAAAACCAAACACCACTATGTTCTCACTCATAAGCAGTAGTTGAACAATGAGGATACATGGACATAGGGAGGGGAACATCACACACCAGGTCTGTCGGGGGATGGGGAGGTTGGAGAGGGATAGCACTAGGAGAAATACCTCATGTAGTTGATGGATTAACAGGTGTAGTAAACCACTATGGCATGTGTATACCTATGTAACAAAACTGCACGTTCTGCCCATGTACCCCAGAACTTAAAGATAATTTTTTAAAAAATAGAAAAAAAAAGAAACACAGAACAATCACAATTAATAGGAAATATGAAGTTTGAAGACTTCGAAGTTATAAAATTGATGATCAAGATAAAAGTCTATTAGGTGTGATGGAAAATTTTAATGACAAACTTATAAGACAAACTGGTTAAAAAGGGGCAGAAACAGAGTTGACCAACAGACTGAGCCATAGCTGTTTCTGTGTTTCCTTATCTTGGCTCTGGCTTTCTGACACTCCCCAAAACAAGGTAAATGATTTATGACTGCTAAACAGACTAACCCAGGCTCAGAAATAATCAGTATTATTTGTAAATGATGATCACATATGTGCTCATGCATCCAGAGTTGTAGTTGACATTTTATGAAATGACACAAAAGATTCTGTGTATCTTCAATTTTCCAGATTTAATTAGTGTCTTTTCAGAACAGAGGACTGTAACAGTGGAGAGATATCAGGAAGGTCATTCCCCTTGCCCTTGGGGAGCTTTAAGCATGTACAGTTAGGAGGAATCATTTATATCCATGCACAATTAAATAGGTCTGTTGCAGAGCAACCTGTGAACAAATGCGGGTCAAAATACCAGTATGTGTATCCATGTTGAAGTGATGCTGATAAAAAGGAATAAAAAGAATCAGGTGGAAGGCTTCCAAAACAGTGTCAGTAAAAATGATGAACTTCATTTCATGGGGAGGAAAGGGTAAAATATTCTAGCATATGCAAAGTTATGGAAGTAGAAGCAAATACTTCATCACAGTGTACCTCATCACAGTGGAAGAGTACATTTATTATTATAATAATAATATAAATTATATTATATATAATATATTATATATACTTAGTATTAAATATTATTATAAAATATTATTATTATAAATGTTATTAGTATTCCTATTTGAGAATGGGAGATGGCTGAACATGTAAATTAACCTGCCCCAAGTCATATAGTGAGTTACCTGTGCAGCTAAAATAAGTGATATTTTAGGAACAGTTTACATCATGAAACACTGAAGCTGTATATTTTTTCAATAAATGATGGTACTCTAGGTAGTTCTTAGACAACGATTAGTAGAAACTAAACTATATTTTTAAAGGGTTTACTTAAAAATATTGCAAAAGATAGGGCAAAGAGCTTTCTTATTCCCCTAGTGAAGAAAACCAGGGCATTTTTTTAAAGGACGAAGAATCATTAACAGTATTTCCTGAAGGAGAATAAAGTCTTCCAGCCTGCATCAGAATTCCACGTTACTATCCGAATTCTAAGATTAAGGGTGTGTTTTACCCACACCCTAGATTTTTGGGAACACAGGCTTGGCATTATGTAAGTTCCGCTGAGGAGGATAATGTGACTCTTCTTGTTATGGGAGAGACCTCATTCTGATCACTTATATTTGTTTTTATCTATCTATATAGGATTTTAGATATATATATATTTCTTGTTTAAGTGTACTTTATCCTTTAGCAAAACTCACACTTCTTCAGATTAGCACACATCTATCTATCTCTACTGTCAGCTCCTGTAAATGGTAGCATTTACCCAAGACAGAAAAATCTCTTGGAATAACCAGTATACTTGTTTCAATAATCTGCAGAGCCATCAATGAGAATGCTTCAGAATAGAAGAGCAGCTGGTTTCAAATACTATTTCATTTTCCTCCCAGCCCACTACTAGAGCCTAGTACACTACTGTATAGTGTGGGCCTTTGTGGAGGCTTCTATTTCCCACCTGTATTTCTTTTTCTTTTTCCAGCAACAGCCTGCCTTTGTGCCAACTCCTAAATAACCATAAATTTTGTTCTTATAAACCTTAATGAATGCTTGGCCAAGATGCTGTAACTATTGGCTTCTATATTGGAGCATAAATGGAAAGGGGGGAAAAAAGTGCACTGTGAAAAACTGGATAAAATGGAAAAAAGATCACAGCAAACCCAAAGTCGCAATTTGCCTTTAATGTGAAGGAGGCCTTGTTTTCACGGTGTGGCAGCTTTCAGGGGTTTTAATCTCAAAGTGGCTGATCAATTTAAGGTAAGTGGCAGGCATTTGGCCTGGTTCCCAGGCTTTGCTTTGCTGCTCTGAGAAAAGAAAGGATTCAGTCAGACACACAGACAACAGGCATCATCAGCGGCTCCCACATTCCAAGCATTTTAACACAGATTAGGTTGGCATGATTCTACTGTTTACTGAAATCTCCTAGGTGTTGCATTTTTCCTTTTCCTTGCTGTGGTTATCCAAGATGGTTTTCTTAGGTCAAGACCTTCATATGCCAAATAGCTTACAGTGCTGTGAAGGGAAAAGAAGAGCAGAGGTCAAGACTTCTGATTAAAATGCTATTTCACTTGCTTGCTGCAAAATATGAGACTTCAGACAGCAGGTAATTGAGCACTGAACTTTTTGCCTAAGGCATACATTGAGACAGGAACTGTTTTACATGCATGCCTGAGGGGGAAGAAAAACGAAGATAATTTCTTTAACAAGGACAAACTTAATTCAACTAGGAATGCCCAAAGGATTAACAGGGTGATCTGTAGTTATTTTTGCTACAGAATGTATAAGCATGAGGCTTACAGATAATGTTGAACAAGATTATAACCAATATAGTCCATTTTTCAATTAATATTTTTCACCATATACTCTTTACTTTTTCAAAGAGTAATATTAAATGAGTTCAACAGACCCCTTACTACCGTCTCATGTTCTTAGCAAAAGTTAATTTTTTAATCCATTTGACCTATAACATAGGTTAAATAAAATATGCATTCCATCGATTAAGCCAAAAAACAAATAAATTGTCTCTCATATATTTTGGCTATATCATACTGTATAGAAAATTTGTATTTTAAAATACATTTTCACAGTTTTTAAAGATACATTGCCTTACTTTAATATAATCAAGAACACCTTTCCATTAGTCATCTTCATGGCAGATCTCCTCATGTTTTATTTCTCTCTAAGAATTTTATCAAAATAAGAAACTACTATAGATTTTTAAAAATAGTTTTTCTAGCTATTATACTTTTCAAAAGCAATGTTGAATTATTATACTTACTATACCTAGAAATGCCTTCCTAACATTTCACACATTTACATTGACTTATTTCTTCCAAAACTAACACATTGTTGCACTTGAGTAACTTATATTAAGAATAAGTATTCTTGTTTGTAAGGGTTAGCTTAGAAACTAATGCAATTTTAACCAGTTATCTTAACTTTAGTTGTTATATATGCAAGTGTGGCTTTTAAAAAATAATATATAACTTTTCACTGATTAAAGAAAAAAAAATTGAGTCAGAAAAGAAGCAGCTAGCAACCATCCTTCTGCTGTTGCCGCATATGTCTTATCACCATGTGATACTTGTCAACATGTGATACTTGGAACTGCAGCAGCCGTCTTGCAAACATGGAGAGAGCCAGCTTAAGGGGCCTAGCTGAAGTGCTGAGGATGGCAGACAAGAAAGATGGAAAAAATATGATTTTCAATTATGTCATTGAGCCATTGAACCAACAATCCTGGGTCCACTCAACTTGAGATTTCTTCTTGTGTAAGATAATAGATTCCCTTTCATTCATGCAATCATATTCGTTGAGCATCTACCATGTCTCAGACCCTATGCTAGGGGTCTGAAGTAGCTCAGTGAACAAAACACAAGATCCCTACCCTCGTGGAACTCACATTCTAGCCAAGAGAGATAATAAACTAAAAACATAAATAAGAAAATTCTATAGTATGTTAGGAAATAGTAAGCAGAAAAAAATTCATAAGAGGAACATGGCAAAAAGGATCAGGAATGCTGGGATCAAAAGGACAGGTTTTGATGTTGAATAAAGTGAGAATTGGTTGGCTTCACTGAAGAAGTGAGATTTGAACAAACACTTGAAGGAAATGAAGGACTTATTTCTTAAGCCAGTAGGAGATAGGTTGTATTTTTCTCATTGTTGACAATCCTCTAAGTGAGAGGGAGATATGGGAAGAGAGAGAGAGAGAAAGAGAGAGATTTGGGATAGTGTCTGATTCCAGCTCCTCTTTGATTCTTCTTAGTTCCAGTCAACCAAATGATTTTTTTCCTTTGCTTGAGTTTCAGCTGGGTTTCTGTCACTTAGAGAAGATTAGTAAGTTTTCTGTTGGTCACAAATAAACTATCTCTGATTCCAGGAACAGCAAGCCCAAATAGATACTGAGCCATAATTCCATTCTCTATATAAAGAGCTTTATTGCCCACACTGGGGGGTATCCAGGCATCCATAAAAGCATGGCCTGTGAGGTTTTCAGCTTCCCAAGTGGAGTGGGAAGATGCTCAGGACTGGGGTGGAGCTAAAAAGAGAAGCTCTGTTTTGGGACTGGTAGTAAAAATTGATAGTCATATTCTAAAAGGGTAAGTCTGCAGGAAGAAAGATAAAATAAATAACAGAGAAAAAGAGGTGAACAACTAAAAAATGTATACTGTACCTAGGAGATAGAAACAGAGAACACTAGCTAGAAGCAACATCTCCCATTTATTACAGAGATATTGATGCATTTATTCTACTATGTTTGCTATGGGCAAAGTTCTAAGATATGCTATTCACATATACACAAAGGTCATAATATATTGTCATTTTGTCACTGGCTCTTCAATGCAGAAAGATGATGTTTGTTTATCTGAGTTGCTTACATACCCTCATGTAGCACCTAAATATCCTAAAAATAGGAATTCGGCAAAACAAAGCATGGAATATACTTATGCTTCCAATTTTCAATTTCTAGCTAAAAGACAATGCCAGCTCTATATCACAGTTTATGTTGGGCAATCTTTCTGTGCATCTGTTTCCTTGTTTGTAAAACGGGTTCAATGAGAATACCTACCTCATAAGACTCTCACAGGGTTATTGTGATTAAATGACATAATGCATGTAACCACAGTGCTATGATTTGGTCACTGTTCCATAAAAATTGGCCATATACCTTTACTATATCTATTTGTATTTGGTTCTTTTTGGGAGGCATACTACACAAGTTTATTTCAAAACATTGCTGTCAGATAAGAGATTTGTGGATTCTGTGTGATTATGGATATTAACTAGAGAATCTTTGTGTGTTGTTATATATTTGGGAGCGTCTTCGTCCATTCAGACTGTTGTAAAAAATACCTTAGACTTTGTGCTCAAAAATATCAATAAATAAATTGCAATGCAGTGAGAGATTTTTTTTAATATGATGACAGTGCACAATTTCAATAGGGT
The DNA here is from genome assembly GCF_047675955.1 of Chlorocebus sabaeus. Taxonomy (NCBI): domain Eukaryota; kingdom Metazoa; phylum Chordata; class Mammalia; order Primates; family Cercopithecidae; genus Chlorocebus; species Chlorocebus sabaeus. The sequence continues at coordinate 59,949,201 of NC_132924.1, forward strand.
CAGAGAAAACTGGATGCTCATATTGGACACTGACTTAAGACTTACAAATAATAGGCATTTATTTCTCACAGTCCCAGAGGTTGGGAAGTCCAAGATCAAGGCACCAGCAGATTCAGTGTCCGGTGAGGAATCTTTGCTTTATAGATGACACCTTATTGCTTCATCTTCACATGGCAGTAGGGCCAAGGCAGCTCCCTTCAACCTCTTTTATAAGAGGTACTAATCCCATTCATGAAGACAGAGCCCTCATAACTTTATTCACAAAAGACTCCCACTTCTTAATACTATCACACTGGTGCTAGGTTCCAATGTATGAATTTAAGGGAGATGCCAACATTCAGACCATAACAGGGAGGATGGGACAGTGTGTGTGTGTGTGCGCGCGTGCATGTACATATATGCATGCTAGTGCATATTCACTTCTTGACTTCTCATGGTATTATTATGTTCTCAATTATCTTGCTTCCCTCCTCATCTTTCTTCCATGTCCAATTTGTCATTGACTCCAAGACAGGTAGTTGACGTATATTTAAAAATCAAAGCTGGCCTTGGAATGAGAACCCCACATTAAATCTGTTATTAGTTCTGTGACACTAAGCAAATCACTTAGTCTCTCAGAGCCTCAGTTTGTCACCTCCAAATCAATGAGAAAACCACACAGGCTCCTAGCATGACACCTAACCCATGGTAGGTACTCAAGATACTTTATTGAGCCTGCATCTTTTTTCATGATGTCTCTGAAATCTATGTCTCTCTTTTGTTCCCTTTGCCACCCTGGAGCAGGCCTTCATCCCCTTTCATCCAAGGCTCAGCCTCCAATCTGAGCATCTAGTTTTCTCTGACCCAATTGAAGTCATGCACTGTCATCAGATTAAAAAATAATCTCTCACTGCATAGCAATTAATTTGTTGGTATTTTTGGAGCAAACCACCAAAAATATCAAACTCTGATATTTTCCTTTCATACTTTTAGGTACATATGTTGTCAATATTGCCATTCTCTAGGCCTAAGAAGACCCTTACTTGCTCAACTATTCCTAAATATTCTTTGTTAACTCACTTTCTCTGTGCTGTGTGACAACTCTCTCTTCTGAAGACTATATACTACTCTAAGCCCTGAAAATACTAAGATAAAAAAGTCCGAAAAATCTTGGCTCTACCACTCACCTGCAATAATATTAATAAAAACCACTATGTATTGTGCCCTTACATGGAAATATGCTAAGATTTTATATGTGTTATCTCATATAATCCTCACAACAATCCTATAAAGTATTCTTATTATTATCTTAAGAGAAAACTGTAGCTTGGGAATATTAAATCCATTTCCCATTATATAGATAAAAAGTGGTAGAGCACTTTGAATCCAGATCAAAGCCTAAACTCTTAAGCTCTCAGCTACTCTGCCTGTGTTATATTCTTGGAGAAATAATATAAATGACTGTACCATCAGATTGATTACAAAAGAGTTAACTACAACTTGCAAGTGGCATTAACTACTTACAACTACTTACAAATTACCTACTTATACATTCCTCAGAAATTTTTGCAACTCATTGTATATATCTTAGTCAATGTCTCCTAGCTTCAACTATAAAATATCAATGATATCACTTAGTTTATAGAATTGATAGCATATTACTTGAATTAGTGCCTTAATGTAGTTAAATGGCTAGTATAACTTCTCATATAGACACCCAACATATATTAGTTCCCTTCATGTCCTACGCTCCTTCTAATCAATTTAAATATTTGCTGCAACATTTGGATTTTCATTTAATGCTCTCCATGGATAAACTCCCCATTGTCATTGATTGAAAAGCTAAAAGAACAGAGCAGGTCTTGTGAAAAAAATATTAGAAGTGCTCATTCTACAGCTGACTCAAGTGAGGCTTGATGGTTTTCATCAAGTAACTGAAGGATTTTAGTAACTGAAGTCACTGATCATTTGTTCTCCGTGTACTCAAAAGAGTGAAAAAGAAGAACAAAATAAGATAAATGTAATTCTAGAGATACTTCGATGAGACACTAAGAAGATTTTATTGATGCCAAAAAAGAAAAAAAAATGTTGGAATAAGACAGAAAAAAAATGTCTCAGAAGATCTTTGAAAGTTAAACTATGACCTAGGTAATTTATAAACACACCCATCTAAAGCAACAGACTGAGCCAAGTAATTGATCAACATTTCCTCTAATTCTTTTGGTCTAGAGATTTCTTTTTTCTTGATCCAAGCTAAAGAAAAATATGTCTCTGTGTATTGTGGTATGTTTCTACTGTCAAAGGTGCCCAATTGTGGTCCTTGTGTTTATGAGATTATTAGGTTACTTTCTAATTTCTCCTAACTATAATTATACCTTTCATCAACCCAGACTACCTGTAAAACTTTTGAATAGAACAGAATGAAATGTTAAGAACCATCACTTGTCCCCTCTATTGGACTCTCTCGGTGTTAATGTTGAGTGAAAATATTATGTGTATGTGTACACACACATAAAAATATACAGATATACAGTTGTATACACACTCATCCAGATATACAGTTGGCCCTTGAACAATGCAGGGGTCGGAGTGCCAACCCCTCACACATGTATGTTTTGATTCTCCAAAAACTTAACTATTAATAGCCTACTGTAGTAGGCTAACAGTAGATTAACACATATTTTGTATGCTATATATATTATATACTGTATTATTACAATAAAATAAGCTAGAAAAAAGAAAATGTTATTAAGAAAATAAGAAGGAAGATAAAATACATTTACAGTATTATATTGTATTTATCAATATCATGCATTTACATGGTCTGTTTATTGAATGAATCATCTGTCTGAAAGTCAACTTTTTCTTGTAATATCATGACGATTCCATGCTTCTTGGGAGCACTTCCAGCATCACTAGTGGCACTTCGTATGGGTCCCATAATGTTATTCAAGATTTACAGTATGGCACTAAGCATAATGGAAAATACGCAACAATCACAAGAGACCACTTTTTACTGCTATACGCAATTTACTGGAGAGACAAACTGCTCACACGGAGATGATTTGCATTACATAGCATTTTAGGCAGATAAAACGCTTGAGCTCACTACAATAGCAATAGGAGGTGGCTATAAAATTATTATGGTAGGCTGGGCGCGGTGGCTCATGCCTGTAATCCCAGCACTTTGGGAGGCGGAGGCGGGCGCATCACGAGGTGAGGAGATCCAGACCATCCTGGCTAACATGGTGAAACCCTGTCTCTACTAAAAATACAAAAAATTAGCCGGGCGCAGTGGCGGGCGCCTGTAGTCCCAGCTACTCGGAAGGCTGAGGCAGGAGAACGGCGTGAACCTGGGAGGCGGAGCTTGCAGTGAGCAGAGATCGCGCCACTGCACTCCAGCCTGGGCGACAGAGCGAGACTCCGTCTCAAAAAACAAACAAACAAACAAATTATTATGGTACTATAATATGTACTACAATTAGTTTTATGCAGTTATTGCTTAAAATTGAATCTTTACATTTGTTTACACTTCTCTCCACCACAAATGGCACCATTTTTGGTCTATAAGTGTGTATGTAAATCTTGATAAAATTTAACTTTTTATGATACAGTTGTGCATATTTTGATAGTAAATGGTAAAACAGATTAATGTCTACACATATTATGTGCATTCATAACATATCTAACTTTTTCTTAATTCACACAGTTCATCTGTTTTCTCAAATTATCGCAAATCTCCAAAGCATTTTCCAAAATATATTGAGAAAAATCTGCATAGCAAGTGAACCTGTGCAGTTCAAGCTTGTGTTACTCAAGAGTCAACTGTATACACAAATATATATAATGATATAAAATTATTTTATTACCTGGTGAAGTAAGGTGACGTTATCCCCAGTTTATAGATGAGGAAACTGCCTAAGATAGATAAAGGATTGGCAAACATCTGCTTAAAGGGCCAAAGAGTAAATATTTTAGGATTTAGGCTATGACCCAACCTCTGTTACAACTACTCAGCTCTGCCATTGTAGCATGGATGTAGCCATAGGTGTCATAAATAAATTGGCATGTCAGTGTTCCAATAAAACTTTATTTACAAAAACAAGTGACTGATCCATGTGCCATATTTGTCAATCCCTTGGATAGATAACTAGATTTTTTAAAGTCCTGTTGATAAAGCAGTCATCAAGCTACAGTTTACTAAGAAAAACATTTATAATTAAAAAGGATTGTTGATTTTTAAAACATTTTGATGAACCATATTCATACATTTCCTAATATTAAGACATATTTGATTTCTGTAATAAACTTTATTCTTACTTTTAATATATTTTCTGCACATAGAAGAGAAATGAAAGCCCAGAATATAAGACTCCAACTCCAGGAGAAAAGGGAGTTACAGAGAGAAGTAAGCCCAACATTCTGCATGCAAATTTTCATATGAATCATTTCCTGATTTCTAAGATGAGCACATATGGGGCAAGATGGCAGAAACTAGACAGAAAGCAGCTGCTAAGAAGCTAAAAAGCTAAGCAGATATTTAGGCAATCTCATGGTACCAAGGAAACAAAAATTGGAATTCAGGAACCACCAAGTAAAAGAGGCACTAGTAAACACTTCAGGCTTTCAATTAGGGCCCTGAAAGGGATATACCCTAGGAGTAAGAATAATTCAAAAATAGAAAAGCCTTAACTAGATTAAAGTGTTCTGCATGTACTCTACCTGCCCTCCAGGAGAAAAAACTAAATCTTCTCTGAAAAAGCTTACATCATTCAGAGACTCTATAATTTTCTCAATAAATTTCTTGTAATCAGTAAAAAATTACTAAGTATACTAGGAATTGGGGCCAAACAAACAAAAATAAAGAGAAAAAATAGACAATTAAAAACAGAACCGTAGGTGATACAAACATTGGAGTTATAAGACACTGACTTTAAAATAACTGTGATATTTTGAAAAAACATTAATGAGAAGATTAAAAAAAAAATCACCAGGGAATTAAAACCCATTTTTAAAGTATCAAACATTACATTTAAAATTTAAGAAAATATCACTTTTTCTGTTTCATTGTAGTATCAAAGAAGAAGATTCACCATTTTCTGAAAAAGACTACTAAAACATTTTCCTTTTTAATTACATATACCTGAGCCCAGATTTTCTTTATGTACTGCAATCAAAACAACATATCACAATGGATTAAAGACAGAAGCAATAAAAGAATCCCACTGTTTTCCATTAAGCTGGGCATTTTAAAAAATTTGTAAAAACAAGCCAGGCATGGTGGCACATGCCTGCAATCCCAGCTACTTGGGAGACTGAGGCAGGAGAATTGCTTGAACCTGGGAAGTGGAGGTTGCAGTGAGCCGAGATTGTGCCACTGCACTGCAGCCTGTGCAACAAGAGAAAAACTCCATCTAAAAAAAAAAAAAAATTGCAGAAACATAAAGCAAGGTTCTTTTTCTCACTTAATTTTTTTTCTTTTAGAAAACAGCTGTTTTCACTTTATGTTTTCACTTATTTTAACATGTAATGGGTTTATTGTTATTTTTAAATGATTTAATAAGTATGTTTAAATTTTCTCAGTTTTCCATATCATTGTGGTAACAATTAATAGATATAACTCACATTAAAAAAAGCTCTTCAGAGTTCTCAATACTTTTTAAGATTGTAAAGGGGTCGCAAGACCAAAAGTTTTGATAACACTGATCTATAGATTCAAAACATTTACAATCAAGTTCTCAGCCTGTTTTTTGTTTATCTCTCTGTGTGTATGGAAATTGGCCAATTGTTTCTAAGCTTTATATGGAAATGCAAAGGATCAAGAATAGCCAAGAGAATTGTGAAGAAGATTAGCTTAGAGCTATCAAAGTTTGTTTTAAAGCTACAGTAACCAAAAGAGTGATATTGGCACCAGGAAAAATAAACAGACCAAGAGGATAGAATTGAGTCCAGAAATAGTCCTTATATACAGTTACCTGATTTTCAACAACACGGTTACTATGATGGAGTGGGAAAAGGATGACCTTTTAAATAAATTATGCTGGATTTATTGTTCCACATTCTCATCAGCATTTGGTATTAAAGTGTTTTGGATTTTAACCATTCTAATAGATGGGTGGTGTTATCTTGTAATTTGAAATTCTCTAATGGCATATGACGTTGGATATCTGTTGATATGCCATTTGCCATCTGTATATCTTCTTTGGTGGGTGTTTGTTCAGGTCTTTTGCCCACTTTGTAATGGGGTTGTTTGTTTTCTTACTGTTGAGTTTTAAGAGTTCTTTGTATATTTTGGATAGAAGATCTTTGTCATGTACGTGTTTTACAAATATTTCCCCTCAGTCTGTGACTTGTTTTTTTATTCTTTTAAGTTAATGCTTTAAAGGAAATTGTAAGCAGTATCTTCCCTTATGTTATATTCTAGAACCTTTATTGATTTACCTTTCAATCCATCTGAAATTGATTTTTATATCTGATGTGAAGTAGGGATCAAGTTTTACATACACACACGTATACACACACAGACACACATATACATATATACATATATAGAACACAAACACAAACATACACACACACACACACACACACACACACACCCATCCAGAACTCTTATTCATTGCTGGTAGGATTGTAAAATGGTACAGCCACTTTGAAAGACAAATGGAATTTTATGACAATGCTAAACCTTGTCTCACCTTATGATCCAGCAATCATACTCCTATGTATTTGCCCAAATGAGTTAAAAACTTATGTTCACACAAAAATTTGACATGAATGTTTGCAGGAACTTTATTAATAATTGCCTAAAATTGAATGCAACCAAGATGTCTTTCAATAGATAAATGGATTAACAAACTGTGGTACATCCCTACAATGTAATATTAATATTATTGAACAATAAGAAAAAATTATCCACACACAGATACAGAGGAAACTTAAATGCATATTGCCAAGTGAAAGATGCCAGTCTAAAAGGCTAAATATGTATATCTCCAACAAATGTCATTTTGGAAAGACAAAACTATGGAGACAGTAAAAAGATTAGTGGTTGCCAGGGTGTATAAATCAGGGCTTTCCAGACAAACAGAACCAACAGGATATTTATAAATATATAAGAAGAGATGGATTTTTTGTTAACAACAATGTATTAATATCAGTTCATCAACTGTAACAAATGTATCACATCAATGCAAGACACAAATTAATAGGGAAACTGGAAGAGCGGGTGTACATGGGAATCTCTGCTCTTTGGCTCAATTTTTCTGTAAAACTAAAATTGCTTTAAAAATAAAGTATATTAATTAAAATAAAATGTACTAGCCTAATAAAATTACTGATCATTTGGACTTATTAAAATTTAAATCTTCTATTCATCAAAAGACACCATTAAGAGAATGAAAAGGCAAGATGCAAAGTGGAAGAAGATATTTGACATATTTAAATCACACAAATAACTCATATCTAGACTATGTAAATACCTCTTGTAAATCTATAAAAAAGACAGGCTCGATATTTTTCTAAACGGGGAAAAAACTTGAACAGCTTTTTACAAGAGATATCCAAATGGCCAATGAACATGAATAGGTACTCAACATTACTAGTTATCCAGAAAATGCAAATTGAAAACAAAATAGGATATCTCTACACACACCCCAGAATGGCTAAAATTAAAAAGATTGACAATACCAAGTATTGATGAGGATATACAGCAATAGAAACTCATAGGATGCTTTGAGGGTATAAATTGGTAAAAACTACTTTGGAAATTTTGTTGCCAGTAAAGCTGAACATATGTGCACCGTATGATTCAGTCATTCAATCTGCAGGTATAAACCTAACTGAAATGCATACATGTGTGCACAAAACAATAGTTATGAGAATGAGAATATTCCTAGCACATTATTCTCCATAGCACCAAACTAGAAGCAATCCAAATGCCCATGTATTAGTCCATTCTCACACTGTTACAAAGACATACCTGGAACTGGGTAGTTTATAAAGAAAAGAGTTTTAATCAGCTTGCAGTTCTGCAGGCTATATAGGCTTCTGCTCCTGGGGAGACCTCAGGAAACTTATAATCATGGTAGAAGGCAAAGGGAAAGCAGGCACAGTCTTCACATGATCAGGAAGAGAGAGAGGGAGTGAAGTGGGAGGTGCTACACACTTTCAAACAGATCTTGTGAGAAGTTCATCACAAGAGTGGCAAGGGGGAAGTCCGTCCCCATGATTCAATGACCTCCCACCAGGCCCCTCCTCTGACATTGGGGATACAACTTGACATGCAATTTTAGTAGGGACACAGAGCCAAACCATGTTACCCATTAACAATAGAATAGATCAATTGTGGTATATATGTATAATGAATACAATTTAGCAATGAAGAAAACTATATCTATCTATAAAAACATTAATGAATCTCAAAGCTATAACATTTAGCAACAAAAAGAGTATATACTATGTAATCTCATTCAAATAAAATTCAAAAACAGGCAACATTAATTTATAGTAATAGGAATCTGTGCTGTGGTTACCTTTGGAGGAAGTAACAACAGGGACAGGAGCACCAAGTAGGCCTCTGTGGTGTTGTTAATGTTTAGTATCTTGCTTTGTGTCAAAATCAAGCTGTAAAACTATTATTTATGCCCTTACAAGTCCATAAATTAAATTCAAATTAAATAAGTAAAACGAAAGCTATATGGTTGCCTAAATCAACCAACCATAAAGTCATGAGTCATAAAAATTCCCAAATTATTTTTAATCCTATCATTCCTAACCCTGAAACAGAGAGACCCTCCCAATAACAAGATACACTCTCATTACAGAGAGTCCAATGCTCTTCCTGTGCCCAGCACATTATTAATAATTAATAACTAATATTTTAGTGCCAGATACCACACTGAATACTTGCATGCATTAATATATTGAAATCTCCCAATAACTCTTAGAGATGGCTATTATTAAGCTATTTTATAGATGAGAAAGTAAATTTTCACAAGGTCACTCTATCAGTCAATATCTTTTACTACATTTAAAAGAGACCAAGTTTGGTTTAAGCAAAAGGGAATGTGCTTAAAAGGGCATTGCAGAATTCCCAGATTTGCCAGGATAGCCAATGTGAGGACCCTGTAGCCATGAACAATACCCCAAATGAAGTCATGGAGCTGGTCCAATGTGAAAATGCTGTTTTTAGAAAACCAAACACCGCATGTTCTCACTCATACGTGGGAATTGAACAATGAGAGCACTTGGACACAGGAAGGAGAACATCACACACCGGGGCCTATTGTGGGGAGGGGACGGGGGGGAGGGATAGCATTAGGAGATATACCTAATGTAAATGACAAGTTTATGGGTGCAGCACATCAACATGGCACATGTATACATATGTAACAAACGTGCACTTTGTGCACATGTACCCTAGGACATAAAGTATAATAACAATAATTTAAAAAAAAACAAAACGCTGTTTTATTGCCCAGCACTGGTGAGTGTGGCCCACTCTGCCACACTGCCAGCCCTGGAGCCCAGACACGGGCACTGGAGCCAGCCACTGCTCTGTGGGAGCTTGCCGTAACTTCTGCCACCAGCACCACCAGCAAGAATGACTCTCAGTTCCCACTGCAGCAACCAAGTGTTGAGCACATGTTTCATGCCCTAAGGCAAAAAGGAATACATGCACTTATAAAATCCCAGGTCTGGAAGGTGGCAAGTGGGAATTTGAACCCAGCTGACTTGGTTCCAAAACCAGGGGCTCAAATTTTTGCGAGGCTGTCTACAAACGGGGGATGTTACTTTGCCATTTTAAGGACCAAATGAGGCAAGCAAATTCAACAACAAGCAAACCCAACACCACCTCACGTCACTGTGTCACTACCAGAAAGATTCAAAAACGGATTGCTTGACTAATTTATAGACAGAACAAAACTATTTATATGATAAATACGGTGCTGGAAATCACCAAGTGCTGTAGTGAAGGCAGGCAGGGAGGACCCCGTGTGACAGCTCATCCGAGAGCCAGAACTGCACCATGTGGGGCTGTGTGGCTGCATGCTGACTCAGAAGAGGGGTGGGGAAGGAGGGCCGCTTCTGATTCACCATGACCACATCCTGCCCCTCCCTCATTCCTTCCCCTGGAAGCTGCACATCAATCTTCTTGGTGAAATCTCCCCAAAGCATGGGGCTCAGGTATTTGCAGCAAACGTCTGTGAACCTCAGAGTCCCATTTTCCAGGAATATTTGGCCCTGCTTCTTTTCAATGGCATTTAGGTGTGAAGTTAACTATGACTAAGTGTGAAGCTGATAGTCTGGGCTTGATTTGGGTTATTTAGTTTTCACTGTGTTTTATTGGGCACAAACCAGTATCTAACATCATATATATATATGTCCTTTAAAAAACTGGCTTTAGCTGGTTTAAATCAGAAAGAAAATTCTTAATCTAAACACACAATACCAGTTAGGTAACAACTTGGGAGAAATGTGTTCTTTCTGACAATCGTGTAAACACATATTCATTATCATCAAAGACTAAGCAAGCATGTCATCCTCCTCTGATTCATCTTAGGAAAACATGTGGTAGGCAATTCAAAATCCTTCAAATAAAGAATAAAAAGAAGCAAGGTTAAGTTTTTTGTTACAGGAAATTTAGTAAAATTAGTGTCTTTGTGGACTTTTTAATTTTGTTTGCAGTTTTGAAGGTTGGGGTTTTGGGGGGTTTTTTTAATTTGTTTTGGGCTATCATTATTATTATTGGTTTCCACGGAAGGCAGTAGTGGGAGTTAGGATTAGAAAGGTTCTGGTAGTCAATATATGGAGGACTTTGAAAGGTTAGGGGTCTGATCTTTATTCTGTAGGCAGGGAGTAATTCATAAAGGTTTTTTATCTACTTTATTTTTACAATTTTTTAGCCAAATAGAACAAAGAGAAAAGTGTGGAAATTTTAAGTAAATTTACTTTTTTTAATCACACATTATGCAATCACCATTCATGTCAAGAAATAGAAAACTACCAGCACCTCAGGAAGTTCCCTTGTGGTATTTTTAAATTAAAAAAATTATTAACTATAACCAAATAGAGTGAAAACATAAAACATGTATGTTCTGTTTAACATGTCATTGCCATCAAAGTCAAGAAGTCTAAGATCAAAAGCACCCCAGAAATCCCCTGAGTTTAACTCCCAAATCACAACTTTCTCCCTCCACATCCACCATTCCCAAATCATAAGGTAATTGCTACCTAAATATTTGGAATAACCATTTCTTTGTGTTTCTTTATGTTTTTACTACCTAGGTATGCATTGCTAAATAAGATAGTTTAGTTTTGCCATTTTTGATCTTTGTTTAGATACAATCATGCTTGATGTTTTCTTCATTGTTTTGCTTCTTTACCCAACAGTATTTTTGAGGAGTCATCCACGCTGATTCTTGTAGTTTATAGTCACTTTCTTTATTATAATAAACTGTTGCATGAATACATCACAAGTTATTTATCCAGGCTAGAGTTGTTAGACAGTTAGTGGTTTCCAGGCTGAGGCTGTTACAAATAATGTTAAGGCATTGTCTGTGTGTATGTAAGAGAAAAAGAGAGAATTCAGATGTATCTACTAGTACTATGCAAGCTGAACTCAGGGAGAAAAGAATCAGGGAATTTAGTTGGAAGACTCAACTATAAACAATCAAATTTATGAACTTAGTGATTAACAAAGAAAGTAAGAAAGGACAGATTCCTAGCAGGAGTTCCCATTACTCTGCATTTTTGCCTGCTTTTGATATTATCCATAATTTTAAATGTTTGCTAAAATAATCAGGAAAAATTAGCTATTGTTTTACATTTCAGTTCCCTAATTGGTAGTAAGTTTGAGCATTCTCTTGTATTTTTTCATCAGACTATGAAATGTTGTGTGTAAATTGCCTATGCATATCCTTTGCCCATTTTTCTATCAACTGTTTCTTGTCTTTCTTGCCGATTTGGGGGAACTCAGTAAGTTCTGAATATTAATCCTTTGTCTATTACCTATATTGTATAGATATTTTACTTGCGTGTTGCTTATCTCTGTTCACAGTGTCTTTTGCTATATGTAAATTTTTAGTTTGTATATGTGATGACTTTTGTGAGGTGTTACCTTGGCTAGGCTACAATATGTAATTATTTAATTAAACATCTAGTCTTAGTTTTCCTGTGAAGGTAGTTTACAGATATAACTAAAGTCCTTATTCAGGTGACCTTAAATAAGGGAGATTATCTTAAATAATCTGAGTAAACCTGATTAAATCAGTTGAAAAGCCTTAAAAGTGGGACTGAGGCTTCTCCCAAAGGAATATGAAGTTTTACACTATGATGTTCCCTTTTTAAAGACCTTCTCTACTGAGTTCAGACTTTCTTAGTAAGCCCCAACAATCACACAAGCTAGTCCATATGTGTGTGTGTGTGTCTGTATGTGTACACACACACATCTTTATCTATATATATCTATCTGCATCTATATCTATCTATATCTATATATATGTATTTAAATTTGAATTTATATTTATAATTATTCTCCCTGCTAGTTCTGCTTATCTGGTGGAACCCTGACTGATACAGTATAATATTTTTACATAGTCAATCTATCAATATTCTCATTTATAGTTGCTGGGTTTTGTGTCTTGCTGATGTAGTCTTCATATAAATATGTTTGTAAGTCATGATTAAACAGAATTGGTAGTAATGGCTAAAGATTGAAAAGCCCCTTCCCTCCTCTCTACTATTTCTTCCCCATCTAGAAGTAACCATTGTTAATAAGTTGGACTATATTTGTCAAGCCTGTTTTTTATATATAAAAAAATAGCCTGTGTGTGTATATTTGTCTGTGCGTGTGCGTGTAAAAGTCTACAAAGTGAGCTGGAAGAACACATCCCAACTTAATGACAATGATTACATGTAAATGAGAAAAAAGTGGTAGACAGAAGTGAAAAGGGACTTTCAGATTTTGTACTTTTGATTGTCTAAATCTTACATAATGAGAATCTATTTGTATTTAAGTGATTTTTATATTTAAAAATCTTTATAAAATTATTAATAATGATTCCATTGTTCCAATATTTCAAATTTGGGTAAGCCAAGAGATAATGGTTCCATTGAGATAAATAAAAATGTCAAAAACAAGATGTTTACTGCAAGCATTACAAGCTCCAAAGCCATGCTTAAATGCATGATAAAAGACAATAGGAAGATTGAATATGGTGTCTAGCTAGGAGTACATGCTTGGCCTAAATTTCAAAAGTCTGTAGAAAAATAAAACATGTCTACAGGCAAAATTTGGCTTGTGGGCCATAGCTGTGTAACCATTCCAACCATACAGGAAAAGAAGAGGTTGATTTCAAACCAAGAATGGTAGAATTTGAGCCTTAGAGATGTTTTTAAAATCATAAAACCTAAGACTCCAGTAAAAACAACAGTGTAATTTGGTAAGAATGTGTTCTTTTTGAAAGGTGTATTATAGATACACATTCATGTTGTTTAAAAATTTCATCCTATTCTGATATAATGGTGGCTGAAGGGTTGGAGCAATACAAAATTATCTTCACCCACTTTCAGATAAATAGGAAGAGATACATTTCTCGTAAAGACAATTTACTAACAGTTCTATTAAGTTTAGGAACTGAGAAATGGCAAATTTTGAATTTTACAGTGTGACGTTTAATACAAGATTCCATTAGAAATACCATACTTAATATTAAATGTTTTTTTGAAAAATGAGGGACAGCAACATGGCCAGGACTCAGCACTTATCTCACACTTGCCAAGGTATAACTGTTGAGCAGACACCATAATGGATAATAGTCCACAAATGTTTAAAGACCAAAAATTAATCAATGTAATACATCATATCAATACAATAAAGAACAAAACTCACATGATCATCTCAACAGAAAAGGAAAAACATTTCACACAATGCAAGACTAAAATATTGTTTATAAAAATCTAGGAATGGAAGGGAACTTTCTCAACTTGATAAAGTGCATATATGAAAAACCCACAGTTAATATATGTTGAGCATCCCAAATCTGAAAGTCCAAAATCCAAAATGCCCTAAAATCCAAAGCTTTTTGAGTGCTGACATCATGCTCAAAGGAAATGTTCACTGGATCATTTCAAATTTTTGATTTTTTTATTTGGGATGTTCAACTGGTAAGTACAATGCAAATATACCAAAATCCAAAAAAATCCCACCAAATCCAGAACACTTCTGGTCCCAAGTAGTTCAGATAAGGTATATACAACCTGTATATAAGGGTGAAGAACTGAATGTTTTCCCCTAAGATCAGAAACAAGACAAGAGTGATTATTCTCACTACTTCCATTTAACATTACACAAGGTGAGTCAATTAAGGGAGAAAATAAAGTGAAAGACATCAAAATTTGAAAGAAATAAGTAAAATATACGTATACATGACATGATTAAGTCATCATGATTCAGAAAATCCTAAATAATCTAGCAAAAACTAGTCAAACTAATAAGTTTTGCCAAGTTGCAGGACACAAAATCATTATACAAAAATCAATTGTATTTCTACACACACTTGCACTGAACAATCCAAAACGAAATAAAGAAAATAATTTCATTTCTTACAGCATCATAAATCATAAAATATTTACAAATATATTTAACAAAGGAAGTGAAAAACTTGTGTTCTGGAAAGTATAAAATATTATTGAAAGAAATTAAAGACAACCGAAAAAAATGGAAAGACATATCATTTTCATAGATTAGATACCATGAATACACCCACGATCATGGGCAATATTTCCCAAACTGATCTACAGATTCAACTCAACTATTCAAACCATTCAATGGAGAAAGAACAGACTTTGTAGTAAATGGTGCTGAACCCTTGCCTCACACTATGTAGAAAAATTCACACAAAATGGATCAAAGACCTCACTGTAAGAACTACAATTATAGTTTCATAAAACTAGTTTATAAAATGAAAACTATAAAACTCTTAAAAGAAAATATCAGCTTAAACCTTTATAACCTTGAGTAAGAGAAAAGTTTCATAGATATGACACTAAAAGTACAAGCAACAAAGAAACAGATGGATAAATTGGATTACATCAAAATTTAAAATTCTTGTGCTACAAAAGTTATCATCAATAAAGTGAAGAGACAACCCATGAAATGGGAGAAAATATTTGCAAATCATATTTCCGATGAGAGACTTATACCTAGAATATGTAAAGAAATCTTATGATTCAGAGGTGGCTGGCAAGATGGCTGAATAGGAACAGCTCCAGTATGCAGTTCCCAGTGAGATCAACACAGAAGGCGGGTGCTTTCTGCTTTTCCAACTGAGACACTGGGAGCAGCCCATGGAGGGCAAGCTGAAGCGGGATGGGATGTTGCCTCACCCAGGAAGCACAAGGGGTCAGGGAACTCCCTCGCCTAGCCAAGAGAAGCCATGAAGGACTGTGCCATGAGGTATGGTGCATTCTAGCCCAGATACTACATTTTCAACAGTCTTCACAATCCGCAGACCAGGAGATTTCCTCAGGTGCCTACACCACCAGGGCCCTGGGTTTCAAGCACAAAACTGGGTGGCCATTTGGGCAGACCTCGAGCTAACTGCAGGAGGTTTTTTGTTTTTGTTTTTTTGTTGTTGTTGTTGTTTTTCCATATCCCAATAGTGCCTGGAACACCACTGAGACAGAACTGTTCACTCCCCTGGAAAGAGGGATGAAGCCAGGGAGCCAAGTGGTCTAGCTCAATAGATCCCACCCACATGGAGCTCAGCAAGCTAAGATCCACTGGCTTGAAATTGTCACTGCCAACATAGCAGTCTGAAGTCGACCTGGATGCTGAAACTTGGCGGGGGATGGGGCATCCACCATTACTGAGGCTTGAGTAGATGGTTTTCCCCTCACAGTGTAGACAAAGCTGCAGGGAGTTTGAACTAGGCAGAGCCCACCACAGCTCAGCAAAGACACTATAGCCAGACTGCCTCTCTAGATTCCTCCTCTCTGGGTACGGCATCTATGAAAGAAAGGCAGCAGCCCCAGTCAGGGCCTTATAGATAAAACTCCCATCTCCCTGGGACAGAGCACCTAGGGGAAGGGCTGTGAGCACACCCTCAGCAGACTTAAACATCCCTGCCTGACAGCTCTGAAGAGAGCAGTGGATCTCCCACCACCATTCTGGAGCTCTGCTAAGGAAAAGGTTGCCATCTTAAGTGGGCCCCTGACCCCCATGCCTCCTAACTGGAAGACACCTCCCAGCAGGGATCAACAAACACCTCATACAGGATAAGTCTGGCTGGCATGTGGCAGGGGCCCTTCTGGGATGAAGCTTCCAGAGGAAAGAACAGGCAGAAATCTTTGCTGGTCTGCAGCCTCTGCTGGTGATACCCAGGCAAACAGGCTCTGGAGTGGACCTCCAGCAAACTCCAGCAGACCTGCAGCAGAGGGTCCTGACTCTTAGGAGGAAACTAACAAACAGAAAGGAATAGCATCAACATCAACAACAAAGATGTCCACACAAAAACCCCACTGGAGGGTCACCAGCATCAAAAACAAAAGGTAGATAAATCCACAAAGATAAGAAAAAAAGTGCAAAAAGGCTGGAAATTCTAAAAACCAGAATGCCTCTTCTCCTCCAAAGGATCACAACTCCTCAACAGCAAGGCAACAAAATGAGTTTGATGAATTGACAGAAGTAGGCTTCAGAAGGTGGGTAACAACAAACTCCTCTGAGCTAAAGGAGCATGTTCTAACCCAATGCAAGGAAGCTAAGAACCTTGAAAAAAGGGTAGATGAACTGCTAACTAGAAGTTTAGAGAAGAACATAAATAACTAGAAGTTTAGAGAAGAACATAAATGACCTGATGGAGCTGAAAAACCTAGCACAAGAACTTTATGAAGCATACACAAGTTTCAATAGCCAAATTGATCAAGCAGAAGAAAGGATATCAGAGATTGAAGAGTAACTTAATGCAATAAAGAGAGAAGGCAAGATTAGAGAAAAAAAGAATAAAAAGGAATGAACAAAGCCTCCAAGAAATATGGGACTAGGTGAAAACACCAAGTCTATGTTTGATTGGTGTACCTGAAAGTGATGAGGAGAATAGAACCAAGTTGGAAAACACTCTTCAGGATATCATCCAGGAGAACATCCCCAACCTAGAAAGACAGGACAACATTCAAATTCAGGAAATACAGAGAATACCACAAAGATACTCCTCAAGAAGAGTAACCCCAGGACTCATAATCGTCAGATTCACCAAGGTTGAAAGGAAGGGAAAAAATGTTAAGGGCAGCCAGAAAGAAAGGTCAGGTTACCCACAAAAAGAAGCCCAACCAACTAACAGCAGATATCTCCGCAGAAACACTAGAGGCCCAAAGAGAGTGGGGGCCAACATTTAACATTCTTAAAGAAAATAATTTTCAACACAGAATTTTATATCCAGTCAAACTAAGCTTCATAAGTGAAGGAGAAATAAAATCCTTTACATACAAGCAAATGCTGAGCAATTTGGTCACCACCAGGCCTGCCTTACAAGAGCTCCTGATGGAAGCACTAAATATGGAAAGGAAAAACTGGGACCAGCCACTGCAAAAACATACAAAATTTGTAAAGACTATTGACACTATGAAGAAACTGCATCAACTAATGGGCAGAATAACCAGCTAGCATCATAATGACAGGATCAAATTCACACTTAACAATATTAACCTTAAATGTAAATGACCTAAATGCCCCAATTAAAAGACACACACTGGCAAACTGGATAGAGTCAAGACCCATCAGTTTGCTGTATTCAGGAGACCCATCTCACATGCAAAGACACACATAGGTTCAAAATAAAGGGATGGAGGAATATTTACGAAACAAGTGGTAAGCAAAAAAAAAAAAAAGCAAGGGTTGCAATCCTGGACTCTAATAAAACAGACTTTAAACTAACACAGATCAAAAGAGACAAAGAAGGGCATTACATAATGGTAAAGGGATCAATGCAGCAAGAAGAGCTAACTATCCTAAATATATATGCACCCAATACAGGAGCACTCCGATTCATAAAGCAAATTCTTAGAGACTTACAAAGAGACTTAGACGCCCACACAATAATAGTGAGAGACTTTAACACCCCACTGTCAATATTAGACAGATCAACAATACAGAAAATCAACAAGGATATTCAGGACTTTAACTCAGCTCTGGACCAAGTGGACCTAATAGACATCAACAGAACTCTCCACCCCAAATCAACAAAAGACACATTCTTCTCAGAATCACATCACACTTAACCTAAAATGGACCACATAATTGGAAGTAAAGCACTCCTCAGCAAATGCAAAAGAATGGAAATCATAACAAACAGTCTCTCAGACCACAGTGCAATCAAATTGGAACTCAGGATTTAGAAAATCACTAAAAACTGCACAACTACAAGGGAACTGAACAACCTGCTCCGGAATGACTACTAGGTAAATAACAAAATTAAGGCAGAAATAAATAAGTTATTTGAAACCAAAGAGAACAAAGATACAATGTACCAGAATCTCTGGGACACAGCAAAAGCAGTGTTTACAGGGAAATTTATAGCACTAAATGCCCACAGGAGATAGCAGGAAAGATCTAAAAGTGACACCCTAACATCACAATTAAAAGAACTAGAGAAGCAACAGTAAACAAACTCAAAAGCTAGCAGAAGACAATAAACAATTAAGATCAGAGCAGAACTGAAGGAGATAGAAACACAAAAAATCCTTCAAAAAATCAATGAATCCAGGAGCTGGTTTTTTGAAAAGGTTAACAAAATAGATAGACCACTAACAAGACTAATAAAGATGAAAATAGAGAAGAATCAAATAGATATAGTAATAAATAATAAAGGGGAGATTACCACTGATCCCACAGAAATACAAACTACCATCAGAGAATACTGTAAACACCTATATGCAAATAAACTAGAAAATCTAGAAGAAATGGATAAATTCCTGGACACATACACCCTCCCAAGACTAAACCAGGCAGAAGTCGAATCCCTGAATAGACCAATAACAAGTTCTGAAATTGAGGCAGCAATTAATAGCCTACTAACCAAAAACAAGCCCAAGACCAGACAGATTCACAGCTGAATTCTACCAGAGGTACAAAGAGTAGCTGGTACCATTCCTTCTGAAACTATTTCAACCAATAGAAAAAGAGGGACTCCTCCCTAACTCATTTTGTGAGGCCAGCATCATCCTGATACAAAAACCTGGCAGAGACACAACTAAAAAAAGAAAATTTCAGGCCAATAACCCTGATGAACGTCGATGTGAAAATTCTCAATAAAATACTGGCGAACCAAATCCAGCAGCACATCAAAAAGCTTATCCACCATGATCAAGTCAGCTTCATCCCTGGGATGCAAGACTGGTTCCAGATACACAAATCAATAGACATAATCCATCACATGAACACAACCAATGACAAAAACCACATGATTATCTAAATGGATGCAGAAAAGGACTTCGATAAAATTCAACAGCACTTCATGCTAAAAACTCTCAATAAACTAGATATTGATGGAACATATCTCAAAATAATAAGAGCCATTTATGACAAACTCACAGCCAATATCATACTGAATGGGCAAAAGCTGGAAACATTCCTTTTGAAAACCAGCACAAGACAAGGATGCCCTCTCTCACCACTCCTATTCAACATAGTATTGGAAGTTCTGACCAGTGCAATCAGGCAAGAGAAAGAAATAAAGGGTATTCAGATAGGAAGAAAGGAAGTCAAATTGTCTCTGTTTGCAGATGACATGATTGTATATTTAGAAAACCCCATTGTTTCAGCCCCAAATCTCCTTAAGCTGATAAGAAACTTCACCAAAGTTTCAGGATACAAAATCAATGTGCAAAAATCACAAACATTCCTATACACCAATAATAGACAAACACAGAGCCAAATCATGAGTGAACTCCCATTCGCAATTGCTACAAAGAGAATGAAATACCTAGGAATACGACTTACAAGGGATGTGAAGGACATCTTCAAGGAGATCTGCAAATCACTGCTCAAGGAAATAAGAGAGGACACAAACAAATGGAACAACATCCCATGCTCATGGATAGAAAGAATCAATATTGTGAAAATGGCCATACTGCCCAAAGTAATTTATAGATTCAGTCCTATCCCCATCAAGCTACCATTAACTTTCTTCATAGAACTGGAAAAAACTACTTTAAAGTTCATATGGAACCAAAAAAGAGCCCATATAGGCAAGACAATCCTGGGCAAGAGGAACAAATCTGGAGGTTTCATGCTACCTGACTTCAAACTATACTACAAGGCTACAGTAACCAAAGCAGCATGGTACTGGTACCAAAACAGATACATAGACAAATGGAACAGAACAGAGACCTCAGAAATAACACCACACATCTACAACCATCTGATCTATGACAAACCTGACAGAAACAAGCAATGGGGAAAGGATTCCATATTTAATAAACAGCGTTGGGAAAACTAAGCCATATGCAGAAAACTGAACCTGAACCCCTTCCTTACACCTTATACAAAAATTAACTCCAGATGGATTAAAGACTTAAATGTAAGACCTAAAGCAATAAAAACCCTAGAAGAAAACCTAGGCAATACCCTTCAGGACATAGGCATGGGAAAAAGTTCATAACCAAAACACCAAAAGCAATGGCAACAAAAGCCAAAATTGACAAATGGGATCTAATCCAACTAAAGAGTTTCTGCGCAGCAAGAGAAACTATCATCGGAATGAACAGGCAACCTACAGAATGGGAGAAAATTTTTGCAATCTATCCATCTGACACAGGGATAATATCCACAATCTACAAAGAACTTAAACTAATTTACAAGAAAAAAACAAACAATTCCATCAAAAAGTGGACAAAGGATGTGAACAGACATTTCTCAAAAGAAGACATTTATGCAGCCAACAGACATATGAAAAAAAAGCTCATCATCACTGGACATTAGAGAAATGAAAATCAACTACAATGAGATACCATCTCATGCCAGTTAGAATGGCAATCATTAAAAAGTCAGGAAACAAGAGATGCTGGAGAGGATGTGGAGAAATGGGAATGCTTTTACACTGTTGGTGGAAATGTAAATTAGTTCTGCCATGTGGAAGACAGTGTGGTGATTCCTCAAGGATCTAGAATCAGAAACACCATTTGACCCAGCAATTCCATTACTGGGTATATACCCAAAGGATTATAAATCATTCTACTATAAAGACACATGCACACGTATGTTTATTGCAACACTGTTCACAATAGCAAAGACTTGGAACCAACCCAAATGCCCATCAGTGATACACTGGATAAAGGAAATGTGGCATGTATATACCATAGAATACTATGCAGCCATAAAAAAGGAAGAGGAGGGAGGAAAAGGAGGAGGAGGAGAAACAGGAAGAGGAGGAAGAAGAGGAAGAGGGACAAGAATCAAAGAAACACAATAAGAAATGATAAAGGAGATACCACCACTGACCTCAAAGAAATACAAACAACCATCAGAGAATACTATAAACACCACTATGCAAATAAACCAGAAAATCTAGAAGAAATGGATAAATTCCTGGATGCACATAAACCTTCCCAAGACTGAACCAGGAAAATGTTGAATCCCTGAATAGACCAAAAACAAGGTCTGAAATTGAGGCTGTAGTAAATAGCCTACCAACCAACAAAAGCCCAGGATCAGATGGATTTACAGCTGAATTCTACCAGAGATACAAAGAGGAGCTGATACCCTTTCTTCTGAAATTATTCCAAACAATTAAAAAAGTGGGCCTCCTCCCTAACTCATTCTGAGGCCAGAATCTTCCTAATACCAAAACCTGGCAGGTAATAGAACCAAAAAAGAAAAACTTCATGCCAATATCCCTGATGAATATTTATGCAAAAAGTTTCAGTAAAATACTGGCAAACTGAATACAGCAGCACATCAAAAAATGTATACACCACAATCAAGTTTGCTTCATCCCTGGGATGCAAGGCTGGTTCAACATATGTAAATCAATAAATGTAATTCGTCACATAAACAGATCTAGAGACAAAAACCACATGATTATCTCAAGAGATGCAGAAAAGGACTTTGGTAAAATTTAACATCCCTTCATGTTAAAAACTCTCAATAAACTAGGTATTGAAGAAACATAACTCAAAATAATAAGAGCCATTTATGACAAACCCACAGCCAACATCATACTGAATGGGCAGAAGCTGGAAGCATTCCCCTTGAAAACCAGCACAAGACAAGGATGCACTCTCTCACCACTCCTATTCAACATAGTATTGGAAGTTCTATCCAGGGCAATCAGGAAAGGTATACAAATAGGAAGGAGGAAGTCAAATTATCTTTGTTTGCAGATGACATGATCCTGTATCTAGAAAACCTTATTGTCTCTGCCCAAAAGCTTAAGCTGATAAGCAACTTCAGCAACGTCTCAGGATACAAAATCAATGTGCAAAACTCACAAGCATTCCTATACACCAACAACAGACAAGCAGAGAGACAAATCATGAATAAACTCCCAATCACAATTGCTGCAAAAAGGATAAGATACCTAGGAATATAGCTAACAAGGGAAGTGAAGGGCCTCTTCAAGAAGAACTACAAACCGCTGCTCAAGAAAATCAGAGAGGACACAAACAAATGGAAAAACGTTCCATGATCATGGATAGGAAGACTCAATATTGTGAAAATAGCCATACTGCCCAAAGTAATTTATAGATTCTATTAAACTACCATTGACGTTCTTCACTGAATTAGAAGAAACTATTTTAAAATTCATATGGAACCAAAAAAGGGCTCATGTAGCCAAGACAATCCTAAGCAAAAAGAACAAAGCTGAAGGCATCACACTACCGAACTTCAAACTATAGGCTACAATAACCAAAACACCATGACACAGGTACAATAACAGACACATAAACCAATGGAACAGAATAGAGAACTCAGAAATAAGACTGCACATCTATAACCATCTGATCTTTGACAAACCTGACAAAAACGATAAATGGGGAAAGGATTCCCTATTTAATAAATGGTGCTTGGAGAACTAGCTAGCCATATGTAGAAAATTGAAACTGGACCCCTTCCTTACAACTTATACAAAAATTAACTCAAGATAGATTAAAGACTTAAATGTAAAGCCCAAAACTATAAAAACCCTAAAAGAAAATCCAGGCAATAACATTCAGGACATAGGCATGGGCAAAGATTTCATGATGAAATTGCCAAAAGCAATTGCAACCAAAGCAAAGATTGACAAATGGGGTCTAATTAAACTAAAGAGTTTCTGCGGAGCAAAAGAAACTATCATTGGAGTGAACAGGCAACCTACAAAGTGGGAGAAAATTTTTGCAATCTATCCATCTGACAAAGGTCTAATATCCAGAATCTACAAGGAACTTAGAATTTACAAAAAAATTTATTAAAAAGTGGGCAAAGAACATGAACAGACACTTCTCAAAAGAAGACATTCATGTGGCCAACAAACATGTGAAAAAGAGCTCAACAACACTGATCATTAGAGAAATGCAAATCAAACCACAATGAGATATCATCTCACCCCAATCACAATGGGAATCATTCAAAACTCCAGAAACAGCAGATGCTGGTGAAGTTGTGGAGAAATAGGAACACTTTTACACTGTCGGCAGGAAAGTAAATTAGTTCAACCATTGTGGAAGATGGTGTGACAATTCCTCATAGATCTAGAACCGGAAATACCATTTGACCTTGCAATCCCATTACTGAGTCTATACCCAAAGGAATACAAATCATTGTATTACAAACATACATGCATGCATATGTTCATTGCCACTATTTTTGTCCTTCATTTTGTTGATTTGATGTATCACATTTATTGATTTGTATACATTAAACCATTGTTGCACCCTTGAGATAAATCCCACTTGATCACACTATTTTGTGTGTGTGTGTGTGTGTGATGTGCTGTTGAATTCATTTTGCTAGAATTTTTTTTAAGAATCTTTGCATCTGTGTTCATCAGGGATATTGTCCTGTAGTTTGTAGTCCTTGTCTGGTTTTTGTATCAGGGTAATGTTAATCTCAGAATGAGTTAAAAGGAATTCCCCCTTCTTCAATTTCTTGTAATTGTTTGAAGATAATTTAGTATTAGTTCTTCTTTGAAAGTTTGGTAGAATTCAGCAGTGAAGCCATCTGGTTCTGAACTTCTCTTTATTGGGAGACTTTTTATTACTGATTCAATCTCATTATTCATTATTGTTCTGTTCAAGCTTTCTATTTATTTCTGTCTCATTCTCGGGAGGTTGTATGAGTCCAGGAATTTATCCATTTCTTCTAGGTTTTCTAGTTTGTTACTGTGCAGTTGTTCATAACAGTCTCTGGTGATAGTTTGTATTTCTATAGTATCAGTTGTAATGTCTCCTTTTTCGATTGTGATTCGGTTGTATAAAATCAGAAGAGAGTCTTTTCTTTTTTTTCTTGGTTAGCAGAGCTAGCAGTTTATCAATTTCATTTATCTTCTCAAAGAACCAACTTTTCATTTCGTTGATCCTTTGTATTATTTTTTAAGTCTCTATTTCATTTATTTCAGCTCGATATTTATTATTTCTTTTCTTCTACCAATTTGGGGCATGGTTTGTTCTTGCTTTTTTAGTTGTTTGAGGTTCATTATTAGAGTGTGCACTTGAAATTTTTCTACTTTTTTGAGGTAGACATTTATTGCTAGAAACTTCACTGTTAGCACTGCTTTTGCTGTATTCCATAGGTTTTGGTATATTATATGTCACTTTTCATTTGTTTATTTTGTTTTGGTTTGGTTTTGGTTTTGTTTATTTGAGATGGAGTCTTACTCTGTCACCCAGGCTGGAGTACAGTGGTATGATCTCAGCTCACTGCAACCTCCACCTCCCCAGTTCAAGTGATTCTCCTGCCTCAGCCTTTCAAGTAGCTGGGATTACAGGCACCTAACACCACACCTGGCTAATTTTTGTAATTTTGGTTGTGACGGGGTTTCGCCACATTGGACAGGCTGGTCTCAAACTCCTGACCTCAAGTGATCCACCTGCCTCGGCCCCCCAAAGTGCTGGGGTTACAGGCATGAGCCACTACGCCCAGCCTCATTTATTTCAACACATTTTTTTCATTTCCTCTTTGATTTCTTCCTTGATTCAGTGGTATTTGGGAGCATGTTGTTTAATTTCTATGTATTTGTACAGTTTCCAAAGTTCCTCTTTTTATTGATTTCTAGTTTTAGTCCATTTTGTTCTGAAAAGATACTAGGCAGGATTTCAATTTTTAAAAACTTGTTCACACTTACTTTGTGTCCAAACATCTGGTCTATCCTGAAGAATATTCCATGTGCTGATGAGAGAAATGTGTATTCTGCAGCTGTTCAACAAAATGTTCTGTAAATGTCTGTTAGGTACATTTAGTCTAACGTACAGTTTAAATCCAATGTTTCTTTGTTAATTTTTTTGTCTAGATGTCTCTCTGATGCTGAGAATGGGGTGTTAATGTCCCCAGCTATTGTTGTGTTGGAGTCTATCACTCCCTTTAGATCTAATAATATTTGCTTTATATAATATATCAAGTGTTCCCATATTCCTGCTTGTTTTGAGTTTCTAATTGCATAGAATATTTTTTCCACCTTTTGCTTTCAAGACGTGTATTTTTACAACTGAGTTTCTTGTAAGCAGCATACAGTTGGTTCACGTTTTCTTTTTTTGTTTTGTTTTGTTTTTTTTTTTCTAATCCATTCAACCAGTCTGTATCTTTCAAGTGGAAAATTTAATCCATTTACATTCAAAGTTATTATTGATATGTTAGGGCTGTTATTCCTGTCATTTTATTTGTTTACTTATGGTTGTTTTACATATCCTTGCTCCTTTCTTTCTCTCTTACTACTCATCATTGCAGTTTGGTAGTATTCTGCAGTGGTAATATTTGAGTCTTTTTCTGTATTTGCTCTACCAGTGTTTTTTTTTTAAATCTTGTCATGTATTTTCATGATGGTAGTTATTGTTCTTTCCCTTCTAGGTATAGAATTCCCTTAAGTATTTCTCGTATGGCTGATCTAGTGGGGATGAACTCCCTGAGCTTTTGCTTGTCTGGGAAAGACTTTTATTTCTCCTTCATTTAGGAAGGATAGCTTTGTGGGTATGATGTTTTTTTCTTTTTCTGTGGGCAGCAGGTTTTTTTCTTCTTCACCTTGGATATATCATCCCATTCTTTCCTGGCCTGTAAAGTTTCTGCAGAGATGTCTGCTGTTAGTCTGATCAGGTTCTTTTATGATACTAGACACTGTTCTCTTGCTATTTTTAGAATTTTCTTTTTCTTTGACTTTTAACAGTTTGACTATAATTTGCGATAGAGAAGACTTTTTGAATCTTATCTATTTGGGGATCTTTGAATCTCTTGTATCTGTACATTTAAATCTTTTGCTAAACTTGGAAAATTTTCATCTATTATTTTGTTAAGTAGGTTTCCTAACCCTTCCGTTTTCACCAAACTTTCTGGGACACCAAGAATTCGAATATTTGGTTGCTTTATGCTGTCCCATATGTCAGATAGGCTTTGCTCAGTCTTTTTGATTCTTTTTATTTTTGCCTGACTGGGTTATTTCAAAAGACCTGTCTTTAAGTTCTGAAATCTTTCTTCTCTTTGATCTAGCCTATTATTGAAGCTTTTGAATTTCATATTTTATTCAACTCATTCTTCATTTCCTGAATATCTGTTTAGCTCTTTTTTATGATATCTAACTCTTTGGTAAATGTCTCATTCATATCCTGGTTTGTTTTTCTGATTATTCTGTATTGATTTTCAGTATTTGCTTGTATCTCATTGTGCTTCTTTAATATCAAAATTTTGAATTCATTGTCCTTAATTTCATAAATTTCCTTTTGATTAGGATATGTTGCTGGAGAATTATTGTGTTCCTTTGGAGATGTTTTATTTTCTTGCTTTTTTATGCTTCCTGTGTCATTACATTGATATCTCCTCATCTGATGCAATGGTTGTATCTAATTGTTTTAATTTGCTTTCACAGGGGAGGACTTTTCATGAAGATGTATCTATGAAGTTGGTTGGGTAAGGCACTTTGGTTTTCATTCTGGGTGCACGTAGTAGTGTTGTTGCTGTATGATTTCTTTGGCTGTAAACAGCATCAGTGGTGTCTGTGATTTCCTCAGTGGTTTAGGATGTGGTTGTTAGTGGAGGCTTGTGGTGAAGTTTTGCTCGGACAAGGATACCAGGTAGGCTAGTCTTCAAGCCCCAGGGGTGGCAGTAGTGGGCTGAGTTTGCTTGCCTTGAGCCCCAGAGTGATGTATGCTGGCACTGGTGTTAGCATATACAGGCCAGTCAACTCATGGGCCTACAAGTGGCCTGCTTGGGTGCCTGGAATAGCAGCAGTGGGCTGGGCATATAGGTGGGTTCCCCAGCTCCTGGGTGGTGGGCATGGCATCAGCAATGGAAGGACCAGTGGTGGGAAAACTCTCTGGGAATCAAGCAGTTCACATTAGTGTTGGTTATGAAGGGCTGTGCAGGCCAGACCTCAGACCTGCAAGTGGCACATACAGCTGGGTGCCAGCTACGGTGGCAGAGGCAGGTTGAGTGGGCCCAACCTCATAACCTGGGAGGAATGTTGAGGTGCCAATGGTGGTGAACTGGGTTGGGCAATCCCCAGGCCCCCAGATGTCATGCTTGGGTACTGGAAGTATAGAGCTGGGTCAGGCAGACTTGTCCTCAGGAGCCCCAGTGTTGCCTGCAGGTGCTAGCTGTTACAAGCAGTGGCAAGGTGATCCCAGGCCACTGACAGAATGGTCAGGTGGGGGCAGCTGTGGCTGCATTGCAGTTCTGCAATAAAGGGGGTGGGGTTGCTTTCAGTGGGAGCAGCCATAGACAGGTAGCAGGGGGAGCAAGAGCGCATGCTTCACTTGTACCTTGCCCTGCAGCAACCCCTAGTGATGGCAGTTGTGGGCAGTGGAACGTCAGTGGGACTCCAAGGATGTAGAGATGCTGAGACTGTTGAGCCCTAGGGAAGGACACAGTCTGGTAAAAGGCTCCCAAAATGCACCATGCTGTAGCTTCTTAGGACTTGGGGGTTTGTGGGACCAAGCATGAGCTCTTTCTCTGGAGTGATGCCTTACAGTCCTCAGGAAGCTCCCTATATGAAGGGGCTCTCCCATGGTTAGAATTGTAGGTGTCCATGGCAGGAAAGTGGACCACTAGGGGTCACTCATTTACCCTTTACCCACATTAGGTAGCCTCTCCAGACTCCTAGCCAATCCTAGTTGAACAGGCTGCTTCACTTCCTTCTCCCTTCTTGCTTTCAGTGCCTCCCATCACTTCTCTGTTGAATGTCCGTGAGGCACCAAGGATGTAGAGATGCAGAAACTGTTGAGCCCCAGGGCAAGGCACAGTCTGGTATAAGCCGGGCTCTCAAAATGTGCCATGCTGCAACTGCTTATGACTTGGGGGTTTGTGGGACCCAGCATGAGCTCACTCTCTCTCTCTTTTTCAGTGTCTCATTTAGATAATCTATTCAAAGTGTAATACTCACTATTTCGGTTCCTCTCCATGGAAGAGGTGAATACCAGATGCATCTAATAATCCATCTTGAAGTCCCTTCTCTTTAATCAATGTTTTATTGTTTTCAGTATAAGGATTTTTCATCTCCATGGTTAAATTTATTCCTAAATGTTTTAATTTTTGTTGTTATTGCAATGGGATTGGTTTCTTAATTCCTTTTCTGAATAGTTTACTGTTAGTGTATTGGAACACTACTGATTTCCACACATTGATTTTTTGTCCTGCAACTTTATTCACTTATCAGTTCTAACAGTTTTTTAATGTAGTCTAGGATTTTCTACATATCACGTCATTGGCAAACAATTGCAATCCTTCTTTTCCTATTAGGATGCCCTTTATTTATTTTTTTCTTGCCTAATAGCTCTGACTAGGACTTCCAGTAATATGTTAGAAAGAAGTAGTGAGAAAGGATATGTTTGTCTTACTCCTGATCTTAGAGGAAAAGCTTTTAATTTTTCACCATTGGGTATGATGTTAGCTGCAGACTTGTCATATATGACCTTTATTGCGGTATATTCCTTCTACATCTAATTTGTTGAGAGTTTTTATCATGAAAGAGTGTTGAATTTTGTCAAATTCTTTATCTGCATCCATTGAGATGACCATATAATTTTTGTCCTTTCTTCTATTTATATGGCATATTATTGATTTGTATGTTGAATCATTCTTGAATCCAAAGGATGAATAACATTTGATCATACTAAATGATCCTTTCCCATGTGCTATTGAATTTGGTATGCTTGTATGTTGTTGAAAAATTTTGCATCTATGTTTCTCAGGGATACTGGCCTGTAATTTTCAGTTCTTACAGTGTCCTTGTTCAGCTTTGGGATCAGGGTACTACTGGCCTCATAAAATGAGTTTGGAAGTATTCCTTCCACTTCAATTTTGTGAAAGAATTTTTGCGAGGGTTGTTATTCGTTCTTTAAATGTTTGATAGAATTCAGGTGTAGAGCCATTAGGTCCTGGGCTTTTATTTGATAAGAGCCTTTTTATTATTGGTTCATTCTCCTTGCTTGTTATTAGTTGTTTAGATTTTCTATTTCTTCATGATTCAGTCTTGATAGGTTATATGTTTCTAGGAATTTGTCCATTTCTTCTAGGTTATCCAATTTGTTGGCATATTATTGTTTCTAGTAGTTTCCTGTGATCCTTTGTATTTCTGTGGTATAAGTTAGGATGTCTTCTCTTTCATTTCTGGTTCCATTTATTTGAATCTTCTCTCTTTTTTGTCTAGTTAAGAGTTTGTTGATTTTGTTGATCTTTCCAAAAACCAACTCCTAGTGGTATTAATTTTTTCTATTGCTTTTATAGTCTATATGTCATTTATTTGTGCTCTGATGTTTGTTATTTCCTTCCCTTTGCTAACTTGGGGTTTAGTTTTTCTTCTTTTTCTAGTTTCTTGAGATATAATTTTAGGTTGTTTATTTGTAATCCTTCTTATTTTTTGATATTGGTATTCATTGCTATAACTTCCTTCTTAGAACTGCTTTTGTTGTAGCTCAGAAGTTTTAATAGGTTGTGTTTCCATTTTCATTTGTCTTGAGATCATTTTTATTTCTTTTTTAATTCCTTTGGCTCACAAATTGTCCTGGAGCTTGTTAATTTCCACATTTTTGTGAATTTTCGAAGATTTCTCTTATTTTCTAGTTTTATATTATTTGTGTTTAGAAAGATAATTAATATCATTTCAGTCCTGTTAAATTTGTTAAGGCTGGCTTTATGGCCTAACATATGATCTACCCTGGAGAATGTTTCATGTGCACTTGAGAAGAATGTGTTCTGCTGCTGTTGGATGGAATACGTGTATTTGTCTGTTGTGTCCATTTGTTCTAATGTGCAATGCAAGTCTGAATGATGTGTCCATTGTTGAAAGTGGGATTAGTAAAGTCCACTACTATTATTGTATTACAAACTATCTCTCCCTTCAGATCATTTAATTTTTGATTTATATATTTCAGTTCCCCAAAGTTGGGTGCATATGTATTTATAATTGTTATATCCTCTTGATGAACTAACTCCCTTCTCTATATATTTACCTTCTTTGTCTTATTTTACAGTTTTTGACTTAAATTCTACTTTGTCTGATTTAAGTATAGCTACTCCTGCTATCTTTTGGTTTCCATTTGCATGGAATATCTTTTTACATCCCTTTACTTTCAGTGTATGTGTGTCCTTAAGAACGAAGTAAGTTTGTTATATGCAGCATATCATTGTGTCTTTTTTAATCTATTCAGCCACTCTATATCTTTTCATCAAATAATTTCATTCATTTACATTCAAAGTAATTATTGATAAGTAAAGACTTACCACTCCAATTTTGCAATTCGTTAATGGTTCTCTTGTAGATACCTTGTTCCTTTCTTCCTCTCTTGCTGTTTTGCCTTGTGGTTTGATGGTTTTCTGTAGTGGTGTGCTTTGAATCCTTTTTATGTTTTGTGCAGGTACTACAGGTTTTTGCTTTGTGGTTATAATGAGGCTTACCTAACAATTCTTATATTTATAATGGGCTTTTACAGAGTGGTAACAACTTTTATTATATTTTAAAACTATACATTTTTACTCCCCCTCCCCTAAATTTCATGATTTTGGTGTCAACATTTACATTTTTTTTTTGTAACTTACATCTATTAACAAATTATTGTAGTTATAGCTGTTTTTGATAGTTTTGCCTTTTAACCCATATACTAGAGATAAAATTACATTACATACCACCTTTAAAATACTAGAGTGTTCTGAATATGACTACATATTACTTATAGCTTTGGGTTTTGTAATTTCATATGTTTTATTTTATTAATTAGCAGCTTAAAGAACTCCCTGTAGCAGGCCTTGTGATAAGCTCCCTTAGCTTAAGTTTTTATTTCTTTCTCATTTTTGCAGAATAGCTTTGCTAGGTAACATTTTCTTAGCTGGCATTTTTTTTTTCTTCAGCACTTTTAATATATCATCCCACTCTTTCCTGGCCTGCAAAGTTTCTGCTAAGAAATCTGCTGATAGCTGCATTGGGACTCCCTTTTGTGTGATGAGTCTCCTTTCTCTCACTGCTTTCAGAATTATTTTTTTGTCTTTTTCTTTTTGGTCTTTGATTTTTAATAGTCTGGTTAGGATGTATCTTGGTGAATTCCTCTTTGGGTTGAATTTTATTGGAGTTCTCTGGGCTTCTGGTACCTGGATGTTGGCATCCTTCCCCAGATTTGGGAAGTTTTCAGTTATTGTTTCTTAAAATATGCTTCCTGGCCCTTTCTTTCTCTTCTCCTTCTGGTACTTTTGTTATGCAAAAGTCAGTTCTCATGATAGTACCCCACAATTCCTGTAGACTTTCTTCATTCTTTCTCATTTATTTCTTTATGGTTCTCTTACTATAAAATTTAAAATGTTCTCTCTTTGAGCTCACTGATTCTTTCTTCTGCTTAATTGAGTCTGCTGTTGAAGCCTTCTATTGAATTATTCTATTAAGCAATTGTCTTTTTCATTTCTGTGTTTTCTATTTGGTTTTTATTTGTTTTTATTTTTGTGAAACTTTTCATTTTTTTCATGTATTGGCTTCCGATTTTATTTAATTTTCTAACCTTATTTTTTTAAACAGGTCACTGAACTTCTTTAAGAGATTTATTCTGAATTCTTTGTCATTTTATAGATCTCTGTTTCTTTAGGTTCCATTGCCTTTGCTGTGAGGTTGGGTGGTACTACAGTTGGGGGCTGCTGTCCAGTGAGACCATTCACTGGACTCTGCAGTCTGGCTGACCTATTGGCCAGGTACTGTGATTACCTCTATTCCAGCAGAGTCACGGGCTATATTCCCTGGCTCTGCAGTACTACTATTTGGATTCTGGAGTTGGACAAGCTTGTGGACTGGGCTTTAAGCTTAGACAGAGTCACTGCTTGGAATTTTCAAGACTAGAGGCTATGCTCCGTAGGAATACATAGTTGAGGCTTGCCTCCTTGCCTGGGCAGAGTCTTGCGTGGGCTCTGCAACTGGGCTGAGTCACTGTTTCAACTCCCAGGTTGGGCAGGGCCAGCCCCTATACTATACAAAAAAAAAAAAAAAAAACAGTGGCAGGCATTTCCCTGCTAGAGCACAATCTTGAGGTAGGCTCTGAGGTAGGGCCAAGTCACTGTTTGGGCTCCCAGGTCAGGCAGGTCCAGCCCCTATGGTCTGCAGAAATACATGGTGGCATATATCTCCCTGCCTGGGTGGACCATTGTGGTAAGCTCTGAGTTGGTTGGAGTGGCTGGCTAGGAACTCAAGCCAGGTAGAACTTCCCACTGTATTTCTGGGAGCGATCAGCTCAGTTTTGCGAGTAGGCTATAACATTGGCTTGGTATCTTTGATTAGGTGCCACAGTGGTTACTATGAACCCTGCCCCTTTTTTTGTTTTTACCTGACTCCAAACACTCTAGTCCCACCATTACCCGTAGTATTCCCCATAAGGCAAGATAGGAGTAGGTGTCTTGTGATGCTGGGGAACCTGGATGTCCAACCAGGCTCACTTTTCCTACTATAGAAACCATAAGCCTGGGGAATTTCCTCTGTGTGGCACTGTGCTGACATGATTAAAGTGAGGCAGTTCCTCTTACCCTTCTAATATAGTTTTTCATTTCTGTGGTTCATGTAGGTATCTCAATCTCATTTCCAAGTTTTGCAGTTTTCACAAAGGTGTTCTTGTCTAAATAATTGCTAGTTGGACTTTCTGTGTGGAGGACTGAAGCCTAAGACCTCCTATTCTGCCATCTTGCTGATATTACTCCCATCCAAGTCTTTATACAAAACCCAAAGATTTCCAATTTTTTCTCCTATAGCCTCCTAACCTCAAGTTGAATTCAACATAACAAACCTAATATAGCCAAAGCTTTGAACCATTCTTTGGGAGATTTGGAAGACTAGAAAACTGAACCAGACTATGCTGAATTTTTTAACAGAGTCATCAGACAAGCTAATGGCACAAATGAAGTCTCAAGGGGCTTCAGCTTCTGAATTGCAGCTGTATATCTGCAAGCCAAACATGGTTTCTACGTTCACTTACCATAAATATTATTGCCCCATAGTAATTATTATGTGCCTACTATATGCCACATACTGTGTTAGATGATAAAGACATAATGACTAATGCAAGATCTCTGTTTCTGAAGAATTTCCAGATTAAAGGGAAGCAAATAGTCACACTAAAGTAATAGATAAAAATGCTATACAGTGTTCTGGACTAAGTACTGTGGGAACAGAAGGAAACAACTGACTGTATGAGTAAAGCTGAGAAAGTTTCCTGTGAAGATGACCTTTCAGCTGTGTCTCGGGGAATGAACAGAAAATGCCTATAATGCCCTCTAGAAATTTTTCAACACATGCAAAATTTTTGTTATGCTATTAATCTAGTGTTTTTATATGCCCATATCTGAAAACAAAGCGGAATCAAATAAATACCAAAAAGGTACTAAATTTGCTATAAAGCTATTTAGAAAATAATAGACATGAGTATGTAGTATGAGAAATTTATGGGCATTCTTTATCTTGCATTTTTGACAAAAAAAGATAATTAAGAAAATATTATATTGTTGACCCTAATTGATCTAGCAATAGTTATAATCTTTCTGTTTTATGTTGCTTTATCAAACAACAGACTCATTTCCTCATAGAGGTTGGGCTAAGCTATAAAATTATTTAATTATAGAGATATAAATTGCCCCCAATATATAGTTTGTGCATGTTGATGTTAGGCCTGGCTGGGTTTAATCACTCCCAGCTTAAAATTTTTCTTTTTTTTAAATGGTTTAGAAAGAGTTCCCACAACTTCCTTTGGTAATCTGTCTTTTGTCATCCATGGTCTTAGATGTCATCTGTTAAGCAAAGCAAAGTGGTATTTTAATGTGCAATTACTAGTAAAAACAAACTGGAAACCCAGAAGACTAGGGTGGGATTTCTTAAAAGCTTGAATTCCTCTGAAACAGCAGCTTATCAGCAAATGGCTTGTGAACCAGCTTTGGATTCCACATATTTTACTCCATCTCTGAAGGAGCAAAAAGCTTTTACCTCAATATGATTTATCAAGTGATTACAACGACACTTTATTACTTGATTTCCAGGCTGACCATACCCTGCTGTGATAAATTGAAACTTCTTCTGTCAGTTTAGTGGGAAATGCACAGAACCAAAATAACAGGAATAAAATTTCTATTTCAGGAATAAACAAGACATTCACAGAAAAGAATTTTCTACCCTTCTATCCTTGGACTTTATTGCTAGTCTTTTAGGAATCGACAAACATATTTTCCTACCTTCTACACCTGCTTACACGCCAAATTAGCCAAATAGATTTATTGCTTATATTTGTGGGTTGTCTGTGCTTTTGTATAACTAACAGTGTTATATGATTTTGTTAAAATTGTATTCACTGTTCAAGAAGTATTACTTTAATTTCAATTTATCTCTATCGAGTTTCTTGATATTTAATTCCTGCTTTAATTCCTTTAAATTAAGTGTTCCAATCTTCCCTTCCCCAACAGGATTGGCTTTGGTATGCTAAAAACAAAACAAAACAAAACAAAACAAAAAACACTGCATATCATTAAATGCAGGATGAACTTTGAAGGTATCCAGAGGTACTTGCAAATGCTTTTTCCAGTGTAATTTGGCCACAAAAGAGGAGCAGAACCATACTGAGCTTAAATTAGTACTGAAAGTTTCCAGATCTTCTACTACTTGCTTAGTTATCACCAGTTCACTGGACTCTCAAAGTGGCATAAAATAATTATTTTACTGGAACCAACTAAGTCACTGGTTTTATGGAAGCACTTTCCAAAGAGGCACGAAATCAAAATCTTATTTCTTCTCACATGAAAGGTTAATTACATATGAAAGCCTAGGAATTGAGCAGAGATTTAGGATGGTGGCCCATGATAACTGATATTAGGGATTAGCAGGCCTCTGGCCCCCACTGCCTCAAACATTTGCCAGCTCTAGCCTAACCACTTCCTGGGAGCCTTTGTGCCAAGAGCCTTGAAACCAGAGCCTTTCCCTGGGTCCCAGAGCACTTCCCAAAATAAATCTAGACCAAGAAATGAGTTAATCCTGGCCAACTCCTTCTAGAGAGGATAGAGGTAAACTCTTTCCCCCAAGTTTATGGTTCCATAGAAGTGTGATAAATCCATACTTTGGTAACTGTTTTTCAAAGAGAGTTCACCTGGGGCTGCTACTATTTCCAAAGCCTGTGAAAAGTTCAGAGTCTTGTGATGTCATCAAACCTGAGAAACACAGCCAATACAAGTCAGGTGGGCCCTTACTGGGTAGTTTAAATGCACTTCCATCTATCTTCATTATTTTGGCAAATTTACAGGTAGCCAGTCCCACTACACAGAGGTGAAATTGAGCTTCAGCAGATCATGCTGGCTATAAGAAGCCCATCAGAGAGCAGCACAGCCGTGTAGCCAAGGGCTAGAGCTCTGGACCCAATCGTAGGAACCTGGGCATGACATAACCTCTCTGTGCCTCAGTACTTTCATCCATAAAATGGGGATAATAATAGTACTTACTTCACAGGTTGTTTTGAAGAATGAATGTGTTAATACCTGTAAAGTGCTTAGAATGCTGCCTGAAACTTTGGCAATGCCACATAAGTATTTGCTACCATTATTTTTGAGTACAGCCAACAGACTGGGGCATCTAAAACTTCCTGCAAGGGCCAGGCATGGTGGCTCATGCCTATAATCCCAGGACTTTGGGAGGCTGAGGCAGGAAAATTGCTTGAGACCAGGAGTTCAGGACCAGCCTAGCAACATAGAGAGACCCCCCCAGACTCTACAGAAAAAAGAAAACAAAACCCCTCTGCATGATATAATTAAAAACAAATAAAACTGCACCTGAATAGGCTTCAGCTTTGATTGGATTTCCTTAGGTATCTCGCTATAATACTACAGCATATCACTACAGAGTTCACATTTGGTTATGGTTCAAGAGTAACTATTTGAACACTTCTCAAACTGGTCTTAACAGAAGACTATTCCAGGAGTTAACTGTGTGTTCCAGCAAAGATTTTTTCCCTGGTTTAACAGGCTTTTTTTTCTTTTTCTTTTTCTTTTTTTTTTTTTTTTTTTTGACAGATTCTTGTTCTGTCGCCCAAGCTGGAGTGCAGTGGCATGATCTCAGCTCACTGCAACCTCTACTCTCTGGGTTCAAGCGAATATTCTGCCTTGGCTTCCCAAGTAGCTGGGATTACAGGCATGCGCCACCATGCCCAGCTAATTTTTGTATTTTTAGTACAGACAGGGTTTTACATTGTTGGCCATGCTGGTCTCAAACTCCTGACCTCAGGTGAATCTGCCCAGCCTTGGCCTCCGAAAGTGCTGGGATTACAGGTATGAGCCACCACGCCGTCTTAATTGGTTTCTTGACTCCAGGACTTACAGGGTTTTTAGCAAGAGGCAAAAATCTGAGATTTATCAGCAAATAGATAAATAAGTCCTTAACTCCAAGACTTATCTATTTACTGACAAATCTCAGATTTTTACCTCTTGCTCAAAACTCCTTTATGGCCTTCAGGCCTGTTTACCCTACTACTCACCTTCCACGTGCACATCTCACAGGTTCCTCAAACTCAACATGTTCATAACATTACTCATCTTCTTCTCCCCAAACCTGTGTTTTCTGTCTCAGGAAATGCGCCATCATCCATCCACCCAATGCTGAAACCTAAGGGACCATAGCTCTTCTTTTAATTTTACCTTCCACATTGCCCAGAGCCAAAATCCCAATTTTCCTCGAAATCAGTCAAATTTACTTTCTAAACATCTCTAAAAACCTACCATTTTCTTTTTTCCTGGGCTAGTCTCTGCTTTTGTGCAAGACACCATCATCTTTTGCCTGCATAACTAGAACTCCAGGCTTGCCCCGTTGGTATTTTCTCCACTCTGCATAGGGATCTTTCTAAAACTCAAATCTGATTACAACATCCCCAGGCCTAAAACCCTCCAGTGGCTTCCCCAACCCCAACTCTTCATCATGACAGCAAGGTCCCCCATGATCTGGTGCCTGCCAGGTTCTGCAGATGGTGCTCTCACTCCTCTATACCCAACACCTCTCAGGGTCGTAAAGAAGCCACACTCCCTTAGAGCATGTTACTCCCTTGTCTGAAACACTTCTCCCCACCACACACATATACCATTTATCCCACACACACTTTTTGCCTTGCTCATTTTTTTTCTCCTACTTCAGGTCTCAGCTTAGAAATCTCTTCCTGTGGGAGGTTTTCCCAGATGCCTAACCTCAATAATACCGGGTTAGAAGCACCTCCTTTTTGGTTTTTTTTTGGTTTGTTTGTTTGTTTTTTTGTATTTTTAGTAGACATAGGGTTTTGCCATGTTGTCCAGACTGGTCTCAAACTCCTGGGCTCAAGTGATCCACCCACCTCGCCCTCCCAAAGTGCTGGGATTACAGGCATGAGCCACCACACCAGCCTCCTTTTTTTTTTTTTTTTTTTTGTAGTGGGGGGGATAAATATTTTCTTTCTCTTTTTCTCTTTTTGGAATAAATCTTTCCTTCTCTTTTTCTCTCTCTATCTCTTTTTTTTTTCTTTGAGATGGAGTTTTGCTCTTGTTGCCAAGGCTGGAGTGCAACAGCACGATCTCAGCTCACCGCAACCTCTGCCTCCCGGGTTCAAGCGATTTTCCTGCCTCAGCCTCCGGAGTAGCTGGGATTACAGGCATGTGCCACCACACCTGGCTAATTTTGTATTTTTTAAGTAGAGACAGGGTTTCCTCCATGTTGGTCAGGCTGGTCTTGAACTCCCGACCTCAAGTGATTCACCCATCTCAGCCTCCCAAAGTGCTGGGATTAGAGGCGTGAGCCACTGCACCCAGCCCTCTTTTTCTCACAGATGCTGTCTTTCCTCATCATAAAATTTCCCCACAAAACAATAATTGTTTAATTGTCTGCCTCTTCCACCCAATAGTAAGCTGGAGAATACATGAACTATATTCTTAAATTAACCATTATATCCCTTAAGCCTATCACTTGGCAAGCTCATAAAAGGCACTCAACAGTATTTTGAATAAATGAATTAATGTATATGATGATTGCCTTAGATTTTAAATATTCTTAATCAGTGGATATATCTATTGACTCCCAAGAGGAAAGAGCACACTCAAATTAGGATAATTCAAGGGTAGTTGGCTGACAAAGAGATTATATACAAATGTGGGGTGTAAGAGAACTACTAGTAATGGGATAGTAACTTAAACTGTTATCACCCTTAGGCTGGAAATATTTACAGGAAAAGGAAGGATAAAGACTCAAGTAGAGTTAGCCACTTCAGAGGAACATTGGCCTTTGGTTAAAAGACACAGCCAGCTAAAGACCACTATATCAGTCAAGTCTCAAAAAGAGAAACAGAACTAGTAAGAGCTATATATTGTGAGACTTGTTGCAAAGAATTGGCTTATGTGATTGTGGGGGCTGACAAAGCAAGTCCAAAATCTGTATGGCAGGCCATTGTAAGAAAGGGCAGACTCGAACACTCACGCACAAGGTGAAGCAACAGTCCACAGGCAGAGTTAGTTCTTCTTTTGGGAAGTTTCAGTTATCTCTCAAGGCCTTTCAACCAATTGAGTCAGACCCACCAGATTCAGATAATCTCTCTCCCTTACTTACAGTCAATTGGCTATGGACTTTAATCACATCTACTAAATACTTTCACAGCAATACCCAGATTTATGTATAACTGAATAACTGAGGACTACTATCTAGCCATATTGACACATAAAAATTAACCATCTCTGATATCTTGAAAAGAGGGATCCAGGGAATACACATTCTGACCTCACTCTTCTTCCTCTTTGCTTCCCTCTTACTCACTTCCAGGGCTCTCCATCAGCTGAGCCCAACCAGTAGTTAGAAGGTGGAGAACTCATTGATGGAGTCCTTACAGGTTACTGGATTCCACAGATTGCCTGGAGTGTGGGGAGGAAGCTAGAACCAAGCTTCAGACCACAGTCTGTGGGTTGGGGGACAGAACTCTCAAAAAGATAAATCCCCACAGTATGAGGATTCATACTGTGCCATTTTAAAGAAAGAAGCCCTTAAAGAGGAGAGAAGCCCCAAAATTAGAAAGGAAAGTTAGAAACAGGGGTGTGTCCACCAATGCCTCCCCCATACAAAGTTTGTCTTGTGTGTGTGTGTGCTTTTCTTTTGGGCCTGGGCACAGATTCAGGCAGGGTAGACTTTCAAACGTTGCCCCACTAAGTCAGAAATCTCATTAATCACACCAAGAGTTCCTGATCATTTGGATTCACCTCTGTGCCCATGTGTGGTGTGGCATGTGGCATGCAGAGCCAGAGCAGTATCTAGGGATGTGGCATGGCCCACATTCTCTTTCCTGTGGACATCCACATGGGGAAGCTGCAGCCTAGTGAATCAGGTTCAGCCAGTCACAAAGTAGGAGAAATGACCATCAGTTAGACAACTCAGGTACTGTGGGGTAAGTTCACCTGTCAGGCTTTCCCAAGTGCAAAATAATAAAGTGACGCTGGAAAAGGGTAGAGTCTCTCCTGGGTGATATCTATTTTTCATTGTTAAGAGTTCAGACTCCGGAGTTAGATTGTTAAGGTCAAAATCCCTGCTTCAATGCTTGCAGGCTGCAGAATCGTAAACAAGTTGCTTAACCTATGAACACAGAATTGGGGTTAGTGGGAGATTAAATGAATTAATAAAGATTTCACAACAGTACCTAGCATAGAGTAAATGTCCAAGCAATGCTGTCAAGCTAATATTATTATTATCAAAAGCAAACTGATGTTTTCAATTTCCTAAATATAATAAATAGCAAGCAGAGCCAAATCCAGTCTGTCACCTGTTTTGTAAATAAAGTTTTACTGTAACATAGGCACATCCAACCATTTACATATTGTCTGTGGCTACTTTCACTCTGCAGAGTTGAACAGCTGCCACAAAGACAGTATGACCCACAAAAATTAAAATATTTACTCCCTTTATAGAGAAAGTGTACTGACCCCTAATTTAGAAAATGGAAGTGATAATTTGAAAGATATTAAATAAAACATTTATATTCATAAGAATAAATGTCTAATCACAATGAGCAAAACTTGATTTTTATCAAACAAATCTTGTCACTTATTACCAGTATTCAGAAACAAATATAGAGTATTTTCATTCATACTCCTTAACCTGCCTTTATTTATTTATTGCCTTGACTAAAAAGTCTGGATTGACTTCACTAAAAAGATTTCAAAGCTGCATTTTAAAGATGAAGAGTCAGAAAATACCCTTTCCTTAAGTTGCATATGCATAACTTTGATCCTACTCTGTAATGGCACATTAGTTCAATTGGCTAGAGAAGGGTGCAACTAAATCCAAAGTCAACCCTCTGACCCCTAACTGGTTTTGTTCTGTAACACGACCTTGAATACAGACCAACAGCTAATTCCAGTCAGCTCTTCCACCAAAGGATGCAGGTGCTCACAGTGATACCCCAAGGGAGACTTTGGGCTCTTCAGAATTGATCATCACTACAGGTATAATCATTCCAGAAACATACGCTTACATGATGGTTCAGAAACATCCTGTTAACTTCTGATTGATGACCTATTTTCATGGAACGCACTACAACGTGTAATTATGGAACATGGTTTGACCAAATGGTCAACTGATAGGTGGGGTCAGTTAGAGATAGAATAATCATCAAGCTACTTAAAACTTCTCACTAATCTGTCCATCCTTCATTACAATGTTTCTCCTACTTTCCCCTACTTTACTGAGTACTACATGTTCTGACCTTGACTTGACAAGTCTGCCTTGTTTTCTAAGTCCTGACTTAAACATGGTAACCTGCTTCTGATCTCCATCTTTCCTACATTCTACCCTCCATGCTTTTATACAAATTGGTAACTTGACCCTAAATCTCTCTTACTTGATGAGTACCTCCCCCACACATAAAGCACCCTCCAATTAAAACAGCCTGTAGCATAAATGGGATCCAATATGAAGAAGGTCAAATATTAAGTATTGTATTTCCTAACTTCATATCATAGTCAATACCATATTTATGATTAATCTGTAATAAAATCTTAACATGAATTACATTTATAAAATGTCGACATTTGGGAAATTCTTTATTTCTAAAACACAATGTCCTGTCTCTTAGCCAAGCACACTTATTTCACAGAGCTGGTATGCAATTAATGTATTTGGAACACATGACTGATTAAAAATAGCAGCACTGTTCAGTTCTAACTTTGTTCTTTTGCCAGTTTTGAAGGTTCATGAGAGCAAAGGATTGAAAGATCATAGTAACTAGATAAATCCAATGCTTACGTATGTTTATCTGCTTTGTCTCATTGAACATGTCCACATCTGTATATGTAATTCAAATCAGGTACTGCTATAGGCATGCATTCTCGGTTCAGTAGATCATTTATGATACTTAACATCATCATCATCACTTAAGATTTTCTATTAATAACATATTTGACATATTAGCTTACTTTATGAAATGTGCTTATTTTAATAGAACTTGATAATAATGATAAAGCATAATCCAGAGAGTTGGTCAACAAAGTGAACCTTTTTTTCTTTATGCTTACTATAACTTAAACCTTATGCTTCCCAAAATTTCTTTTCAATTTTATTCTCCAGAACAGGTTTCTTTTCAGGGAAAAAAAAAAAATCGTGATCTGTTAAATTTTATTTATTTTACTTGTTTGGGTTGTTTGCCTAATCTTTATAAGCTATTTCTGCCCTGCCAATTCCCCAAACCAAATGTAACAAAATATTTATCTCTTTTGCTTCTAAGCTCCTATAATAATTAAGTTAAATTAAATTAAATTAAATAACTGTATTGATCGACTTAATTACAAATTTGTTGGGGACTTCATACTTGACCAAACAGGGTTCGACTATCTGTAGTCAGCTCCCAGTTATTCTCCATGCCTACATTCTTTGGCTGAATTGATGATGAAATCTCCTGCTTCAGAAAAAAAATATGCTTCACTTTGCCTCCAACCAACTCTAGACCTCCATAATACCAAGTTATTCTCTCTCTTCTGTTTAAATTCTCCCTCTTCACTCTCTCCCCTCAAGCTATAAACAGCCTTAAGTTTCTCTGATTCTAAAATTTTTTTCAGTGAATACATAAAATTAAAATAAAAACTGAACCTTATTTTCTGTATACACTCTCTCTCAACCTACATCCCATTCTCACACTTTTTAACTGGCACGCATCTTAAAAGCTTAGTCTATGGAGATTATCTCTACTGTCTACTTCAGGGAATTCTTTACTTCTGATTTATTCTCCACCATTCTGCAGAAATTATTTTGGTACTTTGCCTGGTTTACCTTCCTATGGTATTTGACTCAACTGAACATTCCCCAATGTTGGGGATGGGGCATTTTCATTTTTTTCTGGCTATGTGTTTTCATGTGGAACAAGAAACCCTAAAGTAGCACTTTCTTTGCCCTCCACAGGGAGAGCATACATTTTCTGATTAATGAGTTTGAGAGAAGGAGCAGAGCTTTGCTTCTCAGCCTCTTCCTTACAGAGAAGATGCATTCTTCCTTGCCTCTCCTTGCTATAAGGCGACTTGTGGCAAATATATCAGAGACAACCTTTATAAAACTGTCTTGTTTTGTTTGCAAACCAGCTTAGCTAACAAACGTAAAGGTATATGCTTTAATCTTTATTAATATATAACAGATTAGTTTAGGGGTGGGAAGATTCTTTAGAGTAATGAATTTTATTTTTATTTTTTTACTTTTAAAAACATTATCACTTTGGGAGGCCGAGGCGGGTGGACTGCTTGAGGTCAGGAGTTCGAGACCACCCTGGCCAACGTGGTGAAACCCCATCTCTGCTAAAAGTACAAAAATTAGCTGGACATGGTGATGC
Organism: Chlorocebus sabaeus; assembly: GCF_047675955.1. Classification (NCBI taxonomy): domain Eukaryota; kingdom Metazoa; phylum Chordata; class Mammalia; order Primates; family Cercopithecidae; genus Chlorocebus; species Chlorocebus sabaeus. Next base: position 59,992,659 of record NC_132924.1, read on the forward strand.
ATGCCTGTAGTCCCAGCTACTCAGGAGGCTGAGGTAGGAGAATTGCTTGAACCTGGGAGTTGGAGGTTGCCGTAAGCCGAGATCGCACCACTGCACTCCAGCCTGGGCAACAGAGCAAAACTCCATCTCAAAAAAAAGAACGTTATTAGTTTTAATTGACAAATCATAGTTGCATACATTTATAAAGTACAGTGTAATGTTTTGATACATGTATACAAAGTGGATTGATTAAGTCAAGCTAATTAAGATATTCATCACCTCACTTATCATTTTTTGGGCCAAGACATTTGAAATTTACTCTCCCATTTATTTGGAAATATACAATACATTATTATTGTCTATAGTTACCCTTGTCTATAATAGACCTCAACATTTATTTTTCTTGTCTAATTGAAACTTATATCCTTTGATTAACAACTCCTCATTCTGCTCGTCTTCCCTTGTGATATGGTTGTGTCTCCACCCAAATCTCATCTTGAATTGTAATTCCCACAATTCCCACACATTGTGGGAAGAACCCAGTGGGAGGTGATTGAATTATGGGGGTGGGTCTTTCCTGTGCTGTTCTCATGATAGTGAATGAGTCTCACAGGTTTTAAAAAGGGGAGTTTCCCCGCATAAGGTCTCTTCTCTTGTCTCTCACCATGTGAGACATGCCTTTCACCTTCTACCATGATTGTGAGGCCTTCCCAGTCAGGTAAAACTGTAAGTCTGATAAACCTCTTTCTTTTGGCAATTGCCCAGTCTCTGGTATGTCTTCATCAGCAGCGTGAAAATGGACTAATGCAGTAAATTGGTATCAGTAGAGGGTGTATTGCTGAAAAGATACCCAAAAATGGACTGGGTATGGTGGCTCATGCCTGTAATCCCAGCACTTTGGGAGGCCGAGGCAGGCGGATCTCCTGAGGTCAGGAGTTCAAGACCAGCCTGGCCAACATGGTGAAACCCTGTCACTACTAAAACTACAAAAAAATTAGCTGGGCATGTCAGGTGCCTGTAATCCCAGCTACTTTGGGAGGCTGAGACAGGAGAATCACTTGAACCTGGGACACAGAGGTTGCAGTGAGCAGAGGTTGCACCATTGCACTCTAGCCTAGCAACAAGAGCAAAACTCTGTCTAAAAAAAAAAAAAAATGATACCCAAAAATGTGGAAGCAACGTTGGAACTGGGTAACAGGCAGAGGGTGGAAGAGTTTGGAGGGCTCAGAAGAAGATAGCAAAATGTGGGAAAGTTTGGAACTTCCTAGAGACTTGTTTAATGGCTTTCACAAAAATGCTGATAGTGAGTGATATGGACAATGAAATCCAGGCTGAGGTGGTCTCAGATGGAGACGAGGAACTTGTTGGGAACCAGAGCAAAGGTGACTCATTATGTTTTAGCAAAGAGACTGGCAGCATTTTGCCCCTGCCCTAGAGATTTGTGGAACTTTGAACTTGAGAGAGATGATTTAGGGTATCTGGTGGAAGAAATTTCTAAGCAGCAAAGCATTCAAAAGGTGACTTGGGTGCTGTTAAAGGCATTCGGTTTTGAAAGGGAAACACAGCATAAAAGTTTGGAAAATTCACAGCCTGACAATGTGATAGAAAAGAAAATAACTTTTTCTGACATGAAATTCAAGCTGCTGCAAAAATTTGCATAAGTAACAAGGAGCCAAATGTTAATCCCCAAGACAGTGGGAAAATGTCTTCAGGGCATGTCAGAGATCTTCAAGGCAGCCCCTCCCATCACAGGACCAGAGGCCTAGGAGAAAAAAGTGGTTGTGTGGGCCAGGCCCAAGGTCCCTATACTATGTGCAGCCTAGGGACTCAGTGCCCTGCATCCTAGCCAGTCCAGCCATGGCTGAAAGGGGCCAACACAGAGCTCAGGCCATGGCTTAAGAAGGTGCAAGCCTCAAACCTTGGCAGTTTCCATGTGGTGTTGAGCCTGTGAGTGCACAGAAGTCAAGAATTGGAGTTTGGGAACCTCCAATAGATTGCAGAAGATGTATGGCAATGCCTGGATGCCCAGGCAGAAGTTTGCTGCAGGGGCGGGGCTCTCATGCAGAACCTCTGCTAGGGCAGTGTGGAAGGGAAATGTGGGGTCAGAGCACCCACACAGAGTCACTACTGGGGCACCACCTACTAGAGCTGTGAGAAGAGGGCCACTGTCCTCCAGACCCCAGAATGATAGATCCACCAATAGCTTGCACCATGTGCCTGGAAAAGCCACAGACACTCAACACCAGCCCATGAAAGCAGCCAGGAGGGAGGCTGCACCTTGCAGAGCCACAAGAGCAGAGCTGCCCAAGACTGTGGGAACCCACCTCTTGTATCAGCATGTCCCAATACTTGACATGAGGTCAAAGGAGATCATTTTGGAGCTTTAAGATTTGACTGCCCTGCTGGATTTCAAACTTGCATGGAGCCTGTAACCCCTTTGTTTTGGCCAATTTCTCCCATTTGGAACAACTATATTTACATAATGTCAGTACCCCCATTGTATCTAGGAAGTGACTAACTTGCTTTTGATTTTATAGGGCTCATAGGGGAAGGGACTTGCCTTGTCTCAGATGAGACGCTGGACTTGGACTTTTGAGTTAATGCTGAAATGAATTAAGACTTTGGAGGACTGTTGGGAAGGCATGATTGGTTTTGAAATGTGAGGACATGAGATTTGGAGGGGCCAAGGGCAGAAAGATATGGTTTGGTTGTGTCCCCACCCAAATCGCATCTTGAATTGTAACTCCCACAATTCCCACATGTCATGAGAGGAACCTGGTGGGACGTGATTGAATTATGGGGGTGGGTTTCCTGCACTGCTCTTGTGATAGTGAATGAGTCTCATGAGATCTGATGGTATCAAAAAAAGGAGTTTCCCTGCATAAGTTCTCTTCTCTTGTCTGCTGCCATGTGAGACATGCCTTTTACCTTCTACCATGATTGTGAAACTTCCCCAGCCACATGGGACTGTAAGTCCAATAAACCTCTTTCTTTTGTAAATATCCCAGTCTCAGATATGTGTTTATCAGCAGGGTGAAAATGGACTAATATACCTTGTAACCACCATTCTACTCTCTACTTCCATGAGTTGGACTCTTAGATTCCACATACAAGTGATAGTATGCAGTATTTGTCCTAGTAACAGTGATCAGTTGATCTTCATTTGCCCCTCTCTCAGCTGGCGCCAAAGTCCCTGGGGTTGAGAGGTTTTCTTAATTGATCCCTTCTCCCAAAACTCTAAAACCCACCTCTTCAAACTCTTCCTATGTCTGTCTTCATAGGAAGAGTGGAAGAGGAAGACAGGACTCTAGGTACTATACTGCAGTACGAATTGCATTGCATTTTATGAATTTTTCTAATTATAAAAGCAATTCTTACAGAAAACTTTTAAAATAAAATAAGTATAAATATAAATATAAAAATTTGTAAACTTAGAGCCAATCCAAAGATATACATGTTTAACATTTTGAAGGTTTTCTTAGTAGTTTTTTTTTCCTAAGGGCATAATAAAAATTATATATACATGCACATATTTTTTTTCAACATTAGAATCAAACTTTACACAGTTTTAAAAAATCAAACTGTTTATTGTTGCTTTTTACCATTTGGTAGCAATTTACACACAGGCTTCAATCTTCAGAATACCCTGGAGTCAGTAGAAAAACCTTTTATAAATAGTTTTATACAATAGAAAATTCCCAATAGCCAAAATTTAGGCTGTAAAAAAAAAAAAAAGCAAAATATACTTTTCTGAAAACACTTAACTTTGAACAAAGCACTGAAACACCAAAGCAGAATGAAAACATCATTTCAACTCCACAAAAAGTAGTCATGATAAAAGGTGTAAAAGTCACCTAATTTTAAAGGCACTGCTCCCTTTTCAAACATGAGTGCAAATACTAACTTGGAAAGATCTCCAAAATATATATAATGTAAAAACAGATAATTTCACAATCATATGTATATGTAGAAATATCCTATCCAGACAATAAAAGAAAAAATCACTTATGTTGGTAAATACATGCACTTATATGAGAAAAGATCAAGAGAGATATACATCGATTCTCAACAGAGGTTGCACTTATTAATGTCAAGAAATGGGTAAAGTGATACATTCACTTATTACCTTGAACTCCTAGAGAAAACCACCATTAATATGGCTCTAGTCTTCCCAACCTTTTCTAAGTATATATTACTCAAATATCACCAAGTTTCACAGTGCTATGGCTTTCATTAGCAGTGAAAAAATGTGAGAAAATGTAAGAACATGGAAACAAGTTACCCTTGTGCTACCCTTTGCCACTTGCACTGCTAGAGTCACTCATCTTTGCAAAGTTCTGCTCAAATCTCAGCAGCCCATAACACAATCATGGCCTCAAGTTTGAGCCACAGCCCAGTGTTTCAATCAGACCACTATCTCCACCCCAATTTCATCTCTTTGGCTACTTTTAGGACCACTACTCATCCTTTCTGCAAAAGCAGACAAAAACATGGCTCTTCTTCCTGAGTTGGACTATCTTAAGGAGTCCCTGTAACAGACTGGCTTCAACCCTAACATGTTATAGCTTTTTAGCTTTATAGAAACACATCCTTTCTTCCACCAGGGTACATCCCCGCAGAAAGGATAATCAGAAAGGTGAGTTCTTTCAAAAAACAAAAGCCACTAAAGACTCAGGATTACTTATAGAAAAATGTATTGTGCAGATATTCACGCACAGGTGAGAAATGACTTTTGTGCAAAGTCATTTATTGTAGCATTGTTTGTAAGAGCCAAAGATTGGAAACAACTGAATGTCTATCAATAGGATCTAGTTTAATAAATGATGATGTATCTATACATAGGACATTGGGAAGCTGTAAAAAAATGAGGAATCTTTCTTTATACTGATAGGAAAAGAAGATACATATATATATTTAGATATATAATAAATCTATAATAATATATCTATATAGATATAGATATATAAACATATATTTAAAGTAAGGTGCAGCACAGTATGTGCAATATACTACCTTTGTAAACAAATGAAAAATAAGAATCAGTACTTGTTTTGGCTTGTATATGTTTGAAGAAACTATGAACATTTGCATAAGATATTAAGTACAGTATTTACCAATGGAAGGAGCTGCATCAGAACTGATCAGAGGAGGACAAGGATGGCAGGGAGACTTTTACTGTATATCTTTCTGGTTTTTAAACCATATTTATGTTTTACTTATTCAACCCCTCAGATCTTCAGATTTTCTTCTTTCAAATCAAGCCCTTTTAATGGGTCCATGCAAGTGAAATCCTTGCAAGTTAGCCTCCTGACTCAAATACTTGGTATGGTATTTTTTTCCCCCAGAAGGTTCCCCTGGGCCTTTGTATATTCAGTCAAATGAGTATGAGACGGACAGAGCACTCTTTTATATCTGATCTCTCCTTGTCTGGGATATACTCTATTTTACAAACCCACACAGATATATGCACACATGATGACATATATCATGTTTATATAAATGAATATTCTTCAGGTTACAACTCAAACTGTTAAAATGTTCAGTTATTTCTCATGGACACCAAGGGCAAAAAACCACTTGAACCTCTGGAACAAACCAGAAGCAGAGGTTATTAAGCCATCAGAACTGTCTCTACTATGTAGCTGTTTTATTCTTCTCTCTTTGTATAGATGGCTTCCTATACTTCTCTAATCCATATTGTGGTTAAAAAAAAAAAAAAAGTTGACAACACCTCCTGGTTTGTGTGTGTGTGTTCTTGATACAGCCACACACACAGTGCCTGGTGTTTTTCTCCTTCTTGTACAAAGGATGGTTCCTATTCTTGCTCTTGCTATTTTCTTTTTTTCTTTTTTTGGACAGAGTCTTGCTCTGTCACCAGGCTGGAGTGCAGTGGCACAATCTCAGCTCACTGCAACCTCCACCTCCTGGGTTCAAGCAATTCCCCTGCTTCAGCCTCCCAAGTAGCTGGGACTACAAGTGCGCGCCACCACTCCCAGCTAATTTTTTTGTATTTTAGTAGAGACAGGGTTTCACCATATTGGCCAGGATGGTCTTGATCTCCTGACCTAGTGATCCGCCCGCCTCAGCCTCCCAAGCTATTGCTATTTTCTAAATTTCCTGGGCAATGCCATCAATTAGACCAATCAGTTGTACTTTACTAGAAAGTTACATAACGGCCCTAACTCAAACAAGTAGAAAGAGGTGGGTGAAGGGGCAATTCTAAGAAAACTTATTTGGCCAATTTGAGGTAGGTAAATGTCCATTGTAATAGTATGCAAGGTATTTAACCTGGGCTTTTCCTAATTGTGTTGCGATAAAAGCCTTTGTAAATACATTCCTGCACATTTAGCAGATGATTTCCTTTGGTCAAACTTGTTTAAGGATTTTGACTCATGAGTAAAAAGTGATTTTCCTGAATGATGGCAAGACACCACCAGCAACAGGATGTGAGCTTGCCTATATCACTGCTCTTTACCATGTCATACTTGACATCACAACTTTCCTTTTTTTTTCCTAATTTGATTGCAGATTTAGTTCTAACTTTAGCTATTTGTAATTTGGGAACATCTTCCTTGCTGGCTCCCTGATGTCTTCCAAGTCCAATATAATTATATTATTATTAATAAGATCCCTACATTCTACATCTCTGTAATTTATAAAATGCTTCTCTGATCAAACCACTTTTGGGCTTTATGAAGCATCCTTTATATTCTTCGAAGTGCAATATATACTTAATCCCTACTCTATGACTTTCAGCTCAAGCATATTTTTTAATCATCTCTGAATTCTTTGGAATACTTTATTCAAAGATTGGCATGTAATACATGCTCAATAAATATTTGTTGAGTATAATGTGGCTATGTCTTTGTTTTGTGCCGCTACCACAGAATACCTGAAACTGGGTAATTTATAAAGAGCAGAAATTTATTTCTCACAGTTCTGGAGGCTGGACAGTTCAAGATCAAGGTCCAGCATGTTTGGTATAAGGGCCCAGTCTCTGCTTCCAAGATGGTGCCTTGAACGCAGCATCCTTCAGGGGTGAGGAATGCTGCTCCTCACATGGCATAAGAGTTCAAGAACAAAAAAGTAAAAGAGGCTAAACCCTCTCTTTTATAAAGGCATCAATCCCACTGATGAGGGTGGAGCTCTTTTGGCCAAATAACCTCTTAAATGGTCTCATCATTGCCTGTGACAATATCAGTTAAATTTCAACATGAGTTTTGGAGGAGACAAACATTCAAAGCATAGCAGATTTTAAGCAATAGAAAAATTCTGAAACCTGTTTCTAAGGTTCATTATCCTCCAAGGCCATTCCTGTAGTAGCAAAGAAAGGTAAGGTGATTTGCCAAAATCTGTCTAGTCTCTCTAATATAAACATTCCCACCATTTAGACAGTGCCATCTCTTCACATTATTGCTAAGTTGCAACTACTCTTTCTTTGAAATATCTCTAGTATGTCTTTTTTTTTTTTAAACACTACTCTTATTGCCATTATCCTGGTCCAGGTTCTCCTGATGACACTTGTCTTCACATAAGAAGGGAGAAAAAATTATATACATATACATGTTACACATAAATTATATATAATATATAAAATCATAAATGTAGAGTTATTTATATTAATATATGTTGTATGACTATGTATATTTATATGTTATATATTTTTATATTTTAATATATGTGGAGGAATTGCATATGGGGATATTATCCAAGCTTTTTGCTGTTGTCTTGGTGATCACTACCTCCAGAGCAAATAGTATTCACAGCCTCTGGGGAACATTTATTTGTCCCAGAGAAAGCAGGGCACAAGTTAACATGGGGAAAAAGAAAGAAGGCAATAGGTTTCTTAAAAATTTACAACAGAGGACTTAGTCTTGAAAGCCAAGGAGCTTTTGATTTGAGATAGCCCAGTTTTTTGAAAAAGAAGTGTTTTGAGCACTAAAAGTTTGGCACTGAATATAAAAAGCCAAAACCCTGAAGAACTTGGTCCATGAAGTTTATACCATAGAGATAAGAGTAGTTTCTAACAATAAAAGGGTGAGTTTTTCTGCCCCTACAAGGAGAGGTCTTAGTTGCTATACCACGGGCAGATAAGAAGAAAGCTAGGAAGGAGCCTTACTCCACTTCTCCCCAGGGTTCAAACCAGAATGAAGTTCCAGGGGCTAAGTGAGGTGGAGTTTAGCAGTAGCCTCGAGCATCCCCAGTGTGATACCAGAGAATAACTGACAGCCACTGCACCCCAAAGAGAGGTGTATATGTAACTGAAAGGAGGCCATCAGACCCCAGAATCCCGATGGTTGGAAAAAGGAGGAGGTAGTTTATAGTATTCATAATCAGGAATTATGTGAGGTTGAGGTCTGCTAACATAGGCCAAAGGGATAGAGGCAGACAACCAAAAACCATATGGAATTTCTCTCTCAGCAGATGCCAGCAGAAGATCAAGGACAAATGAAGAGCAAATATCCCCTTCCTGGTTATTGCGAAATTTTAGCACAACCCTCCAGAAACTCAGATGTAACTTAAGAAAAAGTGTGCAGAAATAAATCCTGATTGAGGATTTTAAAATAAAATCTTAAAAACTGAGCTCCCTTAAAATCAACAAGATTAATTTTTTAACCATTATGTACAATAAAGACTTAAAATAGAGGGTAAAATGAGAAGAAAGGGATATTAATTTTGTTAATTTCTATATTTATGTATAATATATAATATACTTAAGCATATAATTATATAATATATTATTACATAGTATAATTATTATATAATTACATATTACATGACATATACACAATGCATATTATGTATATAATATAGTAAGTATATACTTAAATTTTTTTATATTTCAATATATGAAAATTTCCATATGTATGAAAAAATTAAGACATACGTGTCCTCAATACCAAAAATTATAATTTGAGACCAAGAGACTAAATATAGTGTGATATATCTATAACACACACACACATACTGTTGGTAGTGATTCACTTTATCCTGGAAAGATAATATTAAATAGATGGTGCAGCTTACCCTTGATCATATCTTAGAATCAAGAAGCCATGGCAGTCTTTGTTTTATCAAACTCACTGACAGGTAGACATCCTTGGAGAGGCAGAACGGCATATGATGCAGGGGTGAGGCTTGAGAATCCCAACTTCACCAGTTTTGAGCTGTCGAGGGCAAGTTTTGTAACCTTTCTGGAACTAATAATAAAATTCCAAACTTCTAGGGCTGATGAAAAGATTGAATAAATGAATGCCCATAAAGAACTTAGTTATGCGCCTACCTCATAGTAAGCAGAAAATAAACATTAGTTATTATTATCATTTGTGAACATTTCAAAGCATAATGTTTGCTTTTCTGTGTCACGCTTCTGAATGTTATTTATAAATGTGCATGATCTAACTATTATACAACAAAGAAACTCTTGGATTTTGAAGTTAGTCTTTAATTTACACACAATCACCTCTATGGGGTAGAAAAAATTCTAAAACAAATTCTAAACTCATTCTTAATTTTAAAATGGTTAAATAAACTTAATTCAAACTGCCATGTGTAACTGAGACCAAGAGTCTGTGAAAAAGCCAAGCCAGAGAAAATAGGAGATTCCAAACGGTGCTTGATAAACATTCATTCAGTACCACAAATACTTATACAGGGGAAAAGATGAATTATTTAATTGGGCAGCAGTTATTGTTAAAGGAAAATAAAGTGGAAAAAACTGAAATATTTAGGTACCTATCAAGAAGTGATGAAAGCCAGCTGTGGAAAAATATTCTGTAAGAGAGAGTTTCTGTATTAGAAAGGAAATAGCTGTACAATGTCAAGAAGGGAATTGGCAAGATGGAAAGCAAGGAAACCCACAACAATAGTCACAGTCACAAAAGCAGTATCCATATATAAACTCAGCATCTTCTTATTGTGCTGTGGTTTGAAGATTTTGTTTCATCACTGTTATCACCTCTGCCAGATCAGCAGGTGGAAGCAGAAACCAGCCCGGGGTAGACTGCAAAGAGAATAGAGCTAATGATTAGAATTAAGACATGTAAATGTCTTTCTTAAGAGTTTGATGATGGAGAAATGTAAGGCATTAACCTAGTAAGAAACGAAGCTGAGCTAAATAAAGAATGGTTTTTTGGATCACTTGTTTTAACTTCTGTAATGTCTTGAGCACATGTACAGCCAGAAGAAAAAGGATGGGTCAAAACCACAAGAGCAGGGGATAGCGGAGGAAACCAGAACATATGGGCACAGACTGAAGGCTGAGACTTGGAAAGGGGTAGAAATGTTGCCTCTGGGATAATAGGAAATAGATTAAAAATAGGTTGAAGCCTAGAAGTCTGATGATGGCAAGGGAACAAAACTTAGGGAGTTTGTGCCTAACAATCTTTCCTTAGAGAAGCAACTGGCTAGAAAATCTCTGAAAGTGAAGTGAGAGGAAATATACTGAAAGAAAATGTTGTTAATAAATACCAGTGTTTTGTTTGCTCCTTTGAAAACACTGCTTCACTTTCTGTAATGAGATAATTATAGTCTTATCTCAAGAAACGTAGTTAAATATGACCGCGGACAACTCAGGCTATAAAAACTCAGGTTTCTAGATAGAGTCTACCTATAGTAGGACTGATACCCCGCTTGCATAGCTTTGTCTGGGGTTCAACAATTGCTTTTGATAACATTTTCTTTAAGAAACTTGGGGGTTAATACTGGGTATTAAATTTATCATTTATTTGGAATAAAATATTCTGGTACTTCATGAATGTCCTTAAAAAAAAATCTAAGAAACAAGAAAATATTAGGGCCTTTCCCTAGTATGAAAAAAAAAAATGTTAAGCCTAGGAAAGATTGATGTTTCCCTCCAGCTTTATTAGAAACCCAAACCATTGATTATCAGGTTTGGTGTGTGCTGCTTGGTTGCCCTGAACAAATGAGCCACGGACACAATTATAAAAGAAAGACATCAGACTAGCCAAACTATCATTTTGAAAGAATTAAGACAGCCATATTGTATGTTAACTATCAGCTCATCTACCTCCTCCCTGGTGTTACTTCTCTTCAGAGGCTACTTAATCTCATTGAGACAAGACGGCCTGCCTAATTGATACAGAAAACGAATGCCTTTTGATCTTATATCAAACAAGAGTTAGACTAGGAGAAGGATACAGCAGGCAAGATGATTGTCTTCCAAAGGAGAATTAACACTGCAGGAAGGAGAGTAGGAAAGCAGTAATATCTTACTTCGGAATTCCATAAACTAGGTTTACCTAAATAACGATTGAAAAGTAATAAGTTCACCCCACTGAATGAACAGGGTTTGTTTGCTCTTAGTGATAAAGCACAAAGAGTACTGCAGCTATGAAATCTTTCAAAATTATCAATTTCCAGATAACTGTTACATTAGTGATGGAAAGCATAATAGAAGTATAATAAATGTGAGAACACCTGCCTTTTAGCACTTAACTGTAAAGTACAGGTGTTTGTCAAAAACAACCTTTACTGCTGCCATATACTGCCCCTACTAAATAATTTTCTAGGAAGAGAAGAAATTTCTTGGAAGAGACTTACGATTTAAATAGCATTCAGTATGCTTTGTATAGAAATTATTTAGCTACAAGGGTGAGGAACTGGCTTTGCAATGACCAGAGTATCTGTGAAGATACCAGTGTGTCTGTAAAGTTATCAGGCCATTATTTATACATCAAGAAAATCATAAAAAGGTATGTTCTCTATTCTAATGCAAAAGGTAATTTAATAATTACATCTGTTACAGTTTACATACTTAATATAATAGTAGTTTGGAAAACTAGTCCAAGAGTATGATACATGAGTGAGATTAAATAAATGTTGGTATTCAGGGAGAAAATGTTAGGAAGAATACAGTGTTTTCTTTTTAGATACAGATGATTTGAAAAATAACATGCTCTTTAGTGTCGTGGTTCTACCAATTGGATCACAGTCTTGATATAAATGAAAAACTTAGGATATCTGATATTTGGAAAAGCATATCCTCCCACTAATTGACATTTTTTAAGACTAGGAACTATGAAGAAATACCACAAAACAGTGCCAGAAAGGAATGAAGGCAGAATAAAATAACATCTTTTTCTTACCAGAGACAATATCTATAATGATGAATAACAAAATCAACAACAACTAATATTGATTTAAATGAGTCTGGTAAACAAAATATGGTTGTTTGATTAGAATAGAGTATATGGGTGCCTTCAAAATAAATTCTGGCCCTCTTGGGATTTTTCTTCCAGTAATTCACAAGTCCACACTTTAAACCTTTAAACTACTCACTACTCAATTGTCCATTTCTTTCTTCTCATTTAAAATTTACACTGGTTCTTTGTTCTGCCATCTTAAAGGCACCACGGCTGTTATTTACTGAACTCCAATGAGACCCACTTCCACCTTTCTAAATGAATGCAGCACCTGGCTTCTGATTTTCCTCCACATCTTCATTCTTCATCGTCACCTCTGACAACTTCAAATTTCATGCTAGGGACCCATGAGATACCTCAACTATATAATCCCATAATCTTGCTACCTGTAATCCTCCAACCCCAGCCTACCTGAGTCATGCACCAGCAAGATCATTTGCTGAATTTAATTATTACCAGCACTAAGAGTATTCATTCTCCACACACAACCATGGTTCTACCACTGCACCTCTCCACCTTCCCACCTCCCCCTTTGTTTTCTGCTCACCAAGTTCAATAAACACTAAAACTCTCACAGTTTAATGCATTCATTAACTTTCTATAAAATGGAAGGTTCTTCTAGTTTCTTCTTTTCAACCCCTTTTATCATCCTTTCTAACACCGAGTCTCCAGTTCTCATTATCCACCACGTCAGTGGGCAAACTTACATCACACGCACTCTCTAATTTTCCTGTCTTTGCTGATGAGCATTGCTGAAGAAAACCTGGGACTGCCCTGGCTCACTATAACATACTTATGCTAGCTTCCACTGTGCTGGAAATGCCAACAACAATCCTCTGATTCATTGCTGGGAACATTCTCCCCAACGGCTCTACAAACATCATTCTTGCTCACTTACCCAAAGCCTTTTGTATCTTCCCTGTAACATTCATGCAATGACTCTGTGAATCAATCAAGTACAAACTGGTCCCATCTACCCTCACCTCCTCTTCACCTCAATATACAGATGTCTCTTAACTCTCTCCATTTCCACCTGCCTTAAAAGCACTATTACCACCATTTACCTAACCCCCAATCCTGTATTTTTAACCTTGAGATCTCTCCTGAAGTCCAATGCCACACTAAAAGTTTCTTATAACATGTCCCAGTGCTTAGTCTAGAGCTGGTACAGGGTTGATACCCAGTAGATATTTATCGAATGAATGAATAAATGAATCTATACCTGAATGTGCTACTTTGAATATAATTTGTAAAAAGTAGAGTTACTGGAAAAGAAAGAAAAAGAATCATCAAAGAGAAAGAATATTTTATTTTGGGGTGGAAAGCAGCTTTCTGCTCCTTCTACTCCAGCTGCTACTATTATCTTCAAATCTAGTATTGAAGCGTTCCAGTGATTTTTTTTTAACTGAGGTTTTTTAGGGTTGTTTGGAATATGGAATTGGGCATACATCAGATTAATCTAGCTGAAATGAAAACAACCTGATTGCATATGCAATGTTTTAAAGGGCAATAGTTAAATATATATTACTTAAATACACAGTATATCTAAAGTTATATCTTTATAAAAGCAGAAGGTGCATAAAATCACCCCCAAACCATTCTGATCATGAGCATTCTTTTTGCTACCTTCGGATTCTTATAGTCTGGTGACTACCGTGCTTTCTGCGTTCTTCAAATGTATAGAATGTTTATGATAATGTGAAAAATGGTCACTTACCACATTGTTCTATATGCTTCCCCACATGCTGTTTCTATTATGTATACTATTTTAAATTTCTTATGATCTTGTTTAAAATATGTGTTTATACATTTTAAATTGTTTTTCTGATTTCTTCATTTATGATTTTTTGCCCCTCAAATGTGGACGAATTCCAGGAAGCCAAGATCTGAGCAGGGGAAGGAGAAGAATGACAAATAAACATCTTCCAGTGTCGGGTTAGGAAAATATTCGATCTTTCAATGTGTTCAACAAATGGGTTTAATAATGCACATTTCGGTATAAAACAGTTCACAACAGAAATATTTGCTACTCAGCCCATTTATCCTGGGAATTACACAACATGGACCATTTTCAATAATTCTTTCCATTGTAATGATTTCCTCCTGCTCAAGCAAGAGAGATGTACAAACCAGTTTTGTCTAGAAATGTAATATGTTGAGATACAAATGGATTGAAGAAAAATTAAAACACAAACATTTCCATCACTTTGGTTTGGTGTTGTAGTCTTTTTCAAAGTAGTTTAACCATCTTAAAACTTTCTAAGATAATATGAAGTTGCTTTTTATTCAGAATCTATGCAACTAGCAAAGCAGATTTATTTTAAAGGCATAGTAAAGTACTGGTAGACCAAAACAAAAGATGAAGATATATTTTTAGGAGACCTATTGGTTTCTTTTAATTTTGTAGCTTAAAGATCTTGAAGTACCTTTTGAACAACAAAAAATAACACTATGTTTAATATAATTTTATATTCACTTAATTTTATAGCCTAATGTAATAACCAGCATAAATTCCATAGATGCTTTTAATTATTAAAACCATTCAATTATGTAAACCTCTCCAAACATTCTGAGTGAATATAAGTATAACATCATTCATTCATTTATTCAGCAAACAGGCATAGAATGTGTGGAGTAAATTATGAGTTAATTCTCCAAGGAGTTTTTCAAGTAATAGAAAGAATTAATATATATTTACATTTCACAACAACTTATAATAATTGTCACAAAATAGATGTTATAAAAATGCATAGGATTACAGAGATCTGTGATAATTATTTCATTAGCGTGACAATTCAGTGCATAGAATTGTGTGTTTTACAAGGCTGTCCAAATGAAAATCACACAAAGCACTGCCTTTATTCATGGTTTTAGGCTTTGAGTTCTCAGAATGTTTTACCATGTTTGCCTAAGCAAAAATTCAAGGTACATTTACTTACTGAGCATGTATTGTAAGGCACTAAGCTGGGCACTAGTCATATATATTTAAAATAAATAGAGCATGCATGGTCTCTTCACCTGAGGAATTCCTAATCTAATAGAAGAAAGAAGAAAAAACAAAAAACAAAAAACAGTGTTTCCACTGAACATATCTTTCATTCCTTCCTACATTCTCACCATCATTGGAGTTGAACTTTATTAGGCACCAAAGCAACCGCATTATTTTATCAATGCCCCTTAGAAGCAGCAAGCAAGACAATTGGTTATGGTTGATTTTACAGTTAGCCCATGATTGTTGATAAGACGAGTCAGTGTTTTCTAAAGAAATAGACATTGCTGGTACAACCCACACATGGGTTAAAAGTGCTGAGATGGCATTTCTGATCAACTTGAACAACGAGGAGTCTTTGATAAAGAGTCTCCGATCTCTAAAAGTAGGGGCTGCTTGAAAGAGCAAAATTCTATCTAGGAAGTGAGAACTGTGAAAGATTTGCTTGTGAGGACTCTTCCTAGTGACATGACAGGTCTTTCCCCTCCAGAATTCTAACTCTGTGAATGAGAGCAGAAACAGCAGAAGGAAGAGAGAAGAGAGACAGCTAATGCAAAACAGAGTGTAGTGTATGAGAGATGATGTAAAGAAAAAAGTAAGGAAAGGCAGAACTTATGGGCGGGAGGGAAGAAGAGAAGGAAGAGAAGAAAAGGGAATAAAGGGTGAAAGGAAGGAAGGAAAAGACTGAACATATAACACTAGCAGCAAGGGCTCAAAGGGTGTGGTGACTGTAAGCCATTGGACTCAGTGCAATGCAGTAAATCCTGTGCCGGGTGCACAGGAACAAGGACAATAAAACTCTAAGGAGTAACAGCTGTTTTTTTCAGGAGGAATATTAGTAATAATCATAGCTAACACATACTTACTATGCACCAATCCTGTAAATGCTTACATGAATTAACTCAATAAATCCTCAGTACATAGCTACTCCAAAGACTGAGGAAAGTAGAATTGCTTGAGCCCAGAAGTTTGAGGCTTCAGTGAACTATGATTGTACCACTGAGCTACGGCCTAGGTGACAGAACAAGACCGTGTCAAAAACAACAACAACAACAAAAAACAACACGGGAGTCTTATCAATTATCAACTATCTTATCAACCCAGATAAAGAAACTGAGACTTAGGGAAGTTAAGCAACTTACCCAAGGTCACAAAGCTAACAAGTAACAGAGCCTGGATTTGAACCAACATAGTCTGGCCCCAGTATCCCCATTCTTATGCACTATGCTACGCCTCTCATCAAGCATGCAAGAAGCTGAAGCAATAAGCTGATGGATTGAGGCTTGAATCTGGCCACCTCTGGCTTTCAAACTATTTCTCACTCTCTATGAGGAAAGACATATGTTTTAAACAAAACTCACATTTGTTACACACACATTCCAGTGTAGGAGATAATTTCAATTAATGGAATATACTTACTCTATAGTCTTAGTAATTTTAGATTTAATTTTATCTTTGGTGTGTGAGACAAATTATCCTTAAGTAATACCTTTAACAATCCCAGCTGAAGGCTGCTAGTAGGAAATTGGTTGAATATAAAATACCTAAATTTAAGAAGATTATACTAAGGTATATATTATAGACAGTTATTCTTAACTAGTAAACTGTAACCCAGCCAAGGACAGGCCAGTTGCAAGCCCAAGTACAAAAGGGGAGTTCATTTATTCATTCAAATATTTATTTGGTGCCCACTATATGACAAAGGCTTGTTTTAGTGATACAAGAGCATATATAGCAAAGTTCTTGCTCTTCTGTAGAAAACATTCTGGTAGGTATGGTGGAGACTGACACAGAACAAATAAATGAAGAACCCTATAATGTGTCAGATGGTGACAACTGCTGAGAACAAAAAATAAAGTGAAGTAAGATGGAGAAAGGGAAAGACTGCGGTGAACTCAATTTATGTAGGGTGGTCAGAGAATGCCCCTCTGGTGACTTTTGAGTGAGCCCTGAAGGAAGTGATGAAGACAGACCTGTGGGTAAAGAGTTTTTCAGCCATAGGGAACAAAGTACAAAGGCTCAGAGGTGTGATGTGCTTGGTGAGTTCAGGAACGGCAAGGGAGCCAGTCTGGATGCCACAGAGAAAGCAAGAGAGAGAGTGAAGAGAAGAATCAGAGTACTAGTGGAGTAGGGTCAGATTGTGTAAGGACTTACAAACCATGGAAGGGACTCAGATTTTACTCTGAGAGAAATGATATGTCACTGAAGGGTCTGAATACTGAAGAGGACTGATATGATCTGGCTTTGGTTTTAAAAGGATTACTTTGACTGTTGTGCGCGGAAGGCAGAGGGCCAAGGACAGAAACAGGGTGATCAGCTGGGAGCCTATTGCAACACATCAACAGACCAGGTGAAAGATGAAGGTGGCTCCACCAGTAGTCGAGCTGTGACTATAAGGCTAGCAGGATTTGCTGATGGATTGCCTATAGCGTACGCAAAAAAGACAGGAGTCAAACTTGGTTGGTAAATTTTTGACTAAGTGACCAAAGAATGCATTTCTTAATTTACTATGATGGAAAAAAATGTGGGTGAAGGAATTTGGGGTGGTCAGTTTTGGATGTGTAAGTCTGAGATGTCTGTTAGACATTTATGCAGAAACATCCAGTAGGCAGACAGATATTCATGCCCGGAATTCAAAGAGGACATCCGAATGGAGATACAAATTTTGGAATGTCGGTATGCAAATAATACATAAAGTCTTAGAACTAGATGAGGTCACCCAGAGTGAGAGTGGAGAGGGGAAGATGAGGTCTGAGCACTAAGCCCCAGAATACAGCAATCTAGAGGTTGGGAAGAGGAAGATGTAACCAACAAGGGAGTGAATAGGAGAGGCTGTGAGGGAGGAGATGCAGCACGAGAGTGAAGTCCTGGGGACAGTGAAGGCAGCCGTTCAAGAAGGGTGTACAGGGAAAGTACATGGGACTTTTCCCTTGATGTCTTCTATTTTCTCAATGAAATAAAAAGCAAAGGTGTCATGACAATGAGACCAGGAAGAAGGTGCTGGAGACTTGGGAAGATAGGAGAAGAAATGAAATAATCTCTGGAAAGCAGGATAGAACATTGACTAGGGAAATACAGTAGCATTGCCTACAAGTGGTGTGCTATTAAAGAAAGCTGCTCTTTTAGCAAACACAGAAGAGGGTGGGTTGGAGGCCAGGTGCGATAGCTCACTCCTGTAATCCCAGCACTGTGGGAGGCCAAGGTGGGTGGATAGCTTGAGCTCAGGAATTTCAGACCAGCTTGGGCAACATGGTGATACCCTGTCTCTACAAAAAGTAAAAAACAAAAACAAAAACAAAAGTTAGCCGAATGTAGTGGTGGCATGCCTGTGTTCCCAGCTACTTGGGGGACTGAGGTGAGAAGATCACTTGAGCCCAGGAGGCAGAGGTTGCAGTGAGCGGAGATCATCCCACTGCACTTCAGCCTGGGTGACAGAGCAAGACTCTGTCAAAAAAAAAAAAAAAGAAAGAAAGAAAGAAAGAAAGAAAGAAAGAAAGAAAGAAAGAAAGAAAGAAAGAAAGAAAGAAAGAAAGAGAAAAGAAAAGAAAAGATGGTGGGTGGGTTGGGGGGCTCTGATTTGCAAAATTCAATGTCAGACTTGCTCAACTTCAGTGTCAGACAGAAGATTTGAAGAAGTTGCGGGGAGGACCCTAACAGAGTTAAGGCCAACCCCATCGGAGCATTGGCCTCTAGTGCCTGGTCAGAACAGGACGGCATTAGATAAAGTATTTTCAAAGGTGGCCTAAAACAACTGAATCACAGAATGCCTGACACTGGCGGTTAAGTAGAAAAGCCAAAGGTGAAGGCTAACAGTGAGAAGAGGCCATAAGTTTGAAAAGTTATTCAGTCAGCAAGTGGCAGCAGTGTAGGCAGGCAGGGAAAAGCAGAGTGAAAGAGGTCGGGTTTGTGGTTAGGGTTGAGGCAATGAATACTGGAAGGCTGATGGAAACCCATTTTTATGTGCACAGCACAGGGGAAGGCTTGATAACTTCAATGGGATTAAATGAGTTTGTAGAGGAACAATTCAACTGCTGATTGTTAAGTCTTAGAAGATACCTCCAGATGTCAGGCAGGACCAGGAGGAAAAGCTGGTAATGCAAGACAAAAGAACATTGAATCAAGAAGTGGCAGAAGTCGTGTGCCATGACAGCTAAGACAGAAGAGAATTTTGAGAAAAGATTGAAAACCGGTGTTAGAATTGCAGAGCCTAACAACAAAGAAAACCTGTATCTGAGTGCATCAGTGACGGTGGTGGAAAGAACAATTTCATGAAAGAGTTGAAGGATCAAACATCCCTTGAATGTGAAGGAGGCTGGAAGTGTAAAACGAATGCCCACATCTGGAATGTCCACCCCAGACCTTCCATCGTGTAGGAAGCACTGGCTACAGAATCTGCATGGTCCAGTCCAAAATAAAAATGTGGGACATCTAATTCAAAAATTATTAAGATGGCAAAGCAGAAATTATACCAAGTCTAGGACCTGTGCTACACTGAAGGATGCATGAAGCTGGCCCCACAGATAAGAAAGAAGAAAAGCAGAATGCCATCTGGAAACAGCAGTGGGTTTCTCAAGGATGCTAGGTCTAGGTGTTACTTTAAGGCAGAGCTAGGCAAAGGTTGAAAGCTCTCTACTCCCTGTGCCACTAGATATTTTTATTTGTCATCTCAAATTTAAAACCTTCATCAAGTCATCTACTTTTGCTGTCTTTCTTTTATCTCTTGTGAGCGGCACCATTTTTTTAACGCCTCAAACCCAAAACCTAATAAGGAGTTTGGTCCTATGCTTCAGTTTCATTGTCTGCAAAATGGAGATAATTGGGTTTAAATGGGCAAATTACACAAAGTGCTTACAGCTATCCTGGCAGGACTCTTCTCATTATTCTGTTTGTCTTATTAACCAAATCCTATCAAATGTTTACTTTGAATTCTCTCTGGTAGACATTCTCTTTTTCCCCTCTTTCCTAGACTATTCCCCGGGGTCTTTTCACCACTTGTAGGATCCTGAAGATTGGCTTCTCTGACTCCCACGTCCTGCACCTGTGACTGCCAAGTCATCTTTCTTGTGTGGCTTTTGTCCTATCACTGCTCCAAGAACTACCTTTTCTGCTGGCAGATCTTAAAACAATTGTGTTTTCTGCCTGTTAATCAGGTTTAAGCTTCCCCATCTGGATTTCACAGCTCTTTTTGACGTAGTGTGGACCTAGGGGGGTCAGATTAATTTAGCTTCCTGAGCTTCCCATCCATCACTCTATATGCTCCTGTTGAGGGAAGCCATGGTGTTGCAACCCAAAGATGGAGACTGAGGGTGTTGTAACAATAAAAATGAAGACCTTTACCAGCCCTGCCTAAGAGTTCATCCTCAAAGAAGATAACATGGAATCCATTATAAGAAAACAGGTAAGTAAGATGTGGCCTAGAAGTGTGTACCAGGTGACTTCTGAGGTGGAAAATTATCTGGTGATACCTGTGTTTCTTGTGATATATCTTTCATTCAACCTGTACTTACTGTCTAATGATGCTGGACTAGGACTCAGATATAAAGAAAGTCCTCAGTCCCTCCCACATTTGAGTCCATCATCCTTTATAGTCCTGTGCATATAGTCCTATATACATTTTTATAGCCTCTCTTAGTAGGAGTCAGTGGAGAAGAAAAGTACAGGAACTAAGTGGTCAAAGCACCAGATGGCCTATGGATAGGGAAAAGAAAACTGAGAAAAATGGCTGACAAGGTAACATTTGCATATCAAAGGCCAAGAAGACAAGGAACTGTGGAAATATCCACGAGAGGTTGAAAAAAAAAGGCAAGGAGCAAGTGCGGTAGCTGCCCTTGAGTGTTTTTAGGGAGACAGTTAGGGGTAGGAAATGCAATGTCATGCTAAACGAAGAAGATAAGGCAAGTAGTAGGGAAGAGATTGACATGGTGACTATATTAGTCCATTTTCACATTACTACAAAGATACTACCCAAGACTGGATAATTTATAAACAAAGGAATTTAATTGACTCACAGATCTGCATAGCTGGGGAGGCCTCAGGAAACTTACAATCATGGCAGAAAAGAAAACAGGCAACTTCTTCACAAGGCAGCAGGAGAGAGAGCAAGCAAGAGCAGGGAAAATTGCCTTATAAAACCATCAAGTCTCATGAGAACTCACTGTCACAAGAACAGCATGGGGGAAACCACCAAGACCCAATCACCTCCCTCCCTTGACACATGGGGATTACAATTTAAGATGAGATTTGGGTGAAGACACAGAGCCAAACCATATCAGTGACAAACAGGGGGACACTCAGCACTTCAACAGAAATGGGAGGGGACATAGTGACTATGGAAGAGTAACCAATGAGGGACCTTTTGCAGTTAGGCAGCAAATTATGGGGTTTTAAAGACAAATGCCAGCAAATACATAAGGTATAGATTTAAGGGACATAATGGGGTGGCCCTTGGGCCACACCAAAGCATTAAGAAAAGGAAGAACAGAACTACATGGAATGAAAAGGGTAAGAAAAACAGCAAGGAACAGACTAAGGAGATTCAGCAGTACTGGGATAAGATCTGAACAAGAAGGAGAGGTCTCCAATGAGAAAATCCACCCTCTCCTCCATTCCTCACATACCTAGAGTCAGCTGTGGTTTTTGTCAAGGCCCAAGATAATCTTGGGTATGTTGTTTCTTGGGTTGATTTTCCTGCAATGAATGAATGTTTCATTCCAGTTAAAAAGAAAGACATCTCCATTAAAGGATTAGTTATCCCCCGAAAGAGAAAAAAAAATGGAAAATATGATTTTGTGAAAGGGATATTGACTGTACACAAATATTTATTAAATGTCTATTAATTCCAAAATGCATATAGCAAGTACTTATTTAATTCTCACACCAGTCTAATGTGGTAGATTATAGTATTCCTACTTTATTGATAAGGGAAATTGGTGATCTAAAAGCTTAAGAACCTAGCCCAAGGTTACACAATAAAGCCAGACTTTCAATCCATGACTATCTGGTCCTAACTACGTATATTTCCCTTCCCTGAACATCTAGAAGGACCTTCAAACAATGCACATGGTCTGATGCGGTGGAAAATAAGAACACAGAGAAAACAGCTGTTCCTCCACTCATGTTTTAATAATGGCTTTTAATCAATAGCTCCAGAAATATACTGGAACCTCTCAAATTCACAGTATATTGCCTTTGACTCTCCCACCCCCACCTTCCCACTTTCTCACTGAGTCCAACTGGCACTGACATTT
Source organism: Chlorocebus sabaeus (assembly GCF_047675955.1). NCBI lineage: Eukaryota > Metazoa > Chordata > Mammalia > Primates > Cercopithecidae > Chlorocebus > Chlorocebus sabaeus. Next base: position 60,015,038 of record NC_132924.1, read on the forward strand.
TTAATAGTTTAGAGATAAGTTTCGTGACACCTTTGAAGAGTTTCTGTGATAACCCAAGATTTCTAATCTTGGATATCCTGGTTCTATGTAAACTATTGTAACCTATTTATCACATTTTTGTTAATGAGGGTTGATTAATTTATCACTTTTAGTTTTGGCTGAATAATTAAAGCCTAGCTCCTCCTTCTCCATATCTAATGAAAACACTAGTGAATTTTCCTAATGTTTTTCTAGAAGTCTTCATTTCTACTCAGTCTTAAAAACCTACAGGGTTAGGTTAGAGAGAACTCAACATAATTCACATTTGAAATCCAGAAACCTTTCCAGGTTGCAGACATCAGAGTCCTATCCTCTGATATTACTCTTGTTTAGGGAGTTTATAAAAACAGATCTATAATCATGGCACCTAGCATATAACGCTGCTCAGAACTACAGCATTTTCAAGCTGCAGCAGCTGTAGAAATCATCCAGTCCAATCATCTCATTTATTGATGACGACCTTAAAGCCCAGGGGTTTAGTGTTTTGCCCAAGGTCATACAGGTAGTTTGTGGCCAACTCCAGTTTAAATTTCAAGTCTTTCAATACCCAGAACAGCAACCTCCATATCTCCATATCTTCTCTTGTGAAGATAAAATTATTTGTTGTCTCTCTCCGACTGTTTTGTAATATCTTTCTGAATCATTAGAAAACCCATTTAATAGGCATGGACACTGAAGGTCAGAAGAATTAAATGACTGGTCACCGACGATGCAATTAATAGTAAGTACTGAGAAAGGAAGAACTGGGAATGAAAACACAAGTCTTCTGACTTAGAAATCAAGGATTCTATCTTTTAGGACGTAGTCACACAGATATTAAGGATATTGGCAAATAAAATTAGCAATCTTTCTAAACTCTGGGCTATATAGTATCTAGTTTACCTCAAAGTCTAGTATTTGCTCTTTTAAAATAAAATTTATTTAATTGGAATTTTGAGGAAACAGAGACATTTATCTAAATACATTTTCTTTCAGCCAATATTTTAGGAATTTGTCTTTCAAACAAATCTAGAAATGTACCTAAACACATTTTCTTTCAGACAAAAATGTTTTAAATGACTAATATCAGCAACACAAGAAAAAACATACCAAATTTACCCCAAGTAGCAGGATGACCTGGCTCTTTCCTGTTTAAGCAACATGGAACACTGGTCCTCAACTTTCAAATGTTATTCTAGTTATGTCATGGTGTACCAGTCTGTTCTGTGCCCGCCTGACTCAGTAACACTCCTAGAAGGGGACAAGAATGATTACTGAATTCACTGACCACTTACCAGGGCCAGAGGGCACAACTAGGAGTTGGAGGATTGTTAAAGGGAACTAAGCATGCTGGGTGCTCTTGGGAGGACTCAGGGTAGCTTAATAAGGTAGAAAGCGAATTGGTAGAAAGCGAATTGCCTCAGGAGTTAGAGCAAAGGGGGATGTCTTCCAGCTGAAGGAATTGCAAAGGTTTTATGGAAGAGCTGGCGTGCAAGGATGACATGACTTAGAGAAGAGGGCTAAGAAGGAAAAGAACTGTAGGCAGAGAAAACACATTTCTGAGGTCCTGAAATCAGCACACAGGTCCTTAAATTTTATTAAGCAGTTCCAAAGAAGACGGTCTAAAGGATGCGAAGTCAACTTTTCTGTTGACAAACATTTATTGGACATAAAATGCTTGCCAGTTACTGTGCTAGGTACTGGGGATGCAAAGATGTGAGTAATTTTGAACAAACTTATAACAAGGTTTAGAAATCAAACTCTCGCTTCAATTTATGGTAAAATGTTTGATCCACAGAACTATGCTATGATATATTTTCTTCTAGGCATTCAAAGAATTCTGCAAAGAATTCCATTCTATGTTATTTTTGGGAAAAATCTAGAATAAGACAACATAAAATAGATTTATATGTGAATATGGAGTCATACATATATGACCTCATTTAATAAGACATTTAATTGCATAATAGGATAGACACAGAAGGCCATTCATCCTGAAAGAATCGGGTTGCCTGGCTACACCATACTTATAAGCACTGAGGCTGCATCTCTCAGCCCCACGACCTCAGCATGTGCTTCCTTCACTTGTCCCTGCTGCCAGGCCATTCACAGAAGTTTCTCCCTGGGTGCCTTCTTTGTCCCTCCTCCTACCTCTGAGATTCCACTTTATCATCGTTCACTCCCACTGTGTTATACCTTCACTGCTCCAACTGAATGGTCTATCTAAAGCATATAAACACCTTTTAGCTCAACCAAAAGCAGCTATGGCAACACAATTTTTAGGCCATGTGTACAGTTGAGATGCAAGTATTATCTCAGAAAAGAAATGTTAGAAACAAGTGAAAATTACAGGTCACTGTAAATAGAAAGAAAACATAGGTTTTTTTTATGTGATTATCACCATCTTTTGTAAATATATTTCCATAGTTATTTTTCTGATTACTCAGAATTCTAATATAGATGATGAAAGGATCTTAAGAACATGTTTCAAACTCAAACATGTCATAACAATATGCCAAGAACATACAGGTATTCACACACACACATACACACAAAAGAAAAAAACGATATGGGTGTCTATCAAAAGGGAAAAATTTAAAAAGATGATGGCAATTATACAAATATGAACATAGTACTGACATGTTGCACAAAGAAAATTATAGAGTAGTAGAATCAATGGAAGTAGAATGTTCCAAAAGATAGTAATGTTTGTTTTTTTCCTCCTTAAATGTTATAAGCTACTACCTTATTTCTATTTTTTCCCTCATGGCAGATATCAAAATCATTTCAAGTTTCACTGCTCAAATGCAATGCAATAGATCACATGTAACAGTAAAAACAGAAAAACCCAGGTCATTTCCAAATTTACAGAAATAATTTATTTAGAAGACTGAAATTTAAAAATCATTTAAAGCTCAGAATTTTATAATGCAAAAAGTTGATAATACAATTGACTTTTCCTAAGATATTTAGCAAACTTTCAACAATATAGTTCAGGGGAAAACCCAACAAAACATCTTGGAAATGTCTGAGAAGGGAAAGAAGAATGCATTAAAATGCACTGCATTTATATTATGCTATTTCTGTTAAAATTATAGTTTCTCATGATTATTACTCAATAAAGATAACATGTACACAAACACATAAATCAGGTTAAAAAGTAGAGTAACTTGTTTCAAAGTTAAACTAGAAGTGTATTTTAAAATAATTGTGTAGTAAATTACAGCAAAATCTCACTTCTGAGTTTCTGGAAAATATATTTTATAAACTCAAACAGCTAATATAAATCAGAAATGAATTAGATTTAGGTGTACATTATGTAATTATTATTTGTAACTAAATTACTCATTTCCTTAACAAGGTTAAAAATTATAGACCAGAATTTAAAATTTTATGTTTATTTCAGTGAAAACAAAATTGTACAGGTATTTGATATTTAAATGTTCACTCATGAAATACATTCTTTATATGACACTAAGAAATCTTTCAGTGTACGTTACACCACCATATTTGGAAATAAGTCCATGAATTGTAATTTTTAAATAACCGTAAGATGATTTGCAACTTCAGAATATCTGATATGTGGTATGAAAATATTGGTTGGAGTCATTATTCTTGAGTTCTATATATTCATTCTCAGAAGACTCCTAAACAAAGAAGTTGGAATTTGGTTCACAGTTTAAAAACTTTGAACAAATTTTCTTATGATAACCTGTTACCCACAGCAGAAGTTATCCATAAACAAAAATAATCTGGTATTTACTAATTTCATACAATCAGTTGTAAAAACTTCCTTGGGTCTGAAGCTTTCACCAACTGGGATTTAATGTGAACCATAACCAGGGAGAGTGAACAACAATAAATTAACATAAAAGATAGCAATATCAGGAAAAGAAGAGGACAGAGAGTTAACACTCAGTATTAACATATATAATTAAATAAAGTTTCATTGTTTTTTACATTGTCCAAATGATCTAGTAACCTAAATCATGGAATTTCTGATCTAGCAATGGCTGTTGTCAAATTTAGTAATTAAAAATTCAACCCAGTGTAGAAAAGACACTTCTCTGTTAATTTAAAAGATATTTGTAGCTTACTATTTTTTAAATAAATGATTTATTCAAATAAATTCTAGCCATGATGTGCTGGTTCCTATTTACTGGCAATTATTTCTGGATTATATAAACGTGTTAATTACCATCAAGTAAACCTTGTTTTAAAAGGCAAATGGTAAGTGTGAACAATTATCCAAATGGAGGATTCCCATTTGTGTCTCTGGCTTAAAGTCTAGTGATTTGTAGTGATCTAATATTTTAATGTAAATATAAAATCTAATGATTTGCCTTATTAAATTTATAAGACATATGAGATTATAGATAGCTTTATAAATACAAATTTTGTTCAGAAAACTGGATCTTATTTTAGAAGACATGCTCTTAACACAAATGTATTTTATGAATTATCTTAAGCTTAAAGACATACAATTATTCACTTTTATTTTTAAAGAAAAAAGTATTATAATGCATTGCAAAATATGTGCTACTGGAAATGCATCAATTTTTTATTTCCCTAGCCTTACCTTACACTATAATATAGAATCAATTTTATAAAGGCAAAAATTTGATTTACTATGAGATCAGTAACATGGTTTTAAAGTCAAAAGATTTATAGAAGTAGTATGTCCAATTCAAACAGAATTTTGCCGGGTTTTAATTTTTCTACAAAGCACTGAAGTAAATAATTTTGTGAAAAGTTTTTCTTTAATATGTTTTAAAGGGTTTCAAGTATTCTACAGACAGAGATTTTGGGGAGAACACCAAATTCTTTCCAAAAAGACAGCTATTTCAAGTTTTCTTTTACTCCATTGTAGAAGGTTTTAAAGACTTTTTTTCTCCAAAAGCTCATTTTCACCTGAAATAATTGTATTCAAGGGTTTCTAAGCAGGTAAAGTATACATTCTTACAAGGTTTCAAATTTCAGATTTCCAATAATGCATTTAAACTGAGCACTCCTCTTTCTGTGTATGTATCTATTATCTGCAGTTCTATTATTTACACTAAATTTTAGTCTTTTTAGCTCCTCTGAAATACGTTAGTGAACCCTCAGCAGTTACTAACCACTTAATAATTGTGAACCCGCCAGCCCCTTCAAGTAGATCGTTAACCATAAGAGTGCCTGACAATTTCCAAACCATATCCTCTGTCTAAAAGGAAAAGATAGGGCTTTGTGAGGCAGAAAGGAAGCGAAGGAAAACCAAACAAATGTAGCTCATGCTGAAAGTGAAAAGTGCTTGAACAGATTAGTATTTTCTTTTCTGCAAGGCATCCTGCCAAACTTTTTCTTTATTTTTTTAAGAGAAGAGTTATTTTTTTGGTCTGATTTTTCAGTTTCTTGGAAAGTATTGGTATTTACCACCCCCATCGGCCCTTGATAATTATTGTTGGTTGTTTTGTGTTTTTCCCATCCGTCCACGTCACACTGTGAGGACACCCCCCGCTTCACCCTGTCAAAACCCCAACTCTGGGCGACCCTGGGTTTGGAAACTCCGCCGACTCCCGACGACACGTCCCACTCTCTCCCACTAACGCCGCTTATTTTAGTCGCAGGATCCCCCTACTACAGTTTCAGTGAAAACCGGAAATTTTCATTTAACTCCCCTGCCCCCCCAGCCCCCCGCCCCGCGCCTTTCTAGCCCCCGACTCGTAGAAGGGAGCTAGGGAGCCCGGAGCTCGGAGCACTGCCGGGGCTTGGCCGCCTCCTTTCTCTCCGGAAGGCTTTAATTTGCACACTTTCTTGCCACTGCGCCACGAGCCCCCAGCCTCGCCGCGGGGTGGGTCTCCGGCAGAGTTGGCTTCTCGGGTCCCTGCCCCCACCCCGCGCGGTCGCCCCCGCTGCCTCCCTGGCTGGGGCCCCCAGCGCCGGCCAGAGCCCCGCGGCCCCCGTCCGCCCCCAGCGAGCGGCGCGGGCGGCGCCCTCCGCCTTCCCTCCGCCCTCCGCCGCTGTGCCCACCCCCTCGCCGGAGAGAGTGCTGGTAACTCCTTCCCCAGAGTCTGATTACCTGCTCCGCGAGGCCGCGGACACGTGCGGAGAGCCGACTGACACTCGCAGCCCCCTCAGGAGGCCCGACGCGACTGGGCCCCTCAGGTGAGGAGCTGTGCGCTCGGGTGGGTGGGCTGCGGGGTGGGGGGTCCCTGGGGAGATATGGGGGATTGGCCGGGGTCCGAGGCAGAACTGTGGGTGGGGTAAGTGGAGGCTGGCGGGGGGTGGGGGGGACCTGTGTTTCCCTGGAATCGGCTTTGGTTAACCCCTTACGAACTGAGACGGCGTTGGTTATGGGGGCCAGTTTTGGGGAGCTAGAGGATTCTAATCTGACCAGAGGGGGAGATCCTACGCTAGGGACACCCGCGACACCGAGATCCTGCTTCCACGTACCCGTGCGCACACACACCCACACAGAACACTCCTCATCCAGTTTCTCCAAACGGAACTGGAACTCTACTCGGACATTCACATAATAATTCACATTTAGGGTTCAAAATGCACTGCCTCTAGGGACTCCATGCTGGAGAATGTGCTTGCATTTCCCCCACGAAAACTCCCTCGCCAGCTCGCTGAGGTGTGGGTGTGGGCTCCACCTTCCCCTCCACGAGATAAATGTTAACGCAGGCTTCCTGCGGGCGTGTTATGCACAGAAGAGTGCACGCAGCCTGCCGGTGCCCAGGCTTGGAGCCCCACGAAGACGCACGTTTGCTTTAGTTTCCAAGTTTACTTTTATCATTTAAAATATTGGAGTTAAACACACGCCCCGTGGTGAGCAGCCCTTGTCCCCGCAGGGCGCCCGTCCGTGTGCATATGGGCGCATCTGCGTGTGCGCACACGCGGGAGTCGCGGTCCCCGGTGTGGCCTCTTGTTGCCGTGCTGGTGGCGACCCTTGTGGTGCTTGGCAGGCTTCGGGAGAGGCGCATGAAGGATTTCATTGAGTGTGAAGACAGAGAGCAGAGACAGAAAGCAGAAGGAGGCGGCTGCAGCCTTTGTAGTCGCGGAGGAATGCGGAAATGTTGAAGCACTATGTCAAACTTTTTTTGAAATGGGGTCAAGTCACATTCAGCCAGCGTGGGAAAGCAACAACAACAACAAAAAAAAAGTGGAGGAGAGGGGGGGAAAAGGCATTGCTGCTCCCGTTTCTCTCCGCCGAAGCCGACCGTCTGGGGGGCGAGTGGGGGGAGAGTCAGAGTAGTGCGGGGCCCGGCGGGGGCAGCAGGCGAAGTTCCCTGCGGGGGTGGGACGTCCCCGACGCTTCCTTCGCTGCGGAGCCCGGGGCTAGACTCAAGCGGGAGGGGGATGGGGGGACGCAGGAGAGGCGGGTTGGGCGGCCGGCGGCGGCTCCCCGGCTACCTGTGTGGCCCTCGACCTGGCTCAGACTCCCGGGCAGTCCTTGGGGGCTCTTTCCTCGGCTTTTAAGGAAAGTTCTGAATGGAGTGAGTGCCAGAAGCTCTGCTTTCGCCGCGGTCCGCTCCACCCGCTCATCGTGGGGGTCGCGCCGTTTGTTTAATTCCTGGCAAAAGGCGAGCGGGCCAGCGGTTGCGAGGCAGGTAATTCCGAGGTGCCCCGGGAATTCCGGACACGCAGCCAGCGTGGTGAAAGTCCTGCCGAGGCCGCGGCGGCCGTGGGGGAGGGAGGCTCCCTAGGTCCCAGATAGCTGCTGAATGGGGAGGGAAAGTTAGGGTACCCTTCTCCGGCGCTTTGTTATGCAGAGGGCTCCGGGGGCGTCCGGCTGCAGCCTGGACCCGGCCTTTAGCCGGAGAGGGAATGGGGCAGCCACCTCCGCTACCTACAGCGGGGTGGTCCTGGGAGTGGGAAAAGGTTCGCGAGTCCGGGCCCCGAGGGCAGAGACCTTGTTTCTCACCCCTGGAGGCGCAGGGTTTAACCCCCCACCCCCCACCCTTTGAAAGAGAGGTTGAGTTTTGCTCAGGTCGAAATCAATTTAAAACTTCAGGACGAGGCGCGATTAAGCTATCCTCTTCCTGAAATTATTCTTTAAGAAGACCACAAGCGAAATTGTGACGAACACCCCTTTCTCCTACCCTTGGGATCCCGTGGGGGACGGTGTCTCCCCTCCCCCAGGACCTCTCGTTCGCCCACCCCCGATTAGCCCCAACCCTCCCCGACCAGATGGCTGGTCTTCCCAAGGTTTCCACCAGGGAGGTCCTCCCAGTCGGAGAGAGAATTCCGTTTCCAACCGAGACTCCTTTACCCCAAAGAGACCATTTGTGTATGCGAGTCGTTTTTAAATGTCTCCTCGTAGAAAAACTGAAAGTAGAAAGAAAGGAAGCAATTTCTGAGCAGATGTCTGACCACCCCTTCTCGCACACACACAGCATCGGGTTACAGGGTCCTGGGAGCCCCCACCCACATTCTGCGGCCCCACACGGATGGACCCACAGTCCTTCCGCTCCAGCTTGTGCGCGACCCTTGAACGCCCTCCGGCACCCCTGGACCCCATCTCCCTGCACGTCCGGGCCTCAGGAGGCGGGGAGGGTAGCGACGCAACACAATGATATAGGGATAAATATTAAGCCGTGACATTGACGTGCCCGGCGCCTCCCCTCCCCCGCGCTCCCGGCACACTCTGGGCTGCTCGGCACGCCCCCTCCCGTTCCACTGCGTCCCGCGCCGCTCGCTCATCCCCGAGGGGCCCCTGCAACCTCTCCGCGCGAAGACGGCTTCAGCCCTGCAGGGAAAGAAAAGTAACTTCGCTTTTCTCGGAGGAACCAGGAAGGATTAAGCGGCTTGGGAGAGGGCAGGAGCGCGCGGAGGGTAGCGATGGAGGCTTCGTAAAGGAGGAGGAGGGGAGTCTGGAGGAACCCCGAGGAAGGCTTCTGGGCTGTCTGATTGCACTTTCTTCTTATTCTCCCGTCTCCTCCTTTAGGTGCAATGATTCTGGACTGAGACGCGCTTGGGCAGAGGCTATGTAATCGTCTCTGTCTGTGCTGAGGACTTCGCTTCGGGGAGGGAAGAGGAGGGATCGGCTCGCTCCTCAGGCGGCGGCAGCAGCAGCGACTCTGCAGGCGGAGTTTCGCGGCGGCGGCACCAGAGTTACGCCAGCCCCGCGGGGAGGTCGCTCCATCCAGCCTCCGCAGCCGCGAGAGCCCCAGCGCCCGAGCGCCTGAGCCGGCGGGGAGCAAGGAAAGCTAGACCAATCTCCGGGGAGCCCCGGAGTAGGCTAGCGGCGGCCGCCAGCTAGTTGAGCGCACCCCCCGCCCGCCCCAGCGGCGACGCGCCGGGCGGCGTCCAGGCGGCATGGAGAAGGACGGCCTGTGCCGCGCTGACCAGCAGTACGAATGCGTGGCGGAGATCGGGGAGGGCGCCTATGGGAAGGTGTTCAAGGCCCGCGACTTGAAGAACGGAGGCCGTTTCGTGGCGTTGAAGCGCGTGCGGGTGCAGACGGGCGAGGAGGGCATGCCGCTCTCCACCATCCGCGAGGTGGCGGTGCTGAGGCACCTGGAGACCTTCGAGCACCCCAACGTGGTCAGGTGAGCCAGGGAGCTGCGCCCTTGCAGTCTGGGGCCGCGCGCGCGGGGAGGGCCGAGCCGGGAATCCTCAGACCCAGAAAGGTGTGGGGCAGAGGGCGACTGGGGAGGTCCTGCGCGACCTGTTGATCTTACAGAGTGAGAGTTAAGTTTTGTCGACAGAGCCGCGAGCCAGAGCCGGTGACCTTGCCAGACAGCGAGCCGAAAGACAAGTCAAAAAACATGACCTGCGCAGGCTTCCCTGCAGCTGTGCAACTTAGAAGCGTTTTCTCCCTGCCCTCCCTGAAGGAGGGTCCGGGGGAGGTGGGTGCGTTTTAGGGACAAGATAAGCCAACCGGAGACATGCCCCGCTAGCTCCCGCATATTTTTACTGGCCATGCCGTTGGAGAATTTTTGAAAGACCTAGTAGGTGAGACTGGAGAATGAGGATGCTGTGTGGTAATCAGTGGGAACTTTATGGGTGGAGCCTAGTGTAAATCAGGTGAAGAAGATGCAGAAACATCATAATATTTTTGCCAGTCATACTCTCAGTTTCTCTTTATTAAAGTTGCGTAATAAGAATGACTGCTGGTGGTCTAAGGAGTTTGAGTGCTGATGCCCAATTTCAAACATCGTCATAAAAATTTCTTCCAAAACTGTTATCCCTGTGTCTGTTTTACTTTATATCTCTGGGCGGACATACTCTTTAGACTATTCTCCAAAGGGTTAAATGTGAGTTCAAGATGTGGCATGGTTAGATCATAAATGTTCTGCCCATGCTTTTCCCAGATGGGTTGTGCGAGTGAGTGGGGAGACAGCAGTTCTTAACTCTCTCCTGCGTGGTAACCAGTATTAAATGAAAATGTGTGACTTAGGATAATGGTGTTTTCTTAGTGATCCTGGAATTTCCCCATTGTGTGGTTGACATTGTTTGGTTGTGTCATCCTTTTCCTTTTTAAACAGAGATGCATAGCTTTACATTAAAAAGGAATGCCTTCTACAAATTGGGTTGTACAAAAACTTCTACAAATTGGATTGTGATTTTACTTTTCTCGATCTTGAGAAAATGTGTAGCAGAAAGATCTTTTTTCTCATCCATTTAGGGCTTCTGTTCAACAAATACATGCCTACTGTGTGCACTGAGGATGAAATTATGTAAATAAGCACAGCTAAATATTTTTGTAAAAAGTCAAACAATTTAACATTAGTCATCAAAGTGGAGAGACCCAAGACTGACCTTTGAAATACCAAACTCTCTACAGACTCAGAGAGACCAAGTAGCTACAGAATCTTCCTCGGAGGTTTTAACTTGTCTCCTCTTTTCCCAGGCTGGTGATTTGTGCGGTGCTTTGTTCTCAACGCAGTTTAGACTGAAGCTAGAAAGCATCAAAGAATCATAAATACATAAATAAGGCAGTAAATGGTTATGAAGTTGGAACCGCATTATACCTCTGCTTTAGCTAGTGAAGGAAGGACAAAAGATACTGAGATTGCGAGAATGAGTGTTTTGGAAGATGAGATTATATATAAAAAAGCTATAGATGACTTTTTTTAGTGTGTATTTTCTTTGTTAAAAACAACAAAATCCCTTTTGGGGGCTCTGTGTGATATTGGAGGGAAAAGGGGAGGGTACATTTAGCCCCCTGTAACTCAGTTGTCATCCCAGAGGAATCACCTGAATACATACCGAAGGATGAATTCCACCACTACAATTTTAAGACGAAAAGTTCTTGTTTTATTTTGTCTGTTACCTATGGAGTATCCAATTAAGGGTCATTATCATGTGTATGAATGAATAATGTCCCTCCAACACAGAGGTACTACAGAGGCACCCCTGTATAACACTGTTGTTTACAAAGCTCACGCCATTCTTATAACAGAGGCACACTTTCTGCCATTGTGCTTGTAGATTTTGTCTGATCCATCCTATTCTCTTGATTTATCCTCCTGATATTGATGTGTTTCTAGATGTTTCTAACGACTCATGACTTGGATTCTGTACTGTGAATTTCAGGAGGATATACTTATGAACTGAAGACAAAGGCATTGTTTTCTGAAGTTATTTTACATGTTAAGTGGCACCTTTTACATGATGGCACCTACCTGTTAAAGTCGTGAGAATAAAATGAGATGGTGTATGTGAAAGCACTTTGTAAATGTAAAAGTACTTCAGATATCTAAAGGATTGTTTGCATTTCAGCAGATTAGTAGGTCTCTTGCCATGGAGCAACTTCGCAGGGAGGAGTCAACTCACCTGACCTTTTTTGTAGAACAAATCGTATTCAAACCCAGACATTACAGGTTCTGGAACCAAGAAGCTACTTGAGGATAATTAGCCTGTAGGATGTCAGAAAAGACTGTCAGTCAGCGAGCCATGAAATTCAGTGATACTTGAGGAAATTATTGATGATGTCACCCTCGCGAGCTACAGATCTTCATTCCCTTTTTGTTTCCTTCCTATTTCTTCTCTTTTGCCTCTGTCTTGGAACAACCATTGGTCCCCATGACTTGCTTGGCCAGACTAAGAATTCTGGATTTTAGAGGTTGCTAATATTTGCTCAGACAGGGTCAGGAAATAAGGATAGTTGACAGCAGTTCTTTTCTTTCCAAGGAAGAGTTGTCAAAGTTGGGTCCCCAAACCTGTGATTTATTATTGCCCCTAGGATTAGTTTTACAATCTTAAGCCTGGTTCTTTAAAGGTTTCTTAAAAGGGCAGATGCTTTTATAAGTACCTTCAAGCCGTAAGTAATTGATCATAATTATAGGCCCTCCCCACAGATAGTTAAGCCTCTAAGCTAACAGGAGCATAATACACATATTAGTTTTTTCAAAAGTTTAAGATTTAATTTTGGTGGATTTGCCAGCAAAGCTGACTTGTTATTGCTGGCACTGGTACTGCCTGCATACACAGGGATAATGACTTGAAATTCTTGCTTACCTGCACTTGATGTATCCCAGGCCCTCACTTGATCAGCCAGTCAGTGTGTGGGAAGTAAATTTACTCTTTTTTTACATTTGGTAATCCCAAATCCTGGAACCTTTGCCAGAATAAGACTTCACTGTGAACCTCTGTTGGAGTTTCTGCACTGCACAAATGGATCCTGTTTTAACAGCCTGAACTAAAAACGAGAGATAACATAATAGCATGTTTTGTCAGCAGTCAGTTCATTCACCAAATATTTACTGAGGATCTACTATGTGCCAGACTCTTCTAGAAGTTGGGGATATAGCAATGAACAAGTCTGGAAAAGTCTCTGCACTTGTAGAACTTGCCTTGTAATGAGATGAGCAGTTCTTTCTTCTCTTTAAAAATTTACTCATCTTTATTTTAATTGCCTTGTTTTGTTATACTTAACCAGTTTTATAGAACAGATATTTCTGATAATCTGGTTACCAGGAATTTCCTGATTGAGTAGGCAACATAACCAAAAGGCTAATCAGAATCAAGTGCCTTTTGAAGATTAAATTTTACCTTGGGGACATAGGGGTTGATCTATATGAGATACTGACACATAGCTAATATAAGTAAACATTTGAGCTCCATTTATTCAGAAAGGATTTAGGAAGGGCATGTGCTTTAAAAACCATGGGGCTAGGTGCTGGGAAAGATACCTGGGTAAATCACACCTGGCTACTCCTGAAGCAGTTCTTCCCATGTTTGAAGGAATAAGATGATCACCATAACCCTGATACATGACTGGATCATGTGCTGTAAGAAAGATACAAGCAAGTGCTTACCTGTATTGTCTCTAGGGATTAAATTTATTAGTGTAACAGTGAAAGCAATTCAAATTCAAATATTGGCTCTGGAAACTAAAAGTCATTACGTATCAGTGAATAAACTTGTGATGTTTAAATATTATAATTAGAATATTTAGTCACTGCTTTAAAAACAAAACAAAACAAAAAACCCAAAGAAAAGGCTGTAAAGCTTAATGATTATTCAAGGAGAGTTTTCTAATTTTCTCTCTCTTTTAAAGCTCTTAGTAATATATAGCATAAAAGGTGAGTAAAAATATGATTTTCTCTAGAAAACCTAATTGTTAACAGGGTGAAGGAAACATTACATATTTGACTCTGTAAAGCCAGGTCTTCAATTGGATTAGTTCATGAGAATCCTTCTGAATAAAACTGCTATTTGTGTGGTTGAATAATACATTTACTAGGGCTTTTTTCAATAAAAGCAGGAAAAGCAGGAGTTTAATTCTCCTTTTAAATATCAGTATGTTAAAAGTATGTTTCTTCTTTCTGTCTCTGAGAGTTCCTTGAAAAGTTTCTAATTTATCAAGGTTGTTTAGTAAATAAACATTTTCACAGTGGTATTCTGCTCACTTTTTGTTTCTGCAGAAGAACTTGATAATGCTGAATTTTTGACATTGCAGTTACATCCCTTTTATACAACTATTATCAACATAGAATTATTAGAATCTCTCTGTGGAATCAAGGACAAAAAAGGTCTATAAGAGGAAAACTTGTATAAACTTGAATATCTTTGGGGATATTTTCCTATGTTTAAGACATGGGTAAATGAATATTTATGCAAATAGGTTCCTATTAAAAATAAATTATTTCTTTTTTTAAAAAACAAATGCCTCACTATTAATGATTTCTTAGGAAAGTTTTTTAAGAAGGAAACACACCATACATACAGCCTATCATTGTAAAACCATGGATATTAGAGTTGGAAGACACTCTGGAGGTCAAGCTGCTTGTCTATCATGCCATTTTAAAGTTATTAACTTGTTCTTAAAACTAAGTAGCAATTTTTGTTTGATGAAAGCAGTTAAATCAGGTGAGTACATTTCTAGTTTGGAAAAAATGAACTATATGTAGACAAAAGTGACAGTTTGCCAGGAATAAATGATATAACAATAAGTGAATAACAATTCAGGAAATTCCTGAATTCTGCAGTGTGCCATACTGAAGTTATCCCTACAAAAGTATTATTCTAGTAAATTCTTCTTTTAAGGAAGTTGTGCTATAATTATAATAATTTAAATTTATTATAGTAATTTAAAATAGCTGTAGTTAAATGATAATACAGGTAAATAATATAGGTAATTCATTAATATTGAATTCATTTTAGACAAAGAGGAATAGGAAAAGTTGAAATGCTTAGTACTTGTCTGATGAATGGAATATTACGTAATGTGACTCTGGCACATTATATAACATTCTGGTTAATGAAATAAACGTCATAATATTTAAAAATTAGATGGCATAACAACCATCAGACACATAAGCAAATATGTGTTTTCCATGCCTCCTGAGGAACTAATCACACTATTGCTCTTTCTCTTGAGGTTCAGATGAGTTGCTCTGTCTTCATAGGAAGTAAATTAATTCCGAGCTTCTTGATGTAACAGAACACAGCAGAGATGAAATTTGGGTGTCAGTGAATTGCTAACAGGAGAAGGTAGCGTGTATGATGTTGGGCTTTGTCCAAGATCCAGGAGGCACCACTGAAAACACACCAGTGGTTGATAACAAGCATTCTTACATGAAGGTCACCATTTGAGTGATGATCCATAGATGCTAGGTTTGGTGGAGCAGGCAGGCCAGCAGTCAGAGAGAAGATTTTTCCAAGAGCTGCTAGGTAGTTGTCTTGAATATCACCAGTTTGCTGCCATACCTGATTTTCATTTTACCAGCTGTACATGTAGCTGCTCTTGCTTGAGAGGTGAACCGGGGGGTACCGTAAGGCATGAGGCAGGAATCTGTGCAAGGGTACATTGGTAGTCTGGAAGTCCATTTGAGTCAGGATTATTATGAAACATTTTTGACCATCTCCTTTGTCTATAGTAGTTTGCCGAAATTTGGACATCTACTGGCTTTGTAATTTAAGTAACCATTTAAATTATTCCTATTCTCTGGCCTTCCTAAAGGATTTAGTTCAGTAGAATTAGAATCACAGCATAAGGATTTTTTTAATTGGAAGAAGTCTTAGATTTAACCTAGTTCAACTCCCTTTGATCTGTTTAATAATAATAAAATTTGAGTTGTTTTATGAATGCAAAAAATTATCAGATTATTAGTGAACAGTTTTATTCTGTGATTATATGCATTGTAGATATAAACTGATTGAAGATGGCTAAGATTCAGACAGAGGTTTATATTAAACATTAGCAGGAGAGGATGACTGATGGTCATTGCAAATACCAGAAAAAAAATCCCTTGAGATGTAAAAGTATTTTCAGTTTAGTGACTTTATGTTTGCTGACTTGAGGACCAGGATTGTGTATTTTATATCC
This sequence comes from Chlorocebus sabaeus, assembly GCF_047675955.1. Taxonomy (NCBI): domain Eukaryota; kingdom Metazoa; phylum Chordata; class Mammalia; order Primates; family Cercopithecidae; genus Chlorocebus; species Chlorocebus sabaeus. Next base: position 60,030,816 of record NC_132924.1, read on the forward strand.
ATAAATAACAAGGTGTCCATAACCATTAGTTAACCCGTATATGTTTCCTGATTGATTGAATTAATTAAGTTGAATAAATTAAATTTTAAACCCCTTAGATGAGCACTTTTCATCCTTTTAGAGTTGTATACCGCATTAGCAAGTATCTTGGACTGTTGACATTGAGAGATCTGTGGATATTAACTGTAAGGCATACATACGTGAAGTCTATTTAGTAAGAGTCTTCAAATACTCATATTTAAACTTTTCCTAACTATCCATTTTTTATCTTCAATATTGTATTAGCTTTGGCTTTGACAGGATATTCTCATGTTCTTCCTCTGAATTTGTTAATGTGTATCCTACAGATAAATGAACTACTCCATTTGCCCTAATGGATTTCTTGCCATCCACGTCTGTAACTTTAATTTGAACAGATCTCTGAATGTGCACTTGGTGCCTCTCCTGCACCACTCTCCACCTGTTGAAATTCTGCTTGTCCTTCAGGGCCAACCTCAAACGTCACTTTCTTTTTTCTGTATTCCTTAATACCTCGATTTGGATAACATTTCTGCTTCCTTTGAGTCCTGGTAACTTTGGACCTCCTGTATGGCACTTAGCATATATCTACCACCTTATATTATTTCTGTTAGGTAAGATGGAATGTTAACTCCCTTGACAGACCTCTTCTGACTCTCTACTCTTTCACACCCCATTTGTAAGCTCTTCAAGGCAGAGAGTGTCTTGTGATCATGTCCGTTTATACCTATATCCAGTGAATATAAGGTGCATATGTAACAAGTGAGTGAAATCATTGAAAAGGGGTCCAGTTTTAAAGGAGGACACCATATGAATTATTTCTATCATGTGAAATAATGTTAATACTATGGAGTGTCAAGGAGAGAGAATGGATCTGTATATTGGATTACACTTATTGGATTTCCTGGGAAATAATTTAGGAAATGCTGAAAAAAGGAAGTTTCATTTTTGTTTTACTCCAATCTGTACAGTTTATATGAAAGTGAGTTTTAAAGTTTAAGTAATTCATTCTTATAGTTAACTGTGCAGCCTTGGACTTAATTTATATACTGCAAAGAAGACATTAACATTAGGAAATGAGCATACATTCAGTAAAAGCTGAAAATAATTTGAACATTTCAAATGTAAGAAAGTAAGGTATTATAAATACATTTTGATCAATTGCTTGAATTCTTTTATTTTTCCCACTAATTTTAATTTCTTTGGCTTTCAGTAGTGGAAAACCTGTTAGAGCAGAATTAGGTAAAACCGTCCTAATAATTTCTATAAAAGATGATTCTGAATCTCATTTAAGCTTTGTCTTCTACTCGTATTCATAATTTGTGTACAGAGAATTTAGATTCCATCTTGACAAACTGGTAGGTTTAGTTAAGAAATATTCTTCCAGTTTGAACTCATTCCAGTTTCTTAAGACACACATGGTTGGGGTGTGTGTGTGTGTGTATGTGTGTGTGCACGCACATGTGCATGCAGAACAGTAGAGTACAAGATTCTTGAAGGAAGGGATTGTATTGTCTTGTTCCTTGCAGTATCCCAAGCATTTAGCATGATGTCTGGCGTCTTGTAACCCTGAATAAGTATTTGTGAATGACAGAATATGTGTCATTTAGAAATTCGGAATTTAATTTTTTTTAGTTAGAAATGAGTAATCATGTCTGAAAATACAGGTGAGGTCCCTAGCATTCAGCAAGTATTTTTGAGCATCTGCTATATGCAACGCTTTGTTAAATGGGATTAAGGCAGCAGTCACAAAAAGTGCATATGGAAATGTTTACCAAAAAAATGGTATAAGGTCTGGAATTTGTTTCAAAATGGGGTAGACATGCAATAAGAGTGGACTATGAGTTGATCACTGTTGAAACTGTGGAGTTTTATTGTACTAGTGTCTCTGCATTTATATATGTTTGAAATTTTCCATAATAATAAGTTTTTTAAATTCCTGCTTGTGGACTAGGAGTCAGAAAACTGATTCTTATCCTGATTCCTCTACTTATTATTTAATAGTTGAGTGACCTAGGGTAAATTCCTCATGTCTCTTGGCTGCCATATCCCCACAATGAAATAGGAATTACTACTACTCTTGAGACCTTAGTAGTTTACTCTGATCAAATGAAATTATATATACAAAGATCCAATATTATACAAATATAAAGTATTATTAACAAAATGAATTCCTGCTCTCAAGTAGTTTATAATTTCCTGGAAGAAACTGACATGTACATAGATACCTGTATTACTGATTGGTAGCACTTTCCATTGCACCTCACGTTGTGAAAGTATGAATGGAGCTAGGTATTTCTGAAAAGATGTGTATTGAGTTTATAATAATTAAAGTAAAATATAATCTTTCATTTGGGTATTGGATATTGGTGTTGTGTTTACCCAGCGCTCTTTCCTGTTTATTAATGGGTTTATTGTGGGAGTGTCTGTGGACCAAATGCTCCTGAGCACACATTGTCAAAACTGATGGGAGCTTGATGATTTCTTCTGTATTTCAGATTAACCCAAAGAGGAGTTGGATTCTTTCCTTGTTCTTTCTCTTTCTTTTTTTTTTTTTTTTAAATTTCAAAATCTCAAACAGAATTTTTCATTTTTATGTCACATCGGAATTTCTGCTTGTTTATTTTCTGAGGCTGTTCCTATGGCGTGACTACCTTATGACATTTAAAATTTTGTTTTGTATCCTCGGTTTAAATCATTAAGATTTCTATTCACAGCAATGAAGCAGTTCTCCTTTAGGGGCACTAATCTTAGTGAATTTGCTTTCTTTTTTTTCTTTTGTTTCCTTTTATGGCAAAGTAATCTCATAATTTCTTTGGTAGAATTTCCTAATGATTAGGAAAAAAACATTTATTTTTCCTAAAATACTTTTATTTTTAGAAAGTACAAAGTATAAAGTTAGGAACATTAACACTCATACCTTTCCAGCAGCACAACAAGAAAAACAAAAGACCAGGCACAGTGGCTCACACCTGTAATTCTAGCACTTTGGGAGGCGAGGGCGGGAAGATCGCTTGAGCCTAGAAGTTAGAGAGCAGCCTGGGCAACATAGGGAGACCCTGTCTCTACAAATAACAAGAACTTTTTCTGAAAAAAAGGTATCTTTGCATTTCAAGGGTAGACTTTTAAGCTTTAGTTTAAAAGTTTAGTTTACTCAGACCAGTACATTTTAAAACTTTTTAGAAGAACCCAAGAGACTGAGTCATTTCAAGTTGGGAGTTTTAGCTGATATACATTTCAACCATGTAGAATCACTTTAAAAAGTTATTAAATAACCTTGGGTAAAATGGGATATTTTCTTGTTGAACCATGAGAAACCAAGAGACAGATTTGGAGACTGGGCTAGAAGGGACTCCCAGTGCCGATCATGAATGAAATACATTTAAATAATGTAAGTTCCCTGGAACTGGGAGAACATAGCTTCTTTGAAATGACACTTTTTTTTTTTTTTTAATGTATTAAGACACAAAAGAGTTGTAATATTCTGCTTATTCTTACAAATTATTTTAAGCCCATGGAACTTAATCAGTGGCTGTTTAAATTCTAGCTGATTAGACTAGAACTGATGCCACTTGGGTTCTCAGCTAAAGTTTTGTGAAGGGAATAAGTCTATTTCACATTCATTACTCCTCAAGTGTTGACTGACCCAAAGTGATGGAACTGATTTCAAGGAGAGCTGTATGAATGTGACTGACTTGGTGGTACCAATCCAATCCTAGAAAAACTAGACTTTTGAGATGAGTCAAGAGAAGCATCTTTGTTTAGGAAAGATGGTATAAGTTTTTTTTTTCTTTTCTTTTTTCACTTTAGTTGATAAAAGTAAGAGGTGAATCGATCATTAGGCAAATAGAAAATGGTCTAGAGATGTATTGAATGTATTTATGTATCTGAAAGCACAACATGCTCATTAAAAGAAGGGAAGGAGGTGGCAGAAGATAAGCTAAGTTAAGGTAGCAGTGAGAGAGAAAATAGAAAAAACAGTAAGAGAACTTGGGATAGCGAGTAGATCTGTTTCTTGATAAACTTCAAAATCTGAAACCTAGTGATCTGAAAGTATATGAAAATTCTGCCATATTTAGAAAGCCCTCAAACCAGTGCTTATGGAATGAGTAAACTCAGATTATCATTCTTACAATTCTGCAAAAATAAAATGGCATTGCTGTCTGCTTTTTCTTGGGCACCTTATTTTAATCATTTTTGCATTGCCCAGTGTGCCTAGCACTCAATTGCCTGTTGAATATTTGTGTGGATTAATGTTGAATGTCAGCTTCCCATTAGAATATAAGCTCCCTGAGGGCAAGAATTTTTGTTTTGCTCACTGCATTATCTCCAGCATCCAGAACACTGCCTGGTAAATATCAGTTGAGTAAACGACTGACTGAATAAATAGTTAAGCCATGACTAAAGATTACTGTTTTCACAGTAACTTTATTGACAGTAAAAATGTAAATTAACACTACAATTTATTAGATATTTTATTTTTCTATTCACTCAGTATTGCGTTTAAAACTCTTCAAAATTATATAGTCTCTAATAGGTAGTAAATTGGATTCTGACCTAGGAATTAGGAGTTATTTAATAATGTAATGATTGGCAAGTAGATTGGACACTGAGATATACCCTTTCTAAGCTAATTCTTCCACTACTGTTTTCATTAAATTATGAACATAATTTTATGCCAATATTAAGTGATATTTTAGTGATATTTTAAATCATGTCAGTTTTTGCAGAATCAATTTACATGTTTTGATGGAAATTTGTGAACATGGTTTAAGATTCTCTGGGCTGTGACTGCTCATTTTTGTTTTACTCTAAAATTAGTTATATTAAAATATGGCTTCTAAAGAGTCATATTGTATCTTTCCCTAAAGAGCTTTATATAAATGGCCATAGCTGTCCTTACAACTAGGGATGCCCATGTAATATGTATGTCATATTAAAATACTGACGTACATTCCCCTAAAGAGCCTTATATAAATGGCTATAGCTGCCTTTACAAGCAGTGAAGCCCAAGTGGCCAGTCCCATTATGAACCTTGTCCCATTACTCCTGTTTGGGGCTACCATTCCAAGCACCTTCCTCCTCTGCTTAGAATAGTTGATTGTGATCACATAATGGGTTGTGACATCACTGATAATACTAATATATTACATAGCAATAAACTAATTATACATATAAATAATTTATATAACATATAGTAATAAAAGAATTAAGGAAAAGAAAGGGAAAGAAGGAAGGAAGAGAGGGTGTAATAGAATAGAAAAGAAAAAAAACTTGCGGTGTTCCCGGTCAATTGTCAGATATGTTGCAAGGAAGTTGTTAATAGAGTACCAAAGTTTGCAGGTAAGGAGAGTTATTTGCAGCTTTTTGTTTAAAATAATTACATTTTTCTATTAAAGCAATGTTTCTGGTTAATATTGCTATGTAGTGAATTACCCCAACATGTAGGGGACTTAAAACAACCATTATCTTATAGTCATGAATTTAGCAGGCAGGGAATTCAGACAGAGCACAGTGAGAATGGCATATCTCTGTTCCAAGGTGTCTGGGACATCAGCTGGAAATGACTCAAAAACTGGGAGTTTGATTAATCTAGGCGTCTTCACTTTCAAGCCTGGTGGTTCATGCAAGTTGGTTGGCAAAGGCTGGGATCTGAGCTCGGGTTTTTGAACAGAGCATCTATACTGACCTACACCAGGTGGCCTGGACTTCCATTCAGCATCAAAGCTTCAGAATAGTTGAACGTACATGCATGTTGGCTCATGGCTCTAAAAGTTAGTGTCGCTGAGAACAAGCAGTGTTCATTATGCCACATTTTGTTGTTTACATTTGAGTTCAAAGCCCCAGAGATTCAAGAGGTAGAGACATACACCACCTCTTAATGGAAGGAATATTAAATAATTTCCACTCCCCACCCCCAGCTTTTTTGTAATCATGACATTAATACCAACACTAAATAGTATGAAAGGGCTTGTGATAAAAAAGGCAAAGCTCCTGCCCCAACTATCCCTATTCCCACTACTCAGATACAACTTCTTTTCACTGTTTTTGGTGCTTCTGGTTATGGTATCCATAAATTTAGATAATATGCTGTTGCTCTAGTTCTTGATATTTAAACCTCAGTAATATCTATTGACTTTCTACTCTGAAAAATGAGAACTTAGCTTGTTAATACTACTGTGTATTTCCTTCACTTTCTGTGAGATAGAGATATTTTTATTTCATATAATAATTTCAAATAATATCCCTAAACTTCAATTTTTTTGTTCTTTCACTTTAGGCAGTATCTCTTAATTCTCCATTTAGTAAGAGGAGAATATTTTATCCCCCTAACCTTTCTTCCACTTATGTTCTCCCTTTAACATCACAATTTCTATCAGCTACTTTGCTAAAATTGTTTATTTGCATTCTGTTCTGCACTGCAACAGAGGCTTCCCTGCTTTTTCTAAAAGTTGACCCTTGCAAGTTGAACACTGGTAAACAGCACTTACATTCTTCTAATTATATAGAGAGAGTTCAGTGCTAGGCCAAATACTCAGCCTATATGTTTCCTTCTCTCCAGGTTCAACATTATAACCCTATGAAGCTGATGGAGTCCTTCTTTCTTAAAAACAGACATCTAGATTCTCTTTTCTTATTCTGCATCACTTGTTTAAAATATGCCCTATTTTAGTATACTTTGTATTCAGGCCATGACTTTCTTGTATCATTTTGTTTTTCCTGGAGTTTCTAATTGCCTTTTTATTTTTTCTTGCCACGTTTGCCTTTATCACAAACTGTATTCTCCAGAAGTATTTTATGTCTGCCTATGATGGGCTCCCCCCGACCATTTAATTTGCTGGGCATTCTGTGGAATCTTTCTAAGTGCAGATTTGCTTCGTTTTATTTTTTTTAATGACTACTTCTTCATAATTTGTTCTATTCTCTTTGCAAGGTTCTTCTGTTAGTCAGATATTTGATCTTGCAGTTGGGATCTCTGTGTCTCTTCTTTTAATCTGCTTTCTAATCTCTTTTCTCTGGTTTTTGCTTTGTATTCTAAAGAAATTTCTATATTATTTTCCAAATGTCTACTGAATTTACTCTGGTAATTAATATTTTTAACTTCAAAACATCAGTTTTTGTTCTCCACTTGTTGTTTTTAAAACATCCTCCTCTAGTTTTCTGTAATATTTCTTTGAATTGTTGTGAATTTTCTTAAAGTCCTCCACATTATCTCTGTTTCTGTCAGTGTTTAGATTTTTGGTTAACTTTTTGTTTTTCCTGTGGCTGGATTTTTAAAATGCCTGGTGTATAATTTTTATACAGTAAAATACACCCATTTTAAGTGTGTGCTTTTTATGAGTTTTCACAAATTTATTCACCTACTAACCACCACCACAATCAATATCTAAAATACTCCCATTATTCTATAGGGCCCTTTGCAGTAAATCTCCTCCCTCTACCAGGACCCCTGTCAACTTAATCTTCTTTCTGTCATTATAGGTTAGATTTGTCCTTTCTAGAGTTTCATATACACAGTATCAAAGAGTATTATGTTCTATTATATCTGGCTTTCATGGATAGTGTTTTTGAGATTCATTTATGTTGTTGACTGTTGTGAGTAGTTCATTTTCTATCATATAGATTTACCACAATTTGTTTATTGTTATTTGTTATTGTTCACCTGCTGATGATCATTTCTGTTGTTTCCAGTTTGGGGTTGTTATGAATAATGCTGTTGTGAATATTTCTGTACAGGTCTTTGTATTGATATGACATATGCTTCCTTTGTATGGTAAATACCTATAGGTAGATTGCTGACTGGTATGGCAATTGTGTATTTAATTTTTAAGAAATTGTTAAACTTCTCCAAACTGGTTGTTCCATTTCCAGTGCCAGTGTATAAAGATTCCATTTGATTTGCATCCTCCTGAACACTTGATATTATCAATCTTTTTATTTTTAGTCATCCTATAGTGAGTGTGAAATAATAACACGTTGTGGTTTTAATTTGCATTTACTTGATGACTAATGTTGTTGAATATCTTTTCATTTGACTGTTGACCATTCTGATACCTTCTGTTGGGAAGTTTCTGTTCAAATTGACCATTTTTAAAAATTGGGTTATCTTATTGTATTGTAAGAGTTCTTTATGTATTCTGGAGCAGTCTTTTGTCAGCTACATGGACTGCAGATATTTTCTTCAGGTCTTTGGCTTGCCTTTTCATTTTCTTAATGCTTTATGTTAAACAGAATATTTTAATTTAACCTAAGTTCAATTCATCATTTTTTTCTTTGATAGTTTGTGCTTTTTTGTATCCTACCTAATAAATATTTGTTTACCTCCAGAGCATATAGGATTTTTCCTATGTTTTTCTTCCAGAATTTTATAGTTTTTGCTTCTAAGTTAGATCTGTCATGCATTCAAGTCAAGTCTTTGTGTGTGGCTTGAGGTAAGAGTTCAGGTTCATTTTTCCTGTATGGATATCCAGCTATTTCCACACCATTTATTGAAAATACTATGCTTTCTTCATTTTGAATTACCTTGGCAGTTTTGCTAAACATTAGTTGAGCATATACGTTTGGGCCTATTTTTAGACTCTCTGTTCTTTTCCATTGATCTATATATCTAGCCTTTTGCCAGTATCATACTTTGATTACTATAATGTATAGGTCTTAGGTAGTATACATTTTCCAACTTTGTTCTTGTTTTTCAAAATTGTTGTTGCCCTTGTTCTTTTGTATTTTCATATAAATTTTAGAGTCAGCTTGTTAGTTAATACAAAAATTCTCCTGATATTTGATTGGGATAGCATTTAATCTCTATTAATTAGGGCGAAGGCATAGATAATTGACACTGACTTCTGATCACGAACATGGTGTATCTCTTCATTTATTTAGGTCTTTAATTTCTCTCATCAGAGTTTTGTAGCTTTTAGTGTAATGCCCTTGCTCTCATTCTATTAAATTTATCTCTTTACATTTAATGTTTTTTGATGTTAGTGTAAAAGGCATTGTTTTTTCTTTTTAAATGTTTATCATTGAGAGCTATAGTCTTTTTTGTATAGTGACCTTGTGTCTTGTGATCTAAAAAACTCCCTTATTTGTCTGGTAGCTTCTTTGTAAATTGTAGGGTTTTTTACATACACAGACACATCATCTGAGAATAGACAGTTGTACTTTCCCATATATATATATATCTTTTATTTCTTTTCTTTTCTTTTTTTGACCTGGCTAGAACCTCTAGTACAATGTCAAATAAAAGTGGTGAGAGCAGATGTTTTTGCCTTGTTCCCAATAATAAGGAGAAAACTATTCAGACTGTTGCCCTAAAATATGATGTTAGCTGTAAGTTTTCCTAGGTGTCCTTTATCAGATTGATGAAGTTCCCTTATATTCCTAGTTTGCCTAGAGTTTTTTTCATGATTGGCTACTGAATTTTGTCAGTGTTTTTTCTGAAGAATTGAATTGATTATATGTTTTTTTTAAACTCTGTTATTGTGCTGTGAATTATACTGATTGAAATTAAAAGTTAAATCAAGCTCACATTCCTGGGATTAAACCCTACTTGGTCATGATGTAGCCTTTTTATATATTGCTAAAATTTTGTTAAGAATATTCATGAATGATATTGGTCTATAATTTTTTTTTTTTTATAATAACTGATTTTTATTTTGAGGTAATGCTGGCTTCATAAAATGGGTTGAGAAGTGTTTCTGCCTCTTCTGTTTTCTGAAAGATTTTGTGTAGGATTGGCATTCTTTCTTTCTTAAACATTTAACAGAATTTACTAATAAAGTCATCTGGGCCTAGCATTTATTTTTGGGTAGGTTATTAACTACAAATTATATTTTCTTAATACATATGAGACCATATAGGTTAGATCATCTTTTATAAATTTGTATTTTTCAAGGGATTTGTCTATTCTAGGGTTTTTTTGTGTGTGGGGGGGTAGTTTTTTGGTATAGATTCTTTATCTCCTTATCTTTTTTAATGTCTGTTAGAATCTATAGTGATGTCCACTCTTTTATTTCTGATATTTGTAATTTGCATTTTCCTCTTTTTATCTTGAAATGCAGATAGAGTTTTGTCAGTTTTATTGATGATAACCTAGTTTTTTGTTTCATTAACTTTCACTTCTGTTTGTCTGTGGTCTCTTGATATTTATTTTGTCTTTATCTTCTTTTCCTACTTACATTGGGTTTAATTTGTTCTTAGTTTTAGCTTCTTAAAATAGAAGCTTAGATCTTCAAATATAAGCATCTTCCCACAAATTTGAATATATTGGGGCTTAATTTTCATTCAACTTATTTTAAGCCATTTTTAGTTATATATTCTTTAATCCATGGATTCTTAAATTTCCAAACATGTAAGAGATTTTTCTGATATCTTTCTGTCTAATTCTGTTGTGATCAGAGAATAATTCTGTATGATTTTAATACTTTTTAAAGATAGTAAGACTTGCTTTGGTCCAGCATATAGCTTATCTTGGTACTTGTTCCATTTGATTCTTTATTTATATATTTCCAATTTTCTCCTCACTGTGTCTATGTTTTCCTTTAAGGCCTTGGGCATTTTTGTGATGTTTATAATAGTTTAATTTCTTTGTCTGCTATTCCATAAGTTCTGTCATTTCTGAGTCTATTTCTATTGACTGATTTTTCTCCTGCTTATGGTCATATTCTGTATGGCTGCATGTCTAATAATGTGTTACTGGATGCCAAACATTGTGAATATTACATTGTCAACTGCTGTATTTTGTTCTATTCCTTTAAAGAGAATTGGATTTTGTTCTGGCAGGCAGTAAAGTTACTTGTGGTTCAGTTTTATATTTCCATGGCTTATTTTTAGTTTGTCTCTTTTGTTGTTGTTGGGGAGAGGATCTAGTGTATGTAGGCTTTGCTTCCAGGCTAATTTAGCCCTCCTAAGACATTACTCTTTTGTAGTCTCTCCTCTTTGGCTAGTAAGGAGTTTGAAACATGTTCTGCCCTCTGTGAGCTCTGGAATCATTCATCTTACAACTCCTTGGTGATCTTTTCTCAGAAGCTGTCCTTTGCCTGACTTCATGCAGTTCCACATGTGTAGCTTAATATTCAGCCAGGGACTCGATAGACCCCATCTAGATTTGTGGAGCTCTTCTTCAGTATTGTGTCTTCCAAATTTTAGCCACTTTGGCCTCCTTGTCTTCTCTACTCTGATCTCTGCCTACCCAGCTGGACAAGACTACAGAATTTACAGAACTCTGTTTGAGGTTCCTCCTTCCTGTGCCTGTGGTCTGGAAATTGCCTCCAAACAGAAAGCTAGGGCAATCTAGGGCTCACCTCACTTGTTTCCCCTCTCTCAGGGATCACAGTTCTGTACTACCTATAGTCCAATATCTGAAAACAGTTGTTTCATATGTTTATCTAGTTTCCAGTTGTTTCTGGTAAGAAGTCTGGGCCTTCTTGCTCCCTTACTGCCTTATATGTCCATTAGTTTTTATAAAGACTGGTTAGCTAGTAAGACTATTAAATAGGATCTTTTCCTCCCTGCTAGCTCTCATTTCTGAGTAAAATTTTTGGGAGAGTTGTTTGGCATAGGAAGCTTGGGATGGGAGTATGCTTCACAGACTTTACTTTTGGGTGACTGGCAAAAATGGTTGTCAGGATGTGGAAAAACTCTCAAATGTCATGATAAGAAAGGGTTTACTCCAAGATCTTAGGTACAGGGATGGCAATGAGAATGCTAACTGGTGCAGTTATCCTATATACAGACATTCAGTTGAATCCCCTGAATGTGGGAAGAAATGGCTGCCCTTCTTCCTCCCTTTTTCCATTGCACCTGTTGACTCGTAGTCCAGCTTCTGCTTCCTCCACAGTGCCCTCATAGCTTGTTCTAGGGCAGTGGCCTCCCTTCTAGTAAAAATAGTTGAGCATGTCACTGATATTCACTGAATTATAAACATTATGTACATATACAGATATATTATTATATATTTAATAAAAATAATGATTTTGAAATGAAGAGTTACAAAATACCTAAAAACAGAAGGTATTTTCTTAATGCATCTTCTGATTATATGTTCTTCACTTTGGAGACCACTGTCTCTTTCGTGACTTCTTCCATCACCTTGTTTCTGTTTATTTTCAGTCACCCAGCAAATTTACTAAATGTTCTCCTTTTTGTGTATGTGGGACGCCCTTTTGTAATTATGGGTTTATTTCTTTTACTGAGAAAAAATGGAGGCAAATACTTGTGATGGGTCCACCATTTTGAACTGGAAGTCTATCTGATACATTTCTTAAAATAAATTTTTGAATAATTAAAATGTCTTTTTTGTTTGTTTGTTTGTTTGTTTGTTTATTTTGCAATTCAGTTTGCTTTCCTGGTTGGGAGCAGAAGGGCTGCAGCTCAAGAACTGCTTATTACCTGCTGGAAGTTTTTGTTATGCAGGAGTTCTTAAATTTGGGTAGTGTCAAAGGGCATGTGAACCAAAGAAATTGTCTGCTAATTTCACCAGAAGCAAAAAAGTTTAAGAACAACTGCTCTGGAGAAATATTGGGATCACATGAGATATACTTTTCCCCTATTTATTCCACATTCCTTAAGTTTGGGGATAGTATAACCATCTGGAGAGGATCCATAATTGAAGAAAGAACATTGTTTTATTCTTCTGTTGCTGATTGCACCTGGCTATCTAAATTCATTGTCATCTTCTAGGTTTTCATACTGTTGATATACCATCCGTGAAACCAACAGCTGATATAAATTGTAACATAGAAAAGCTAATTGATATACCATCCGTGAAACCAACAGCTGATATAAATTGTAACATAGAAAAGCTAATTTGACATCATATTGGGAATGTTAGCCAATTGATTTTTCTTCAGGGAAACAAACTGAAAAAATAAGCCCACTATGAATTAATTCTTTGCAGGAAATTCCCATGTCTGATTATTTAAAAGAATAAATTCTGCATGCAAATGAATCATTACAAGCTTAATTGAAGCTTGCAGGATACTCAAGTTTACTCACTGTGGTGTGTTTTTGATGGAGACAGGAAGTGAAAAAGCAAGGTCTATGAGACGTTTCTTTCCTGTGAAGTCTCAGCCAGTCTTTTAATGTTTCTCATTGAGAAGCTTTGGTTGGGATGGTAAATGACTCAAGGTATCTGCTTAGCCGTTTTTAAGGGGGCATTTCCCCCCACGTTCCTCCCCTCCCCAAAATAGCTAATTATGTACTGGAAGTTTCAATATATTGTTCACAGTTTGTGAAGTCAGCATATTTCTGGAAGCTCACTGTGAATGTAATTCTTAACTGTACAAATGCTTTTGTTTCTCCATCTCTGCAGCTAGCTCTGTACTGTAAGGACACAATTCTATCGCTATTTTTTCCCTCACATTTGATGTGGTAGTTTGCATACAGCTGCAGAGTAGACAGTTACCTTTGAAAGGAACATTTGGCTGCTCTAATTTGATTAAAGAAAACCACCTCAATCATTTCTAGACTGAGAACGTTTTCATTTTAACTTGGCAGTAGGAGTTGGGAATGTACTCACTGCACTTAGATATGTGGGGGACCAGTTAGGGAACAAAACCAACTGCTTGAATGAAGAAAGCTTTGGTGCATTTTTTTTTTAAGCAAGCAGTATGATTCCCTTTCTATTTCCCTCTCAAATTTTCTACAACCTTGATTTTCACCTCCATCTTCTTTTCACGGTTGTTTACTTTGTAATTCCAGTAAACGAATTCTGGTAGGAATAGATTGCTACCCTAAAGTGATTTGTGATTTAAAAGACTTTGGGGTCCTTAAAAATTATCCCATTTTACATAGAAATAAAATCCCAAATCATGAATTACTATCAATTGCATGTTTTCTTGGCCACTGTTGGGAAAGGAAAAAAAGTTTTTAGATCATGGGTATACAGACCAAGGTTGGGAATTTAGTTTTGTAATTTACTTAGAAGAAAATTGCTCCTTGTCAGAAGACTGCAGTCAACTTACATATATGCCCTTTGTTTCTGACATAGAAGAAGGTCTGATCACCAAGTTAGTATGACAATTAAAAATAAATTCTGGTGATTGTGAATTGGCATCAACTTTATACATACGTTATTAGAAATGATTGAGCAGTGGTTAATGTCTGTAGGGTAAACCATGAACAAATTTATGAACCACAGCTCAGTAATTCAATATATGATATTCTTGTGAAACATACTGTGCTGTCATCTTAAAAAGTTTGAGTGTGGGCCAGGCACAGTGGCTCATGTGTGTAATCCCAGCACCTTGGGAGGCTAAGATGGGAGGATTGCTTGAGGCCAGGAATTTGAGACCAGCCTGGGCAACATAGTGAGACCCCATTTCTACAAAAAATATTTCCCGAAAATTAGCCAGGTAAGGTGGCACTCACCTGTGTTCCCAGCTACTCTGGAGGCTGAGGTGGGAAGATCAAGGCTGGAGCCTAGGAATTTGAGGCTGCAGTGAGCCATGATCACACCACTTGACTCCAGCATGGGAGACAGAGCAAGACCCTGTCTCAAAAAAAAAATTGAGTGAGAAAATTTAAATTAAAAGTCTGAGGCTACACATGGGGCCTCAGAAATAACAAACACTATACTTATTGATTATTGGATATTACTGATTACCTAAGAGAGGAGGTCAAATGTGGGTTCACATTCCAGTTCTACCACATGACTGTGTGTCTTAACCCCATTATGCTTCCTACGTCTAAGCTTCAATTTCTTCATTTGTAAAATTAGGACACGTATTAAGTGATGTCTCTGAAGTTAGGTACCTTTTAAGTGTTTTGTTTTGTTTTGTTTTGTTTTTTTGAGTTGGAGTCTCACTGTGTTGCTCAGGCTGCAGTGCAATGGCACAATCTTGGCTCATTGCAATCTCCACCTCCTGAGTTCAAGCGATTCTCTTGCCTCAACCTCCTGAGTAGCTGGGATTACAGGCACGTGCCACCATGACCAGCTAATTTTTGTATTTTTAGTAGAGACAGGGTTTCACCATGTTTGTCAGACTGATCTCGAACTCCTGACCTCATGATCCGCCTGCCTTAGCCTCCCAAAGTGCTGGGATTACAGGCATGAGCCGTCGTACCTGGCCCTTTTAAGTGTTTGATACTTGTCAAGTACATAGTTGCCTTACTTCTTCCTCTCCTTCACAATATTTTGAAGGGGGGTGGTTTTGTTCATAGGATTGGTAGCTGAACTTGACAAAATCCTCTTCAAATTCTAATATTATGTGCCTCTCTCATTCTCTTGGACAAAATGGTTAAGTCCATTAGGAATCTCTCAAGTCTGCCTACTTTTTCTCTGGGTAAGTGTGACATTATATCAGGTAGTAGTTGCAAGGGCAAGGCGTGGGTACTATGGACATAGGAACTGTTCAATAAATGTTTGCTAACATTGTCGTCTTGAATGCCACTTTCTGCCATCTTCAGGTGCTAGAATTATTTCCACATTTAATCTTAAGACTGTTCACTTGAAGCCACCCCAGTTTGTTCTTCCTTCTGAGAGTCAAAGTCCCAGAAAGAATCTTCTCGTTTTGTTTTTACACACAGTAGGGAGGGCGTAAATATTTTTAGCCACGTGTCTCAGTGTACAAGGATGGTGAAGAGACTAAAAAAATGAATGCCTAAAGTGCCCTGCTACTTTGGGGTTTGAGCACTCAGGATTTCTAGTAGGTGCAACATTGTAACTGTAGTTTAATCCCAGGCTCCTTCACAATGCTTATTTATATAGCTGAAGAATGTCCAATGAGTAAAATACTACAGAAAGCAATGCTGGAGACCTGTGGAAATTCTATGAGAAAATGCTGGGTACTGATTATTTATGTTACTTCAAATTTTCTTTCTCTCAATAAAGTTTTATTGTGATATTTCTCCTACATAATTGCCGTTTTTTTTTTTTTTTTTGGCACTGTTGGGGTTCTCACTCTGTCACCAGGCTGAAGTGCAGTGGCGTGATCATGGCTCACTGCAACCTCCGGCTCCTGGGTTCAAGCAATTCGCCTGCCTCAGCCTCCTAAGTAGCTGGGACTACAGGCACGCACCACCACGCCCAGCTAATTGTTGTATTTTTAGTAGAGACGGGGTTTCACCATGTTCGCCAGGATGGTCTCAATCTCTTGACCTCATGATCCACCCACCTCAGCCTCCCAAAGTGCTGGGATTACAGGCGTGAGCCACTGCACCCGGCTTATAATTGCCTTTTTTGAAGTATACTTTTATATAGCCCTTTACTATTGAATTCTGCCCATCTACTTACTATTACAGTTTATCTTCTTATGTCACTACCAACCTGAGTGACAACTTAAACATTCAAATCCAGTAAAATTATTGTATGTTTCTAATAAAATGCATAGAAGCTAGCCTGAGACTGAAGTTTTGTTTTTTAAAAAAATATGTAATGAATTCATCACTTCTTTTCGTCATGACAGTTATCTACTTCTTAAATGCTGTTAATATAATTATGCTCACAGCAGCAGTGAGGGAGACTGGGGGAGGATTGTTATTCCCGTCTTGCAGATAAAGAAACAGACGATGAAGAATGTAAATGACTTGCTCAAGGTCAACTGTCTGCTGGCAGAGTCAGGACTAGACTACAAGCCTTTTGACTCCAGGGTGTTACTTCCCCTATTATATAGTTTTTCTACTTAATACTGCAAGTGTTTCAGTCATGCAAAGATCATTTGGATTTGACTGTTTTAGTAAGACCTGCTTGGCAAATTAAATGCATATAAATTGCATGCTGACAAAGGCATGCTGATTATCTGAAGAGGAAACTATCTTGACTTACTGGAAACTAGAGGTATAATGGCTTAATTCTGACAAATAGTAAATGCTATATATATACATACACATACACACACATATATATTTTTAAACAACCTATTTTCATGGCCATATCTAGAGACCAGCATATAGAATTGACAGTGTTAAGTAGTGTTATTTGTTAGTGTTCATGCTGCTTCTCAACTTGGTGGCAGTTAGCTTTCCATGACCTATCCTAGGTTACTGAGAAAAGGATGGAAGATTAGCAGGTCAAAGGAAGTACGCATACCTTTGAATCTGGCACCAGAAGTGCTGACGAGGATGTTGCATATGCTCACGATGACTCAGCACTTCCTGGTTTCTCTTTGCAGACACACTCTGGCTAATGATATCGAATGACCTTGGTTCAAACTGAGAGTTTCAGGGAATCTTTGGTTTCTTCATCATCAAAAATTTGCAGTCATTCATTCCCTTCTGTTTTGAATTAGTTAATGGTACTAGGTATGAACCATTATATTTCACACTGTATTAGATACTTTTTGTTCTTAAGATGTTCACAATCTAAGGAAGTAGCTTTGACCCTGGACTATAAATAAATATACCCTTACCTCTCAAGTTAGAGCAGTCCTGCTATAATTCATTTGGTCTTTTATTGTTTCTGTGCAACTTAATAAGTAGGGCAGGAGTGGAAGGAAATGGAGTTCAAACGTCAGTTGCACTGTGTTTGCAGCTTTGGTTTTGGGAAAGACTTAGTGACCGGTGAGGCCAAGTAAGGGAAGGTAATTGTGGATCTGCCCCTGGGGTCCCTCATCACTTTCTGAATGGTCCAGAATAGGTCTACCATGAGTGAAACCAGATTGTTGTTAATAACTAGTTTTATATTTAGAACCAGCCACAATTTTTAGACTCTAAAATTATTAACATTGAGCACATTTGGAGATGAAAATTTTCAGAAAACATTGAAAGTTCCAGGAACCCTTGAAACTTTTTAAGCCTGAGTTTTCCTGGACTATTGAGAGTTTCTCCATGTTGACAACCAATTTGTTTTACAATTTATGAAACAATTTAAAAATCGTTTTATAGATTATCCAGATATAATATATTTCTTAGAAATATATCTTTATTATTAAAGGAAATCTTAAACCAGTGGTTTGCAGTGAAGGAAATAGCTATAGTATAGCAAAAATATGCCTATATTTAAAACACAAATATTTATTGTTAAATGTGTTTATGTGTTTTCATCTTTACAGAGGCCTCTAAATAGCCAGGATTCCTGGCCCTTTAACTACTTCCAAATAAGCAAAAGTAAAAATTCCTACAGAAAACATAGCCTTGACCTTTTTACACATGTAATCCAAACAAAAAGTTAGCTTCGAAGTGGAGTTTTGTTACATAATCATACTGAAAATATGTAGTAATATGTATTCCTTTAAATGTCTTTCATTCAGAGACATATTTTTGTTTATTTGACTGTCCTTCCAGCTGAAAATAGGTTATGTTCTGGTTGTTCATCTAACCACCCTACTTCAAAATACTTGAGAAGTCACATGAAGAATTTCAGTCCAAAGCATACAATTTTCAGGAGGGCTCAGGACATTGGAAAATTGAACATTGGATTTAACTCCATTGATGATTAAAGTAAATAGCAAATAATGCAAGAAGGTAAACAGAATGTACAAACACAGTTTTTACTAGGCAGGATACCTGTCCAATTAATAGTGAATTATTTTAAGCAACATTTACTTTATAGAAGGCACTTTTAAGTGAATCATTTGTTTCAGATCTGTCTGTAACATTTCTATCAAACTATTTGGCCAACCATACCTATGGTATCAAGCATTCTAAATGTGAGAATACTGGCCAATATAGACAAAAGCAAAGAAACCTCCCTCTTTTCTTGTGTGTCTCTGAGATGCTGCTATAGAAATCTGAGAATTGGGAGCATAGGCTTGAGACTGCAAGCTTCTGGTGCTGCCCCACAGCAACACAGTAACTGGCATTTTGATTCATTTTGCATTTTACTCATCTGCTGATTTAGTGAGGGTTCTGTGTATTGAGCGATAGCAGGGGATCACTAAACTTAATGATCACTATACATAAAGAAGAAAAATACCATATGAGGTATCTACTTTTTTAAATTTTCTTTTTAATTTACAGGGGAGTCTTCTGTTAACTTGTGTAATTGAGGAATACAGCACTCTAGTTAATAAGAAAGCTTGGTTATGAGAAAGTTACCGTCTCTTCTGAGTCCCACTTTCAAAGGATTAGAATGTGATAAAATACACTTAACACTAAAACTCGTAATGTAATCTTTGTTGAGCATTGAGAAGATACTTCAAGATATATCCTTTTTTGTACCCTAATAAAATGGTAGTTATGATGAATGATGCCTATGCTTGCTACTACAGAATTATAGTTAATAAAATTTTCACTTGGTTATACCGTTTAGCTATTCATCATGATAGATAAGAGAAGGCCTTGTGTCATGTCCATTGGAAACACAAAGTCGATTGCTGAATTATGCTTGGTTAGGTATAAAATTTCACTTTTTAAATTTATTTATGGAGGGAAAGGTTGGGGTAGTACTAATGAAGGGCAAGCAGGAAGTTTAGATGGAGAATAAAATAATGAGAAATCAGAAGAAAATACGTATTTATATCTATACCTATTATATATATTGATGTATATATAGATATAAATACATTTTATTTTGAGATAGACATAAACTTATATCTAAATATATTTATATAGATATATTTATAAGTAGATGTGTATCTATATCTAGATAAAGAGATGTACATCTATATCTGGAGATGTCTCTATCTCTAGATATCTATATCTATATAGACATCTCTAGATATCTAGATCTAGATCTAGATACCTAGATATATACATCTCTAGATATCTCTAGATATCTATATCTATATCTAAATATCTAGATATATACATTTAAAAATGACTTAGATATATACATTTAAAAATGATTAAAACTGTAAATTTTATGTAACGTATAGTATACCACAAGAAAATAAGTTTTTATTTTAGATATCTAGATATAGATATAGATATCTCTAGATATAGATAGATATACATGTCTCTATATGGATATAGATCTCCTTTCAGAAAGTAGATAAATAGAATAAAAGATGACCAAATTAGAAGAGATCAAATTAAGAAAACTGATGATTTCTTAAAGTTTAAAAAATATCATGAAAGGGTAAAAATTCATATGGCAAAAACTTCTGGATCTAGAGGATGTCTAGATTAGGTAGAAAGAAGAAATGAGGTTAAGGGGAACAGAGGACAGGTGGTGAACAAATCAGAAAGTTCAAGGGAGTGATACAGAATTAAAACTAGTTTAGTTCCAAAATTGGTATAAGCTACAACTTCAGTATGGCCTATCTTAAGTTCTTGACCTCTTGCCCAAAACATAAATAAATGTGTATTTGTTTATCCTCTTCATATTATGTCTCTTGTGGGAAACACAAAGTAAATTTTTCTTGCATTCATCTAGCTTATGGTCTTACAGTAGAAAAATATGGATAAAACAGTTGTTATCAAAATGAAGAAATGCAATGAAGCACAGGTAAAGGCTTGCAGTGGGTGTTGACGCAATGTGATTCTGTCTAGTGCTCTGAATGTCAAAGTAAAGAAAGGAGTTGTTATGCTTGACATGCTAACAAGAGATGTCGGTCTGTTCCACATGTGGCAAAATTTCTATTGGTTTTTATTGTTGGTGTTAATATATACGATATCCTGTGCCCATCATCTGGTTACCCAGACATTTTTGTCATGTTATAACATGAACTGACTGCTTTAAATGTATAGGTAAGTGGTAATCAATTTACAAAATTAGGTTCTTCATTCCTCCCTGACATCCTCCACTCCTTCCCACCAGGGTCTGCCTCTTTGCATGTGGACATGTGCATATCCACTTTGTACTTTATTACATCGTTTTATAAAGATGCTAATAAAGTGGTAAGTAGTGATAAAAGTAAAGGGATGGTGGGGGGAATCACTGACAAAAGATCACTTAAGAGTCTACAATTGTTTATGTTTTAACAGGGGTATTTTTGATAGTCCTGGATACAGGCTGAAAATACTTTGCTGAATTTTGGGAGAGTTGGGAACATACTTTTATGTATATTCGTAAGTATAGGGGGAAAAGCCCCAACTGTCTAAGTTTACCTGACGTTGGGGATTAGAAGCTTCTGTAGACAGTGTATTTCAATCATGCTTTTTTCAAGAAGATAGATTTTTTAAAAACTTATTTTATTGTGGTAAAATATACATTACATAAAATTCACAGTTTGAATCATTTTTAAATGTATAATGCAGTGACATTAAGTACATTCACATTGTTGTGCAACCATCACTGCTATCTCCAGAACTTTTTCATCATCCCAAACTGAAATTTTGTACTCACTAAAAAATGACTCTTCACTCCCCTTCCCCTACAAGAAGATACATTTTTAAATAACATTTTAAAATCAGAAGAGAACCAGTTGGTAGTTTATGCCCATAGCCAGTAACCTTAGGGTACAGATTGGAAATAATAGAGACCCACTGAATCTAACTCAAGAAAGAGGGATTTTATTGTAAGGGGGAACAAAGTTCGTGAGAATCATTACACTTCTGGTCTCCTGAAACAGGGGTTCTGGATACCAGGAGCCTCTATTTAGTGCTTTAAGACAATTCTTAAATCATTTCGAAGTTTTACTAAGCCTTTTGAAGCCATGTAGGTGTTACTAGACAGGTATAAAACTGCATGCCAAGACTTCATGGTAGTTTTGTTTTTTTATTTTTTGTTTTTTTGGTCATAACATCATTTCCAATTTTAACTATAGCACATCTTCACTACACTTAAGGAGTTCTTGAAGAGTAGCTTTCACGGATGAGCATTATCAGTCTTGTTCATAGTGATGTCTTGAACTCACTCATTTTGGTGGGAAAATCATGCTTTCAGAGTGAAAAGTTGGAACAGCATGACAGAAAATGAATTTTTATTTTAAACCATTGAGAAGAAATGCTGTATGGCTTTATGATGGCTAGGAGATACCTTACATATAATTACCTCACAAGCTGATGCTTTTACCAGCTAACCCCCAAAGCAGCATCTCTTTGATCCTGAATGACTTAAGCCAAGGGAAGTGGCAACATGATGGTGGTGAAGGGTGTGGAGTGGGCAGATTACATGATTCAGTCTCCGGCTCATCCCAAGTCTAGCCATGCCTCTCTTAGTATGCCTACTTTGAGGGCATAGGCTGTGTGACCAATTTTCTTTTGTTGAGACTTCAAGCACTTTGAATCAAGGAGAGGGCAATATGTTTATTTACAGGTTAAGAAATTAGAGGCTTTCAGAGTTAATAGGTTATCTAATTTTTCTACTCATCTGTTCAGTCTTTGAATCTAGAATTATACAAACAGTACATGACCAGTATTTGTCCCCCAAGATCACATTACAGCAGTGGTCTTGAACCAGGAGTGAATTTATCCCCCAGGGCGTTTGACAATCTTTGGACATATTTTGTTTGTCATAACTGGGGAAGTAGAGATTATAGATGTTACTACTGCTGCTACTACCACCACTAGCATCTGATAGGTAGAGGTTATTGATGTTGTTAAATATCCTGCAATGCACAGGATGGCTCCCCACAACAAACAAAATTAAAAATGCTGATAGTCCTGAGATTCAGAACTCTGCATTACAAAAAGGCACTAGTTAACAACAATTTGTAGAAGGCAAAAAATAATAAAGGTCTACGGCATACATTGGAAAAAACACATGAGCCCAACCATCTAGCATTAACAAGCTCACATTCATATAATTAGCACTCCTAATATTAGTATTTGTCATTACCATCAGTGAGCAAGAAGAGGAAAACCAAGAGTATTTCCCATAATTGTTTGATTGGGAGCAAGATGAGATGGCTGAAATGGATGGAGTTAAAGACAACTGAAAAATATAAGATTTCCTTAACAGTGTGGCTCAGAACTAGAATCCATTAACCGGTGAAGGTTAAGAAGCAAAAGGTTGTTGAAATTTTTTATTTGTTTTGGTTGGCTGAATTTGTGAATTAGTTGTATTTGGACCCTGCTAGGGAATCAGGGGTTTAGAAAAGGAAGTTAACTAGAATGAGGCCTAAGGAATGGGTTGGCTCAGTGACTTGTTCTTGTAAGAGGGGATACATACCCCTCAAGTGAAAGGGTCTAGGTAATTCCAGGCAACCAAGACCTCAAATCAGAGCTCCTTCTAAATTATGAATGCATTGCCTCATCTCTGCTCTCAGTTGTCCTAGTGTATATGGTTGGTATACTATGTTCTATATTTTTCTTTTCATGCCTCCATTTATAAATTGTCACTATGTGAGGTGATTAAATGAAACAAACCAGTGAGGAAGTGACTCTTAAGATTAATTAAGGTAGGTAATATTGAGATCTGTGAATATGGTAGATGGCTTATATAGGTTGAGGCTTTACTTCTTTTTCTACTCATCCAGACTTGAACCTTGAAGATTAATTTCTCCTACTTGTCATGGTTTGATATTAACCAAGTCTAATAGATTTTCCCTTTAAAACATTTCCTGGTGCCCATTTTTTTTTTTTCCTTTTCATACTGTCCCAGGAGTCAATCAATATAAACCTCTATGAGTAACTTTTTTTTCTCTCTCATTTGGGTTATCTTCTAGTTCATATGATGCCTTCTTCCCATATCACATATGTGCCCCAAAATGGTCTTGAATGTCTACCATCTCAAACCCAGATTTTTCAATTTGTGGTCCTAAGCTCTTTGTGATCTGTATCCGTCTTACATGTTCATGCCCCACCGTCCTCTAAATGGGGAATCTGCCCTCATGGCTCTCGGATGGAGCCTGCTTGCTCTCTCCAGCCAGCCTGGTTCATGTGGCTGCCCTCCAATGCTTACTTGCTCTTCTCCTTGTTACCTATGTGATATGCACTCATCTTCAAAGGTTGCACCTGGCCATCATCAGCTCCATGGGAGCATTTTGGAAAACTTTAGTTAAACGTTCACTCCTCCCTTGTGAAGTTTATGTCACCAGGTATAACGTTGTGTTATATCTTGTCCTACAGTGTCCTTAGTGATTCACATGTACATGTCTTCTTTCCTCATCTATATTGAAAGCTCCTTGTAAGCAGAACCCATGACTTATTGAAAGTTCACATACTGCTAACCATACTGCAAGTACTTAATAAGTGCTTATTATGTGGTCGATTGTGCAAGATAGACTATGTGTCTCGATTGTGCAAGATAGCCTATTTAAAAATTTCATTGAAATGATATGTACAAATACAGTAACTATTATACAAGTACTTGAAAAGGTTAATTACTGCCAGTCATCTTAATATTGTGTGTACATGGGAAGGGCATATTTGAAAAACTGTAAGAACACAGAGTGATGAATTGGCCCTCTATAGTAGTAGTTCTCAACTGAAGGCAGTTTTGCTCCTAGGGGACATTTGGCAACATTTCCAGATACTTTTAGTTGCCACAAATGGAGGGATATGATTAGTATTTAGTGAGTAGAGGCGAGGGAAGTTGCTACACATTCTACAATACACAAGACAATACCCTCATAACAGCGTTATCCAGCCTCAGATATCAATAGTTCAATGGTTGAGAACCCTAATTTATAGCACTGAGTGGGCTCCATCATTAACATACTTTACCAAGAAATGAGAGCATGCAAAAAGGTAGTGCATTTTTATATAGAGGAAATGATCATACATTGTAAACTCCTAAACGGTGGGAACTGCAGCTATGTACATGAAGCAGAACAGTCTGATAGTTAAAAAGACATGTGATAGCTGCTTGTACCATAAACGAGCACTTTATGTCTTTGGCCTGGACTTTGAGAGGAGAGAATGATTGTTAAGTAGACAGAATTCTCTTAATACTGAATGCACATAGCCCATAACTTTAGAAAATTAGAGGCATTTGCTAACCCAGACGGATGTATTGGAATTTCAGGTCAAATTTTTAATAAACTGGAATTCCTTTGCAAGGATTGATAGTTATATTAGAATATTGAATGAAATCTACCTCCTTCCATTTTTTCAAATGTTTTGGAAGCTTCCTTGAAGAATGCTTGATAGTTTTTAAGGTATAAGAATAATATTATTTCCCTAAATAATGTGTACACATGGAAGCAGAGTGTAGAATGATGGACGATGGAGACTCAGAGGTGGAGACAGGCAGAGGTCTGGATGGAGGGGTGGATGACCGGAGGTTGTTTGATGGGTGCAATATAAGCTGCACCAGTGATGGATGCACTGAAGACCCTGACTTCACCACAATGCAGTATATCAGCGTAGCAAAATTGCACTTGTTCCCCATGAATATATACAAATAAGAAAGAAAGAGAAGCAAGGAAGGGGTGGGGGAAGGAAAGGAGAAGGGAAGGGGAGAGAATGGGAGGGGAGGGGAGGAGAGGAGAGGAGGGGAGGGAAGAGGAGGGGAGGGGAGAGGAGGGGAAGGGAGGCACGGTGGCTCACACCTGTAATCTCAGCACTTTTGGGAGGCCGAGGTGGACGGATCACTTGCAGTCAGGAGTTTGAGACCAGCCTGGGCAACATGGCAAAACCCCATCTCTACCAAATATACAAAAATTAGCCAGTCATGATTGTGCATGCCTGTGGGCACAGCTACTCAGGAGGCTGAGGTGGGAGGATTGCTTGAGCCTGGGAGGTGGGGGTGACAGTGAGCCGATATCACACCACTGCACTCAAAAGAAAGAAAGAGAGAGAAGGGAGGGAAGAAGGAAGGAAGGAGGGAAAGAGAATATTCTTTCTCTCTTGAAATTCATTTTGGGAGGTGCTTATGTGGCAAAGAGTGGTATGGTGGAGGGAGCAGTTCAGAGAGATCCTGGGAAGGACACCTTAACCATCCCCTGCCTGTTTCCTCATTTTCAAAAAGAAGGGCTAAGACTTGATGACCTCTAGCTTTAAAATTCTATGTCCCTGTAATTTCAGATAGAAGAGAGAGAGAGAGGAGAGACAGAGAGAGAGAGAGAGAGAATGTAAAGTTATTTAAGAAAGAAACTTTGAAGGCAATTTTTCCAGTTCATTTCTTAGACATTTCAGAAATATTCCTTTCTCTAAAAGCTTAATTCCAGTGTTTAAAGAAAGGAATTCTTGTTATAAATAAAAAATTGTTCTCTGCTCCCAAACAAAATAAAAAGAGTGAAATAAAATTTACAATTGATTCAAAAGTGTCATTAGCTAATTTTGAAATTTTTATCTATTTTATTTTATTTTTTTATATTTAAATATAAAGAAAATGTTTTAATAATACTGACTTTTCTCACACAATTCATGTTAAAATTTCTTAGATGGTTCCACATCTAAGAAGTTTCTTGCTTATAAAGGTAAAACACATTTGGAAGTTTTATAAAAGTTCTCACATAATTCATGTTAAAATTTCTTAGATGGTTCCACATCTAAGAAATTTCTTGCTTGTAAAGGTAGAGCACATTTGAAAGCTTTGTAATGTTTTTAATCCATCATTTCGGAAGTTACTGGATATTGGACAAAATGATAAAGTGTTATTTGCTGGATGGAAAATTAAGTAGAGCCTTGATATTCACCAGGCTGAGGATACATCCCAAGAAATGAGGCTTGCTTCTATGGTGTCTCTCTTCTTACGTTTCCTCAGAGTCCCTTCTAGAACT
Organism: Chlorocebus sabaeus; assembly: GCF_047675955.1. Lineage (NCBI taxonomy): Eukaryota > Metazoa > Chordata > Mammalia > Primates > Cercopithecidae > Chlorocebus > Chlorocebus sabaeus. The sequence continues at coordinate 60,057,260 of NC_132924.1, forward strand.
TGGATAATGAGATTGCCTAAATCGAAGATGTTTTTGGGATGGGCCCAGAGATGCAAAGGATATCCAGCTGCGTATTAGGTCTTATTCCCAGAATTAATGTTGCTACAGGGAATAGCAGTACATGACACAGAACATGTTCATAAATAGCGCCTTAGATGACTTTTGTTTTAACAGAGGTTAATTGAGCCCCCCCTAATGCAAGGCGCCTACTATAGGGACTCTGCACAGTGAGTCAGACTGTGTATTCCTTAGTCTTTGCTTTGAGTGAGTTTATAACCTAGTCGGGGGAGAGAGTGTGTGTACCTGTGCCAATGACTGTAATACAAAGAATAAAGCTATCAGGACCATTCAGAGGTACAGACACAATTCTAGGCCAGTTCAGAAGACAAAATTAAGTTTAATTTGCAGGAACAAGAAAATTAGGCTCCAAAGAAGAGATGAACAATGTGAAAAGAAACAAACATCATATACATGGAGATGAATGATATGACATATGGCAGACGAACCTAAGGTGTTGAGTTAACCACAGTGTGAGGAGAAGAGGAGGAATGGAGATAATGCCCAATCACTAGGGTCAGAATCATAGCAGAAGGTAAACCAGCTTGAAATGGAATCTAGAGACAGGCGAACTGGTTAGGAGATTGACCATTCCCTGGAGAGAGAAAAAATAATGGTGGCCTAAATTAGGGTAATGCCCTTGAAATGAGAGGAAGGGTTGCATATGAGAGATAGTTAAGTCCTACAATTGGCCAATGTGGGTAGCTAGTTAGATGTGTGGGTGAACAGAGCTGTAGGGTCAGCAAGATGAATTATGGTTTTACGCTTGAGTGAGAGGATGGTGATGATGTTATTTTTAGAAATAGCATTCGCAGGAGAAGGAGCAGGTTTGGAGGGACAATGATGAGTTCAGTTTTGAACATGTTGAGTTATATGTGCTTTCAGGAAATAGCCAAGACAGAGTTATACTCAAAGTTTGGGAAATTGAGAGCTCCATCCAGAGAGGAATCCGGAAAACCTGTGACATTCTTGTGTTTTTTGTTTTTGTTTTTGTTTTGTTTTGTTTTGTTTTGAGACGGAGTCTCGCTCTGTCACCAGGCTGGAGTGCAGTGGCACGATCTCGGCTCACTGCAACCTCAGCCTCCCAGGTTCAAGCAATTCTCCTGCCTCAGCCTCCCGAGTAGCTGGGACTACAGGCGAGTGCCACCACGCCCAACTAATTTTTGTATTTTTAGTAGAGACAGGATTTCACCATGTTGGCCAGAATGGTCTCTATCTCTTGACTTCATGAACCGCCCACCTAGGCCTCCCAAAGTGCTGGGATTACAGGCGTGAGCCACCATGCCCGGCCACCTGTGACATTCTTAAAGGAGATGTATAGCGATCTTTTTTGAGCCCCACATTTGGAATATCACTTTTGCATATAATTTGTCCCACAATAAGGAGAAAATCACGAATGTCCAAATGTGGATACTGAGCACATGACTAGGCTTAGTCACCAGCTAAGTGACTTGTTCACCCATGCCAACCTTCACAGCACAGGCCGTTCGAAAATGCCTCAGACACAGTTGCTGTCTGTAGCAGATATTCAGGGTCACTGGCAAATAGTACCCTGTATGATAAATAGATGAATGAGCAAGAAATCCTGTATTTTAAGTGAAAAAAAAAAAAAAAAAAAAAGACTAGATATGAAAACTTGAGACTGTGCATTTAGGACTGAAGGAGAAAAAAGGGGACAGAGAGAAAAGCAGGGACAAGAGAAGTAGAGGGAGAAGTAGAAGAAAACTCTCAGGGAAGCCATTGGAGGGGAGAGTTTCGGGAAGGAGGAGGCATCTCCTTCTGGTATCTCAGGTGTGTCCAAGAGGTGGAAGAGCCTGAAGACTGCATCCAGTAGTGGGGAAATACTGGTATCC